>NC_068926.1:59560000-60810000 GCF_023091745.1 Budorcas taxicolor
GAACTGGACTGAAATGAATTGAAGGTCATTCCCCCGTGTTTGCAAAAATGAGGAAGCAAGAAATTGGGGTTTGAAGTCAAATCTATGACTTGGGCTCTCTGATTTCTGTTGAATTCTCGCATCGAATTTCCACCACAAACACAAACCGTTGGTTTAGTATTGTCGATCAGGTTTACAGCTAAAGAAACTGAGGACCCGTGTTGGTGTCACTTAGCTTTAATAGCAGCCTTGGACTTCCTACTGAGAAATATCACACTGATGTCAGTGTTTGAACTTGCAGTGGACCAAAGTTACCCAGGGGAGGGAATCTCTTTGTAGACATGGGACAGTTCCATAGTTTGACTTTGATGATGGTTACTCAACTGCATACCTGTGCTAATATTTCATGAAACTCTACACACAACACACACACACACACACATACAGATGCCCACACACAATAGTACACACATTGGTGAAATCTGAATAAGGTCTGTACCTGAATTAATAAGCACCAGTCAAGCAATTTCCTGGTCTTGACAATATACTCTGGTCATGTCAGATGTTATCCCTGGGGGAAGCTGGGTAACCAGTACAAGGAACCCTCTGTACTATTTTGCAACTTCTTGTGAGTCTTGTTATTTTAAAATATTGTCTTCAAATTCTTTAATGGTTTTCCCCCATGGAGAGATGGAATCCCTGTTTCCTCCCATTGATTCTGTGAACGCTCTATAATGTCTTTAGATCGAATACAATGGGCTAGAAGACTTCCTTGGTGGTCCAGTGGTTAAGATTCCACGCTTCCAATGCAGAGGGTTCAGGTTTGATCCCTGGTCAGGGAACTAAGATGGTGCATGCCCCATGGCCAATACGTGAACATGAAGTCACTCAGTCGTGTCCGACTCTTTGTGACCCCATGGACTGTAGCCTACCAGGCTCCTCTGTTCATGGGATTTTCCAGGCAATAGTACTGGAGTGGATTGCCATTTCCTTTTCCAAGGAATCATATTAGAAGGAGGGGTACTATGCCAGATGTTAGGCTCGGGTCTCAAGAATTTGGATGCCTCCCTCCCTGAATCTTGCGATGCTATTTTTGGAAGTTCTGAGCCACTATGCCTGACATCAGACTTCCCTGAGGCTTTCATGCGGAGAGGCCATGGCCAGGCACTCAGTCAACAATTCTAGATGAAAGCAGCTTCCCATTCATTCCTGCTAAATCACCATTCACAGATAAGAGACTTAGAATCTCCAGATCAGCCCATTCTCCAGCTGATTAGCCCTGAGTTACACCCACTAACACCACACAGGGCCGAAAACCACCCAGCTGAGCCCTGCTCGAGTCCTTGACCCACAGAACCACGAGATGTAACAAGATGCTGTTATTTGATGCCTCTTAATTGTGGGTAGCTTGTTATATAGCAAAAGATAAGAAAATAGACTTTTCATTATCTGGTAAAGAAAGGCAAGGGGCTAGATACACAGAATTAGATGATGTAACACAGCAGGCATTTCCTGTCCTTCTTTTAGCCTCAGTAAGACTGACTTTACCTTGAACATCACTTCCTCCAGGAAGCCTTCCTGGATGCTATAAATAGATTGAATTAGCTGCCTCTTCCCTTTCTCCCCTTTGGTTAGCAGTCATCACAAGTATCTTGATAGTATGCTTCATTCTTTTTTCTCTTCCACCACACAGCAAACTCCATGAGGTCAAGGACTAATTTTGTCTAATACAGCACTATTCCATTCTGCCTACTACAAAACCTATAATAGGTGATTATTGATTTGGGGAAATTTAGTTTTAATTGGAGGATAATTGCTTTACAATGTTGTGTTAGCTTCTGCTATACTACATTGTGGAAGAGCTTTGTGAAGTGTTCGTTGTTCAATCATGTCCTACTCTTTGTAACTCCGTGGACTGTAGCCCACCAGGCTCCTCTATCCATGGAATTCTTCAGGCAAGAATACTGGAATGGGTTGCCATTTCCTTCTCCAGGGAATCTTCCTGACGCAGGGATCAAACCCCAGTCTCCCGCATTGCAGGCAGATTCTTTATCATCTGAGCCACCAGGGAAGCCCCATGTATATATATACATATACCCCCAGCTGTATGTATTCATAAGCCCCTCCCTCTTAAGCCTTGCTCCCATGCCCCCACTCCAGCAGTCTGGGTCATCACAGAGCACCGAGCTGAGTGCCCTGTGCTACGGCCACTTCCCACTAGCTGTCTGTTTTACACACAGTGCTGTGTACAAGTCAGCGCTACTCTCTCAGTTTGGCCCACTTTCTCCCCCCGGCTGCACCCGCAGGTCCGCTCTCTACATCTGTATCTTTATTACTGCCATGTAAATAGGTTCATCGGTACCATTTTCCTAGATTCCACATATACGTGTTGATATCCGATATTTAGGTCTCTCTTTTTGACTTCGAAGTAAAGATACGAGTCCTCTCCCAAATCCTGCTCAGCTCTGGTCTCATGTAGTTCTTTCTCTCCAGAGCACTGGGACAGGTGAGAAGGATCCAGGTATGCCTCGAGTACCTGTCAGGCAGATCCTAAGTCCACAAATCCATCTGCTGGGCAACAGCTCAGAAGCAGCAGGAGCCGGGAGGGCAGAGAGGCCAGGCGTGTGCCCGCCAGTCCCCCACCAAGCTGGCGCCACCCTGGTTTGCTTATTTTCCTGCTCAGCCACTTTGGCCCTAGGAGGGCTGTTTCCACGGGTTCCTGCCTGGTTGGCCATCAGCAGGGGAGCTCCCCAGTCCCTCCTGTGTTTGCCTTTGTGGCTCCCTCATTTAGCCTCTCGGGGAGGTGATCTGGCACCTCCCGGGCTGCCCTTGAAAATTCCAATCACAACAAATATTTACTGAGAATTACCCTCCAGCAATGCTCTGCCCTGGACAAAGCGTCAACCTCCAGGAGCTTAATATCAGGTTCACCCAAAAGTTTGTTCAGGTTTTTCTGTAACATGGAAAAACTCACATGAACTTTTTGGCCAACCCAATATTTCAGGGGCCTTTTAAATCTTTGTGATTAAATATTCATTTATTTTTGGCTGTGCTGGTTCTTCGTCGCTGCACGCAGGCTTTCTCTATTTGCAGCCAACAGGGGCTGCTCTCTGGTTGCGATGTGCAGGCTTCTTTAGCTGCAGGACACCGGCTCTAGGGTGCACAGACTTCCGTCGCTGCAGCTTATGGACTCAGTAGTTTTCAGCTCCTGGGCTCTAGAACACAGGCTCAGTAGTTGTGGTGCACGGGCTTAGTTGCTCTGTGGTATGTGGGACCTTCCCGGACGGGGGATCGAACCCGTGTCTCCTGCATTAGCAGGCAGATTCTTTAGCACTGAGTCACCCGGGAAGCCCTTCAGTGGTGTTTTTATCTGGTGGAAGGTGAGGGATGACAGAAAAAAAAGTGAACCCCTGGCTTGTTCCTGAGCAGGTGCAGGGGGTGACCTGGAGTCAGCACTCACGGGCTTGCAAAAGCCAACTGACCTGCGTTCAGGAACTTTGTGAGCTAGTTGTTAAACTCTGGGTGGCTTGAGAGTGGCCACGATGGAAGTGTACACGTCACATCAGCACACACCAGAATCCAACTCCCTCACACCAGCGTGCCAGCACACTACCAGGAGATTCACTTCCTCTTTGTGAACCTGCTTCCCTATCTGAAAAATGGGTTATAAATCCTTACCTGGAAACATTGCCCAAATCCTGAGACAGTATGGTGCTTGGCACATAGCAGGGGACTCAGGAATGACTAGCTCCCTCTCCAACCCACTCTCTTCTTCCTGAACCAACATGGAAAGTTCACTGTGGGTTCAGTGTTCCTTTAGCGTTATAGATTGATGAGTGAACATCACTGAGCAGGGGAGAACAGGCATTTTAGGGTGGAGCGCGGGGCAGTTACTCAGGGTAAGCAGTGTCACCTTGGAAAGTCCCTAAAGTTTTTCAGGATCTCTTTCCACCCCAGTATTGATAAGGCAGTGGGGGCAGGGAGAATAAGATCAGGCACAGATATTGATGAAGCAGGTTAACATGTGAGGATCTGGGTAGCTTCGTAAGTTGCCCAGTTTGGGACAAGGGTACACTCATGATTCTTCTCTTTGGTCATTCATTCAAAAATGTATTTATTGAACATCACAACAAGCCAGCTAATGTCTGAGCTAGACTCTGGGTATGCAGCTAGGAACAGACATTTTCCCTGCCCTTACGCCCTTTGTCCAGTAGTCAAGTATGGATGTAAGAGTTGGACCATATAGAAAGCTGAGTGCCAAAGAATCGATGCTTTTGAACTATAGCGTTGGAGAAGACTTTGGAGCGCCCTTGGATTGCAAGGAGATCAAAGTAGTCAATCCTAAGGGAAATCAGTCCTGAATATTCATTGGAAGGACTGATGCTGAAGCTGCAATACTTTGGCCACCTGAGTCGAAAAACTGACTCATTGGAAAAGACCCTGATGCTGGGAAAGATTGAAGGCAGGAGGAGAAGGGGATGACAGAGGATGAGATGGTTGGATGGCATCACCGAGTTGATGGACATGAGTTTGAGCAAGCTCTGGGAGTTGGTGATAGATAGGGAAGCCTGGCATGCTGCAGTCTCTGGAGTCTCAAAGAGTCAGACCCAATGGAGCAACTGAACTGAACTATGGAACTGAATGGATTCATAGTGAAGACGATCATGGAGAAAGCCATTAAAAGTGCCTAGATGTGGGCCTTCCCTGGTGGTCCATTGGTTAAAATCCACCTTGCAATGCAGGGGACTCAGATTTAATCCCTGGCCAGGAAACTAAGATCCCACGTGCTGCAGAGCAACTAAGCCTGCATGCCACACCAGAGAGCTCAAATGCAAAACTACAGAGCATTGCAACTAGAGTCCGTGTGACACAAAGATTCTGAATAACACAATGACGATGTCGTGTGCTGCAGTTAAGACCTGACACAGCCAAAGAAATAAATGGATATTTTTAGGTGCACTAGTGTAATATAAGGGAAATGCAAGCTGTTGCATAGGCAAGGGAAACCGTTTTCGTTGGAAGCTAAACAAGTGACCTATAAGCAAAGCTTAAGGGAAAATAACCTTTGGTCAGGCTAGATGAGGAATGTGCAGACAGACTCCTGGATGCCTCCTGGTGTTCCTGCCTTGTGTAATCCTCTCCCCTTGGTGTGAGTAGGACCTGAAACTTGCTATGACTAATGGCACAAGACAAAGGAGATGCAGTGTCACCTTCCTGATTGCTTAGCAGAGGACTGTAACTTCTGTCTTGCAAACAGACTTTGTCTTTTGCCTTCTTGGCCTGCATAGACCATGTTGAAAAGGTCCATGTGACAGGGAATTGGCAGCACCATGCAGCCAACAGCCTAAAATGAACTGAGTCCTATCCGCAGCCCAGTGGGTTTGGAAGTGGGTCCTTCCCTTGTTAAGCTTTCAGGTGAGACCTCAGTCCTCGGTCCCAGGCCACAACTTGATTGTAGTCTTGTGAGAGACCCAAAGCAGAGGACTCAGCTAAGCCAGACCCAGCCTCTTGATCCATGGAGACTGTGAGTTATTAAATATACTTTTGTTTTAGGGCTCTAAGTTTGTGATCATTTGTTATGCAGCATAGCTAACTGATACAAAGCAGGTACCAGAATTTATTGCAGGTACAGAGAACCATATGTGTGAAGAGGATGAAACAGAGAGTCTAAACCCTGGAGGAAGGATAAGCAGGCTAGAAACTGGTCAGCTGAAAACTCAGTCAGCTGAGTGACTATGAGAGCAAAAGGGTGCTGAGACGTGAGGCAGAAAGGCTAGCCCAGGTCATGTTCTACAGGCCCACAGGGGCCATGGAACAGTTTCTGGCATTTACATTGGGAACTTGGCTCAGCTGGTAAAGAATCCTCCTGCGATACCGGAGACCTGGGTTTGATCCTTGGGTTGGGAGGATCCCCTGCAGAAGGGAAAAGTTAGTCACTCCAGTTTTCTGGCCTGGAGAATTCCATGGACTGTATAGTCCATGGGGTCACAGTCAGACACGACTGAGCGACTTTCACTTCACTTTACTTTATTTCATACTGGAAACTCAGACATCAGTGAAAAAATGGTAATTGTGAGCTTGATGAAATTTGCTTTTCAAAATGCATAGGTGAGGAATCCCCCTGGGTAGCTCAGACCAGGAGTTGATGGTTGATTTATAGGGAAGTGGACATTTTCAAGAAATATTTGGAGGTAGGATGGGTAGGATTTGATGTCAAAGTGGATGCAGGGAGAGACAGATGTAGAGTCATCTATTGAAATGGAAAAAGAGGTTTTGGATTTGAGGTTTTTGATGCAGCTAGAATATTCTGAAATCTGTCTAGGGAGCTTAAAGGCTGAGGTAGAAATCAGTCTTTTGATCTCAGCTTCTGTCTGGGTCATCTCGACCTCCCTCAGGCATGATGGTTTAGAATTTGCCTAGCTGCTGAGCACAATTAACACACTGTGTAAAGATTTCATTAGCATGTGGAGAAGGCCTGGCTGCAGAATAAATCTCCATGTCGTTTTGTTGATGCTAATTATTTCATCTGAAAGCACTCAAAAATATGATTGACTATACCTTGGTCAGAGGAAGTGCATTGATCTCCCTGGGGAGCCAAGGCATCGCTCAAAATGGCATGGATTTATTTTGAATGTCTGAAGTCCCCTCCCCTCACACTGTAGGTTTATCAGGGATGGATTATTGCAAGAAGTGTGTGGAAGCCACAGAATGATCTCGTTCTGTTTAATGAGAGCTGTTGTTGTCTTTCAGTCACTAAGTCTTGTTCCACTATTTGCGACCCCATGGACTGCAGCACACCAGATTCCTCTTTCCTCCACTATCTCCTGGAGTTTGCTCAGATTCATGTCTGTTGAGTCAGTGATGCTGTCTAACCATCTCATCCTCTGCCTTCCCCTTCTCCTTTGGCCTTCAGTCTTTCCCAGCATCAGGGTGGTTTCCAGTGAGTCGGCTCTGTGCTTCTGGTGGCCAAAGTACTGGAGCTTCAGCTTCAGCATCAGTCCTTCCAATGAATATTCAGGGTTGATTTCCTTTAGGATTGACTGGGTTCATCTCCTTGGTGTCCAAGGGACTTGTAAGCATCTTCTCCAACACCACAGTTCAAAAGCATCAATTCTTTGGGGCTCAGCCTTCTTTATGGACCAATTCTTATATCTTAACTTACTTATAACTTAACTAACTTATACATGACTACTGGAAAAACCATAGCTTTGACTATATGGACCTTTGTCAGCAAAGTGATGCCTTTGCCTTTTAATATGCTGTCTAGGTTTGTCATAACTTTCCTTCCAAGGAGCAAGCTCTCTCAATTTAATAAGAGAGGGGACATTAATTCATTCTTCCTTTATTTATGTCTTCACACTATTTTTTCTTCTTATGTGCAATTCATCTGTAAAGGTTTTGATAATTGGCCCGTAAAGTTGCTTGACTTTTGTGAGCCTTGGATTTCTCCTGTTTGAAGCTTGGCACTTCATACTCACAATCAAGCCATCGGGGCTCAGATCTTGGTGAACCATGGTTGGCTTTTCCTACCAGAATGTAAGCCCTCACGGGGCTTACATTATGTTTATATAAACATATATAAGACAAAATGATGTGTATATGTTTCATTAATGCTTTTGGAGACACTGGGGACACAATAAGTGTTTGCTGGATGAATAAATGATGCGTATATTGCAATTGACATCTAGAAAGCCCTCAGCAAGCGGCAGCCATCTCCTCTCTTTCGTTCCTCCCTCTTCCTCCCCTGCTCTGTTCGTCTCCTTCTCTCTTTCAGCCTCCTCCTCTATCTTCTTCCTCTTGAGTTTGAGAAAAAGAGAAAATGACTGAGATACCCTCACGACTGGGTATCTGATTTGCTGTTGGCTTTCCCAGGATATGTATGATCATATCTGCTTCTTTTTATGTTATGAAATGAGAGGATTATCTTTCCTGGAGAGAACTGGTTAAGCCTGAGCAGCAGAAATCAATGCTATGGGACCCGCAGGTCAGTTCTTCCTTGGAAAGGGTGTTTCTATTGTGGGAGGTGGTTGATGAGTATCATACTTGTTCCTTGATTTAGATGCTGTTTGCTTCAGCTCAGGGAAAAATGAAGTCACCCTAAGAATTGAGAAGTTGAACAGTCTAGACTTCAATTCCCTGCTTTTCTAAATGGAATACTCATCGTTCATGTATTCATCCATCCATCCACCCATTAATCCCCCCGTCTTCCCATCTATACAGCCATCCAATCACTCACTCACTTATTCACTCATGAGCTCATTCGTTTTCCTACTCAAAGAAATATCTGTTGCCCATCAGTTATGCACCCCACTTCATGCTAGAAACTGGGGATATCATGATGACCAAGATGAGCATAGTTCATGCCCTCAAAGGAGCTTGTAGTAGAGTGCAGGCACTTCACAGGCTATCAGGGAGCAGGAAATTCTAGAGAATGATTTGGATTGGAGAGGACGCTCAGCCTCCATCCTGCAGATGGTGAGTGAAGAAACTTTGGGGTAACAGACAATGAGCTAATTGCCTTCTAGAGATAGCACACATAACATGATACATAATGCTCTTCTCTACTGCCTGGTTAACAACTCCTAATATTAAATTCTGTCTATGAAAATAACTGATGGACTTTCTGTCTCCAGCCTGGATCCTGACTGATAGACACAGCTATACAAAGGTAAATAACATTGTGGCCATGTTTGCTTTCTAATATGAAATGAGTGAAAAAAAAGAAAAAAAAAGGAAGCAAAACTATCAGAACAATATGATCAGAACCTTATTATCTTTTCTTAGCTACATGTCTTTTTCATCAAAAACTGAAAAAATACTATACCCCAATGCAAAATAAAAAGTTCAAAAATAACACCTGATATAGGATTGGAATATAACCTTAATTTGTTTCAGGTGTACAGAATAATGATGCAATGTACATATATATTGCAAAATGTAGGCTGGTTAAGTTTACAGTTTCAACAAGTAGGTTTCCTAGGTGGCGCTGGTGGTAAAGAACCTGTCTGCTAATGCAGAAGATGTGAGACATGTGGGTTCGTTCCCTGGGTTGGGAAGATCCCCTGGAAGGGGAAATGGCAACCCACTCCAGCATTCTTGCCTGGAGAATCCCATGGACAGAGGAGCCTGGCGGGCTATGATCAACAGTCTCACAAAGAGTCAGACATGACTGGAGCGACCACATGCAGGTAGTTAAGCCTAGTTAACCATCAGCACACAATGTTACATATGTCGTATTGTAATGAGAACTTTTAGTATCTACTCTCCTAGCAACTTTCAGCTCTACAATATACAGTATTTCAAAATTTTATCCTTTAAAATACTTAATTGAAGTATAGTTGACTCCATACAATATTATATTACTTTCAGGTGTATGACATAGTAATTTGATATTTTTATAGATTGCACTCTTACAAAGTTATTGTAAAATACTGATTATATTCCCTGTGCTGTACATTAGTACCTTGTAACTTACTTATTTTATACCTAGTAGCTCAAGCCTCTTAATCCCCTTCACCTATTTTGCCCTTTTCCCAATATTATTAATGTCAGTACTCTGTACATTTCATCCCAGGGCTTGTTTATTTTGTAACTGGAAGTTTATACACTTCGATCATCTTCATTCATTTTCCCCACCCTCCGCCTCCAGTGCCACCAATGTGTTCTCTGTATCTCTGAGTATTTTATTTCTTAATGTGTATAGGATAAAGAATGAAAATGAATGTAAAAACTCAAAGTGATCAGCGGCAGCCTCCGATGGCCAGCACCTGCAACCATATAATAGAAAGTCCCTAAGACCTGCTTTGACTTCCCACGTGGCACAGTGCTAAAGAATCGGCCTGCCAATGCATAAGATGTGGGTTCGATCCCTGGGTTGGAAAGCTCCCTTGGAGAAGGAAATGGCAACCCACTCCTGTGTTCTTGCCTGGAGAAGCCCATGGACAGAGATGCCTGGTGGGCTGCAGTTGATGGGGTCGCACAGAGTCGGACACGACTGGGACTGAGCACACAAAAGTCCTGCGTGGCTGAATCCTCTCCCCCTGTGGCTCACGAGAAGCCAGTGTGTCTGGCTCAAGGCACTTTGAAATTTTTTCTAGCGCGTCTGCTTCCCTCCCTCGCCTGTACTCTTGGGAGACGTAGTGGGGTCCTCCATCCATCCCACCAAGGAGCACGGAGGGGCTTCTTTTGATGTGGGCACAGTCAGGGAAGGAATCGTTTTAGGAGAACAGCTCGGCTGATCTTGTATCCCATCTCTATGGCAACGCAGCTACTAGGACTGAATATCTGATTTTGTTTTGGACTGTGGTGGCCACTAATTATAGGCAGTTCCAAGTCTGTTGGCTCTTCCCTAAAAAGGTCTGTGTTTATTCGGTGGCAAGGCTTATCTACTCTTTTCCCCTTTTGAACTCTCTTCCTCCTCCTCTTCTTCCATTTCTCCAGTCAGGGAAAAAAAAAAAAAATCTTTGTTGCCTCTGGAGGATGTTTGCTTTCCTGGTTGTTATGGAGATGAAGAGCAGATGACAAAGCAGGCTTGGGAAGGGAAGACTGGACAAAGGGACCTAAGGTAGCCTGTGCCCAACTTAAGATTGAGTTCAAACATATACCCAGGACTCAGTCATCTTAATCCAAGAGATTGACACTCAACTCAATTTTATTTTTAATTTTCTCCTCAGGTGCTCCATTAAACACAAAGAAACATGTCTTGTGTCCATTGTTTTTCTTTTAAATTTTTCTTGGAGTATAATTGCTTTAAACTGTTGTGTTCGTTTCTGGTGTACAGCACAGTAAATCGGCTATATGTATGCAAATATTCTCTCTTTTTGGATTTCCTTCTCAATTTAGGGCTTCCTCGCTGGCTCAGATGGTGAAGAATCTACCTGCAGGAGACCTGGGTTCTGTCCCTGGGTCATGAAGATTTCCTGGAGAAGGAAATGATAACACACTCCGCATTCTTGCCTGGAGAATCCCATGGACAGAAAAGCCTGGTGGGCTACAGTCCATGGGGTCGCAGAGTCAGACACGGCTGAGAGACTAACGCTTTTTTTTCACTTTCCCATTTAGGTCATCACAGAGCACTGAGTAGAATTCTCTGTGCCACAGAGTAGGTTTTCTTTAGTTACCTGTTTATACATAGTACTGTATATATGCCAATCTCAGCCTCCCAATTCATCCCGCCCTCTCTTCCCCTCCTTGGTGTCCATACATTTGTTCTCTTCTCTGTGTCTGTGTCTCTATCTCTGCTTTGCAAGCAGGTTCATCTGTACCACTTTTCCAGATTCCATTGCTTTGCATCAGCTTGCAAATAGCTTTCAAAAGGCTATTCTGAGCAGAACACCCAGTTGACTTGGCTTGGCCCCTCAATTTTTCCTTTTTTTTTTTTTTTTTTCAGTTCATCCAGTTCACAACCAGTCACTCAGGAACACTAAGAACATCAAATATCAACCCAGCCCTTGAGAAGCTGGCAACTAGTAGGAGTGGTTAAGACCCAGAACAAAGCACATGGGCTTTGGACCCATCAAACCTGATTCCCAGAACTGGCTCCACTGCTCACCAGCTCCTTGGCCTGGGGCCATGCACTCAGCCTCTCTGAACTTGTTTGCTCATCTGTATAATGGAGTGCCTGACACCTAGCTCTCTAGGCAGGATGAGAGAAAATGCGCATAAATCTACCAGCATAGTTCCTGATGCACGTGTTTATTTAATGAGTGGTTGTTCAGATTAACTTGATGTTAACAAATGAAACAGACATGTAATAGGAAAAAATGATAATATATGATAAAATAATATAAAATCATATATTACATATATCATATAATAATATGATATATGATAAAATGATAATATATGGAGTTAAGTGCTTTTAATAACAGAAATGAAGGAAGTGATGAAAGATGGAAACCCGTGGATTTTGAAGATAGAAGGTGGTTCTAAACTCATTGGCTCCACGTATGCAGTGGGTTGACCACTGGGCAAGAACTTCAATTTCCCAGGGCCTTGGTTTTCCGATCTATAAAAGGGGAACAATAACACAGTAGGGCCAACTCACGGGTTTGCTTTGAGTTTAAAGAAGATGATATGTGTAAAGGTTCAACACAGTTCTGGGCTCACAAGAATTGCTCAGTTAACTCAACTCAGTTGCTAGAGGAAGCTTTCAAGAGGAAAAAGTGACTCACAGGGAACAGATACATATGAGAAATCAGAGAAAGAAAAAGTAAAGCAAAGCAAAGCCTCAGGACTTCCCTGATTAAGAAGCCGCCTGCCAGTGTGGGGGACATGGGTTTGGTCGCTGGTCCGGGAAGATTCCACATGCTGTGGAGCAACTTAAGTCCATGAGCCATGACAAGGGCAGCCAACACAACGAGAAACCTGAGAACCACAACTAGAGAGTAGCCCCCATTTGCTGCAACTAGGAAAAGTCCAAATGCTGCAGCGAAGATGCAGCCCAGCAAAAAAAAAAAAACAAAAAAAAAATGAAACAACAACAAAAATAACAAAGCCATCTCCTGGGTCTATAGGAAGGCAAGTTGCTCTACTGTCGCCCTGTCTGGTGTTGACAAATGTCTTTGATGTTCCCAGAAAGACTTCTGAGGCCCTTTAAGATTTTAACTTCTCAAAGAAATCTTCAAAGTGTCTACTTTGACTGAAGCAGGAAAATGATGGATATGTTTGGAAGGATTTTGAAATGCAAAGGGTGAATGTGTTTTTCAGGCTGGATTATTAATCAAGGAACAGGGACTCCCAGTTCCTAAGCCTGTGGGAGCTCTGACACCCTGCTACAGGGCAACTTGAGAACGTTCACGGGTGGTGTAGGTAGTGGGCATTTGTTAATATCCTAACCAGGGGGGTGTAACCACTTTATAGGCAAAGCATTTCTAAGCTGATAAGTTATCCCAAACGCTAACGGTGCAGTCAGTCATTCCTGGCGATGCCCGCAGGCTTGGCTGGTGGCCTGGACTGTGTCATGTTTACACAGGTCCACAGCTTACCTGCAGACACCATCAGAAAGCCAGAGGTGACAGGAGGGATTCAGGCTTCCTTTGCCATGATGCACTTAAAGCAGCTAATTGGCATGGTTGGGGTAGCCCCCTAAAGAGTTAAGCAGTCAGGGACTTCCCTGGTGGTCCAGTGGTTAAGAATCTGGCTTGCTTATGGGAACTTGATCTTGCTTCTTGCTTCTTGACCTTGCTTATGTTCAATCCCTGGTCTAGGAACCAGGATCTCACGTGCCGTGGGGCAACTAAGCCTGTATGGCACAACTAGAGAAGCTTGAGTGTTGCAACTAAAACCTAATGCAGGCAAATAAATATTGGTGGGGGGAAAAAGAGGTTAAGTAGTCCAGATGGGCCCTGCTCTAGGTACCCTCGGTAACATTCAGTTCCATTCACTCTCTCAGTCATGTCCAGCTCTTTGCAACCCCATGGACTGCAGCATGCCAGGCTTCCCCGTGACTGCAGTCTCCATCTGCAATGGTTTTGGAGCCCAAGGAAATAAAGTCTGTTACTGTTTCCATTGTTTCCCCATCTATTTGCCATGAAGTAATAGGACCAGATGCCATGATCTTAATTTTTTGAATTTTGAGTTTTAAGCCAGGCTTTTCACTCTCCTCTTTCACTTTCATTGAGAGGCTCTGCCATACCGATAATGTCTTCTCCATATCTGAGGTGACTGATATTTCTCCCTGCAATCTTGATTCAAGCTTGTGCTTCATCCAGCCCAGCATTTCCCATGATGTACTCTGCATATAAGTTAAATAAGCAGAGTGACAATATACAGCCTTGATGTACTTGTTTCCCAATTTGGAACCAGTCTGTTGTTCCATGTCCAGTTCTAACTGTTGCTTCCTGACCTCCATACAGATTTATCAGGAGGCAGGTAAGGTGGTCTGGTAGTCCCATCTCTCTAAGAATTTTCCACAATTTGTTATGATCCACACAGTCAAAGGCTTTAGCATAGTCAATGAAGCAGAAGTAGGTGTTTTTCTGGAATTCTCTTGCTTTTTCAGTAAATATTACTTGGCCAAAAAGTTCATGTGGGTTTTTCCATAAGATGCTATGAGGAAACCCACATGAAGTTTTTGGCCAACCAAGTATATGGCATCCTGCAGGCTGTCCCATCAGCACAGCTGGTCCCACTTAACTAGGGGAGACAGAGGGCAGAGGGCACGGGTCTCGCAATCAGCAATCAAGCCAACCGGGGTCTGAACCCTAATTCTCCCGCTTCCTAGTAATCAAGCCAACCAGGGTCTGAACCCTGGTCCTGCTGCTTCCTAGCTGTAGCCAAATTGTTCTTGTCTTTATGCATCTCTGTTTTCTCTCTTCCAAAATGAGTTATAGATGGATAGCATCTATGAGGAGCAGAGTCTGTGTCAAAGACTGTTGCCAGCATTGCATGCAATATTGTATGTCCAATGCCTGTTCAAGAAACAGTAACATACTAATGCTTGCTGAGCAAATGCTAGGTACTATTCTTTTTTTAAAATTTTTTTCAAAATTGAGGTCGAGTTAATGTACTCCCTAGTGGTTCAGTGGTAAAGAATCTGCCTGCAATGCAGAAGACACAGGTTCCATCTCTGGTTTGGGAAGATCCCCTGGAGAAGGGAAGGGCAACCCACTGCACAGTATTCTTGCCTGGAGAATTCCATGGACAGAGGAGATTGGCAGGCTACAGTCCATGGTGTCGTAAAGAGTCGGATATGACTTAGCGACTAATCAACAACAGCAAATAGTTAATGCACAATAGTTGGAGAAGGCAATGGCACCCCACTCCAGTACTCTTGCCTGGAAAATCCCATGGACGGAGGAGCCTGGTGGGCTGCAGTCCATGGGGTCGCTAGGAGTCAGACACGACTGAGCGACTTCACTTTCACTTTTCATGCATTGGAGAAGGAAATGGCAACCCACTACAGTATTCTTGCCTGGAGAATCCCAGGGATGGGGGAGCCTGGTGGGCTGCTGTCTATGGGGTCACACAGAGTTGGACACGACTGAGGTGACTTAGCAGCAGCAGCAGCAGCATGTAAGTAATAGGTGTACAATACGGTGATTTATCATTTTTTAAAAATGTTAATTTTTTTATTTGTCTGTGCCTAGTCTTAGTTCTGGCCCTCAGGTTCTTTAGTTGAGGCATGCGAACTTTTAGTTTGGCATGTGAGATCTAGTTCCCTGACCAGAGATGGAACCCAGGCCCCCTCCTGCATTGGGAGTGTAGAGTCTTAGCCACTGGACCACCAGGGAAGTCCCAGATTCATAGTTTTTAGAGGTCATGCTCCACTTACAGTTATTATACAATATTGGCTATATTCTCCATTTTGCACACTATATCCCTATAGCTTATTTTATACATGATAGTTTGTACCTCTTTATCGCCTACCCCTATCTGGCCCCTTTCCCCTCCCTCTCCGCTCTGGTAACTGCTAGTTTACTCTCTATATTTGTGAGTCTGCTTCATTTTTGTTACATTCACTAGACGGTTGCACTTTTTAAGATTTCGTGTATAAGTGACCTCACACAGTACTTGCCTTTGTCTGACTTATTTCGCTTAGCATAATGCCCTCCAAGTCCACCTACGTTGTGGCAAAGGGCAAAGTTTCATTCTTTTTTTTTTTTATGGCTGAGCCATCTAGGTCCTATTCTTAGCACTTTACATTCACCAGCTTATTTAATCTTCCCAACAAATCTGTGAGGTATGGACTATTTTTGTCCCCATTTTACAGATGTGGAAACAAACAGATAGATGAGGTCACTTTCCCAGGGTTACAGATTAAGTCGTAAAAGGAACATTCAAAGGATGCCTGACTCCAGTTCTTACGTCCTTGACCACCGGGTACTACTTCCTCTCAATAAATGATAAATGATCAGTGTTTTATTTTTCCAGTCTTTTCTGGGTGCCTGTGAGTTATGTGAATCCCACTCAGAATCCAGAAATAACCACGAGCCTGTCTTTTTCCCACCACGGAGATCAGTGGCCGATCTCAGGCCATTGAGCTCCATACAATTCCGTATACTTATTTATAGCAAGACATAACTAAATCCTGTCCATCCAGGCTCTCACTCCCTCTCTCTGTTACTCCCAGGGGGCCTCTTAGTAGCTTATTTGGAGCGAACACCATCCGGAAAAAAAAAAAATTCACTAAGAAAAACAGGAATCAAGACGTCAGGACGGGTTGCCGACAGGACCTTTGATCTGGCCAGAAATAAATATAAGAGAAGCTGTCGAGAGCTCTCTTGCCCGATTTCCATCTAAAGCAATAGAAATAGATCTCAATCACGGAGCCCTTCCGCTGCCCCCAGGCCTGATGAGGGTGGAAATGTGGTCTCCACTTTGCAATGGAAATCCAGCGGCTCTCAAGAACTTTGCTGGCAAACTCTGCCTCCCATGGGGAGGCTGGGGAGATAAAGTCCAATGTTCATTGCAGCGTTTTTCATGGTAGCTAAGATATATAAGTGTGTGTTGAGAGATGAATGGAAGAAATTGTAATATACAGATATATAAAATATGATACAAAATATATGTGTGTGTGTGCTTAGTCGTGTCTGAAAATTCACAACCCAATGGACTACAGCCTGCCAGGCTCCTCTGTCCATGGGGTTCCTCCAGGCGAGAATACTGGAGTGGGTTGTCATGTCCTCCTCCAGGGGATCTTTCCTTCCCGACATGACCCAGGGATCAAACCTGTGTCTCCTGCATTGCAAGCAGATTCTTTACCTGCTGAGCCATCAGGGAAGCCCATAAATTATATATAATATGATATATTATTCAGTCTTATAAAAGGAGATCCTGCCATGTGCAACAACACGGATGAGCCTGCAGGATATAATATAAAATGAAATAATCCAAGCACAGAAAGAAAAATCCTTCATGATCTCATGAACATGTGGAATCTAAAAAAAGTTGAACACATGAAAACAGAGAGTAGAACAGCAGTTGCTAAGGGTGGGAAGGTGGAGGAAATGGGAGATGCTAGTTTCCAGCATCACCATAGCCTCCACTCTACCCTCACTGATTAGACTGGCTTCATGGACAGATCTTGCCTTGATGCCCCGCTGAGTGGCCGCCCTAAACCTGGAAAACAACTACCTATCTACAGATGTCCAAATATATACAAATTAAAAATCTTTAAGCTGTGAGCTGGCTTTTCTGTTGCTTGAAACTGAAGGAATCCTAATGGACATTGACGTAAGTTTAGTCTTTGGGTTCTTAAGTGAAGTGAAGTGTGAAAGTCTCTCAGTTGTGTCCAACTCTTCGCAACCCCATGGTCAATACAGTCCATGGAATTCTCCAGGAATTCTTCAGGCTAGAATACTGGAGTGGGTAGTTTTTCCCTTCTCCAGGGGATCTTCCCAACCCAGGGACTGAACCCAGGTCTCCCACACTGCAGGCAGATTCTTTACCAGCTGAGCCACAAGGGAAGCCCAAGAATCCTGGAGTGGGTATCCTTTCCCTTTTCCAGCAGATCTTCCCTACCCAGGAATCGAACTGGGGTCTCCTGCATTGCAGGCAGATTCTTTACCAACTGAGCTATCTGAGAAGTCCCTTTGAAAACTTCCTGAGAAAGACAAAAGAAGAGAGGTTTGTTGACCAAGGTGAGGGTGGATGCAACTTTATTCCCCTGAATTGGGAGAACAGAGTGAGTGAGGATGGATGTGGTTGCTGGAATGGGTGCACAGAAAGTTTCTGCCCTTTTGCTTCAGTTGTGTCTGACTCTTTGTGACCCAATGGACTGTAGCCCAATGGGCTCCTCTGCCCATGGGATTTCCCAGGCAAGAATACTAGAGTGGGTTGCTGTTTCCTTCTCCAGAGGATCTTCCTGATACAGGGATAGAATCTGGGTCTCCGGAATTGCATGTAGACTATTTATCAACTCACATGCAAGTCTCTGAAATAAAAGCAGTTTAGGGTCTTCCCTGGTGGTTCAGTGGTTTGGACTCAGTGCTCCCAATGCAGGGGGCCCAGGTTCAATCCCTGGTCAGGGAGCCTCAACTAAGAGTTCACGTGCCACAACTAAGACCCTGAGCAGCCAGAAGAAAAAAAAAAGCATTTGAGATGCTGACCATCTGAGTGGATGTCTGACTCTCAGACAGGTCAGAGCATCGTTCCTGTTATTCCAGGGAGGAATGGAGACAAGTTGTTCATGGAGCCACATGTAATTCATGGAGCCAAGTAGTTCATGGAGCGAGTTTTGCTCTTCCTAGGTATCTTCTCAAGATCCAATTTTAGACTACCATCAAGGAGCAAGGGCTCGTGAAATCACTGCCAGCCAGGGTCACTGGAGCTCAGGCTAGAAACTTGGGTCATGGGAGATATTTGGCTTGCAGGGCCCCTTCCCACCAGCCCTCTAGATCTGGGATGCTCTCAGGCAGGGGACGTTGCTGTTCCTACTTGTGCAAAGAGTTCGCCTAGGGGTAATAAACCCAGTTGTCTCTGTGCTGTGCTCCTACACAGTCAGATGCAATTTGAGCTCCGCCATCCTCTGCATACCATCTGCAAGCATTTGTGTGTCCCCTCGCTCTGGTTCTGGATTGGAGACCTGACCTCTTCCTCCTTCTCCCTTCCTCTTCCCACCCCCAGCACTTCCTCCCATGGCATCTGAGGGGGTGGGCAGGCAGTCTTGTTTGTCCCGATGACCATCGTTGAAAGCCTCCTCCTCCGCTGCAACCTCGTCTCCATTTCGCTCCCCCATTCCAAGCCCAAATGCCTTCCCTAGCACACTGTTGTTTGTCACCAGATGTTAGAGGTTGCAAACTGACCCCCTAGCTTTTACATCTTCCTTTATTGTATTCGCCTTCGCTCTTGCTAGGACTCTGAACACAACCCCCCATCCTGGCGTGTGTAGGCTGACCTCCACGTGCTCTGGAGTCAACTGATTGCGCCTGAATCCACTTAAAGGTGAAAGGATAAAGCAATTTTCTTCAAGATGTGGCCTAAACTGTTTAGTCTTGGAGGTCTCCAAAGGGCAGGAATGAAAGGATGTCCCTCCCACCCCCCACTTTGGTCTTAGAGCGCCCAATCTGGGCTTGCCTTGATCAGCGCAATTTGGAAGAGCTTCATCCTCCTGCCCTGGAGTGGGTTTGTCCTGCAGACTCAGGCCCATAATGTATGGACAGTGTCAGCGCTTGCGGTTAGCAGACTTGAAAATAAAAACCCCCCATAAGCCAGTCTTAACCATTTTTGGAGGCTTTAGCACAAGTCAACAATCATTTATATAACGAAGGGAAGAGTCCATCGCTTTCATCAGAAAGAAGAAAAATGAAAAGGGGTCATCATCAGTTGGTCCTGCATCAAAAAGTCAGGAGGCATCAATGCAAATGGGAAGAGTTGTCATCCATCAACGTGACGCGGGGACAATGGGCTATGAGTTGATGTATTTTAAAAAAAAGTTTTTCTTTTTGTTTGTTTAGTATTTGTATTAATTTTTGTTGGAGTAGAGTTGCTTTGCAATGTTGTGTGAGTTTCTGGTGTGTAGCAAAGTTATATGTATACATATATCCCCTCTTTGTTAGATTTCCTTTCCATTTAAGTTATCGCAGAGCATTGAGTAGGGGTCCCTGCGCTATATGGTAGGTTCTCGTTAGTTATCTATGATATTTTATACATAGTAGTTGTATATATATATCAATCCCAATCTCCCAATTAATCCCACCACACCCCTCAACCATAAGTTTGTTCTTTATACCTGTATCTCTATTTATGCTTTGCAAATAGGTTCATCTGTACCATTTTTCCAAATTCCCCATGGAAGCCATATTTTATGGTATTTTTGAGTTGATATTTTTAATTAAGAGAGGAGACTGGAAGCTTGGGCTGGAAGCCAAACAGCTCTCAGCCCTCTCCACTCACCACTAAAGTACATCCGGCCCAATTTGGCCTTGGAATATTTTTGATTAGGGAATGTTAGATTGTGATTGTCTGAAGGCCAGGAAGGTGGGATTGGAGGGTGGGGTGGAGGAGGGGTGAGAGGGGCTGCATGCTCAGAGGCCCCAGGCTACACAAATAGACCCCATTCAACTCTCGTTCTGGTCCATAATCCACTGTGGCTCTTGAGAAAGTCACTTCTCTCTGAGTCTCAGTTTCCCCCAAGATCTATTTTGAGAACGATGCAAGGGAGCTGTTCCCTTTGAGTTGACTCCTACACTTCCTGTTAGTGTCTGTGTGCATGGGTACATGCTCACTCACTTCCGTCATGCCCCACCCTTTTCTGCCCCATGGACTGCAACCCACCAGGCTCCTCTGTCCATGAGATTTCCCAGGCAAGAATACCAGTGTAAGCAGCCATTCCCTTCTCCAGGGGATCTTCCTGATCCAGGGATTGAACCTGTCTCTCCTGCATTGACAGGCAGATTCTTTACCACTGAGCCACCTGGGAAGCCCCTTGCTCTTAGTATGAACCAGTTAATGAGTCACCTACTCCTGGCTAATGCCAGCATTTGACATAGCAGCCTGGAGGGACCAGAGAGACAGATCTGATCTTCCTGGGACTGCTTGTCCAGGGTCCCCTTTTCTCCAAGTTGCCTTTCTTTTGCAGCCTTTGTAAGCAGTTCTGTGAAGCACTCTGCATGGATCCTAGCATGCAGCTCACCCTAACTGTATCGTGTGTCATCTAGATATATATTTATATCTACATATTTATGGCTGTGCTGGGTCTTCATTGCTGAGCGGGCTTTTCTATAGTTGCAGTTTGCAGGTTTCTCGTTGCAGCGGCTTCTCTTGTTGCTTAGCATGGACTCTAGGGAGTGCAGGCTTCTCTAGTTGTGGCTCCCAGGCTCTAGAGCAGAGGCTCAATAGTTGCGGCCCATGGGCTTCGTTGCTCCTCAGCATGTGAGATCTTCCCAGATCAGGGGTCGAACCCACGTCTCCTGCATAGCAGGTGGATTCTCTACCACTGAGCTACCTTACTGTACTATAAATGCCTGTGGCTTATTTGGTTTCTATCAGTAGACAATGAGCTCTCTGTAGGCAAAAGCCATGTCAAGCTTGCTCCACTGTGTAATCTCCCAGTAACTCACATAAATGTAATTCTGGGCAAGTGACTTCATCTGATCCTCAAACTTGTCCAGCTGAAAAATGAGACTCAAAAATAGTACTTGCTGGGACTTCCCTGGCAGTCAGGTAGTTAAGACTCAGAGTTTCCAAAGCAGGAGTTGCAGGAGACACGGGTTCAGTCCCTGAGTTGGGACGATCCCCTGGAAGGGGGAGATGGCAACCCACTCCAGTATTCTTGCCTGGAAAATCCCATGGACAGAGGAGCCTGGCAGGCTACAGCCCGTGGGGTCACAAAGAGTCAGACGTGACTTAGCGACTGAGTATGCACACAGCCCATTAAACACTGTTGTGATAGTTGTGATAGGTGCCTTGCGAAGTGACCCAGCTATACCTATACACACACCCATTTTCCCCCAAACTTCTGTCCCATCCAGGCTGCGAGTCTGGCTCTTTTAAGCCAAGCTAGTGGCGAGTCTGGGTGGAGGGTAGTTGCTGGTGGGAAACATAAGGAAGCCTCCAGATGCCTAATGCCCTCTTATGTGACTGGGGCACAGGTCACACTGGTTTGTTCAGTCTGTGAAAATACCTTAAGCCGAATACTTAATAATCTGTGCACTCTTGAGTATGTAGGTGTCAGTAAAGTTTCAATATAAAAAAATCAATATATTTTTTAAAGTTTTTTTTTATATGGGAGGGGAAAGAGCCCCTTATTTTCCTAGAAAACCCCCCGTAAACCAGTCTTAACCATTTTTGGAGGCTTTAGCACAAGTCAACAGTCATTTATATAATGAAGGGAAGAGTCCATCGCTTTCATCAGATTTTCAAAGGGAACCTTCACCCCCTGAAAGATTAAGAACAAATGCTATGCAATTTTGCAGGGGATGGAAAGATGGAGCAAGGGGTAGGTGACTGTAAAACAAAAAATCCTTCGGGAGAAACTTGCTTCCTGCTCAAAAGGTATCAGCCCTGAAATACCCAGCTAAAGGCTGTCAGAAGTAGGAGGAGGTCAGGTTGAGTTCCTCAAACAAACCCCGTTTCCAAGTTCTTGGTCAATCTTGTTTTCTCTCCAGCGGCAGAAGCTCAATTTTCTTTCCCTCCCACCCCCCACATCTGTGGTTTACGGTGGTGTGTGATACTTGGGGGGTGATTTATTGCTGTGCTCAAGCTTAGGAGAAGGCTTCTAGAGGAAGGCCCCCACCCCCATCCCCATGTGATTTAGGGAGCATTTCTTGAATTCCCCAGGCCATTGGCTTCTAGCAAAAAATGAATGTGGGTCATTTTGGGAATAGATGCTCCCCGGCATATGTGTCCCTGTAAAGAGAGACGGTTGGCTGGGGGAAGTAGCTTGGCCCCATAAATCATCTAGCATTTGGAGTATATCATCTCTCCTTATGAGATATGAGAGGGAGGGGCAGAGCAGACCCACGTGCAGGGCCCTCTCACAGCAAAAGGAGGTGAGAGCTGGAGGGGAGATGGCAGGCCGCCACCAGGCCACGTGATGGACCTGTCCCTGCATTTTCTGCATCTTTGTTGCCACCTGGCATTCTGATACTCTGTCTCTCTCCTGGATTCACCCTGTCTGCTCTTTACCTCTCTGAACAGTGCTGGGGAGAGAAGGATGCAGACTTGAGTTCGAATTCCAGTTTTGTTTCTTATCAGGTGCATACATTTGAGCTTGGAATTTAAACTCTCTAAGACCTCAGTTGTTCAGTTGCTGAGTCGTGTCTGACTCTGCAACCCCATGAGCTGCAGCACGCCAGGTTCCTCTGTCCCACACTATCTCCTGGAATTTGCTCAGATTCGTGTGCATTGAGTTGGTGATACCATCCAACCATCTCATCCTCTGTCGCCCCCTTCTCCTGCCTTTAGTCTTTCCCAGCATCAATGAATCGGCTCTTCCCAAAAGGTGGCCAAAGTATTGGAGCTGAAACTTCAGCATAAATATTCAGGACTTTCAATAAATATTCAGGACTGATTTCACTTAGGATTGACTAGTTTAGTTAAGGATTGATTGGTTTAGTTAAGGATTGATTGCTTAGGAAGAACTCACTGCCTCCTCCATAAAGCAGAAATAATATTATCTCCCACATTGGCTTTTTGTGGGGCTTAAATGAGGCATTAAATGACATTAAAGGGGATGAAATGCCTTCTGTGATGCATTTAGTTGACTCGCAATTCATAGTTATTTCTACTGGGTTGGGCAAAAATTTGTCCAAGTCTTTCTGTAGCATCTTTATATAGAAATACACCTGAATATCTGGTCAAACCAATATTTTTTATACCTTTTTTCATATCACTGCTTCTCAACGGAAGGTGACTTTGCTCCCAGGAGATATTTTACAGAGTCTGGAGGCATTTCTGGTTGGCCATCAGGACTAGGGGAGGGAGGTGCTACTGGCATTGAGTTCGGACAAGCCAAGGATGCTGCCAAACATCCCGCAATGGGTAGGGCAGCCTCACAACGAAAAATGATCCAGCTGAAAGATCAGTGGTACTGGGGCTGAGAAACCTTGCTTTAGGCTGTACATTCTGTACTTTTTCCTCCTTGGTGCCCCTGTACTATACTTGGCACTCTCATTTCCTTTTGCTTTTATAGCATGCTAAGCAGCAAATTTGGTGTTCACATTTCCAACATTATTAGAAATTATAGATGGGGCCCAAATCTTGGCTTTGCTGCTTACTGGCTGTGTGTCCTTGGGTGAGTGACTTAACCTTTCTGAACATTAGTGTCCTCATCTCTAAAATCAGAGGTTGGTTATGAGGATTAACTATTCATTGGAAAAGTCCCTGATTCTGGGAAAGATTGAGGGCAGAAGGATAAGAGGACGTCAGAGGGTGAGATGGCTGGATGGCATCACTGATGCAATGGACATGAACCTGGGTAAACTCCAGGAGATGGTGAGGGACAGGGAAGGCCTGGCATGCTGCAGTCCATGGGGTCACAAAGAGTTGGATCCAAATGGGTGACTGAACAACGATAGCGTGAAGATTAAATATGATGCTTCACAGGAATGATGGCACACAGTACTGCTCAAAAAGAAGAAAAATCTGTGCATCTTCACAGTCCGCAGCAACCGCAAGACGATGGATCTTGAAGATGGGCGGTCCATAGCCGGCTCCTTTCTGTCTAGTGTCTGTGTGCAGGAAAGTGGTTTTCTTTCCTCTCTCATCTCTCCTGATCGTCTCTCCTAGTCCCTTCCTTTTCTTTTCATTCCTCCCCTTTCATTTCTTCTCTTTTTTTTTCCAGCACCCACCCAGGCGGGAGCGGAGGAGGCTCTAACCTCTGCTATGCACAGTTTCAAAGCTTCCTTCTGAGCACAACGTGACTTGTTTCAAGGGGGAGGGTTTGCTCGTCTGGTTTCTTTCTCTTTCACTCCCTGGCTCTGGTTATTAAAGTTTGGTTCCTGTAAGAGGAAGGGGTGAACTTTGAAACCTCAGGAATAAAACACTCCATGGGGCCTTCTTATCACGTCAGCCTCACCCCCTGCCTTTCCTCCTTTGGTGGCAAGAGTTGGGGATCAGAAACTGCTGGGCGGGCTGCCTTCCTCACTCATCATCTGAGCCCCATTCGCCCTGGTGTCCCCACCGACACGCAGCTGAGAGGCATGTGTGTATTGCCTGCAGGCGCATCTGAGCACCACCTGGCCAGTCTTTCCTGTGGGACCCAAGTGGAGAGTGAGTCCTCTGGCCTGGGCACGTGTCCCTGTCTCACTTTCCTCCAGGAAGAACCTCAACCAGGTCAGGAGCTCTGTTTTAAACAAGCCTCATTTAGCAAAGGGAGAGAGCCCCCATCAACGCTGACTGTATTCCATGCATTAGACGTATTGGTAAGTTTTCTGTGCATTATCTCCATCAGTGCTCATGACAACCCAGGGAGCTGGCTGTTTCATTGTCTCTATATTAAAGATGTGAAACTCAGACTCACAGAAGTTAAGAGACTTTCCCAAAGTCACAAACTGGCTAAGCATCAGAGCTAGGATTTGAACCCGCTTTTCTCCAATGTTAGAGCTACGGGTGACCCACTTGTCCCAGTTTGCCTGGGACTGTCACAGTTTTAGTGCTACAAGGCCCGCATCCCAGAAAACCCCTTCATGCTTGGGTAACCCAGGATGGCCTGTAATTGGGGGCCAGGAAGCAATGAGAGTGACCTGATACTACCAATTGTGAGTGTCTTTTAAGAACTGTATTTCCTCCTTCCTTCCTTTCCCTGTATCATCTATTGCAGCAGAAGAGGTTATTTTTATTTTTTTGGTATAAGGCTTAAGAATGGCTGAAAACTGATGATGCCTAGGTTTGGAGAAAGCTGCTTTCTGGTGCTGAAATTTTGCATAAGAGTTGACTTAGGCCTCCTCGGGCTTCAGATCACCCCCAGAACCCTCTCTAACTCTTCTTTGGCAGTCTTTCAACCGTCATCATGTTTCCATAGATCACCGCCTATGTCAGTGGCAGCACTGGGTTCATTTGATGGGATCCAGCCACGTAATATATATGTAATATACAGAAGTAAGTCTGATACTCAGGGCTCTTTGAGATCTCTTCCAGCCTTAGCAATCTGAACCAGAGCCTGGCCAACTTGTCTCCAAATCCATTTACTCTTCTTCCTGGTCACCCACCTAGACCTCATTTCCCAGCCTGCTTGCAGTTAGGTGGGGTTACATGACTTAGTTCTGAACAATGGGATATATAGAGGTGAAAGTAATGTTTACCATTTTGACCATAAATGTTTACATACAGTCCACTGCTGTGCGATCACAATCTTTTCACTTCTGGGTGACCGTGGAGGATGGAAGGGCAGGTGGCTGAGTGGTAAAGAATCTGCCTGCCAATGCAGGAGGTGCAGAATTGATTCCTGGGTCAGGAAGATCGCCTGCAGAAGGAAATGGTAACGCACTCTAGTATTCTTGCCTCGGAAATCCTATGGACAGAGGAGCCTGGCGGGCTACAGTCCACAGCGTTGCCAAAGAGTTGGACGGGACCTAGTGACTGAACAGCAAAGCAGACAGAAGAGCCACAGGAAACATGAATCCAGAGTCACTTCTTGAACCTGAGCTGCCTGCTGATAAGTAGTACTTGTTTTGGACTTTACGTCAATATACTTCATTCATTTGAGCCACTGAGATTTGAGGGCTTATTTTGTTATAGCAACTAGCATTTCCCTAACAAATACAGTTTCCAATCATATTTCTCTCATCTCCAGTATACAAAATCTCCATTCTGAACCAAACAAACTTCCTAGGCAGCAGGAGTTTCATTCCAACCTTTATAAGTCTAAGCTCTATCATTTCTTGAATGGATTTGAAAATCCGCACACATCACTGCTGGGACGGATGATACAAAACACAAGCAAAACCGATGAGACAGAAGCAGATCTTCTCGGATATAATGAGACCAAGAAAGCATCCTAAAGATGGTTTCTCTGGGAAGCACAGAGGAATGAAACAGGCAGCCCCGCTAGGACCTGAAGACAAGAGCCTTAGAGAGAGCCCAGAGCCTTCAGCAGAAAAGGGAAATGGGAAACAAAACCAGAAAGGGAAAAAGAAAAAGAAAAAAAAACACCCAGAAAACAAAACCACCCATTTCTGATTTCCTGAGCTTTCAATATGGGGATCATTAACGGGAGCTTTCTGGCTAATCTTAATTGCTAGGACTGAGGAAGGGAATTGCCAGGGTAATCAGATCCCAAAGCATACAGGGCTTTATAGATTAAAGCAAAGTTATCTCCTAATCCCATCAAAACGTCATAATCTTGTGTCACAGCGGCATCTAAACACAGCTGATTGAGATGCCACGAGTGCTGGATCTGGGATCCATCACAACCCTGCTGTCCGGAAAGCAAATAACCCCAAATAAGAAGATTGGATTTAGTGTGGTCTGGAGATATTTACTACAAAGGCCTGAGCACTGGCTCCATCCCCGCCTTGGGCTTCGTGTGGGGGAAAAACTCTGGTGTCCCCAGACGCATTCCTTTTAAAGAAAAATTTTCCCAAATGGAAATAGAGTCGTCATGGGTCTTTTTTTTTTTTCTTTTTGCTGATTAAAAAATTAATACGTGTCGGCTGTAAAAATGCAGGCAATACAGAGAAATAGGAAGAACAGAAAGCACGCACTTTCACCAGAAGGAGCAATTTTTGTTATTTGGGTGTTTTACCTTTTCAGAGATTTCTTCCAGGCATGCGCACATATAAATTCACATTCTCTTTCTCCACCCGCCCCCCACCATGCTCTCTCTGATCATCTCACATCTTTTGTATTCCTCCCTTCAACTGCTAAGATCCAGGGCTCCTGTGGTCACGTGGTTAACATGGCGAACCCATAGCTCTTTGGTCTCCATCTGCTTGGTTTAACCCCTCAGTAGAGACTAACCAACATCTCTGAATTCCATTCCAAGTCCTGCAGACAGAACATTACTCCCATCAGTCACAGCGTGGCTGTGAGGTTCCATATACAATGACCACAAAGTCAAGTTCCCTTATTGGAGGTGGGGAGCAGATGGCGGAGGACAGGTGGCCATTCTCGGGCCTTCCCTGGCTCTCCAAACAGAACTGAATACATTTTAACTGATCCTATCTCCTGTCCTGCTCCCACACAGAAGAAGTGGCTTACAAAGGCCCTGCAAGGAGTGAGTGGTCAAAACGTGAGCTCAAGGGCTCTTCTCCCGGGCTCTGCGATCACTCTGCCGCTCACTCAGCTGTACTTCCATCAGCGTTAGAAAGTCGTACGATAGACAGGAAGGGGAAAATATGAAAAAAAAAAAAAAGATAATTCTTTTGAGAGCAGTGGAACAATAGATTGGGGTGTCTCAGAAGGTGCTAAGTAATTCCTCACTGAAAGTACCCAAAACAGGGCACAAAACCCAATGTTCTTGGATATTATATGGAAATTCTAGATGGTGTACAAGTGTTGACTTCTGACTCCCCCTTTCCTTGTTGTGTTCTTGATGAATCAACACTCTTGGATCTTCATATCACAACCTTTATTTTGTGGGGTCATAGCTGATGCTTAACTTCACAGAACAACAAAGAGAGGCAGGCTGATCTGGAGGTTAAAGAAGAATCTAGGAATCACATGCGTGATGAAAGTGAAGATCTTATTGCTGGTAGGGCAGGGAGGAGCCAACATCAGAGAGCGGACCTGGCTGATGGCAAGTTTTAGGTAGATTTTCATGAGAGTGTAGACCTTATCCTTTCGCCCTCTGGAAACGTCAGTAAAACGTAGACAGCTCACTGATGCTTCTGTTGCAAGTGGCTATGTTCTGAAGCTCTATTGGCATCAGTTAAATCAGAGAAACCATATGCGACAAGCTGACTTCTGGGTTGCATCTGTCTAAGGAGGAAAATAGATGGTGCCTCCCTGGGACACTGTCAAGAGTCAAGGCAGACAACATCTAACGTATCACAGGCGCTCAGTAAATGACCCTCGAATGTGTAAGTTCCTCCTGGAATATAAATGCTATCTTTGCCTAGATCAGTTGCATTCTTTTTCTCTGAGAAATGACCGGGCATTTGGGTTTTGTTTTTTTTTTGAAGCATTGGGCTTCATGTATACTTTGGTCTGGACAGTGAGTCAGAAATGACCTCTTCTGACTCTGCATCCTGGGGACCTCTTCGTTACATCACTTGATCTATTTTTTCCCCACCCTTACCACACTAAGACCTCAAGCTAATTTGGGGAAGTTGGTTTTTGAAATCCAATCCTCTAAAGCATTTTCTCAAAGGAGAGAAGCACTAATAAAGCAACTGAATGGAAATATCCAGCTCTAAGAGGCAATTTTTGGGGGAAGGCAAGAAAACTGTGAAATCCTTTACTGGGGTGGTTTTTCCTTCCTTCTTTCCAGAAATCCTGTGGTATCCCTGCATCTCTCTCTCTCTCTTTCTGCTTTTCTGAGGCAAAACAAATAAAACAAAACAAAGCAACAACAACAACAAAAGCAAACAAAAGCCAGGGACTTCTTTGGAGTCCACTGGTAAAGACTCTACACTTCTATTGCAGGGGAACAAGCTCCATTCCTGCATGCCACTTGGCACGGCCAAAAAAATTTTTTTTAAAGATGGTATATAAACTAATTGGTGACCAAAACACTGTTCTCCGTTCTAAGGTATTCTGTTCTGTAAATTGCTTTAACAGACCATATGGAAGCTCCCTTCGTGGTGTTAAGGACACAAAATTTTCCTTCCAAAGGCTCTTTTAGGAGGAGAGCCCATTGGATAAAGCAATGGCACGAGTTCACCTAGGCTATCTTTTATTTCCTCCACAACTAAAAGAACTGACTCCTTGGATCAGGAGAAAGTACAGCTTACCAAGAGATAGGGTAAGGAGCCACCACCTTCTTTCTTTTCAGCTCAGTGGTATGGAAAACACAGGCATCAGATTAATTTGAAAAGCAGCTCCCCAGTTGGTGATCTGGGCTGACCTGGGCTCCCACCTTTATCGTAAACTAAATCATTGAAGGCAATCTATTTTTGTGTTTCCGCCTCAATCCCTCACTTTCTGCTGCATCTTCCCACCAATGCATACAGTCTGATTATTGCAGCAACATGACATTGTTATCTGGAAAGGCAAATACATTCAACTTTCCAAAGAAATTATTGGCTAACACCATGCACGTGGTCAGGATTCCCTGGTGGCTCAGCTGGTAAAGAACCCACCTGCAATGAGGGAGACCTGGGTTTGATCCCTGGATTGGGGAGATCCCCTGGAGAAGGGAAAGGCTACCCAGTATTCTGGCCTGGAGAATTCCATGGACTGTATAGTCTATGGGGTTGCAAAGAGTCAGATATGACTGAGCAACTAGGCACAGAGCACATGAATTTAGTCACCCCAGTGAACTTTAAACTACTTTGCCACACTCTCTTCCCTAACTTGCACCTCACAAAAATAATCACTAGTATTTTGTTTCAGAATTGCATTGCATCTTAAACAACTGGGAGCCAGTGATATCTTTATGGTGATGAATCTCTTCATTGAGTCAGATCATTTTATATGCCCTTTAGGAATGTTTAGGAGTTTTCTGCTTGTGGGTATTATACATTGTATATAAGGTTTCTTTTTCTAGGCATTGTATGAAAATTGTTCCTATTTGGGTGGAATCATTTTTATTTTTCCAACTACTATATGTTGCTATTTAAGAAGCTATTGATCTGTGAATGTTTTTGTTGGTATCTGGCAACATGACTGAACTCTTTATTGGGTTCTGACATTTTCAATGGTTTCCTTTGTGTTTTCAATGTGAAATACTGTAACATCTGCACATGCCATATTTCTCCTTTTTGTGTCTATTCATCTATTTATTGCTTTTTTATGAATTTTTACATTGCTCAGACCTTTCAGGAAAAATGTTAAATGTCAATGGTGATAGTGAACACACTGTCTTATTTTGATTCCAACAAAAATACTTGTATTAATAGTAAGTCACCATTAAATATCACTCTGAATGTGGTTTTGAGATAGGTGATCATTAGCATGTTAAAAAAAAACACACACACACACACAGCTATTCTTCTGTTTCAAGTTTTCTGAAAGGTTTTTTTGGTGAATGGTTGCTAATGATTTTTTCAAATGCCTCTGATGACTCTATTGAGATTATTATATAGTCCTACCTAGACTATTAGATAGGTTACTTTATGCTAGTTGTAGAATAAGCCCTCCTTTGACACAGCAGATCATTTCTTAAATTTACTATATAATTAATGAGGATTTTGGCATTTATGATTCCAGGTGAGATTAGTCTGTTGTCTATAGTTTTTGTTTTTTGTGCCATTCTTGCCATGCGTGGCTGTGACCAGAGTTATGCTGGCTTTAAAGAATGAAGTAAGAGGTGATTCACTTTTGCCTGTGTTCAGGAACAAATTATATAGCATGGGAATGATCTCCATCTTGCCTGTTAAGAAACTGATTATTAATATTGGCCCCTGAATCCCTCTTGGAGATAATGTTTTTGAATATTGTTTCCATATCTTGTTTTTTTCTAGCCTTCAGTGAATTCAGTCAATATTACACTTCCCAGAATATTAATCCTTTTATTGAGATATAAATTATATACACATTATATATATCTTTATATATCCACATGTAAGATCAACCCATGTCCAAGGAGCGGTGGCTGTGCTGGCACAGGAGGGCCTAGAGGAGCCATCCCACGTTGAAGATCAGGAAGGGTGGCGGTGAGGAGATACCCTTCATCCAAGGTAAGGAGCAGCGGCTGCGCTTTGCTGGAGCAGCCATGAAGAGATACCCCACGCCCAAGGGAAGAGAAACCCAAGTAAGATGGTAGGTGTTGCAAGAGGACATCAGAGGGCAGACACACTGAAATCATACTCACAGAAAACTAGTCAATCTAATCACACTAGGACCACAGGCTTGTCTAACTCAATGAAACCAAGCCATGCCCGTGGGGCAACCCAAGACAGGCGGGTCATGGTGGAGAGGTCTGACAGAATGTGGTCCACTGGAGAAGGGAATGACAGACTACTTCAGTATTCTTGCCTTGAGAACCCTATGAACAGTATGAAAAGGCAAAATGAGAGGATACTGAAAGAGGAACTCCCCAGGTCAGTAGGTGCCCAATATGCTACTGGAGATCAGTGGAGAAATAACTCCAGAAAGAAAGAAAGGATGGAGCCAAAGCAATAACAATACCCAGCTGTGGATGTGACTGGTGATAGAAACAAAGTCCAATGCTGTAAAGAGCAATATTGCATAGGAACCTGGAATGTCAGGTCCATGAATCAAGGCAAATTGGAAGTGGTCAGACAGGAGATGGCAAGAGTGAACATCGACATTCTAGGAATCAGCAAACTAAAGTGGACTGGAATGGGTGAATTTACTCAGATGACCATTATATCTACTACTGTGGGCAGGAATCCCTCAGAAGAAATGGAGAAGCCATCATGGTCAACGAAAGAGTCTGAAATGAAGTACTTGGATGCAATCTCAAAAATGACAGAATGATCTCTGTTCGTTTCCAAGGCAAACCATTCAGTATCACAGTAATCCAAGTCTATGCCCCAACCAGTAACGCTGAAGAAGCTGAAGTTGAACGGTTCTATGAAGACCTACAAGACCTTTTAGAACTAACACCCCAAAAAGATGTCCTTTTCATTATAGGGGACTGGAATGCAAAAGTAGGAAGCCAAGAAACACCTGGAGTAACAGGCAAATTTGGCCTTGGAATGCAGAATGAAGCAGGGCAAAGACTAATAGAGTTTTGCCAAGAAAACGCACTGGTCATAGCAAACACCCTCTTCCAACAACATAAGAGAAGCCTCTACACATGGACATCACCAGATGGTCAACACCAAAATCAGATTGATTATATTCTTTGCAGCCAAAGATGGAGAAGCTCTATACAGTCAACAAAAACAAGACCAGGAGCTGACTGTGGATCAGATTATGAATTCCTTATTGCCAAATTCAGACTTAAATTGAATAAAGTAGGGAAAACCACTAGACCATTCAAGTATGACCTAAATCAAATCCCTTCTGATTATACAGTGGAAGTGAGAAATAGGTTTAAGGGCCTAGATCTGATAGACAGAGTGCCTGATGAACTATGGACTGAGGTTCATGACATTGTAAGGAGACAGGAGTCAACACCATTGAAGACGATGGATAAGTTCATGGCATAGACAGCTGTGATGGTTTCCTTATCTCCATAGTCATATAAATTACATATATACAGCTTTTTAAATATCAATCATACCTTAGTAGAATGATCTTTAAAAATTTTATTTTACTAAAAAAATTTTTTGGCTGTGCCAGGTGGCATGTGGGATCCTAGTTCCCGAACCAGGGATCCAACCTGTGCCCCCTGCAGTGGGAGTGCAGAGTCCTAACCACTGGACCACCAGGGAAGTCCCATCAATAGAGTGTTTTTTTGGACTCTGCCTTCTAATGAGTTCGATCTCCAGTCAGGGAATTAAGATCCCCCATGATATGCAGTGTGGCCAAAAAATAAAAATTAAAAAAGAAAGTGAATTTTTAAAGTCCCTATTTCTCTATCTTTCCCTTTCTTTTTTTCTAATATTATTTATATTATCTCTATTCTCTCAGCTAGCTTTATTTTTAAAATATCAATATATTTTTAAATATGTTGCTTATAAATAATGAGCTACCATTTTGCCAGGTACTACTTCAGCTCTTGCTGTATATGAACTCATCTGAACCTCACAATTACCTTATTGGTGAGGTGCTGTTATTTTCTCCATTTTACAAATTCACAAATGGAGACCGTGAGAAATTAAATGACCTGCTCAAGGTGACTGAACTAGCAAGTGATGGAGCTGGAATCCAAGCTCAGATTCCCTGTTTACAGAGCCTGGGTACAGGATACTTGCTGTGCAATGAATCAGTGACTATTTTAAAAGTAGAAGAATTTGAGCTTATTGAAAAGGGAAGGGGGAAATAAAATGATAAGCAGAACCATTAAATAGTTTGATGGTCTGCCTTCTATTAAGACATACTTCAGGAAGGTTGATCCACATGACATTCATGCTTATTAATTCACCCATTCATTCAATTCACTATTTGATTTTAAAAATGTATCAGATCTTTATTATGCTTCTAACCTTGATCCAGGTACTAATCCAGGTGTTTGAACAAAGGCAACAGTTCCTGCCCTTGTGAATCTGACATTTAAGCTAGTGAGATAAGAGTAGGGGGAGAGTGGGGATTATAAAACGTCTTGCCAAAATGTAGAGTACAGCTGGCATTTGGATAAATGGTTCATTGGTTTTATTCAATTATATTGTATACATGTCTAGTTGGGCTTCCTGGGTGACTCAACAGTAAAGAATCTGCCCAAAATACAAGAGACATGGGTTTGATCCCTGGATGGGGAAGATGCCCTAGAGAAGGAAATGGCTACCCACTCTGGTATTCTTGCCTGAAGAATCTCACGGACAGAGGAGACTGCAGGGCCACAGTCATGGGCTTGCAAGAGTTGGAGACGACTTAGCGACTAAACCACCATCACCGCCATATGTCTAGTTAGCAATCTGTATTCTATAGGTGCTCTCATTCTAGAAGTATCTGTTAAATAACTATTACTTGCTGGGTGCTGAAATAAGGGGCCAGACAACACCAGATAAGGGAACTGAGGCTTGAGCCTTTCAGTCAGTCTAGTGTCCCATAGTGAGAAGGTGGTAAAACTGTATGTGCATCGCCATCTATGGGATTTCCACGGAGAATTAAAAACTGGCTCCTGGTGCATCCATGCAAGGGCTTCCCCATGGCCCAGCAGTAAAGAATCCGCCTGCAGTGCAGAGTTGCAGGAGATGCAGGTTCGATCCCTGGGTTGGGAAGATCCCCTGGTGGAGGGCATGGCAACCCACTCCAGTATACTCGAGGGGGGAGTCCCAAGGACAGAGAAGCCTGGTGGGCTACAGTCCAAGGGGTCCCAAAGAGTCGGACACAACTGAAGCGACTTAGCATGCATGCACTTATCCATGCAAGGATGCTATACACAGATGGAGTCCACCCAGGTTTGTTGACTGAATGCATGATAGCATCCTAACACTTCCAGGGAGGTGAACACGAAAACATCGGAGGGAAATGCGGTCCTGTAAAGCTCACTCCGAGAAGCTGAAATCGACCCCGTTGCCCACAGGGAGCCGGGACATTTAGCGGGTACCAGGAGACCTTTAAATAATGACGTGCACACTCGAGGCACTAGAAGATTGAAAGAGACAGGCAGCCCAGTGGCTCTCCCTGGGCCTCACCTCCCCCTTCGGTCATCAAGGCAAACTCGGGCTGCAGACGGGACCTGCTGCCTTCTACACGGGCCTCGCATTAGATGCGTGTCAACAGAGATTAGCTCAGCCCCACAGGCCGCCATTTGCCATTTATTAGGCCACCTCCACCAACCCCGTAATCTAATCTCGGCCCGAGCAGTGCCTCTTCCAGGTTAAATGTATTAAAGAAGGGGGGCGGGGCGCGGGGGCTGCTCCAGGCGGGATGGCCTCTTCCTTTCTGAAAAGCCTGACCCCAGCTCCGAACCCCTCTCCCCCTAGAGACGCTGGGGTCAGAGCCTCCTTGGTGTAGGAGGGCTGGCAGGAGGCACGCAGAGAGAGACTGGAGGATATTGAAAACATACTCTCCGGGGCCTCTGCGCTTTAGAAATCCGAGAAGAACACGAGGCGACAAGTTAAAGCTTTCACTGCTGGAAATATTTTCCCTTTTCCAGGTTTCAACAAGAATTTGATAAAGATATTGGTGGAGTTTGGAAGGGAACGGAGGAAGCAGGGTGCATTTCAAAGCAGATGGTACCCAGAGAAGGGAAGGGATGCAGCGGAACCCTCTTAAGGAAATTTATGGGGGACGGCTTTCCCTGGAGCACATCCGTTCCAATTACACGTGTCTTTTAATTAGGGGGTGTTTTTTCAAGGTGAATAAATGTTTCATCAGCAGATTCACCTTTTCTTTGTTGTTGTTCTATGGGCTCCTTTGAAACCCTGATTCTGTGCTGGGTTCGCTGATATTTCCACTCCATTCCCACAGGGTTGAAATGAAAGGTTCTCCTTTTTCCCCTCCAAAGGTGCCTGGAACCCACCTGCTCTTGCGTTTGTTCTCCTGGTATTTCTCCTGCCCTCAAAGTTCTCCCCATTTTTGCCTCTGCAGATCCAAGTCTTAGAGGTTTTATCTCTTACTCAGCATCTCTGAGGAGAAGGCAGTGGCACTCCACTCCAGTACTCTTGCCTGGAAAATCCCATGGACAGAGGAGCCTGGAAGGCTGTGGTCCATGGAGTCCCTGAGGATCCGACAGGACTGAGAGACTTCACTTTCACTTTTCACTTTCATGCATTGAAGAAGGAAATGGCAACCCACTCCGGTGTTCTTGCCTGGAGAATCCCAGGGACGGGGGAGCCTGGTGGGCTGCCATCTCTGGGGTCGCACAGAGTCGGACCCGACTGAAGTGACTTAGCACCAGCATCTCTGAAGGCCACTCTTTTTAAGATTGCTAAGGATTGCCCAGGGCCAGGCACTGCTGTCTTTAATATGGTCCCGACCATGGAGGATTTTTAAATATATATATATATATATATATGTGTGTGTGTGTGTGTGTGTGTTAATTATTTTATTTATTTTTAGAATTTTAAATTATAGCTGTGTCGGGTCTTAGTTGCAGCACGAGGTATCTTCGTTGTGGCCTGCCAGCTTCTCTCTAGCTGAGCCGTGTGGGCTCAGTTAGTTGTGTCTCACAGGCTTAGTTGCACCTCAGCCTGTGGGACCTTAGTTCCCTGACCAGGGATTGAACCCATGTTCCCTGCATGACAGATTCTTAACCACTGTACCACCAGGGAAGTCCTATAAGATTTTTTAAAAATATAATTTACAAGCAGAATATGCTTCCCTGGTAACTCAGACGGTACAGGATCTGCCTACAGTGTAGGAGACCTGGGTTCAGTCCCTGGGTTGGGAAGATCCCCTGGAGAAGGGAATGGCAAACCACTCCAGTATTCTTGCCTGGAGAAACCCATGGACAGAGGAGCCTGGCAGGCTACAGTCAAACGGGTTGCAAAGAGTTGGACACACTGAGTGACTAGCACACACATATAAGATAGTGCACAGGTTCTCTTTTAAATTATTATTATCATTTATTTTATTTTTTACTTTACAATATTGTATTGGTTTTTGCCATACATCTACATGAATCTACCACGGGTGTACACGTGTTCCCAATCCTGAACCCCCCTCCCACCTCCCTCCCCATACCATCCTTCTGGGTCATCCCGGTGCACCAGCCCCAAGCATCCTGTATCCTGCATCGAACCTAGACTGGTGATTCGTTTCTTATATGATATTATACAAGTTTCAATGCCATTCTCCCAAATCATCCTAGCCTCTCCCTCTCCCACAGAGTCCAAAAGACTGTTCTATACATCTGTGTCTCTTTTTCTGTCTTGCATACAAAATATTGGAAATAAAAGCAAAAATAAACAAATAGTGCACAGGTTCTAAATGTTCAGCTTGATGAATTGTCAAAACTGGACACATCATGAAACCAGTGCCGATGAGAAATAACAATCCTTTGTGCCCTGCTCTCTTCCAGGGCAACTGATATCTGGATTTATAAGACCATAAATTCATTTTGGCTATTTATATTCTTTATCTGAAAGGAATTTTAAGGTAGGCATACTTCTGTGCCTGATTCTTGCACTTAATATTATTTTTGTGAGCATCTTCATGTTATTGTGGGCAGCTGTACATCAGTAGATCTTTTGTTTTATTTTCTAAAATGTCTGTTTATTTACTTTGGCTGTACTGGCCCTTAGTTGAAGTACACTGGATCTGCATTGCATCACGTGGGATCTTTCCTTTCAGGGCACAGAATCTCTATTTGTGGTATTTGGGCTCAGTAGTTGGGGTCTGCTGGCTCCAGAGTGCATGAGCTTCAATAGTTATGGCATTGAGGCTTAGTTACTCTGCAGCTTATGGGATCTTAGTTCCTGGACCAGGGATCGAACCCATGTCTCCTGCATCGCAAGGTGGATTCTTAACCATTGGACCTCCAAGGAAGTCCCTAGATCATTATTTATAGATGCTGCATGGGATTCACTGTGTGAATATGCCACAATCATTTCCCTGTTCTGCTGTTTGTGGCATTTGGGTAGGGCTTCCTGGTGGCTCAGACAGAAAACAATCTGCCTGCAATCAAGGAGACACAGGTTCAACCCCTGGGTCTGGAAGATCCCCTGGAGAAGGGAAGGGCTCCCCACCCCAATCTTCTTGCCTGGAGAATCCCGTGGACAGAGGAGCCTGGCGGGCTGCAGTGCATGGAATTGCAGAGTCGGACACGACAGAGTGACTGTCACTTCACTCTCACTGTGGTTTGAGTAGTTTGGCATTTGAGTAGTTTTCAGTTTGGAGCTCTTGTAAATACGACAGCTGTGAACAGTGCATGTCGTATCTTTTGATGAACATATGTGTTCACTAGAGATGGACATCAAGACAGAAAGGGACATCACCTCCAGGATCCTGACACATAGGAGACAGGTTAAGAGGAATGAGGAGGTGACACTTGGAAGGTGATGTCATTACCTCCCATGCCAAGATGAACTAGAAGGACACGAGAGTAGCCATCATGGTCAACAAAAGAGTCCGAAATGCAGTACTTGGAGGCAATCTCAAAAACAATAGAATGATCTCTGTTCGTCTCCAAGGCAAACCATTCAATATCACCGTAATCCAAGTCTACGCCCCAACCAGTAACGCTGAAGAAACTGAAGTTGAATGGTTTTATGAAGACCTACAAGAGCTTTTAGAATTAACACCTAAAAAAGATGTCCTTTTCATTATAGGGGACTGGAATGCAAAAGTAAGAAGCCAAGAAACACCTGGAGTAACAGGCAAATTTGGCCTTGGAATGCAGAATGAAGCAGGGCAAAGACTAATAGAGTTTTGCCAAGAGAACGCACTGGTCATAGCAAACACCCTCTTCCAACAACACGAGAGAAGACTCTACACATGGACATCACCAGATGGTCAACACCAAAATCAGATTGATTATATTCTTTGCAGCCAAAGATGGAGAAGCTCTATACAGTCAACAAAAACAAGACCAGGAGCTGACTGTGGCTCAGATCAGGAACTCCTTATTACCAAATTCAGACTCAAATTGAAGAAAGTAGGGAAAACCACTAGACCATTCAGGTATGACCTAAATCAAATCCCTCATGATGATACAGTGGAAGTGAGAAATAGGTTTAAGGGCCTAGATCTGATAGATAGAGTGCCTGATGAACTATGGACTGAGGTTCGTGACATTGTACAGGAGACAGGGATCAAGACCATCCCCATGGAAAAGAAATGAAAAAAGGAAAATGGCTGTCTGGGGAGGCCTTACAAATAGCTGTGAAAAGAAGAGAAGCGAAAAGCAAAGGAGAAAAGGAAAGATATAAGCATCTGAATGCAGAGTTCCAAAGAATAGCAAGAAGAGACAAGGAAGCCTTCCTCAGTGATCAATGCAAAGAAAGAGAGGAAAACAACAGAATGGGAAAGACTGGAGATCTCTTTAAGAAAATTATAGATACCAAGGGAACATTTCATGCAAAGATGGGCTCGATAAAGGACAGAAATGGTAGGGACCTAACAGAAGCAGAAGATATTAAGAAGAGGTGGCAAGAATACATGGAATAACTGTACAAAAAAGAACTTCATTACCCAGATAATCATGATGATGTGATCACTAATCTAGAGCCAGACATCTTGGAGTGTGAAGTCAAGTGGGCCTTAGAGAGCATCACTACGAACAAAGCTAGTGGAGGTGATGGAATTCCAGTTGAGCTGTTTCAAATCCTGAAAGATGATGCTATGAAAGTGCTGCACTCAATATGCCAGCACATTTGGAGAACTCAGCAGTGGCCAAAGGACTGGAAAAGGTCAGTTTTCATTCCAATCCCAAAGAAAGGCAATGCCAAAGAATGCTCAAACTACCACACAATTGCACTCATCTCACACGCTAGTAAAGTAATGCTCAAAATTCTCCAAGCCAGGCTTCAGCAATACGTGAACTGTGAACTCCCTGATGTTCAAGCTGGTTTTAGAAAAGGCAGAGGAACCAGAGATCAAATTGCCAACATCCCCTGGATCATGGAAAAAGCAAGAGAGTTCCAGAAAAACATCTATTTCTGCTCTATTGACGATGCCAAAGCCTTTGACTGTGTGGATCACAATAAACTGTGGAAAATTCTGAAAGAGACAGGAATACCAGACCACCTGACCTGCCTCTTGAGAAATCTGTATGCAGGCCAGGAAGCAACAGTTAGAACTGGACATGGAACAACAGACTCCAAATAGGAAAAGGAGTATGTCAAGGCTGTTTATTGTCACCCTGCTCATTTAACTTCTATGCAGAGTACATCATGAGAACCGCTGGACTGGAAGAAGCACAAGCTGGAATCAAGATTGCCGGGAGAAATATCAATAACCTCAGATATGCAGATGACACCACCCTTATGGCAGAAAGTGAAGAGGAGCTAAAAAGCCTCCTGATGAAAGTGAAAGAGGAGAGTGACAACGTTGGCTTAAAGCTCAACATTCAGAAAACGAAGATCGTGGCATCCGGTCCCATCACTTCATGGGAAATAGATGGGGAAACAGTGGAAACAGTGTCAGACTTTATTTTTCTGGGCTCCAAATTCACTGCAGATGGTGGTTGCAGCCATGAAATTAAAAGATGCTTACTCCTTGGAAGAAAAGTTATGACCAACCTAGATAGCATATTGAAAAGCAGAGACATTACTTTGCTAACAAAGGTCCTTCTAGTCAAGGCTATGGTTTTTCCTGTGATCATGTATGGATGTGAGAGTTGGACTGTGAAGAAGGCTGAGCACCGCAGAACTGATGCTTTTGAACTGTGGTGTTGGAGAAGACTCTTGAGAGTCCCTTGGACTGCAGGGAGATCCAACCAGTCCATTCTGAAGGAGATCAGCCCTGGGATTTCTTTGGAAGGAATGATGCTAAAGCTGAAACTCCAGTACTTTGGCCACCTCATGCGAAGTGTTGACTCATTGGAAAAGACTCTGATGCTGGGAGGGATTGGGGGCAGGAGGAGAAGGGGATGACAGAGGATGAGATGCCTGGATGGCATCACGGACTCGATGGACGTGAGTCTGAGTGAACTCCGGGAGATGGTGATGAACCGGGAGGCCTGGCGTGCCGCAATTCATGGGGTCGCAAAGAGTTGGACACGACTGAGCGACTGAACTGAACTGAACTGAACAGTTAGAAAGTGAAGGGGAACCCTGATAAGGTGAGGGAAAAGATGGAGAGGACTGGGCCACAGGGGAAGGATGGAGGGGAGAGCCCAATGTTATGACCGTGTGGTTATAGAGGACCAGGGTGGCCCTTTGGAATAGAGGAGCCAGGGAAGGTGACTCTGAGGATGTGACCGTTGAACCTAGTGTTCAATGGGGAGAGACAGCCACTTGTCAGATAAGAGCGTACTGGCAGATGAAGCGGTGAGAACAAAGGGCCCCAAGGAAGGAACTGGCTTGGCAGGTCAGGTGTCAGAAGCAGAGCTCGGGGCACTGAGGCTGGGCATCCGGGGACCAGGTGAACTCTCTGAGCTGTGATCCAGGGCGGCATGGGGAAGAAGCCCTGGGGCCAGGCTGCGGAGTGGAGGGCTCTAGGTTAGGCAGGAACTTGCTCCTTTCTTTACTTTCTAGTTCTCCATCTCGGTGGGGACTCAGCTGCCCTCATGTTCGTTCTCTCTGATTTTTGATGTCTGTTCCCAGGAGCAGTCCTCATGCCATTTCTTCCACTGTGGGACCCCACTCAACTCAGTTGAATCCTTCCCTCTGGGAGAGGAGCCCAGATGTGTGTAGGTGACTGGAGCTCTGGGTATGATTCTGATGCATATTTGATGTGGAAAACTGATAGGTCAAAGAGACTGGTCTATTCTGTGTCTGTCTATCTATTATCTATCTATCTGCATGTGTGTGTGTGCTAAGTCACATCAGTCATGCTCAGTTCTGTGTGACCCCATGGACTATAGCCCGCCAGGCTCCTCTGTCCATGAAATTCTCCAGGCAAGAATACTGGAGTGGTGGCCATTCCCTTCTCCAGGGGATCTTCCTGACCCAGGGATAGAACCTGCATTTCCCTGTCTCCTGCATTGCATGTGTATTCTTTACTGGCTAAACCTTCAGGGAAGCCCATTTACCTGTCTACCCATACACCATTTTTCAGTAGAGGAAAAAACCTCTAAGAATATTAAAATGACATCTTAGTCTTTCTTAGTGCAGCAGCTGAGACTTAATATTTACCAAAACAAAAGAAGCATAGAGGAAGATAGAATGGGTAAGTCTCATTAAAGAAAATAAAGACCTCTCTTTGCTATCATTTTGGAACACTACAAGTATTTTTTCAGTGTTCATATGGATTTCCTTAAGAAAAGTTCCCAGAAGTGGAATTGCTTAGTCAAGGACTATTGTTTTCAATTTTTTTGATACATTTTGTCAAACTGCTCCCATGAAGTTCCCACCAATTCAGATCTCCCACAATAATTTTTTTTTAAGACAACAAGACAAGAGACACATTGGAAATTTAGTTACATACATGTTAAACAAAGGGTTAAGTGCTCTTTTATATAAAGTCATCATAGAAAATGCAAAGCTCTAAAACTCAAAAGGAATATAAAATGGAACAGGTACATGGACTAATAAATGATGGAGAAGGAAAAATTCACTAATGAATATTAAAAAAAATTTACACACATTAGTTACCAAAGAAACGCAAGCTATAATTGCAATAATATATTTTACTCTCAAATTTATAATTAAAACCTATTTCCCATTCTTGTAAGCATCTGATGAAATGGACATTCAAATAAAGCTGATGGGATTCTGAATTGCATGGCTTTATGACAGCATTTTGACAGTGTGCATCAAAACCCTGAAAAGTATTCATATCCTTTGGCTGAATAATTCCACTTTGAGGAACCTATTATAAAGAAATAAATATGAATGTGCAGAAATATTTACTATTTGCTTAATCATTGGACTATTGAAAATAATAGCAAAAAAAAAAAGTTGAAACCAAACTAAATAGTCAACAGAAATGATTGGTTAAATATATTATAGAGGGGCTTCCCTGATGGTCCAGTGGTTAAGACTCTGTGCTTCTGATGCAGGGAGCACGGGTTTGATCCCTGGATGGGGAACTAAGATCCTGAATACCATGTAGCATGGTAGCGGGACCCAAAAAAAAAAAAAAAAATCAATAAAGCAAATAAAAGAAACTACTAGAAATGAGATTTTAAAAATACATTGTAGAACATATATCCTGAGAAAATGTTGCAGTCTGTAAAACCAAATATACTGACAACTGTGAGCACAAGATGATAAGCAAAGAACAGCAATGTGCAAAACTCTGCAAACAGAATGAACTCCATTTGTAACACAAAGACACTCCCTCCTGATGAAATAGCTTTATTTTGGAAAGTCTTATGCAATTCAAATTTTTTGTAAGTCAGAAATTTGTTCATAATCACTGCATATTTTAAAGTTTCAAAACTTTTGATGTGTTGTGTGAGTATGTGTGTGTGCATGCATGACCTGTCATTCATATATTTTCCTATTTATTGTTGAAGTAACCTGAGTTCACATGAAAGGGAGCGAAGGATTATTGAATACCACCCAGAGTACCTCATCGGAGAAGACAATGGCACCCCACTCCAGTATTCTTGCCTGGAAAATCCCATGGACGGAGGAGCCTGGAAGGCTGCAGTCCATGGGGTCGCTGAGGGTCACTGAGCGACTTCACTTTCACTTTCATGCATTGGAGAAGGAAATGGCAACCCACTCAAGTGTTCTTGCCTGGTGAATCCCAGGGACGGGGGAGCCTGGTGGGCTGCAGTCTATTGGGTCACACAGAGTGGGACACAACTGAAGTGACTTAGCAGAGTACCTCATTCCGTGTTGGTTGCTTAAAAAGTGCTGGTTAAACAGTTGAGGGATGCTTTTCTAGGCAGGTTGTGATCATTTTACGGATTCTTACCAAACATTCCTCCTCTCCACCTTCCCCAAATTCGGGAGGCAGTCCCTGTCCTCCTTGTGATTAGATGCGATCATGTGATTAATTCTAGCCAATGAGCTTTGGAAAGACGACAGTCATGGCTTCCTCACTGGAGTATTTAATTACCGGTGTCAGACATCCCCAGAGGTCTTTTTCTCCTGCTGTTGTGAGTGTCAGTGTTTCAAATGATAGCTCTTCCATGATCCTTGTTCTTAAAGTGAGGATAACATGGGTCAGAGCCCTCTGCTCAACCGTGATGAACAAATACGGAGTCCTTGTTGTTTTAACCCACTGGGATTTGAGAACGTTACAGCAGCAGAACCTAGTCCCTTCCTACTCAAAGGGTAACCTGCAGATTTCAGCTGCGTCAGCTTCACCTGGGAGCTTGTTAGAAATGCAGAATCTGGGGCTCTGCTAAGACCTACTAAGCCAGAGTCTACATTTCATTTTTTTAAAAACTATTCTAATCCGTATTTCTTTGATTTTCAAAAAAAGGTTTTATTGGAGTATAGCTGATTTACAATATTGTGTTAGTTTCTGCTGTACAGCAAAGTGAATCAGTTATATGTAAATATACCCTCTTTTTTATTTCCCCATATCAGTCATTACAGAGGACCGGCACAGTCCCCTGCGCTATAGAACACGTGCTTATTAGTATTCACTGTCTATTGTATATATACTAAAGTGTATCTGTCCATCCAATTCTCCAGTTTATCCCTCCCCACCCCTTACCCCCTGCTAACCATAAATTTATTTTCATACTAAGTGAAAGATGTCAGACAGAGAAAGACAAATATCATATGATATTGCTTATATATGGAATCTTTTTTTAAAAAAGTGTAAAAAATGAACTACATACAAAACAAAAAATAGAGTTACAGATGCAGAATCTGCATTTTGAAGATCCCTCAGGGGACCTCCATGCGCATTAGAGATACCAGAGTGCTGATACTAAGTATCAGTCCATCCTGACTGATGCTTAGGTGAAGGGAGGCACAAAAGGCTGGGTTTCAGCAGGTAAGTCACTTAGCTCCTCTGGGTCTCAGCTTCCTGATGGACCCCTCACATGGGAATTTAATGAAATAATGCACACGGCATGCCCAGCACCCAGTGAAAGCTCAATAAATAGTAAGGCATTATCATTTCAGAAAAGAAGTAAATTGCCACATGCCTGGACCGGAGGCTTGACTTCCTAAAGCTCCTTTTCCATTATCTCTGCAGCAAGAACGATGTGTTCTGAAGACTCAGGGTGGTATCTGATATAAGAATTCAGCAAACATTGATCAATTAACCCGCCCAACAGCGAAGTTTCTATGAAGCACGACATCATCTTCAAATGGTGTGTTTATTTGCTTAATTCCTCTTCTGCTGTGTCTCTGCAGCTTCGTGCCCTGATCCCCTGATCCTCCAACCTGACAGCAGTGTTTGCAAAGGTAAGAACAGCGATTAGCTTTGAATTCTTTTTTTGGAGACCGAACGTTCCCTCTTCCAGCATCTCTCTAGTGCCTCCGTAGGGCCACTGCCTCTGAGAACTACAGGGAGATGGTTCCGCAGGAGGAAACACACACAGACTCAGACACATACAGACACAAACACATGTACACACACACACGCTACATTTCCATTCAAGGCAGAGAAAAGGAAATACCTGAGGGTGAGCTCAGAGATGACCAGACTCCTCACCATGTTCTCTGCCTCTACAGAATTCTCCCGGCATGTTTGTTCATTCCATCCTAAATCTTCCCATTAGGGAGAAAACACAGGGATTATCCACTTTTTGTAATAAGGAAGAAAAGTTAAATAGGTCCCCTCGAGCCATCTAGGACAGTGCCTAAGAAGGCAGCGTTTAGTGCCAGGCAGGCCTGGGTACGAGGCCCGGGACCACCAAAGACGACCCCTGGGGCTTCCTGAACAGGATGTCAAGCACTCTCTACCTCCCTGCCTGTATTTGAACAAGGGCATGCCAGCTCCTCCCAGCTGGGAACGCATCCCTCCTTTCACCCTTGCACTCAGGAAAGCCCATGTGAATCTTGTTAAAATCAGGGTTGTTGAATGCAACCATGTTTATGGAAATTTCCAATCATGGTAACAAACATAACACACATTTGATTGAACGTTGTCGGAAGCCAGGTGTTGTACATTCGCTCATGTAATCCTCTTGATGAGAGAAATAGATACAGAGAGAGGAGGACAGGGCAAGTGAGGCAGGGAGGAGAGAGGAAAAGAGGAATAAAAAGCGAGGAGAAGAAAAGAGAAAAGAGAGAAGTGAAGTGAAAGTCGCTCAGTCGTGTCTGACTGTTTGCGACCCCACGGACTATACAGTCCATGGAATGCTCTGGGCCAGAATACTGGAGTGGGTAGCCTTTCCCTTCTCCAGGGGATCTTCCCAACCCAGGTCTCCCACATTGCATGCAGATTCTTTACCAGCTGAGCTACAAGAGAAGCTCAAGGATACTGCAGTCAGTAACCTATCCCTTCTCCAGGGGATCTTTCTGACCCAGGAATTGAACCAGGGTCTCTTGCATTGTAGGCAGATTCATTACCAACTGAGATATCAGGGAAGCTCAAAGAGAGCAGATGAAAGTGAAAAAGGAAAGGCAGAAGATGAAGGAGGCAGAGATTCTGTTTCTAGCGGTGTTTTTTTTTTTTTTTTCATCCCCATCCTTACTTCAAGGTATCTCAGAGCCATGGTTCTTAACATTTCTTTGGCCACGAACCCTTTTCAGAACTTGATGAATATTGGAACCTCTTCTTGGGAAAAAAAAATGCAATGTCTTTCCCTTTCCCTTCCCCCAACCCTCCCCACTATCTATTCTCTTTCAAATTCTTTTCCCATTTAGGTTATTACAGAATATTGAACAGAGTTCCCTCTGCTATACAGTAGGTCCTTATTGATTATCTACTTAATATATAGTAGCATGTATCTGTTAATTCCAGTCTCCTAATTTATCCTCCTCCACCCTTTTCCCTCTGGTAACCATAAGTTTGCAAAACTGAATAAATCTTGATCTCACTAATATGTGGAATCTAAGATATAGATTAGGGTTAGGCATAAACTAGGAATATGGACTTAACAGATATACATTACTATATACAAATAGATAAAAAGGATTTACAGTATAGCATAGGGAGCTATATTCAATATCTTGTAATAACCTATAGTGGAAAATAATCTGAAAATATATATAACTGAATCAATTTTCTGTACACCTGCAACACAATATTATAAATCAACTATACAATGGCACCCCACTCCAGTACTCTTGCCTGGAAAATCCCATGGATGGAGGAGCCTGGAAGGCTGCAGTCCATGGTGTTGCTGAGGGTCGGACACGACTGAGTGACTTCACTTTCACTTTTCACTTTCATGCATTGGAGAAGGAAATGGCAACCCACTCCAGTGTTCTTGCCTGGAGAATCCCAGGGAGGGGGGAGCCTGGTGGGCTGCCATCTATGGGGTCGCACAGAGTCGGACACAACTGAAGTGACTTAGCATACTTCAATTAAGAAGTGGAATAAATCGAACCATAATCTCTAGCCAAAGTCCATCTACTTGAACACACAGTGGCTTAGAGGCTATTACTATGTGTGATTGAAGTGTGTGTGTGTGTGTAAGTGTGTAAGAGAGACACAGAAGGAGAGATACACAGAGAGATTGAGAGACGGGGAGAGAAACACACAGAGAGAGCTGGAGGGAGAGAGAGAAAAGAGAGAGAGACTTACTGGGAATTGTTAGTATTTCATCCTTTACCAATGACAAAAATTATACATGAAGCCAAATTACACCTGCGAAGCAGAAGCCCAGTATGAGACAGAAATGATGGTGAATCTGACCTGGTGACCAACCATCCCAGTTTTCCAGGGACTAAGGGCTATCCTTGGATGTAGGACTTCCAGTGCTCAAACTGGGAAAGTCCTAGGGAATTTGGGAATGGTTGGTCACCCTAATTTAATCAGAGCACAGATAATAATACAAACTGGCCTGAATGGGTGGCATTTCAGGGGGCAATGGGACAAGTGACAATGATGGATTTGGCTGGACATTTCAAGAGGGCTCAGGACCCTGTTGGGGGGCCCACCATCCTCTCTGCTGGGAATTGCCTGTGCTGAGGTTTTTAAGGACTGGGTTGCTGAGAAAATAGGGGGACAAATTTAGGGGGAAGAGGGAAGTGGGGAGAAAATGGGAAGAACCAAAGCAGAGAAGGTTCTTTAGAAGAGGTGGGTCAAATGGGACTTCCCCCAGTGGTCCGGTGGTTAAGACTGGCGCTTGCAATGCAGGGGTCCCAGGTTTGATCCCTGGTTGGGGAACTAGATCCTGCATGCTACAAATTCTGCAACTAAGACTGGATGTAGCCAAACAGATAAAATAGACATATTTGTTTAAAAGATGGGGATCAAATCATAAAACTTGAAAAATAGACTCATAATTGTAAATAGTGAATGCATTACAAGGTATTTTTGAAAAGAAGGGCATCGTGTAATTAGGAAAAGAAGGCTTGGCTTTCTCTGGCCTTGCCTTCTGGCAGGGAAAAAAACAACAGAGCAACTTCATCACACCGATTCCTTCATGCTCTGGCAGGCAAGTGATAAAATCATCAGATGAGGGTCCCCGATCCCCGTCTCCCACCGTTGCTTTTGCCAAGTGTGCCGTGTCTAAAGTAATGAAGGCGGCTTGATTAAATGTTTGCTGGCTGCAGCCGCTGTGCTAATTTGGAGATGGGTTTATTAGTTTAATGACGGCTCCAGATCATCAGAAGTTATTAGCATTAGTGCTGCAGCCCGCCTTCGACATCAGCCCAAGGCTCCAGCCTGCCACAGTCGCCATTTCTCTATTTATATCACTCTTGTTTCTGGGAGAGGGTGCTGTGTGTATGTGTGTGCGCACGCAAATGTGCACACTCACACATGACCATTCGTATACGCACGAGCTGAGACTTTCTATGCGTTTTATCGGTATAATGATTTCAGCTCTTCTCCCCCAAATGAAAAGACGTTGTAGCCCCTAGACTGTCATACAGAGTGAAGTAAGTCAGAAAGAGAAAAGCAGACATTGTATATTAGTGCATATCTGTGGAATCTAGAAAAAGTGGTATAGTTGATCTTATTTGCACAGCAGAAAGACAGACACAGACATAGAGAGCAAATGTATGGATGCCAAGGGGGAAGGAGGTGGGTGGGATGAATTGGGATCCCAATTGGGACTGACATGTATATACTGCGACTATATAAAATAGGGTTTCCCTAGCGGCTCAGTGGTAAAGAATCCACCTGCCAATGCAGGAGACTAGGATTTGGGTTTGATCCCTGGATCAGGAAGATCCCTTGGACAAGAAAAAGGCAACCCATTCCAGTATTCTTGCCTGGGAAATCCCATGGATAGAGGAGCCTGGCAGGTTACAGTCCATGGGGTCACAGAAGAGTCAGACATGATTTAGTGACTAAACAACAATAACATGTATAAAACAGATAACTCATAAGAACTGACTGTATAGCACAGGGAACTCTACCCAGTGCTCTGCAGTGACCTAAATGGAAAAGAGGGGAGATATGTAAACGTGTAGAGCTGATTTAGTTTTCTATACAGTGGAAACTAACATAAAATTGTAAAGCAGCTATACGCATAAAAAAATAAAAATGAAAAAAAGTTGGGATAAAAAATCAATTTTTTTACTAAACCCGAAAGGCTCTCTATCATTCCTCACACTCCATCTGCTGCTCTCTGATTCCATCTCCATCTCTCCTTCATGTCCCCTCTCCAGACACACCATCCACTGTGCTGGTCCTCAAGCCTGTAGTTCCCACCTCAGGGCCTTTGCCCAAGCTGCCATGCCTGAATCACTCTTCCCCAGGGTAACAGCCTGGGACATTCCCTCACTCCCGACTGGCTGCTCAAATATCACCTCATGGAAGCCTATTCTGACCATTCCCTTTAAAATCCCAACCTCAACTGTACCTTCCACTCCATTTTACCCTGCTTTCTTTTTTTTTAAGATTCTTTTTTTGATGTGAACCATTTGTAAAGTCTTTTTTGAGTTTATTACAATATTGCTTCTGTTTAATTGTTATTATTATTATTTTTGGCCACAAGACATGTGAGGTCTTAGCCCCCCGCTCAGGAATTGAACCTGCACAGCGTGCACTGGACAGTGAACTCTTAACCACCTTTGCAAACATGCTGCATAAGTGACTTATACTTAGTGTCACTATAATGTCATCACCATCTGTTTTGCCTTCTCCAGTATTCTATCTCCAGTGCTTAGAACCACCAGAGAGACCATGCATCATGGTTGAATACATCCAGAAATGGACAAATACGTAAATGAATAGAGTCACTAGGCAAGGAAATAGGGATCCTAGGAATCTGTTAGGGCTCAGGGGAAGTCCACTCTCTGTGACACTGCAGGTCATGGCAGTTGTGAAGGCCGTCAAAGTCTCAGGGACCAGCCACCCCTCAGCAACCCCCTTCCTGGGTTGGTCAGACTGTGTACCAGGGACCCACCAGGAGTGAGAACTATCCCATAAGGATCTTCAGCTGTGATGTTACTTGGTGCAGATGAAGATGAGTTGGGCTCCAGAGCAAGGATTCATCAAAGTGGGGGAGGTGAAGAGATGGTTTTTCTTCATTCATTAAAAAAAAAAAGATTTCCTTTAGCTTGAAGGTATCGTTTAATTAAAAGGTTTTTCTCCTGGCTTCCCCTGCTCCTCTCTCTGTTCCTCCTGTAAACAGCCTGCCTGCTAAATGGTTTCCCATATATGAACAAACAAAATCAGCCTTTCATGTAATCTGCTCTCTGTGAAGCACACCATGTGGGCAATGCTTTCAGTTTGACCCTCCGCAGTAGGAGAATCCGCCTGCAATACAGGAGACCTCACTTCAGTTCCTAGGCTGGGAAGATCCCCTGGAGAAGGGATAGGCTGTCTGCTCCAGTATTCTTGAGCTTCCCTGATGTCTCAGATGTAAAGAATCTGCGTGCAATGCGGGAGACCTGGGTTTGATCCCTGGGTTGGGAAGACACCCTGGAGGAGGACATGGCAACTTACTCTAGTATTCTTGCCTGGAGAATCCCCACGGACAGAGGGGCCTAGTGGGCTACAGTCCATAGGGTCGCAAAGAGTCGGACATGACTGAGCGACTAAGCACAGCACATTAGAGGAAAAGAGATAAAGTCTAGATTAAAAAGCAGAAGCACAACCACACACTCACACACACACACACACACACACAATCCAACTCCACCCTACTTTGGGCTGTTTTGCTCTTGTGTGCTTAATTTCTATAAATGGTGGGCATCTTGAGAGAAGCAACTCTGTCTGATGTGTTTCTGCCTTCTTGAACCTTCTGTAACACAAGGTAAGGGCTTGGGAATGAATGGGTGGATGGGTGAATGAATGCATGAGTGAGGAATCTGCAAAACAGCTCCCGGCTCTGCTCCCTCTGCTCCTTCCCATCACCGTCCATAACAGGTGACCACTTCATTCATTCGGGGAAAAGAAGATTTAAAACCTGGCTTTATTTAACTATCTTTCCCCAGAAATAAAAACCAATAATGGGTCTTATTTTTTAAAAGTGTAATAAAGAGGAGAACATACCTAGCATTCTATGACCCAGATTGCAAACTGTGACTGATTTTGGTAGGAAGGTATTGAGTTGACTAAAAAGTTCATTCAGGAACTTTTTGGCCAACCCAATGGTATTTTGAGGGTAAGGAAGAACTGCCTTAGGCATGTTAGGAAATCATCCGCTGGGAATCCTTTGAAAGCCCACACTCAAGCATTCCACATTAAACATGCATAAAATTCTTGATGACTCGAAAGGGTAGTAGTGGAGTGACGTGGTAAAGTCATGGTGATGGCCACATAAATCCAATGTATTTAGACTCTCTAACATGGCTCAAGGATTTCTCGAGTCCTACGTTGACTGAAATAAGCCCTTCTCTACACTGACACATAGTTAAACGATTGTCTTAAAGTGTGAGGAAATAAAGATGTGGAAGTCCGAGGCTGTTTTAGTCTCTACGGAGTCTGGTTTCTAGCGGATGAAAGAATTCAATTCAGATGCTTACACTCAGAGACATTTCTAAAGGGTTATTTACAGAGGTGTGAGCCTGATAAAAAGAACCAGAAAGGGATGGCCGAGGACTCAGAGACTTCCAACAGCAGGAATTTGTTACCAAGCCTGAAACGGAAGGGGCAATGAAGGAAGACGAAGGTCTCGGGTTCCAGCGAGAGTTGGAACTGGAGCATGGGGCTACCCAATAAGTGGTGTAAACACAGAGGGCCACAACCATTCTTAGAAAGATGGCGCAGAAGCAGAGAGGGGATAGAAACACGGACATCCCTCCCTCCCCTCCCCTCCCCCCTCCCCCCTCCCCCCTCCCCCTCCCCTCCTCTAATCGCCTGCTGGTGCTTCTTCTTTTTCTTCTTTTTTTTTGGCTGTGCCGGGTCTTTGTTGCAGCACATGGGCCTCTCTAGTTGTGGCAGGAAGGACTTAGTTGCTCCGCAGCATGTGGGATATATTTCCCCGATCAGGGATCGAACCCGTGTCCCCTGCATTGGAAGGAGGATCCTTAACCAGTGGGATCACTAGAGCAGTCCCCTGCTGGTGCTTCCTGTTGGGCAAGCTCAACTGAAATCCACTGTCCAGGGAATGCAGGTCTTGTAGTCTGCATGGTTTAACGTGTGGAACACAGAGAGGTTAAGCAGGGTGGAGAGTCAGTTTTGAGATGGGGAGCAGAATGGTGGAGTTGGAGTAAACCAGCCTCCTGGATTCAACAGGGTAGCAGACAGGATCATGTAACCTGCTATTTGCTGAGCAGATTGAGTTGATGAGAAGGAAGTCTGTTGGGTGACATTACTGTACAGAATCAAGACTGAATTTCCCCACACTTCGATGGGAGATGTCCCCTTCTTTTCTTTATATATCTGAATTTGGTCCAAGGGGTGGATGGAGAGGAAAAAGAAACAAAGGATACCCAGTCCTTGGATGTATTGTATCCCATGAAGACTTTGAAGATTTTCTGGCAAAGGGATGCACCCTTATGCAGCAGGCAGCCTTCAGGATATCACCCCCCAGCATCCTACCCTTCTGTGTCTCCTCCCACATTGTTCCAGCACTGGGACAGCAGGAGTGATGGTGCCTCACTTCTGAGATTAGGTCCTAAAAGAGACTGCAGCTCCGCTCTCTCGGTTTCTTTCTCTCTCTCATGACTTGCTCTGGGTGAAGCCATTATGGGGGCAGCTCTGTAGAGGGATCCACATGGTGAGGGGCTAAACCTCCTGCCAATAGTCACATGGATAATCTTGGAAATGGACTGCCCTCCACCCCAGACAAGCCCTCAGATGAAACTATAGCCCAGCTGGTAACTTGACTTCAACTTCACTGGAGACCCAGAGCCAAAGCCACCCAGCTCAGCTGCTCCTAGATTGTTGACCTTCAGAAACTGTGGGAAAATCGATGTTTGTAGTTTTCAATTACTGATATTTGAAGTGCTATGTCATAGCATGCATCTGTATGTGCTCAGTTCAGTTGCTCAGTCGTGTCTAACTCTTTGCGACCCCATGAATCACAGCACGCTGGGCCTCCCTGTCCATCACCAACTCCCAGAGTTTACCCAAACTCATGTCCATTGAGTCGGTGGTGCCATCTGGCCATCTCACCCTCTGTTGTCCCCTTCTCCTCCTGCCCCAAATCCCTCCCAACATCAGGGTCTTTTCCAATGAGTCAACTCTTCACATGAGGTGGCCAAATTATTGGAGTTTCAGCTTCAGCATCAGTCCTTCCAATGAACACCCAGGACTGATCTCTTTTACGATGGACTGGTTGGATCTCCTTGTAGTCCCAGGGACTCTCAAGAGTTTCCTCCAGCACCACAGTTCAAAAGCATCAACACTTCAGCGCTCAGCTTTCTTCACAGTCCAACTCTCACATCCATACATGACCACTGGAAAAACCATAGCCTTGTCTAGATGGACCTTTGTTGGCAAAGTAATGTCTTTGCTTTTGAATAAGCTATCTAGGTTGGTCATAACTTTCCTTCCAAGGAGTAAGCGTCTTTTAATTTCATGGCTGCAGTCACCATCTGCAGTGATTTTGGAGCCCCCCAAAATAAAGTCTGACACTGTTTCCACTGTTTCCCCATCTATTTCCCATGAAGTGATGGGACCGGATGCCATGATCTTTGTTTTCTGAATGTTGAGCTTTAAGCCAACTTTTTCACTCTCCTCTTTCACTTTCATCAAGAGGCTTTTTAGTTCCTCTTCACTTTCTGCCATAAAGGTGGTGTCATCTACATATCTGAGGTTATTGATATGTCTCCCAGCAATCTTGATTCCAGCTTGTGCTTCATCCAGCGTTTCTCATGATGCACTCTGCATAGAAGTTAAATAAGCAGGGTGACAATATACAGCTTTGACATACTCCTTTTCCTATTTGGAACCAGTCTGTTGTTCCATGTCCAGTTCTAACTGTTGCTTCCTGACCTGCATACAGATTTCTCAGGAGGCAGGTCAGGTGGTCTGGTATTCCCATCTCTCTCAGAATTTTCCACAGTTTATTGTGATCCACACAGTCAAAGGCTTTGGCATAGTCAATAAAGCAGAAATCGATGTTTTTTGGAACTCTCTTGCTTTTTCGATGATCCAGTGGATGTTGGCAGTTTGATCTCTGGTTCCTCTGCCTTTTCTAAAACCTGCTTGAACAGCAGGGAGTTCATGGTTCACGTATTGCTGAAGCCTGGCTTGGAGAATTTTGAGCGTTACTTTACTAGCGTGTGAGATGAGTGCAATTGTGTGAGTGGTAATTTGAGCATTTTGTGCTCAGTTGTATCTAATTCTTTGCGACCCCGTGGACTGTAGCCTGCCAGCCTTCTTCGTCCATGGGATTTTCGAGGCAAGAATACTGGAGTGGGTGGCCATTTCTGTCTCCAGGGCATCTTCCTGACCCAGGGATGAAACCTGCCTCTCCTGGGTCTCCTGCATTGGCAAGCAGATTCTTTACCACTGAGCCACCTGGAAAGCCCAGATTTGTCAGAGAGCAGCACTTACCTACTGCACACTTTGAGGCCAGAGGCATTTGCTGCTTTTTGATAATGGTTGTTCACGTGCATTAGGACTTTTATTTTTTAATCATGGATTTTTAAAAAAATAATCATGGATTTTATTTTATGTTTTGCATCAATTTTTGTTCTTTAGCTATAGCCCATTCCATGGACTGTATAGTCCATGGGGTTGCAGAGTCAGACATGACTGAGCGACTTTCACTTTCACTTTCATGGCATGTGGGATCTTAGTTCCCTGACCAGGGATCGAACCTGTGCCACCTGCAGCGGAAGTTTGGCGTCTTAAGCGCTAGCCTGCCAGGGAAGTCCCTGCACTGGGACTTTTAATTCTGTGCTTATCACAATCATTCACTAGCCCTGGGGGCTGTATTCTCTTAACTGTGTAACAAAGTGCTTATTAACCTCCCTAAGTCTCAGTTTCCTTAATTTAAAAAAAAGGTCACAACAATGCCAGTCAAAAGAGTCAACCTAAAGGATTCGAGGGAATAAAGCATTCCAAGTGCCCCAGGCAGAGCAGCTGTTTAACAACAACAATAACAAAAAAATTAGTTATTTTCATGGATAAGGGAGAGAAATGGGTTTTAAACACTATGCATAATTAAGACGATGACCCGCTCGGGCGCGAGGTTGCTCACCCCTGCTGCATCGTCTGTTTCAGCTGTTCTTTCTCGTGCCTTGAAGCCAGTTCTGTTCTCTCCCAAGTGCTATAACGCACAGTTTCTCAAAACAACAGGCCCTCCTGCCAACCCCCAATGGCCTGGAGCTTTGAAACACGTCTCCCTCCTGACCGTGGAGAATCGGCTGTCTCCACTCACTCCTCCTTGGCCGAATGGGGAATCCCTGATTTTCTGGACATGTTCTGTCACTGCCTGGGTGGGAGCCAGGTTTTGCTCATGATTTCCATTCTCGAATGACTCAGAGATGAGTAGGGGACTGAGTCATAGGGAGCTGGGGGTGTGGAGTGGAATGCAGCTCTTGAAATCACTCGGGGTTGGGGGGGAACCTCGGAAAATAACACCGAGGAATACAGGAAGGTTTCACTCTTGGTGGATGCCTTCATCAGCAGATTACATTGAATAGATGTAATACCTTCAGTTGGTGAATTCAATTTCATCTCCACCCCATACCTCACCATTATATAAAGACTCCAGGTTTCAGAATCAGCTTCAAGGAAGAGGATACAGGGACTTCCCTGCTGGTCCAGTGGCAGAGACTCCACGCTCCCAATGCTGGGGGCCCAGGTTCGATCCCTGGCGAGGGGACGAGATCCCTCATGCTGCAACTAAGAGTTCGCCTGCCACAACTAAAAGAGATCCTGCATGCCACAATAGGGTTCAGAGATCTTGAAAGCTGAAACTAATACCCGGCACAGCCAAATAAATAAATTAAAAATCAATTTTTAAGTAAAAGAGGGTGGGTGCAGATCATCAAAAAAGAATGAGATTAATTTCTGCCAAGTGGGGCTTCATATTAAAAGATAAATTCAGAAGTAAAAAAATGAAATTATAATCAGTGTTAACCTGGAAGGAAAGAAGAGAGGGGTGGCAGGAAGAGAGAGGAAGGAAGGAAGAAAGAAAGAAGAAGAAAACAGTAGGCGATGAAGAGCAGCTAAGCCAATCTCTGTCATGATTCCTGCTCAACCTGGGAAAAGTCACCTACTTACCCCATCTTTGCCAATGGCCACATCCTTTAATCAGGAGAGACACCCCCGCCCCCAAACATGATACAGACAGTATCATCCCTGAGTGTCCATCTTGAAACTCACATTGGCATTCATGACAACCATCCCACCTTGACAAAGAAAAAAAAAGAAAACATTTTCATTTCAGTTTTCATCCTTCCCCTCTCCCCAAGAAGCAGGTAGAAAAACAACACAGAAATAGCAACAAGTAGTGGTCATTCTGGAGAAGGAAATGGCAGCCCACTCCAGTGTTCTTACCTGGAGAATCCCAAGGACGGGGGAGCCTGGTGGGCTGCTGTCTATGGGGTCGCACTGAGTCGGACACGACTGAAGTGACTTAGCAGCAGCAGCAGCAGCGGTCATTCTGTGTCAGTTTTTCTTTTAGGCATAGAACAGTCCTGCTTGAAAAGGACAGTATAGGGTTGTTAAGCAGACAGAGGTGGGATCCCAGGATTTCTTCTTCAAGGCCATCAAGCTTTCAGGTTGATGTGTGTTAAAAAAAAAAAAAAAAGAAAAGAAAAAGTGTACCAATAAGGATGTTTAGAGTTCCACTGTTTATAGTAGTGAAAAATAAGAGGCTATAAAAGTCTCCATCATTTGGAGACTAATTTACTCAATTAAGATACTTCCAGAAGTGGAATATGTTATAACCTTTAGCGATAAGGGGCTATATTTACATGTCGTGAAAAACACAAAGAGAAGTATGTGCACAGAATCCTATTAAGTGGGTCATGCCATGGTATAAGAAGAAGAATGATATAGTTTCATTCCTGTTTTGAATTATCATTGGAGTATACATGTGCATATATATATTTAAATAAAAATCTTAAATGTCTGGAAAGCTACACACCAAACTGTTAACAGTAGTTTGAGGGTGGTTTGGAAAGGGTCAGAAGGAAAACAGCTTTTACTTTTTAAAAATCTATAAAGACTTTCTATAGTGTTTGAAAGTCTGACAATAAACATCTGTGGACTAGCAATTTTTTTTTTTTTTTTAATGAAACAGCTTAAGAAGTCAGAGATGTGAGGCAGAGTACCTGGGTTCCTGGGTTCTTTTGAGTATCCTACAACAAACTTGGCCTCTCTCTACAGCTGGTCTCTCCTGGCAGAGACACCAGAAGAATCCAAGCACCCTGCCTAGGGGTGTGGGGAGGGTGAAAAGAAGGAAACTTGGCAGTACAGAGAGGAGAGATCCATGTGATTCTAGTCCAACGGGTGTTCTCGAGGTAAATTTCAAACTGTGGAATCATCTGGGAATCTGTGAGAATGCAGTTTCTGGGACTCCAGCCCTGAAGGTTAGGGAAAACCAGGACAATTCCATTATGATGTGTCTCCCAGGTGATTCTGATGAGAAAGCTTGAGCCATAGCATTAAGACCCAGCCTCAGCACCACTTCCTGTGCATCCTTGGACAAGCTGGCCAGGTTTTCCTCCTCACAAGTTTCGGAATCATTGGATCTGGGAAAGAGCTTGAGAATGTGCGTGCACGTGTGCTAAGTCGCTTCAGTCGTGTCTGACTCGTTGCAACCCTATAGACTGTAGCCCGCCAGACTCCTCTGTCCATGGGATTATTCTCTAGGCAAAAACACTGGAGTGGGTTGCCATGCACTTCTCCAGGGGATCTTTCTGACCCAGGGCTTGAACCTGTGTCTCCCTGTGGCTCCTGCATTGCAGGCAGATTCTTTACTGCTGAGCCACTGGGGAAGCCCCAGTGCCCTCTAATTGAGAAGAATGCGCACTCCTAACAAATTCAGGTGCAGTGGATACTCCCAATCTGGGAGCCATGCTTTGAAGAACTACCACATTACCCTAAGAAGCCACAGGACCATGGTAAGGAGCAAAGGGGAGCATACAGGAGAGAATGTTTGCAAACTGGAGAGGCTTGCGATATGGTGATTAAACAAATCATTCAGATGCTACCTCTTCTACTTACTAACTTGACAATTTTGGGGAAAAAAATCTCTGAGCCCTCCTGAGACTTAGTTTTGACATCTCCAAAATGGATGTCATGGAACTTTTTGCAGACACGCTACTTCTATGAAATGCACACAAAATATCTCACGGTTTACCACCCGGATGCTTGAAGATTAAATTATTTTCCATGCAGGTAGCATTATTTAGTACAGAAGGTGTGCGCACCTGATAAACGTACAGTAAATCTTTGTTTGTATGACTCTGAGTGCTAAAATACTGTAAGAGCGAAAAGGAAATGATGGGTACCAGAGGCAATCAGCAAGCATCGATTGAATGCCAAATGTATGCAGATGGGTAGCCAATCAATGAAAGAATAAGGTTGCTGGGGTCATTTTGCCAAATCATAGCAGGTAAATCAGACATCAGAATCAGGTGCATTGTGGGTAGAGTGGATCATGTGACTTCGATTCTGAGACTCGTTCCTCCCTGGTCTGCAATTGGGAATCCTAAAACTTACCCTAGAGACTCTTGGGAAATTCAGATCATCAGCAGAATCCAGAGCTCTTTGGGCAGTCCTGCCTTTTCCCTTATGGACCTAACTGAACCTCGGACACTCCTCCATTCTGAGCTTGGTTCATCCTCTGTGTCCCAGTTTCCCATTCATTCAAAATCAGGTCCTTGTTCCAGTTCTGTGATTAAGTGGCATGATTACCAGCTGACGGCAGCAAGCTGAGTGTTTGTAGGTAAGCTCTGCACCTCCCGTCACCATTCTAATATGGGAGAGAGGGACCTGAGTTGTTGAGAGATAGAGTTAGCACGTGGGAATCACCTGGTACATAGCAGATGCTTTTCTAATGAGCTCTGTTGTTCTCATCACTGAGCCATGTCCCTGTCCCTTCCAGGGAGAGCCTCACATGGCTCCAAGTGCTATCATGCCAGGGGGTACCACCTTGTTCCTCTCTACTCAGCATGCTTGCCAGACTCCTGCAAGGCAGCCCGTGACCCACCTAGAGGTGTTTTTCTAAATGTGGTCACCCACCTCCCTCATCCAGACCCCCTGAGAGTGCTCATTAACATTTCAGATTCTTGGGCCCTCATGCAGACTGTCTGTATGAGATTCTCTGGGGTGGGGTCTCATTCTGCCTTTTTAACAAGCTCCATGGATTCTAGAACACAATAAAGTTGGAGAATCACTGCTCTCCAAGATTTGTGGTTTGTGCCTGATACAGAACCTTTTCTTGTCACAGCTATTTTGATACATAACAGCAAGAGTGATGACCGTCATTATTATGTATTGATAATGTGCTGGCAACAATGTGGAGCATGGGGCCACAGCCAGCTAGGCATACTACAGCCCTCAGGCCAAATTCAGCTCACCCCCTGATTTTGTAAATGAAGTTTCACTGGTGTACAGCCACACCCATGGTTTCTGTCTTGCTTTCTGTTGTTGCTTTCACCTGCTACAAAGGCAGAGTCAAGGAGTTGCGATAAGACTGGAGATATGAAACGGAAAGGGGGATTGACGCTCTGGCTTTTTAAGAAAAAGTTTGCAGTTCCTGCCATCAAAGGTAGTGTGTCCATCCTACCACAGAATCATAGGCAGTTATTAAAAGTGATGCCTTTTGGAACAGTGAGAGATTATTTTTGGGGGCTCCAAAATCACTGCAGATGGTGACTGCAGCCATGAAATCAAAAGAAGCTTGCTCCTTGGAAGAAAAACTATGACAAAGCTAGACAGCATAATAAAAAGTAGAGACATCACTTTGCTGACAAAGTCCATCTAGTCCAAGCTATGGTTTTTCCAGTAGTCATGTATGAATGTGAGAGTTGGACTATAAAGAAAGCTGAGCATTCAAGAATTGATGCTTTTGAACTATGGTATTGGAGAAGACTCTTGAGAGTCTCTTGGACTGCAAGGAGATCAAACCAGTCAATCCTAAAGGAAATCAACCCTGAATATTCATTGGAAGGACTGATGCTGAAGCTGAAACTCCAATACCTCGGCCACCTGATGTGAAGAACTGACTCACTGGAAAAGCCCCTGATGCTGGGAAAGATTGAAGGCAGGAGGAGAAGGGGACAACAGAGGATGAGATGCTTGGATGGCATCACAGACTCAATGGACATTAGTTTGAGTAAGCTCCGGGAGCTGGAGATGGACAGGGAAGCCTGGCATGCTTCAGTCCGTGGGATGGCAGAGAGTTGAATATGACTGAGCAACTGAACTGAACTGAATGCTGGGAAAGATTGAGGGCAAGAGGAGAAGGGGGCAAGAGAGGATGAGATGGTTGGATAGCATCATTGACTCAATGGACATGAGTCTGAGCAAACTCAGGGAGGTAGTGAAGGACAGGAGAGCCTGGTGTGCTATAGTCATGGGTATGGAAAAGAGTCAGACACAACTTATTGATCAAACAACGACATAGAGGAATAATTTCTGCCACTGAAAAATGCTAATTGAGAGAATTGACTGACAGACACAGAGATGCTAGGTTTTGATCCTGAGCAGTCACTTTTACCTTTCTGTGCTTTACTCTCCTTACCTGAAAAATGGCTGCAGTTGAAGCATTTTCCTTTGGCACTTGCGGGGATTAAGAGACATGGCTGAAGTAAAAGGTTCGATCCCTTGTCTGATGCATCAGAAACGCTCAAAAATCTGAAGCCGTGGTGTGTGGATCTGTCAGTTGCTCAGTTGTGTCCGACTCTGCAATGCTATGGACTATAGCCCGCCAGGCTCCTCTGTCCATAGGAGCTTCCAGGCAAGAATACTGGAGTGGGTTTGACATTTTCCTCCTCCAGGCGATCTTCCTGGCCCAGGGAGTGAACCCACGCCTTCTGGGTCTCCTGCGTTACCAGCTGGATTCTTTGCCTGCTTGAGCCATCAGGGAAACAGTGTTTGCATTCTCTCCACTTTGCTTGCCTGCTTATTTTTTTTAAGGTGGTTTTAGTATTGTAAAGTCTTTATTGAATTTGTTACAATATTGCTTCTGTTTTATGTTTTGGTTTTACGGCCAAGAGGCCTGTGGGATCTTAGCTCCCAGACCAGGGATGGAATCTGCATCCCCTGCTTTGTAAAGTGGAGTCTTAACCACTGGACCACCAGGGAAATCTCTTGCCTGCTGATTTGGAATGATTGACATCTTCCAAAAAGTGATGCGTGTGCTTGCCTAACTCTACGCTGGAAAAAGAAGTGCGTTCGTCAACTGCTTGTTCACTTTGTTATTTTTATTTTTTGCTAGTTACTTTTATTGGCCTATAATTGCTTTACAATATTGTGTTAGTTTCTGCTGTACAACGTAGTGAATTGGCTATATGTATACATATAAAGACTCTGATGCTGGGAGGGATTGGGGGCAGGAGGAGAAGGGATGACAGAGGATGAGCTAGCTGGATGGCATCACTGACTCGATGGACGTGAGTCTGAGTGAACTCTGGGAGTTGGTGATGGCCAGGGAGGCCTGGCGTGCTGCGATTCATGGGGTCCCAAAGAGTCGGACACGACTGAGCGACTGAACTGAACTGATACATATATCCCCTCCCTTTAGGACTTTCCCACCTTCATCCACCTAGGTCACCCCAGAGCACCGAGCTGAGCTCCCTGTGCCATAGAACAGGTTCCCACTATGTCTATTTTACACGTGACTGTGTATATATGTAAGTGCTACTCTCCCAGTACCTCCCACCCTCCCCTTCCCCCACTGTGGCCACACGTCCCTTCTCTGCCTCTGTGTCTCTATGCACCTGCAGAGACATGGATGGACCTAGAGTCTGTGGTACAGAGCGAAGTAAGGCAGAAAGAGAAAAATGAATATCGTATGTTAATGCACACATGTGGAATCTTAAAAAAAAAAAAAATGGTGCAGATGAACCTACGCGCAGGGAAGCAATAGAGATGCTTGTTCATTTTAAAAATGCATCCTGCCTCTAGCAGGAAGTTTCCTCCATCACCCTGCATTGCTCTGCAGGGCTCACGGTTCTACAAGCAGGCCCCTCATGAATCACTCTCCAGCCGCCACGTGCAGATGCAACGGCGTGTGCCTGTGGATCCAGGCAGCAGCTAATCCTCGTGTCATCCTGGATGCCTCTGCACAAGTGCCTTCTCTGCATTTGGTCTCAGTTTGTCTGAAGGAAGAGGAAACAGTCTCTGTGTCTCTTTCCAACCTTCACTTCATGCTCGTCTCCCCTGGGATTGCAAAGAAACTACCACCAGTTGCACTCCCCCTCGCCCACCTCCTCCACTGTTTGGAGCCTCCTCGCTGCAACCAGGGCTCCAGGGAGAGCAAAAGCCTGTGAAATGGAGTTTCCCTCTCGCTGGGCATGGCGGGCCTTTCAGCAACCCTGCGACCTGGGTTAGGAGTTTGAGCAATGCTTCTAAACCCTGCACTCTATTTAATTTCCTTGATTTATAGCGAGGATTTCCCACACCTCCAGGGGAGAGAGGCATTGCCATCCCCCGCTCGCTTCCCAAGGCAGAGCCTCTGATTCCTCAGCCTGTTTATCCCCCTCCGTCGCTACAACACAGACCATCTCCAGGGACCCTGGCATGTCTCTTGTAAACCAGGTGACATAGCTAAGCCCCGGGGTTCTCTCCACCCACTTGGATTTCCTCACGTGGAGCTTGCCCCGGATTCTGATGCTGCTACACGTTTCCTTGCTGGGAAGGCAGCCCCATGAATATGTGAATTTCATCAACAGCCCCTGGTGAGGTCTCCTCTGACCCTCAAGACTGTAGCAGCGGGGAATAGGGACCAGCATGGCCTCAAAGAGGAGCTCTGAGGACTCCTGGGCATGAATCAGCTGGGAGATGTGTCCCAGCCAGCAGTGAGGAGCACAAATGCTTGGAGTGGGAGAGTCAGTTCTAGAGGGAGTTGGCAGTTTTTCTGGGTCAGAGGGAGAGTTGGGAAGGAGTTCCAGGATCCATGAAGACTCAGGAGGGGGGTGGTTGGGTGGGAAAAGGAACTCATTGGAGAACTCTGTCCTCCCTTTTCAGGGCTTTCTCCCTTAGCTGGAGCCAGATTTGGCTTCCAGATCAGCTTGTGTCATCAAGCTGAGACTGGGAAACTCCAAACCCAGGCATATTCACCAACAAGTATGGGTGAGAAACTTCTAGCTGTATGTACAGTAGGTAGCCCCACGAACACCCAAGGCTCAGCTCCCACTGGTCCTTTGCCCAGACTCCAACACTGACACCTTGACAACTGTAATGCATTCCTCCCCCTCTCCTCAAGCAGCTCTGTCTCCATCTCTCCATCTCCCTGTCCTCTCATCTCCTTTCCTTTGCTGTCATCCCTCTTCCTGGCTCCCTTCTCTCAGTCTTTCTCTTTCTCACATTCACCTCTCATTCTCTGCATCTCCCCACCGTCCCTCTTTCTCCTTTCTCTTTCTGTCCTCTCTCTTTTTCTGGTTCTCTTTCTTCTTTCTCCATCACTTCCTATCCTCTTCCTCTCTTCTGTTGCACTAGGACACTCCTTCCCAACCTGTGGTCCACAGACCAGTAGCAGCATCACCTGGAAATTCATCAGAAATGCAAATTATTGGGTTCCACTCTAGACCTACAGCATCAGAAGTTCTGGGGGTGAGGCTCAGCCATCTGTGTTTCCATAAGCCCTCCAGGGGATCTGATGCGTGCTCAAGTTGGAGAAAGACATTCTCAGAGGAAAATGGTCATTGGAGGAAAAAAAAAAAAGTATCTTTGAGCGCTGATCCGATAAGCCCTCATTTCTAAACATGTAAAGCCCTCCTGTTCCCATTAGCTAATTAGGACACTGGACCACCAGCCTGGCTGAGATGTTTTCAGGAACAACGTCAGAAATCACACTCAAGTTCTCTGATTACTATCACCCTTCTAAATCCCTTAGGCCAACCCACGTCTTTCCTGTCCCTGCTTTCTAACTTTATTCTTCCCTCTCTCTGGGTGCTTTAAGGGGTACCAAGAACAGGGGGAAATTGAACCCTATGTCCAACAGTTCACAGTCTGAATCAGTATTTGCCAAAGTGTATCCCCTCGCTATTGATAGGAATATTGATAGGAAAAGGATTCTGTGGTCAAATATGGGTGGGGAGGGCTGCATAAACAGATTTGTTTATTGCAGAGCTTTTCAGAGCCTAAGTCCATGGTGGGTTTCAATGTTAGTGGCATGTCCTGAACTTGACCACAGAAATCCATTTTCTTTAGGGCATTGCACAGGATGCCCACACTTGGGAAATGCTGCTTAAGGGGCCTATGTCTTTTCTCCCCAGGAGCCTTATATGAATGCCAATAGGCATGGAGTGAAACAGCCAAGATGGCACTCCGCAGACTATGTTGACCTTGGAAAGATCTAAGCACCAAGGGTAAGAGAATGCTCAGTAGCTCCTGGAGTCCCTGCCATGTCTCCCTGTTGGCATCTGAATGGGTGATGAGCAGACTTTAGTCTTCAGACTTCATGCAGCCAGCTTCACTCCACGGTATTGACTGTGATATCATTTCAGGATAAAGAATGAGAAAGCTGTGAGCATGCTACTGTTTCTGAAATATGCCCAGAACTTATCCCTGGAGCTTCTATTTAGTAGATCTGGCACGAGGGCTGGGAATCGAGATTTTTTTAAAAAGGTTCCCAGGAGCTTTGGATCTAACAGTGAGGACTGAAAGCTGCTGGTTTGCATGAATTTGTGCATGGTGTTTATGTAATGGTATGTTCAGAGAAATATGGCATCCAGAACTTTGTGTATAATCTTCAAAATAGACCTAAGGGAAGATAACCAGCCCCTTTCACCTTGGGCCCCTCAACTGGGGTGAATGGACTGTGGATTTGTTGTGGTGAGGATGCTGACATGGAGGTAAAAGCAAGAGAGAGAACTTTTTATTTCCCTACAAACCTGAAAGATACAAAATCATGCTTTAGTTCGGTGATGAGGAAGTCTCTTTTTTCCTTGACAAAAGATAATTCAGGAAAAATACAAAATGTTTATGACCTATTTTTTTCATTAAAATTGAAAATAGTTTTGTTGAGTCCCGGAAAGGGAGAGGCCAGTTCTTACAATGGAAATGACCTCTGTCAGTGGTCTTCAATCTCCTTTTAGATGTAGAAATTTTTTCTCAAGGGAAGTCTGTGGTCAAACTCCACGTGTCACATTAAAGAAAGCTCTCTGCCTTAACAGTATATGGGAGATCTGAAGCTTAAGGAAGTGGGCCATTTTCCCACTGATATTTGGAGGCAATAAAGACATTTTTTTCTAAACAGACTGGGAAACATAACCTACTTTCTGGCCCCACAAATAAAGCAATGAAATAATTGGCATTTTAGGGACTTCCCTGGTGGTCCAGTGGCTAAGACTTATCGCTCCCAATGCAGGGGGCCCGAGTTTGATCCCTGGCCTCAGAACTAGATCCCACATGCTGCAACTAAAAAAAAAAAAAAAAGTTCCACTTACTGAAACAAACAAACAAACAAAAATGCGGAATGCCACAACTGAGACCCAATGCAGCCAAATAAATATCTAATTTTTTTTTAATTGGCACTACTTTCTCCCTTCCAAAATAGTATTATTCAAGAAGATTTGATTAATCACAGCATAGCTGAAGCTTTCAAATTTTTCAACATGATCTCAAATCTCAGACTACATGTATTTTGCAGATTGAGGTTCCTAGAAACTGCATTTAAAAAGTCTCGTTAATCTTGTGAATTCCCTTTGATTTGCATCATTTTAACTTTTATAGAGATTTCCTAATTCTTTTATCCTGGAATTTGGTGGAGTTTATTGTTCCATTCCCCGAAGACTTTAGCAACCAAAAAATAGACTTCTGTATGTCTTGAAGAAAAAAGTAACCATGGTAGAATTATCTGAGAAAACTAATTGGCAGAAATAGAAAAAAAAAAAAAGTACTATCTGATTTTATTATTACTAATATTTTTACAGTCAAAATAAAATAGATTGGGACTTCCTTGGCATTTTTCTTGCCACCCTGGCCCGTTGAGCTTTACTGGCACAGAATTTGGAAGGGTAAAGAGGAAGACAATGAGATGCGTTCTTCTCCTAGGACTAAAGCGAGGCCTTTCGGGGAGAGTTTGGAGGACAGAAGTCCCTGAGCATAGGAGGTGGAAGAGAAGTGAGAAGGATGCTAAAGGATTTCCAGGAAGTGACGTCAGGCAAGGGAACAACTGTGTCTGCAGTTCTGTTGCTGGAGAGAGAATGAAGTTCCTTCTCACTGCATTGACTGGCTGTTAAAAGATACTTCTTGTGTGCTGCACTACTCAGATGTGGACATCAAAGGGCAATAGCACTGTATTTAAAAGCAATAAACATTGGCTTAGGGGCTTCCCTGGTGGTCCAGTGGTTAAGAATCCACCCGCCAATGCAGGGGACACTGGTTCAATCCTTGATCCTGGAAGATTCCACATGCCTCAGGGCAACTCAACCCAGTGTGCCACAACTCCTGAGCCCATGCACCTAGAAAGTAGCCTGTGTGTGTCAAAGAAGATCCATCACAGCCAAAAACAAAACAAAAGAAAAAACACTTATAAAATGTCAATGATTTGACATCTCATGGAATCAGAAATAGGACCGGGGCTGCATATTTAGATGCCCTACCCTGCTGTCGCTCCCTCTCAATGTGAATGTTGCTCTGAGGGCCAAGTGACTCTGCGCCCATTCCTGTCCCACCTTGGAGTTTGTTAGGTAGACCCCCCTACCCTAGACTTACTGAATCGGAAGCTCTAGGAGGGAAGAATCCAGCAATCCTGTACTCCCACCCCACCCCCACCGCCCGGGGATATCCTGTGTGTGTGTGTGTGTGTGTGTGTGTGTGAGTCGCTCAGTTGTGTCCCACTCTTTTCGATTCCATGGACTGTAGCCTGCCAGGCTCCTCTGTCCATTGGAATTCTCTAGGCAAGAATACTGGAGCGGGTAGCCGTTCCTTTCTCCATCCTGACGCTCACTCAGATTTGAGCACTTGGTCAAGTTTGTTTCAGGTCTGAAACAAATTTGAAGTTCAGGTTTCAGTGGCTGGTCCTCTGCCACAAACACCCCCTCCCTGGCCCCTTTCTCTGAATTCCATTCTTTAACCTTGATGTCACCCTGAGTTATTTGACAGGTGTGCTTGGCTGGGTCAGATCTCATGTTCTGAGATCAGAGTTCTGGGTTCTACTTCAGTGTCACCTCTCAGCATCCAGTGACCTTATCCAAGTCATATAATTTATTTGTACCTGAGGGCTTCCCTGGTGGCTAAGCTGGTCAAGAATCTGCCTGCAATGCAGGAGACCTGGGTTGGGAAGATCCCCTGGAGAAGGGAACGGCTACCCACTCCAGTATTCTGACCTAGAGAATTCCATGGATTGTATAGTCCATGGAAAGAGTGTTGCAAAGAGTCGGACACAACAAAACGACTTTCACTCACTTGGTTTCTTAACCCATGAAATGGGCATCGTAATAATAATGTTGATCAACAACAGTGATTTGAATGATTAAATGACTTGCCACATGAAATAGTCTCAACAGTGCCTGGCATTTAGAAGGTGCTTTAGACATGTTACTAATCATAATTACCTGTTTGCCAGCTTTAAGAGGAGATAACACATCAACTAGCTTGTTTGTGATCCAGGAAATACCAAGCAGAAGGCAAGATGCCAAGCAAGCATCGTGCTGTGTCCTCTTGGTTGCAGCCATCCATGATGCAGGTCTAGCTCGTGAGCGTTGCACCTGTTCAGTCAACAAGGCACACACTCTTTTCTTTAACTGAGCTCTTTATGCATGCCAGGCGCTAGGCCAGGCCTTGTATAAACATTACCTCAGCTAATCCTCATCACCAGCCTAGGAGGAAAGGAATGTCCTTACGTAGTCAGAATGGAGGTTAGGCTCAGAGACATTCGGTTCACTCTTCTGGAGCCAACAGCTGGCAAATGGCAGAAACAAGTTAGAAGTAGGTGTGTCCAAATTCAACATCTAGATGGAAAGGACAGCAAGTGCCCGAAATAGCCTTTCTTTTCCTTTACCAGAAGTATCTTCATAGCCTTTTATTATGATGTGATCTACATTTGTTTTGATTGAAGACAAAAGGAGAAGGAGACAGCAGAGGATGAGATGGTTAGATGGCACCTCCAACTCAATGGACGTGAATTTAAGCAAACTCTGGGAGATAGTGGAGGACAGGGAAGCCTGGTATGCTGCAGCCCATGGGATCACGAAGAGTCAGACACGACTGAGTAGGCATGCACCCACCAAGCAAACATGGGACATGTATAGCCACTGGACATTTTCTAATTATTCTACGGTAGCAAGAATAACTCTTTTTGATAGTCCTATAGATGTCAGCCTGATCTTTTTTCAAAAACATACACATATACATTCATTTTTTTAAGAACAACAAAAAATGAGCTCATACTTTGGATTTCTTAATATCCTGCCATTTAAACTTACTATATTAGAGACATCTTGCTATAGCAATATCTATAAATAAATTTCATGCTTCATAAAAGCTATATGATATCTCATTTATGGATTTACTCTAATTGATTTAACCAGTTTCCTATCAATGCATACTTAGATCCTTTCCCATATTTTATACTTGTAGATAGCTCTATAATAAACATCCTTGTGAGTAAATGTATATCTTTTTGGAGGATCACATAATTATTTCCTTAGAAAGTACTGTTAGAGATGGGTTGTTGTTGTTGAGTCACTAAGTCATGTCTGACTCTTTGCAACCCCATAGGCTGTAGCCTGCCAGGCTCCTCTGTCCACGGGATTTCCCTGGCAAGAATACTGGAGTGGGTTGCCATTTCCTTCTCCAGGAGATCTTCCCCACCCAAGGATGGAATCCGCGTCTCTTGCATTGGCAGGCAGATTCTTTACTACCGAGCCCATCAGGCTTTTATTACAGAATTTTCCAAATTTCCCTGAAAAGATATAATACCTGCTTTCTACCTTAATCAGGAGTTTAAGTGTCTGTAATTCTATGAGATAGATGTGGGGATATCTCTTCCTCTTTTGAGGCCAGCTTATCAAAAGGGTAAATCTCCATGGTCCTCCATGTTTGCTAAAACATCATATGGATTTAACACTAGATCTCTTTGCTTCTCCTGGCTTTGCCCCATTCCAAGATCATTTGCCAAATGCCAATTGCCAGTATTTCCCAGGCAAAAGCTGAGATTCTTGGCAGGGTTTTCTGTTTGACCTTGTGTTCCTCTATGTGTAAATAGGTTGTTCTGTAATTATAATTCATGATGTTTGCATGTAATAGAGGTCTTGCCCCAGAAGTGTTAACTTCATTGGATACCAACCACAGGGTTTTTTTTTTTTTCTTCCAAATCACCACCCCCCTCCCAAAAATAGAAAAAGGAAAAGAAATTACCAAGACTACAGACAGACCTTTATTTCTAATATGTTGCCTGAGCACTTGTATTAAGTCATGTTTTCTCTGGCCAGAACTACCCTGGTTTTCTTTTTTTTTTTCCTGTCAGTTTAGTCTATAAATGAAGTGAAGTTACTGCCCCTATTAAAATGGAACATTGTGCCCTCGGTTTGCTCTTAACGGGTGGGAAAACCCCATTAAGTGTTTGTGAAATACGTCTTAAATACAGGAATTTTAATCTAGTGGTCTAATAAATCCCTCTCTTCTACTCAAATGAAAGTCTTAGGTTTTCCGGCATCTCTTTGGTTATTTGTTCACCAAAACTTTCTTACATAAACCTGACCCTGAGAGCTCTGGTTTGAGAATGTTTCTTCCACTGGGGTATGTATAAATATATATGTGTATATATATATACATATATATATATAAAGCATATCTTTCAAAGAATCAGGAACTTTGTCAGGTGTATTTCATGGTAAGATACTTGTTTAGAAACGTGCCTGGAATTCTTCCTCTTTTAGGGCAAAATCCATGAAATCTCTATGACTGCTCCAGAATGCGACAACTCATAATATTATAAGACCTAAGACCTCATAATATTTGAAGTCTGTTCTTTTGCTGCAAGTTTTGATGGCCAGCTAAAAAGTACACTCTCCTTTTAAAGCATAGTTCATGAGAGTTGGAACGTTTCTCCTTAAGCACAAGTCCCAAAGAGCACCAAGCTGGACTTCAATCTGTGAATTCAGCTCTCCTACGTATTTCTGTTGACTGGTTTTTCTTTTGGCTAGAGTGTTTATTAGGAAACTCTGGATATTGGCTAGAGGTGAATTTCATCTTCATATTGGGTGCAACAGGGGGACATGTCATTTATTATATTTGTGAAAAAAGAAAATTTTGTTTTAACTCTGGCTATGCATGTGTGCTCAGTCATGTCTGACTCTTTGCAAACCCGTGGACTGTAGCCCTCCAGGCTCCTCTGTCCATGGGATTCTCCAGGCAAGAAGACTGGAGTGGGATGCCGTTCCCTTCTCCAGGGGATCCTCCTGATGCAGAGATGGAACCCCCATCTCTTTTACGTCCTTCATTGGTAGGTGGATTCTTTCCCAATAGCGCCACTTGGGAAGCCCTAACTCTGACTACTTTTATGTTTATTTTCTAAAATCAAAGTCATTTCTAATATAACCAAATTATAACCATCAATAAATATCAGGAAGCTAATGCTGATACACTGTCACCATATAGTTCTCATTCAAGTTCCTCTCAATGTTGTGTTTGTAGTCAAAGGACCCAATTCAGAATTGTCACACTTAGTTTTTTACGTCTCTTTCATCTTCCTTCATTCCAGAGCAGTTCTTTGGTGTCTTCTCGACTTTTGTGTGTGCCCACTCTAATTCAGCAGAATGGGACAAAATATACTTCAACATTAACCATTTCAATGGGGATCCCACCTATATTATGATTTTTAACACTGGAAATAGGAAGGGAGCATGTTCTGGCGACCATCTGGAATGAATATTACTCCAAAAATTCACTTGAATCCATGGGCATAATGTAATTTATTTCCTCTTGCCAAAGTGGTAGGTCTCATCACTTATGGATGCATTTCTCTCTCTCTTTTTTTCCCCTGTTTATTCATTCAAAATACTTGAAGGTCTATTAAATGTAAGGAGAAAGAAGCCATATGTGTACATTCCCACTGAATCTGAACCTCAGAATCCTTCTCAACGCAGTGTCCTGGGCAACCCGAATCCATTTTTCTCCGTTGGCACTCTAGAGGAAAATAAATGAGAAAGCACACCATAGGTGGCCGAGATTCCCACACACCACGTGAAACAGGGCCTTGCATGCAGAAAATACTTGTTGAATGGATTTAACTTGGCGTCAAAATCGCCTTTCCTTTCAAGGCGGGAGAGAAGAGGAGTCAAAGAGGAAAAATACAACTGAGGGAAAAAAACACATCCTATAATATTGAGTCAAAAATGCGCTTGTGCCCTTTGTTGCTTATCCCCAAGGAGGAAAGACGTCTGGAAAATTTGAGTTGCTAAAAGCTGGAATTGTCCCAGATACTATTATGCAAATAAAAGAGGAAGTGCGGTTGAGTTCATGAATCCTGACTAAGAAAACCTTTAATGATTTTTTCGGTTTGTGATTTTAGAGAGCATCCCTTCAAATCAGTGGGGATTCCCTGGTGGCTCAGCTGGTTAAGGATCTGTGTGCAATGCAGGAGATCCAGGTTCAATCCCTGGGTCAAGAAGATCCCCCAGAGAAGGGCATGGCAACCCAGTCCAGTATTCTTGCCTGGAGAATTCCATGTACTGAGGAGCCTGACCGGCTACAGTCCATGGGTTTGCAAAGAGTTAGACATGCCTGAGCAACTAACACTTCCGCTTTGACTTCAAATCAGTACTGCCAGAAGTTCTCTTTCAGAGATTGGACACTTCTCCTGAAGATTCTGCCATAATTCAGAGTATTCTTAGAAGTTGTCTTTTGGGGAGTGGGATGTGGGGAAGAGGAGTATATACTTCAGATTCTTGCTCAATTTTTTTGGCCAGTTTCTTTCTTGGTGGCTAGATCTGCTAACTTTGAGGATTCCTTGAACCTGGGGAAAGAGTCAAATATCGCTCAGGGAGAAGCATTAAGAATAAAATGGATGATTCACTTAGTTACACTTATCTGAGGTCAAACAACTAAGATGCAAACATGAATTTTAAAAAAATGAATGAACAGCATAATTATAGCGTGGTTCGTGCTTTACTTTGAAATGTCCATTTAGACATTACCCAAGGCCATTCCCCAAGAGGAATTCCAAGAGTCCATGGGGTGATGGCATCTCATTTGTTCTGAAAATACCCTTGGAAGGGGTCTTTCTTGGAAAGTGGTCCCTCTGATGAACTCCTTGTGGCTACGTAACTAAAAACCTATATTGTCACTTTATCATTGATTTACATTTCCTTCTCAGCTAGTGCCTGGAAAAGAGGGGCCCCAAAGAGTGGGAGATAATTCACAGTGGGACTTACCTGGCAGTCCAGTGGTTTAGACTCCATGCTTCCACTGCAGGGGTCATTGGTTCCATCCCTGGTCAGGGAACTAAGATCCCACATGCATCGTGATGTACTCAAAAAAATAATAAATTTTAAATAAATTTTAAAAAGGAACACAGTTTGTGGTAACAAGATAGGGGAGAGGGAAAAGGAAGGAAATTGAGCAAAAATTGGGCCCTGGGGGTGTTGGGGGAACCTGTGTTTGGCCACGTTCTGTTGCCTTTCGGCTTCTGCGAGGCTGGCGCTCCTGGGCTCAGAGCTGTCTGACCTGCGGATGGCCGGAAGCCGACTATGACAGAGGGCTGAGGTATTGCAGATCGGGTTGGGGAAGGGTCAAAATCATTAGTCACAGGAGATGAGAGGAGGAGGAGGTGAGGAAATGAGTGCAACGGAAACAGCTTCAGTATTGAAGCCTTGAGAACCAGCTCTGGACTCTAGAGCCTTCTTTTCTCAAGTCACTGTTCCCTCCAAGTCCGCCTCACCTCTGCCGAACTCCATCACCCGCTCCAAACTCCTGGCTCCTCTCTCTTTCTCTGCTCCTACCGATTCTCTCTCTGCTTGAATTCTATGCATTCACTAGCTCTGTTTCTTTTTGTTTTGTTTTTTTTTCAGCAGCCTCTGCAAAGACTTGATGCTTACAGACTGGCTTTTTTTTTCTTCCTCTCCTTGTGATTGGGTGGGTCGGGTGGGAGACAAGCCAAGAAGAGAGGAGGGACTTTTCGAAAGTCTTTTTATTACCTGTGTTGTGGCCCTAAACCTCCCCTTCCCCATCACTCGGTCAACTTTGAAATTAATTAATGCACAGCTCGGAGAATGCAGGCTTTATGTAATAAAACCTCTCCCTCGTTCTGCCCTGCCTCTGAACCCTTGCCTGGAGCGTTTTCGTGAATTCGAGGCTGTTGACAGGGGGTGGATTGACAACCCTTGATTTGGGAGGCCTCCTTCTTTGACTGAAGACAGGTAGAAACAGTGGTGGCAGCTGCATGCAAAACACTCCGGCTTTGTCTCTTCCCCTCTCTTGGCCACGCCCAACCTTGGGGGCGGGGCCGAGCGCAGATGCCCACCCCCTCTCAGGGGAGACTTTAGAGTGCTGGAAGCTGGGGATTCTCGAGATCCCCTCTTCCCCCCTCGCCGCGCGCATTATAATCATCTGGGACGTTTTAGGTCTGATGTCCAGGCAATACCCCAGACCGACTAAATTAGAATCTCTAGAGGCGGGACCCATGCATCAGCCATTTTAAAAACTCTCCAGGTGATTCCGAGGAGCAGCTAAGTTTGAAGACCAACAGTCTCGACCTGTGCTTCTCAAACTTTAACCTGCAAAGGAATATCCTCTGGGGATGTAGATGAAATGGAGATTCTAATGCAGTAGGTCCAGGATGGAATCTGAGGCTTCTGCATTTCTCATTTGCTTCCAGGGGGAGCATGGAGAGGGTGAGGGGTGGGGTGGGAGGCAGAGGGTGATGGTGATGATGAGACCACTTCTGCCCTTTGAGGAGCAAGGTCCTAGAGCAATGCTGTGAATCAGAATGGCCCAAGAGACATGTTAAAATTACAGATTCCTGGGCTCCATCCTCAGAATTCCTGCTTAGTGGGTCTACATTATAGGCCTGAGAATTTGCATAGCTAACAATTTCCCTTTGCTGCTGGTCCAGGGACCACACTTTCAGAACCGCTGGCCTAGTCTGTTTCAGTAATGCCCCTCTGCTGGTCTCCCGGAGCTCCTGCACTGACTTTATTGGTCAGTTCAGTTCAGTCGCTCAGTTGTGTCTGACTCTTTGAGACCCCATGGACTGCAGCACGCCAGACCTCCCTGTCCATCACCAACTCCCAGAGTTTACTCAGACTCATGTCTGTTGAGGTGGTGATGCCATCCAACCATCTCATCCTCTGTCGTCCCCGTCTCCTCCTGCCTTCAATCTTTCCCAGCATCAGGGTCTTTTCAAATGAGTCAGCTCTTCGCATCAGGTGGCCAAAGTATTGGAGTTTTAGCTTCAACATCAGTCCTTCCAATGAACACCCTGATCTCCTTTAGGATGGACTGACTGGTTGGATCTCCTTTCAGTCCAAGGGACTCTCAAGAGTCCAGCACCACAGTTCAAAAGCATCAATCCTTCGGCACTCAGCTTTCTTTACAGTCCAACTCTCACATCCATACACGACCACTGGAAAAACCATAGCCTTGACTAGACAACCCTTTGTTGACAAAGTAATGTCTCTGCTTTTTAATATGCTGTCTAGGTTGGTCATAACTTTCCTTTCAAGGAGTGCTTTGTTGTAGCTGTTGCTAATTCAATCAGTTAAATCAGCCATTATTTACTGAGGACAGTCATCCTAATTCAGGGCTGGTACCAGGCACATAGTAGGAAGCAGTGCTATGTAGCCATTTCCAGCAAGAGCTTTAAATATGGAACATGTGTTGTGAATCCCAGCCTAGGCTTTCTAGCTTTTTGACCAAGGCTGATCATTTTATTCTCCAAGCCTCATTTTCCTGACCTGCAGAATGGGAGACATACTAGTACTTGCCTCATGAGTTTAAAGCAAAGATTGAGTAAAGTAACACAACATAAAACCTTAAGAGAGCACCTAAAGTAAGTGCTACGAGCATACCATTATGTCATACCATTTATTATAATCAGTTATTGTTAGTAGCAGTGACACCTCTTTACAACTTCTAGTTTTGATCTGCATTTCTCTAATAATTAGTGATGCTGAGCATCTTTTCAAATGCCTACTGGCCATCTGTATGTCTTTGGATAAATGTCTATTGAGGCCTTCTGCCCACTTTTCAATTGGATTGTTTGTTTTCATTGTTGTTATTGTTGAGTTAGTTGTATAAACAGCAAGGTCCTAATGTATAGCAGTGGTCTGCAACCTTTTTGGCACCAGTTTCATGGGAGACAAATTTTCCATGGATGGGGCTGGGGGATGTCTCAAGGGTATTACATTTCTTATGCCACCAATGATCTGACAGGAGGCAGAGCTCAGCGGTAAGGTGAGTGATGGGGGGTAGCTGTGAATACAGAGGAAGCTTCATTCACTCACCTCCTGCTGTGCAGCCTGGTTCCCAACAGGCCACGGACCCGTACCAGTGGTCCATGGCCTGGGGTTTGGGAGCCCCTGATGTATAGCACAGGGAACTATATTAAATATCCTGTGATAAACCATAATGGAAAAGAATATTAAAAAAAGAATATATGTATGTGTATATAACAGAGTCATTTTGCTGTACAGCAGAGATGGGCCCAACATTGAAAATCAACACTTCAGTTTTTTAAAAAACAGTCTGTGTATCACAGATGCCTGTTTATACATCTGCCTTCCCAAACTTTGAGGTCTGTGTTCACACCTGTGTATGCACCACCCACTATGCACACCTGTGTATGCATAGTAGGATCTCAATGAAAAGGTGTTGAGTGGTGCGAGAGCTATCTGGCCTGAGCCACTGTGTCACGGCTGGTTATCAATGGATGCTCAGCCATCCGTCCTCTCTGGGAATCGCTCATGCAGTTACAAAGAACCATTGCTAGCATCTGAATATTTGCACCCCCCTCCCAATTCATATGTCACAATACTAATCCCCAAAGGTGATGGTATTTGATACATGACTCCTTGGGTGGATACATCAGAGAGGCAGACCAGCACAACTCATGCTAGCTTTCATACATCTCAGCCTAGAACTGACACACATCATTTCCATTTAGAGGCCAGTGGATGGAGCCAGTCGTAAGGCCCCACCTTCCCTCCAGGATTGGAAAGCATCATCCTCCCAGGTGGGTAGGAAGGAGAGCCAGGGATGTGTGAAGATGTGTAACTACTAGAAATCAGCCTAGTGTTTGAGCCTTCTTTTTTTAAATTTATTTTTGGGGCTGCACTGAGTCTTCATTGATTCGAGAGGGCTTTCTCTGGTTGCAGCAATCAAGAGCTACTCTCTAGCTGCAGTGCACAGACTTATTGCAGTGGTTTCTCTTGTTCTGAGGCACACAACAAGAGAAACGTTGTGTAGGAATGTGCCTACTGCAGGCACCGGGCTTCAGCAGTTGTGGTGCACGGACTTAGTTGCCCCGCCTTATTTGGAATCTCCCAGGACCAAGGGTTGAGTCTGTATCCTCTGCACTAGCAGGTGGATTCTTATCCACTGGACCACCAGGAAAGTCCTCCTTATGCCCCTTAACATTTGCTTTTCTTTGTTTCCCAAACAAAACTGAAGGGCCAATGGTAGAGCCATAGATGTATTTTTTTTTAATCACAAAATAGCTATATGAATGCATTGTGATAACTGGTATCAAGGTACATTTCAGGAATCATATGAAAGCATATATCAGAGGGCATTGATTTAAAATAGCACACAGAAACTTCCCTGGTGGTCTAGTGGTTAAGCCCCTGTGCTTCCAATGCAGGAGGTGCAGGTCTGATCCCTGGTCAGGGAGTAAGGTCCCACATGCTGCTCAGGTGTGACCAAAACCATGAATAAATAAATAAAGATTGAATAAAATAGTACAAGATTTTTGGACCATTTTGTTCTGTCATATCTCTCAAGTATCTAGACAGCAGGCAAAATATTTATGAATAAATATAAAAGTGAGTACTCAAAATATTTGTTGAAAAATAAATGAATAAATGGTATATTTTTGAAAGTCCCATCTTATCAGTTAAAAAAAAAAGAAGAAATTAGTCCCCAGTTTCTTCCTACCTACAGTACCAGTGCAGGTTATTCCACAGGGAAGAGATAATCAAAATATATAATATACACATACAAGCATGCACACACATACACACATTTGAGTATATATGTGCTGTGCTTAGTCATTCAGTCATGTCCGACTCTTTGCAACCCCACAGACTGTAGCCTGTCAGCCTCCTCTGTTCATGGAATTCTCCAGGTAAGAATTCTTGAGTGGGTAGCCGTTTCCTTCTCCAGGGGATCTTCCTAACCCAGGGATCGAACCCAGGTCTCCCCCATTGCAGGTGAATTCTTTACTGTCTGCGCCACCAGGGAAGCCCTTGAGTATGTATGCTGCTAAGTCACTTCAGTCGTGTTCAACTCTGCAACCCCATAGACAGCAGCCCACTAGGCTCCTCTGTCCACGGGATTTTCCAGGCAAGAATATTGGAGTGGGTTGCCATTGCCTTCTGGTGGTGGTTTAGTCACTAAGTTGTGTCCAACTCTTGCAATCCCATGGACTGTGCCCGCCAGGCTCCTCTGTCCGTGGAATTCTCCAGGCAGGAATACTGGTGTGGGTTGTCATTTCCTTCTCCAGGAGATCTTCCTGACCTAGGAATTGAACCTGGGTTTCCTGCATTGCAGGCAGATGATTTGCCAACTAAGCTATGAGGGTATGTATATCAGGTCTCAAATCTCCAGCAGGCTGGAAACTCTACGGCAGGAGCTGATGCTGTAGTGTTGAGGCAGAATCCTTTTTTCCTCAGTCTGTTCTTCAAGCCCTTCAACTGATTGGATAAGACTCACCAAGATTATCAAGGATAATCTTCTTTCCTTAAGGCAACTGATTATAGATGTTAGCCATATCTACAAAATATCTTCATAGAAACACAGAGCTGAAGTAAATAACTGGAGACTAGAGCTTAGCCAAGTTGACACATGAAACTAATCATCCCAGGGACAGAACTCTGATTTTGCTTTCCTTCCCTCCAGCAGCCCTGTCCTTCAGGACATGAATCATGCAAGCTGGTTCCAGCGTGGGCATGTGGGGAGAACTCCAGAGAGAGGCCTCTAGATCATTGTTCCTTGACCATGAAAGGAGACACAGGAAAGAGATGTCCCCTTTCTGCTGCCACTCGGGACATCTTCATGAGCTAGGAGCTATCTTGGGGTCGTAAGGAAGCCTGCTATGAGGGTATGTATATCAGGTCAAGACAAACTTGCTCAGAAGTGAGAGCAGAAAAAGGTGAATAGCACCTGGGAGTTTGTTAGTTGAAAGTGAACATGTCAGCAGCTCAGTCCTGTCCAACTCTTTGCAACCCCATAGTCTATAGCCTGCCAGGAATTCTCCAGGCAAGAATACTGGAGTGGGTAGTTACTAAGTTCTCCATTTTCCAGGGAATCTTCCCAACCCAGGGATGGAACCCAGGTCTCCTGTATTGCAAGCAGATTCTTTACCATCTGAGCCACCAGGATTGAGATGGTTGGATGACATCACTGACTCAGTGGACCTGAGTTTGAGCAAACTCCAAGAGATAGTGAAGGACAGGAAAGCCTGGTGTGCTGCAGTCCATGGGGTTGCGAAGAGTCAGATACAGCTTAGCAACTGAACAATAATTTTCTGGGAGTTTGCTAATGTCATTGAACTACTGAACCCACAGCCCTGGAGTTTCCCTTCCCCAGTTACTCTTCTGTGAGAATAAATATCCATTGGGTGGTTCTTATTTGTAGTGGAGGGAAGCTCCACTGATACGAGGATCCACCACAAGCGCCTGACTATCTAAGAAGAACTGGCCACACATGCAGATGGCCAAAAAGCACGTGAAAAGGTGCTCAGCACCACCAATGATGAGAAATGCAAATAAAAACTACAAAGCATATCACTTTATCCCAATCAGGATGACCATCAGCAAAAATATCTACAAACAATGAATGCCAGAGAACCACAAACCACATCCATGCTTTAGTGCTGTCTGACTCTTTGAAACACAATGAACTGCAGCCTGCAAATCCAGCAAGAATCCTGGAGTGGGTTATCATTTCCTTTTCCAGGGGAATCTTCCCAACACAGGGATTGAACATGTGTCTCTTGCATCTCCTGCATTGGCAGGCAGATTCTTTACCACTGAGCCACCTGGAAATCGAATGTTGGAAAGGATGTGGAGAAAAGGGAACCCCCCTACACTGTTGTTGGTAATGTAAATTGGTACAACCACTATGGATAACAGTAAAAAAAAAAAAAGAAAGAAAGAAAAAAGAGGGTTCCCTTTTCTCCACACCAGTATTCTTGCCTGGAGAATCCCCATGGATAGAGGAGCTTGGTGGGCTACAGTCCATAGGGCCACAAAGAGTTGGACATGATTGAAGTGACTTAGCATGCACGCACACATGGAGGTTCCTTAAAAAACTAAATATAAGGCTACCGTATGACCCAGAAATCACACTCCTAGGCATAAATGTGGAGAAAACCATAATTCAAAAAGGCACACACACACACACACACACACACCCCCCCAATGTTCATTGCAGCACTATTTATAATAACCAGGACGTGGAAGCAAGGTAAATGTCCAGTGACGGAGGAATGGATAAAGAAGATGTGGTACCTATATACAGTGGGGTATTAGCCATAAAAAGTAATGAAATAATACCATTTGCAGCAATGTGGATGGATCTAGACCTGATCATACTAAGTGAAGTAAGTCAGACAGGAGAAAGACAAATACCATACGATACCATACGATATCGCTTATATGTGGGCCCTAAAATAGGGTACAGATGAGCTGTACAAATCGGAAATAGAGTCACAGATGCAGAAAACAAACATGATTACTGAGGGGTAAGGAGGGGAAAGGATCAATTGGGAGGTTGGGATGGACATACACACCCAACTATACGTAAAATAGACAACTGATATGGACCTCCTGTATTGCACAGGGAACTCTGCTCAGTACTCTGATGGCCTATATGGGAAAAGAATCTAAAGAAGAGCAGGTAAGTGCATAACTCAGATGGTACACCTGAAACTGCCACAACACTGTAAATCAACTATACTCCAATACATTTTTTTTTAAGTCTGTCGCAGCTCGATGGAATCTGCATCGACAATATTTACATATCATATAAACACACATGCACGGAATCAGACGGGTGAATGAACTTTTCCAGTCCTAAAGGCTCAGACCTTGGAATTTTCCACCTCGGTTTTACAGAGGAGGGTTTATTCACAAGGAGCTGCTCATGTCACTGAACTCAGTTTCATTTCAGAGTCCTAACCCATAAAGCAAGTAACATCTGATCAAATCACATCTTCCAATCTTTGCATCCCAGTCATGCAGTGTAAATCATTGAGTGGGCTGTGTTCTGGGCCTGACACTGTCATTAACTGGCAGAGTGACCTGGTAAACATACTCCCCTTGCTAGACCTCAATTCATACATCCACTCAGTGTAGGATTTGGCCTGTATCAGTGATGTCCAAATTCTTTTTAAGTTGAACCTGTTTTTCAAGTAGAAGCTTACTTCTAGCCCTCCAGGATGCAACAAGTAAAACCAGAGTGCTCCAACTGACCTGTAGAAAAACTAATACTGTCTCCACATGGACTGGATCTCTATGCGATCGACTTTGAAAATCCAAGGCTCCCATCCATGATGTTATTTTAAATCTCAGAGCTTTCATCATTTTTGCCCCCCAAAATATCTATTGAGCACATACTATATACCAAACACAGTTCTGGATGCTAATCCTGGAGCAATAAACCCACACAAACACATTCTAGAGGAGGATACAGTATTAAACAATTGAATATCAGATGGTGGTAAATGCTAGCAAGAAAAATAAAAATGAAGAACTAGAATGGGCTAAAGTGGACACTGAGGTTGCTACTACTTTAAAGGATGCTAGGGGAGGTCTCCATCGCCTTGATAAAGGAATCTTACACCAAAGAAAGCTACCCATGGGGCTATCCGCAGGAAGAATTATAGCCTTTCCTTAAAGCAGACAGAAGTAGTGTCTTGTCTTACTGATCTGGGTCTCAGATATATCTGGGAGTGTCTGATAAAGTGATAGGACCCAAGCCCTCAGGAGTGATTTTGCATGTCTTGATTTGCATGAGAGAAAGGGAAATTTGAGGAGAAAGCGAAACATCTCAGGGGATGGAGAGGGGAGAAAATGGAAAGAATGGCAAAGATGGCAGAAAGCCTATTTCCCAGAATAGAGAATCTTGGAATCTATTTCTGTATCCTTGGGGAAGAGGCAAAACCTGCAGGAACTGCTGTCACTAAAGGTTTTGTGATCTGCCAGGCACAAACGGGTCTGATTTAGGTCCTAGGTGGCACCATGATAAGATGTGGTGTTACACAGGGGTGAAGGGTACTCCCCTCATTTTTTTCTGGCACTCAACTCTGAGGGTCAGACATTTTCTACTTAAGTCTAACCTCTATCTTTATTGCTTTATTGTCAATCCATTGACTCCAATGTTATTTATGTTCTCCATGTGATCTCTTCCCCTACTCTGGTGACCATAAAGAACTCATGTTGCTAATAATGCAGGTATCAGACATCAGAGCAACCTTCAGCCTGGGTCCTGGAGTAACTATATGGAGCAGAGTCCCTTGATAGCCTGCACTGGGCATACGACCTGATTAAGTAATTAAACTCTATTATACTGAGTCACTGAGAGTCCAGGGAAATTGAACAGCATAGCCTCACCTTGTCTAACTAATACATTTCCCAACACATCAAGCCAAGCTGATTTTCTTGTGAGGATCTTTGTCAAAGCTGATGCTCTTCCTGAGTTATTTCTCTCCTCTGGCCATCCAAATCCTCCCCATCTCCCACAACCCATTTAACCTGTAACACCTTCACTGGAAGCTCCAGCCAGCAATAATGTCATCCTGTCATTCTTTCATTTCACAAGTAATTCTTGAGTATTTATGGTGTGCCAAGTGGATTCAGCACCGAAAAATTGATGCTTTCGAACTATGGTGCTGGAGAAGACTCTTGAGAGTCCCTTGGACTGCAAGGAGATCAAACCAGTCAATTCTACAGGAAATCAACCCTGAATATTCACTGGAAGGACTGATGCTGAAGCTGGAGCTCCGATACTCTGGCCACCTGATATGAAGAGCTGACTCACTGGAGAAGACTCTGATGCTGGGTAAGACTGGGGGCAAGAGGAGAAGGGGGTGACAGAGGATGAGGTGGTTGGATGGCATCAGTGACTCAATGGACATGAGTTTGAACAAACTCAGGAGATGATGAAGGACAGGGAGGCCTGGCGTGCTGCAGTCCATGGGGTTGCAAAGAGTCGGACACAATTTAGCTATTGAACAAAGAATGGATTCAGTAACAATGATTGGCCCTAAGTACTAAGATAGACAAAAGTACACATTTCCTGGCTTCAATATCTCCTCAGGACCTTTGAGTCTCTGATGATCTTTTTTCTCAAGCTGCTTATATGATTTGTTGTTACACTTTCAGTTGTTTTTCTTTCAGACCTGAGAAGATGCTCTTGTGCTTAAATAACCTTTCTTTCCCTTCCCTTCCTCCTCTCTTCTCTTCCTCTCTGTGAATTCATTGCCTTGGGCTGTCAAATAAACACATCACTAGGAAGGTCACCCCAACCTATAGGAACTTCCTCTCTGTCAAGAAACTGGTCCATTCATCACTGGACGTAACCATCGTGGAATGTGAATGCATGCTTTGCTCTGTGCACTCACTTCCACGGTGCTTGGACCTGGACTCAGTCAGCTGCTTGATTTTCAGGAGTGAGGTTGACCCCTTGGGGCAGAGGAAAGCTTGTTTTGACATAGTTATTCCCATGCGGAAGCTGTGTATCTGCCAACATACACAGGATCAAGATGTTGGGGTGGTTGTATGGATTTTGGCTCCACCACGAAAGGCACTCTGTTTGGGAACCAGAGCTTTTGCTTGCCTTGATGCTCTGCTCTAGAGGTAAGGAAATCTGTGGTTACTTTTTAAAAATGAATGTATGTTTTTGACTGTGCTGGATCTTTGTCGCTGCTCACGGGCTCTCTGTAGTTTCAGCAAGTGGGGGCTACTCTTCATTGCCGTGTGCGTTCTCTCATTGCAGGGGCTTCTCCTGTTGTGGAGCGTGGGCTGTGGAATCCACGGGCTCCAGTGGTTGTGGTGCACGGGCTTAGTTGCCCCTCAGCATGTGAGATCTCACATGCAGGGATCGAATCCATGAGATCGCACATGCAGGGATCGAATCCATGCCCCCTGCATTGGCAGGCGGATTCTTAACCACCAGCACCACCAGGGAAATCCCAGAACCTGTAATTTCTGAACTGAGAGGAAAACTAGGGTACTCAGAGCCCAGATTGGGGAAATGACATGCCTAAGATTACACAGCAAGAAGGGATCAGAGCTTGAACCAGAAGCTGTAATTCATGGCTTATTATGCAATAGCCTTCTTTTGGTATCACGTTCTGGCTGCACTTTTCAGGACAAATCGGTTTTTTTTTTTTTTTTTTCAGGTTCTTTTATGAGGCAGAACTATCTAAATAATAATAATAAAAATAACAATTCGCTATCTTATCAACACTATGTCAGGGCATAAAGAAGAAGGACTGTATATATTCTAAGAGTACATGTGTCCTCATATGAGTAAGATGTTATCATTCCCAGAATACAGATGAGGAAACTGAGGCTCAGAGAAGAGATGTAGCTGATCCTGGATAACTTAACTAGAAACTGGCAGGCCCAGGTGACTTCCCTCGTGGTCCAGTGGCTAAGACTCCATGCTCCCAATGCAGGGGGTCTGGGTTCAGTCCCTGGTAAGGGAACTAGATCCCATATGCTGCAACTAAGACCCAGCACAGCCAAATAAATATTTTTTTAAAAAGACAGTGGCAGACCCATGATTTAAATCCAAGTCTGAGACCTCTCAAGCTGACCTTCTCAACTGCTAATCTAGTGACTCTGAGGACTTCTGACTCTGGTGTGTTTACAATCCATTTAGAGCTTTGAACTTCTTGCCGGAGCCCAGGGTGACTCATGGATGGGACTCAGCTTCCTTATCACGGGGGAATAACAGGACCAGTTTACCTTCCAAATCGAAACAGGGAGCTGGCGTATCCCAGAGCAGGAACTGAGCAGGTATTCAAGAAATGTTTGTGACATGAATGAAGTCAGATGAATCCAGCTTGAAACATTCTTTCCAGTTCTTTCTGCTTAACCATGGACTCTTTCTTGAATTTTCCCACTCCAAACAGCTTTTTGAATGGAAGCAAATATAGACAAGCATTTCTCATGGTAAAGAGAAAGGAAATCTGGCAAGGAACCAAAGAAGCTATCCACTCAGAGTCATTCACTGACTATCTCAGATGAGCCAAGTTCTGTGTCCAGTGCTAGGGCTGGTTTAGTGAACTGGCCTTTACTTACCTCTTCAAGAGCATCCATTACTGGGACAATCACATCTGTCACCTCCAGTCACTATAGTTGCCTTGATTTCCCCTAAACATGGAAAGGTCTCTCCTGCCTCAGGGCCTTTGCATATGTCTGGTATCATTTTTATCATGTCATGATCCTTAAATGAGAGCAACTTCCTATGTTTAGATCTCAATGTGTCCTCCTAATGGGGCCCTTCCTTAGCATTCAATTTAACTGCTTTTCCTCCCCCTGTTACTTAATATATCATATCCCACTGGGGTCTTAATAGTCCTTTCTGCTATCTGAAATTGTCTCATTGACTTTTCTCTTTTTTAGGCCATGCCATCCAGCTGTGAAGTCTTAGTTCCTGACGAGGGATCAACCCCCAGCCCTCTACAGTGAAAGCGCAGTCTTAACCACTCAACCACCAGGGAATTCCCAGCTTTTCCTTCATTTATTGCTGTTGTTGCTTTGTCACCAAGTCGTGTCTGACTCTTTTGTGACCCCACAGACTGTAGCCTGCCAGGCTCCTTTGTCCATGGGATTTCCCAGGCAAGAATACTGGAGCAGGTTGCCATTTCCTTCTCCAGGGGGTCTTCCTGACCCAGGGATAGAACTTGCATCTCCTGCGTTAGCAAGAAGATTCTTTACCATTGGGCCATCTGAGAAGCCCTTTATTGTCTGTCTACCTTGACTAAGATTTAAGTTTCATGCAAAGACAGATTGTCTCTGTCTTGCTGTGCTGCGTCCCCAGAACCAGCTCTGGTGCGCTTAGACTATAGTAGCAGGTTCTTGATGAATCCTAATTGGGGGGGTGAATGAGAGACAAGGATTAACAGAAGGGAGTGGGATTCAAATCCTGGCTCCTACAGTCACTATCTGTCAAGAATTTCATAAGTTAACCTCCCTGAGCCTCATTGTCCATAATGGTTAAGTTGGCATAATATTTATAAACACTAAAAGGACTGAGTGAGGTAATGTAGGCAATCTTACTTGGCACACAATGGGTGCCTGAAAATGGAAAAACCATTACTACACTTCTCTCCATCAGCATCCACATCAACACCATCACTGTTGCTTAGCATGGAGAGAGGACGAGAAGAGATAAAGTTAGAGGCAGGGAGTCTACTTACAATGCTGTTGTAATTATCCACTCAATACCTCCCATTACTGAGCTCTTTCTACCTGTCAGACCCTGTGTTAAGTGCCTGATGTGCAATATATCAGACAACATCGCTCGAAGATGGATGTGTCCATCAGACAAAAATGAAAGCCAGCAGAATTCAAAATATTTCCCTCACTTCAACCAAAAACCTGCTTCTGTCACTACAGTGAGCCTCATTCTGATATCCCTACTTTGTGGGGTATTTGCCCAAACCAGAGAAGACGTGGCATCTGGAAACTTGGGTGATGGCTGCCTTGAGCTTTATGGCCCATATCTCAAAGGAATAGTGCCAGACACCATCCTTCTATGGGATCATAGTTTTATCACTTTTAACACCAGGGTTGGTGGAGCAAAAACTTATAGATGTGTCCTGAGGCCAGGAATAGCTATGCTCAATGACATCAGCACATGAATGGGGATCAGACTCATGTACTTTTCTTAGCTGGACCAGAGTTGCTCTTTTTAATATAATTTTATTTATTCATTGGTTGTGCCAGGTCTTCACGGCTGCACGGGCTTTTCTTTAGTTGCAGCAAGTCAGGGTTACTCTCTAGTTGAGGTGCGCAGGCTTCTCATTGTGGTGACTTCTTTTGTTTCAGAGCATGGGCCCTAGAGTGCACGGGCTCAGGAGTTGTGGTTCCCAGGCTCCAGAGTGCAGGCTCAGTAGTGTGGTGCATGGCCTTAGTTCCTCCGTAGCAGGTGGGATCTTCCAGGGTCAGGGGCAGAACCCATGTCTCCTGCATTGGCAGGCAGAGGAATCGCTCTCTGACCAAAGTAGAATTGCTTTAGGGAAGCATCACTCTGCCATACGTCAGCCTCAACAGACGTGCCAGGTCCAGGATGGACTCTGTTGTTATCATTCACTCTCTCAGTCATGTCCAGCTCTTTGCAACCCCATGAACTGCAGCACACCAGGCTTCCCTGTCCTTCACTATCTCCCTGAATTTGTTCAGACTCATGTCTGAGTTGATGATGGACTCATCATCAAGTCCATCAAATCGATGATGTCATCCAGTCATCTCATCCCCCTTCTCCTCTTGCCCTCCATCTTTCCCAGCATCAGGATCTCTTCCAATGAGTCAGCTCTTTGCATCAGGTGGCCAAAGGACTGGAACTTCAGCTTCAGCAGCAGTCCTTCCAATGAATATTTAGGGTTGATTTCCTTTAAGACTGACTGGTTTGATCTCCTTACAGTCCAAGGGACTCTCAAGAGTCCTCCAACACCACAGTTCAAAAGCATCAATTCTTCAGTGCTAAGCCTTCTTTATGGTCCAACTCTCACAAACCATAGCTTTGACTGGATGGACCTTTGTCAGCAAGGTGATGTCTCTGCTTTTTAATATGCTGTCTATGTTGGTCATAGCTTTTCTCCCAAGGAGCAAAGATCTTTTAATTTCATGGCTGCAGTCACCATCTGCAGTGATTTTGGAGCCCCCCAAAATAAAGTCTGTCACTGTTTCCACTGTTTCCTCATCTATTTGCCTTGAAGTGATGGGATTGGATGCCATGATCTTAGTTTTTTGAATGCTGAGTTTTAAGCCAATTGTGTAATAACCGTCTTGGACCTAGCCATAATTTCCTGGGTTCCTTGTGAAGACTTTTGAGAGGCAGAGAGATGTCTCCATCCACTATAATCTGAAGGAAAATCTGAAGACTGAGCTTGGGTCTGTGAAGAAATCTCACATATGAGCCCAATGAAACTTCTTTGTCTTCTGGTTCTAGGTAGATCTTGCTGATCATCCAGAACCATTCTCTGAACCATGGACCACTTTGCGATCATCTCCATTTCATGTTTCCATGTCCTTCTGAAGCTTTTATGAAATGAGAAATTCAACCATTCTTTTTTAATTTGAGAGTAGTTAATTATTCGGAAATCTTAACCCCCAGTGATGTTCTTTTTAAAAAATATCTGTTTATTTATTTGGCTGCGTCAGGTCTTGGTTGTGGCACGCAGGATCTTTGTTGTGGTTTGGGGGCTTAGTTGCCCCAAGGCATGTGGGATCTTAGTTCCTGGAACAGGGATTGAACCCGTGTCCCCTGCACTGGAAGGTGAATTCTTAACCACTGGACCACCAGAGAAGTCCCTCCAGTGATGCTCTTTTGAAGGCAGCTTACAGGGTTTGGCTGGAGGCATGAAAGTAGAAAGTCCCTCTACAAACTGAGTGATGGTCACGTGGACAATTGCCTTCCATGCATATAGTGTTTGCACGATATGAAGACCTTTGAGATCACATGGGGTAGGAATGATAGAGGAGCTTCTTCTCAAAGTCTATCTTGGATCGATTGGCAGTGGCTCCCTGAAACTTGGGGCTGGAAATGGATTCTGAGACTACATCTGGGATACACAGGAACAGATGAAAGGATCAATTAATAATGTCTGCTCTAGGTAGGACAGTCAGGAGTTATGACCTGTGGACAAATATAGAATCTCCTACCTACATTCCAATTACCTCCTTTTCCATCTGGCTCATGTGAGTACCCCACGCCCAAGGTCAGGGGCGGCGGCCGAGAGCAGCAACCCCACGTCCAAGGAGCGGTGGCTGCGCGGGCTGAGAGGAGCCGAGACGGCCGAGAGGGCCGAGAGGAGCTACTCCACGTTCAAGGTCAGGAGGGGAGACCTTGAGGAGATACCCCTCGTCTAAGGTAAGAGAAACCCAAGTAAGATGGTAGGTGTTGCGAGAGGACATCAGAGGGCAGACGCACTGAAACTGTAATCACAGAAAACTAGTCAATCTAATCACACTAGGACCACAGCCTTGTCTAACTCAGTGAAACTAAGCCATGCCCACGGGGCCACCCAAGACAGGCGAGTCATGGTGGAGAGGTCTGACAGAATGTGGTCCACTGGAGAAGGGAATGGCAACCACTTCAGTATTCTTGCCTTGAGAACCCCATGAACAGTATGAAAAGGCAAAATGATAGGATACCGAAAGAGGAACTTCCCGGGTTGGTAGGTGCCCAATATGCTACTAGAGATCAGTGGAGAAATTACAGAAAGAATGAAGGGATGGAGCCAAAGCAAAAACAATACCCAGTTGTGGATGTGACTGGTGATAGAAGCATGGTCCGATGCTGTAAAGACCAATATTGCATAGGAACCTGGAATGTCAGGTCCATGAATCAAGGCAAATTGGAAGTGGTCAGACAGGAGATGGCAAGAGTGAACGTCGACATTCTAGGAATCAGTGAACTAAAATGGACTGGAATGGGTGAATTTAACTCAGATGACCATTATATCTACTATTGTGGGCAGGAATCCCTCAGAAGAAATGGAGTAGCCTTCATGGTCAACAAAAGAGTCTGAAATGCAGTACTTGGATGCAATCTCAAAAACGACAGGATGATCTCTGTTCGTTTCCAAGGCAAACCATTCTATATCACAGTAATCCAAGTCTATGCCCCAACCAGTAACACTGAAGAAGCTGAAGTTGAATGGTTCTATGAAGACCTACAAGGCCTTTTAGAACTAACACCCAAAAAAGATATCCTTTTCATTATAGAGAACTAGAATGCAAAAGTAGGAAGTCAAGAAACACCTGGAGTAACAGGCAAATTTGGCCTTGGGATATGGAATAAGGTAGGGCAAAGGCTAATAGAGTTTTGCCAAGAAAATGCACTGGTCATAGCAAACACCCTCTTCCAACAACAAAAGAGAAAACTCTACACATGGACATCACCAGATGGTCAACACTGAAATCGGATTGATTATATTCTTTGTAGTCAAATATGGAGAAGCTCTATACAGTAAGCAAAAACTGTTTTTGCTGACTGTGGGACAGATCATGAACTATTTATTGCCAAATTCAGACTTAAATTGAAGAAAGTAGGGAAAACCACTAGACCATTCAGGTATGACCTAAATCATATCCCTTATGATTATACAGTGGAAGTGAGAAATAGATTTAAGGGACTAGATCTGATTCATAGAGTGCCCAATGAACTATGGACTGAGGTTCGTGACATTGTAAGGAGACAGGAGTCAACACCATCCCCATGGAAAAGAAATGCAAAAAAGCAAAATGGCTGTCTGGGGAGGCCTTACAAATAGCTGTGAAAAGAAGAGAAGCGAAAAGCAAAGGAGAAAAGGAAAGATATAAGCATCTGAATGCAGAGTTCCAAAGAATAGCAAGGAGCGATAAGAAAGCCTTCCTCAGCGATCAATGCAAAGAAATAGAGGAAAACAGCAGAATGGGAAAGACTAGAGATCTCTTCAAGGAAATTAGAGATACCAAGGGAACATTTCCTGCAAAGATGGGCTCGATAAAGGACAGAAGTGGTATGGACCTAACAGAAGCAGAAGATATTAAGAAGAGGTGGCAAGAATACACAGAAGAACTGTACACAAAAGATCTTCATGACCAAGATAATCATGATGGTGTGATCACTCACCTAGAGCCAGACATCCTGGAATGTGAAGTCAAGTGGGCCTTAGAAAGCATCACTACGAACAAAGCTAGTGGAGGTGATGGAATTCCAGTTGAGCTGTTTCAAATCCTGAAAGATGATGCTGTGAAAGTGCTGCACTCAATATGCCAGCAAATTTGGAAAACTCAGCAGTGGCCACAGGACTGGAAAAGGTCAATTTTCATTCCAATCCCAAAGAAAGGCAATGCCAAAGAAAGCTCAAGCTACCACACAATTGCACTCATCTCACATGCTAGTAAAGTAATGCTCAAAATTCTCCAAGGCAGGCTTCAGCAACATGGGAACTGTGAACTTCCTGATGTTCAAGCTGGTTTTAGAAAAGGCAGAGGAACCAGAGATCAAATTGCCAACATCTGCTGGATCTTCGAAAAAGCAAGAGAGTTCCAGAAAAAGCATCTATTTCTGCTTTATTGACTATGCCAAAGTCTTTGACTCTATGGATCACAATAAACTGTGGAACATTCTGAAAGAGATGGGAATACCAGACCACCTGACCTCCCTCTTGAGGAACCTGTATGCAGGTCAGGAAGCAACAGTTAGAACTGGACATGGAACAAGAGACTGGTTCCAAATAGGAAAAGGAGTATGTCAAGGCTATATTGTCACCCTGCTTATTTAACTTCTATGCAGAGTACATCATAAGAAACGCTGGACTGGAAGAAGCACAAGCTGGAATCAAGTTTGCCCGGAGAAATATCAATAACCTCAGATATGCAGAGGACACCACCCTTATGGCAGAAAGTGAAGAGGAACTAAAAAGCCTCTTGATGAAAGTGAACGAGGAGAGTGAAAAAGTTGGCTTAAAGCTCAACATTCAGAAAGGGAAGATCATGGCATCTGGTCCCATCACTTCATGGGAAATAGATGGGGAAACAGTGGAAACAGTGTCAGACTTCATTATTTTGGGCTCCAAAATCACTGCAGATGGTGACTGCAGCCATGAAATTAAAAGACGCTTACTCCTTGGAAGGAAAGTTATGACCAACCTAGATAGCATATTCAAAAGCAGAGACATTACTTTGCCAACTAAGGTCCGTCTAGTCAAGGCTATGGTTTTTCCTGTGGTCATGTATAGATGTGAGAGTTGGACTGCGAAGAAAGCTGAGTGCTGCAGAATTGATGCTTTTGAACTGTGGTGTTGGAGAAGACTCTTGAGGGTCCCTTGGACTGCAAGGAGATCCAACCAGTCCATTCTGAAGGAGATCAGCCCTGGGATTTCTTTGGAAGGAATGATGCTAAAGCTGAAACTCCAGTACTTTGGCCACCTCATGCGAAGAGTTGACTCATTGGAAAAGACTGTGATGCTGGGAGGGATTGGGGGCAGGAGGAGAAGGGGACGGCAGAGGATAAGATGGCTGGATGGCATCACTGACTCGATGGATGTGAGTCTGAGTGAACTCCGGGAGATGGTGATGGACAGGGAGGCCTGGCGTGCTGCGATTCATGGGGTCGCAAAGAGTCAGACATGACTGAGCGACTGAACTGAACTGAACTGCCCTGAATTATATAATATGCTACTAGTTAACTTGATCCCTGGGTCGGGAAGATCCTCTGGAGAAGGGAATGGCTACCCACTCCATTATTCTTGCCTGGAGAATGTCATGGACAGAGGCGCCTGGCAGGCTTCAATCCATGGGGTTGCACAGAGTCGGACGTGACTGAGCCGCTAACTCTAGGTCCCTCCGGGCCAGGGCCTTTTCTGCCACATCCTAACGTTCAGCTCTCAGCAACCACGAGAGGGAAAAACTGCAAACTGATGAAAGAAAAACATGGTGTCGAACAACGCGAATGTGTTTATGTGGCCTCCACCAACATCTGACATGCCAGTGACTGACACAAAGTGATTTATTTTCAAGCCGCCCCCATTTTTAAAATGTTCAGATAGTCACAATGCCTGAGTTATTTTAATGGGCCACTTTGACAAGCCACAGGAACTTTTTTTGAATCGAGACAGCTGGATTAAGACTATTGTGAAACAGGGTGATGGGGCTTTCACAGGGGGTACCCAAGAGACCGGGGTTGTTGACCTGTCATTTGCTGAGTGATGGGCCATTACCCTACCCTCCCCCGACCCAGCGATATGTTACATGACCCTGATCCATTCTCTCCCGGGGTACCCTCTCCCAGACCTGCTGGCACAGCTGAGAAACAAATATGGGGCATCCCTGGAGTACGGTGTGAGGAATGGGAAGAGAGGAACAGTATTTATTTTTGATGCACCCTGGTGATCTTGACGTTAATGTGTGTCCGTATCTCTTCTCAGTTCCATGAGTGGATGCTTAATTCGATCTCTGGCTATTGCGAGGGAGGAGGCCAGGGTGAGGGGGGGTGTGGGATCTGACCCAGACAAATGGTGGGAAAGCAAGTATCTCAACAGACCAGCACAGGAAATTCTCCCTTCTTTCGAAGACAGATCTGTCCTCCTCATTTAATCCCCGGCACAGCTGCACTGCTCACGGCATAGAGACACATTAAATGAAAACGGATTCTGATCTGGGGATCGTGGTGGCACATCTAATTTCAGATTTCCCCTTTTCCACAGTTTCACCCCACCTGGGGTTTGAGTCAAAACACAGAGAGGGGATATCACCTGAGGCGGAAATCGAATGCCTATTATTGGAGATGCTAAAGCTATGGTTGCCTACACACCCCCACCTCCGGGGGTGGCTGCCGTTCACCCAGTGCCTCCTGCATGTCAGGTACTCTGTCCATCTTTTCTTTAGTCTTTATAGGCACCCCGTGAGGTTACCCTTCTCTTTTTCCATTTCACAGCTGGGAAAACTGAGGCTCAGAGGAGGTATTTGATTTCTTTCCATTTAGTCATTCGCTTATTAAATATTGCATGTGCGTATGTGTGTATTCAGTCGCTTAGTCGTGTCTGACTCTGTGTGACTCCACAGACTATAGCCCGTCAGACTCCTCCGTCCATGGGATTTCCCAGGCAAGAGTACTGGAGTGGGTTGCCATTTCCTTCTCCAGGGGAGCTTCCTGACCCAGGGATCGAACCCTCATCTCTTGCATCTCCTTGCATTACAGGTGGATTCTTTACCACTGAGCCATCAGGGAAGCCCCAAACATAGATAACAACAATAAAATAGAGTTGCTTTCTCTCTCAGCCCCAAGTCCAGATTCCTGGGTAAGAAGTGTATTGGATTAGCCTGAGTCAAGGGTTTAACTCTGATGAAACAGCAGGAGCTGGTGGTGGATGGACTTATAATATTATCAACTATGGCTTCCAACTGTCAATGGGGTGAAGGACTCAGTTATGGTGACCCTTTGACTGAGGAACAGTTAGCTTGAAAGATGTTGCTCCAGGGACTACCCTGGTGGGCCAGTGGTTAAGACTCTGCTTCCCCTGCAGGATGCATGGGTTCAATCCCTGGTCAGGGAACTAAGATCCCACATGCTGAGCAGCACAGCCGGAAAATGAAACATAAAAGAGAGAGAGAGGAAAAAAGATGCTGCTCAGCCCAGTAAAACAGAGAAAGAAATCAGAGCCAAGTGTGCCTCACTCAAAACACTACAGTTGATAAGCAACTTCTCACCTATCATTTCAAAGCAGCACAAAACAGGGCCCCTGAAACTTGGTCATTTGTGTCTTCCATGCGGTCTACTCTGCACTGCCAGGGAGACTGGTAAGCACGAGTGAATGCTCCATGCCCATGTGGCTCCCACATTTCAGTTATCATCATATAGCAGAGTGCTTAAGAGAACAGGTTCCAGAGTGAGAATGCCTGGATTTGGGCCCTGACTCGACCACTGTGTGACCTTGAAAAAGCGAACACTCCCAGCTAAGTGTACCAATTTTCTCCTTGGCAACGTGCAGATAATAATAGTTTCTAGCTCACAGGGTTCTTGTGCAAATCAATTAGCACCCATTAAGGACTTACTGAATGAAATTCAATCAACACAGGTTATTTTGAGCCACCCAGACCAAACACCAGAGGAGACGAGGACTTGAGACCATCCCACACAAGGGATGGTGTGAGAAGACAGGGTCTGGCATATTCTGGGAACTTAGTTGCCATCATGAAATGATGAACCCAAAGCAAGGCAGGCATGGTTCCTTTGCAGTCATGATCCAGCTACCACATGAAATAATGGGCCCAGATGCTGCCCAAATCTGCTGGCCCAGCTTGGCTTCATTAGTCTCCCAAGATCACCCAGCAAGATCAAAGAGGGCTCTGTCCTTGTCCAGCCAGAGATTGCTCAAGAGGTCAGTGACTGTTCCACCAGGGAAGAGAATTCCAATTTGCTGGTTAGCACTGAAGAGAGACAACATGGGACTGAATTCTTTCCTCTAACATCAGTTAAGGAACAACAATATGCCAAGGCTGGGTACCAGGTTGCAGAAATGAAGACCCACTCATAGAATGAAAGACATGTTGTCCAGGCGGGGAAAGACATGAAAATCCACAGACGATTATACAGAACTGTTCATTTGTCTATTGTTCTGGTAAGAATTTGATGGGATTTTTTTCAAGTATAATAATAGCAAGAACAATGAAGAGAGATTAAATGAAATATAAAAGTAAAATATATAAATGCACAAAGAGGATGAAACAAGGGATAAGTGATATAATAGAGAATAAGACAGGGGTCAGGGCATTAAACTAGTGGGTGGAATCCAGAGACTGGCTTTGCAGCCCTGTCGCTGCCTCTTCCAAGCATCATGAGCTCGAGATGGACCACCTACTTTTCTGAGTCTCTGCTTCCTCATCTGTAAAATGAAGATGACAGAAGGTGCACGGGGATTTTGAGGTGAATGAACGACAGCAGGACTTCAGAGCACCTGTTAGACTGCAGGTGCTTATAAGCAGAGAGAGTGAGGTTTATCTTGTAGGCGAATGGTGCTACGGCTGAGATCAGGATGCAGTTCTGGGGACTGACTTCCTGGCAGTCCGGTGGTTAAGACTCCACACTGGCAATGCAAGGGGTGTGGGTTTGATCCCTGGTCAGAGAAGTGAGATCCCACATGCCGCATGGCAAACAAACAAACAAACAGAAAAAACGACAACGCATTGCCCATTTGCCTCTCCTCCTGGAAACGTTCTTAACCAAGGCAGTTACTCATACAAGTAGGGGACAAGGCCCTGCTTTATGAATTGCTTGCTGGCTTGCCAAGTCGCTTCAGTCATGTCTGACTCTTTGCCACCCCATAGACTGTAGCCCCCCAGGCTCCTCTGTCCATGGGATTCTCCAGCCCAGAATGCTGTAGTGGGTTGCCGTGCCCTCCTCTTCTGGGCATCTTCCTGACTCAGGGGTCGAACCCCTGTCTGTTATGTCTCCTGCATTGGCAGGTGGGTTCTTTACCACTAGCGCCACCAGGGATGCTTTATGAATGCGCGATGGTAATTGATAACTCAGACAGCACTCCAGGACACCAAGCATCGAGTTCTCTGGTAGAGCTCTACCTGGGCTTGGGACATCATCAGTCCTCCTGCTCCTGTACCCTACTGACAAGTTCTCAGCCAATCTTGCTTCCTCATTTTGGATAAAAAGAAATCAGAAGAGAAAAAAAAGAGAGAGAGAGAGAGAGAGAGAGAGAGAGAGAGAGAGAGAGAGAGCTACCCCAGGCTACTCCATAGAAGTCAACCTTGTCTTAGTCTATTTTTTTTTAAATAAATTTTGATCTGTTATTTGGCCAGGACTGTACAATTGGCAACCCACGACAGTGTTCTTGCCTGGAAAATTCCATGGACAGAGGAGCCTGGCGGGCTACAGTCCATGGGGTCACAAAGAGCTGGGCATCACTGAGCATAGCACAGCAATGGCAGCAAACAATATTTTGATTTTAAAAAAATTGTGGCTGTGCTAGGTCTTTGTTGCAGTGCATAGATTTCTCTAGTTGTGATGCTCAGGTTTAGTTGCCCCGTGGCATGTGGGATCTTAGTTCCCTGACCAGGGACTGAACTCATGTCCCCTGCATTGGAAGGCAGATTCTTAATCACTGGACCACAGGGAAGGTAAAGGAGGAGCTTATTTGGGTAGAGTAGCAGCATACACCAGGAAAATATCACACAACTAAAAGGTCTAGGGATTCCATTATTTCGATAAGAAATTCATCTGTTGTAGAGCACATATTACCTTAACCTTAAAAATGCAGTAAGTAACCAATATACAGTCATCGTGCTGAGCTGCTTCAGTTGTGTGTGACTTTGTGACTCTATGGACTGTAGCCCGCCAGGCTCCTCTGTCCATGGGATTCTCCAGGCAAGAATACTGGAGTGGGTTGCCATTTCCTCCTTCAGGGGATCTTCTTGACCCAGGGATTGAACCTGTGTGTCCTGCTTTGGCAGGTGGATTCTTTACCACTAGCACCACCCGGGAAGTCGCTCCCCAGGGCTGTGCTCTTGGTTAGACAGGCTCGGCACCAAATGACTCCAGGAAGCATCACTGACAGCCTACAGTGCGACTTGCGTGCCTTGGACTTGTGTAACACACACTTTACACAACCATCAGCTGACTCTCCACTCTCTTCTAATTAGAGGAACACCAGGACAGAGAATGAGAAACAAATGCCATTTCATCTCTCATCATTCTTCTGCCCAATCCCCACATTGCCCTGGAGGGTCACCTCCAGGAGAGTAGGATGCTGGTCTGTTTGATTGACAACTGTGTGCATCCCCAGTGATCAGTACTAGGCGTTCGATGAGCAAAAAATTTCATCTGCAGGGCTACTCATAAAACACTTTCTTTCCACCCTGGAAATCCTCTGAAGCTTTCATTTCTCAGCCCAGTTGTTGGCACAAGATCCTAAAGAAACCAAAGAAATGCTTGACATGAGCCAAGCAAATGCCCCCATACCCTAGACACATTGCTTGCGTCTAGTTCTCGGTCTGACTCCCCTGCTGTGTCTGACCCCTGTCTCAGAGGTCTGAAGCGTTCAAGCATCACTTTAGCAGGTGAGAACATCCCCATAGGAGCAAACAAGTACTAGGTGCTAGCGGACCCTCCCTCCAGTGAGAGTTGCCACCTGGCACCTAGGGCACAGAATCTTATTGTGTCCCTGCAGTCTGGGAGGACGGTGGCTGGCATGGAGAATGTGGCCCGGGGCTCTGGATTGCTGGGTTGCTCCGGATTTCATTCTGTCACATATGCCTCCAACGATTACGGCCATACGGTGATCCTGAGTCATTGATTGAGTGCAGTGTTTTTCTGCTCAGGGATGGAGGTTCCTTTATGTTCTATTTGCTAGGAACTGAGATAGTGAAAGACAGGAAAGCCTACCACACTGTCAGTCCATGGAATCGCAGAGTCAGACGTGACTTAGTGACTGAAAAACAACCGTGACATCTGCTGCTCCTTGCAAAAAGTATTTGCAAATGAAACGTCAACCCATGCACTGGAAAACACGCCCCTACTTAGATGGAGCACCTGTGATGTGTCCCAGGCACCATAGTATACATGTGCTGTCTCACCATACCTGGCTACACTCCTGTGAATCAGTAAGAATTAGTCCCGTTTTAGCCTCAGGGACATTCAGAAACTATCTCAAGATAATATGACTTAGTTTATACACATTAAGAACTTACTGCAAGCAAGGCACAGCCTTTTCAAGATGCTTTTCTAGGTGAACTTATTTAATTTTCACAACAGTCCAAAGTCAGAGGTTATATGTAAGAAAATAATTTTTTTGGCCACACTTCATAGCATGTGGAAACTTAGTTCCTTGACCAGAGATTAAACCCAAGCCCCCTGCACTGGGAGCACAGAGTCTTAATGACTGGACCATCAGGGAAGTCCCCAGATGTTATATTGCTGTGCCCATTTTACAGATGGAGAGAGCTGAGGTGAATTATCCAGGAAATGATGGAGCCAGGATTCAAAGAGCATTCAGTTAATCTAATCCTGAGACTGGGGTTTGAATCCAATTCTGTCTGGTGCCCTTCAGGTCCCACTGTCTGGAGCACAGTCAAATAGGATTCACAAACTCAAAACTCTCTGGAGATCTGGCATGCAAAGGAGCGACATAAGCTGAGTTGTGGACACTGTATTGTTTCTGAGACAGGAGGCCTGTTGAATGTTTCTTTAGTTGTTCTTTATTAGTTAGAGATGTGAGTACCAGAAATATCTTACGCTCTTCCTAATTCAGCTCCGAGTAAGACAGAAAACAAATACGCATCTACAACACTGTGGCAGAATTTGAATTTATGAAGCAGCTTCCTTTCAAAACAGTTTGGTACAGACGGACCTACTTGCAAAGCAGAAATAGAGACACAGACATTAAGAACAAATGTATGGACATCAAGTGGGGGCAGAATTTGAATTTATGAAGCAGCTTCCTTTCAAAACAGTTTGGTACAGACGGACCTACTTGCAAAGCAGAAATAGACACAGACATTAAGAACAAATGTATGGACATCAAGTGGGGGGCGATGAATTGGGAGCCTGGGATTGACATATACATTGACTATGTATAAATTAGATAACAAACGAATATGTATTTGTATAACTGATATGAGTTTCCCTGGCTGTTCAACCTGCTAATGCAGGAGAAATGGGTTCAATCCCTGGTTCAGGAAGATCCTCTGGAGAAGGAAATGGCAATCCACTCCCGCATTCTTGCCTGGGGAATCCCATGAACAGAGGAGCCTGGCAGGCTACAGTCGAGGGGTTCTCAAAGAGTCAGACACGGCTTAATGACTGAACAACAAAATGACTGATACACTTTGCCGTATAGCAGAAACTAACACAACATACTATACTCCAACAAAAACTGAAAAACAAAACTAAAAACAGTTTACCTTTGGAAACCACTTGGGTTTTCTACCACAAGCCTCAGCACCCAGGCAACCTGTGCATTTTAAGCTATGAGCAAGAATGTTAAACCCTGTCTTTTAATTTCTTCAAGTTTCTGCCTCTTCTGTTTAAAAACTGCGAGTCTCTCCTGGAAAATGGTCTTTGGAAGCTTATGGAATGAGATGGTGCAGCTATGATTCTTGATCTTAGCTGTTACTTTGCAGCTGAGGCAACATGCTGGAGATTTATGGATTCCATTGTCCTCCAGGCTCTTTAGTTTCTGGATGTGTTCCCTCTGCTTTGCCCTGCAGGGAATACCACATCGCGGGGCTGGTGCAAGCTGAAGAAAGCTGTCACTGACTCTCTGAAAATGGGACACAGTGGGACACACCCACAGGGAGAGACTGTCTCAGGCTGGCCCGTGCAACGCATTGACTTATAGAAGCCAAGAGGGAGAGGAGACCCTGGCACAGCCTCTGGAGGGAGTGGGGGAGGAGGGCGGTGGGGATAGGTCATATCTGGCATGTTTTCTGCAGCTGTTTCCTAAGTAATAATTTTAGGAATAATGATCTAAAAGAGTGGGTCCCATATGTAGCTTATGCAGCTCTGCTTATTTGAAATTCAGCTTCCTGGTCTTACTTTCTGAATTCTCAATTGAGGAATATCTGGTCGAATCCAGGAATCTGTGTCTTTAATCATCTCCCTGAATAATTCTTCATCAGTCACCATGGCAGCTAATCATGACATTCAGAAGTCACTGAAATAAAAAGTGACAATGAAAAAGAAAAGGGAGAAAAAATACAGACAGACAAACAAAAATGTCAAGGCACCATTCATTGGGATTTTAGGAACTTTCCTGAAATAATAATTGAAGGTTTTGCTTTGACGGTGACTCTTGTAAGAGGCAACAGTGCTGCAAGCAGATACAGGCACACTTTCATCTAAAATAGTCTAGTCAGAACTTCCCTTGTGGTCCAGCAGTTAAGAAGCTGCTTTGCACTGCAGGGGACACAGGTTCAATCCCTGATCAGGGAACTAAGTTCCCACATGCCTCAGGGTAACTAAAGCCTGCACACCGCAACTACTGAACCCACAGGCTGCAACTAGAGTCTGATTGCCTCAGCAAAAGATCCTGCATGCTGCAACTGAGACTTGACACAGCCAAATAAATGTTTTAAAAGTAATAAAACAAATAATAATAATTAATAAGTAAATAAAATGGTCTAGTCGTTTATTGAACAATTACTATGTACCAGGCCCCAGACACAGAACTTTACATGCATGAGCTTCATTTGTTGTTGTTTAGTAGCTAAGTCATGTCCGACTCTGTGACCTCATGAACTGCAGCACGCCAGGCTTCCCTGTCCTTCACTGTCTGAGTTTGCCCAAAGTCACATCCATTGAGTTAGTGAACGCTATCCAACCAGCTCATCCTCTTTCACCCCCTTCTCCTCCTGCCCTCAATCTTTCCCAGCATCAGGGTCTTTTCCAATGATTCAGCTCTTCATCAGGTGGCCAAAGTATTGGAGTTTCAGCTTCAGCATCAGTCCTTCCAGTGAATATTCAGGGTTGATTTCCTTTGGGATTGACTGGTGGTAGAGGGAGGCTTAACACAGATCTTGACACAAGCCTGCATGTCTTGCTCAGGATTGTGTCAGTTTCAAATGACAGAAACCCATCTCCATTAAGCTCTTTTGAGGGGTTGGGGGCGTGGAGAAAGGAGAAAGCAGGTGATGCGTTGTTCCTGTAACTTTAAAGGCCAAAGGGTGATCTTCCTGGGTTCAGGAAAGGCTCACATTTTGTGGTCAGTGCTGGATACATCTCTTGGACAGCCTTTCTCCACCCAACAGCTGAGATGACTGCTAATAGCCCAGCACCCATCTCTTTCTCATTTAGTCCATGGAAAGTGACTTCCCTTTTCATGAACCTCAGAGACACAGTATTGAAAACACTCTGATTGGCCTTGTCTCAATCACATGACTACTCCTGAACCAATCACTATGGCCAGAGAGACCATTTATTCAACAGCCATAATAAATGTATATTGAGTACTTTCTTGATGTCTGGAGCTCTTCAACATATGTGGAAATACACCAGCAAACAGAAGACAAATTTCTACCCTCAACAGATCTTATATTCTAGAGCAACATACAGACAATTGACATATAAGCAAATATATGTTTAATAATTTGTTTTATTGATTATTCATATTTATTTCTGCTGTGCTGAGGCTTTGTTGCTGTCTGTGGGATTTCGCTGGTTGCAGCTATTGGCGGCTACTCTTGCTTGTGGTGCACGGACTTCTCATCGCACTGGCTTCTCTTGTTGCAGAGCACGGGCTCGAGACCCACAGGCTTCAGCAGTTGCAGCACAAGGGCTCAGCAGTTGTGCACTGGCTTAGTTGTTCCACAGCACGTGGAATCTTCCCAAACGAGGGATCAAACACGTGTCCCCTGCATTGGCAGATGGATTATTATCCATTGGACCACCAAGGAAGTCCTAAACAAATATATTTCTTAAACTACAATCAATTTCAGATGGAGATAACGTCTATGACACAGACTGATTAGGGCAACGTGCTTAAGTATGGCCAGAGTGCTCCTTCATCCAGAATGACCAGTTAAGACCTCTCTGAAGAGGTGATAGGTGAGGTGTCACTCAGATGATGAGAGGGAAGCAGCCATATGACTTTGGAAGATGAGTCCAGGCAGAAAGACTAGCAGGTGCAAAGCACTGGGGTAGGAATGAGCTTAGAGGAACAGAAAGATGGGCAGCCCAGCTAGACTGCAGCACATGAGCAGGGAAGAACATGAGATGTGGCAGACAAGCAGGGAAGCAGGGCTTCAACCCCAGGAGTCTGGCTTTCAAGTCCTCTGACCTAACTTCTCTATCTGCTCTTGCTCAGCGGAGGCCTATCTCTGCTCAGTCAGAACAGATCTGCTACACACTGTGTCAATCCTCTTACTGCATTTTTCCTTTGAACAAACGAAGTATTTTAAACACCTTACCACCTAGCAGGTGGGTTCCTGCTGCTCTTCCAGCAACAGCAGAATTCAAGTGCAGAGCTGAATCAAGTTAACTGCCTCTGTAAGTTCTCAGTGAGGCTTCATCCAGACTCAAACCTTAGCCCGGGCAAAATGCTTTGGCAAAGTTTACTCGGATGGGAATGGGGAAGTTGATGAACGGTCTCTTCCCTTTTCTTTTTCACTTTCCTATGCCTCTGAGCTCACGGTTCCTGGCCAAGGTCAGAGGTACGAAAATACCACAAGAAAGGAGACCTTTGAAGTGATCATCTGTTCAGCTGAGGGGGAGGTGGTGTTGCCCAAAAGCTCACCCAGGAATGTAACCTTCTTGAGCTCTAGACAGAGAGCCTGGGAGGCCCCCAGAGACATGTGGAAGCCTCAGAGTTGATTTGGAAAGACATCTGAACTTCTGGTTGGGGCTCTGATCCAAGGCTGTAGCCCTCTGGGAGACTTCATTTGCTCTCAGCCAATCGATGGAAGCCACCTGTTTGAGATCTGAGCTGGCAGGACCACTGCCTTCAATTTCAGGAACCTTAGGGGCCAGATGCTGAAGTGTTCTTTCAGAACATACCCTGGAATCTCTTGTTCTCCAGTACAAGAGCTTAGACAAATTTATGTGACCACGTGAATGACAGGTCTGGGAAAATGGCGGTTTCATGGGTAGATTTCACTAGGCACTTTCTATGGGTCTCAACGCGAGACTCATAAACCAGAAGCATAAACATCCACTGGAAGAAGTGCAGAATCTCAGATTCCACCCCTAGATCTATTGAATCAGACTCTGCAGTTCAACATGATCTCAGCTAATGTGCATGTACGTGGAAGTTTGACAAAAGCAGAGCTGGACAAACTTTGGCCACCTGATGCAAAGAGCCAACTCACTGAAAAATGAGTCACCTGATGCTGGGAAAGATTGAGGACCAGAGACAAAAGGGGCAACAGAGGATGAGATGGCTGGATGGCATCACTGACTCAATGGTCATGAATCTGAGCAAACTCTGAGAGATAGTTTAGGACAAGGAAGCCTGGCATGCTGAAGTCCATGGGGTTGCAAAGAGTCAGACTCAACTTAGCAGCTGAACAACGACAGACAAGCTTTGTCATATATGCAGAGTGCTTCCATTGCTTCTGCTGTGTCCTTGGCAGACATCATTAATCAATCACAGAGTTATTTCCTTCCAAGCTCAGAATCATTGCAAGTCACGATTCCAGGTAGCACTGGCCAACAAGAGTGAGTCTAAGATGCAAACCACCTTCTACACCAGTATCAGCACTTTTAAGAGTTTTGTGACACATTTATTTCCGTCACTATCCTCCCAGTGCTAGGTATAGCCATACACACATCAGAAGTGCCTGATCAAAGTTTGTGGAATGACTATCTTCCCCCCAACCACCACTGCCTTTTAAAAAAAATTTTCCTGTGGCATTTTTTCTACGCTAGCCCCCATTCCCAGAAAATTAGAATTTTCACTGGACAAGCATGGAGTCCAACATCCCTTCTGGGTCTTGAGTTTTGTTTTTGGCACCTATTAGAAAGTTGAAATGAGTTTTTAAAGATGGTAGGGTCTTCATGAAGACACATGGGAACCTGCCTTGCTGGCATGTGGACCTCAATCTATGCAGGCTTTCTCTGGGACGTGGCCCCTTGTCCCAGATGATGGCCCTAAAGATGGCAGCCATGTGAACTGGGTTGCAGGCAGAGGCGGGGAGGGGGAGTGAGTAGTCAAGGCAGGAGACACAGTTGGACTCGTGGGGCCCCAAAGACAGAGTAATAATGATTATAAATAGCATCCTTTGGACGGCCGTTTGATGTACTGTCCAAGGCCAGGTGGAAAATCTTTCCTTCCTTGACTTTCCCCGCTAATCGCCTTCCCGTCATTTTTCAATAAAGATTCTGAGTCCAGTTGGTCGCCTGTCTAGAGCATTTGTTTCCCATTAGAATACCTTTTGCGATTTCAGTGTGTTATGCTAGATAATTGCTTTAATAACAAACCGAGGAAAGACTTTTGAACATTTTAGGAAGTAATTTTTTTTTTCTCCAATGAAAACTCTAACAGACACTGACAGAGGACTTGGGAATAGTCAAAGAGGAAAAGAAGAAAGTGTGGTGGGGGGAGATGGGAGAGGTACCAGATTTATTGGCCAGCAGTTGCAGGTGGAGATCAGCACTGAAGGTCTTCTCCCACTGCAAGGAGAATTTTCAGGGGCGATGATGCTCACGAACAGAGAGAGAGGGAGCTTCAATACTTGGCAAGCGTGGGGTGGGTGAGCATGAAGCAACATCCATCCTGTGATTAATAGGGAGGGAGCTCTAGGGATACATGTTAGTTTGGGTATAGAGTTTGGAAAAGAATGCATTTAGGGAGGGGAGGCTGTTTCTCTATGGAATTTGCCCATCATGCCCAGGAGCACTCAGCATGTTCTTTGTGTATGTAATTCATTCAGAAGTGCTAAATGGCCTGACCAGGGTAAACAGCAAATCTATTTGTTCAGAAGGAAGAGTGAAATGTACCACACGCAATGTACTTTGTCTTATTTAATTGCCCTCACAACACTTGGCTGGATTAAAAAAATCAATAATAGATAACACTTATAGAGTGCTTACTATGTCATGCTTCAAAGCTTTTACATATATTAATGGGTGTAAGCTTTGCAATAAGCCTGTAAGTATAATTGTTATCTGTTTGGCAGATGAGGAAACTGAGGTGCAGAGAGGTTAAAGTTAAGGACACACAAGAAGTGAGTCGCAAAGACCAGCATTTGATGTCAGATGTCTGACCCCAGAGTCTGCGCACTTAGCCTCTGTCTACACGCATTCAGTTGTAACTGCGGAAAGTATAGTATCAGGCTTCCTTGTACTGGCCCTTGGCTGTCAATACAAAAGTGTGGTGCTGTGCTTATCCAATACCCCATGTGTCAGGTGCTGTGCTCAAGCCATTGGGAGGATAAAGAGGTAAAGGGTGGCAGAAGCAGGGGCTGCTGCAGCTGCCCAGTGATTGCAGATGGTGTTCTGGATAAGGGAGTGACGGTGAGGAGAGGGGATCCGATTTAAAATATATTAGAACATACTCATGATAGGACTCATCAGACTTTACTCTCACCACCAGACACATCCACAACTGAGTGTCATTTCTGCTTTGGCCCAGCTGTTTCCTCCTTTCTGGAGATATAAGTAATTGCCCTCCACTGGTGGCTCAGTGGTGAAGAATCTGCCTGCAATGCAAGAGACCTGGGTTCAATCCCTGGGTTGGGAAGATCCCCTGGAGAAGGAAATGGAAACCCACTCCAGTTTTCTTGCCTGGAGAATTTTCATGGACAGAGCAGCCTGGTGGGCTACAGTCCATGGGGTCACAAAGAGTTGGACATGACCGAGTGACTAACACACACTTCCCCCGTAGCATACTGGACACCTTCCAACCTTGGGGGATGGGGAGGGGGGGTTTCATCTTACAGTGTCATATCTTTTTACCTTTTCATACTGTTAGTGGATTTCTCATGTCAAGAATACTGGAGTGGTTTGCCATTCCCTCCTCCAGTGGACCACATTTTGCCAGAACTCTCCACTATGACTTGTCCATCTTGGGTGGCCTTGCATAGCATGACTCTTAGCTTCTTTGAGTTACACAAGCCCCTTCACCATGAGCCACTAATCAGATGCTCAAACCTGGGGTGTGGATGGGGGATGACAGGACTGTTAGAGAGATAAGAAAAGCAATGTTGACTCCTGAGGATGAAGCATCTCAGACATGACCCCTATTCTGGTTACTCCAGGAAAATGCAAGTGGCAAATGGGCTTCATTTCTTCTGCCAACTCCCATGGACTGGAAGCAGCTTAAAGATTTTGCTTTATATCCAATGCACTGAGTGTTCCATAGCACCCTGAACAGGGTCTGGCACATTTGAGGCCCTCAGTTGATAGTTGGTGAAGGAAGGATTGGAGGTGGCAGTCACAAGGATCAAGGCTGCGTCTGGACTCATGATGAAAAGATCATAGGAATCGATCAGTGTTGCCAGCAGATGTGGAATGGGGATGTACATATATGGCACTTATTGTTTATCTGATGCTCCCATGGAGACACATATTCCTTTTCTGTTCACTTATTGGTTTAATCACTTATTCGTTTATTCAAGAAACTTTTATTGGGCACCACTATGTGCCAGGTCTTTGGACAATGCTTTGGGGATATGACATTTGAAGCAACAGACATTGTCTCTGAACTGATGGAGAGGCTTGACTCAATGTTTGACAGGATCTAGTGGAATCTTACAGTCTGGAAGTGAAAGTACCAGTGTTAGTCACTTAGTTGTGTCCGACTCTTTGCGACCCCATGGACTGTACCCTGCTGGACTCCTTAGCCCATGGAAATTCTCCAGGCAAGAATACTGAAGTGTGGCTATTCCCTTCTCCAGGGATTTTCCTGACCCAGGGATCGAACCTAGGTCTCCTGCATTGCATCTTTACCATCTGAGCCACCAGGGAAGCCCTGGAGTCTAGAGTCCTGGGCCAATTAGCATGAGATATTTAATCCTATTCATGCCTGGAAGCAGCCATGTGCCTTTCAGGAAGAAGCAGTACTCAGAGCTTCTGGGAGCAAAGGTCCTGAACCCTTCCAATCCACTTCTCTTTGTTCCTTCCACAAAGGCATGTTGATTTATACACAAAACTTCACAGGGTCCATGGACAGGTGCCAGGAATCTTGTTTGATGTCTTTGATGGTCTCTGCCCTTTGCTCACCCTGTCATGTTGCCCAAGGTCAGAGTGAGCCAGCTTGCCCAGCTGTAGAATGGGCTCATACATATGCATTACAAGGGCTCAGCAGACCTCTGCAAGGGTGTCTCAGGGGCCTTGGAAGCTGCTGCTTGGCTGTGATACTGATCATAAAGACCTGTGATATTTGTACAACCCTTGAGCCTTTTCAAAGGAAGTGGCCACCTTTCACTTATCTCACCACTTTCTGGGGTAGATAAAGCAGGGTTATTATCCCAAGTTTATAGCTCCAGAGGCTCAGGGAGGTTCAGGGACACGCCTAAGGCCACCAAAGAATACTGAGATAATGTGGATTTTGAAAGAACTCAGAAAAATCAATGGAAGAGTTAGGATGGAATAGCAATATAAACGTGTATAAGAGAGAGAGAGAGAGAGAGAGAGAGAGAGAGAGAGAGAGAGAGAGAGTGTATACTAGTCAGCATTCTCTAAAGAAATAGAACCAATCGGAGATGATTTAATAGATAGATCAAGGGCTTCCCAGGTGGTACAATGGTAAAGAGTCCACCTGCCAATTCAGGAGACTCAAGAGACATGGGTTCCTTCCTTGAGTCAGGAAGATCCCCTGGAGGAGGAAATTTTCCAGTATTCTTGCCTGGGAAACCCCATAGACTGAGAAGCCTGTTGAGCTACAGTCCATGGGTTCACAAAAAGACACAAGTGAGTGACCGAGCACACACAGATAGATGATAGATAGATGCTACGTAGTTTCAGTCGTGTCTGACTCTTTGCAATGCCATGGACTGTAGCTCTCCAGGCTTCTCTGGCCATGGAATTCTCCAGGCAAGAATACTGGAGTGGGCTTTATTTCCTTCTCCAAAAGAGCTTCCAGGCCCAAGGATTGAACATTGCGGAGAAGGCAATGGCGACCCACTCCAGTACTCTTGCCTGGAAAATCCTATGGGTGGAGGAGCCTGATAGGTTGCAGTCCATGGGGTCGCTAAGAGTCAGACACGACTGAGAAAATTCGCTTTTACTCTTCACTTTCATGCATTGGAGAAGGACATGGCAACCCACTCCAGTGTTCTTACCTGGAGAATCCCAGGGACGGAGGAGCCTGGTGGGCTGCCATCTATGGGGTCACACAGGGTCGGACACGACTGAAGCGACTTAGCAGCAGCAGCAGCAGCAGCAGCTCCTGCATTGCAGGCAGGTTCTTTACTGTCTGAGTCACCAGGGAAACCCATACTTCAATAAAAATTAATGAAAAAAAAGTACACTTTAGGGCCCCACTGCAGGGACTTAGATTCATTAAGTTGGGGGCAGGACCTCAGAATCTGCATTCTAACAGGAAGCTAGTCTACAGATCACACTTGAGAAAAGATCATAATATGCGGTGTGTGGCCATGAGTCACCTGTGATGGAAAAGTCGAGGTTAAAGAAGAGAAGGCTAAGGTCTTGAGCAGAAATGCCCTGCATCACTGAGATTCCTGGAGATGAACATGTCCCCTTTCCACTCTCCCTTGGTGAGACCCAAGGAGGCAGATCATTTTTCCTTCCCGATGTCATTCTCCAATGGGAATTAGCTTTTGGGGAAGGGTGGGAGGATAGAAAGCAGGGTGGGGTGGTCAGATGATACATGAGATCAATAGGAGAAGGGTGCTAACACGACTGACCACACACGGTGTGAGAGATGTCTGTGTCTGTCCGTAAGTTCAATGTCTGATATCCACAGCTCTGTAGGATGGCTGATATAGGCTTTGGAGCCAGATGGTTCTATTTTCTCATCCTCGCTCTGTCTCATACAGGTCTAGGTGACCTTGGTCAGTTGACTTAACCATTCTGAACTTCTGCTCAAGACCTTAGTCTTCATCTGCAAAATGGAGGGAGTAAATAGAACCTACCTCATAAGATTGTTGTGAGGATTGATAATCCCCTCTCCAGACATTGGGCCAACAACACTCTGGTTCAGCTGGTAAAGAATCAGCCTGCAATGCAGGAGGTGCAGGTTCAATCCCTGAGTGGGAAACATCCCCTGGAGAAGAAATTGGCAGCCCATTCCATTATTTGTGCCTGGAAAAGCCTATGGACAGAGGAGCCTGGTGGACTACAGTCCATGAGGTCGCAGAGAGACAGACACGACTTAGCAATTAAACCAAACCACCAACCTCCAAACATTTATTGAGTAATTTCAGGGGGCCAGGCATTGTGCTAGGTTCTGGAGACACTAAAGTAGCCAAGACAAGCAGAGATTTTGCCCTTTCAGAATGTCTATTCTAGTGGGTGAGTACAAAGTTCTTGGCATGAGCTGTCTAGAGCTGTCATCATTCCAGTGTCACAAACAAGAACCCTGAAGCTCAGGATGAGTAAGCCCTTGTGCCTGGTCATACAATCAGGGAGAGATTAAGCTGGGGTTTGGTTTTGGTCTGAAGCTCCTTCTCTCTAGACTTTCCTTTAGTCAAGGAGTGGTTAAGGGAGAAGGGTAGCACTCTCAACAAAGAGAAAAGAGGGTGGTTGTTCAAAAGAGTCTGCTTGGAAAGAGAAGACAAGCTCGGGCTGACTTGGCCCATGGCCTTGCTGCTATAACAAAGCATTTTGTCTCTTCCTTTCTCTGGGCGACTCAGAGTTAATCAAGAAACCCAAACAGGGATGACCCAAGATTGAACTAGTCTGGCAAGGAATAGTACAAGGAAGAAATTAGCAAGAGCTGAAGCCATTCCAACAAACAAGGGTATTTCTTGGACAGGATCCAGGATGGCACCAACTCTGACAGCCTCTATCATGTAGTCTGGAGAAGGACGAACAAGAGCAGAAAATGTATTTCTGATCTTAGAGCTCTCAAAGACGAGAAGGAACCTGGCTATTCTTAGCTGTGTCTGGGGGCTCAGCAAAAGCATTCTGACTGAATTAGAGACAACCAGAGCATTTATTAACTCCCTCCCAGTTGCAGCCTGGCTGCTAAAGCAGATTCCAGGAGATGTTATCTGGAAGGTGCATCACTGTGTATAAATATTTCAGAGGTCAGGACCCAACACGAAGTTTGAACTTTTAAGGGCCTGAGTGTGTTTATCAAAGGATGGATGTTTAGGCTTCATTGCTGGGTGCTGGGTAATCTAGCAATCACTTGGAAGGCTGCTCAGAGCAAATGTGGATGGTCTTATGAGGTCTGGGATAGGTTCCAGTGTAGCATCAAAAAAACAAAAAAAGTGCTTACATGGATAGTTCTGGCTCTTCATCCTTAGGGCATCTTCAGGCAGGAGTCCTCCAACCAAAAGTTTAGAGAGTCTAACCATTTCATAAGAATTTCCTAATAAAATACATCTGAAGTTTTAATGGTCATGGGAGGAGTATCTGGAGAGCTTGTTAAAAGAGAAATTTGATTAGGAGATTGGAGGTGAGTCTCGAGTCTCCATTGTAACAAACTCCCATGTGGTGCTGATTCTGTTGGTTCATGCCCACGCTTTCAGTAGCAAGTTTCAGCATCTTCTGACGGACTTCGTATAGCCATGTTGCTTATTATAACGTATGGCTGGAGAATGTATTTGCGTCAGTGGGGAATGCATTCAGCTGCAAGTAATAGAATATTTAGCCTCAGTGGCTGAACTCAATAGGGGATTTCAAAGGTGATGTGTGAAAAGTACAGAGGCAGGAAATACCTGTTATTGTGAGCATCAGTGATCAAAGGTCTGGTTTTTTTTCTCCTCCATTCATTTTCATGCTTGTAACTTCCCGAATGCAATACACCTGTTGTGCTTTCAAGCAGCTATGTGCATACCCTAGGTGTAAAGCAGAATCCAAGGAGTGGGCACCAGTAGCAACCTTCTCAGTTTATGCCCCATCAGAAACATGGACTGCATGCCTGCCTCTCATTCCATGACCCTAAGATCACAAATAGCATTTTAAAAAATGTGTTCATTTATTTGACCGCATTTGGTCTTATTTGCAATATACAGAATCCTCATTACATCATGTGGGATCTTTAGTTGCAGCACATGGATTCTCTAGTTGCAGTACACTGGCTCAGTACTTATGGCACATGGACTCAGTTGCTCTGCGGCACGTGGGATCTTAGTTCTCCAACCAGGGATGAACACACATCCTCTGCATTGCAAAGCAGATTCTTAAGTACTGGACCTCCAGTGAAGCACCACAGAAATAGGTTTAACTGAGCACTTGCTGAGCTTTGTTAATTTGAGGAAGGAGTGGGTGGCTATATGGATATTGAGTAAGCAGTCAATTGTATCTGTCACCCTGTTGCTTAACCCACTGGACTTAAAATGTGAAGAAGAAACTGGACATTGATGAATATTAAAAAAAAAAAAAACTATCCAGGTGATGCTAGTAGTAAAGAACCTGCTTGCCAATGCAGGAGACATAAGAGACACGGGTTCGATCCCTGGGTCAGAAAGATCCCCTGGGGAAGGAAATGGCTAACCACTCCAATATTCTTGCCTAGAGAATCACATGGACAGAGGAACCTGGCTGGTCACAGTGCGTAAGGTCACAAAGAGTTGGACACAACTGAAACAACTTAGCAGGCACATCGTCATTGAAGACAGTATATAATAAGGACTGTATTGCTTGATTTTTACACTGTTTTTTTTTTTTTCCATTTAGTCCACAAAATCCTTCAGGATAGAGACTCCTTATACTCTCAGTGACCTTATTTCAGTGTCTCAAATATGGCATGTTATCCTATCATGGGGTTTTTCTCTTCTGCCTAGAATGTTCTTCCTCAACCTCCCTTTTGCTGCTACATGTTTAACAACTGGCTCTCTGGCTGGAGGGGAAACAAAACAGAATCACAAAAGGAAAAGCCCAATCTGTAGCATTTGACAATTTCTGCGGTGTAAATACTCCCACCATGGTCAATTTCACACTATTAACATGATGTCACTGAACATGGAGCTGGGGAGAGAAGCATTAGAGTTCATCATGATAGAATATTTCCACCATATGGCTTTAATAGTCATAAATAACCTGGAGAGCACAGATACAAGTCAAGTATAGCATGATAATTAGGATGTGATGAGTTTTAAGAATTTATTACTTTTAAATATTTAATTTTATGTTTATATGTTAATTCTTTTCTTTTAAAAATTTTATTGAAGTGTAGTTGCTATACAACAGTGTAATATAGAAGTGACAAGGGTAGAATTTAGTGATTCACAATCTTTAAAGGTTATATTTCATTTAGAATATTTAGAATACAATATTGACCATATTTCCCATGTTGAACAATATATGCTTGTAGCTAATTTTATACTAATTGTTCACCCTTCTTAGTCCCCTAACACTCCATGGCAAATAGATGGGGGAACAGTGGAAACAGTGGCTGAATTTATTTTGGGGGGCTCCAAAATCACTGCAGATGGTGACTGCAGCCATGAAATTAAAGGACACTTACTCCTTGGAAGGGAAGTTATGACCAACCTGGATAGCATATTAAAAAGCAGAGACATTACTTTGTCAACAAAGGTCTGTCTAGTCAAGGCTATGGTTTTTCTAGTAGTCATGTATGGATGTGAGAGTTGAACTATAAAGAAAATTGAGTGTAGAAGAATTGATGCTTTTGAACTATGTTGTTGGAGAATACTCTTGAGAGTCCCTTGGACTGCAAGGAGATCCAAACAGTCCATCCTAAAGATCAGTCCTGGGTGTTCATTGGAAGGACTGATGTTGAAGCTGAAACTCCAATACTTTGGCCACCTGATGTGAAGAGCTGACTCATTTGAAAAGACCCTGATGCTGGGAAATATTGAGGGCAGGAGGAGAAGGGGACGACAGAGCCTGAGATAGTTGAATGGCATCACCGACTCAATGGACATGAGTCTGAGTAAACTCCAGGAGTTGGTGATGGACAGGGAGGCCTGGTGTGCTGTGGTTCATGGGGTCACAAAGAGTCGGACATGACTGAGCCACTGAACTGAACTGAAATGAACACTAAGCTGTCCTCCTGCCTTCCCTCTGTCCACAGGTAGCCACTAATTTGTTCTCTATATTTGTGAGTCTACTTCTTTTTTGTTATATTCACTAGTTGGTTGTACTTTTTAAGATTCTACATGTAAGTGATATCAGACAATATTAGTCTTTCTCTGTCTGACTTATTTCACTGATGGCAATGCCCTCCAATTCCACCCATGATGCTGCAAATAGCAAAATGGCATCCTTTTTCATGGCTGAGTAGTTTTCTATGTCATATATATGCACCACATCTTCTTTATTCATTCATCTGTTGATGGGCACTTAGGTTGCTTCTATATCTTGGCTATTGTAAATAATGTCATTATGAACATTGGGGTGCATCTATCTTTTCAAATTCGTGTTTTTTTTTTTTTTTCAGATATATACCCAGGAGTAGATATATAAGTGAACTCTTAATTATGACTGTGCTTCATACACACATTGCAAAATTGCTGAACATTAAACTCTCAGCTCTTATGCAGCTTGTGGGCCAGCTCCAGCATAGCAGAGCCATCCCCAAATGATTTATAGATCATGTATATGAATATATGATATGATAGCGATTCATATACATAATGTATATATGAATAACTTTGCTGTACACTTGAAATTAGCATAATGTTGTAAATCAACTATACTTCAATTTTAAAAATTGTTTAAAAATACAAGAGTAAGTAACGTCAGGATTTTGATGATTTGTTTGAATCACTGAGTGGGCTTCCCTAGTGGCTCAGGTGGTAAAGAATCTGCCTGCAATGCAGGAGACCCAGGTTTGGTCCCTGAGTTGGGAAGATCCCCCTGGAGAATACTGGCTACCCACTCCAGTATTCTTGCCTGGAAAACCCCATGGGCAGAGGAGCCTGGTGGGCTACAGCTCATGGGGTCACAAAGCTTCAGACATTACTGAGCCACTAACACTTTCACACTCTGAACCATTGAATGAACCGGCACTGGGACTGCTCTTCCTCTGGGTGATGTTATGCCAGATTTTATATCTTACAGATGCATACACATATGAACATTCAAACACTAGACGTCTCGTTTCAGTTGATTTTATTGCCTGCACCTGAAGTCATACTAACAGACGCAGGCCTTTGAAATCTAAGTGGCTTGAAGACAAGGGTTTTCTATGCTTGACTCATGAAGAATTAGCCTCCCTCCCACCCTCCCATCCTGGTCGCTGACACATAGCTGCACACATATAATTGCACACACATAGTTGCACATTGGCAATTTGAAGTTTGGTGTTCATGAGAGCACCCTCGCAGTTTACGAGGTAAAGGGACAGGAGGGTTGTGGAATCACTTACAACAGGCTCCAGGATAAGCCAAGCAGGAGAGATCAGAGCCCAAAAGAAGTGCTTTCTGGGCAGAAACACATGGATGAACTTCATTTACAGTCCTTGCATAGGGCGCAATTGAAAGGACGCATGATCACTTTCTTGGCTAACCCAATAAAATGTCTATTAAATAATAAACCAACAAAATTTGACACTGAAAGCCCTTTGAATTATAAACTACAAAACCATAAATGAATGAAATTGCATTTTTTAACAAAGCCCAGGCTTTAGGCAGAGCTGGCAGGAACTTCTTTGGAAGGCCTGTCTGAACAGACATGTTGTTCAGTTGCTCAGTCATGTTTGACTGTTTGTGACCCCATGGACTGCAGCATGCCCGGCTTCCCTGTCCTTCACCGTCTCCTGGAGTTTGATCAAACTCATGTACATTGAGTCAGTGATGCCATCCAACCATCTCATCCTCTGTCATCCCCTTCTCCTCCTGCCTTCAATCTTTCCCAGCACCTGGGTCTTTCCCAATGAGTAGTCTTTTCGCATCAGGTGGCCAAAGTACTGGACCTTTTGCTTCAGCAATAGTCCTTCCAATAAGCATTCAGGGTTGGTTTCCTTGAGGATGGACTGGTTTGATCTCCTTGCTGTCCAAGGAGTCAGAGAGAAACCCTGCCATCTGTCTGATGCTTCAGTCAACAAATATCCACTGAGTACTTACTCTGTGCCCAGCTTTGTTCTTAGTGCTGGGGATACACAAAGAATAAGGCACATTTTCCCCTCCAATAATCATAGTAGACTGTATGGAGCACTTACTCTGTGTGCCATTCTGATTGCTTTACTTTTACACCCCATGACCCACCTACAAGGTAGGTAGAAGTTTCATCCCATTGTGCAGATGAGAAAACTGAGGTCCAGAGAGGTAAATTGATTTCCCAACATCACACAGCCAGCACACATAGAACCAAACAGGGAAGTGAATATGTCCCAAACTTAACATCTTTTTTTTTTTTTTAATTTTATTTTTTTACTTTACAGTACTGTATTGGTTTTGCCATACATAGACATGAATCCACCACAGGTGTACATGAGTTCCCAACCCTGAACCCCCCTCCCACCACCCTCCCCATATCATCTCTCTGGGTCATCCCAGTGCATCAGCCCCAAGCATCCTGTATCCTGTTTTGAACCTAGACTAGCAATTCATTTCTTACATGATAGTATACATGTTTCAATGCCATTCTCCCAAATCATCCCACCCTCTCCCTCTCCCACAGAGTCCAGAAGTCTGTTCTTTACATCTGTGTCTCTTTTGCTGTCTCACATATAGGGTTATCATTACCATCTTTCTAAATTCCATATATATGTGTTAGTATACTGTATTGGTGTTTTTCTTTCTGGTTTACTTCACTCTGTATAATCGGCTCCAGTTTCATACACCTCCTTAGAACTGATTCAAATGTATTCTTTTTAATGGCTGAGTAATACTCCATAGTGTATATGTACCACAGCTTTCTTATCCATTCATCTGCTGATGGACATCTAGGTTGCTTCCATGTCCTGGCTATTATAAACAGTGCTGCGATGAACATTAGGGTACACGTGTCTCTTTCAATTCTGGTTTCCTCAGTGTGTATGCCCAGAAGTGGGATTGCTGGGTCATAAGGCAGTTTTATTTGTAGTTTTTTAAGGAATCTCCACACTGTTCTCCATAGTGGCTGTACTAGTTTGCATTCCCACCAACAGTGTAAGAGGGTTCCCTTTTCTCCACACCCTCTCCAGCATTCATTGCTTGTGGACTTTTGGATCACAGCCATTCTGACTGGTGTGAAATGGTACCTCATTGTGGTTTTGGTTTGCATTTCTCTGATAATGAGTGATGTTGAGCAAAGCAGAAAAAGAAATTAAGGAAACAATTCCATTCACCATTGCAATGAAAAGAATAAAATACTTGGGAATATATCTACCTAAAGAAACTAAAGACCTATATATAGAAAACTATAAAACACTGATGAAAGAAATCAAAGAGGACACTAATAGATGGAGAAATATACCATGTTCATGGATTGGAAGAATCAATACAGTGAAAATGAGTATACTACCCAATGCAATCTATAGATTCAATGCACTCCCTATCAAGCTACCAGCGGTATTTTTCACAGAGCTAGAACAAATAATTTCACAATTTGTATGGAAATACAAAAAACCTCGAATAGCCAAAGCAATCTTGAGAAAGAAGAATGGAACTGGAGGAATCAACCTGCCTGACTTCAGGCTCTACTACAAAGCCACAGTCATCAAGACAGTATGGTACTGGCACAAAGACAGAAATATAGGTCAATGGGACAAAATAGAAAGCCCAGAGATAAATCCACACACCTATGGACACCTTATCTTTGACAAAGGTGGCAAGAATATACAATGGATTAAAGACAATCTCTTTAAATAGTGGTGCTGGGAAAACTGGTCAACCACTTGTAAAAGAATGAAACTAGAACACTTTCTAACACCATTCACAAAAATAAACTCAAAATGGATTAAAGATCTAAATGTAAGACCAGAAACTATAAAATTCCTAGAGGAGAACATAAGCAAAACACTCTCCGACATAAATCACAGCAGGATCCTCTATGATCCACCTCCCAGAATACTGGAAATAAAAGCAAAAATAAACAAATGGGATCTAATTAAAATTAAAAAGCTTCTGCACAACAAAGGAAACTATAAGCAAGGTGAAAAGACAGCCTTCAGAATGGGAGAAAATAATAGCAAATGAAGCAACTGACAAACAACTAATCTCAAAAATATACAAGCAACTTATGCAGCTCAATTCCAGAAAAATAAATGACCCAATCAAAAAATGGGCCAAAGAACTAAATAGACATTTCTCCAAAGAAGACATATAAATGGTTAACTTCTTTTAAATATAATTGTTATTGTTTTTTGGCTACACTGCGTGGCATGCAGGATCTTTGTTCCCCAACCAGGGATCATACCTGAGCCCCCTGCTGTGGAAGCATGGAGTCTTAGCCACGGGACCACCAGGGAAGTCCTCAAAGCTTAACTGTTGGTCTTCCTTGTGATATATGTCTCTCCATCAGCCCAGCCTCACCCCCCTTACTGCACAAAGATTTCTCAACCTCAGGACTGTTGACTTTTGGGCTGGATCATTTCTCTGTGGTGGGGGCTTCCTGTGCAAATGCGTTTAATAGCATTCCTGGCCTCTACCCACTAGAAGCCAGCAGCATGTCCCGGTTCTTGACAACACACACTGTCTCCAGATGTCCATTCAGGGAGGGCGGGGCGGCAACATCACGCCTGGTTGAGAATCACTGAATTTCAGCCTTCCATTCTCAGCCATCAGTGGCTGCTTCTCTCCAATTTCTCATCTCATAAACCTGAGTCATGCCTGACTCCTCTTGGTCTCACACCCGTACATTCAATCCTTGACCAGTTGTCCATCTGACATCTGCTCTCTCTCCTCTACGAGCACCCCAGCCACCACCATCTCCCCCTGTTATTTCACCAGCCTCCAACTGCTCTCCCCAACTCCATTCTTTCCACTACCATTTATTCTCAGCAATCGGTGTTTTTGGACCATTGTTCAGAGTGTGTCAGCCTTCAGCTCAAAACCCCATTGTGGCTCCCCAGTTCCCTTCGAGCAAAAACCACATCCATATAATGAGTCATAAGGCCTCTCAGGACCCACTCCCCCATCTCATCAGGGCCTCTGAGGAAGCTCCCCTCTTTCCTCATCATCCACCACACCCCACATCCCTCAATCTGCCCAGGTTACACTGGTTTCCTTCCCAGTTTTCCAAAATATGAGATGTATTCATCTGCGTGGGCCGCCATAAACACAATCCCACAGACTGGGAGGCTTAAACAACAGAAATGTATATTCTTACAGTTTTGGTGGCTGGAAGTCCAAGGCCTTGGTATCATCAGGACTGGTTTCTGGTGAAGTCTCTCCTTCTAGCTAGTATTAATAGATGGCTTCTTTCTCAGGGGCCCACTTAGGGCCTTTTCGCTGTGTGTACACCCTGCTGGAGTCTTCCTGTTTTTATAAGGACATCAGTCCTCTGGGATCACAGTCCACTCTGATGACTTCATTTGACCCTAATTACTTCTTTAAAGGTTGTCTTCAAATGCAGTCACATGGGGGCTAGGGCTTCAACATAAGGATTTGGGAGTCACTGTTCAGGGCTTCCCAGGTGGCTCTATGGTAAAGAATCCACCTGCAACAAAGGAGATGCAGGAGACGTGGGTTCTGCCCCTGAGTCGGGAACCACCTGGAGGAGGAAATAGCCACCCACTCCAATATCCTTGCCTGGAGAGTTTCATGGACAGAGGAGCCTGGTGGGCTATAGTCCACGGGGTCGCAAAAGAGTCGGACAGGATGGAGCATACCATGGCAGCATTCAGTCCATAGCACTAGGCACACTTCTACTTTTGTGCTGACTCTTCCTGGACCCTGGAATGCCCCTCCACCACTGATCTGCACTTCTTGCAAGTTCTTACTCAAAAGTTGCCTTTTCTACAATGTCTAGACTGACTGTGTGGTACTGTGCTTCATCGCTCAGTCGTGTCCAACTTTTTGTGACCTGGTGGCTCCTGATGTTTAATAAATGTTTAATAGTCTCTGAATGAATGGGTGATGTGGTGGGTCCAGAATTCAATCCCAGGAATTGTGACCCCAGAATCTGTAGTCTTAGCATGTAAAGGATACTGCCTCACAGACTGGGATGGGAAGGAGATTTGTAAATAGATAATTTAGATAATTTCAAAACAATGTGAATAATGAAGTAACCGAGTTATGTGCAAAATGCAAAGTTAGCAAAATGTGATATTCTTTGCCTGCCTGGGACATGTTTGTATGAGTGTGTGTGTGTGTGTGTGTGTGTGAGTATTTGTGTGTGTGTATATTGTGGGGCAAGATGCTATTCAAGAAGAGTTCCCAAAAGCAAATATGAAGACACTTGCTCTTTTAGAACATCAAAAGTAACTTTTTATCAGGATTACAAAGAATATATGTTGTCTGTCAAAAATATCAGAAAACACAGATCAGCAAAAAAGGAAATAAATCACTATATCCCCATCGCTTTTTAATACATGTGTATGTATGACTTCTAGGAATGTTTGTATTTTTTCTCTTTAAGGTGGAATTGTACTCCAAATGGTAGCTTCTGTTCTACTTTTTCAACTTATGTATGGGGAAACAGTAGAAACAGTATCAGACTTTATTTTTGGGGGGTTCCAAAATCACTGCTGATGGTGACTGCAGCCATGAAATTAAAATATGCTTACTCCTTGAAAGAAAAGTTATGATCAATCTAGATAGCATATTCAAAAGCAGAGACCTTACTTTGCCGACAAAGGTCCATCTAGTCATGGCTATGGTTTTTCCTGTGGTCATGTATGGATGTGAGAGTTGGACTTTGAAGAAGGCTGAGCACTGAAGAATTGATGCTTTTGAACTGTGGTGTTGCAGAAGACTCTTGAGAGTCCCTTGGACTGCAAGGAGATCCAACCAGTCCATTCTGAAGGAGATCAGCCCTGGGATTTCTTTGGAAGGGATGATGCTAAAGCTGAAACTCCAGTACTTCGGCCACCTCATGCGAAGAGTTGACTCATTGGAAAAGACTCTGATGGTGGGAGGGATTGGGGGCAGGAGGAGAAGGGGACGACCGAGGATGAGATGGCTGGATGGCATCACTGACTCGATGGATATGAATCTGAGTGTAGTCTGGGAGGTGGTGATGGCCAGGGAGGCCTGGCGTGCTGCGATTCATGGGGTCTCAGAGTCGGACACGACTGAGCAACTGAACTGAACTGAACTGAGGGGCATCTTTGGATGGGTATGGAGGAATGAAAAAGAGTTTAGCAGGCTGGTAGAGTGGAGGCAGATGTTCCTGGTAGAGGTAGAGGAAAGTATGAAAAGATGGAGAAGTATGGGCCCATGTGTCATGCTTGAGCCAGCTGGAGTACAGGAGTTGGGACAACACTCAGGGGACGGGCAGGGAGTGAAATTAGGAAGACTCTGTGTTCCTGACAGTTATAACTTTGTCCTGTGCGTAGTGTTTCCTCGAACATAGAACACAGACCATCAGTGGAATGGGAGAATGTTTTAGGAGGCAATAAAACGATGCTGACTCACATAAAGAGAATTATTCACCTTATAATTCTCTCTAGTCCTTCTAATGGAGTACAGCAGAAATTGTCAGTTACTAATATATCTTTAACACCCCTCTAGAACTTGTGAGCTCCCTACTGAGAACTAGAGAGGAACTTCAGGCTCAGAGTCTTTAACAAGCAACTACTTATAATGTAATAAAATAATTTTGTCTTAATTATACTTATTGTACAATCATTCTATCTTGTATTCAACAAATACTGAACACTCTCCATGCAGTGCTTCTATTTATGGCAAATGAAAGGGGGTGATATTGTTATTATGTTAGGATCATAGTATGGCATTTCTTTGGAACATGTTATGGGCTGAATTGAATTCCCTCCAAATCCATATGTGTGTGTGTGCTAAATTGCTTCAGTCATGTCCAACTCTTTGTGACCCTATGGACTGTAGCCTGCCAGTCGCCTCTGTCCGTGGGATTCTCCAGGCAATAATACAAGTGGGTAGCCATTCCCTTCACCAGGGGATCTTCCCAACCAAAGGACTGAACCTTGGTCTCCTGCTTTGCTGCAGATTCTTTACCATCTGAGCCACCAGGGAAGCCTGTGTAACACAGGGCCCACGGCTATTATTATTTTTGTTGTTGTCATTGCTATTGTTATTGTAACTTGAATGAATGATAATAATGATGGTGATGATGGTAATGATAGCTGAAGTGATCTTAGACAAGACATCTCACTTTTCTGGGGCTCAGTTTTCTCATCTGTAAAATGCAGCTAAAAATACCTAGCCATCCCAAGGATCTCTGTGACTTGGTGGAAAATACATAAGGTGAGGCATTAAGAGATGTGGATTTTGCTCCACTTCTCCTTCCATGGAACCTGCCAGCCTCCAAGTCTTATGAACTTCAATCTCCCCATCTATAACACAGGATCAACCCCAACCTAGTTAATGTGACAGAACTGCGGCAAAGATCACATAAGAAGGTAGGAAGGACAACTCCAAAAAGTGGAAATTATCACATGTAACAATAAATCATTTGCAGCAGGGGTGAAAGTATTCTTCCATTTTTTTTTCCTATTTTTATCTCTGCCTCACTCCCTGTCCAGAATCAAGTAAAGAAGGACACACCTTGGTTGCCCAAGAACACTGTTACAAAATTGAAACCAGCTCTTGAAAAAAAAAAAAATACAATCCCAGCCAAGCCCCCACCCGCCAGCCCAACCCTGTCCCTTCAAGAATTAATTTTTTTTAAAGCCTGTCTATTTCCAGAGAGGGGAGAACCCTGGGGGTGGAGCAAGGAGATCACAGGTGCTGTTCATTCAGGGGACCCAGAAAGGAGGAAGCCAAAAGCCCCATTTCAGAGAAGGTGCTTATAGCAATTTTGTTTTCTGAGAGTCACATCATTGCAAGATTTGTGGCCTAATCCCCTGAGATATCCCAGTGTCAGGAAAATAACCAAGTGGGATTTGGAAATTAAAGGAGCACTATTATAAGCCATTTATTTCTTTGGTAACCTGGAGATGAGAAAGGGGAAATATTGCTGTTACAGCAAAAGGCTAGACTACAGACCTTAGGCTCCAGGGCCCTTCAATTACACTGATCCCCTAGCCTCCCTAGTTCATTTGGTTATTTTCTTTAAATAACATCTCCCTCCCAACACACATACACAAACATTACATAAGCTCACAGTCCATAAAATATGGATCCATCCTTGCTACCCCCAAAACAAGAACTGGCGTTCCTTAAACATTTACACTTTGCCAGAACTGTACTTTACATGTGCTCTTCAGACCTCTTGGCAGGTGAATATTTATTTTTAGAGTTACTGCCAGGAAACCGAAGCTCAGAGTGGTTAAGGAAGTTTCCCAGAGTCACACAGCAGTTGGTCTGGAAGCTCAGGTTTGAAGCCAGGCAAGACAATCGCTGTGTAGGTCTGTACTCGGTTGTATCCAATACTTTTGGGATCCCATGGACTGTAGTGCACCAGGCTCCTCTCCAGGAGATTTTCCAGGCAAGAATACTGAAGTGGGTTGCCATTTCCTTCTCCAGAGGATCTTCCCAACCCAGGGATTGAACTCACGTCTCCTGTATTGGCAGGCGGATTCTTTACCACTAGTGCCAGACAGTTGCTAGGGCTACACTTTTCACCACCAAATTATATGAAGCACATCCCAGTGCTTACCTTTAGTAGAAGCTCACTGCTTCTAGGATTTTTTTTTTTCCTCTAAAATAGAGGAGAACGGTTTTTGCCTCATTAAATTTCTCTTCAGTGTGATTCTTTGAATCCGAGATTGTTCCGAGGGTCAGGCGAAGGTTTTGTTTTGTTTTGTTTTGTTTTGTTTTTAATCAGGGAAGCCCCTTATAATCTTGCCATAAATGTAATTCAAACCACACTGCTAATTTGTTGCCCAGAAAAGGTATGGAACATTATCACTGGCAAAACAGAAGACCCCCCACTTTCAAACATGATACCACGTGGAGTGGCTGTACCACGTGGCTGCTGGGACTGAGTGGGTTTGTTGGATTCTGGGTGTAGACATTGAGTTCATGCAACCCATGTTCCAAATCCTGACTTTCCTTCTTACCCACTATCTAGCCTTGGCTGTAGACTTAGTCTAAAGGAGCCCCATGGTGCTCACCTGTAAAGTGGGGATGAAAATAGAGACCTACTTCACAGGGTTGTGAGAGAATCAAAGGGGAAGAAAGTCCTTTGCACAATATCTAGCTGGGGTTCCCAAGACAAGCAGAACCCAACAGGTTGTATATATGTCGAGAGTGAGATTTATTTTTAGGAATTGGCTCACTGGATAATGGAGGCTGATGAGTTCAAAATCAGCAGGGTAGATTGGCAGTCTGGAGGCGTGGGGAAGAGCTGATATTACGGTCAAGTTCAAAGGTTATCTGCTGGCAGACCATCAACTGATTGGATGAGGCCCACCCGCATTATTGAGAGCAATCTGCTTTCCACTGAGTATACTGATTAAAATGTTAATCTCATCTCAAAATTAGCCTCACAGAAACATCCAGAATAATATTTGATCCAATATCTGGGCATGGTGGCTCAGCCAGATTGACACATAAAATGAACCATCACAGCATGGCCCCTAATACATAGTGAGCCATAGGAAATGACTTTATAAGTGGGAAATAGATTTAGAGAAGTGAAATGGCTTAATAATAATGAAGCTGTCTTATTTATTAAATTTCCTGTCTCTCCCCCACCAGAAAGTAAGCTTCACAAGGAATGAGGTTTCTACCTATTATTTTTTTAAAGACTATTTATTTGTTTTTATTTATTTATTTAGCTGTGCCAAGTCTTCCATCCGTGTTGCAGCATGTGGGATCTTTAGCTGTGGCATTCCAGAATCTTAGTTCCCTGACCAGGGATTGAACCCAGGCCCCCTTCATTGGGAGATTGGACTCTTAGCCACTAGACCACCAGGGAAGTCCCTTACCTAATTTTTTTACTGCTGAATCACTAAACACTAGAATAGTTCTTGGAACATAACAGGCTTCCAATCAACAGCTCTTGACTAAATGCATGCAAGTGTCTAACTCACATTTCTTCTATATACATATTTTTCATCCCCCAATCTCAAAACACCATTATCTAAACAGAGAGCAAATTTCTCACTTCAGGTCTCCCATACCTTGAAAGGGGTCTCATGTTCCTGTCTCATCACCAGGAAGGTGTGAGCAACACAGACTTAATTTAGCTCACGAGCACTTCTGAGTTCTCCACATGCAGTTTCTTGCACCTGAAGACCTATTTGGATGTGGGTTTCATGGCAATTAAGAGTTTGGCAGATCAAGTCCCCGAGTAATTCTGGGGGCCAGCTCTGAAAAGCCTGTCGTCCTCTGTGGTTTCAATGTGAGAACATCCCAGTGCTTTGAAACCACAGGAATCTCACTGCCTGAGCCTGGGAGAAGGCCAGACCTATTTGCTAAATCCTCCCTCCCTTTCACACCTGTCTCCTCCTCAGGCACCCCTCCTGCCCCCACTCTGGGGCTGACACCTGCCTCTCTGAAGTTGGGTATTAAGAGTGACTGACAGCCTCCTAACTGTGGTCTCAGCTCCCTGCTCTCACCACGCCTCATACTTCAGAGGCTTAACACAAGTTCTAAGGTGTTTGTGAAGCTTCTGCAGGCTGGACTTTCCCCTCCCAATCGTTCCTAAAACTGATCATTGTGAGTCCAGCAGATGTTGTGTTAATTACTCAGTCATGTCCAACTCTCTGTGACCCCATGGACTGTAGCCCACTGTAGCCCACCAGTCTCCTCCATGGAATTCTCTAGGAAAGAATACTGGAGTGGGTCGCCTATCCCTTCTCCAGTGGATCTTCCCAACCCAGGGATCAAACCCAGGTCTCCCGCATTGCAGGCAGATTCTTTACCAACTGAGCTATCAGGGAAGCCCTGTGACCATGAAGCAGCAGGTATAATCATGGAAAGCCAATAAGACTAAGGATGGGTGAGCAAAATGTGAAACGAATCCGGGTCCTAGATGATATGGCTGAGACATGCCTGGAACCAATGAAGGGTGCCATGATAAGCTCTATACAAGGCACAGAGGATGACCATCTATATGGAGTTAGCAAGGTATGGCCCATGGACCAAATCCAGCATTCTTCCTGTGTTTGTAAATAAAGTTCTATTGGAACGCAGCTACACACATCCAACTTCATATTGTCGAAGGCTGCTTCTTCACTGCCAGATCAGAGTTGAGCAGCTGTAACAGATGCTACATAGCTGGTGGTGGTGTTCAGCTCCTTACTCGTGTCTGAGTAAGCAACCCCCATGGACTACGGCACACCAAGCTTCCCTGTCCTTCACTACCAGAGTTTGCTCAAACTCACGTCCATTGAGTTGATGATGCCATCCAGCCATCTCATCCTGTCACCCCCTTCTCCTCTTGCCCTCAATCTTTTCCAGCATCAGGGTCTTTTCCAGTAAGTCGGCTCTTCACATCAGGTGGCTGAAGTGTTGGAGTTTTTGCTTCAGCCTCAGTCCTTGCAATGGATATTCAGGGTTGATTTCCTTTAGGATTCACTGGTTTGATGTCCTTGCTGTCCAAGGGACTTTCAAGCATCTTCACCAGCACCAGAGTTCAAAAGCATCAGTTCTTTGATGCTCAGCCTTCTTTATGGTCCAACTCTCACATCCCTCCATACAAAGTCAAAATAATTATTATTTGGCTCTTTACATGAAGTACATGGACCCCTGGGACAGAGAGGTACAAGTGAGCAGTGTTGCTGTATATAAGGGTGATGGGGACTTCCCTGGTGGTCCAGTGGCTAAGACTCATCCGTACTCCCAATGCAAGGGGTCTGGGTTAGATCCCTGGTCTGAGAACTAGATCCCTCATGCCTCAACTAAGATTCAGCCAAACAGACTTTTTTTTAATTTAAAAAAAAAGGGGGGGGGGGTGCACTCTGGATTCAGACCATTTAAATTCAAGTCCTGACTGTCTTTAAGAGATATGTGACTTACAGGTCATTACTTAACCTCTGCTGAGAGGAGGCATTGTGACAATAGTCCCCCTCCCGCTTCGTAGTCCTCTTGTGAACATTCAAGGGAATCCTTCCTGTAAAGGACTCAGCACAGTGATCAGCACTTTGGTCCCATCACCCTGTGAAGACATCCTTGTACGTGCATGCCAAGTCACTTCAGTCATGTCCTACTCTTTGCAACTCCATGGACCTAGCTCACTAGGCTCCTCTGTCCATGGGATTTTCCAGGCAGGAATACTGGAGTGGGTTGCCATTTCCTTCTCCAGGGGAGTCTTTCCAACCCAGGGATTGAACCTGCATCTCTTATGTCTTCTGCATTGGCAGGTGGGTTCTTTAGCATTAGTGCCACCGTCCCTAACTGGGCACAACTTAACAGGGACTCAGCCGCCTGGCTACCCACTGGGTACTGTGAGCACTTTCCAGTAAATCTGGACCCAAGCCCCTTGGAGCATCCAACAAATGAGGATGAATACGAGGCCAGTACACATTCCATCTGATTATCCTCTTCTGCACATCTCAGACCTTTGGTCTTAGGGAATTCCCAGCTTCCAGAAGGCAGTGAGTTGACAGCACTCATGGTGGAAGCAGTTACTCTGGTTCTGGCTGTGGCCTTTGCTGGCTTTGCAGATGGAAGGGCCGTACTCCAGTAAAGCCACCCAAGCTGCTGACCCCTCTGTCTTCCTGTGTCCCCCAACCATTTGGGCAGCAGAGGGCTATTAATGTGGGCACTCCGGCCCCGGACGTCACAAATGACGCAACTCAGGGAGGGAGCCCTGGGGATCGTTGGCATCGAGTCCCAGGAAAACCGTGGGTGGGAAGCCATTCCAAAGCTCTGCCTAATACACCTTGAAGCCAGGCCACATGGCCGGGGTTCTCATGCTTTCTGTCTCACCTGAAGTATTTCTATCAAATGCTGAGGATGTGACTTCCAGGAGGGCTGGAAGGCCCACTAGCTGGAACCCCTGTCATGTAACACTGAGAACTGTGACCGCCCTTCCCCAAGCACAATGTCTCAGACAGATGGTGCTACCAAGCAGGACTCTGAGACCGGCCCTAATAAGGGTGATGAGTGCACCTATTGTGAGCACGTACTGTGCTGTGTGAGGACTCCTCAGCTCCATTAGCTTTCTGTCCTCCCCACCCCCCACCACCAGCCTCAGGACCTTTGCACTGGCTGTTCCCTCTGCCAGGAATGCTCTTCCCCCCCACATATCCACACAGTCACTCCAATACTTCCCGCTGTTCAGTAACTCAGTCGTGTCTCACTCTCTGTGACCCATGAACTGCAGCACGCCAGGCTCCCCTGTCCTTCACTATCTCGCGGAGATTGCTCAGACTCATGTCCAGTGAGTCAGTGATGCCATCCAACCATCTCATCCTCTGTCGGCCCCTTCTCCTCCTGCCCTCAATATTTCCCAGCGTCAGGGTCTTTTCCAATGAGTCAGCTCTTCACATCAGGTAGCCAAAATACACTTCCTATAGGCCTCTGCTCAAATGTCATCTCATCAGAAAGCCTTCTCCTGACCACCACGTAATGAAGTTCCACCTCCGTCTATCTCTCCTTCACCCTCTCTCCTTACCGTGTGCAGTTTCACTTCTTAGAGCTGATCATTACCTGCTAGGTTCAATATTTTCATGCCTACTGGTTTTTCTGTTTATTGTCTCATTCTGCAAATCTGCCCCTCATGAAGTTCTGTGGGGCCAGGGACCTTATCAGTCATGTTTACTGCTGTGTCCTCAGTTCCTAGAGTAGTGTCCAGAACATGGTAGGAAAATAAATATTTTGTGAGTGGATGAAGAGCTGGTAGTGATATTTTACATATTTCTTACTCTGGAATCTTTCATTCAGTTGCATCAGTACTACTTATATCCAAGTGGACATTGCTATCATTATTGATGCTAATAATTATATTGTTACAATATGGATTTTGTATTAATAATAATGACCATGTCAGTCAGTGTTCTGCTTAGATCTTTTTTTTTTAAGATTTTTTTGATGCAGCCCATTTTTTAAGTCTTTATTGAATTTGTTACAATATTGCTTCTGTTTTATATTTGGGGCCATGAAGACTGGGAAATCCTAGCTCCCCCAACCAGGGATCTAACCTGCACCCCCTGCTTTGGAAGTCAAAGTCTTAATCACTGCACCACGAATGAAGTCCCTCTGCTTGGTTCTATAAGGTACCAGATTAGACTAAAGAGACAATATGGCAAAATAGGATGTATAGTCTTCCCCATTTTAGGGTTGAAAAACTTGGAATCTAGAGAACAGGTTACTTGAGGATATCCAGATCCTAAAAGGCCCAAGGTGTAATTCAAACACAAATCTGTGTGACTTCAGTTAAGAAAGCATGGTACAAAGGTATGATAGCCCCTTTTAGCTTAACAAACTTTCTGAGGCTTTGTTCTCTCATCTGAAAATGCATTACCTATGAAAGTTTCGTCCTTGGGCAACTGCACTAAATTCCTGTGCCCACATGTGCCATGGCCCAGAATGTGGCATCCCTGCACTGGTTACTGACGTTTGCTACTCTCATGGGGCTTCCCGGGTGGCGCAGGAGGCACAGTGGTAAAGAACCCACCTGCCAATGCAGGAGACGCAGTGTCGATCCCTGGGTTGGGAAGATTCCCTGGAGGAGGGCATGGCAACCCGCTCCAGTATTCTTGCTTGGAGAATCCCATGGACAGAGGAGCCTGGTGGGCGACAGACCATGGGGTCACAGAGTCAGACACAACTGAGCAGGCACAGCTGCTGTTGCTTGCAACTCTGATAGTTAATGCATATGAAACATGCAACACCCAACTCTTACTGAGCCCCACTGTATGCAGGCCCCATACTAAACTTTTTTTTAAATTTTATTTGTATATTTACTTATTTGACTGCAGCAGATCTTAGTTCCTGCGGATCTCCATTGCCACGTGTGGGATCTCTTAGTTGCAGCATGTGGGTTCTTAGTTTCCTGACCAGGGATCAAACGCAGGTCCCCTGCATTGGGAGCTCGGAGTCTTAACCACTGGACTGCCAGGGACGTTCCCTGAGCTAAACTTTTGACACACATCTTCTCACTGGTCTTTACCACAGACCTTTAAAATAAATTTGATTCCCCCCACCTTTTTCTAAAGAGGCTGCTGAGGCTACAAGATGTCAGGAAACTCGATTGCTCTGAGTTACACAGTCCATACAAGGCCAGTAATACCATTGTCTCAATGTGGAAATGAAGGAAAGGTCTTCGTTTTCCAATTTCAGTCAGGGATAACTTAAAAAAAGAAAAGAACACAACCCACAAAGGATCATGAATGGAAGTTGAGTGCTACAAAACATGGGCTTCCAGTTCCCCAGAGTTCTGCAATAGCCAAATGGTCTGTCCTTTGTTTGTTTTTCCCTCCTCCTTTTTGTCCATATTATACACTTAGCATCTGGTATTATGGTTTGACTGAGGGAATTATTGCATTCAGCCAATGTCACGGAGGAGGGCTTTGAACTTCTGGAAGCAGCAGAGTCTAATGTGGCAGTGCTGAGTGGGAGCAGAAGGGCCAGGGTCAGATGGCTGAGTGCAACCCTTGACCACTTATTCCCTGCAGGAAAGAAGGTAGCCTAAGAATGGCTCCTTAACTCGTAGATGGTTTGCCCCCACCCTCTGCCCACAAAACATTCCTCCCCGTTCAATTATGTTTAGTAGAAATCCACGCTCATCTTCTCTCTGCAAAGAAATGATGGGGTTGCCATCTGTGAGTGCTCAATCTTCAATGTCTCCTGGAAGATGCGTCAATATTTTCCAAATGGAAAAAGCTTGGCAAGAGTTTCCAGTAGGAAGTTTCTTAGGGGAAACGAAGAGTGGAATGTGTTTATTAGCAGCTTCTTTTTCTTGAGCTGGAAGAGTTATTGCAGAATTAGCATGCCATCCAGTCACTGGTCATGCCCTTTTCGGGGACCTCTCAGTTGTGATGGCACCTCACATATGTCTCTCCAGGTATGCTTGAATCACTTATAGAAGGGAACTTTCTCTCACTTGATTCCTAGAGTCATAGGACTCTTAAGATTCTATTTTTTTAAATTTATTTATTTATTTGGCTGCACTGGGTCTTCATTGCTACGCATGGGCTTTCTCTATTGCAGCGAGTGGGGGCTACTCCCTAGTTCTGCTGCATGGGTTTCTCATTGCATTGGTTTCTCTTGTTGCAGAGCATCGGCTCTAGAGTGCCCGGGCTTCAGTAGTTGTGGCTCAAGGGCTTAGTTGCCCAGTGGCATGAGGGATCTTCCCAGACCAGGGATGGAACCCATCCCCCCTGCACTGGCAGGCAGATACTTAACCACTGGACCACCAGGGAAGTCCCTCTTAAGATTCTCTAACAGTGTTCCATGAATGCCTGTTGATGCACTGGCTGGCTAAAGTAAACTGCTCTTTCCCGTCATGGGAAATAAGTAGCCTACAAAATAAAAAGGTTACATAATTCACACAGCAAGCAAGCAACAGAGGAGGGGCTGGAACCAGCCCTGCTCTGGGGCTGAAAGCAGCAAGTGTAACTTTTGTGAGTTTATGTCCTTGTCTGGGCATTCTGGTTGCCTTCTCGGGGGGTTGGATGGGAGACGCAATGGGACAGTATTGAAAGATGTTCTGCTTGGACCTGGTCCATGGTGAGCGTAGATGGCTCTAACCACATGACTTGGGAAGAAGACAGTAAACGGAGGGGTAGAGAGTCAAAGAAACAGTATAGTCATCCTGAAACAGCAGGTAGGGTTTCCTCTTTGGAGATGAAAAGCAGGGGAGAGAGAGAGGTGCAGAGAGGGCAAATAGAAGAAGAGGTGGCAAAACGCAAGGCCTGAAGCCATGCACTAATTAAGGGCTTCATCACCAGTTCAGTGATGTGTCAAGATGACAGTCAGTCAAGCAGATGAGGGAGATGAGCTAACATCTCCTGAGGGATGGCCAGGCCTCAGATTGGCTGGCAGACAAGAGCACAGCAGTGAAAAGGAAGCTGCCAGAAGGTTATTTGCCTGAAATTGCAGTGAAGGATTTGAACTGTCTGCCACCCTGGTGGCTCAAATGCTCTCTCAGATAAGGCAAGCTCCAGTAGCCCTCTGAATGCATTCCTATCATTGGACCATATGAGCTGATGCCAGGACAGCGGGAATGGATATTTGGGGCCATGCAGGAAAACACAAAAAGGAAATATGAAGAGTTGCAAAAAAGACCTTGGAATCCTGCACTAACATGTTTTGTCCTGGAGCAAATCTGAGGGTAATGCAACCTTCAGGCATGGCTGGATCCAGATGCCCAGTATGATGCCATGAAGAATATGTATCTCATTCTCTCTCTTCCTCTGCTTTATGTCTTCTGTGTTGACTTAATTCTGAAGCAGGTCCTTGCCCTCTCCTGGCAACATGGGTGGGTCTCTCTCTTAGGCTGGATTTCCTCAGAAACACTGAGATAAGAATTCAAGTGTAAGTGGTTTATTTGGGAAGTGACCTCAGAAAACTCGGGTCAGAGGATGGATGGAGAAGGGAGAAGGGAAGGGAAGGAAGGTGTGACAGGGAGCAGGTTATCACTAGGGGCGATTGATGGTCAATTGCACTTGGACCTCTGTGAGATGATTCAGTCCACACTCCTCTCGGCATAGAATAGAGCACATGTCCCATTTCAGGGTCAAGGGAGTTGGGATACTGTTGAGGTCCTTTAATGGACCGGAACCTGGTGATCCAGAGTCGATCAATGAGAAAGTAAAGGAGAGAGAAAGAGGCTGATATTCCTTGGTTGACGCAGAAAGCCAATAAAGCCCCTCTACGGGGCTGGCTCTGTTCACGAAGGCCTCAGGCGCCCTCTTGATGGGGTGAAGGCACAAGGTGCCTTCCCGAGAGGGTCTTAGAAGCCCGGGCAGGAAAGTGAACTCAGAGAGCCTCCGCGCTCCAGGCGATCAGCCTGAAAAAGACAGAGAGGGAGAGAGAGAGAGAGAGAAAGCAAGACATGAGGACCAGAGCTCTGATGGAGCAGAGGTGTTTTAATCAACATGGTGTGGGCATACATACTGTAGTTGTTCTCAGCAAAGATAAAGATTAAAATTCCAGACTTACAAAACCTAGGCGATCCATATTAAAGAGAGAGAGAGTTGTAAATAATCACTTTTACCCTATGGCTCGCAAGAAGGAAGAGGGTACTTATCATCGTACAGAAAAACTAACGAAGGAAATGCCTGGATTCCTCAGCCCCCAGGATAGGATTGCCTCTCCTCTTAATTTCTGAATATTCAGGAATTAATAAGGAACAGAGAATTCCTGACAGATCCAAAACAGCACACAGGAAGGCTCCTGTTAAATGTTTCCTGACAGGGTACAGATTCTCTAATCCTACTCATGATTGTCTGAGTGCTGTTCCCAGGGGCATTACCTCCACAGCACCTCTGTTTGCCCCAAGCAAGGGCTGATGACATCAGAGAAAAACCCTCAGGGGAGGGTCTCCAGTCTTTGCAGTAAGAGGTGTCAGCAAGCATGGCTACAATCAGGACTACGGAAGACACCACGAGACACCAGCCAGACTCGCTTGCCCTGTTGTTGTTGTTGTTCAGCCATTCATTTGTGTCCGACTCTTTGTGACCCACGGACTGCAGCACACCAGGCTTACCCTGTCCTTCACCATCTCCCAGAGTTTGTTCAAACTCATGTCCATTGAGTCAGTGATGCCATCCAACCATCTCATCCTCTTCTCCTCCTGACCTCAATCTTTCCCCGCATCAGGTTCTTTTCCAAAGAGTTGGCTCTTTGCATCAGGGGGCCAAAGTAGTAGAGCTTCAACTTCAGCCTCAGTCCTTCCAATCACTTGATTTCCTTTAGGATTGATTGGTTTGATCTTGCTGGCCCTATGGTTGTACCCAAAGTTCTGGGATTAAATCTTGCTGAACTGACTTGGGTCATATGCCCTTCCTGGAATCAAGCACCGTGACCACAGAAATGGGTGATGTCAATTAGCCAACTCAGACAAAAGGAGCTTCCCTGGCGGCTCAGCCAGTAAACAATCTGCCTGCAACTCAGGAGACCCAGCTTCAGTCCCTTAGTTGGGAAGATCCCCTGGAGGAGGGCATGGTAACCCACTCCAGTATTCTTCCCTGGGAAATATGAAGGACAGAGAAGCCTGGCAGGCTACAGTCCATGGGGTCACAGAGTCGAACCCGACTGAACAACTAAACCAACCAACTGCCCAAGGAAAAGGAATCTATCTTGTCCAAACCACACAGATTGAAAGCAGGGCAGGGTAGTTCCCTAGTGCAAAATGAGGGGGACTTTTTACCAAAGAAATCCGAAGACTCGCTAGTCCTCACAGACAGATGTTGACTTGTCACTCAACAAGTGACATCCCTGACTCTGTCACCTTCCACCTCTAGTTTAGATCAAACCTTTCCTTTTGGACCATGCCTGGCCCCAGAGCAGCTCCATGGGAGGAGGGGAAGGTGTTTAAGTGAGTGTGGTTAGTCGCTTTCAATTACTCAGATTCTCATGAAATGCACACCAAAATACTTGCACACACACACACACACACATGCATGTGCACACACATACACATTTTTAACAGAGGCTTTGAAGGCTCATTAAAACTGTTTACATGAGCCTAATGGGGCCAAATCTCATTAATGACTTTGACACTGTTTGCATTGGCCTCGGGTCTTGGAGAATGGGTAATAACCTCAGTGCATATGTCCATGTGCCACTGTTCTATGAAGGGAAGCTCAATAAAGAGAACACTGAGTCCCCTTTTATGCTTTGTAACTTGGCAGGTAAAATCTGAGGCTATTTCCTTACATGGCCCTTTTGCATTAATGTAGTTTAAGTATTTTGAGAAGGTGCCTAAGGGACAGCCATTATGCAATTTTCTCTTAAAGGTAGAGGAAATGACAATCAAAAAACCTGAGGAAGGGGTGAGGACTCGTGCCCACTCCCTCCCCCTGTGAAAATGTCAGAGGGACCCTTAACCCATGGTAATTATAAAATAAACAGAGCTCGGAGTTCTTACAAAGCCAGGAGTGCTCTGGAGAAAGAACAAGGTCAGTCAGGAGGGGCAGGCTATCTTGCCTACATTCTGTTTGTTTGTTTAAAATACTTAATTTATTTTAGTTTTCCTTTTTTTTGGCCCCACCACTCGGCATGTGGGATCTTAGTTCCCCGACCAGGGATCGAGCCCATGCTCCCTGGAGCCGCAACCACTGGTGGACCACCAGGGAGGTCCTGCCTGGATGTTGTTTTTGAATCTCCAAAGAGATGGGAAAATTAATCACCAACAAATCGAGCACCTTACCAAGAGCTAGTAGAGACTTTGAGAAAGGAGGCTGAAAACTATTGATAATCACTGTATCAGCTTCAGTGCTTCCAGGTCCTACTTATTTATTTATATAACAGGAATAATTCACAATTTAGGGCTTTTGGGAGGATTAAGTTAGCACATGTAATACATCCTATGCCTTATAGCACGGGTGGCTAGCTGTTTCTTAATATCCATTTTCATCTTCTTAGATAGCACTGTATTATGAGTTGTCCTTCTCTGGAGCAGGAAATGATAACCCACTCCAGTATTCTTGCCTGGGAAATTCCATGGACAGAGGAGCCTGGTGGGCTACAGTCCTTGGGATCCGAAAGAGTCAGACACGACTCAGTGACTAAACCTGCCTAAATTCTGATGTTCAGACTACCTGCCCTTTGTCGAAAAACTTCTGTATAACCTGGCTCCTCCCCTCGCCTCCTCGGAGCAGTTCTCTCAGGGTCACTTGAGATGCTGTTTCCCTGGCTTAAAATCCTAAAAATTCCCACCAAATAAAACATAGCTCCCAACCTCTAGGTTGTGACTATGTTCTAAGCCAACGGTCCAGGCACCAAAGGGATAAGGGTCGGAGATGATGCTTGACATTCTACAGTGCCCAGGATGCAACCCCACCCCCCCACCCTCCCCCCACCACCCCCACCCCCCACGACCCCCACACAAAGAATCATCTAACCTCAAATGCCAACAGGAGTCCAGTTCAGAAATCCTAGTCTAGAGAAGCCTGCAGGGAGTGAAGGGAAGGGTGGGAAATTCTCCCTGAGTTATGAGTCAGATGCTCCAGTCACAGGAAAGAGCATGAGAAAAGATGAGCACACAGCAAGGGTTTCAGAGGATGGAAGACAGGAAAACAATGAAGGAGAATCAGCTAATGGTGGCACTGTTCACCCACACAGCAGATGCCATCAGCATCCTTCCATGGGATCCCCTTGGCCCGTGGCAAGGCCACCTGCAGCTTCAGGGGCCATTCCCTCTGTGTGATATTTTCTTACCTCAAATGTCTGCCTCTCTCTGCTTTTCACTGACACTTTCTCAGCTCCTCTAGAAGTGCCCAGGATCACTGGGTGAATACTGCAGACCTTCACCCCTGGCTGGCCATGCTCTGCAGTCTCACCTGGGGTCTCCTGGGCTCACCTGTTCCATGATACCATTTCTTTTGTTTTTTCTTCTTCCCTGCTTTTCCCTCACTCCCCTGTCACTGCTTCCTGGGCTCAGATCTACTTTGGAATGAACCCACATCCAGGCAGCACAGATATCCTGGGACTCTGACTCTGGCTAGAGCACCCTGATGGGCACGCAGGCTGGCACTGGGATATCATTGCCTATTTTCATCCAGACACCACTCTCTCCAGCTCTAGTCAGCCGGCCATCACACACCAAGAGGGCAGCCTCATTTCTCATTTGGACATAGCTGGGGACTTCCCAGGCCCATGGATAGTGGGGCAGATGGAGAAAGAGCTCACTGCAGGCGGTTCTGGGTTTCTTTGCAAAATGCCCCCAGCTCAGAGAGTTGGTCCTGTCAGCTCTGCTCCATTCCCTCCTCGGATCCAGTGCTCCCAGCCGTGTCAGGGGTCAGGGGGCCCATCTGCTGCCTGCATCGACCGGTGACTCCCAGGCAGAGTCGGCGAGCTTTGCTACAAGCTCAGGCTGCTGTTGGGGGGTCTGTCGCACAGAGCCCAAGGGACACGCTCCTTATGCTGTGTGCCAGCCCCCTCCTGGTCCCCCGGGTCACTAGATCTCTGGGCCTGCAGTGTGATTCTCCTGTCGGAACTATTCAATGGAAACAAGACGCAGGCTGGGCACCTGGGCATGGGCGGGAGGCTCGGAGGGGGCAATCCTTGCTGTGGGGGCAGGTCGTGCATGTCACAGGCCTGGTTGCACAGGCTGTAGAGCAGTGGTTGCATCCTGGGGCCTTGGATGCAGCCTGAGGATACAGGCAGCTCTGGGCAGAGGAGAGACGATAGCAGAGCTGCCACTATCACCCAGCAGAAGGGACATAGTCCCTGGAGGGGATAAGCCACAGGGAGGGGCTGCAGCAAGGTGAGGGTGGGGGAAGGGAGGCTGGCGGGCCACACCCACAGCCAGGGACCACGACGGGAAGTCAGGGCCAGTGGCCGCTCCCATGAGGATGGTGCTGTACAAGGGCTCCCTCCATCAGTCATCACCTCTGCCTGCGGAGATGCTGCCTCAGGTCCATGGGCAATTGCTTCCCGTGCTAGGAAGAGACTCAGGAGTCCTCCAGCCTCAAAGTGCTAAACGGACAACACATACACACACACACATACACACTCACCCTGCGCAGAAACACAGGCAGGAACACACACAGGCACACACACAAATAAACACAGAAACACAAACCAAAAAGCAAACACAAAGCACAAATACACACAAACAGCCACAAAATGCACACCAACCCACCAACACAAATACTCAGAGAAACACAAACGTAAAAGCTTACAGAAACAGATAAACGGGCACACAGAGAAATATGTATAGATATACAAACAAAGACACATACACACAAATGCCCATATACACACAAACACCCATATACACGCCAACACACACACAAATACACAAACACAGGAACAAAAAACACTCACATACACATAAAAACATACCTAGAAATACAAAAGCCAACAGAAACGCTCACACACGTGCACACAGACACAGACCCCTATATGACCACAGGTACAGGAAGCACACACACCCTACTACGTGCGTCCATGCAGAGAACTTGGACCCTCCAGGATGTCGTGGGCACCTTGGTGCAGTTCCTCCAGGCCTTTAGATTGTGAAGCACAGATGCGATGCCCAGAGCCTAAGAGCCTTGTGAAGCCGTGGACACAGCCGGGCAGAGGAGCTGGAAACAGAGCCCTTGGGACGGCTAGCCGGCAAGGGGGTCAAATCCCAGCTCTGACATAAGCCAAACCTCTGTTTCTCCTGTAAAACAGGAGCGCTCATCCCACCCATCTCGTGAGGATGAAGCGCATAAGATGCAACAAGCTTAACGCGGATGGACCTAGAGTGTCATGCTGAGTGGAGGAACTCAGACAGAGGAGGAGAAATATTGTGTGACATCCCTCATCTATGGAATCTAAAAAGAAACGATACAGATGATCTTACTAATACTTACACGAGAGAAAGAGACCCACAGACTTAGAGAACGAACTTATGGTTGGGGAGATAAGGAGGAAGGATGGGGGAAAGGGATAATTAGGGAGATTGGGATGGACACGTACTCGCTGCTATACTTAAAATGAATAACCAACAGGGTCGTACTGTTTAGCACAGGGAACTCTGCTCAGTGTTACGTGGCAGCCTGGATGCAGGGGGTTCAGGGGAGAATGGATACCCATGTATGTGTGGCCGAGCCCCTTCCCTGTTCACCTGAAACTATCACAACACTGTTAAACGACTATACCCCAATATAAATAAAAAGTTAAAAGAAACAAGATATAACATCTAGACGGGGGTGTGTGCGGGGGTGGGGGTGGGGGGGTGGTGCTGATGCTTGGCCTGTAGCAAGTGCTTAGTGAAATTACTTCCACTAACTCAGATTCTCAAACGCCACTGTCTCTGAGTTCCCACCTGCACCGCTCAGGGTGTCCATGTTTAGCATCTCTGTCTAGAATCCCTAGAGTGTGCCTCACTCGTGCTTGTGAAGAATAATCCATTTTCCCATTATGATGACCTGCCAGGGACGGGCTCCCTGAGAGCCCTGGAGGGCGGGTCTCACAGGGTCAGAATGTCCAAATCCACTGTAAAATCACCAGTGCTAAGTCAGTGCTCTTTCTGGGTCCTCCCAGAGCTGCCAGCTCCCCCAGGGGCCAAGTGGTGCTGCCTCAGCTTTAGACCCTTCACATCAGAGCTCTGCTGGGCAACCATGCCCTGACTCACTCTGATGCCTGAACACCTCGTATCAGCCCGAGTCCTTATGCAGCCCCTTCTCTCATCCTCCCCTCCCCTCCCCTCTTCTCTCTCTCTCTCTCCCTCCCTCTCCTTCTTTCTCACTCTCTCTCGGCCTCAATCCCCCCACTTACTCTCTTACCTCCCCTTTACACTTGACCTAGAGCATAGACACCCCTCTTCTGCCTGCCACACACCCCTCTCCTCTCCATTTCTTTCTCTCAGAAGCCTGCCCCCCGCCCCAAGGACAGCACAACTTTCTAAGAGGAAGTTTTGATGGGGGACAGGAAAGAGCATAAAGTATGGGGGAAGGGGTACCCCGCCACCCAATAAAAAGAACACCCCAGCTTGGAGCCAGACAGACCTGGAGTTGAATCCTGAACCTGCCACTTACTGGCTCGGAGTAACATCCTAGCTGTGGCACTACATACAGGGGACACAGCAGACAAGGTGCCCACCCCAGTTACACCCCCAGCCTTGATGGTGTGGCCAGAGAGCCCTGTCTGGGATCCTAGGAGACCCCTTCCCATCTGCTTGTACCTCCCGCACCTCCACCCTGAAGCCCAGGGAGAGAATGGATGGACAGGCTTAATGAAGTGAAAGTCTTGCTGATCCGCGTCTGACTCTTTGCGACCCCATAGACTATAGACCACCAGGATCTTCTCTCTGTCCATGGGATTCTCCAGGCAAGAATACTGGAGTGGGCTGCCATTTCCTTCTCCAGGGGATCTTCCTGACCCAGAGATTGAACCCAGGTCTCCTGCCCTGGCAGGCGGATTCTTTACCATTGAGCCACCAGAGAAGCCTGGATGGGCTTAACAGAGAGGAGCAGGGCATCCAGTTGGGGGTGATAACCCGGGTCAGCGGATCCTTCCACCAGCACACACGGGCAACACAAAAAAATGTGTCAAGACTATTACTCGGGCGACCTTTATGGGAAAAAGAACTCCTCTATACACCTTCCTATGGAACTATAGAACTCCTCTAAACACCTTCCTATACGTGGGAGCCTACTGATATGGTAGTTATGGCTTTGGAAAGCAGACCCAAAATGACTTTGCATTCTGGTTCTAGAACTTTCTATGCACGCCCCTTCCACCTCTCTGAACTTCCACTGCCCCCGGCTGGAAAATGGGCATTAGGATGTCTCTTGTCCAGGATGTCATCAGGGATTCTGCTCAGCACAGACTAGGCTCTGCTGTCCTTTTGACGGCATTGCTATCGTTCTGATGAGCTCAGAGAAGGAGCGAAATGGTCTCCAAGGATGAGAGAGCGCAGGACGGGGAGGGTGGGTGTTGTTCTAAGGACACACTGCATCTCCATCTCGGTTTTGCAGAGCCCTGGTCTTCACTCTGTGCCTGGGCTAATTTCCCCATGTCTCTCTGTCTCTCTGCCCCGCCGTTCCCTTCCACCCCTCCTTCCTCCCCATCCTCCAAGGGTGAAGTTAGCATACCACTGGGGTTAGCAGAAGGTACAAACTGAATTAGATGTTAAATCAATTTGGCCTTCCTCCCCAGGGGCGGCGTGGGCAGGTTCCACATGAATAATGATTTGTCTGAGGCAGCAAAGTGGATTATTTGATCAAAAAGGGGAAAAAACAACTCATGTTCATTTTTTAATAATGGCTTTTGCATCCAGTCTCCGAGCTTGGCTAAGAGGGGTGGGGGAGGGATGGGGTGGCTGGCGGGGAGGATGAGCTGGAAGACAGACAATAACCCCAAAAGCTCTTTCTTCTGGGAGCTCCCGTCCCAACCTCAGACTGCAGCGGAGGCCTCCCCATTTCCCGCTCAGAAGGGTTTTAGGTTTTTCAATCTTTGACTAAACATCGGAATAATAAGAATATTTGTCTCGAGCGCTTGACAGTCTGGCATGCCCTTCTGTCTATCGTTGCATGTATTACAGCTCATTTAGTCTTACTAGGGAGTAGCTATCACAGCTCAATTTCTAGGTGAGGAAACTGAAACTTCTAGAAGAGGGTTTCTGAAACCTGGCCCTGATGACATTTGGAGGTGTAGTTCTTGGTTGTGTGTGGGGTGAGGGTGGGGTTCCTGTGTACTATAGGACATTGAGCACCATCCCTGGCCTTCACCCCCTGGATATACTGGTCATGTAACTAAGCAGAACCCTACTGGGTCTTCCAGGCACAGGCCTCCCCCCATATCCTCTGCTGTAGCTCCTCTCTGAAGCACCTAGATAATACTATTTGATACAAATTTCCTGAGTTGTTTTGCAGATGTGAAACTCCCCCTCCCCCCCCCACCAAATGGAAGATATTAACTACCTGATGACCATGAGCTCATAGCCCCAGGCTTCCTGGAGCCTTAGGACAGATGTCAACTCCTGCGACACCACCCTGTTACCTCACCATCAGCCAATCAGAGAATTATGCTCTAGCTGATCACAAACCTCGTGAGCCACCTCCCCCAACCCCCAACCTGGCTTTTAAACATGCTTTGAGGTAGAGAATAGACATGTAGACACAGCAGGGGAAGAAGAAGGTGGGAAGGATTGGGAAAATAGCATTGATGTATATACATATATGTATATACATGCGCACACGTACACTGTACATGCGTGCATGCCCAGTTGCTAAGTCGTGTCCAACTCTTTTCGACCCCATGGACTGTAGCCCGCCAGGCTCCTTGGCCCATGGGCTTTCCTAGGCAAGAATACTTGAATGGGTTGCCATTTCCTTCTCCAGGGGATCTTTCTGACTCAGGGATTGAACCCCTGTCTTGTGCCTTCTGCATTGGCAGGCAGGTTCTTTACCAACTGAGCCATCTGGGAAGCTGTATGTATATATGTGTATACTACCATGTGTAAAATAAACAGCTAATGGGAAGCTACAGGGAGCTCAGCTCAGTGCTCTGTGATCCAAGAGGGAGGGATATATGTCTACATAGGACTGAGGCACATTGTTGTATGGCAGAAACCAACACAACATTGGCGAGCACATATCCTGCAATTAAAACAAAAATATCCTGTGATAAATCATAATGGAAAAAGTCTTACAGAAGAATGTGTGCAGATACACATATAGATAGATAGACAGAGACGTATAGATATAGATATATAACCAAATCACTTTGTTGTACAACAGGAATAAACAACATTGCACGTCAACTCTGTGTGCTCATTTGTTCAGTCTTGCCCGACTCATTCGAACCCATGGACTCGAGCCCTTGCCAGGTTCCTCTGTTTAGGGAATTTTCCAGGCAAGAATACTGGAGTGGGTTGTCATTTCCTACTCCATTTGATCTTTCCAACCCAGGGATCGAACCTACGACTCCTGCATTGGCAGGCGGATTCTTTACCCCGTGACATTTCGGAAGCCCAGTTCAAGCTACTTGTGTGAGCTCTGCTTGTGGTCCAGTTGTAATTTTCTCCAGCTTTGTGAAATTAGCCACGTTGCCCTTTTTTTTTCCCCTCCAGCTTATGGTTTGGGGATTTCTCCCTTCTGCAGTTTTTATCGCTGACCTCCTCAAGGCCTTTTGAGGTGGTCAGATCTGGGAGTGAGAGATGATAGATAGATATATTTTTGGAAGGTTTCTTTCGGCTGCGGTTGGGTCTTCACTGCTGCACACAGGCTTTCTCTAGTTGCGGCAAGCAGGGACTGCGCTCTAGTTTTGGTGCCCGGGGGTCTTGCTGCCGTTGCTTCTCTTGTTGCAGAGCGCAGGCTCTAGGCGCACAGGCTTCAGTAGCTGCAGCATGTGGGTTCAGTGGTTGAAGCTCTTGGGCTCTAGAGCACTGACTCAGTGGTTGGGATGTCTGGGTTTAGCTGCTCTGTGGCATGTGAGGTCTTCCTGGACCAGGGATCAAACCCATGCCCCCTGCATCGGCAGGTGGATTCTCAGTCACTGGAACCACCGGGGAAGTCATGGGAAAGTGGTAAATACTTGTATTTGGGAAACGAATGCCCCTGAATTGGACCTTCTCTTAGCTCTCAGTGCATGCATGAAGTCTCAGTTTATTTTTTTAAATTCTTTTATTTATATTAATTGGAAGCTAATTACTTTACAAAAATGTGGTTTTTGCCATACATCGACATGATTCAGCCTGTTTCAAAGTTCTGTTTAGAAGTTCGATGGCTCCCTGCAGCCATCAGAGAGCTGTGGAGAATGCCCCCCGAAGCAAAGTGTTTTCCTAGGAAAAGTCTTGAGCTAATAACTCAGAGTAGAGTAGATGGTTGTTTCTCTGAAATATCAGGAAAATAATACAAGCAACACATTTAATCATGTTTCTCACCCTCATCCACGTTTATTGAGCTGTTACCAGGCTGTCCTGAATGTCATGCTAACTTCTTGGTGTGTATTTTCTATTTCAGTTCTTGCTGCCCAATGGATAGGTTCATGATTAGCACAGTCTTACCAAAGAGGAAACTGAAGATCAGAGGAGTTTAGGTGACATGCCCAGGAATACATAGCTGGAAACAGGCAGAGAGAAACTTCCTGGTTTTAATATCTATAGATACATGTATGTACATTGAATTGATCTATGACATGTCATGGGTGAATCTGACCCAGTAAAGGGTACACAGAACTCTTTGTACTGGGTTGGTGACTTCTGTAATTGTTTCAATACATAACATTTTAAAAATTAATGAAAAAGCTATCAATTGAACACCTGCTGGGTGCCCAGTGCCCTATGCTACATCCTCAGGAATAGAATGAAAATAAAGTGAATATTGGGCTTTCAGGTGGCTCAGTGGTAAAGAATCTGCCTGCAATGCAGGAGATGTGGGTTCAGTCCCTGGGTCAGGAAGACCCCCTGGAGAAGGAAATGGCAACCCTCTCCACTGTTCTTGCCTGGGAAATCCCGTGGACAGAGGAGCCAGCTGGACTACAGTCCATGGGGTCGCAGAAGAGTCAGACATAACTTAGCGACCAAACAACAACAAAAGCAGATATAAACCCTGGTCTGGGAACTTTCATCTCACACAAGGGTCAGCAAGCAGCCACCTGGGGGCCAGAGTCAACCAGCTGCCTGTTTTGTAAGAGGCTTCATTGGGATCCAGCTGTGCCCACTGTGACTGTCTGGTCTCCGGCTGCCTCCACACGACAAAGGCAGAGTTGAAGAGTAGAGCCGATACCCTGTGGCTGGCAAAGCTGAAGATATTTACCATCTGGACCTTGACAGAAAGAAGTTTGCTGAACCCCTTGAATCAGTCTGTTCTCAGGCTGCCGAAGCACAGAAGGTTCCTTTCTCGTGATTCTGGAGTCTGGAAGGCCGAGATCCATGTGCAAACAGGATTGGTTTCTGCTGAAGCCTCTCTCCTTGGCTTGTAGATGGCTGTCTGCTTTCCAAGTCTTCCCTCTGTGTGTGTCTGCGTCTTCATTTCCTCTTCCTATGAGGACACCTATGAAACTGAAGTCAAGTGAAAGTCGCTCAGTCATGTCCGACTCTTTGCAACCCCATGGACTGTGTAGTCCATGGAATTCTCTATGCCAGAATACTAGAGGAGGTAGCCTTTTCCCTCTCCAGGGGATCTTCCCAACCCAGGGATCAAACCCAGGTCTCCCACATTGCAGGTGGATTTTTTTTTACCAGATGAGCCACAAGGGAAGCCCAAGAACAATGGAGTGGGTAGCCTATCCCTTCTCCAGCAGATCTTCCTGACCCAGGAATTGAACCAGGGTCTCCTGCATTGAAGGTGGATTCTTTACCAACTGAGCTATCAGAGAAGCCCCAAATTGGAGGAAGGCCCACCCTAACGACCTCATTTCAACATAATTACCTCTTTAAAAAGCCTATCTCCAAATATCATCATGTTCTGAAGGACTCATGAGGATGTCAACATACGGATTTTTGGGGCCAACACAATTCAGCCCATAACACCCTGGTTTAGTGGGAATGGGGGCAACAGAAATGGTCTGTGTACAACTAAAGTATAAAATGCTCTGGGGGTGGGGAAGGTAGAGATGTACCCAGCTTCTCGGTGGAGGTGACATTTCAACTGGTTCTTAAGATACATTTACGTTTACCAAGCAGGAGGTGTTCAGACATCCTAACAACAGCATAAGTCAAGCTTGGAAGCCTTGGAACATGTTGGAAACCAGCACAGCTAGACCTACTATGTGCCAGTGCTCAGATCTCTGGTGCAGCAGAAAAATTCAGTCTAGATGTTGAGAAGACATCACCATCTGTCCTGGGTCTAGACTCTACCTTGCCATCCTGCCTTCTGTTAAAGAAGCGCCCACAGAAGACCAAGGGGAGGACTTCAAGGAATTATTTCTCTAGAGGTAAAGGTTTGCAGAAAAGCTGGTCTAAGGGTAGGGGATAGACAGAGGCAGGTCTGAAAGTCAGAATTTTTCCCCCACGCACTTCTCCATCAGACCAAGCCTTGAATCTCAGCCACCTCTCGCTTATGGGAATCCCATTATCCCTTCCTGGATGTTGAAGAGTTCTGACAGCTATGGAATAGAGTCGGTTCCGCCAATAGAGCGGTTTCCATCATCCCCAGGAGCCATTAGGTGGCTCAGCTACCACCCTCACATAAGACAAGAGGCAAATCGCAATTTCTCTCCCGTTCTCCCAGCCTGATCTTGCAGAATCCTGGTCTCTAGCAAGCTGAGCACTTCAGAGCTCTGTCCGAGCCCCTTTTCACCAACCCCAATAGATGGGGTATTTTTTTTTTTCTGAGGGGGGTTCTTCCTTCCCTTCCCCTTTCCCCTGGCGTTTCTTACCTGTCTGTGCTGGCGTTGATTCAATGACAGGACTGTAATATCCTGAGTCCAGACTCTTTTTTTTTTTTTTTTTTTTTGAGCAAAACCAGCCAAAGATTTTGTTGGCCAAGTGGGGAAATATTTCATCCCTACTTCAGAAAGGCCAGAAGTGGCCTGAGAGCTGAGTGGATTCCTTGTGGGAAAATCATGCCCCACCTGATATATTTGATCAAATACATCCCGGACTTGAGAGTATCTCTTTCTGCCATTTGGGGATTAAGGTTTTCTACAGCTCTTTCATTCACAGCGTCTACATCTCATCCAGGAGACGGCACTGCCCCATAAATCAGGCTGCGGAGGACAGTCAAGGTCAGGAGTCTCCTTAAACTTCACCCGGTGCCTGCCCCTTTCCCAACCACCGCCAGCTGGGGCCGAGTTTGCGGGGCTCACAAGCAGTGACCCTGGAGGAAGCATCCGGAGGCAGTGAACTTGTTCCTCCAGCTTGGTTAGCCCTGGCAGCTTTCTCCCTTTTTAAATTAAAAATATATATATTCATTTATTTTTGGCTGCACTGGGTCTGCATGTCTGTGCTCGGGCTTTCTCTAGTCGGGGGGTGCTGAGGCTACCCTTCAGCTGTGGTCCTCGGGCTTCTCACTGTGGTGGCTTCTCCTGCTGCAGAGCGAGGCCCTGGGACGCATGGGCTTCAGCAGCTGTGGCTCCCAGACTCTGGAGCACAGGCTCAATAGTTGTAGCATGTGTGCTTAGTTGCTCCGCGGGATGTGGGATCTTCCCGGACCAGGGATGAAACCTGTGTCTCCTTCATTGGCAGGCAGCTTCTTTACCACTGAGCCAGCAGGGAGGCCTCCCTGGCAGCTTTCTTAAGCAGCACTAGAGAAGAATGGGGGACTGGTATTTACGGAGGACCTACTCGGTGCCAGGCCCAGAGGCAGGCACTTTGCTGATGTCATTCCCCTTTTACACACGAGGAGTCTTGATTCAGAAGGCTAGACTAAGAATGCTGTACCTGCCTTGGCATCCCAAAGGCCAGGATCGTGCAAATTCATTCAACCCTCCCTTCCTTCCCCTGCTCCATCCCTTCATCCTATAGAGAGCCTTGATTGCTGAGTATCTGCCAGGAGCCATACTCAGACAGGCAGCTACTTAATGAGAATGAGTCCGGCTGGACTTGCCCTTGCATGGAGCTGGCATCTTGGAGACACCTGTCCTTCCTGAGGTTGGGAGGGGGTGGGGTGGGCGGCAGCGGTTCTATGAGACTGTGAAGCACAGTCTGGTTATAAGAATAATACCGATGAGGGTTATAATACAGATGACTAGTATAAGAGGAACAGGAGGAATAATGAGGAACAGGAGGAAGCAACTCCTCATTAGCAAGATGGAAACAATACCTATCTTATTGGCTGTTGAAATGCTCATTTAAAATCTTTGGATGCAGGATGTTATAATCAACCTTGCCTTCTACTTGAAGTGATTAAATTCTTTGCAGGATTCTTCCAAAGATCTGACTAGTTCATGTGGTGTGCCATGCCCAGTATCCATTCTATACACATGAGCTGTGTGATATTTTGTGTGTTGACTTTGGGAAACCGAGGTCTTCTCAGGTCCTGAACACTTGAATTTCTCATTCTTCTCTTCTGAGTTGGCTCAAAGTGAATATGGTGGCACCTTGTCATGACCCGGGAGATTCTCTCACTTCTCTCTCTAGCCTGGCTGATGTCAGAGACCATCAATCTCCTTCTCCAGGAAAGAGAGGCAGTATCTGCTGGGGCTGGACAAAAGGGCCACTTGCCTATGAGAGCAGAGGGATCGGAATTCTAGCTGGAGGCCCTCCTGTGAGCTTGGGCAAGTCACAAGACAGCCGGCAGGGTCCTGGTAAAATGCAAAGAGCACACTCAAGTCAGGATAATTTGGGAGAATCTAACAAACAGCTTGTTTGTACAGATGTAGGCAGAATGCAGGGGACACAGCAGAGGACGGGGTGGAGCGCCCCCGGGGGGGACAACCCCATGCTCAGGCCTGAAGGGTTAAAATAAGGGAGTAGGGACTCAACTGGGAGTCAGAGGGCTGTGCTGAGTCAGTCACCCTGCTGGATCTGTAACATTTGCTGGAGGGATCAGAGGTCTGCAGTGACCCCTCGAGAAAGGAACCGCGAACCAAAAACTGTTCTCTCCTTTCTCCATCCAACTCTCTCTGACCTGCCAGAGCTCCCACTGGCCAAGTCCAGAGAGGAACTGACACAGACGGTCACTGATGTGATTTCCAAAAGATTTTTCTCAGGACTGAAAACTGAATAAAGAAGGATGAACCATGCGTCTCGAGGGAGAGACAGATGACTTACACATCTCTCCTCTCTGACCCTCAGTCACAACCTCTTATCAATGAAGACATGGTTTCAAACCCTTTATCCTAGTGGCAGAATTTGTCCTCTGTAAAGGATGCTATGAAAATCATCAACACAGAAGGCATATCAAAGTGGTCTGCTCTGCTTCAAATGAAGGTGTCAGAACAAGGTTCCCACATCCCAGCAGTTCCCTCATCCCTTGGGATTAAAAAATCCTACAAGAAAGGTTTATATGGACACAAACCAAATATTCTTAGGGCATTTGAAGATTCACAATAGCCCCCCACCATTCCTCATAAGATTTCCTCCACTGAACTCGTGTCTGAAGTTCCCACGTCACTCCCTGACTTTCAAGTCAAGTTCATAATACCCGAGAATCAGTCTGATCTTATTCTATTCGCCTCGATAAAGTTTAGGTCCAGAAATCAATGCCCAGGTTGGTCTGTATTCGACATAATTGCCACCAAAAGAACGTCTGAAATGTCACATTGAGCTGGGAACACTCAGTTCTTGCCTTTCGAGTCTCCCACGTTTACGTCTTTTCTTTCTTTAGCTTTGGCATTTAAACGTCCTCCCCACCCTCCCCCTCTCCCCTTCTTGCTCTGTCTCTCTCTGTATTTAGAAATGACTGTAGAAATGCAGATATTAAACCTCACATCCTCTCTCTCTCTGGCTGCCACAGCATAACTTATTCTGATCTGACTGTCCTAGGAATTTTAGCTCCACAGTTAAGAGTATGGACTTTGACATCAGAATAGCTTTGTTGTAAGAATCGAATAAGATAATACATATAAAATACTCAACACAGTTCCTGGCAAGTAGTAAGGACTCCAAGCAATTTTATTATTATTACTTTCTAAAGGATAATGTACAGTCTATCCCCAAAGCCTCCTGCCCCGGTCACTATGGAATTCTAAACTCAAGTCATTTCCAATGCGATCTGAGCCTTTGCACTAAAATAAATAAATGCATTTGGTTTAAAAAAAAATCATCAAAAATTATATGCGAGATACAAGAATACAAAGATTAAAAACAACAAAACAAAACATTGGAAGGATGGGGTAAGTTACAAGGGTAGCATTGACATATATACATTATCCGGTGTAGAGTAGATAGCTGGCTGTAAGCTGCTGTATGGCACAGGGAGCTCAGCTTGGTGCTCTGTGATGACCTAGAGGGGTGGGGTGGTGATGGAAGGGAAGGGAGGCCCAAGGGGGAGGGATAGATGTATACATACAGCTGATTCACTTCATTGTACAGCAGAAACTAACACAACGTTGTTAAGCAATTATCCTCATGTTAAAATTTTTAAAATAAAAAAGATATTGCAATCTTCTTGGGGTGCCCTAGAGAAGACTGACACAGTTCAAGAATACAAAAGGTACTATGAGAAAGCAGGGAAGAGAGTCACTCTCATTCTTCCTTGGAGAATCGGAAAACTTCACAGAAGGGACATCAAAATGTCAGGCATTAGGAAAGATGAAGGGTGAAAAATTCGTGGGACAGACAAGAGAACATTCCAGATGGGGGACAGCATGCACACAAGCTGTACAAGATCAGCCTCTCAGAACCCATGCATGGGCGGAGAAGGGTGATGAATGATCAGGAAGCAGCATGTGTGCATGCGTTCATTCAAAAAAGCAAGTATCTTTCGAGTGATCGCTATGTGTCGGCACCGTTGAGATGCTTGGGGTCAGGGGGTGGGGGGTGTGGGTGGGGAGTGTAAAGTGATGAATCACTGGGACACAAATGCCCTGCCCTCCCATCTTACATTCTAGCCGGCAGAGTCAGAAGGTCATCACAATAAACAATCCATTTTGACAGTAGGATGGTGTAGTAAGCCAAAGTCTGTCTGTCTAGTCGCTCAGTCGTGTCCAACTCTTTGCAACCCCATCCATGGGATTGCCCAGGCAAGAAAACTGGAGTGGGTTGCCATTTCCTCCTCCAGGGGATCTTCCTGACCCAGGGATCAAACCTGAGTCTCCTGTGTCTTTTGCACTGCAGGTGGGTTCTTTACCCATTGAGCCACTGGGGAAACCCTAGTCAGCCAAGGAACAGCCCTCAAGACATGCACATCCTAGTCCTTAGCATTTGTGAATATGTTAGAGTTCATGGTAAAGACGAGTTAAGTTTGTAGGTGGAGTTATTTTGCTCAGCAGTTGATCTTCAAACAGGGAGATGATTCTGTCTGGATTCTCTGGATGGGTCCAATGTAGCCATAAAGGTGCTTAAAAGTAGAAGAGGCATACAGGGAAAGGGAGTTTGAGGGGGAAATGTGACTACAGGAGAATGGTCAGAGACGCAGCATGGTTTTGAAGATGGAGGAAGGGGCCGCAAGCCAAGGAAAATAAGCAGCATCTAGAACCTGGAAAAGGCAAGGGAACAGATGTGAGCTTACAGCCTGCAGAAGGAAAGCAGCCTCACCAACACCTTGGCTTCACCTCCCAGAGACCTGGGTCAGACTTTGGAATGATAGAACTGTAAGATAACACATTTGTGTTGATGGAGCTGCTAAGCTTATGGTAATTAGTTACATGACAACAGCAACAGAAAATAAATACAGATGGTGATAAGTGCTGATGGAAAAACAGTATCAGAAAGGGAGTAGACATACAGAAGGGACTTGTGGACTCAGCCAGGGGAAAGAGGATGGGACGAATTGAGAGAGTAGGGCTGGCATATATTCACTACCATGTGTGAAATAGATAGCTAGTGGGAAGCTACTGTATGGCCCAGAGAGCTCAGCTTGGCACTCTGTGATGACCTAGAGGGGTGGACTTGGGGGGATGGAGGGAGGTTCAAGAGGAGGGGAATAAACATATACCTATGGCTGATTCACTTCATTGTACAGTATAAACTAACACACATTATAAAGCAATTATACTCAAATAATTAATTAATCAATTAATTAAAAAGAAGGGGAATTACCTACGCCCTGCATGTCTGCAGGCAGATAAGAATTCTGTGTTAAATACAGTGGCCAGAAAATTTCCCTTGGAAAAGGTGATATTGAAACAAAAACAGAAAACACAAGTGATGTAGAAAGCCACATCGATGTCTGGAGGAAGAGCCTTTCAGGAAGAAGGAACAGTAAGCACAGTGGCTCAGAGGCATGTGTCTGGTTTTGGCAAGGAACTGCAGGGAGCCTGGCATGGTGGGAACAGAGCGGGTGATGGAGAGGGTACCAGGATTTGAGGTCAGAGTGCTAATAGGGCACCTGGATGAGGAAGGTCTTTGACTCTGACTCTGATGAAAACCATTGGAGGGCTTTGTGCAGACAAGACAGGGTGTGACTGACACATGAACAGACCTTCTCTGACTATTCTATTAAAACTGCACCAGGCCGTAAGCACTGTTTGAAGCTATCGAAATAAAACAGAGATGATGGTGGCCTGCTCCAGATCAGAGCAGCAGAGATTTTAAGGAGTGGAGGGAACCATGTGCATATTGGCCGAATGGACTCATAGGGGCCAAGGAGGAAGAGATGTGATTGAGGCTTGATGACAAAAATGTAGCTTGAGTTCCTCATGATCTGGGCAATTGAATGAATCTCAAAATGTCCCTCAGTTCCTTTTCATGGATGACTTGATCCCTCGCTTCTCTCCCTAAACTCAATGGGGTTTTCAACCTTCAGCCTTTCTCAGCATCTCAGAGGCTGGCTGCCTTCTGGGGATGACTGTGCATCACCCCACAGCAAGTGGGGTCCAAGTGGGTTGAACAGGGACAGCCCCACATCTGTGCTGAACTGCGGCCTATTGTTACCTCGTTGTAAAAGTGGAGAGGCCCATATATTTATAACTCACCGAGCTATGGGTCAGCATCTTCAGAAGGGCACGTTTCTGTCTGCACCCTACACCGCAGGGAGTTGCCTCAAGGAAATGCATTAAGGAGAATCAGCAAGAGGCAAGGGTACCATTGGTCAGGCTCCCTCCCTCTGAATTATTCATTGCTCATAATTTCCAGCAAATCACTGGCTGTTCATTGGTGATCATCCATTATTGAAGCACTTCCTAGGGCCTGGGCCAGGTTTTCGGGAGCTTAGAGCTGGGGCGTACTTTTGAAAGCTGTTAGACAACCTCCAGGGACACAGGGGTCTCCAGAGTGGCTGGTCATCCGCTGAGGATACACCTTTTAATTGTTGGCTTTTGTGGGAGCCTGGGATTGGTCAGGATCCAGCGTGTGGTTTACCATCAGTAATTGACAAAGCCCTGCTCTTTTAGGCATATGTGTGTGTGTTAAGTTGCTTCGTCTATGGGGATGACTGTGGACCCTGATGGTTGTGAGCCTTCTTGCTGTTCCCAAGAGCTCAGTGTACCATTATTGGCTTGTGTTCTTAAAGATTCAGCTATTACAAATACATAAATGCTGCTCCTCTCAACACTCTCTGGGCCAAAAATTTGGCAAGCGAGTCAAAAGGACTGGCAGTTATAGACCATTATAGACCCCAGAGAGTTTTCTTATACCCTAGTGAACAATACCCTCATCCAGCCAGAAGCCTGGAAGTTACCCTCCAACTCTTGCTTTGTTTTCCTCCCCAACAATCTATTCCAGATTCCTCCAGTCCATCACCAAGTCCTCTTGGATCTACATCCAGTATATAATAAACATATATGTCACTTAATTCCACATCTTTATCTTTCTTTGCTCCATGTTGCTTTTGGGTGACAGCTACATCCTCCTTCCTGATCGTCTTGCCTCCTTCTAATCATCCATTCTCCATTCAGCATCCACAGGTCTATGCTAAAAACCTAAATCAGATAACGTTACTCTCACTCTCTAAATCCTTCAAACGGCTCCCCATTGCAATTGGCATCAACTCTTCTGCCTGGTGTACAAACTAGCTCTTTACCACCTCTTTGCCATTCCTCTTTCTTGCTTCCGACCTTGCTGATCTTGAGCAAGGTCTTGATCTTGAGCAAGCTGCTTGAGCAAGCTTCTCCTGCACCAGTGTTCTTGCATAAGCTATTCCTCTTGGGATGTTTGCACATCCTTTAGGGATGGTCTTCCGGCAGATTTTCCTGTATCAGTCCCCTTTGCATAACTCAGGCCTTAAATGCCACTTATTTGAAGAATCTTACCCTGTCCATCCTATCTCCAGTAGGTTGCCTTCCTCCTCACCCTGCTAGTCTCCATCACTGGATTCTGGTTTCTTCCTCTGTAGCTTATTTGTTTTGTTTTAAAATTCAGACTCCAGGAAGCTCCCCAGTGGTCCAGTGATTAGGATTCGATGCTTTCACTGCCATGGCCAAGGTTCAGTCCCTGATGGGGGAACTGAGATCCTGCAAACCATGTGAAATGGTCAAAATAAAATACAGGTTCCATCACAGACTGTAAACTCTCTAAGATCTTCACCAGTGCTTAGCACAAGGCTTGACACACAGTAGGTGCTCAGTAAACATTAGTTCTTACATGCATACATGAGTAAAGAGATGAGATAAACATTTTATGATTCCAAAATAGTGCCCGTGAATCTAAAAAATGTGTGCCGTCTCTTACTATACCCCCAACATTTGGCGACTGGAAACCTTAGCATTCTTCATGCTCACAAAGATGCACCTGCAGTTGTAGCATCTTCAGATCAATTCAGTTCAGTCACTCAGTCGTGTCTGACTCTTTGCAACCCCATGGACTGTAGCATGCCAGGTTTCCTTGCCCATCACCAACTCGCAGAGCTTGCTCAAACTCATGTCCATTGAGTTGGTGATGCCATCCAACCATCTCATCCTCTGTTGTCCCCTTCTCCTCCTGCCTTCAATCATTCCCAGCATCAGGGTCTTTTCCAATGAGTCAGTTCTTCACATCAGGTGGCCAAAGTATTGGAGTTTCAGCTTCAGCATCAGTCCTTCCAATGAATATTCAGGGTTGATTTCCTTTAGGATTGACTGGTTGGATCTCCTTGCATGCCAAGGGACTCTTAAGAATCTTCTCCAACAACACAATTCAAAAGCATCAATTCTTTGGCACTCAGCTTTCTTTATTCCAACTCTCATATCCATACATGACTACTGGAAAAATCATAGCTTTGACTAGACTGGCCTTTGTTGGCAAAGTAATGTCTCTGCTTTTTAATATGCTGTTTAGATTGGTCATAGCTTTTCTTCCAAGGAGCAAGCATCTTTTAATTTCATGGCTGCAGTCACCATCTGCATTGATTTTGGAGCCGAAGAAAGTAAAGTCTCTCACTGTTTCCATTGTTTCCCCATCTATTTGCCATGAAGTGACGGGACCAGATGTCATGATCTTCATTTTTTGAATGTTGAGTTTTAAGCCAGTTTTTTCACTCTCCTCTTTCACTTTCATCAAGAGGCTCTTCAGTTCCTCTTCACTTTCTGCCATAAGGGTGGTGTCATCTGTGTATTTGAGGTTATTGATTTTTCTGCTGGCAATCTTGATTCCAGCTTGTGCCTCATCCAGCTGGGAATCCATGTGTTTTTCCCTCCATTTCAACAAGCCTGGCAGACAATTGCCCCTCCTCTGCCTGAACACTGCCAAGCCATGGGCAGCTGTCATCAGCATATAGTCTTCTGTGGCTGGAAAACTGTGACTATTTGAAAGGTCCTTCTTATAATGACTCAGGACCTGCTTTCCTGAAGATGTCCATCATTTTATTTTATTTACATAGTTCAGTCAAGAATGTGGACTCCAGCGTTTTCTAGACTTCAAGTTTTTCCTTTGTTGTTTTTTTAAAATTCATTTATTTATTTGGGTGGACCAGGTCTTAGCTGAAGCATGTGGGATCTTAGTTCCTTGACCAGGGATTGAACCTGCGCCCCCTGTGTTGGGAGCACAGAGTCTTAACCAGTGGACCAACAGGGAAATCCCTGCTAGGTTTGCGTTTGTATACTGGCTCCTCCGCTACATAACTTTGGACAAGTGACTAAACCTTGCCCAAACTCAATGCCATTCTCTGTAAAATAGGGATAATGATATTATTATTACAGAGGTAAAATGGAAAGGAATTAAGAGTATACACTGTGGGGCCAGAGCCTCTGGTTTTGACTCTAGGCTTTCTGCTTACTTACTGAGGGACCTGAACAAGTAGCTTTCATTTCTTTGTGACTCAGTTTTCCCATCTCTAAAGCCGAGGTAATAATAATACCCATTCAGCTCATCAGTGTTTTTTTTTCTTTTTTTCAAGAATAAGTGCATGGGAAATATCTAGTGCCAGGCATGTAGTAAGTACTCAATAAATGCTAGCTGTCATCACCCCCCCCATGATGATGGATCTTCTCCTGCTACTTATCTTGGATTTTATTGTCCTAGATTTTTGCCCTTCTCTTCAAAAGAATCCAAAAGAATTAAGCATAAGCTAGACAAAAGCCAACCATCCCATAAGCAGGGAGCAACATTCATGATGTTCCATAGCCAAGTCTTTGCTAAATTTTGAAGGCAAACACCCCACGGAGCATCAATTGATGCAACAGAATCTGTATTCGGAAATTCCTGAATTGCTGTGTTTTTTGTTTAATCAGTTCACTGATTGCTGGTTTACTCAGCTGAGTGTCATACCTAACTGCATTCTCTGGCAGGGAAACAGGAAAAAACAAAAAAGGATTGCGTATGCAGTGGGGGTGTGTATGTGTGTCTCCACATACATTTGAGAGCTCTTAGGAGCTTTCATCTGGAGGAGGGCATGGCAACCCACTCCCGCATTCTTGCCTGGAGAATCCCGTAGACAGAGGAGCCTGGTGGGCTACAGTCCCTGGGGTCGCAAAGAGTCAGTCACGACCGAATGGCTAAGCACGGCACGCAGCACAGGAGCTTTCACAACCTAATGTTCACTGAGCATGTCCAGAAAGGAGACACAGTGTACAGGAATCCCAGACTGATTTGGCTGTAGGACATTTATGTTTGGGGAACATAACTTAAACTTCTATTAATGACTCATCAGATTAGATTTGTAGATCAAACCAACTGCTTAAAAACAAGCAGGTGCTGGAAACACTTACAGAGTTATTGCCTGATTCAATTCAAGAATGCCTCACAGCTCATCTGAAGTTTTCATGGTAAACAGGCTGCGTTCCTCCGGAACCCCAAACTGTTTTGGTATCAGATGGCCCTGGTTTCATAAGTATGACAGAGCCCTTTCTCACTTCCGGGGAAAGCTCTGACTTGCAGGGTCCATGGGGCTCAGTGGGATCTCAAAGTACACCTTTAGAAAAAAGGAATGAAGAGATGATGGATGGCCACTGACACCTCTCTGATGCTTTCTTTCTGCCTGGATCACGTGGGCTCCTTCTTGTTGATAATAACATCTAGTGACTTTGACATGTTGGTGTTTCAGACATATCTCCAAAATAAGGGTGTGAGGCAGGGATAGTTCTCCTGAGAACCTTCTGAATAGAATGTTCCAGGAAGGTTTCAAAGGACCGCTCCCATAGTGATCAAAATGTTCATTTTTCTTATTTTTTCAAATATATATTTATTTGGCTGTGTTGGGTCTTAGTTGCATCATGCGAGATCATGCATTATTATGTCACAAGATCTCTCTAGTTGTGTCTAGAAGTTCCAAACCATGTGGGTTTAGTTGCTCCAAGGCATATGGGATCTTAGTTCCCCAAACAGGGATTGAACGTGCATCGCCTGCACTGTAAGGCAGATTCTTAACCACTGGACCACCAGGGTAGTCCCGTCATTTGTCTTCTTCATCCCAGAGAGAATATACGGTGTTCTGCATAACACTGTGAGGAAGGCTGAATAACTCCAAGAGTAATTAACTCCCTGGAATATTTCTATTGTTTTAGGGATCTATTAAATGCCTGTGTAATTTAATGAAGAGACACAAACTCCATTAGGCTAATTACATTCTATGATGAAGGCCAGGCTAGGAAGACAACAAATGAAATTTTTCCTTGATGTTCTTCTTTATGATCACTCTCACATTTAAGTGAGGATGTACATGTCGATTGCAAAGGTTTGGGTCTTAGTGTTTTGTTGGGTCTTTAGTTATTCTCTGCACACACTGCAAAAATGACCGGAAATTCAAATACAGTTTTATTTATCACTGGGTAAGATGGCTTAATCCTGAAACAGAAAATATAGCCCCCTAAAAAACTTAGCATGCATAACTGACAAGCAAAGAGAATACTAATTCAAGAATTAGCTAATTGCTTTCTTCCCCCAATTAGCTGATCTTTATTCATTGACTAGAATCCTACTAAGTTTCCACTTAATCATGTATTGATGGCAGATGACGGCAGATGAAGTGACCTCATTCATTGCTTAGAAATCTCTGACAGGAGCCCTGTCTAAACTCCCAGAAGTCCCAGGAAAAGTCCCTCATGCCGTGAGAAATCTGGGCCAACACAGAAGGAAATGAGCATTTTCCAAACACACGCGAAAGAAAAAAAAAAAAAACCTGGGGATACTGGTGAGGTTTGATCATGCAGCCAAACGCAGAAGCCTAAGAACTCCACCGCCAAGGATTAACACTAGGTCCTCACATCTTTCACTGTGGTTTTCTCATATTTCTGGGATGAATATTCTCTGGTTTAGCGCATTTTCTTCAGCATGTTCAGGAAGTTCGTTATCCCTGACCTATGACTCAGAGCTCTGGTCACAAGCTCAGCTGGCTTCAAAGATTTATTCAGAAAGACCAGGTCTTGGGCCAGTGGGTTGATGGAAAAACTGGATGGCTCATGTTGGAGCATCAGTTCTCTGTGGGCTGTGTGTCTTGCCATCTTGGTCCTGTTCAGGGGCCTGTGTGGATGCCTCAGTTTTTATTTAGCTCCACTTTATAATCCATCCATCACCTCTGAGCTCAGTCCTCTACTGCAAATGTTTAGGTGGCTCTATGCAGAGGCTGTGTGATGGTGGCTGTGGGTACTGGGTCCAAAATCAGATTCCATGTTTGGAGTTGCTAACTAGCTGTGATATGCAATGATTTCATATGCAAAATCAAATCTATATTAAGAAGGTAGGAGTGTGGTTATGGCTATGAAAGCTGAATGGGTTTAGGGAAACAGTCTACCAATGTCTGCAACTTACATCAAAGGGAATCAAAAAATAAGGTGGATGGGCAGAGCACAAGAATCACGGCAGCATGGACAGATGTGTGATGCAGGGAGCAGAACGTCAAGGGTAGTGTCTAGGCAGTGGGTATGCAGATGTTCTTTGTATGATTACTTCAACTTCTCTTGTTTGAAAATCCTCACGGTACAATTTTGAGGATGTAAAACGGAACGACTTGACTCTCTTCTCTTGGATGGTACAAGGTAAATATGTCTAGAATTTTACAGGTCTAGAATTACTAAAGCTATTTTACTCCCTATTCTATTCTAGAATAGCTATTCTATTCTGCTTTTAGACCTCTAGATTAAGGGAGGTTGGAAAGACAGCAGGGGCTTCCCAGGTGGCACTAGTGGTAAAGAACCCACCTGCCAATGCAGGAGACCTAAGAGATGCGGGTTCAGTCCCTGGATCAGGAATATCCTCTGGAGGAGAGCATGGCAGTCCACTCCAGTATTCTTGCCTGGAGAATCCCATGGACAGAGAAGCCTGGCGAGCTATAGTCCATGGATTCGCAAAGAGTCAGACACGACTGAAGCAACTTAGTATGTACACACACACAAGAGTCAGAAGGGGGTTACCACGTGGTCTGACACACAGAGCAGAGGGAAACTGGGCCACCATTTGAGCTGCTGGATCAAGCCTTACTTGAAGTCCATCTGTTTCTTGCATTCCCAGTTACATGAGCCAATATATCTTCTTTACTGGTTACTGCTACTTACTATTAGAAAATTCTTAACCAATAAGAAAACAAAGATCATGGCATCTGGTCCCATCACTTCATGGGAAATAGATGGGGAAACAGTGGAAACAGTGTCAGATTTTATTTTGGGGGGCTCCAAACTCACTGCAGATGGTGACTGCAGCCATGAAATTAAAAGACGCTTACTCCTTGGAAGAAAAGTTATGACCAACCTAGACAGTATCTTCAAAAGCAGAGACATTACTTTGCCGACTAAGGTCCGCCTAGTCAAGGCTATGGTTTTTCCTGTGGTCATGTATGGATGTGAGAGTTGGACTGTGAAGAAGGCTGAGCACCAAAGAATTGATGCATTTGAACTGTGGTGTTGGAGAAGACTCTTGAGGGTCCCTGGGACTGCAAGGAGATCCAACCAGTCCATTCTGAGGGAGATCAACCCTGGGATTTCTTTGGAAGGAATGATGCTAAAGCTGAAGCTCTAATACTTTGGCCACCTCATGCGAAGAGTTGACTCATTGAAAAGACTGTGATGCTGGGAGGGATTGCGGGCAGGAGGAGAAGGGGACGACCAAGGATGAGATGGCTGGATGGCATCACGGACTTGGTGGACGTGAGTCTGAGTGAACCCCAGGAGATGGTGATGGACAGGGAGGCCTGGCGTGCTGCGATTCACGGGGTCACAAAGTCGGACACGACTGAGCGACTGAACTGAACTGAATCAATAAGTCAGACTGGACCCTTCTGGGGATATAAAGGAGAGGTGAAGCAAGTATCATTCTAGGCACAGAGAGCAAGCAGCAAGACTGACATGAAAGTACACGGGCAATAAAAGAGAGATGAGGGTTTGGATGAAATCAAAGCTGTGGGTGAAAGAAAGATAAACAGGAGAAAAATACTAGACTTGATCCAAGTTCTGAAAGGTGTCCTATTCCCTAGGTGGCAACTTGACATTTCTTCCCTGGGAAGTAGGGAGCCATAGAAGGTTCCACGCAGGAGAGTACACGAGTGGGGAGTTGTATTGCAGCCCAAACGAACACCTGCCCTCTGGCAGATGGTTTGGCAGACTTCTTCCTCCAACCGTGTTTTTCTCCTTTCTCTGAGCCACATAACCACCTTACTCACAAGAAAAAAGGCTATTAAAAATGCATTTTATCGATTATCCTTGGCCTACAAAACCTTGCTCCAAGGAGAAACAGTTTCCCAGCCAAATCCTCACCATCCAGCGTGCCAAACCTCCCTTTTTTCCTCAGGAAGAGTTGGAGGTGACACCAGGGTATCCAAAAGGAGGGTACCTCCTCATCTGTGAGGTCAGGAGGGAGATAGAAGGGCCCCCTGAGTGTCTTTCCTGAGATGGCTTTTCCCATCCAGCCGCATGTAAGGTGGTTTCCTATTCTAAATATTTAATGTGATGCCTTCGGCATACCCTCTAGAGAATGAGAACTAACAAGCTGATGTTTATGAAGCAGGAGGGTGATGATCACCGAAAGACACACACTCAAACACAATGAACCAAACAACCTTAATCCCACCCCCATTCCCAGAACCGAAGGAACCTTCATGATTTATGGCTCTGCTTGCAGAAGGAGGGAAAAAAAAAATAAAAGGAAAAGCTCTCATTTCCCTAAGAGGGGCAGCAACTAAAAGAAGCAGGCTTGCTTGGGCTCCCTTTGAAACCAGAAACCCCACTCCCTTCGCCCTGACGGCTTCTGAGCGGAGCCAGAAAGAATGCTCTGTGTACACTTTTAACCTTCCTCCCCTCCCCAAGAGAGGGCTCTGGAAATTCTCTCCGTGGATTGGACTCCTGGAGAGATGGGAGACCCCCACTGCAGTGGGGAAGGGGTGATGTGGGGAGAGCTGCTTGGGGGAGTCTGGGAGGTGTTTTTCTGTGTGTGTATATATGTGTGCTTCTCCATGCTTGAATCTCAAGGTCAAATAGCAATTTTGGAACACCCAGCACTGTGCAGAGACTTGTGGCTTATCACCAACCCATCTTTTCAGCCACATTTTCTGGGGTCAGCAGGGAGGCACTGAAGTCACTGACCAGTGTGGGAAGTTGAAGCTGGGACAGGGTCTGAGCTCAGTAGAGGGTCCCCTAGAGAAGAGATGGGCTGAAGCTTCAGGAAGCTGATTTTCAGCACTGAGAGAAGGAGAGTGATAGGTTTCAAGAGGGCAGTCTTGAGGAATGAGTTGTTAGCAGAAGCAATATTCAAGGGACTTCTCTGGTGGTCCAGTGCTTAATACTTTGCCTTCCAGTGCAGAGGTGCAGGTTCAATCCCTGGTCGGGGAAGTAAGATCCTGCATACCTCAGGGCCAGAAAAAATCAAAACATAAAACAGAAGCAATACTGTAGCAAATTCAATAAAGACTTTTAAAAGTCTAAACCCTAACCATATTCAAATTATTTAACGACCCGTATGGTATAGAAGCAGGCCAGTTGGAATAGATGTAAGCTGTAAACAGTCAGTAAAATTGTACCTGAGCTTACAGAGGACAGCCGGCACTGTGTGTTGGATAATATCTATTTTTCTAAAGGGACGACAGTACTGTCTGAACTCAAATGAATCTGAAAGGTCATAATGGCATGATTGCAAAAATAATAATTCATGAACTACTAGCCAGATGAGAAAACTTTATAGCATTGAAGAAGTCCCAAAGTGATACCACACAGGAAGAGACCAAAACTCAGCAAGGTTGTCAATAGCACTTTGGTTTGTTTGTTTTGATTGTAGTTGTTGTTTGTTTGTTTCGGTCAAATGAGTTTGGAGAGAGCCTTGAAGGATGTCTCTAAGGAAGAGGGTAGATAGAGCTTATGACATTGCTTAACTCTTTTCTTGAGGAGCATCTTCTGGAAGTAGCTGGTACTTGGAAAACTGTTGGGAAACAGTGCTGTTTGTCTAGAAAGAACTAGGTTTTCTCAGGAGCTGGTGAGTTCATAGCCAGTGGACAAAATAAACTGGGAGTAGATAGGATCATTGGGCTTTCTCACAGGAGATCTATATTGAGGGTTGGGTATTGAATTACGTACATTTCAAAGACCATTCCAATCCTGGGATTCTGGCATTCTGAGTTAGAGACTCCACACACAAGGAAAGCCAGACCTTTCGAACCTATGACTTTTGTCTTGTTATTCAACAAAAGGAATTTATTTTCCTTCTCAGTGTGCACTGGTCTTCTCTTTTCAGATACTACTCATGTTTATCAATATTATTATTGATAGTAGCAAATATTTATAAAGTGCTTACCACATGCTGGGCACCATGCCAGAAGTATACATACTTTATCTCATGTAATCCTTTCAGCAAAGTGGCAAAGCAAGTTCCTTTGATCTTCATGTTATGCCTGAGGCTCCGAGATCATATGACTTGATCATGTGACTTGAACAGACAGTAGGAGAGCTGAGGAGCAAACCCACCTCTGACTCTGGAACCCAAGTTGGCTGTGGAATGGCAACTGTGGAATCATGATTGGTATCTGGAATCAGAGAAGACTGACTTACAGCTATGATTCTACCATTAACTTGCTGTGTAACCTTGAACAAATGACTTGAATTCTCTGGGCCTCAGCTTTCTCTATCAAAAGAGGAATTGAGCAAAATAAATCCGATGCTCTTGAATTGCATCAAAAGAGGTACAAGGGACTAGAATAAGGGACATAAACTCATTGCTCATCTACTCACTACTTATCTATCCCTGAGTAACCACCCCTTGTGTATACATGTATGCATGCTCAGTTGTGTCCGACTTTTTATGACCCCATGGACTGCAGCCTGCCAGGCTCCTCTGTCTATGGGATTTCCCAGGCATGAATACTGGAGTGGGTTGCAAATTCCTTCTCCAGGGGATCTTCCTGACCCTGGGGTTGAACCTGCATCTCTTATGTCTTCTGCACTGGCAGGCGGGTTCCTTTTAATATTATTATTTATAGAAACCTTTGATGCATATGAAGCACTGAAAATCTCATTAGGTGATGGGGATTTTTTTTTTTTTCTCAGTTGGAAGTTCAGGCCAATCACTGATTTGACACCAAAGTCACCGTGTGACAAATTTCTTCTCAGAGCTTCAGTTTCCCCATCCATGACATAAGGGGTTAAACTTACATGCTTTTCAGCTCTGATCATCTCTAAAGTAGTATTTCCCAAACTGGGTGCCATGGATCATCCATATCAGACTCATCTGAGATATTACATAACTATTTCAATTATGGGAATTTGCCATTTTAGCAAGCTCTCTGCTTAATTCCTGTATGCATACTAAGAAAGAATTGGTCTAAATTGGCAATTCAAGGATAATGTTACTTTCAAGCCATTTTTCTAAAAACAGTTGCTTTGCTTTACCAAAGGGAGTCAGTCCCATGGCCAAAATGAATTGAGAAAGGTCAATAATCAAAATCCCTGTTGGACATTTGCAGTGTGCATTGGTATACTAAAGGCTCTAAATGCACTATAGTAAAAGAAAAAAGTAACTGAGTCTTTCCCCAGCATCTCTTATATTTTGCCAATGGAAAATCCACAAAGAAATCTCCACCTCCAGCTGCCTACGAAGCTTGTTTGAAAATTAGTGTTCTGCAGAACACTTTTTGAGAAAAATAAATAAATCTAGGTGACTGATAAAAAGCACACCAGAGTCAGAACTCAATACAGTCACTGGTTGGTTGCCCAATAATGGAAATGAAACATAAATGGATTGTAGTTGGAAAGGTGTGTTAGGGAGTTGATGGGAACCCACACACCTCTGCTGGAAGCTCTCCGAGGGAGCACTTAGGAACTCCCCAAAATAGCACACTTAATCCTTCACGCCTGACTCAGGCTGGAGGAAGGCAATGGTCTGGGTGACTCAGCCCTGTGCTCCCATTTGCTCCTAATTGAAACTGTTGACTTTGCCATCTAACCTCTTTGATGGTGCTGAAGTCAGGACTTTGCTCATCTCCGAGGTACCCAGGTTGAAGGAGCTCAGACTAGCTCCGTGACTCAGGGGTTTACCCTGCCACTTAGGCGTGCAGAACAGAACCTGGGTTGGCTTCACCACGTGTGAAATTCCTCTGCGCCTACCCAGTCCAAGCCCTCAGGCCCAGTTCTTCTCATATCCCCTCTGGAGCTTTGAGCTCAGTTCCAGTGTGGACACTGGCTGATCTGAGTCACCATGACGCAACCCCAGCTTCTTTGTTCTCCCTGAGGCTCCTCTTCTTTGTCCCACTGATCAAGTTCCTGGACTCAGAGTTGATGAGGGGCCTGAGTCAACCGTACCAGTGCCAGGCAGCATCTAAGTTCTTAAACCCTACAGTGTTCTCAGCATCTCATGGCAAGTCAGAGACACAGAAGCTACCTCTTGCAATGTCTTTGTTAATTCCTGCAGAATTCATCGAATGTTGCCTTGAGGATAAAAGCAGATGATGAGTGATTTGGGAACTGACTCAGAAAGGATGACTCCAGCCTTGTGTCACAGCAAGATTATTTTAGGGGAGGATGCAGGGATCAGGTTGGAAGTTAGAAACTTGCCTTTTTCAATTTTCCTTTCCAGATCACCAATCCATATCTTCAAGCCAGAACGCGAAGTCTCACTGGCTTGTGGGTCCCATAGAAGCCGAAAGCTCTTCTGTTTGGTCCAGCACTTTATTCCCAGTGCCCAGATTAGAGGCTTAGGTATAAGCCTTACCTTCATGGTGTCTGTAACTGGGGAGGGTGGGCAAAGCCACCCAAAGAGATGGACAGCATAATGTGGCAAGTGGGTATCGTGAGCCAGACCATCATCCCACATATCCTGTGATGACATGTGCCAGCTCAGGGCTGAATGCTTCATCCTCACCATGACACTGCAGGGGGAGATACCATGCTTATCCGCATGGTCCAGATGGGGAAACTGTGGCTTTCAGTAGTGAAGCTGTTTGGTTTTTTTTTTTTCCTTCTTGAAGGATATCTTTTAAGAGAGATTTTAAGTATATAAATAATTGTTGTAGACTCGTTTTTTGAGAGGAGAACGGAGTTTTTTGAATGGGAGACTCTGCTTTTATTATTAGAACAGTGGGCCCACTCAAGGCAGAGCCAACCCATTTCATGGGCTAGTAGCCAATGCTTATAGCCTCAAGTCAAAGAAAATTCCTGTTGGAAGGTTGGCATTAGGTGACTGGCTAGGATGCTGTAGGGTGAGTAAAAGGGGGGGTATTTTTTTACCTAATATGGGGGCAGGGAGCTGGCCGGTTTAGACCATTATGGGAGGGGCTCATGGCAACGGTTGCTATGGGGCTCAGTCAGTTCCAGAGATGACCTTGGTACAGGGCTCCACATCTGTGGCCTCAGTGCAAGGCTTTACACCTGTGAGCTTGGTATAGGGCTCCACATCCCCCCTCTTTTTATTAATGGGTCAAATCCTTGGCCCCTTAACACCCTGGTCATGTCTTGAGATCCATCCTTGTCTTGAGCCATAAGGACCCAGGTCATTGGGGAAAAGACTGTAGACCATTCTTATCTTCTTCTTGCTGGACAAAGGCAATTGTAGACTATTTTTGAAAGTATTATTTCCTCCGATTTTAATTCTTTTTATTGAATTATAACTGCTTTACAATGTTGTGTTAGCTTCTGCCGTATAGTGAAGGTTCGTTAAAAAACTAAAAACAGAATTATCATGTGACCCAGCAATCCCACCCCTAGGCGTGTACCCTGAGCAAACCATAACTCAGAAGGACGCATGTACCTCAGCATTCACTGCCACGCTCTATGCAGTAGCCAGCACATGGAGGCGACCTAAGCGTCGCACGACAGAGGATCAAGAAGACATGGTGTATATACATACAGTGGAGTGTTATTCAGCCGTAAGACAGAGTGAAACTGGTTCATTTGTACTGATGTGGAAGGACCTAGAGTCTGTCGCATAAAGTAAGTGATGTCTCTGCTTTTCATTATGCTGTCTAGCTTTGTCATAGCTTTTCTCCCAAGGAGAAAGTGTCTTTTAATTTCAAAGGCATGGAGACTTGAAATATCTAGATCCATCTGTGAGTGTAACAAGTGTTCAATGAGGCTAGAGTAGATGTTTGATGGGGCAGAGGGACAGAGAAAGAAATGAGGCTTGAAATGAAAGACAGGGTCACCCTCTGGAAATGCTCTGAGTCATGGTAAGGAGTTTGGACGTTATCCCGAGAGTGAAGGGAGGTGTGACAGATGCTTGTCACGCCCTAGCCCACATCCCAGGAGTCTGGCGTCAGCACCCCATGCCTACCATCTCTGCCTTGCATTTTCCAAAGCTGTAAAAGGCTTGCCCAGCCACGCATAGGCAGAGCCCAGGACAGCAGAGAAGGTGACTTGGAGAAGACTCTAAACAAATAGAAGATGGGATAAATATATATGTGTGTGAGTCACTCAGTCGTGTCTGACTCTTTGTGAACCTATGGACTATATAGTTCACCAGACTCCTCTATCCATGGGATTCTCCAGGCAGGAAAACTGGAGTGGGTTTTCATGCCCTTCTCCAGGGGATCTTACTGGTGGATAAATGCTCCAGTCTTTGTCTCCTCCAGGGAAAATTCTATAGCATGAGGCATATTCCATGTAAATTTCCTAAGCACCCCAGCCGACTGAGCCCCAGTTGCCCTCAGGTGGAACCAGTTTTATAAAAAATTTTGATTGGAGTATAGTTGGTTTCTTTTTCTTAACGGACTTCCCAGGTGGCGCAGTGGTAAAGAATCCGCCCGCCAGTGCTGGAGATGCAGGTTCAATCCCTGGATTGGGAAGATCCCCTGCAGAAGGAGATGGCAACCCATGCCAGTACTCTTGCCTGAAATAATATCATGGACAGAGGAGCCTGGTGGGCTGCGGTCCATGGGGTCGCAAAGAATCAATACAATTGAGCCACTGAACAACGGCAACAATGTCTTTGCTTTACAGTGTTACATTATTTCTAGCTTTTAAACACACTCTCTATGACCTCTCCTACCTTCTCCAGCCCGACACGACTGAAGCGACACAGCATGCACGCACGCCCTTCTCCAGCCCACTGTTCTAACTCCTTCACTTCACTTTCCTGCTAGCATCTCTCAAATAGACTGCCTGAATCTAAATCCCTCTCTCTTGCTTAGAGGAGGAAACCAAAGACAAGATGATGCTGGAATATTCCTGGGCAGGAACCAGAAATAATGATGAGAATTTGATGATGATCGGATCAGAGGCCCCAAAAGCTCATCCCAGGGGTGGCTAGCATGGAAGATGGATTAGAGGGAGGAGGGACGTGAAGCAAGAGGAGAGGAAGCAGCCAGGAGGCTAGTAGGAACATCTTGAGGAAGAATAACCTGGGCCAGACCCGGGGGAGTGGTGATGGATAGAACCAAGACTCTCCAGGGTGCCAAAATTTCTGTCCCCAAAACAAAGGAATGGAAGAACATTCCTCCAGTCCTGAACTGAGTTGGGTGCCTCTCAGCACCCTGGAGCCACGGTAAATCTCAGATCTACAGTGAGTGCCTTTCTGAGCCCCTGACTCCAGGGGCAGAGAGCAATAATCCCTTTCAAAAAAGTGTTTAGAAGTAGAGGGTGGAGCAGAAGGTGTTTTTACAAGGCTCCAACCAAAATGGGATGAAACATACACGTGCACACACATACACCCTCAGCTCTGCCCATGGGGGAGCAATTACTATTTACTCCAAAAATCTGGAGTGATTTGTGGGAGGGGAGAGGGGGTGGTTATTTATGATGTGCAGTGGGAGGAACTTTCGGCTTCTGACTCTCTCCAGTAAGTGACAACCAGCCTGAGGGGAGTTTTCTCTCCTGGTGATGAATTTGTTTTCACCAAACAGAGGTATTTGAAGAAAGCAAACCTCATGGATGCAGAAGAAAAGGAGATGATAGATAGATAGATAGACAAAAAGAAGAAAGGTGAAGGGAAGCAGTCACTGCTGGTTCTGTGCTGTGCTTTGAAGTCTTAGAACTGGAAACAGTTGTAAATTTACTGGTGTGAGAGATAGATAATAAATACCTCTCTTACTACTGTAGGGTGTTTCAGCTCATGTGGACTCCCGGAGCACCCAGGAAGCTCCCTCCTGGCCCCCACCTGTCTCCTCCAGGACGCCCCCTATTTCCACACCAACACAGTCATGCCATACTTGACCAGTGGCCCAGAAAGATTTTTTTCTCCATCGTGTTCTTCTAGCCTCTCTGGCCACACCCATCTGTTGGGTGTGCTGGGCAAGATCGGTTTCTGCTATGTGACTTGAACCTGTAACTCAACCTCTCTGAGTCTCAATGGCTTCATTTAGGCAATAAGAATGAGTTTGGATGCTCAGATGTCAAGATTAAGTGAACTAGCTGGCAGGTTGAAAAGAGGTTGGTATGTACTATGCCTATATATGCTATTAACCTTCTTACCCAAAGAAAATTCAGGGTAGCCTGACCTTTCCCCCACTTACTTGTCCAAACATTGTACCTGTCTTCTAAAGTAATGGTTCCCAACCTTCTCTTCAAATCAGAATCAACTGGGAACCTTTAATAATGCTGATGCCCAGGCCCCCTCCTGCCACTGATTCCAGTTCACTTGATCTGGAGAAGGGCCCCAGCCTTTAGAATTTCCTCAAAGCTTTAGTGGTTCTAACGTGCAACCATGGTTGAGAAAGACTCTGTTAAGATGTCATCTAGCCTAGGGAGTTTCCTGGTGTTCCAGTGGTTAAGATTTTGCCTACCAATGCTAGTTCAATCCCTGGTTAGGGATCTAAGATCTCACATGCCTCATGGCCAAAAATCCAAAACATAATAAAACAGAAACAATACAGTAACAAATTCAATAAAAACTTTAAAAATGGTCCACATCCCCACAACAATCTAAAACAAGAAACAAACAAATGAAAACACACACACACACACACACACAAACCCAAAAACAAAACCTCATCTAGCCTAGAGATTGCTGAACCTGGCTCTCTGTGTCTGGGAACAGAGTAGTCATTCACCCCACCCTCGTGTACTGAAATAGAATCTTTAGAAGAAGTGCCTGAGAGTCCGTATTTTAAGACATCCTCTGATTCATTCTAGTTCAGAGGAGACATTCTTTGTTTCTTTGTTCTGGGAAAGTTTCCCTGGAACCCCAGGTCCAGGTTGGGAAGCCCTCTCCTATGTGTCCATATTCCTTCCCTCTGCATGGTCCTCAATCAGAGTTTGTTGTTTACTCTGTGTCATAACCAAATGTTTGTATCTCTCTTCATATCAGCAATGTTCAATATGATTTCCTTAGCCCATAGCCCAGTGCCTGACACATGGTAGGGCCCCAATAAGTACTTCTTTTTTTGGCCACGGCTTGCAGGATCTTACGGTTCCCTAACCAGGGACTGAACTCGGGGCCGTGGCAGTGAAAGCACTGAGTTCTAAGCACTGAGCTTCCAGGGAATTCTCCAATAAGTACTCTTGGAATGAATCGGTGGACAGGACCCCTTCATCTCTCCACGCCTCCTTCCCACATGACAGCCTAGCAATGCCCAGTTACTCTGAATCTACTTCCGAGGGTTTGCAAATGTCACATCGTGTATCTGAGCCCCCTTGGAGGAGATGCTCCCAGGGTTAGCTAACAACCAGCATCCCAGGGTGACAGAATGCCAGAAGGAGGGTAATGATGGCAGAGGAGACCTCTCATCACCCACAGCACATGCATGCCAAGGGAGCTACCGTGTGCTTGATGGACAAGCTGTCTCACTCCCACCCCATCTCCTAGATTGATAATTACACAGTGTACTCTCAGGAAAGGAGGATAGACTTGGGAGTCAGAGAGCCCCAAGTTCAAATCCTATCACTTACTAGCTGTGTGACCTTGGGAAAATTACTTAACCTCTCTGAGCTTCAGTGTCTACTTCTTCAACACAGGGACGGTAGAAGGAAGTGTTAGTAGCTCAGCTGTGTCCAACCCTTTGCAAACCTATGGATTGCAGCCCTTCAGGCTCCCTGTGTCCATGGGATTCTCTAGGCAGGAATGGTGGAGTGGGTTGCCATTCCCTTCTCTGGGGGTCTTCCCAACCCAGTGATCAAACCTGGGTCTCCCAGTTTGCAGGAAGATTCTTTACCATCTGAGCCACGGGGAAGGCACCAACATGGGGATGATGATGTTCAAATGCAAGGGTTGCTGTTAGGACTGATGGAGGTGGTAGGGAACATTTCACACCAGGTTCATACTCTGCTTTAGCTACCAGGCTTGAAAGCAGAAGACCATCTTCTAAGGCAGGTGCTACAATGCTCTGCATTTTACAGGAGGAAGTGGAAGTTCAGGAAGGTTGAGTCACTTGCCTGTCACCAGCCACTTGGAAGTGGAGCCAACCCAACACTGCCTTCCAAGTGTTTGCTAAGGATCCACCAGACTCAGGGCATTGTAAGTGCTCAGTAACTACTCACCCCCTCCTTCTGCTCCAAGGCTCCGCCACTCATCACTAACGTCCCAGGGGGAAAAGAGACTTCTAAAGAAAAACCAGATTTCTCAGGTGCTGATAACTAAGTATGTAGGAGTCCCCCATTCCAGGACAAAGAGTTTCTCCTCTATCTCAGCACTTATCACAAATACCATTGCATCTGCCTTTGAGTCCCTCAGCACGGGCCAAGAATGACCCAGAAGAGTTTTGCTGGTCAAGCAGGGACCAGCTAATGGAGAAGGGGCTGTTTCTTCCCCTCTCTCATTGCCCTGGTCGATGGGCATTGATCCCCGTTCAGCTGAGCGAGAGCCGTCTTTCAAAGTTTATTCTGGTGTCAATTTTTATAGTTCCCCCACAGATCAATACCATGCAAAAACATTAAGGCAAACTTTGTGAAAGCTGATCGTTCAATATGAGTTTTATGAATGGCTCCCGGACCCAGCTCTAAGCGTTTGGAAGTAAGTGGTACCTTTAATCAGATGAGTGATAGGAGCCAGTGAATAAGGGCTGCTTTCTCAGCCCTCGGAGTAAGGAGGACGATGCCTCTAGCTCCCTTTATCAAGTGCATTTGTTTTTCTTGGTTGGAGAAGCTGCCTGGGTGTTGCAATGAGGAACTCAGACCTAACGATAAATAAACTGATTTTTAAATATGGAACGAGGAGAAGAACAGGCATTTCACGGCAAAAGGAAATCCGAATAGCCAATAAGTAGAAGCAACCATGTCCATCCTCACTAATAATCAAGGTAGTGTCAATTACAACCAGAAGGAGGGATTTTTTCCCCCATATTCATCTGCTTGGCAGGGTTTGAAAACAAACGTGATTGTGTAATAGAGTCTCCGTCTCTGCTCCTGGGAGAGTAACTTGGTTTCAACTCAGTTTAGAATTATCATACAAAGCTCAAGTAGAATATTGTACTGAGTCGGCCAAAACGTTCATCTGGGTTTTTCATGTTAGAAAAAAACCTGAATGAATGTTTTGACCGACCCAATATGACTTACCCTTTATACCCCAAAGTATATACAAATAAGACTCTCATGAACTGGCACTGGTAGACACAGACGAAGATGCCCTTTGCAGTGTTGTCTGTTATCAGGGAAAATGTATAGATAACCTGTGTATCCATCATGAAGGGAATGATTAAATTCACTACCATGGCATCGTATAATCAAATATCATGCAACAGTGAAACAAGGCTATGTGCATCAAATGGACATGTGGAAGACAAAATAGTTTAAACAGCTGTTGTTGAAGGATTCTATCCATCTGCCATCTATATCTATCTACCTTCTGTATCCATCTACCTACCATCTGTACCTATCTTTTATATATATACATATATAAAATGACACTGTATGTATATATGAAAAGTTCCAAAACTTACAAAGCAATGCTATACAATGTTGATGAATAAACGGAGAAAAAAATGTGAATACATAATGGCAAAAATCAGGGCAATGTTTATGTCCTGACTGGGAGGGAGAGACATGAGAAAAGCAAGAGCTACATAGGGACCATATATTTTGAGTAATGATGTCATTCTTAGGGGGAAAATTGTAAAGCAAATATGGCAAAAATGGAAGTTCCGTGAAGCCAGCACTATCTGGCCCACTTGCGTTTAGTAGCTCAGTTGTATCCGACTCTTTGCGACCCCATGCACTGCAGAACACCAGGCTTCCCTGTCCTTCGCTATCTCCCGGAGCTTGCTCAAACTCATGTCCATTGAGTCGATAATGCCAGCCAACCATCTCATCCTCTGTTGTCCCCTTCTCCTCCTGCTCTCAATCTTTCCTAGCATCTGGGTTTTTTCCAGTGAGTCAGCTTTTCACATCAGGTGGACAAAGTATTGGAGCTTCAGCTTCAGCATCAGTCCTTCCAATGAATATTCAAGGTTGATTTCCTTCAGGCTTGACTCGTTTGATCTCCTTGCAATCCAAGGGACTCTCAAGCGTCTTCTCCAGCACCACAGTTCGAAAGCAACAATTCTTTGGCACTCAGCCTTTTTAATGGTCCAGCTCTCTGGTCCATGACTCTATCATCAACGTGTACATAGAAGTTGCCTAATAAATCTTTGTTGACTGAATGAATGGTGAACTGCAAAAGTCTGGGTGTTGGATCCATGGTACTCTTCTGTTTTTACGCATCATTTCATTTGCTTGCAATATTTCACTGGGGAAGTGGGGAAGGGAAGGCAAAGAGATGACAGAGCCAGACAGGCCTGCTTTCAAATCTTAGCTCTTCTAATTAACATGATCTTGTGCTAAATCTGTTTTTCACTAACTTATTATGGGTGCAGAAATTTGGTGGGGGTAGGGGGTGCTGGGGAATAAAGGGGTGGATATTGGTGAAGCAAAAGATAAGAATGACACTGTGTATTTTTTAAAGCATTTGTATGCACTCGTCATGATCCTAAACCCTGATGCAGTGCAGGATCACCTGAACCTTTAAAAAAAAGTGTCCCTGAGTGGGTCCTACTGCCTGCCAGTTACTGAATCCTGGGGGTCATCCCAGTACCAGCATTTTGCCTAATCTCCCCAGGAGATTCTGTTACTCACCAAGGCTGGGACCTTGCCCATGTTGCTATCCTATGTTGGGACACGCTCCATCTTTCTGTTCATCCCTGTATCTCTTGTCCCTGGCTTAAAAGGTGATAAGGAAATAAAAGCAAAGCTGACCGCACTGACCCTCATGACATGCCTGTGAAGTGAACATGAGTACATTCCTCCAGTACAAAGAGACTGAGATGCAGTAACCTGTCCCCAAGCAGACAGGCGCTTGAAAACGAGAGGAGCATTTGAAGCTAAGCAGAATCTGGGCTGTTGTTGGTCAGTTCCTAAGTCGTATCCTGCTCTTTGTGACTGCGTGGACTGCAGCACACCAGGTTCCTCTGTCTTCTGCCATCTCCCAGAGTTTGCTCAGTTTCACACCCATGAGGGATGCTATCTAACCATCTCATTCTCTGTCACCCACTTCTCCTTTTGCCTTCAATCTCTGACCGCTATTCAAGGATACCTTTGTTTTCCTCTCCATCTGCTTTTTTGAGCCAAGCGCTGGCCCAGAAGAGTCTGAAATGATGCCAGCTTCATTCTTGTACCCTTCACAGTCTTGTGGGTAAGAGAAGGTGCCCACCAGTCCAGGGAACCTCTCAGAATATCTGAGAGAGATCAAAAACATTCCACCTCATCCTTTACTTCGCCCTTGGCATGCTTTCTGGTTTGAGTAGCTATGATATGCCAAAGACAGCAGGTAAGAAAGTCCCCACCCTGTCCATAGAGGTAGGCCTGCGGGAAATGTGTCAAAGCTGAGTGACAGCATTGTTTCTCTTTCCTTAGCGGAAGATGAAATAAAGGTACATCTATGGTCAGGGGTATCTTAGAGTCCGTGAAATACGTAGTTTGCAGTCTCCTGGAAGATGCTGATCAGCCTGCTTGATTACGGATTGATTGACATGTTGTCACCCACCTGGGCTCATTTATCGCAGCATCAAAATAGTGGTCCTGTCCATTTACTTTTATTGAAAACCTACAGGTATGGGATACCAGATAGCTTAGCCATGGGGAAAACAGAGCAGTTTAGATATTTTTTCCTGCCCTCTGGGAGCTTGAAGTCTCCAGAAGACTCTGAAACAGGGCAAAGGAGCTAGGCTTTAAAGCACAGTTATAAATAATGTGCAGTGTAAGGGTACAGAGGGAGAGAGAATTTCTGACTCAGGGACAAATAGTCCTGAAGGGAGGTGTGATTTTGCTTGCAAATAAATAAGCATTTATCTGTCTCATTGGAGGCTGCTGAAAGGATGTTAGCAACCTCCAGATTTCACCTGGTTTGGGCCCCTTAGGATCACCAGCAGATATAACCGGGCCCTGCATGTATCTCCAAAGATTAACAAATGTCTTCAAAAAATGAAGTGTGTCATGAGGGGACATTTTGCTGGGATTTTCTAAGTAGGAAATAAAAGTTTAACAAGGACAGTGTGTCAGGAGAAAATTAGGTCCAGGAAGTTGCTGGGTAGGGCAAACCAAACTGAAGAATTCCAGAATTCAAGGTCAAATAGTAGAAAGGGGCACACATAACTTCTGTTTGGATCAAATATGTGCACATTTCATAAGAGTATATATATGTGACACGTTTCTCACATGTGTAGATATGCCTGGGGATGCACATATGTAAGGCATGTTTAGATATGTATGTACATATGCCATGGGGTGCATATATGTGTGTGAGTTTCTATGTATCAAGGTCCAAGTTGGCAGAAATATGTGTTTTCTATACTTGACTCTGTACACAGAGCCTATGCATGTAAATTTTCCTGCATATGACATATATGCATGCCTGCATGGGACCTGCATGCATGTGTGTCTGAGTGTAGATGCATGTGAGTGGGCATGGTGTGGATACATATGTGTATGTCTGCATGTCTAACTGGGGCATGTGAATGTTTACATATACATATTGTACAAGAGAGAACATGTAAGAATATTTTATATATGAGGACACATGAGCATATATGTATAAATGGAAAATATTGTGCATACGTGTATGCTCAGTGGCTTAGTCGTGTCTGACTCTTTGTGACCCCATGGACTGTCACCCGCCAGGCTTCTCTGTCCATGGAATTTTCCATGGACAGGAATACTGGAGTGGGTTGCCATTTCCTCTTCCAGGGGATCTTCCCAACCCTGGGATTGAATCTGCGGATCTTGCAGCTCCTGTGTGGGCAGGCGGATTCTTTACCACTGAGCCACATGGGAAGCCTGGGAAAATATTGTGTTGGCCAAAAACTTCGTTCAGGTTTTTCCATACGATATAATGGAAAGTGAAGTGAAGTCGCTCAGTCGTGTCCCACTCTTTGCGACCCCATGGACTGTAGCCTACCAGGCTCCTCTGTCCATGGGATTTTCCAGGCAATAGTACTGGAGTGGATTGCCATTTCCTTTTCCAGGGGATCTTCCTGACCCAGGGATCGAACCCAGGTCTCCTGCATTAATGGAAAAAGCTAACCAAATTTTATGGTCAATCCAAAGTCTGTATAAATGTATGTCATGAAAATGTGGACAATTGAGAGAATGCGTGTTTGGATAAATATCCAGGTAGATGAGCTCTGTTTTCCTGCCATGCTCCATGACCTGTGGAGGTGGGTTTCCATGTGAGTGTGTGCTCAGTAGGTGATGTGTCTGCTGTGGAGGTGTGTTTGGGCACCCAAAGCTGAGTTGTGTGGGAATGTGGACTCAAGTGCCAGAGTACATAGAGGTATATCATGTGGGGTATGTGAGGAGTCATCTCACATCTCAGTGCACTTAAAAGTGGTGGATTGTATTGTCTTATCCGTCAAAACTCAATAAACCAAAAGGAGGGAGCCAGCTGTGTGCTATGACAGAGATTGGGGCCATTTTAGATGGGATGGTCCATAAAAGCATCTCCAAGCAGGTGCCATTTGGTGCCAACTCCAAGAACTGGGGACTCAAGGCTCAGATTGGCCCCCCTCCTCTAGCCTGGAGCCCAGCATGGCTTCCGGGCTCTAGAGGTCCCTGTTTGTTGTTGTTTAGCCGCTAAGTTGTGTCTGACTCTTTTGCAACTCCACAGACTGTAGCCCTCCGGGCTTCTCTGTCCATGGAATTTCCAGGCAAGAATACTGGACTGGGTAGCCATTTCATTCTCCAGGGGATCTTCCCAACTCAGGGATCAAACCCATGTTTCCTGCACTGGCAGGTGGATTCTTTACCGCTGAGCCACCAGGAAAGCACATAGCTAGAAGGTCTCTGGCCCCGCCTCCCACCATCTTCTTCCCGAGATTTTCTCCTTCACTTCCTGAATCTCTCACCCATGGGTCACTTGTTCTCTTCCTCCAGCCAGGACCCTTCCAGGCTTGCCCTTCCTAATAAATATTCTCTAATAAATATTTTAGTGCCCATGGAGATCAATGGTGCATCACCAATGGGAAACTGGATGTAAATCATCTCGGCTTAAATCAATGTTCACACATTAGGGCTATTAGTTCATTAGGAAGCCTTTGATGGATAGCAGCAGGATCTGGGATGTCACACCTGGAGTCCCCCTTCCTCTTCTTCCCGCGCTGATGCAGCCACTGAGGGGCAGGTGCCTGGGGAGGGAACTCACCCTCAGAGACTGACTCTCTCCTCCACATCAATAGAAAGTTGTCCTCAGTGGGGTGTTCCATTCTCCACCTCCTTGCCTAAGCCTCACAACTACATTTGAGATTAAAAATTTTTTTTTTACTTGGAGTATAGTTGACTTTCAATATCAGGTCTATTTATTTATTTTTAATTTTTGGCTACACCCTGTGGCATGTGGAATATTAGTTCCCCAACCAGGGATTGAACCCACACTCCCTACATTGGAAGGTGAAATCTTAACCACTACACTTCCAGAGAAATCCCCTTCATTTGAGATTTCGACAGCTAGAAGGAGGTAATAGATTCTGAGTGTGAGGATGTCCACCATTTTAGAGCTGGACTGATGCTCAGTTACCAGTTTGTTTATTCATCAATCATTTATTGAGCACCTACTGTGTGCAAACAAAAAATGGCAGGTGAAAGCCAACAAAATGTGAATACCTTTCGAGCTATTTACTCCTCTTCTTCCTTTTCACAGAGAAATGTGCATATGACTTTGATGAGAAGAATGCACATCACAGTTTTGTCTGCAATGGACAATAAAGATCTAAGCATTCGCCAGTGGGTGACAGGTTAAATGACCCATGGTTTGTCCATACAGTGGAATATTACTTTTGCAAACCTAGTGGATTAAATGTTTAAAGATAGTTAATATGATGAAAACGAACATGTAAATATACAAATCAGTAGATTCACACCCATTTCGATGAAAACTCAAATCCACACATTTACAGCACCCCCCTGTGAACACCCAACCATGCGCCACTGCATATACAAATCCTCAGATATTCACGTGGACCCACAGACCCACAAACCCACATGACCACCTACTTGTGGAAAGACAGACACACACACGACCCTAAGGCCGTTGGCCCCCGTGCTCCTCTGAGCGTCTAAGCTGAGCTCCCTCCAGCTGCCACCTGCTAGTTCTCTCCAAGTGCAAAGAAACGAAGGATGTAGTGGGAATTTGGTGTCAGTTTTCACAGAAGCCCAACTCAGTCTCTGCGGGCTTGCGGGGGAACATGGCCCCAGCGGCCTCACCTTGGCCCTCAGGGCAGCCAGCCAGGAAGCAAGCTGATTTCAGCGATGATGCGGGTTGCCCCCCAGCTGCCCGAGTTTGCTGGAAAAGGGCATCCTGTTCTCCTGTCTGCACATGTCTGGGATACTGCGCCCGGGACAGCCTCTTTGCCTCTCTCTCCTGCTCTCAGACCAGGCTGGGAGGCCCAGGGGAACGAGCTTGCTGAGATTTCTAGAGCTTCCTATTTGTCGAAACCAGCCTGTTCCCACAAATCCCAAAATAGAGTCCCTGGCAGAGCCGTGAACTCTGAAATGCAGAGACAGCTGCAAAGAAAAATAGTGGAAAGGAACAGGCAGGAGAGTTGTCTGCCTTCGCCTCCAGTCTCAGAAGGGTCCTGGAGTGGACAAGGGCATCAGGGGGTCAGCATTCTCCATAACATCCACCCGCCCTAGTCTCCAAATAGGCTTCAAATGATGCCTAATGAGAGTGTATAAAACTGCTCAGAGAGCTCTAGGGAAAACCAGGACATTTCCTTGGGCAAAAAAAAATTGCTGTTCCTTTACCTTCCCTGAAAGTTCTTTTCTGAGTTTAACCTAAAGCCTTCAAGCCTTCAAACTACAGCTATATCTCCTCCTCCTCCTCCATGTCCTCTGGGCCTCCTCTTTTTCTGAGAATACTGTTTATTTTCATTCTCCAGTGAAATGAGTGACTCATTTCCCTGGACACTCATTATGCTGAGGACACATGGCACTGCTCTTCCTAGGAGGGTGGCCATTGCCGTGATTATCACCAATAGGTGTTCAGAAATGCCACAGAACAACAGAGGGGACAGAAACAAGGAAGCTTCTTGAAAGAAAAATCATTTCACTGGGGCCTTGAAGGCCAAACAAGATTTTGAATTCAGGAGGGAGGGCAGCAATTAAAAAAGGGCGGCATTTCGGGTGGGAATGGGAATACAGGCAGTGGGAAGGAGGGGAACATAGGAAGCAGAGCAGCTCAGAAACAGGAGCACAAGCACCAAAAGAGAGCTCACAGGTTGTCACGAGACAAGGAAATGATTTTTTAAAGGAATGAGAAAGAGATGTATTAAGACCTGAAAAATGTCAGCATATGTGAGGATGAGGTGGTGTGGGGAAACCAGATTCAAGGAAGATAAGGATTGAGAGTAGCCTGGAGAGGCCAAAAAATGGAGCAAAGACACTTAGTAGTGAATGGAAAGCAGTCAGCATGCCCATTTCACAGATGCAAAAACTGAGGCTTGGAGGAATGAAATGAGCCCCAAGTCTCCCAACTGAGTTAAGTGGCTGAGGTGCAGGTAGTTCAACCAGCACACTCTCCAAATGGCCGTCAAGTTTACTGATTGTTTTTCTCTTGAAAAGAAGGACCTGAAAGCACAAAGTCAATAGTCTCAGGTGAGAAAGAGCAGAGCAAGGCTCACACGGGAGGGGGAGGGGATGGAGGACTGGGGGCTGGGGGGTGGCAAGGGTGACATCACCATTGTGTCCTGAGGACCCTGATCCATCTACAGACCATCCTGGGTTTATAGCCACTGCCCTCAATTTGGCAGCCCCAAATGCTCTTCTCCCTCTCAGAGGTTTATTGGCGAAATCTGCTCTGAAAACAGTTCTACCACCCCCCACCCCGCTCCCCCTATCTGGGGCTCAGTCCCCCTCCTCCTCCAGCCTCCTCCCTAGCTTCACATCTATTGGATTTCTTTCTATGTAAGCCCAGGAGCCTTGCCTGGGTGGGGTCGGCCCTTTGAGCTGAAGACCCCAGAAGTCTGGCGGTGGGCCGGGAACAGTGTGGGTCTGAGCAAGGCCTCTGTTGAGCAGCTGCTGCTCCTGCCACTAATTCAGCTGAGGACCTGGCTCTCAGCAGGGCCATGGCTTGCTGGCAGGGTCGCCAATGACTGGTGGAACTCTGCCAGCGCTTGCTTGGCGTTCTGGTCTAGGAAGCGCTTGGCCTGCTGACCACAGGAGTAGGGGCGAGGGGGTGACTGACAGCATGTCACTGAGCTGCGCAGGGGCCAGGGTGAGAAGGGAACAGTGGGGACATAGCATGAGCACCTGCACAGCCCTGGCGCGCAGCAGGCAGTGAGCCAGTGTGTGCTGCGAGCGTGAGCAGAGAGGAGAGGAAGGAAGGGTGAGAAGAGAGGAAGAAAGAACGAGGGAAGCAAGAAGGGAGGGAGGGAGACAGAAGAGCCCCAACTGGGAAGACAGGACAGCCGAGCTCTATCACATAGTGAGCACACGTGCGTGAACTCAGAGTCACATGACTGTATTTGGAATCTGAAAAATCAGGTTGGGAAAGCACATGTGCTTAGTGTGCTCAGCCGTGTCTGACTCTTTGCAACCCCATGGACTGTAGCTCTCCAGGCTCCTCTGTCCATGGAGATTCTCCAAGCAAGAATACTGGAGTGGGTTGCCATGCCCTCCTCCAAGGGATCTTCCCAACCCAGGAATCGAACCCAGGTCTCCTGCATTACAGGTGGATTCTTTACCATCTGAGCCACAAGGGAAGCCTAACCTTTAAATATTTAACTAGGCTATCAGACATATGAGAGTCTTGAAAATAGTAAAACTGCCAAGACTAGCAAAGTATAGACTCTGGATCCAGACTATTTTGGACTGAATCCAAAATAGTCTGCCATGTGTAAACTGTGTGAGTTTGGTCCAGTTACAGAACCTCTCTGTGCCTTTTCACCTGGAAAATGGAGATAATAATCATACCTGCCTGGCTTCTTGTGAAGGTTAAATAATTCAACATTTGTGAAGCAGTTAGAATAGAGTCTGCCACAAAGTCAGGGTTTAATCAACATTAGCTGTAGCTATGATCAGAGAGGGGAAGTAACTTATCCAAAGCCACACAGCTAGCAGAGGCAGTATTCCAAGCTAAGCTTGTTTGGTCCCCAAAGCCACACATTTTTAGTAGAGTAGAGATGGAAAGAGATCTTTTATTTCTGTGGAAATAAAGCAGCAGAGATAGAAAGAGATCCTTTATTTCCATGCCCTCTTCTCCCCACCTCCCTGCCCCGCCAGTCACTCCCAGGCAAAATTGCTCTTCCATGCCATCTCCCTGGCCAGGGCTGAGAAGCCTAGCATTGCTGTGTTCCCAGACAGGGCATGTTCTCTCTTCAACTTCTGTCCTTGAAAAGGGCCAGAGCCTCTGTGTGAAGGGGAAAGAGAGTCTGCAGGCAGCCTTGGCCACCCAGCCTCACGGGGCCCTGCGGGATTGCTTCCTTCTGCTTTCCTCTGCATGTCAGGGTGACAGAGACCAGCCCAAGCCTGGCGTGCCTGGAGACTGTCTGCCCAGCCTTGCCCAGAACACCCCTCAGGGAAGCCAGAGGCCGAGATCACAAGCAATGAGCAAACGGGCTGGCCACTGGCAGGGCAGCTAAGAATAACGATAACAACGGATGATATTGCTTACTATATGTTATGATCCGGGCTCCTTAAAAATAGCACCATCTTAAATCCTTACTTCATCTCTTGAGAGCTTTCTCCCTGGTTCTTTCTTACAGATAAGGAGACTAAGCTCAGAAAGGCCAAGGTATTTAACCCAAGTCACACAGCGTTAAAGGGCAGAGGCAAGATTCAAAGCCAAATGCTGATTGGTTCCAAAGTCAGGTTGTTAACCCATGCTACAAAGCCTTACCTGGTTGGCTGCTTGGAACACTTTGTTCCTTCTGGTCCCTGTACCAAGGGCCAGCTGAGAGATAAGTGATCACTGAGTGGAGCCCCTGAAAGAACATGGAGGCCATCTTGCCCTGCCTCTCACTGGCCCTTGTGTGGGTCAATATAATGAATGCAAATATATGCAAATCACACGCAGAATTACCTGTCAGTTTTCTGAACCCCCAAGGGGCTCTTTAGAAAATTCTGAAGTGGTATTTCCCAACTTTCAGATATTTAAATACCACTAGTCAATTCATGGAGACTCATTGGTAAAGAATCTGCCTGTCAGTGCAGGAGACAGAAGAGATACGGGTTCGATCCCTGGGTCGGGAAGATCCCCTTGAGAAAGAAATGGCAACCCACTCCAGTACTCTTGCCTGGGAAGTCACGTGGACGGAGGAGCCTGGTGGGCTACAATCCATGGGGTCACAAAAGAGTCGGACACGACTGAGCGACTGAACAAGTCAATTCATAAAATCTGCATTGTTATTTACTAATATTCTTTAAACTTGATTTATTTTTCTTAACTTAAAAAAATTCACCCCAAAACAGGAAAATTGAAATCAGTATCGTAAATATAAAACCATTACCACAAACCAAAATGAAGTCTAGAAATGAAAACAATGAGCACCTTACAATGGTACAAAATCCTAGCTGGGGGTACTTCCCTGGCAGTCCCATGATTAAGACTCTGCCTGCACTACAGGAGGTATAGGTTCAATCTCTGGTTAGGGAACTAAGATCCCACAAGCCATGTGGCTCTGTTAAAAAAATAAAAATAAAAATCCTAGCTGGGAATTACAATTTAAAGGTTCCTGAAGCTTTGAGTGAGAGGACCTTTCTCACTCATCCTGTCTCTCGCTGTCTTTTTTATTTGTGAAAAATGGGTGCATGTTCATTAAAGCAATGTTTATATTACAGATCTGCTGGTCAGAAGTCTGGGCGGGGGGGGGGCAGGACTCCGTTCTTTCCTGGAGTCTCTAGGGAGAATCGCTTCCTTGCCCCTTCAGTTCCACCTGGCCATAGGACTGAGATCTACATCTGTTTGCTGGCTGGCAGCTGGGGACCACTGTTACCTGCAGGAAGCCTGTTTGGTCCTCGCACATGTCCTCCTAATTTTCATGACCCCTGGATCCTTATCATGCTGCCATCTTTCTGGTTCTCAACAGCCAAGGCAAGTTCTTGGATTGTAACGACTCATGGAACTAGATTGGTCCCGTCTGGAAAATCCAGAACAGTCTCCCCATCAGAAAGGACTTAACCTTTATCATACCTGCAAAGTTCCTTTGGCCAGGCACAGTAACATATTCACAGGTGTGGACATCTTTGTTGTTGATGTTCAGTCACTCATTCGTGTCCCACTCTTTGTGACCACATGGACTGCAGCACGCCAGGCTCCCCTGTCCTCCACTGTCTCCCAGAGTTTTCTCAAATTCATGTCCATTGAGTCAGTGATGCTGCCTAACCATCTCATTCCCTGCTGCCATGGATATTTTTTGGGGGGTCATTATTTTGCTTACCCCTGGATACTAGCACCGAACAGAGACTTTCTTCTTGGTAGAATCAGAGAGGGAGGCAGGGAAGGAAGAAGGAACAGAGGGAGGCAGGGAAGGAGGGAAGGAGGGAGCTGTCTGCTGAGTCTATATAATTTATAATCCTGTCTATGGGCCACTTAAAATAATTCTGTGAATGAAGCCTTGCTCGATAAGTCTTGCCCTGCCATGATCACAGCTGATAAGCTTTGGAAGTGCTCACATAGCCAGTCTTGCCCTGGCCATGTGCGTTTCCATCTGAAATAGAAAAGAAGCAATGGAATGTCTCAGAGAGAATCCTCAAGAACTTTTCACTCAAGGCTCACATCTTCCTTTCTGACTACCTAGAGATATCCCTGGCCCCCCACAATGCTCTCCTGGCTCAGAGTTGATTCCTTCTGGGTTCAGTCTCTATTTGGTTCCACAGGAGTCCCTTCCAGCTCCCAGAATGGCTGCAATGTGTCATTCCCCTGAACTACATGGAGGCTTTAACAGCAGACCTGGGAAAGACTGAGCAATGCTGCTGGGAGGTGCTGGGTGGCTGGCTTCTTTCTCTAAGAGGCCTGGTCTCTCGCCCTTTGCTAATTACTTTGATCCTTTGCACTTTGTAAAAAAGCCCCACAACACCAATTGGTCCCCTCTGGCTTTAACCTTGCAACCCAGTTGGCCCTTGTAAAAGTCGGGGGTGGGGGCCGGAGGGAGGCCAGGCAGGGGCAGGCACAGGCTCCCCAGATCTGCACAGACTGCCTTGGGTCTGTTCCTGTAATGATCGCTTCCCAGGGCTCTCACCAAAAAAAAAAAAAAAAAAGGACAAATAAAAGGCTTTTTACAAGATGGCAGGGCTGTGTGTGAGATTGACTCCATCAACCACCAGTTCATTTGGGAGTTTCTTTGCCTGTTCACATAACTTTCCTTCCAGATCTCTCAGCAACTGGCTGCCTCTGTCTTATTCACTCCAGCTTCCCACAGCTCTGGACAGCCTCCTTTCCCACCCCTGGCTCCAGCCTCAGGCCCTGCCCTTGGCAAATCCTCACTTTTATCCTCTTCTGCTCCTTTCCCCATTCTACAAAGCTACACTGGTGAAGCAGTGTGAATTTGCCATCTGGGGAGACAGAGAATTGACTTGCAGGAACTCATGAAGCTGAATGTAAAAAAGAAGACTGTTGATTGAGATGAGGATTAGGAAGGGAACCCTGTGGGCAGGCATACATAGGAAACAGGGTTTTTTTTCTCCTTGGAAAAAGCATAAATGTGGCCCAAACCCCACCTATGTGTCTTTAAGAGTAGATTCTCTGTCACAGACTGGTTGACACACACGTGTGTATCAGAATTAGGTTCTGTTATAATGAAGTCCTAAAAGTTGCATATTATTTACTTTCAGAAAAATCTACTTTCCTTAATACAAGGTGATCCCCATTACAGAGTATGTATAGGTCAGCTTTTGCTGCATGACAAACTACTCCCAGACTCAGTGACTACCCAAACCAGTGTTTACTTAGTCTATGAGTCTTCTGGCCAATTTTTCTTTTTAATTAAAAAACAATTATTTTTAATTGGAGGACAACTGCTTTACAATGTTGTCTTGGTTTCTGCCATACAACAAGGTGAATCAGCCATAGGTATACTTACATCCCCTCCCTCTTGAACCTCTCTCCCACACCCCCCACCCCACCCCATTCTACCCCTCTAGGTTGTCACAGAGCACCCGGTTGAGCTCCCTGTTTTATACAGAAACTTCCCATTAGCTATCTCTTTTGCATATTGCAATGTATATGTTTCGATGCTGCTCTCTCAATTCCTCCCACCCTCAGCTTTTGAGCTGAGTTCAGCTGGGTAGTTCTTCCAGCCTGTGTGTGTGTGTGTGTGTGTGTGTGTGTGTGTGTACACATGCATTCAGTCATGTCTGACTCTGGACTGTAGCCCACCAGCTCCTCTGTCCAGAAAAATTTCCAGGTAAGGATACCAGAGTGGGTAGCAACTTCCTTATTCCTGACGCATGGACTGAACCTGCGTCCCTTGTGTCTCCTGCATTGGCGGGCAGATTCTTTACCACTGTATCACCTCCCTCTGGTCTGTGGGGGGCTCACAAATGTGTGAGTCGGCTTCTGCGTTGGCTGGATGATGGCTGGTCCAGGGGACTTTGCTGGGACTTCCTTGCCAGTCCTGCAAGTGGTTTTTACCCTCCAGTAGATGGCTCAGGCTCACTTTCATGGTGGTGGTGGCTTTCCAAGGGAAATGAAGGCATACAAGGCCTCCTGAATCCTTGGTCAAGAATTGCCACCTTGTCAAATTCTGTTATACTTTACTGTTCAAAGCAAATCACCAGGCCAGCTTAGATTCAAAGATGGGGAAATACTCTCCAGTGCTTGCTGGGAAAAGCTACAGTCCCACTACAAACAGCATGGATACTGGGAAAGGAAAAAGATTGTGATCGTTTTTGCAGTCTAACACAGTTTATTTCCCATTGTCATTCCCTGGAACTCTAGTCCCAGGAAAGGATCAATAGGGACGATAGGGTATGAAAGAATGTGTGATCAAAGAATTTGTGAAAATTTGGTCTCGACAAAGTAAATAAGGGACTTCCCTGCTGATCCAGTGGCTAAGACTCCAAGTTCCCAGTACAGGGAACCCAGGGTTCCATCCCTGGGCAGGGAACTAGATCCCACATGCCATAACTCAGAGTTTGAATGCTGCAACTAAGATCCAGCAGTCTGCAACTAAGACCGAAGATCCAGTGACTAAGACTGGATGCAGCCACATAAATAAATAAATATTAAACAAAAAAACCAACCAAAGTAAATAAGCTTTAATGCAGGACTTCTCAGAGCCTTTCATCACCACAGTGCCTGATGAGTGAGCCTTCAAGATTGGAAAACAGCAGACAGTCCAGTGATTGACAAATTCCCAATTGGATTGTTCTTTTGGAGGGAACATCTCCCAGAATTCATAGCTGTAAATTGTATTTTGGGAAATACAATTGCAATATCATAACTCATGCGAATTTGCGTCAGATATGTCGTTCCGGGTAAAGATGAAAGGGGAGCCTTCACAGGAAGTTCTTTCTCACCTGGACCACTCCCAGAGGTCAGCTATCATTACTGAGACACTGTTAAGAATTGGAATGATTCTATGATTGTAGGGATTTACTTCCAGCATATTTTTGCTGGGAGAAGAGCCGGGCAGTGAAGTTCATCAAATTGGTGATAAATAATGCCATCACCAAGACTCATCCCACCCAAAGACAAATGTTCTGGAGGGATGATTCAGAATAATTCCTTCTGGTCGCTTTTCCCCATCTGTATTTATTTTCTTTATGTGGTTGACCTCACCCAAGTTTCTGCCATTTTTTATTTACAACCTCACATTACACCAGAAGCATTTTTTAAAGATCAGTTCAGGAGGAGCTCAATATTCTACCATATGGATGTAATATTTTGCCTAATAACAGCCCCTCTCCTAAGCTGGGTATTTATTCTTGCCCCTCCTATTTCATTATTTGGAATCAGAGCTTCTGTAAGAAGGGTTTTGTTGGGTTTCGTTATTTTGTTCAGTTGGAGAGCTGAAAGGGTCATGGGGGAACTGAAGGCATTGGACTTTTTATTTTCCTGTTTGTTTGCTTTTCGTGGCAAGGTGAGCATGATTGGAAGTACGGTTAAGATCAGGTCAGTGCTCAACATTTCCATTGCTGGGGTCCCAGTTGGCAGGAGGAAGAGGAGGATTCTTGCCATGTTTTCAGATAAATTGCACTTGTGGTCTCGCCAAACTGCAAGCAGGATTCAGGTTTGGCTGGAGTCTGTGGTCTCTCTCACAGCTGTTAAATCCTCTGCAGACCACAGGCCAAAAATGACTGTGTTCAGGGACTCGGAATCACTTATTTCTCTCCTATTTCCTACCTACCTTGTATCCAGAAATCATAGAAGAAAATCTATTCTTAGTAAATGGGTTTTCTGGTTTTTCAAAGTTAAGAGAGCTCAGGAGAAGGAGGGGAGAAGAAAAAGAAAACATAGCTGGTGTTGAAATTAGCTTGTGTTTAGTTACTTTTTCCCCCTTGGACTAGATTTGACTTTTTCCACAGTCCCTGAAGCATGAGTTCTGTAGTAGTTTTCCACAAGTCTGATCTGAGGAAATTAGACCTTGGGACACAAACTGTGAGCCCAAAGAATCCCCTCAGGCTTGTATCATGTACAGACGGGTCATGGAAATCTCCCAGATGGCTCCTGTGTTCTCAGATGCCCTCGGGACTCAAGGCCAACAGCTTAAGTGCTCTGAGCCTCAGTTTCTGCATCTGTGAAATGGGACTGTGTTGTCAATAAATTAGGTGAGCTAGCTGCACTAATGTGCCAGGCTCTATTCTAAGTGTTTTACAGTGAAAACTCTTTCATTCCTGGGAACACCTTTATGACATAAGCCCCATGGGGATCCTCATTTGACAAATGAGAAAACTTAAGTCAGAGAAACTGTAAAACATACTGTTCATTATAAATCAACTACATACATACAGACAGACAGACACAAAGTACTGAATACAGTTCCTGGTGCCCAGTGGGCACTCAGTATTTTAGGAGATTTCTAAGATCCTGAGCCATCCCATTCATCACGATATATTACCATAACTTCTTTCTTTTTTTTTCTAAATTTAGTTATTTGGCTGCGCCAGGTCTTAGTTGCAGCATGTAAACTCTTAGTTGCAGCACGTGGAATCCAGTTCCCTGACCAGGGATTGAACCCAGGCCTCCTGCATTGGGAGCACAAAATCTTAGCCACTGGACTACCTGGAAAGTCCGTCTCATTGCTTAACTCTCTGACTTCTCCCAAAGACAGTAAGCTCCCTATTGTAATCAGCTCCTTCATACATTGTCCCAAGAACGCAGCCCAGGCCCTGGCCAGGGGTGGATGTTCCATAAATGTTCATTGAATGAACAAATTCTAAAGTAGTAACAGCTCAGTTCCCCACTCACAGCCTGGCCACAATTCCACCTCATTCTGCCAGATCCTTGCCTGGTCAGGTGTTCAGGGCTTTGCTGGAAAGGAACTCACCCAAAGTACCAAAAAGGAAAAATGGGAGGGGGTTGATGAGTGGGAACGTGGATCCTACTGAGATCTGGGCAACGGAAAAAAAAAAAAAAAACAACAACAACTCACAAACTGTTTAAACAGGGCCTTCCATTACTTTCTCTATTCTTGTTACTGAGAGGAGAAAAATGAGATGCAAAGCCCCCATCAACTATAAACTCATGGAACAAGTCAGATCAAATATCAAATGGTGAGGGCGCCCCCAACTCATGAAATTCTTTGTAGAACCAGAAAGATAGTTGTAAGAACAAGCAGAAGTTTTTGAAGACATGGCAGAAAACATGTGCTGAGAAGCATCATTCACTTTTAAGCCAGCAGATGCTAGACTTGAGATGCAGTAGGTAAGGAGAGCTGATTTGCAAGAGCTGGTACAACAAAGGTAGCATACAGGAGAAGACCCGAGTTTTAAAGGGGAGATCTCCAACATAAGTTAGTGGCATAATGAGTTGAATTCAGCAAATCTTGAGTTGAATCATATACATGACAGTCACCGTGTGACAGGCTGAGTTCATGAAAGTGAACAGGACATACTTTCTCCCTTCCTCTTGGGGGCTTATATCAGATGGGGAAATTTAAATGGAACTCAGACAAACTTACAATAAACCTAGGAGTGCAGATTGACATAATCAAAGGAAAAAATAAAATAAAATCTAACCACCAGGTTGGAAGCTGATCTGAAAATACAGACATAAGTTTGAAAGCAATCGGTTATTCATTCAACAAACAGAGGAGTTAAATTTTCACCATATTGTGAAATGGGAAAATTTGTTCTTAAGGCTTTCCTACCTCGTGTTTCAGCACATTTTCATAGCCTCCTGATTTCTCTCCCTCTCACCTCACCAACTGCTCAATTCTCTATTGCCCTACCTCCCCCTTCCCCACATTCCACAGTTTAAAAGTTGAACCTCAGCTCCTTCTAAGGAGAAATGGAGAAACTAACGAGGGTGCAAATGACAGAAGACAGCTTAACACACGTTGCAACTTTAGGAACTGAGCACAAACCGGCATTTGTGTTTAATCCCGTATTTGCTCCTCCCAAAGAAACAAATCTTTAACTGCAGAATTTCCAAAAATTGACGTTTATGCTGCAGGAAGACACAGGAAATGCAGCCTTTTATAGCTACAGATTTCTTGTAAGGATTTAATTCAGAGGCAGCAGTTTCAGCAAACCATTTATTAAGCTCCTAATACACGCCAGGTGCTTGAACAAGTGCCATGTTGCTTATTCCTCACTGCAGTCTCAGACCTGGGCTTTGAGACATCAGGAAGGGTTTACAGAATAAAGAGAGGCACTCTGTGGGGAGGTTTCGGCTCTTGTGTAGGAATGGAGTCATCGCGGATAAAGGCATATGGGATGGGTGTGGGGGTCTTGGGAAGGAAGGGAAGAAAATAGTAGCAGAGCATGAAAATAAGAAACAGACAGTGGAAAACTGCAATTATAAGGGCTGATATGTGTTAATCAGGGGCCAGGTCCCAACGCCCAGCAACTGCCCTAACTCTCAGAGCAGACGTTGGGATGCGGGTGCAGTAGTCATCATCACGCTTGCCAGGCAGTTGAAGAAACAGACTCTGAGACATAAGGAACCCGTTGTGGGTCAGTGAGGAGCACAACCAGAATTCAACCCAAAGCTGCCTACTTTCACCCACTTAGGAGTCACCGGACCCGAGCATGAGCCATGTTGGCCTTCTTCTGTAGAGGAGGCAACGGGGAACTCCCAACTGGTATTTGAAAGGTATCCTCACTCTGTGATGACCTGGAAGGGTGGGCAGGGAGAGCAGAAGGGCAGTTCAAGAGAAAGGGGCTATATGTATACATCCAGCTGATTCACGTTGCTGTTCAGCATAAACTAACACATCATTGTAAAGCAATTATACTCCAATTAAAAAATAAATTAAAAAAAAAGAGATACCCCCAGGTCTGTATTCTGGCATGAGAACACGTCTTGGCGTCTGATTAGAATGATACCTCAGCTCTAAACGTAAAATAAGAATTAGCATCTTGGTTAAGCTTACAGAGAAATACTACAGAATTTCTCCCATAGACTTTCCAAAGTGAAAGTCACTCAGTCGTGTCCAAGTCTTTGCGACCCCATGGACTATCCAGTCCATGGAATGCTCCAGGCCAGAATACTGGAGTGGGTAGCCTTTCCCTTCTGCAGGGGATCTTCCCAACCCAAGGATCAAACCCAAGTCTCTCGCATTGCGGGTGGATTCTTTACCAGCTGAGCCACAGGGAAAGCCCAAGAATATTAGAGTGGGTAGCCTATGCCTTTTCCAGGGGGATCTTCCTGACCCAGGAATCAAACCGGGGTCTCCTGCATTGCAGGTGGATTCTTTACCAACTGAGCTATCAGGGAAGCCCATAGACCTTCCAAAGCACTTCACAAATGGTGCCAGGTGGGAGGTCAGGAGAAGGTAAAAGTCTTAACCAAAGTCTTTAAGAAGGCCTGAGTGAGACTTGGGTTCCCAGTAGCCATTTGCTTCCTTACACACTAAACCAGAGTGTTTGAGGGTATATGTTTGTTTTTTAATATTTATTTAATTATTTATTTGGTTGTATTGGGTCTTAGTTGCAGCATGTGAGATCTAGTTCCCTGACCAGGGATTGAACCTGGGCCCCTTGCATTGGGAGCTCAGAGTCTTTAGCCGCTGGACCACCAGGGAAGTCCCTGTATGTTTGTTCTTTCCCACTGAAATACAGACAGGGCAGGAAAACAGTCGTGGGGGACCCAGGCCCAACATCAAAGCCTTTCATCCAGTGTTGCCAGAGTCCTATGTTCTAGCCCTCACAAACTAGCTTTGCTCTTAAGTGTTTGTGAGCCTTCAGCCTACCAGTCTAGGTGACTCCATATTGAAATATTGTTCAACGTGAACAGAATTTATTTCCAGCCATTCATGTATGTCAGTGCTTATCATTCGATGCCTTTAATTCCTAACAATGACATCATCCTCTTTCCCAAAGCAGAATGAAGCTCTGAGTTGGAAAGTGACTCGCAGGGAAGCCTCCATGGATTTGGATAACAATCAAGCTGTTTCCTTGGCCCCCAAGTCTGAGGCAGACTAATCAGGGAGGGTGGATAATCTCTGGTATTGTCAGAGATTCCGATCTCTTAACTGAGATGAAAAGACCAGACCGGTCTCCATTTCCCTGGCTCAGTGGTCAGTAAGAATGCATCTCATCTCACACGAACCATGGGAGCCCCAGGCCTTGGACAGACTCCAGTGTACTGTGTCCTCCCTAACTAGGCCCCCAATGGTATCACAGACTTGCAGTGGAATGTCAGAGACCCTTTGAAATCAAATGACACTCATTCTATATGTGGGATCCTATAGCTCAGGGAGGTTAAGAGCAGTATCAAGGCCATAGAGTCACCTGGTCAGTTAACAAGTGTTTATTTGAGCTCCAGCTGGGCTCCAGGTCCGTGATGGGCAGTGGCAAGGAGGTGATAAACAGATCTGACCCTGGACCTGCCCCCTTGGAGCTTACTAGCCAGTAGGAAATGCAGAGATTAGATCAACAATAAAGAATTAAGTAAATTTGTATCGGGGTGCACAGGGCAGCAAAGAAGAAGTTGAAGGGGCCAGGGGGGCCCTGTCTGGGGTGTAGTGGGGAGCCTTTCAGGAAGGACTTCCTGAGGGGGGAGATGCATGAACAGAAGTGTGCAAGGGAGGGAGCCAGGTGATGGAATGGAGGCATTCAAGGTCAAGGGAATGGTCTATGTAAAGATCGAGGGGCAGGAAGGGGCACAATGTATGAGGGCCCAGAACAGGACCTGCATGGGCCAGACAAGGGAAGCTGACAGATGAGGCCAGGAGAAATCAACAGCCACTCTAGAACTGAAATCTGGGGCTCCTGGCTCCTATGTGGGCTATAATAAATGACAGAGGGGGAAAAGGCAAACAGATCTAAAATGTGGACCCTGCCAATGTAAGAGATGGGAAAGTTTATTTTGAAGGTCTTCCCACCTCCCCCTTCAGGATTGAAGGTATTGATGAGTACACAGTGTTACAAGGGAAAATTAGGGCAGTTGACATTGAAGGCCTTTGGGTATTCCTAAGGCAGTTGATTCTGGAGACTGGCCCTCTCTGGCCTGAGCAGGTGAAGTCTACAGGGAAGACTTGCTCCAACTTAGCGCCACTGCTCAAAGCAGCAGTGACTACACTAGAGAGAAACTGTGACATCCTGGCCACAAAACCCAATCACCTTGAAAGTTACCTGGATGAACAGACTGCCACATTGGGATCAGCGCTTCTCACTGTGTAACAGGGCTGGGACTAGAGTAAGGCAAGCAACGCACTCATCTTGGGTGTGAAATTTAAGGTAATGTCAAAAAAGCCATCATGGAGATAAATAATATTTTAATGCAGTATTTCAAAAATCAAAATGAATGCCAAGGACCCACAATGAAAAATATATCAAAAGTTTAAGTAAAGACCAGATCGAACCCTACTCATGTACAACTCAGCCTCATTTGACTCACCATAATCCTGGCCCTGGTTCCAATAAAACTTTATTTACAAAGTCTGGTGGGCAGTCTACAGTTTGTCAGTTTCATTTTGTTAAAATATCACATTAAACTCTTATTTGTTTATTGAGGTTTTTGGCGCCCCTTAAATTTTGTGTCTAAGATCAGTGCCTCCCTCTTCGAAGGACATGAAATTGAGCAAACTCTAGGAGATAGTGGAAGACAGAGGAACCTGGTGTGCTATAGTCCATGGGGACACAAAGAGTCAGACATGACTTAGAGGCTGTACAAGAACGGCAATTTCTCATTGCTGGTGGTGTGAGCTCAGGCAAATAACTTCCATCTCTGATCCTCGATGTCTTCTCATGTAATACATGCAGTAACGGTGGTCCCAACCTCCAAAGCTGTAGTGAGGGTTACCCTCGTAAAAGACATTTGCGCAGTTACTAGCACTTGATTAATAGTGATTGCTTGTGTGGCTATAGCAAATATTCTGTTTATTGATGTTGCTTTTATAAGAGTTCTCTCCAACTAGAACCAATTCTGGGCCCTCAGGGGACTTCAGAGGACCTGGCATTCTCTACAGAGAGGGCAACTTTCTCACTTAAGAACAAGCCTCCTTTGGGTAACTGGGGCAACTTGGAGCTGCCTGCAAAGAAACTGTTCACCCAAGGCCAGAACTAGGTGCCTCGTGGGCTCCCAGAGTTCAAAACCCCATCATAGGGTGGCCCAGACTCTTGCTATGAATTTGAACTTGTCTTGCAAAACTGAAGTGTTTCAGGACCCAGGCATGCAATGTTGTAAAAAGGGGCAATTAAACCTATAAAACCAAGGTTTACAGGGGAATTTATAGTGTCGGAGGCTTTTTATAGCTCTTTAGATTAGTTTAAATAGAGGAAAAATGAACAGAGGAAAGAAAAAGAGAGGACTTGAAATTTGAGGAGACTTAAAAGTTCAGAAAGAAGCTTTTAGGAAGCACAAAGGGTCATAATCAGAGGCACATTTTTCCATCTTACTGTCTCTTGCAAATTGGAGCAAAAAAAAAAAAAAATTAAGAATAGCTGTCTCCTATCCCTTTTTACCTTGTCTTAGCTGTTTGAGAAGACCTGCAGGGGCTGGGGAAAGTCCTGAAGAGGGACTGGAGAATGAATGTAGGATTTTGAGAACATCAGTAGGTCCCATGGTGACTTCTCTGGACCTTGGGAGGAAACTAGCCTCGCTCCATCAGGCAGGTCCATGCAGTAAGGAGTCGATGTAGAGCCATGTGAGTTTGTCATAAGAGATGGGAAACATCCTCATTAGCCGTAAGGTGACTTTGGTCCTCAGAATACAGACCGCGTTAGGTCAAAGTTCTTCAGACCATGGTCTGAGAATCAGAGTTCCATCTGGCCACCATCCTCCCTCTTCTCTTCCCTCCACCCACAGTGGCCTCCTCCCTCTTTCTTGAAGCATCTGTGTCCTTTTATCCTTGGCTAAAGGCTGTTCCTCTACCAGAAAAGCCTTTTTCACACTTTTTAGATTCCTCAAATTCTAGAAGGTCCTCTTCTTTTTTTCTCTCTTAATATTTGCCTATGTTGGCTCTTAGTTGTGGCTAGCATGATCTTTCTTGATGGCGCTTGGGCTATCTAGATGTGCCATAGGGGCGTAGTTGCCCCGTAGCATGTGGGGTTTTAGTTCCCTGACCAAGGATCGAACCCATATCCCCTGCATTGCAAGGTGAATTCTTAGCCACTTGCCAACTGGGGAAGTCGCTGAGGTTCATTTCTTAATGACAGAGTTCACCAAGATATTACACAAAACAAGCATGGTGCCCAAAATGTAGATATAGTACGCTGTACAATGGAAAAATACCCACAGGCAAGATTATAATGTTTTCAAATGTATCAAATTTTTGAGAAAGGACATGCAAGCCACTGTGAAATATTTGACTCCAGAAAGAAATGTGTGTGTGAAGACACAGAGGAAAGAAGACTCACTTTTCCCCCGTTTTGTAAACTCTAACTTCCATTCTGTGATCATGCAGAACCTACTCAAAACTCAGGTTAATATTTTAAAAAATATTTAAACTCCCTGGTGGTGATCTGTACTGTAGTTTTGAAAGATGTCACCATTGAGGAAAACCAGGCGACGTGTACACAGGCTTTTTCTGTCTTATTTCTTCCAACCATATGTGACTCTACAATTACGTCAAAATAAAAGGCTTCCCTGGTGCCTCAGAGGTAAAGAATCCACAGGCAGTGCAGGAATCACCGGCAAGAGACGCAGGTTTGATCCCTGGGTTGGGAAGATCCCCTGGAGAAGGAAATGGTACCCCACTCAAGTATTCTTGCCTGGGAAATCCCACGGACAGATGAACCTGGTAGGCTATAGTCTGTGGGGTTATGAAGAGTCAGACACAACTTTGGGGCTAAACGAACAAACAAACAAAATTAATCTCACTTCCTCAAGAGACTGCGTCCTCTGCTGCCCAGCTTTAAGTTCAGTTCAGTTTAGTCGCTCAGTTGTGTCCGACTCTTTGCGACCCCATGAATGCGCAGCACTCCAGGCCTCCCTGTCCATCACCAACTCCCGGAGTTCACTCAGATTCACGTCCATCAAGTCAGTGATGCCATCCAGCCATCTCATCCTCTGTCGTCCCCTTCTCCTCCTGCCCCCAATCCCTCCCAGCATCAGTCTTTTGAAATGAGTCAACTCTTCGCATGAGGTGGCCAAAGTACTGGAATTTCAGCTTTAGCATCATTCCTTCCAAAGAACACCCAGGGTTGATCTCCTTCAGAATGGGCTGGTTGGATCTCCTTGCAGTCCAAGAACTTAGTCCTACCTAAAATGGACCTACTCTGACCCGGCATATGAGTTATTTAAGCCCTATCAGTCATAACCGTTGGTAGGCTATGCTGTTGTTGTTTAGTTGCTAAGTTGTGTGCTAAGTGGTGTCTGACCCTTTTGAGACACCCCCCCCCCCCCGCCCCCGCCCCTGCCTCCGCCATGGACTGTAACCCTCTGGACTCCTCTGTAAGTCCATAGGATTTCCCAGGCAAGAACACTTCTCCAGGGGATCGTCCTGACCCAGGGATCTGAAACAATGTCTCCTGCATTAGCAGGCAGATTCTTTACCACTGAGCCACCAGGGAAGCTGTTGGTAGCCTATAGTGGTTGTTAAATATTTTGAATATCACATCCACATATTTACACTCTTATGGTAACCTAGACTTCTCTTTCAAACGCACTTGTCAAAATTCAATTACATAGTTGAAAAAGTTTTCAAATTACAAACTCCATGAGTGTTTCCTGGAAAAGAATATTGGAGCAGGTTGCCATTTCCTTTTAGAGGGGATCTTCCTCACCCAAGGATTGAAACACCACCCTCCGCCCCACACCCGCCCCACTCACACTGCAGGCAGATTCTTTACCACTGAGCCAGGGAGGCCATTTTAACAACAGACATTTGAGCTCAAATAAGCAGCCTTCTTTCCAGTCACTAAGGATTTTCAAATAAAGTTCTACAAGAGATCATTCAATTGCTTTGATTTGACCCAGGTAGTATGCAGCACTCCTATTGGACTTTTTAGATTACCATTCAGTATGGAGCATTCCTATTGGATCTTTTTGACTACCATTCAGTATGCAGCATTCCTGTTGGCCACTCTGACAGACGCTTACACCAGTGCTTCCAACCAGCGTTTCCACAATGGCTTCCCAGGTGAGTTCTCATCTTTTTCTTCCTCTCAGTTACTTAGAATGCCGATTTACCCTATTTGCGTCTTTTATCTTTAGATAGAGGGCTTTCTTTGGCTGGAATCTGTCATAGAGAAGATATGTGAGAGGAAGTAAAGGTCATGTTTAAACTCAGGCTCCTGGGTCCATTCTAGCACTGTTGCTAATTGTGGTCTCAGAAAAGTAACTGACATTCTGTGTTTTCTGGCGTCCTCACCAGTAAAATTGGCTAATAACAGGACCTGCGTCATAGGGCTTTTGTGATCATTAACTGAGTTAATACAAGTCAAGAGCTTGGAACCACAGCCACATATATGTTAAGCATTTAACAAATGTTAGCTAAAAGCGTTTGGAGAGGCTTTATGACATGGTAACTGGTTGATTTTCTTCCCAAAGCTGATTTAACTCAGTTTGAATTTTTGGTTTTGCCATAAAAGTCAAATTCAGTTCTCTTGGTGAAGAAGCTTAAAGACTGCTATTTCCTGTCCTAATTATAGGCTTCAGCTGATGTCACCCTTGTTTTCCATTAAACATACTCAAGAATGTCTGGATTGATTATTTCTTTGGCCAGGTCCTTAAAAATTATTGAATATTTGTTGAGTACCAGGAATTCTACTAACTGCTTAAATACATTATTTTATTTCATAATGTTTAATCATAATTCTGATTCTGAAATAATCATTTTTTAAAATGTATCAAGCAGCAGTTATTGTGTTAAGTATCTTAGCTCATTTCACCGTTGGAAAGGCCCATAAAGTAGATGTTATCTGTATGAGATTGATTAACTTTTTCAAGATTATAGACGTAGTCATTGATACAACAGTGATTTGAACACAGATTTGGCTGATGCCAGAACTTGTCGTGTATTTCCAGAATTCCCCCCTCTGCTGTGCTTATACAATCTTAATTAAAAAATGTAAATAATTATTGTGTGCTACAGTAATACATAAATATCATACTTAAAAGTTATCTGTGATTTTTTTGGGTAGTGGGAAGTTTGATAAGCAGAGTTTTGGCAGATTATACCTAAAATGTGTATGTATGCCTGTCTGTGTGTGTGTCTTTTTTTCACATGTGTGATATTTCTGTGTTTTTTTTTTTTTATTCAAAAGTTTGTTGCTGAGAGTTACAGGTACATGTCCGCTTTAGGCACATGTCTTTAAAAACCATGCATATTTTTGGAAAATTAAAATTTTAAGTAGAGGCTTTTTGAAAATCGCTCAGTCCTGTCTGACTCTTTGGGACCCCATGGATTGTAGAGTCCATGGAATTCTTCAGGCCAGAATACTGGAGCGGGTAGCTGTTGCCCTCTCAAGGGGATCTTCCCAACCCAGGGATTGAACCCAGGTCTCCTGCATCGCAGGCAGATTCTTTACCAGCTGAACCACTACATTAAAAGAATGTGTCACTCATTTTTTGGAAATTAAAAAAAAAATTTTATTTGTTTGGGGGCTGTGCTGGGTCTTGTGGCTGCTCAGGCTTTTCTCTAGTTGTGGCAAGCAGCAGTTGCTGTCTAGTTGCAGTGTGCAGGCTTCTCATTGCTGGGGCTTGTTTTGTTGCGGAGCACGGTCTGTCCAGCACAAGCTCAACAGTTGTGGCACACAGGCTTAGTTGCTCCCTGGCACGTGGGATCGTCTCAACCCAGGGATAGAACCCATGTCTCCTGCGTTGGCAGGCAGATTCTTTACCACTGAGACACCTGGGAAGCCCCATTTCTTTGGAAATTTAAATGAAAATTGAAGTAGAGGATGTAGCTATTAGAAACTACAGTGAAAAAATACATAGCACTCATGCTTTGTAAATTACATAAAAATTTCAGTGGAGGGTTTAGCTAACTTTTTAAATTACAGTTATTCTCATGGGGGAAAATGATTTTTTTATTATGTTAAATCATCATCTTGGTATGTCATTTCACATCCCCCACATGCATCTGATTTTCACACTTGGATTCTCTCATATTGGATGCATCGTCTATACGTCTTAGTAAAGAGATGCATTAGGGGGTGGGGCTCATTGCACGTTTTTGATATCCAGATATCCTCCAGGGCTCTGCAGTTACTATGGAATAAAGTTCGGAATATATACCCTGGTACTTCAGGCTAGCCAATACACAAGTTGATTTTTCTTCTTTGTGGTTTCTAATAGCCTTCCCTTCATCCTGCACCACTTTTTTTCTGGGCAGGAAACCCAAAGGGACAGCAATTAGGAAGAGGATTCCATCCTTGCTTTCTCCCTTTCAATGGAAGTGGATAATTCAATCAGTCCACAGGCGTAAGGCCTCATCAGCCAGCAAGGAAAGGCAGTCCTTAAGCCAAGTCGATTCAGTGTTCATTGTTCTCTCTCTCTCCTTCTCTTCTTTCTTTCCTTCTAAGCTAAATTTAATGGAAGACAAATCAATCCACACCAAAAGGAAAAAAAAAAAAATCAGGCTTATTTTCACCAAAAGAAAATTTTGTTTTGTTTTTTTGGATCAGAAACACAGGTCTTCCCAAATCAAGTTAAGTGAGTCCCAGATGTGGACTCATTTCAAATGAAAAACACACCCCTATCATCACAGGCAGAACTCTGCTTGAGGAAAACGGTGATTGCAATGCCTGACACAAGAGAATTTCTCCAGAGAGTTTGTCCCAGCCTGTGGAGAGGAAGAGGAATGGGGAAGATGAAGGGCTGGTGTGTTTCTCCTCCCCCTGGGGAGAAGAGAGACGGGATTCAGGTTAATGAGGTTGGAGGGTCGATGTGAACCAATCAGAGGAGTGGAAAGCATCTTTGAATAGGGCCGAGGATGGCAAGAATGGAAGCTGCCACATGCTGAAGGCTGGGTTTATTAATGAGAAGGCACTGAAGCCATATTACACAGCCTGGACATGTACTGCCCAAAACAAACAAAACCCAACAAGAAATGACAGTGACGCTCACACTTGTGGGCATTCTGGAGAATTCTTTTTCCATGGGAAAATGGTAGATGGCAGCTGGAATGCTAGGGGATGACGTGATATGCAAATTAATATATTTCTTTTAAAGGCCAAGAGGAGAAGAGGGCCTTCTGACAGCCTTTGATTCAACCATTAATTTTCAAAGACTGATCGAGACACTGACATGTCACATGGACCTACTTCTAGTGTTAGACCAAAAGAAGAATGTTGAACCATGTAACCGAAGACATCTCTTGGTGAAAGATTCTCCTTTTAACAACTGTAATTCGCATTTTCATCAATGTCATGCTTTGCATAGATGAAAACAGTCATTCAAATGTGTTTCTTCTGTCTTCTCCTAATAAGCTTGATTTTACATTTCTTGCCATCTGGTTTCTTGAACAGAAATATGGAAGTACTTTGACTCTCTATATGCTTCTTACGGGGTTTAATCTAAGATGTGGCCTTTTCCTTTTTACTAAACTGGACTCTAACCCAGATTTTTCCCCCTAGACAGACTCTGTGGCTATTTTGGCAGGGCTCTTGCCCTTCCCTAAGCCGAACCGTTTAACCCAGTGTAATTACTTTATGATGAGCATCTCAGCCATTTCTTCCGGAGCACATGCAGCATCCTACCTCACTGTGCATCCCCACAGCATCTCAGCAGAGTTTATTAAACTCAATTGAGCCGGATGAGTTCACATAGCTCTCCAATAATTATATTTCTCAAATTGGTCCCATAATAGCAATAATTGCAAGCATGCATTGAATGCCAGCACTCTGCTTAGCGCTTTAAATACACTTGCCCACTGAAGCCTAATCTCAACTCCATGAAGTTAAAATTGAGTCCATTTTACAGAAAAGGAAACCAAGACTCAGTGAACAGCAGAGCCGGGATTCAAAAGAGTCACCGTGTACTAAGTTCTCTGCACGTTGCTTCTATCTTATGCTGTGAGTACAGTGCTAGACTCCAACAGAGCACAGATACCTGGGAGGAAGTAAGTGCGAACTGTCAGGGAAGGTTACAGAGGGCTTTGTCGTAGTTCGTACCAGGTCTGTTATGAGGTTGCCTGACCATGGTCTTGGACAGAGGCACAGGACATCGAAACATGAGTGAGCATGGGGCAAGGGGCACCTGAAGACATGGGCGAAGGACTGGAACTCTGATATTTCTAATGAATACAAGCCAGTGTCCAAATTATACAACTTTATCGTGTCTGAGATATGAACCTGTATTAATTTCCTGTGACTGCTGTAACAAATAACCACAAATTCAGTGGCTTTAATTTAAACTAATAGAAATTTATTCTCTCTTAGTCTGGAGGCCAGAAGTCCAAAATCAAGGTATCAGCAGGGCTGGATTCCCTCTACAGGCTCTAGAGGAGAAGGCTTGCTGGCCTCCTCCAGCTCCTGGTGGCTGCTGGCTTTCTTGGCTCATGGCTACGTAACCCTAACCTCTGCCTCCATCTTCCTCTGTGTCTTCATCTTCTTCTCATCCTTCTCTTCTAAGGACACTTGTCCTTGAGGTTAGGGTCTACCTGAATAATCCAGGATGAGTCCACCTTGAGATATTATTTTTTAATTTTTTTTTTACTTAAAAAAACATTTTTTTTATATTTTATTTTTTGGCCATGCCACATGGCATGTGGGACCTTAGTTGCCCAACCAGGGATTGAACCCACTCCCTTGCAGTAGAAGTGCAGGGTCTTAACCAGTGCACCACCAGTGAAGTCCACACCTTGAGATCTTGAACCTACTTACGTTGTTGGTGGTGGTGGTTTAATTGCTAAGTCATGTCCAACTCTTGCAACCCCATGGACTGTAGCCTGCCAGGCTCTTCCATCCATGGGATTCTCCAGATAAGAATATTGGAGTGGGTTGCCATTTCCTTCTCCGGGGGATCTTCCCGACCCAGGAATCGAACCCGGGTTTCCTGCACTGCAGGCAGATTCTTTACCAACTGAGCTACAGGGAAGCCCTACTTATATTGATAAAGACCCTTTTCCCCCCTCTAGTAACATCCACATCCTATCAGATCCATCGTCAGTTCTCATTGCCTCATCTTAATCAAACCTCTCAGCATTTGTTCCAGTTGATCACTTTTTCCTTTCTTCATTTACTTTCTGAACTTTTGCCCTTTCCTAGTTTTTTCTTTCTCCACCAAGAGAAAAGCCACACTCATGGGTTGTGAGAGGGTTAGGATGTGGATGTATCTTTCTAGAGGTCCACCTCTCAACCTTCTACTACCCATATAGCAAATATTAAATAAAGGGAATCACTGAAACCTTAGGCAAGTAAAGAGGAATTCTGTTGAAAAGAAGGCAAAGACCATGGGTTAGAACTTATCCCCTCCCCTTGGCAGTTAGCCCCAGGCCTAAAACCATGGAGGCTTCATAAACAGCTACCTTTTGAGGGCCAGGGCAGCCCAACAGAAATGGCAGAAGCTTCAGCAAGCCCTGGTTTAAATATAGACTCTCTCATTTTCTAGTTCTGGTTTCATGTAAATCATTTTGCTTCTTTGAGTTTCAGTCCTCTGCAGAATGGGACTGATCCTAATGCTTGCCTGGCTAGGTGAACAAGAAGAGTAGAAAAGTACGCATACTATGAGTCACAGTCATTCCTACATTCATCCATGCATATTTAGGGGGCATGTATTTTTTTCTAATTTATTTCACAGGGCTTTATTGAGCACCTGCCATGTTCTAGCCATTACCCAAGATGATGGGAATATAGCCATGAAGACCACCCATTTCTGCCTTGGTGATATTTGCATTCTCCTGAGATAGTATGAACAAAGACAATAAATATATACAAACACATGAATATTTTGAAAGATCAGCCCAGAGAGTGATGAGGACTAGAAAGAAAAATTTTCAAACGTGAGGCATGGGATGGGGTGGGGTGGGGGGTGGTTGCAAAGAGGAGTCAGTTGAGACAGAGTGATCAGGAAGGCCTTCTACAAGATGATGGCAGGTAGCCTGCAAATGATGAGAAGAAGCACATCAAAGAGGAGAGGGAATGGTGTTCTGCGCAGTTGGACCTGCAAGTACAGAGGCCTGGTGGCCTTGACGATGGATGCATTGTATTGTTGATGACACTTAAAACCTTGTCTAATACTGTCTTTTTAGTAGTGGGGTTATTAAAGCAATAGCCTCTCCTCCCAATGTAGTGATCATTCACAAATTTCTTCAGCAAATGTATCTGAATCTCTGCATTTCCTGGCCCCCGAGTACCTGAGTGGGGCATATGAAGGGGGGAAGAGGAGATTCCCCTCTCCACTTCTGGACAGGAGATTTGATTAACTGTTTGGCACCCTCCAGAGCTCTCTGACTGTAAGAGGGAGACTGACAATTTTGAAGATGGTGGCTAATTCATTATCCTATTGTAAGTGGCTACCAGAAATGAAGCCAAGGTGGCTTGGTCCTGCTGATCCAAGATCCATATGTCAAGTGAGTGAAAGTAGTGTGTGAGAATTATCTCTAGTTGTTTTCAGTCACTGAGATTCTGAGGTAGTTTGTTACTGCAACATAATCTAACCTACAAATCACTGCAGATGGTGACTGCAGCCATGAAATTAAAAGACGCTTGCTCCTTGGATGAAAAGTAGTGACCAACCTAGACAGCATATTAAAAAGCAGAGACATTACTTTGCCAACAAAGTTCCATCTAGTCAAAGCTATGGTTTTTCCAGTGGTCATGTATGGATGTGAGAGTTGGACCATAAAGAAGGCTGATGCTTTTGAACTGTGGTGCTGGAGAAGACTCTCGAGAGTCCTTTGCACTGCAGGGAGATCCAACCAGTCAATCCTAAAGGAGATCAGTCATGAATATTCATTGGAAGGACTGATGATGAAGGTGTAGCTCCAGTACTTTGGCCACCTGATGTGAAGAGCTGACTCACTGGGAAAGACCCTGATGCTGGGAAAGATTGAAGGCAGGAGGAGAAGGGGATGACAGAGAATGAGATGGTTGGATGGCATCACCGACTTGATGGACATGAGATCGAGCAAGCTCCGGGAGATGGTGAAGGACAGGGAAGCCTGGCAGGCTGCAGTCCATGGGGTCACAAAGAGTCAGACACGACTGAGCAACAACAACAGCCCTGACTGATGTACTCTCTTTTGCTGAGTACAACCTTACATCTTCCCACTGTAGTCCCTCTGCCTCTACCCCTGCTGGGTGAGAACACAACACTTGGCTCAACCGCAGGCTACTGACGGCACAGAAAGGTTCTCGCACCTCTTTCACATGAGGCTGCAGGGAACCCAGAGGAGTTGTATGGGCAGCAGCAGCTCAAAGAAAATAGGAGATTCCCAGGAGAAGCGGCTGCCCCCTTTAGCTCCCACTAGCTGGATATCCCCTCACCAGGGGCGTGGGCTCGGCAGTTCCTCCTACTCCCTCCCGCAACTTCATGAATCCCCTAGACACACCCTTCATGGGCTTAGGCAATCCACCGTTGCCAACAAGCCTGAGCGCTACAGCCAGCAGGTCTTATCCCTGGACTGTGCAAGACACCTCCAGGGTATTAGCATTATTCATCTCTGGGATGGGAATAGATTACAAGCGCATCTGGTGATGGGAATGAAATGCGGAGCGAGTTCGGAGCGGCACCTTTCATCCTTCCAAACCAGACGTCTGCATGCCAAATGCTCCCAGGAGCCAGGCACCTAACCAAAATGAGTGAAGTGGGCCACGTGGGGCCAGCATGTATGCCTCTTCTAAGGGCCACCACGGCTTGGGTCAGTGCTGCCAAACTCCCCAGTTCTTAGATCTCTGAGCTCATAGAAATATCTGGTTACAAATGCCCTTCACTGCTTCCCTTGTAGCTCCATCGGTAAAGAATCTGCCTGCAATGCAGGAGACCTGGGTTTGATCCCTGGATTGGGAAGATCCTCTGGAGAAGGAAAGGACAACCCACTCCAGTATTCTTGCCTGGAGAATTCATGGACAGAGGAGCCTGGCGGGCTACAGTCCAGAGGGTTGCAAGAGTTGGACACGGCTTAGCGACTACACCACCACCACCAAAAACTGCATAAACATTGTGGTTCTCAGTGGTGCCATTCGCCAAATATTTCTGGAGGTGGCCCTGCCCAGGAACAAGATGGATGCGCCCTTGAAGTTGGGCACGGTCATGTGACTCATTGTGGCCAATGAAATGTCCCATCACTGCCAGGTGGAAACTATAAAAGCCAATGCATCATCCCCTCCAGATTCTTCTCATTGCCTCAGTTACAATGGGAGCGCTTGAAGTGCTGAGGACTCGGCCTCAGTTCTTGAGATACTATAATAAACCAGCAAAGGAACCATCACTGACCCCACCACCGGCAGAAACACAATGAACGTATTACAAGAGCAAAACGTAAATGTTATTTATGCTCCTAAAATGTGGGGGCTATTTGTTGCTGCAGTATAATCAAACTTACCATGACTGATGCGAACACCAAACGGATGACACAAAACAAGTCTGTGGCCGTTTCTCTGATTTGCAATTTTGGATGAATTGTTTTTCTCCTCTTTTTCTCTTTCCTTGCTTCAAATGTTTCCTTCTGTCATAAGCTCTCTTCATTTGGCTCATCCAGCAAACGTTTATGGAGACTTCTATAAGGGAAAACTGCTCTAACATACCATAGTAGCAACAGCAATGAAACCATAATTGTAAGATAGTGGAGATTGTCGTCAGACAACTAGTCCAACCAGAGAAGCACAACCTTTTTGGTCCACCAGGCAGAGGCAATGCAGACCTCAAAGCAGACAGGCAGCAGAAGGTCTCCCAGCCCCGAACCCAGTCTTCTAAACCCTGCCATGATTTCTTAGAGATTGCTTACAGATCAGAAGACTCTGATCTATATGAAGCATACTAACCCTCAGACCCCAAAATGACACCTTGTGACATTTTGCATAACACAGCCTCCAGGCAAACCAGTTTCCTTTGGAATCAGACTAACTTGATTTTATTCCCTGCTTAGCTACTTATTCGATGTGGGACTTGACTCCTCAAGTTTCTGTTGAACAGGGTCAAGCACACCTCCAGTTTGGCAGAGTTGTAATGAAGATCAGGCATAACATAGAGCAAGTACCCAGGGGAACAGCCCTTAGTTGGTGCTTAGTTAATGGCAACTTTTGGGGAGACAGAGATATGGACAAAGTGAAGCAAAAGGGATATTTGGCATAACGTTAGAAGTTACGACTCTGTGGATATGGAGAGTTAAGCCTCTGGATTCTGGAGTGTGGCTGCCTGTGTTAAAATCCTCTCATGCCAACTGGGCAACTGTGAGCAAGATACTTCACCTCTCTGGGCCTCAGTTTTCTCATCTGTGAAATAGGAATGATAACAACATTTTATTTCCTAGTGTTGCTGCGCCAAGTGCCAGGCATGTAATAAAGATAAACTGCACATGCGACCTTTATGTCCTTATTATGTAAAAAGCTGACAGCAGCATTTCAAGTCCAGGTTGGAGAGCGGCCAGTATGGTCTTGGGTGAAACCTCACTTCCCCGGGCTTCTGCAAAGAAGCCTCCTCCAGGCTGGCCCTCTGGAATTCACCTTTGGAAACAAGCACTTTACCATGTCCCACAAGGCTTCATTGTTTTCCCCTCAGCAGGGAACCCGTATTCCTTCTGCACACATGCACTCAACTTGGAAACATTTGGTTGCAGTCGCACGCAGGCTTTTCTTCCCTGGGATAGCATGGCAAGACTGCCTGGGAAACCCGATCTCCCCAACCCTCAGTTCTAATCGTGTTGTTTCTTAGACTCAGGCTCCCCTATAAATCATTTTTAATGACACTTTGAGAAGAAAGACGTCGCAAAGCAAATCTTACACGACGTTCTCATCACCAACGGCATTTAATATCCTAAATCATATGCTTTATGGCGTTGCATCACGGGCCTCAGGCAAATGAAGGCAGTCTATTATTTTTTGCTTCTGGTGCACCTCTTATGTGCCTGAGGGTCACTCATTTTAGGGAATGCCTGGCGGTTATGCTTGGGGGATTTGTTTTGGGGGAAGTTAGGATGGTCGCACGGTCCAGCAGGAATCTGGGGGGACTTTTTTACACAATGAGGTGGCCTGTGCGGTGGTATCCAGAGCTGGTAATATGAGAAAGTTATGAGAACGTAAGCCAGGCCTGATCTGGGGTTCCTCGCCCTTCACTTGAGGGGCCCCTTCCCTTCCAGGGAAGTCAGTACAGTGGAAATCAAACCAAAGCGACAGCAAATAAAAACAGGCCCTACCCCGCCTCTCCCCAGACCCCAGCCAGACCGGGGAAGAAATGTGAGCATCTATGCTCCAGTTCGCTTCCATCTGACAAATGTTCATCTGGATATTTCAATGTGCCTACGATGTGCCTGGATGGGAACACACAGAGGTCAATACCATTCTCCTTAGTGTGTGTGTGTTAGTCACTCAGTCGTGTCTGACTCTGTGACCCCTGGACCGCAGCCCCCCAGGCTCCTCTGTCCATGGGCTTTCCCAGGCAAGAACACTGGAGCGGGCAGTCATTCCTTCCTTGTCTGTGTGCATAGTCGCTCAGTTGTGCCCAACTCCTTGCCACCCCATGTAGTGTAATTCAGCAAGCTCCTCTGTCCATGGGATTTTTCAGGCAAGAATACTAGAGTGGGTTGCCATTTCCTTCTCCAGTGATCTTCCTGACCCAGGGATCAAACTCGTGTCTCTATTATTCCATTCCTTCCCTAGTGTAACACAATCTAATTCACCCATCGGCGTCAAAGCACCTACAGCATACAGGGAGCTGGACCAGCCGCTGGCAGAGTGGCTGCTGGGGGACTGTCTCAAGCTACAGCCTTCAGAGAGTCAAACACACACACAAATCTGCAGGCGGTGACATCAGAAGCTCCTGAAGGCACCTAGAACAGTGGTACAACATTCATTTGCATGGTTAGCAAATGAATGGCTTGACCAAAGAACCAACAATAGAACAAAGTGCTCCAAATAACCCAAAAGTGCAAGACAAGTGTCTGCTTCCTTCTGACCCCTCCTTTCATTCCCAGACAGGTGCTGTAGGAAGGGGATCTGGCATAACATCTCATCAAACTCACCCACTGTGAGGGGTCATCCACGTCTGCAAGGGAGATGGGTCACTGTTTCACGATAGGATATCTGGAAAACTTGCCTTCCTCTCCCACCTCTCACTTCCCAGGAATGAACCCACAGGAGGGACCTCTGCATGCCTGGCACATGTTCTCTTGGCCAGGAGGATGTGGCTTCCAGGAGGAAGGTGGCTTAATTCCTGGTCACAGGATGTACTCTTCCCTCCTGCTCTGATGCTGTGGCTCCTGAAAGAGGGGTCATAAGAATATGGACATTAGCTGGGCTTCTACTATGTGCAGACACAGGGCTCAGGCCTATGCACACGTCGGCTCTGAGCAATTCCTGTACCACAGAGGGGCTGGGAGCAGAAAGTCAGGTAACAAGGACAGTGTCCTCAGCACAGTGCTGGACCCTACTAAATGCTTAGCAAATGGCAGTTTCTTTGTCACAGTCTCAGTTACAAGTGAGGAGATGGAGGCTCGAAGAAGGGAAGAGAGGGAGGCAGCTGTGAATGGAGGCCGGGGAAGTAATAGTATCCAGGACATGTGAATTTCCTGATCAGAGCAAGGAGCTTAGCCTAACACCGGAGCTGGGTAATGTTGGGTAAGTTATTTCACCCCTCTGAGATTCCAGTAGCAACAACAATAATAGATTGAATCATATGAAATTACCAGTTTTATACTTCAGCAATGTTTGAATGTCAGCAATTTCATAAGCTTCAATTGAATAAAAAAACATTCTCATGGTGCTCATGTGAAGATCAAAAGATGTAAAAGTGGAAGACAGCACCCAGTAAATGATGATCCCTCAGTACACGGAAGTTAGTTTAGTCACCGTCTCCACGGCTTTCTTGGATAAAAGAAATGAAATCTATTCATGTCAGCATCGGAAGCAAGGCCACTACCCTGTTTTTCACCCCGGGACAAGCCTGTGTTATGGGGGCCCCGTCTCCACCTCCAGGGGTTGGTGATATGGGATCAGCAATTTCCTCTGTCCAGCCACTTGGGTAAATGATTTACCAGCTGCCCTCAAAGCCCCCTTTCCACCACAGGGCAGAGCTCTCCAAGCCCGAGCACCCTCCTTTGAACCAGAACTTTGAAATAGTTGAGGGGAGCCCTCAGGGTTCTTTCTTTTCTTCTTGGGTGAGGGGGACCTGGGGGATGGCGCAGAGGGCAGGTGTGCATTACAGATCCGAGCATAATGAGGGAGAAAGAGGCCATTTCCAGAAGTCTGTGTTAATTAGAACTTGGCTTCCCCGAGGCTGAGTGTCACTCAGAAACATCTTATCTTCATGTTCATCATTATCAGTTTCATTGATGTATCAACAGCAGCAGCAGCAGCTTTATAATTTTTTCTCATCAGCTACAGCTGCTGCTTCTTTTGTTCACTCCTCTCCTTCGTCCTCGTCCTCTTCTTTTTCCTCCCCTTCCTCTCCCTTCTTTTTCTTCTTCTTTTCTATCAGACGGAGCCACTGTACTCAAGACTCCCTTCCACATTCTGTTGCTATCTTCCTTTTCTGGGTCCTCATTCTACTTGGGATTTCTCCTCTCCCCGACCTCCATCAAGATTCAGCGATACCCAGAGCTTCAGACCTTCCCTGGTTCTACTGTCCCTTCACCCTGGCCACCCCTGCATCACAAACTCCTACTTGCCCTGGATCTAGTGGACTCAGTGGCATCCCCTAGATTAGAATCAATTATGGACTAATTAGTGGACAAAACCTGCAGCTAGGCAGGAATGATTGTAGAGTAGATTGAACCATTGTTGGGATCTTCAGCAGGTAAGGGGAAGGGTTGAACAACAGATCCAGATGGAACAGCAGAGAGCTCCCTACTGTGCTGTTCTAACAAAAGCAAACCAGAGAATACCCCAGAACTTGGGAGCATTTGCCTTGTTCATACCCTTAACCACCAGCTGCCAACACTCAACAGGGATTGGCTCCCAGAAGTTCCATATATAACGTGGCCATAATTAACTGGATCAGAATTAGCCCAGTGTGGACAAATCAGAGTGCTTTTCCACGGAGCAGTGATGAGGAGGAGGATGATTGTGTTAGCAGTGATGATGGTGATGGTGAGGAGGAAGAGACAAAGACAGTGGTGATGAGGTTGGTGATGGTGACTGATATCACTCTGTCAGCCACTTGGTTGATTTACATATATTACACCTTACAATCCTATCAGGTAAGGAGGTAAGGAAGTGATGAGTAATATTCTCATTATATAGATGAAGAAAAAGCAAGAAAATTTCCCAGATGTACAGAATTGGTAACTGGTGGAGCAGGGAAAGCCACTTAGCCCAGAAAGAATAATGGAAGCTAGTGTGAGAAACAGAGATCAAATTTTGTCCAGGGTCCCGTTTTTAGACCTTTCTTCACCCTACTTAAACCTCTGCCCTTGGGTTCTTTGAGACACCCCATTCCCATTTTTCTTAAGCTTCAGTTGATTTCTATTACTTTCAGTCAGACAAGTGCTTGTAAATAGAGTCACTGAACTTTGTCTCCAAATAGAGCACATGGTGATTCTTTTAATGTGACTTTGAGCCAGGGCTGGGATTAAGGTGAAACAAATGAGATATCTAGGGCACACAGTTTAAGGAGGCACTCACTCTCAGGGTCAGGCAGGTGAGGGGAGCATTTGCACAGATCTGAGAGTGAGTGTCTCCTTAAATTCTGCAACCTAGGCACCTTGCTTCCTTCACTATAAACTAAGCGCTGCTTAAGCAACTCCCTCTCCTTTTCTGCCATGGCTTACCCAGCTATAAACTGAAGACATTGAACCCAGGATTACAGAGAGCCATATGAGGTGTGATATTCTGATTCTCTGGCAAATGACATACTTGCTACAAACCTCACATCCCACGTCTGTGGCAGACATTACTAATCAATAACGGCTTCTTGATGAGCCTGGACATGTCCTCAGAATCCAACTCCACCTAGAGCCATGAGGATCTACTGGTAAATATTTAGAATTGGAAAATAAGAGGAAACTTCTCAAGGACACAAACAGGGTTTTACCTCTCTCTCTCTCTGTCTCCTTCTCTCAATCTCTCTCTCTCTCCTGCACCTGAAATGGTACCTGATATAGATGAAACGCTGCATATATTTCCAATTCATATATAAATTCAACTGAAAATTGAACCAGAACATGCGTGGAGAACTACCTACACAGGCAACAGTTACTTATAGGAATACTCACACAAATAGGGATTTGCATGCACACACACACATACACACACACGTACACACTTTCGTGTACAGTGTTTCACAGCACATGTGTTCAGTGGGGCCAGATTAGGGTCCAAACAATGAAAAGACATGTTCTCTCCAGCTCTCATAAACTTCAAAATAATCATTTAAAATCAAAATGAGTCTAAGTATCTAAGAAGTTCTGGCATTTGTCACCATAATTCCCTTTTTTCAATATCAAATAGCGTCATTAAAAAAGGAGAGAGGGATTTGGTGTCTATGATTTGCTCATACTCAGACATGTGTTGACACTTATAGGTGATCTTGTAGCACTGAAAACAATCTCCTGTACATGTGAATGTGGACATGTCCACATAGAAACATACACCCCATCACATGTTCACACATTCACAGTTGCACCCTTAAATTTGCACCCAGTCTCTTTGCTTTGTTCACATACATATACATGAGCACACACATTCTGAACATGTTTGCACATGTGTCCCCTTATGCATATGTATGTATGCATTTGGCAAGGCACATGTACTCACAATGCATAGGATGACATTTGTATCCACCTAAATGTTCATGCTAAAGCTGAAACTCCAGTACTTTGGCCACCTCATGTGAAGAGTTGACTCATTGGAAAAGACTTTGATGCTGGGAGGGGTTGGGGGCAGGAGGAGAAGGGGACGACCGAGGATGAGATGGCTGGATGGCATCACTGACTCGATGGACGTGAATCTGAGTGAACTCCGGGAGTTGGCGATGGACAGGGAGGCCTGGCGTGCTGCGATTCATGGGGTCGCAAAGAGTCGGACACGACTGAGCGACTGAACTGAACTGAAATGTACATGCAAGTTTCCTAGGTGGCTCATTGGTAAAGAATCTGCCTGCCAGTGCAGGAGATGGAAGAAGTGTGGGTTTGATCCCTGGGTCGGGAAGATCCCCAGGAGAAGGTAATGGCAACCCACTCCAGTATTTGTGCCTGAGAAATTCCATCGACAGAGAAGCCTGGCGGGCTACAGTCTGTGGGATCACAGAAGAGTTGGACACGACTTAGCGACTAAACAACAACAAATGTACACACGCAGACACAGGTACCCAAGCATGCTCTTCTAGGTCCCCACTTGAGTGTAGCTGTATACGTACATGCACGTGCATGCACATTCACACACACAGATGCCCGTATTCTCGTGCACACACACACCCATGTTCATACACACTGACACTAATACATGCAGACACACATTCTCCTACAATCCCTTCCCCCCTCACACACACACACACACACACACACACACTCTCACAATCCGCCTTCCCTCCAAGAGAAGGCCCTCAAGGCTGCTGCTCTGTGGGCCTGTGCTGTCAGGGAGCCTGGTAAGAATCACTGGGGCAGCCCGACAGTGATAACAATTTCCAGAGCCAACAGCAGAGAGCTTAATCCACAGTGAAAAGCTGACAGGGCCGGCGCCTCCGCGTGCTTCCTGCCAGCTCCTACTCACTCAGCCCAGCGTGGGGAGGTGGCAGACTCTCGGAGCCCTCCAGCCATGTCATCTCCTCTCTAATGATGCCAGTGTTTTGACAAAGCTGAGCAACACAGCCGGTAGGTGTGAAGTTGGAATTAATTTTCTTTCGGAAGGTCAAGTGCATTAATGAGCTTTCGGCTGGCTGGTATTGTTCTTTTCTTTTCGTAAGAGGAGAGAGAAGAAAAGGAGAAAGGGACACTTAACTGGAGCTGTTTTCTTCTTTCTCTTCTCCTCCCTTCAGGAGTCTTGGCCCCTTTTCCAAAGCCCAATAAGTAGAGCCCTGTGGGCAGACAGATGGGCTCAGACTTGGCCTCCCATGGAACAGTTAATTCCCTTGCTGTGCTAGGAAAGTCTTAGCCATAGACCCGCCTTGAGGGACAGGGGATAAGTAAAGAAGAATCAAATATACATCTCAGCCTTTAAGGCATTTGAGTAGATACAAAGATAGTAAAAATAAATGGGTTTCTTTGTATATTCCATTCCTGATTGATTAGTAGTGGCTGCCGGGAGCTGTGTGGGGAAAGCAATGAGCCCTGGAGCCTCTTCAGGCTCTTTGGGCAGGAGGGTCCTGATTGATTAGCAATGTCTGCCTTGGACATCATATAAGGTGTAGCAGCATAAACAGAGGTATTTTTTTAAAGAAAGAAATACCAGAGCTATTTAAAAAAAAGAAAAAAAATACCTAGAATTCAGAGGTATTTAAAAAGCAGAGCTATTTTAAAAAAAGAAGAAATGCCTAGAATTCAACATACTAAGAATAAATAGGAAATTCATTAAACAAGTATATTTAAAACCTAAGTGGAAAAAAGTCCACAAGAAAACTTAGGGAAGAAACTACATGTAAAGGGAAATTGTAAACTAATTGTAAACTACCAAGAAGGTGACATAAAGATTCTTGTGACCCAGATGGGGTTTCTGCTAAGCTCTAGAGTATAATTCTCATTTAAAGGATTGCTACTGCCTTCAACCAGTTCCTGCCACAGAAGAACCTGGGCTGTATATTAGCACAGCCACTGAAAAAGTTTTTTTGAGAGATTAAAAAAAGTGAGTGACTTTTTAAGAGTGAAATTTTGAGATGTTTACTGTTGTCAACATTTTTTATTAAAAAAAAAATGAAAAAATATTATTCCATAAGCCCCCAAATATAATGGATTTGTCTGGAAAGAGGACAGTTTGGGCCTTTGGCTTTTTTTTTTTTTTAATAGTTTTCAAGATTTATTTTTGATGTGGGCCATTTTTAAAGTCTTTACTGAATTTGTTGTGATATTGTTTATGTTCTGGTTTTTTGGACATGAGGCATGTGGGCTCTCAGCTCCCAGACCAGGGATTGAACCCACACCATTGGAAGTGAAGTTTTAACCATTAGACCACCAGGGAAGTCCCCGGCCTCTTTTTAAAAATTAAATGGGACTATGGGAGAAAGCTCTGGTAGGGTAGTCAGTGTGGTCACTTATCTGTTTTCCCCTCCAGAATTCATACTTGCTAAGGGCAGAGAGGGTATGTGTGTGTGTGTGTGTGTTTGTGCAGACTCACTACTCTGCACCTGTGTGCTAACACACACTCATGCCCAATAACCACATATTAAATGAATAGAAGGAAGTATCAAATCCAACCCTGACTTCTATAGAGCCATTCAGGGTGTCCAAATGTTTCCCAGATTTCTGATGACACATCACCGTCTCTTCTTTAATTCTTGGAGATGAAGAGTATTCTACCTTCCATGATAGGGACTGAATCTGTCAAGATTGCAGGTTGAGTTCTAGCTCTTCCTAGCCGTGTGACTTTAGGCTAATCACGTCACTTCTCTGAGTCCTAGTTTCCTCTTTTGTAACATGGGACTAATAATAGCATCTGCCTCACAAAGCTACTGTTGAAAAATCAGGGGAACCTGCAGTTTTTCTTGTAAACCAGGGAAATTTTGGGAGGGAAAGGTGGTACTATAAATAATTGCCCTGGGACATTGAGTATAAGATGTCCCGAGTCACGAGGCTGTCTGGTCACTCCACGCCAACTAACCTCGTCCACAGTCCCTGGCACATAGGGTTCCATACTGTTAGGTGACATCATGAGAAAACCACAGCCAAATTTCTGCTTTGCTCTCTCTCGCTTACTCTTCTGCGATGTGGAGTCCTGTCTCTATATTAGACTGACACCGTCTAGGCACTGGGGATGCAGCGGTGAACATGGCAAAGCCTTGACCAGGTGGAGTGGACATTCTCACACTAGATATACTTCTCTCATTTATCTGCTTGGTGAGTTCTTCCTGTCGCTTCACCTTTAGTTAAGAACCTGCTCAGAGGAGATGGTAGCTGAGGCAGGCATGAAAGATTAGTAATGATTTTGCTAGGCGACATATATAAAGATAAAGAGAGGAAGCTTTCAGACATAAAGTAAAAAGAACAGCTTAAACAAAAGTTTAGTGCCCAGCTCAGGGTCTGTTGGGTAGGGCCCAGTTGGAAGCAGATCGTCAGGGACCACAGATCTAAACGGTTTGTGAGTCTGAGAAATCAGGTTCAGAAGATGGCATGTGTAGGCTTTGAACACATTTTTTAATCTGTTACATTACCCTTAAGAGACCTGCCAAAAGAGGACCGTGAATCAGGACACCAACATGAGAACAACTAATTTTCCTGGGAAGACTCTCAAAGTCCAGTGACCCAATGACTAGATCATATTTTAAAATGATGTTGTAAAAATTCCTTTATTAAAAAAGAGGATGGGAGATAGCCACCACCACTCCCTTTTTTATTACCATTATTATAGAATGTCACCAGCTGAGAAGGCAAACTTTAGCAAAACAAGCCTCTAAAGAAAAGAAAGCCTCCTTTCTAATCTGGGAAAAACTCAGTGGGATTTTAACTGAGATAAAGTTCCAGTCTCCCATCTCAGTGACCCTCCAGCAGTTGCTTTGCAAGCATGACATTTGCTCATGTCCATCCTCCGCATTCCGTTCATTTGTTCTTGTCTCCCAAACAGGAGGACACTGGCGGGGCAGATCCCCAGCTCAGTCATGATCAGAAACATCTGGGTGCTTCCCAAACCCTGCGCCTTCAGAGCAGGATGCCCCTGGGACCTGTCTGACTTGCTTTCTTCCAGCTCAGAAAGACACCCGCCCAGGAATCTGAGATTGCCGTTCTTGTAAATTGCACCTCTTTGAGAAGCTTTTAAAAAATTGTTTTGTTTGTTTGGCTGTACCAGACCCCAGTCGCAGCATGCTGGATGATTTTAGTAGGGGCATGTGGGATCTTTAGTTGCAGCATGTGAACTCTCAGTTGAGCCATGTGGGATCTAGTTCCCTGACCAGGGATAGAACCCAGGCCCCCTGCATTGGGAGTGTGGAGTCTTAGCCACTGGACCCCCAGGGAAGTCCCCACACCTCTTCCAGAAAGACAGCTTCTTGCACCCTACTTAGCCATGGCTCAAGCTCCCCCTTCTCTCCCTGATAGTTGCAACCTGGAGCTCAGAAGAGCTTGCACTGTATTTCATTCCATTCATGGCTTGCCAAGGGCAAGTGTTTGATGAGTGTGTTCTAAGTTCAGATTCTGTATTGCCAGAGTCCTGTCTCTGTATTAGACTGACACTGTCTAGGCACTGGGGATGCAGCGGTGAACATGGCAAAGCCTTGACCAGGTGGAGTGGACATTCTCACACTAGATATACTTCTCTCATTTATCTGCTTGGTGAGTTCTTCCTGTAAGAACCGAAGATCCAGCTCAAAGACCTTGACTCCCCACCCATCCAGTTCATTCCACGACCATTCTCCTTGGGGAAAAGCCAACCCCATTCTTCTTCACCCTTTCTTCCCTGGCCTCTTTCATACTTGCAACATTCTGCCTCCCAGTATTGTGAATAGCCAGTATGCCTGCCCAGTCATTAAAATGGGTAACTTGCTATTGAGAGCAGGCTCTGGGGTCTGATGGCATGGATTTGAAGGCTCATTCCTCTACTTCTGTCTGTGTAAACTTGGGTAATTGACCTAGTTCTCTATGTCTCCAGTTGCTCGTCTGTAAATAGGAACCATAACCACACTAACTCCTAGGGTTGCTGTGAGAATTAAAGGAGACAGTTTATAAGTCATGCATTGAGCACAATGTGTGGGGCACAGTAAAGGCTCAAAAGTGTCAGCTATTCTTAGCCTTTTATTGGTGTTGAGAAAATGCTAATTGATTACTGTGACAGATATTTCTCTTATCACTGGTGTGCCTGTGGGTGTCTATACTTCCCAGCCTCTTTGCAATTAGGAAGAGTCAAGTGATTAGTTGTGACCAAAGAAATATTCAGAGGTGACATACGTTACTACAAGGAGACTTCCCTGGATAATACTATGTAGTTTATTTTGTCCTGCTGCAGAAACCAAAGAACTCCACATGGTGAACTTCCTTCAACTTGAATCCCTGAGTGACTGCAGGGATCCCTGAGTGACAGTATGGACCCCTGAGCAACTGCAACGGACAGGAGTATGTGTGAGAAATGAATATTTGTTAATTTAAGACACAGGTTAAGGACTTCCCTGGTGGTCCAGTGGTTAAGACTCCACATTCCCAGTGCAGGGGGCACAGGTCTGATCTCTGGTTGGAGAACTAAGATTCCACATGACGCATGGGTAGAAAAAAGAAAAAGAAAAGATACAGATGTTAAGTGATATGCATATAAATCCAGAAGAACCTAGCATGCTTTAACTAATACAAGTGCCAGCTATACTCCAGGCTCTAAGTCAGGCTCAGCAGTCACACTCTTGAGTCAGAGTCATATTCGTGGACTTAAAGGAGCTTGCATTTTGGGGACTGCATGTGCTCTTGCTTGAATGAATGAAGAGTGGCCACGGATGCTTAAGACCCAGCCTGTTTCTGCCTTTATGCCAGATACTCATCGACCTGCAGGCAGACTTTCACTTCCATCCCAGCAGCGTGGTATATGCCTGTGGGCACTTTTTGAAGTGAATGCCAGCCTCCAGGTGATTCTCTCCTTGGAGGAAACATCTTGCCTTCCTTCCAGATATACCCTAGGTGAGGCGTCACATGACCTTGCTCATCGGGTCCAGGGGCAGTGGCCAATAAGAGTCTTTCCTGGAAACCAGTAACTGGTGAGAGGCAAGGCATGACAGTGGCGGCATGGTGGGGTAAAGGTCCATGAGCCTCCCCCACTGAAGACCCCAGAGCTGCCCTTTTCCCTTCCTTTCTTGGATCTTTATTGTCCAGCTATATGCTGACATCCTGAGACACCTCCATGTCATCCTAACAAATGTCTTTTATTTTTCCTTCAGTTTAGTTCAGTTCAGTTCAGTCGCTCAGTTGTGTCTGACTCTTTGCTAGCTGAAATTGATTTATGTAGTTTTTGACCAAAAGACCTTGAAAGTAAAAGTCACTCTGTCATGTCCGACTCTTTACAACCCCATGGACTATAGCCTGCCAGGCTCCTCTGTCCATGGAATTCTCCAGGCCAGAATACTGGAGTAGGTAGTGTTTCCCTTCTCCAGGGGATCTTCCCAACCCAGGAATTGAACCCAGGTCTCCTGCATTGCAGGTGGATTTTTTACCATCTGAGCCACCAGGGAAGCCCAAAGGACCTTACCTGGATGCTAATGTGGGCACATAGTAAGACTTCAGTTAATGCAATGTGATGAAAAATGATATGTGGAAGGAAAGAAGAGAGGAGAGGGAAAGTCAGGGAGATAGAGAAGAAGAAAGAGAGGAGAGAAAAAGCTTGAAAACACAAATGTCAAAAATGCTGCCCAGACAATTATGAAAAGCACCTGTAGTTAATGACCGTTGGAGGCTTCAGGATCTTAAAAACCCAGGTTCCAGTTTTGACATTACCCTTGCTTAGCTGTGTGACCTTAGGGTAAGGAGCTTCACTTCTCTGAACCTCTATTTTTCCATTTGGCAAATGAGTCCATAAAGCCATTCTGTCTTATTCTGAAGATATTATAAGGGATGCATATGATGGTACCTACTGTGGGTCCCAGCATGTGTTAACCACCAGGGAAACATGAATTTCCTTTTCTCCTCTCATCAGGGGACAGTACTTTGTTTCCACCTCTCCTGCCTCCCTCAACCTTAAGAAGTCCAGAAAAAGGACTTTCCTGGTGGTCCAGTGGTTAAGAATCAGCCTTCCAGTGCAAGGGATGCAAGTTTGATCCCTGGACCAGAGCTGAGATCTCAATGCCATAGGGCATCTAAGCCCACATGCCCCAACTAAGACTCAACACAGCCATATAAATACATATTAAAAAAAAAAAAAGAAAAAAGCCCAGAAAATGTAAGAGAGCTCCTTGTGGGAAAGGTCTGTTTTTTGGCAGCAAACTTTGAATTTCTCAGCTGTTATTTGGAGCTCAAAGTTCACACATCTGTGATGGATGAGCAGGGAACACTAACACCTCGTTAGTGTCTGAAACCACTGGTTGGAATCGGGAAGGAGGACAGCCCAGGGTCCAGCACCTTCACCATAGAAATAATACACGCTTCCCCCAAAATGAAGAAGGGTGAGTGGGGAAGGGAGCCGCACAAATCATTGCAAGGAGTTATTTGACCTGCTTGAAAATTTGAATTACTTGGTAATGGCCAACCTGTTGGGTGGTATTTTATTAACATGAATAGATTTTTACAGGATATTTCTCACATTGCTTTCCGAGAGTCTCAGGAATTCATTAAATATTAAGAGGTAGCACTCTGGATTGTTCAGTTAAAGATGCCCTCTGATGAGGCTTCCCACAAGTTAGAGACCTGGAGGAAGCAGGCAGGCACAGGATAGATGTTTGCTGTCAGCCTCAGCAGAGGAGATAATAAAATAATAATAGCTGTGAATGATTACTGGCTGCTTACTATGTGGCAGGCCCTAAGCTAAGCACTTGACATGTTTGTTTTTTTTTTAATACACTTTGTAAAGAAGGTATTATTAGCATCCCTGTTTTACAGATGGGGAAACTGAGGCATAGACTTCAAAGCTAGTATGAAGGGGGAAGAAATGGAGATGTATTAGCCAAACTTTGAAGTTGGGTACATGAGGACTTTTCCAGATCTTCTTGCTGGCTCTGTGACCTCCAGCAAGTTATGAAGCTTTTCAGAGGCTCAACTGCTTCTTTTACAGACTGGAAAGTATCCCCATGTTACAGGCAAGAAAATAGAGACCCAGGTCACAGAGCTAATAAATGGTATGTCCAGAATTCATTCAGTGATCTTGGGTTTAGTCCTATTGTTTATTGGTGCATGATGAAGAACTTCAGAATTCAGTGGTTTAAAGCAGCCGCCTCATTTTGCACATGATATTATAGGCAAGAATTTGGAAAAGGTTCAGCTGGGTGGTTCACCTATGATCCACGTGGAATTAGCTGGGGATCCACTTTCAAGGTGCCTTTTTATACTCCCATGTACTTCTCCTTCTCCATATGGTATCTCATCCTCCAGATCCTCAGCATTTGTCTTGGGTTTCCTCACAACACGGTGGTGTAGAGTCACTGGACTCCTTACCAGAATAGTTGGTTTGCCTCAAAATGAATGTTCCAAGAGATGAGAAGTGGAAGTGTCCTTTGAACTATAATCTATTGGTCAAAGCAGTAACATACCACTACTCTCTCTGGATTCAAGGGGAATAAACATAAGCCCCTACCTCTCAACAGAAGGAATGTCAAAGAATTTGTATCCATTTTAATCTGTCTAATTGATATATAAGTGAAAGTCACTCAGTCGTGTCCAACTCTTTGCCACCCCATGGACTATACAATCCATGGAATTCTCCAAGCCAGAATACTGGAGTGGGTTGCCTTTCCCTCCTCCAGGGGATCTTCTCAACCCAGGGATCAAACCCAGGTCTCCCATATTGCAGGCAGATCTTTACCAGCTGAGCTACAAGGGAAGCCCTATTGATATATAAGAAGCCAGTAAATGATAACTCTTACTTAGAAAAAACATCTATAAAATAAAGCAGCTAATAGCTACCAACCCACCCACCCAAGAGGGTAGATTATTAGGAGGATTAAATTCATGAATGTAGAATTCAATACCAGATACTTGGCAAAAAGCAGGTACAGAATGAGACTAGGTTCCCTCCCTCTAGTGACTACTGGGACCGCCATCCCCACCCCACCCCACCCCCGCCCCCAGCCAGGGAGGTAATGTTATCTCAAGTGTAGGGGTGCCAGATAAATTATAACACATCCAGTTAAATTTGTGTTTCAGACAAATGATGACTAATTTTAGTATAAGTAAGTATAAGTATGTTTCATGCAATATTGGAGACATACCTACACTAAAGGGGATTCCCAGGTAGTGCTAGTGGTTAAGAACCCACCTGCCAATTCAGGAGACATAAGAGATGCCTGTTCAATCCCTTCGTCAGGAAGATCCCCTGGAGGAGGGGATGGTAACCCACTCCAGTATTCTTGCTTGAAGAATCACATGGACAGAGGAGCCTGGTGGGTTATAGCCCATAGGGCCGCAAAGAGTCGGACACAACTGAAGCTACTTAGCATGTACACAAGCACTTATACTAAAAAAGTATTTGTTGCTTATCTAAAATTCAAACTTAATTGGGCATCCTATTTCTTTATTTGCTAAATCTAGCAATCCCAGCAGCTTATAGCTAGAAGAGCTGAGACCAAGAACTCTCATTTTAGCCTCTGACCTCAGGGCCAGGAAGACTGAATGTGAAATTTGAATTAGGAGCCATACATGGTTTGTCCAGACATGCAGCTGTCTTTCCTCCAATCATACCAAAAGAGAAGCAGAAGAGAAGGAAAACAGAAGTCGAAAGGCTTCCCGACATTCCAACCATCTTGATCCCATCTGTAAGGGTGGGTGTCCAGTATTTATTATATTTTCCCAGTCATGGAGCTCACTGCCAAGTCACAGGGCCCTGGAGAAGTGGCTTCACTCAGTTTTCTCACCTGTGAAATGGGGGTGATAGTAATAGCAATTCAATCCAGATCAATATTGTGAGAAATAAATAAGGCAAACTTATAAAGTGGGCAGAGCAGTTCCTAATCCTTGGTAACCGCTCAGTGTCAGTTTTTATTAATATCAGTGGAGAGGCAGACGCTCCCAAGTGCTGCAATAGCTGAACCCATAGAAATATTAACGGAAGCAGTCAGCGATGAAGGAGAGAGAGAGTCGGGGGAAGCTTCGCAGAAGTTACACCTGAAAAGAGTGGTGATAGATGAAAGGCTCCTATGCAGAGGAATCAGCATATGTAAGGAGATAAAGGAAAGAAGTAAAATGTAGAAGGAGCGCTACTAGCTCAATACTGATGGAGAGTGAAATGGAGTTTGAAATTCTAAGGGCAGAGTGATGGGAGATGAGCCCAGAAAGACAGCCCCAGACAGGTTCTGGGTACCACATGAGGGTGTGGCTCTTTCTGGGACCCTAAAATGAGGCTCAGTAGAGGAAGGAACCAATGAGCTTTGCATGTGGACCCAGTCCATAGCATCATAGTGGGGAAGATCAGAAGGCAAAATTAAGATCGAGACAGACTTCTACATTATTCCAAATGGCAAGACTTGGATTTGAAATAGAAGGGGTGAACATGTGCACAAGAGAAACGCTGAGAGAGAATCTTCTGATGTAAAGGAGAATAGAGACTGGATTTCCAGCTTCCAGCCAGAGTGAGAAATTTGACCTGTGCAGTAAAACACTAGAAAAGCACATTATGCCCAAATATCTTCTTAATTCACAGCTTGAGTGTGAAACTGATGCCTGTAATTGAGGAAATGGGAATTTCTATACCCCTGAGAAGCATTGGAGCAACCACCAATACTGGAGCAGCCACTGCTGCTCTAATTTTCCAGTTGAAGGTGCTAGGAGCTCATCCTAAAGGAAAGCAAGAAGAGGTAGCCAAGAAATTTGTAGTCTGTAGTTGTTCTACAGATGGTTCTAGCCCTAAGGCGAAAAAGAAAATCTTAATAATTTAACCTCTTAACCATCAGGAATCTAATAAGATCTGCCACACATTGAGTCACTGGTCTGTGCCAAGCATTGAGTTACGTTTTTAAAATATTGCTTTATTCACACCGCAATCCACTGAGGATTAGTAAAATCATATCCATTTTACAAATGAGAAAACTGAGGTTTTAGTTTACTACCCATTCATCTAGTGAATGGGGAGACCCAGGGACCCAGGGAACTGTGACCACGGCCTCTGCACTCTTAACTCCCACACCAGAATTTAACATTTCCCAAACAACAACCTGTCATGTGTACACCACCTATCCTATAATTTATTTCACATTATTTTAAATTAAGTCCATGTTGACTCACATCCCAGAAATTCGTAAACGTGAAAACAGAATGAGTGTGTGCTGTCACCTCAGTTGTGTCCAACTCTTTGTGACCCCATGGACTGTAGCCCACCAGGCTCCTCTGTTGATGGGATTCTCCAGGCAAGAGTACTGGCTGCTGCTGCGGCTGAGTCGCTTCAGTCGTGTCTGACTCTGTGCGACCCCAGAGACAGCAGCGCACCAGGCTCCCCCATCCCCGGGATTCTCCAGGCAGGAACACTGGAGTGGGTTGCCATTTCCTTCTCCAGTGCATGAAAGTGGAAAGTGAACGTGAAGTCGCTCAGTCGTGTCCGACTCCTAGCGACCCCATGGACTGCAGCCCACCAGGCTCCTCCGTCCATGGGATTTTCCAGGCAAGAGTACTGGAGTGGGGTGCCATTGTGGGTTGCCAATCCCTTCTCCAAGAGATCTTCTTAACCCAGGGACCATTCTAGAACCAGGCATTGAACCTGGGTCTCCTGCATTGCAGGCATATTCTTTACCATTTGAACCACCAGGGATGATTCAAAAGAGTTGTGCTTAGTAGCTCAGTTCTGTTTGACTCTTTGCGACCCCATGGACTGTAGCCCACCAGGCTCCTCTGTCCGTAAGACTTCTCAGGCAAGAATACTGAAGTGGGTAGCCATTCCCTTCTCCAGGGGCTCTTCCTGACCCAAGGATGGAAACCGGATTGCAGGTGGATTCTTCTGAGCCACCAGGGAAGCCTTATATATATGTACTATTTACACTATATTACATATTGAGCACAGTATATAAGAAATCAGCACAAAGCAGTGCTTTTGTACTGAAGTTTTGTATGAAGTTCGAGATCAGGCAAACTGGTCTATGGGGATAGAAACCAGAATAGTAGTTGCTTTTTGGAAGCAGGGAGTGAGTGGATAGACAGAACAGAGTTTGTGAAGAAACTTTGTAGGGTAACGGTAATGACTACATTTTGATTGGGATGTTAGTTACATGTATATATACATTTGTCAGAACTCATCAGACTATAAACCTAAAATATGTGCATTTTATTAAATGTAATTATACTTCAGTTAGAAAAACAGAGGTCTCAAATTGGGGCTTTTGACATTATCTTCAAATGAGGTTCAGCGTAGACTGAAATAGATACACCTCATGTAATTCCATATAACCTTAAAACAAGGATGCCTTTTCTCAACATTTGCTGTACATGAGGATTGGTTATTTTGTATATAGCATGATTGTTTTGTGTTGCCTATTTGTATAAATATTTTCATGCGTTAGATGTAAATATGCTGTATTTTCTGTTAAAATGAAATGTCTTGCTAGAATAAGTTCCAGAATCTCTCACTTAGATGTTTCAAATCTTGTCATTATATGTCTTCTTTTGTTTCAGTTCTTTTATCCAAAAGATGTGTTGATGATGAATACATCCAAGGTTGGTGTCATAGCCACATAGAAATGTAAGTGATGGTAAAAGCACCTTTTTAGATAGAAGATGTTATAGGAATGAGGTTAATAATGTAGCATATAAAACGCCTTTCTTATTTAAGAGCAAACAATTTCCTGATAAACCAAAACCTGCGATCATTCATTTATTCATCCACTCAAATGATATTCACTGAGTGCTTAGTTTCATCTTTGACTCCTTTGTTTCCCTTTGCTTATCTCCCTGCAGGCCTTAAACATGTTTTTATATTCTACTTTTATCTATAGGATTTGTTTGTATCTCTTTGTATTAACTTTTAGTGTTTGCTCTATGAATTTTTATATATGCAATATTCAACAGTCATAGAATATGTTATAATCTTGAATATGGTATATATTAATAATATTGATAGTATACTTGGGAAATATTTTAATATGTTATATCATACTCATATTTTAAGTGAATATATTATCTTATATATTCAGCATTTATATAATATATATGTATATAATAGTCTACTAGTATCAACAGTTTATGACTTCCAGTAAACATAACCTAGAAATCTTACCAGTTATGTCCCTTTACCTTTTTCCCTTTATAATATAGTTTTTGTAAATATAACAGATATGTATGTTGAGGACCACAGTAGACCATATTTCAATCATTGAACACAGTTTTGAAAACCAAGAGGAGAATAATCTATTATAGATACCCAGATTTTTACCATTTCTATTGCTATTTCTTTATTGCTGATTCTCCAAGTTCCTTTCTGTTGTCATTTCTTTTGTATGTGAAGAACTTTCTTTGGCAAAATATTTTTTAAAAGCAGGTGTGCCTGGTGATAGAGTAGAGAATGAGCTTACCCCTTCTTGTCTCACTCACTATATTAATTTCAACAATTCCATGTCTTTGAGAAGCTGGGTTTTTGAGACTGACCATGTTAAAAGACAAAACCAAACAAACAGGTACCTCACAAATAATCAATGTGGAAGATGAAATTGAGTGATCAGTCTGATTCCCAGGTTTGAGAAATTGTGTAGGGTACAACAGGCATACATATCCCATTAGTAAGTAATTGGGTTTACTAAAGCATGAAATACTTTTTTTCTTTAAATTCATGAGTGTTATTTTTTTCAAATGATACTAACTTGTTAGGGCATAAATACTAACTTTTTTGAAGTGAATGACTTCATAAACACAATTGTGAAGGACATAATGAAAAAATTACCAAGATACTATGAACCGAGAAAGTTTGGGAACATCTGGCCTAGGAAAAAAGACCTATTCAAACCCAGAAGCACACAGATGAATTAAACCAGAGAGAATTTGGAAGGCAAACACGACTTTGCACTTCTGTAGAGTGTAAGGAGGGAAAGAAACACAAAAACACAAAACAAAGCCAGTGTGCTGGTCCATTTAAAAAAAAAAAAATCCGATTTGAGCTTTGTTAATGCAAAGCTCTTTATCTGAGGAGCTCAAAGAGCTTTATTACAGGTAAATATCCTTGTCTCCAGCTGCTAATAGGAGAGGCCAGGCCCAGGGAGATTAGGAGAGAATGCCTATTTAAGGTCACATAACAGTCAGTGACAAAGTGGAGACTCGCAGAGTGGTCTGTAATGGGATTTGTCTGCTGTCTATTGTATCAGCCTAAGATGCTGGGCGTGAGAGGGCTGGGCTCCAGTGCAGAAGCTTGCAGGAGATTGGGCATCTTAGAATTGCAGCCTGCCACTGCGTAAGGGACTTTGTGGGTCCCTGGGTAGGACCCCCTTTGTTTGCCAGACCCTACACTGAGCCTCTGAGAGAGCAAGCAATTGTCCCAGGTCTGCACAGCCTGTTTGTGGCAGAGCCAGAAGTAGAATGGAGGACTCCTAATATCTCCCTGATTCTCTCCTGGAGTTTTCCTGGCTCTCAAGTGATTTGTCTAGGAAAACCTATTAAGGAAATTCAATTTCTCTAAAGCTGGCTGAATGGAACTTGAGTTGGATCAAAGCTGGTATGGATTTGGAAGGAATTAAGAGAGAACTGGTGAAATACACAGACAGGGTCAGAACCCTGGTTCTGTTGAAGACTACTGCAGGACCAGGGGCAAGTGACCTTCAGTCTCTGTGCCCCTGTGATCTATAAGACATACCAAGTGGTCTGGGCCTCTGGATCCCTAAAGTGCTCTAGCTTTAGTAAAAATCCACTTATTGGTTGTAAGCTATCCAGACCTTGGTCTTCCATTCTGCAAAATGGGGGCCCTGTTTGTTCCCGTCTCATGGAGTTGTGGTCAGCTGTCGAGTGCCTGCATGTAATGTGCTTATCTTAGAGACTCCTGCCTAGAATTACTCAATCAGTGTTGGTTATTTTCATATTCAAGATAGCCACAGACATTCTAACATGAAATATTTGGGCTGGGCCTACCCATTTTCTATAATTTACCATTCTTTTATAATTTCTTCTAAATTCACACCAACGTTCAAGCTTTGGATCCAACTGGGAATGCCAGAGAAACTACAGAATATGCAGCTAAATTTGAATTTTAGATAAATAAAAAAGTAATTTATTTAATGCAGGTATATCCCCAATATTGCCAGAGATATACTAATATTTGTCATCATTTCTCTGCATTTAAATTTACCCAGTATCTTGTATTTTTATGTGTTACATCATTCAATCCTAGCACTGTGCCAGATTTGTGTCTCCAGTTTTGGATCTGGAAAAACGTTTGGCCCATCTTCCAGGCTTCCTTTGCAGAGCTAAGGCAGTTAGGATTTCATTTTTTCATGTAGTGAACACGAAGCCTGCAATATCCTCTCACAGTAGCTCAACCATGCCGAAGTTCACTTTTCCAAAATTTACCAGGACAATAGGTTAGAATTAAAGGAGGAAGGGTCAGTTCAGTTCCGTTCAGTCGCTCAGTCGGGTCCGACTCTTTGCGACCCCATGAATCACAGCACGCCAGGCCTCCCTGTCCATCACCAACTCCCTGAGTTCACTCAGACTCATGTTCATCGAGTCAGTGATGCCATCCAGCCATCTCATCCTCTGTCGTCCCCTTCTTCTCCTGCCCCCAATCCCTCCCAGCATCAGAGTCTTTTCCAATGAGTCAACTCTTTGCATGAGGTGGCCAAAGTACTGGAGTTTCAGCTTTAGCATCATTCCTTCCAAAGAAATCCCAGGGTTGATCTCCTTCAGAATGGACTGGTTGGATCTCCTTGCAGTCCAAGGGACTCTCAAGAGTCTTCTCCAACACCACAGTTCAAATGTATCAATTCTTCGGCGTTCAGTATTGATACATAAATGTTGACTTTGGTTGATAGGCATTATGTTGGAGCCTAATTCCAGAAGCTCCTGGAAAAAGAACCCAGATACAGAGCATCAAAAATGTGAAGCCAGAACCACCCATAATTATAAGGACATTAAGATTCATGTAGATAAGATAGATGGAAAGAAGATCTGTAGGTGTTAAGTTCCAAGGGATACAGCTAAGTAGCCAGATCTGGAGGGCATGCCAGCTTGTGAATTCAAAATGCTGAAATTTTTCTACATCAATATATTGTCCTGTCAAGTGGGATAATAATACCTGCACACTTCCTCCTTATCTCCCCAACCTCTCTACTTAACCTTTGAAAAATAGGTCTCCAGGCTGTGAGTTAAAAGGACTGTTTTCTGGTTCTGGATAGCAGTAGACACATGATAACTTTTTGCTGCCATTATACCAGGTTAACACCCCCCAATAGATAAATGTCTGGCAGTGACCCAAAGTCAATGTTTTGTTGCATCGTATGGCTCCTTGAATGAAGGGCAGTGAGTTCTTGCAAAATTCACTTACTCCTCAACCAAGTCTACAGCCTGGCTGTAATTGCTCATCTCTTAGCACCATTCATTGCTGGGAGAAATATCAATAACCTCAGATATGCAGATGACACCACCCTTATGGCAGAAAGTGAAGAGGAACTAAAAAGCCTCTTGATGAAAGTGAAAGAGGAGAGTGAAAAGGTTGGCTTAAAGCTCAACATTCAGAAAACGAAGATCATGGCATCCAGTCCCATCACTTCATGGGAAATAGATGGGGAAGCAGTGGAAACAGTGTCAGACTTTATCGTTTTGGGCTCCAGAATCACTGCAGATGGTGATTGCAGCCATGAAATTAAAAGACACTTACTCCTTGGAGGAAAAGTTATGACCAACCTAGATAGCATATTCAAAAGCAGAGACGTTACTTTGCCGACTGAGGTCCATCTAGTCAAGGCTATGGTTTTTCCAGTGGTCACATATGGATGTGAGAGTTGGACTGTGAAGATGGCTGAGTGCCGCAGAATTGATGCTTTTGAACTGTGGTGTTGGAGAAGACTCTTGAGAGTCCCTTGGATTGCAAGGAGATCCAACCAGTCCATTCTGAAGGAGATCAGCCCTGGGATTTCTTTGGAAGAAATGATGCTAAAGCTGAAGCTCCAGTACTTTGGCCACCTCATGCGAAGAGTTGACTCATTGGAAAAGGCTTTGATTCTGGGAGGGATTGGGGGCAGGAGGAGAAGGGGATGACAGAGGGTGAGATGGCTGGATGGCATCACCGACTCGATGGACATGAGTCTGAGTGAACTCTGGGAGTTGGTGATGGACAGGGAGGCCTGGCGTGCTGTGATTCATGGGGTCGCAAAGAGTCGGATAGGACTGAGCGACTGAACTGACTGAACTGACTAGCACCATTCAAACTCTGATTTTAGGGAAGATGAGGCTATGAATCTGAAAGGAGCTGCAATACACATGAGGGCAGACAGGGTTAAACCCATATTTCATGTGGAGAAATGAAGAAGCAAGGGGTGTAAGTGGGAAAAATCCCCTCTCTGAGCCTCAGTTTCCTCATCTATCAGTTCAGTTCAGTTGCTCAATCGTGTCCAACTCTCTGTGACTCCTTGGACTGCGTCACACCAGGCTCCCCTGTTCATCACCAACTCCCAGAGCTCACTCAGACTCATGTCTGTTGAGTCAGTGATGCCATCCAACCATCTTGTCCTCTGTCATCCCCTCCTCCTCCTGCCTTCAATCTTTCCCAGCATCAGGGTCTTTTCCTGATGAGTGAGTCAGTTCTTCGCATCAGGTGGCCAAAGTACTGGAGTTTCAGCTTCAGCATCAGTCCTTCCAGTGAATATTCAGTACTGATTTTCTTTAGGATTAACTGGTTTGATCTCCTTGTAGTCCAAGGGACTCTCAAGAATCTTCTCTAACAACACAGTTCAAAAGCATCAGTTCTTCAGCACTCAGCTTTCTTTATAGTCCAATTCTCACATCCATACATGACTACTGGAAAAACCATAGCTTTGACTAGATGGACCTTTGTTGGTAAAGTAATGTCTCTGCTTTTTAATATGCTGTTGAGGTTGGTCATAGCTTTTCTTCCAAGGAGCAAGCATCTTTTAATTTCATGGCTGCAGTCACCATCTGCAGTGATTTTGGAGCCCAGAAAAATAAAAATCTCTCACTGTTTCCATTGTTTCCCCATCTATTTGCCATGAAACGATGGGACCAGATGCCATGATCTTCATTTTCTGAATGTTGAGCTTTAAGCCAACTTTTTCACTCTCCTTTTTCACTTTCATCAAGAGGCTCTTTAGTTCTTCACTTTCTGCCATAAGGGTGGTGTCATCTGCATATCTGAGGTTATTGATATATCTCCCAGCAATCTTGATTCCAGCTTGTGCTTCATCCAGCCTGGCATTTCGCATGATGTACTCTGCATATATGTTAAATAAGCAGGGTGACAATATACAGCCTTGACATGCTCCTTTGGAACCAGTCTGTTGTTCCATGTCCAGTTCTAACTGTTGCTTCCTGACCTGCATACAGATTTCTTAGGAGGCAGATCATGTGGTCTGGTATTCCCATCTCTTGAAGGATTTTCCACAGTTTGTTGTGATCCATATAGTTAAAGGCTTTGGTGTAGTCAATAAAGCAGAAGTAGATGTCCTTCTGGAACTCTCTTGATTTTTCTATGATCCAGTGGATGTTGGCAATTTGATCTCTGGTTCCTCTGTCTTTTCTAAATCCAGCTTGAACATCTGGAAGTTCTTGGTTCACATACTGTTGAAGCCTGGCTTGAAGAATTTTGAGCATTACTTCGCTAGTGTGTTCAATGAGTGCAGTTGTGCGGTAGTTTGAAGATTCTTTGGCATTGCCTTTCTTTGGGATTGGACTGAAAACTGACCTTTTCCAGTCCTATGGCCACTGCTGAGTTTTCCAAATTTGCTGGCATATTGAGTGCAGCACTTTCACAGCATCATCTTTTAGGATTTGAAAGAGCTCAACTGGAATTCCATCACCTCCACTAGCTTTGTTCGTAGTGATGCTTCCTAAGGCCCACTTGACTTCACATTCCAGGATGTCTGGCCCCAGGTGAGTGATCACCTGTGGCAGAGGCGTGGGTCAGCAGCAGCCTGCTGCAGGGTCAGGGGCACTGAGTACAGCAGTGTGTACGTGGGAACTTTTGAAGGAGGTCGCCATTATCTTCATTCCTCATTTATAGAATGGGGCTAACTCTACACCTTTTGCAGGGTTATTCTCTGCACTTGGATGAGATGTTGTAATACAGATATAGCTCTTAATGCAACGCACAACTGCTTTAATTGCCATAAGGAGTGAAGAGTGGAAGTGTTAGTTGCTCAGTCATGTCTGACTCTTTGCAACCCCATGGACTGTAGCCCTCCTCTGTCCATGAAATTCTCCAGGCAAGAATAATGGAGTGGCTTGCCATTTCCTATTCCAGGGTATCTTCCTGACCCAGGGATCGAACCCGGGTCTCCTGCATTGCAGGCAGATTCTTTACCATCTGAGCCACCATGCAATCCATAACTGCTTTAATTGCCATAAATAGTGCATAAGTGTAAATAAATATTGTAACTTTTTCAGATCCCTTTGAAACCTAGCCATTAAAAAACCTGTCAAGAGTGAAGTGAGTCAGAAAGAGAAAAACAGATATCATATATTAATGCAGATATATGGAATCTAGAAAGATGGAACCTATGAATCTATTTGCATGGCAGGAATAGAGACGCAGATGTAGAGAACGGACTTATGGACACAATGGGGGAAGGATAGGGGGAGACGAATTGAGAGACATACATACACGACCACGTGTGAAATAGGTGGCTAGTGGGAAGTTGCCATATAACACAGGGAGCCCAGCCTGGCACCCGGTGATGTCTTAGAGTGGTGGCACGGTGGGGAAATAGGTTGGAGGGAAGCTCAAGAAGGAGGGGATATATGTATCCCCTAGCAGAAACTAATACAACATTGTGAAGCAGTTATACTACAATTAAAAATAAATTTAAAATAAAACCTAAAAGAATGTCAAATAAAATAGTAAATACAGAATCTCTGTCATAGTGTTTATCCTATAAATGTACTGTGTATCTATTTGTAGATAGATAGATAAGGGTGTATACACATATATTTGCATATATCTTTACAGATGACATATTTTGGGTGTCCTAGGTGGCGCTAGTGGTAAAGAAGCCGCCTGCCAATGCAGGAGACATAAGAGACACGAGTTCAATCCCTGAGTCGGAAAGATCTGTTGGAGGAGGGCACGGCAACCCATTCCAGTATTCTTGCCTGGAGAATCCCATGGGCAGAGGAGCCTGGAGGGCTACAGTCCATGGGGTCACAGAGTCGGACGTGACTAAAGGAACTTGGCACACAGCACATACGCGTGACATTGTCTCTTCTCTTAGATACACAATCAATTTCATAAGTATATTAAATCTATTATGTGGAAACATGTTGAATAGATTAGTGCATTAAATAGATTAAACAAAAGGAAGGATGCAGATGAAGTCTGAGTTCATTTCCTCAGCTTCTCTAGTTTTTGACGTGGCTACAGAACTAGCAGTTGGGCCTAAAATAGTTGTATTTACTGAGCCTCAGTGCTTCTCACCTCCCTCCCTGCCTGCCTGCCTGCTGTCCTTTCCACCTATGCTTCTTTCTTGGCAATCGGAGGCCTCTTTCCCAGCTTGAACCCTGGGGGTTTTCCAGAACCTTTTTACTTAAACATATATTGACCTAGACCTTACTTCCCTGAGTAAATTATGCCGCAGGCAGCAATCTCCAAGTCATAAATTAGCCCACAACCCCATGGAACTGTCTGCTAATGATGCGGACGGTGAAACTGCGTCTTCATGGAACTGGCCGGACAAGAGTCCTCTAAATTTTGTTGGCTGACAGTTCCCTCTCTCCCCCTCACCTGGCTGGCTTTTCAGTGACTCTCTGTCTGGTTTCATCTTTATCATCCCTTCTGTGTTCATGCCAAAGATAAAAGGACTCCATCAAGGAAGCCAGGGAAAGAGAAGGGTTGACATCAGCACCCAGCCCATAAGAGGTGTTCGGTACATATTTGTTGAGTGAACGGATGCACGTAAAGAGCGGGACATGATGTTGACTTTGATGGTTGTTGGTGTTCTCGTTATCCTGGCAGTTCCTTAAGGTCAAGCCAGAGTCTTAGCCTTAAGGAAAGTCTGGCCTTAAAGAAACCATCCTGGTTTCTCCAGGGTCTGCGATAGGGCTTGTCATTCAAAACACCATCAATCCACTGGATGGATGCTAGGGGCATTCTGGGAATCAAAGTGTCTTCCTTCTATGGACCACTTTTTCTCTCTTCATCAGTGTCTTCTCTTTTAACCTTCTCTTGAGCTGTTTAGGTGTGCTGAATTGGGGTCAGATACATGTATTGGCTCAATGAATATCTGAGTCCTTGTCTCTCTTTCACCTTTGAAATTTAAAGGAATTCCTTTATATCTGTGTTATCATCTCATTCCAAGAAATCAAGGGAAAGAATCCTTGAATATGGGTGTCACTTGATGAATTTTGTGAATATTAATTACTGTTGTTGTTCAGTCGGTAAGTCACGTCTGATTCTCTGTGACCCCATGGACTGTAGCATGCCTGGCTCCCTTGTCCTTCACTATCTCCTGGAGTTTGCTCAGATTCATGTCCATTGAGTTGGTGATGCTATCTAACCATCTCTTTCTCTGCTGCCCCCTTCTCCACCATACTCCTGTAATCTTCACAACTATACAAGATGTGGGCCAGAAATTACTGACAGAGAAACCGAGGGTCAAAGTGATTAGATAATTTGACTGAAGTCGAAAGAACTGGTCACAACGTGGATTTCAACTCAGATTTGCCTAACTTCAGGATAGACTATTCAGCCACTACCCTGTTCAGAGTGGCAGTGGTGTTTTGTTTTGTTTTGTTTTTAATTCTTAACTAGGGATTTCCCTGGTGATCCAGTGTGGGACTTAACCTTCCAGTGCAGTGGGTACAGGTTCAATCCCTGGTCAGGGAGCTAAGACCCCACCTGCCTCAGGGCCATAAACCAAAACATTACAAAAAAGAAGCAATGTTGTAACAAGCTGAGTAAAGTCTTTGAAAATGGTCCAAGTCAAAAAAGAAAAAAAAAAATCTTAAAAATAAATAAATAAATAAAGAAGTTCTTAACTTGAATCCTAGACCTGCTCTGCCCCCAACCCCACCAAGGAAACCAGCAATTGATTGTGTCAGGGAGCTTGTGAGCCCTTTGAAATAACATTCACACACTTCCCTGTTTGCCTACAGGTTTTTCTGAAAGAGACTTCATAGCTCTCAATAGACATCATGGAGATGCATGATACCCAAGTTACAAACCATTGGCTAGAGCAGAAGCAGAATGGGAATGTGAGTATTAAGAAGCACTGAGCAACATGCGAACTCTCCCACTGGTGAAAACAGTCCATAGTCTACCTCTGGATACATACTTCTTTTCGTTTGTGAGATCTGGTCCTTAACTCCTGGCTGTTTTCTTTAGCCAAAACTGAATAAGCACAGGAGCCACTGGAAGCTGTAAATATTAGAGGAAACAAAAAGCGAAGTCAGTGGGGCCCAGCATTCCTCAGGCCTGGAAGAGCAGGAGTCACCCAACTTGCCCCAGGATCAAAGGAATGAAGCAAACCCTTCATCACCCGGCTTCCACATCAGCACTGTTTAGGGCAGGAAGATGTCAAGGGGGAAGGTTTTCTTTGAAGTGTCAAGATAAGAACCGTCTCCACCTCCCTCGAGTGTGAAAGTGATTCCTCCAGGAGCCAGGGGAGGGTGTGAGGCATTTGGCTGTCTGTACAAGAGCTGGGAGGAACTTATCAGTGAAGGCAGACACCTTCGTGGCTCCAGGCTGTGTCTGGACCCAGCCGAAGATCTCCTGTGAGCATCAGTCCTTAAAAATATATGAAACGCTGAGCCACAGCCATGTTTCCAGTGGTGTCCCATTTAGGGTTGTGTCTACACTGGCTTTAGCATTAACAGTGGTTGAGTGGCTAGACTCTTATACTCACGTGGACTAGTTAGACCTTGTCCCTTCTGCTGGGCGAGCATGGGCAAGTTACACACCCTCTCTGAACCTCAATTTCAGTGGGATTTACAGTAATCACCCCTATCAGTTCAGTTCAGTTCAGTCGCTCAGTCGTGTCCAATTCTTTGCGACCCCATGAATCGCAGCACGCCAGGCCTCCCTGTCCATCACCAACTCCCAGAGTTCACTCAGACTCACGTCCATCAAGTCCGTGATGCCATCCAGCCATCTTATCCTTTGTCGTCCCCTTCTCCTCCTGCCCCCAATCCCTCCCAGCATCAGAGTCTTTTCCAATGAGTCAACTCTTTGCATGAGGTGGCCAAAGTACTGGAGTTTCAGCTTTCAGCATCATTCCCTCCAAAGAAATCCCAGGGCTGATCTCCTTCAGAATGGACTGGTTGGATCTCCTTGCGGTGCGAGGGACTCTCAAGAGTCTTCTCCAACACCACAGCTCAAAAGCATCAATATCTAGGGTTAATTTGGGAATGAAGTGAGATTATGTAAACTAACCATTTCCTTTCCTCAATATCCGGTACATAAGCACAGTGTAAAAATGTTAGCTGATATTTTTCTTTACCGTCTGGCTCAATGCATCTGGTCCAGGTGGTCTTTAGAGTCAAAATGTCGAGGATGTGGTATTCTTCTGAGCTGAAGAATGAGATACGTGTCTTCTTTTCCAGCATGATCAGCATGATGTCATAGCCAAGAGCATACTGCCAGCGTTTAAATCCTAGCTTTAGCATTTCTTAACTTTGTGAACATTGGGAAATTACTGAGCTTCCCTGTGCCTGGGCATTTTATAGATGTTGATTATTAGAACTTAATGAGTTATCATATTAGAAATTAGAACAATGCTAGGAATATAGGAAGTGTTCAGTCAGTATCAGTTTCAAGCTGTGCCTCCTCCCTCCACTAGCTCTTATAGACACCAATATCTATTTGTTAAATGAAATTTATTGAAAACCTGAAGTGTTCTCAGCATTGGGTTGTAGGATTGTTGCATTCATTGGCCTGGCACTGTAATTAAGATTACATTTTAATTAAGGAATTAATATATATTCATGCAGTCACTCATTCAATCAGAAAATCTGAGGGCCCACTATAGGCTGGGCACTTATTCTGTCTATTATAGCAAAAACTTTGATATGCCAACCTTTTGCCTTCATGGAGATTCCTTTCTATGCCTGGAATATCCTGGAACACAAGTGACTGACCTTCTTTTTAAAAGAAACCTGCTAAGGTTTTTAAATCCTTTAGGCCTCAGTTTAAACACCACTTCTTCTTGAAAGCCATCCCCAATTCTAGATGAAGTTAGGTCTCCTATTGTGTGCCCCAAACACCACACTTTGTCTATCACATTTTGAATGGTTGGTTTAATGTTTGGCTTCAGCACTCTTTAATTCCTTGAGGGTAAGCTCCATACCTGCCTTTCTTTTGCTATATCCCCAACATCTAATGGACTCCCTGGCACATACAAGTACTCAAAAATATTTGTGCAAAGATGAAGAAAAGAGGGAATGTCTAAATGTGTACTTCTCCTGTTGGAAGGTATTATTTATTATCTTAAGTCATCCCAACTGTAAATGATACCTCCACTTTGGAGAGTTTTGTAACAGTGAGTTCTGAAACTTTTAGAGCTTGTAAGATTCTCTGAGACAGCTAGTCCAGTCTCTTTGTTTTTCTAGGGGAAACTGAGCCTGGAGAGATAAAGCCATTCATCAAACTGTACTTAATGGGCAGAATTGGGACAAGAACTCAGGTCTTTTAATGCCCAGAATCCTTTGCAAAAAAAAAGAGGGAAAGATTAAATCAAATTCTCTCATTAAACTCTACTGTTCACTTAGCATGGAACAATTAAGACTCTCCCGTTGGAGATGAGGAACATTGAGGCACTTAATTGGGCAAAGTAGCTTTCTCATTAAAGGCAGGTATTGGGAGATAGTAAGAAAAAAATTAAAACATGGGCTCAAGAAAGCTGAGGTCACATCCTGTATATTTTAGGATATTCATAATGCCTTCATTTTTAAGTACACAAAATGATATTTCTTATAGAAATGTTGTACATTATATGAAATAATGTGTGTGTTGTATAATAATTTGATTGACCTTTGTCCCTGGTTTGGAGACTCTAAATCTTTGGAATTTCCTTAATTATAGGGGTATCTTTGTTATACGTGGTGACCCTGAATCACACCTCAGCTTGTGCTAAGTGTTGATTCAGAATAGGGACAGGTTGACCAGAGAGACAATTAGAAAGGTGAAACTTTGAACCAGTCTGACTTACTTTTAATATTTATTTATTTATTTGATGGTGCTGGGTCTTAGCTGTGACGTGGGAACTAGTTTCCTGACCATGGATCAAACCCTGGCCCCCTGCATTGAAAACAGAGTCTTAACCACATTGGACCACCAGGGAAGGGGTTGGTTATGCAGTAGTAGATAAATGGAACAAGTAGCAACAGCAATAAAATGCCAGGTACTTAAGAGGCACCATCTCATTTGTTCATGAAAGCAACCCGAGGAGGTCTGTATTATTATTGTGTCTATTTTAGCAATGAGGAAACTGAGGATCAGGAAGATGAATTCACATGTACAAGGTCACACAACTGGAGTGTAATAGAAGCAGGACTTTAACCTCTTGGATTCCAGAGCCCAGTCTCTTAACCATTAAATTCTCTTGTCCCTTGACTGTGCTGCAAAAAGCATCAAGTTGGCCCCTTTCTGGAATCCACAGAGTTTTTGCCTCAAACAGAGCCTTGGCCATACCCTGAAGGGGAGTGTTTCTTCATAACCCTGTCGACAATGTTAAGAAAAATGAGTCAGCAATGATGCAAAACCCTCTGGAAAATCAGGAAGATGCTATCTACTCAACTTGCATGTGCAAGGTTATCAAAACTTGGTGAGAGCTAAAGCTGCAGGAGAGCTATGAGAAGAGAAGCAACCACGGCAAACCTGCCCCTGGAAAGGAGGAGGAAGTCATAGGATTAAACACATCAACCTCTTCCCCACTCTCTCCACCTCTCCAGCTGGAGCCTCCCACTGGCTAAACCCAAATGGAAGCCAGAGGGCAAGGGGCCCACTGAGGCAGCTCATGCAGATTAGTTTCTTGGAGAAGGAACGGATCAGACCTGGGCAAACAGCATAGCTCTATTCACGTGTTCCCTATTTCCCACACTTGGTACAGGTGGAAATGAGCCATTCCAAAGTCAGATGAAAATGCATGAGATATATTGTCCTCCTGGGGTTTCTGGAGTAAAACTAAACCCCAAACGCCACTCCATAGGCTTCTGTCACCTTCCCAGAGCTCATTTCCAAAAGGAAATAACACCTGCCCCAAAGCTCCACCTGCCAAGGCCACCTCTCTGAACCTCCAGCTGCCGGGGGCTGACGGTAAGTCACAGAAGCGAAGTGATTTCTCAAGGGAAAGATGAGTAAAGTGAATGCAGAATTCTCCACACACGGGATGAAAACCCCTGTGTGGGAAGGCAGATGAGGAAAGCTGGGAAGGAGGTAGGAGGGAGTAGAATGAAACTTTGCAGCCACAGCCTTTGCCAAGAACAAGAAGGGATTTAAAGACTGTTCTCTTTACTGAACACAGTCCATGGTCAACTAAAGAACTTCTGGGCATTCCCTTTGCCTTCACTATATGCTTTTTGATTTCCTGGGCCAGCAGACTGCTATCAATTAGTTGTTGTGTAGGTTAATCCAGCTTTTCATTCATGGACTTATTTTCCCCCGCTAAGAGTTTTAAGTTCGAAATGTCACTAACAACCTAGGTAATTTAGTGTCCAAACCCTCAATGGCCAGGGAATTATAACTAATGAATAATATGTTCAACCAATTTAATTCTAGAAGCGGCTCATTAACATATCAAAAGACTTTCAAATATGCACCCTCTTTGACCCTAAAATTTCCTGCCTAGCAAATATGGGTTTTTTTTTTCTTTTTGGCCCTAAAGAAATAATTATGTATTTGAACAGATATTCAGTTAAAAAGCTGCTCACTGAATTATTGTTTAGTCAGTAGCTCAGATGGTAAAGAGTCTGTCTGCAATTCAAGAGACCCGGGATCAATCCCTGGGTTGAGAAGATCCCCTGGAGAAGGGAAAGGCTACCACTCCAGTATTCTTGCTTGGAGAATTCCATGGACAGAGGAGCCTGGTGGGCTATAGTCCATGAGGTCGCAAAGAGTCAGCCTTGACTGAGTGACTGATACACTTATATATTATTTTTATATATGTGTATATATATATATATATATATATACACACACACACACATCAGTTCAGTTCAGTTCAGTTCAGTTGCTCAGTTGTGTCCGACTCTTTGCAACCCCATGAATCGCAGCACGCCAGGCCTCCCTGGCCATCACCAACTCCCAGAGTTCACTCAGACTCACGTCCATCAAGTCAGTGATGCCATCCAGCCATCTCATCCTCGGTCGTCCCCTTCTTCTCCTGCCCCCAATCCCTCCCAGCATCAAAGTCTTTTCCAATGAGTCAACTCTTCACATGAGGTGGCCAAAGTACTGGAGTTTCAGCTTTAGCATCATTCCTTCCAAAGAAATCCCAGGGTTGATCTCCTGCAGAATGGAATGGTTGGATCTCCTTGCAGTTCAAGGGACTCTCAAGAGTCTTCTCCAGCACCACAGTTCAAAACCATCAATTCTTCAGCGCTCAGCCTTCTTCACAGTCCAACTCTCACATCCATACATGACCACTGGAGAAACCATAGCCTTGACTTGACCTTAGTCGGCAAAGTAATGTCTCTTCTTTTGAATATACTATCTAGGTTGCTCATAACTTTTCTTCCAAGGAGTAAGCGTCTTTTTTTTTTTTTTTTAAATTTTAAGATCTTTAATTCTTACATGTGTTCCCAAACATGAGAAGTAAGCGTCTTTTAATTTCATGGCTGCAATCACCATCTGCAGGGATTTTGGAGCCCCAAAAAATAAAATCTGACACTGTTTCCACTGCTTCCCCATCTATTTCCCATGAAGTGATGGGACCAGATGCCATGATCTTCATTTTCTGAATGTTGAGCTTTAAACCAACTTTTCACTCTCCTCTTTTACGTTCATCAAGAGGCTTTTTAGTTCCTCTTCACTTTCTGCCACATATACATATATATATTGGAGAAGGAAATGCCAACCCACTCCAGTATTCTTGCTTGGAGAATCCCACAGACAGAGGAGCTTGGCAGGCTGCAGTCCATGGAATCGCAAGAGTCGGACATGACTTAGTGACTAAACCACTACCGCCACCACCACATACACACACACACACACACATATATATATATATATTTCGCATTATTTTCCATTATAGGTTATTACAAGATATTGAGTTTAATTCCCTGTGCTGTACAGTAAATCTTTGTTGCTTGTCTATTTTTGTATAGCAGTTTGTATCTGTTAATCCCATAGTCCTAGGAGTGTCCCTCCCTCCCTCTCCCTTTCGGTAATCACAAATGTGTTTTCTATGTCTACAAGTCTGCTTTTGTTTTGTTTATAGATTCATTTGTATTATTTTTTAGATTTTACATGTAAGTCATATAATATTTGTCAGAGTATGGGTTTCTTTTACTCAAGTGTAACAATGATATTAGAGCCAGCATTTGGATCCAGGGGCCCTGGCTCCAGAGCTTGTCCACTTAGCTAAAGTGTCCCTAAAAATGAGATTCTCTTAATAAATTATGGTCCATCTATAAAATAAAATACTGTTCTGCCATTAAAAAGTATGTATACAGCTATGAAAAGATAATCCAGAAAATCTTATAGATGGTGAGAAAACAATATAAAATGTAAATATGCTATGATACTTTTGTGGGGAAAAAGTATGGTTACGTATATAGACAAAAGTATAAAAATGATATTAAAAAATGTTAATATGGCAGTGATGACATTTGGGGTGATTTTGTTTTCATTCTCTTTCTTTAGCTGTATTTTCTATGTTTCACATAATAACATGAATTGCTTAATTATTAGAGAGTACAAAATACAATAAAAGTTATATTTTAAAACATACAGTTTGTGCTTCCCCAGATTGCTTGCAGGCATGCTAGGTCGCTCCAGTCGTGTCCGCCTCTGCAACCCCATGGACAGCAGCCCGCCAGGCTCCTCTGTCCACGAGATTCTCTAGGCAAGAATACTAGAGTAGGTTGCCATTTCCTTCTCCACCTTCCCCAGATTATTAGAGACCATATTGAACCTTGTAAAAAATGCCAAATGAGAGACATAACAGCATATGGTAAAGTGGAAACACTTCCTATACACACAGGAAAACTACATTTCCCAGATTCCCTTGCAGCTCGACTGCTACCACATGACCAAATTTTAGCCAATGGAAAGTGAGTAGAAGTCATATAAGCTGTTTGCACACCTAGCCCATAAAAATATTCCATGTGGTTCCGTAGTCCTTTCTTCTCATGTTAGGATCTCAGAAGCCATATGTTCCAGAAGGCATACCTAAAAATGATGGGAAACTGTCCCAATTTGCATTATTATTGAGTGAACAGGGTGGCCAACATCCTGGTTTGCCTGAACTTCAAGGAGTTATGAGTGCAAAGACTTTTAGTTCTAGAAACTGATAGCTTTTGGGAAACCTGGGAGAAGTTGGTCACTTAAATGGGCAAGAAATAAGCTTATATTCTGATAAGCCTCAGAGATCTTTTGGTTAACCTGGTATAGCAGCAGGTTAACCAAACTACTATAAATGAAAAATTCTGTACTTAAAAGGTCAAACATCCAGCCTAATGCTTAGCAATCTATGTGCCATTTTGATTTTTTGATAGTTCCCTTTAACTTTCTGAACAATTGTTTTCTGACCCATACAAAAGAGATGACAATAAAACCTACTCTGTGGTGTCACTGTGGGAATTTAATAAAATACAGTTCTTAAATTGTGAAAATTCTTTGTAGCTATCAACCATTATGCAAATGTGAGCTTTATAATTAATAGGACAGTTCAGTGGACAATAACAGAGTTCAGAAATTCCAGAATGTGCCAGTCACAATGCTCAGGACACCGTACAGAATCCTTCAAAAGACAAAACAGTTTGACCTGAAAAAAAGCCTTCAGTCACTCATTTATTTCACAAATATTATTGGCTTCTCCTATGTGCCAAGCATGCTGGATGCTAGGAATGTAATTATGGGCCCAAATGTGCTCACTCATCAAACATATTTTGGGGGACTCCTACTGCATGTCAGATACTCTGCTGGACTGCTATCCAGGCACACCTTGGTTTACAGCATTTTGAAGATACTGCGGTTTTTTATAAATGAAAGGTTTGTAGCAACCCTGTGTTGAGCAAGTCTGTCGGCATCATTTTTCCAACTGCCGTTGCTCACTTCCTGTCTTCATGTCACATTTTGGTGATTCTCACAGTTTTCAAGTTTTTCATTCATATTATGTTTGTCATGGTGATCTGCCATCAGTGACTTTTGGTGTTACTGTTGCAAAATGATTATGACTTGGTAAAGGCTCAAGTGATGATTAGCATTTTTTAGCCATAAAGGGTTTTTAATTAAGGTATGGAAACTTTTTTTTATCAGCCATAATTCTATTGCACACTTAATAGGCTATAGTATAGTGTAAACATAATTTTTATGTGCACTAGGAAACCAAAAACTTTGTGGGACTCACTTTATTGTGATGTTCTGGAACCAAACCCACAGTATCTCTGAGGTCTGCCTGTATAGTGCTTAAACATGAGATCGAGCTTCCCAGGTGGCTCAGCGGTAAAGAATCTGCCTGCCAATGCATGAGTCTAGGGTTTGATCCCTGGGTCAGGAAGAGTCTCTGGAGAAGGAAATGACAACCCACTCCAGTATTCTTGCCTGGGAAATCCCATGGACAGAGGAGCCTGGCAGGCTACAATCCATGGGGTCTCAAAAGAGTCGGACAAGACTTAGCAACTAAACAGCAACAAAGAACAACAGCAAGCATCTTAGCCTCATGAAGCTTTTGTTTTTCCAGGAAAGGCAGCTCTTTAAAAAGTCATTACAGAATTAATTCATTAATACACATGGGGATGCATGTTCTAAAACAGTCGAGGAGAGAGAATGATCTAGCAGGCTGCTCTGCCAGAATCCCCAGGGAGCCTTAAGACTTGTTCCATCTTGTCAGCGCTTGAACGTAGACAATTGCGCTGAGCACATCCTGGCCTTTCACTCCTCAGTCGACATCCAAAGGCCCTGAAGCTTTTACATTTGGGCCTTTCACACATTCCTTTGTATTAAGATTTTTTTTTTTTCTTAAAGAGGAAAATCAAGGAGGCAGGAAACACACACACCCCACACCGTTCTTTTTTCTTCCAATGATTACATAACTGCAAGAAAGCCTTCCAAGGCTGGCCGCGTAACTCTACCAAACCTATAAACGTCTTGAAGTTTAGTTGGCAAAGAAGTCTATGCCAACAGTACATAAAACCCTTCGTGGCTGGGTGTTCCAGCCATCTGAATTCATATAAAAATGTCTGGGCCCTTAAAACCTACTTAACAGAAGCTGCTAGCTTAGACATCAGCTCTCCCAAACACTTACAGATTGCAAATCTTCATTGGAAAAGTAGGGTCATCGTGGGGAGGGGAAATGGGGAATTATGTGGAGAGGGATCCAGGGGGCAGGGGTGGGAAAAGAAGAGGTGTAAACTCCAGTCGTGAGGATTGCTTGGGGGAGAGAGGGATTATTTCAAGGAAATTGCACCGGAAAATGTAACCTCAAGTAGGCGGCTGATGGTAAAATCAGTTTTTAGTGTGGGCAATAGGCTAGGACTCGGGAGGTAGAAAGAGTGTAAAAAATGAACTCTGAGTCAGAGACTGCCAGTCCTATGCCAGGCATCTTGGGTGGTAGAACAGGGGCATAAGGTATAAAAATTGGAGGAGACACAGAGAAGAGGTTTGGTGAAAGGAGAGAAGTGTAAGGAAATGATTCTCCAGTTGCTAGAAACCTGGGTACTTCAGCTACCCCCTGCCCCTCCCTTGCTTTCAACCTCACTACATTCTAAGGATTTGGAAAAACCACCATGGGAACAGGACGAAGGCGTATTCTACCAGAAGCAAAAAATGATGCCACACCATTTGCCTCTTTCCTCAACTTAAGTGGTGTTGATGGGACCATCTAATGGAAGGGAGAGAAAGCTACCAATTTGCTCAGAGACTCTCTGGCTTTCTCACAATGGGAACAGAAAGTAGAAGTGAGACTGCCAATCAAAGGTAAAACCAGAGAGAACTTACAAGATTAAAGAAAGGGTACATTAGAGTTCCATAGGGAAGCTGGGTAGCCACTGTGTATTGACCAAGAGCCTCTGTGTAGTTTCAAATTTCCAAATCCACTGCACACTACCTGGACCTACCTGCTGAAATGTATAAACATCATGAGTTAGTACTTCTGGCCACATTCAGAATGTTGGAGCCTGGACCTTCAGTCCCTCCCTCTGGGGCTTAGGCCAGACTAACAAACTCGTGTCTGACTCTTTGCGACTCCATGGACTGTACCCTACCAGGCTCCTCCCTCCATGGATTTTCCAGGCAAGAGTACTGGAGTGGGTTGCCATTTCCTTCTGCAGGGGATCTTCCCGACCCAGGGATCGAACCTGGGTCTCCCTCATTCCAGGTAGACACTTTAGCCTCTGAGCCACCAGGGAAGCCCAACAAACATGAGGGTTTCCAAATTGGGTAGAGGGTAGAAAGGACTGTGAACTAAGATCCCAGGGCTGCCCAGAGGGGCTCCTGTCTAACTGGGAGGATAGTAATGAACACACCAAGATATTAGAAGAAAGAGTTCTTCTTTTCCTTCCAAACTGAATCAGACCTCAGTAAATATGCTCAGTATAGAAGGAAAGGTTAACAAGTTGTTGTTTTTCTTTTTAGATAGCCTTGTCAATAAGATGAAAAATAACTGATAATAACAGCAAGAATTAGTAGTTAATAAGAAAGCACTGAACGATATTTACACTGCTGTTGTTCAGCTGTTACGTCGTGTCCAGCTCTTTTGCAACCTCATGGACTGTAGCCCATGAGGCTCCTCTGTCCATGGGATTTCCCAAGTGAGAATCCTAGAGTGGGTTGCATTTCCTTCTCGAGGGGATCTTCCCAACCCAGGGATTGAACCTGAGTCTCCTGTGTTGGCAGGTGAATTCTTTACCACTGAATCACCTGGGAAGCCCTATTTACAGCTTACTGCAATTTATATTTTAAAAAAGAGGAAAGAAGGAATTCTGTGATGGTCCAGTGGTTATGACTCCACACTCCCACTGCCAAGGGTTTGGGTTCTGTCCGGGAATTAAAATCCTACAAGCCTCGTGGTGTGGCATAATAATAATAAAATGTGAAAAATAGAGAGGAGGAAGGAGGTGTGTTTACATACTTTCTTGTATTTCTAGAAGAATGAATAAGAAGTCAGTGTAACTAATTGGGTCAGAGCAGGGGGGAACCAGGTGGCTGGGGGAGTGGGTGGTCAGGGATGAAAGACTTTTCACTCTATTTCCCTTTTTACCCAGTGTGTGTGTGTGTTTAGCCACAGGCAGGATTTTCCCCTTCAAAACTAGTTTTTAAAATAAGTGTTAATATTTACTGAGACTTAAAGATGAAGACTACAAAGATCACTGCCCATAAATACCTGATAGGCTGGCAGGGAGGTGGCAGGTGTATGGTTAGCTGTGAAGCCTGGCTCAAGCATGGAGTGTGGAGATGCCATAGAGTACAATGATCAGCAGAAGTTGGCAGAAGCAGTTCAAGTCCAACTAGGATTCAAAGCCTGGTTCATTCACTTAGCTTGATGTGCAAGCTTCAATTAGTTGCTAAGCCTCTCTGAACCTCTGTTTTCTTGCTTACAAGAATAATAATGATAAATAGGAATGGGAAGGAAAAGAAAGAAGAGATGGGAGAGAAAATGATGCTGATGTTGTTGGAGAAAAGGAAGATGAGGAGAGGGGAGGAGAGGAAGGGAAAGAGGAGGAGAAGAGGAAAAAGAAAAGAAGATGGGAAATGGGAGAGAGAGGAGGAGAAAGGAGAAGAACAGGGAGGAGGAAGAAGAAACGGTTTCAGTGGGTTGTTGTGGGTATTAAATGACATAATGTTTGTGAAGTTCCCCGCACAGGTTTTGGCACAAGTCATCAAATCACCTAAGGCAATGATTAATAAGAGTAATAGTAATTATGGTAGAGTTACAAGGAGAGACTCAAAGAGTGATTAGTTCTAGTGTAGATGATTGGGGAAAGCTTTGTGAGAATTAGGCCTTTGAGCCAGTTCTTAATATACAGAAAGATGGGCTGGATTTCAGGATCTGCAAGAAGAGTGTCACACAGAACAGCTCAGGCAGAGACTTGGAGCCTAGTTGGTGCAGTTGAATCCTCTCTGTTGGTGGTGGCCCAGAGAGTGAAGCCTCTGTCTCAGGTGAGTGGAGTGGCAAAGGAAGCGAGATTTACATTGCAAATACCAGATCATGGGGCAGGTTGGCAGTTCGGGTAATGTTTTCTAGCCCTTCTGACTCTCTGTTGTAGTACCTGGTCATCTTCTTGTCAAATCAAATCCATCCACACTTTGGAGGAAGGTTTCATGTGAGCAAGACAAATATAAACTCATTCACAATGTAGAAGGCATATATGATGCTTCTTTTAAAGACAACAATCATGTGATCTTTCTTGTATTTGCCTTTATTAATAACATGAGATAATTCAATATCTTAATTGCTTATGCTGCTATTGATCCACTTTTCTGCTACTTCTATGAAACACATCCTTATGAATCAGTAGTAATATTAATTCATTTGAGTTCTGTTTGGTTTGATTTGGGTTTTGTCATGAGGGTAGAGATATCTTTGTGGCTAGGATTTGCCTGAAGACGCTGGGTTGCAATAAAAATTGAATGTGGACTGTTACTTCTTAGCTAACTTGTATGTATTATACAAGAAATATTTATTAAGCATTTTAGGGATGCAATCCTAAAGCGTGAATTTCATGCTGTCCTTTGACATCCTGAGATTCTATTCTTTTTTTTTTTAAATGTTACCATTTGCAGTTACTGTGTGTGTGTGTTGAGTCGCTTTAGTCGTGTCCTACTCTGCAACCCTATGGACCAAAGCCCAGCAGGTTCTTCTGTCCATGGGATTTGCCAGGCAAGAGCACTGGAATGGGTATCGAACCTGTATCTCTTAAGTTGCCTGCATTGGCGCTTTACCACTAGCACCACCTGGGAAGCCCAATATCTCTTAATCCATAGTGTGTTGATAACTTTGTGATAACTAATAACTATACAGTAAGAAGTTGAATGAATTTGTACAAGACTCCGAAGGTCAGAGCTAATAACTGATTTCATTGTATAGGTTCATTACAACAGTCTCATTTTCCCGGTGTCTGATTTTATGTTTGATATATAGTAACCTTTGGATGCCATAAATTTAATCATGAAAAATACTGATTTATCTACTTTCTATATTGATGTAACTTGTAAGATTTGTTTATTTTTTGAAGGGTTTTTTTTCCCTCCTAGATAATGACAGTAATGATGATGGTGAATATATATAAATATATATATCACACATAAATATATATGCATATGCGTTCCCAGATAGCTCAAATGGTAAAGAATCTGCCTACAATGCCAGAAACCTGAGTTCAATCCCTAGGTTGGGAAGATCCCCTGGAGGAGGGAATGGCAACCCCCTCCAGTCTTCTTGCCTGGGAAATCCCATGGACAGAGGAGCCTGGTGGGCTTCAGTCCGTGGGGTTGCAAAGAGTCAGAGCATGCATGCACCCTACCATTATGGGACTCTCCCTGGCTCCTGGGGACTTGGCTGTTCTGCCACACAAACATTTGGTGTTTGCCTTTAGCTGGAAGGGGGAACTTTCTTTTGCCAAGTTGAGAACTTGAAGGGATTCATCTGACTTTGTTTCTTTGGTGTTAATTCTTAGGAAAACATAGTTCCTTATTCTTCGGGAGAGTATTGTTAAGTGTGTGTGTGTACACATACATTTAGCATATATTTTACAAAGTCCTTTTGGACATCAAATGACTCCTGCAAAACAATATGTTGATGAGTTAAGTGTAAATGAAACAGAACCATGTGGCTTGAATTTTCTTCAAAATACCCTAGGGTTTAAAATGAAGGGGAAAGGTACTTGAAGGAAAAAAATACATTTTGGGTCTTGCTGAACCTAAATCATTTGAAAAATAGTTTAAGATGTTTGCTAAATCCAAAACGCAGCTTTGCTCCCACCATATGGCAATGTCAAAGTGGCTCTTCAGATGAGCTTAAGCCTAATTTTAATTTCTTGCACATGTGGTAAAAACATCTTTGAGGGCTCTCTTAAGCCACTGTTCAAGGGAATACTTGGAGCTTGGGGTTTTTCTGTGCATTCATTTGCATAACAATAGCCTCAGGCCCAGCTTCCTGGCTGTCTTCTGGTTGCACAGGACTTCTGCTCTATTTTACCTGTTTCTTGGGCCCTGGCATTCCTCTGGAATCATCTTTTCTCACCATGCTAAAGGGTTTGAGGGCTGGCCCCCAATTCCCACCCATTCTTACTGGTTTCCATTGGAAGGTTTGCTTTTGCTTGAGAGTACATATGTGGGCATTTGGAATATTATTCCCAGGTCATCCCAGAATTTCCTCTGAATCTATTCCCAAGTAATCTCTGTAGGATGCTCCTTATTTGAACAGACTGGGCAAATCCCCAGGAACTGAGGTCTTTAGGCATAGCTTCCAGTGATTCAAAATATCTCATAATCCTTTGGGGCGTCTCTCCAGCTGTATGGTGGTGGTGGTTTAGTCGCCAAGTCATGTCTGATTCTTTTGCGACCCCATGGACTATAGCCTGCCAGGCTCCTCTGTCTATGGGATTTTCCAGGCAAGAATACTGGAGGGGGTTGCCATTTCCTTCTCCAGGGGATCTTCCTGACCCAGGGATCGAACCTGAGTCTCCTGTGTTGGCAGGTGGGTTCTTTACTGCTGTGCCACCTGGGAAGCCCCTTCAGCTGTATAGATCCAACCAAGTAGTCCAGAAGGAAGCTGAGAAAGGTCTACAACAGTGGTTTCCAATGATAGTAATGTTACCAATTAAGGAGAGTGCCAGAAATTTGTGGGGGTATTCTTTAACTGTCTCAGTGATTGCACGGTGCACTACTGGCATTTAATGGGCAAGGGTCAGGGATTTGAGATGTTCTGCAATAAACAGAACCCTATAAAAGATTACTCTGTATCTCACAGGACTTTCAAATCCACCACTAGACATTTTCATAAGTGAAAACATGTCAATAATTATCTGAGCCCAAAACCTAACTCTGTTTTATAAATATAATCACATATCATTTTTTTTTCTCAGTTTCGATGTATCCTGCATTTTTCCGAACTTGCCACTGCCATGTAATCCAAGGAAAAACTGAACTTGGCTGAGTTCAGGACAAGATGGAAATGCTATTAATAGGATTTGAGTTGCCTGCGCAGTGCAGCACCACACACTCAGCAATCAGCAACAGTAGCTGCTGCATTCACAGCAATTCTACATACAGGATTATTTGTCATTCATCCTCTGTGTCCTATTTCTCATTTATACTGCAGTTATGTATATGTGTGTGTGAATTATGTGTGTATGTAGATTATGTTATCTCTAAATTATATACATAGTTTTTATAATCTATCATTTTCATTCCAGCCTAGTAAAGGGAGGTTACAGAACGTTCATTACAAAAGGTGCCATTGATTTTGATCTGATAGGAAATCTCCTGGATGAGGGCCCATACTGCCAGATAATGAAGCATGTGGAACCCAGGGTTCAGTTCAGTTCAGTTCAGTCGCTCAGTCGTGTCCGACTCTTTGCGACCCCATGAATCACAGCACACCAGGCCTCCCTGTCCATCACCAACTCCCGGAGTTCACTCAGACTCATGTCCATTGAGTTGGTGATGCCATCCAGCCATCTCATCCTCTGTCATCCCCTTCTTCTCCTGCCCCCAATCCCTCCCAGCATCAAAGTCTTTTCCACTGAGTCAACTCTTCGCATGAGGTGGCCAAAGTACTGGAGTTTCAGCTTTAGCATCATTCTTTCCAAAGAAATGCCAGGGTTGATCTCCTTCAGAATGGACTGGTTGGATCTCCATAACCCCAGGTTCTCATTCATGGCCAACACTAGCTTACTGTACAATTTTGATCAAGGCTTGCTTACTCCCTGAGCCCCAGTTTCTCACATCATCACTGGGTCATGAACTTACCTTCCTCAAATACAGTGAGTGATAAAAGGCTATAGGTCTGCCTATTCAACTTAGAAGAAACATTCTTCACTGTTAGTGAAATTATGCCCTCTATCTTTTTGTCATAGAACATGCCACAATTTGAGACAATGTTTACTTTTTTATATGACCTTTCTACTTTTATTTTTAAGGAACTTTTAATTTCATATTGAAGTCAATTAACCATGTTGTGATAGTTTCAGATGGACAGCAAAGGGCTCAGCCATACATATACAATGTTTTATTTTACCTCTTTTTACAGGGATATCACCGTGATGAATGTCTCTGGATTTTGAGGGTACATGTGTAGTGATTCGTGACTACTAAGACTCAGCTGTGTAATGATGAAGAAGAGAGAGGTAGAAACTGTGGAAAAATACACCAACTATTTCTTGTCAGAAAAGGTGGACCCACTGCCTAATTCCTGCCACTGTTACTAAATGTACATTGTTTTCTGTCCCTAGATCTTTGTCTCATCTAAGATTCAACTGTCAAAAGCAAGTAATAGTTGATTTTTTTCAAAGGTCTTTAGAAAAAAGTTTCAAGATTTCATTTCATGACACGTCTAGGTGACTTCTCTCCCTTTAATAGCCAAAAGAACAGTTTCATCGACACTACATCTGTCCCTTCCCTTCTTTGTACGTTTTTTTAAAAAAAGAGAACTGGTTGGTAACAATGAAATGTGAAAACAGTGATTTGTAACATGCAGTCACACTGACTAATGGGAACATGAGAATGCCTGTTTTGCATTTAGATTTCTGATATCATCTCGTTATAGTGTCTGGAATATCCTTTTTGGTCAAGGCACTGCCAGAAGTCTTGCTGGGAAATGGTGAGAAATCTTGAAACTGCCAGATGCTTGGTTGCCGGGTGAGCCAAAGTGGCCCCGGGAAGGAAGATGCCAGGGTACAAGGCCAAGTTGGTGTCCTAGCCTGGGTATCAGGAACAAGCCTGCCTCTTTCCCAACAGATGTGTGCCTGGGGCAGGTCTCTTCACTTCTTAGCTGTAAAATGACAACTATGAGCTAACCTATTTCAAAACATCAAAACATCTACCATTGCCTAATTCCTAAAATCCCCTTCCAAGCCCACTGACCCAAAGGAGAATTCCAGATAATGTTGTATAATGATAGGTCCACCATAGGACTAATTGATCACGTAGGTATCAGATGTCTATCACTTTGATCCACTCACTATCCATTCTCCTTTCTTTGCATAACAAGACCCAGCATTTTTTTTTCTCTTATCATCTCTCTCTCTCTCTTTTTTTAAATATCTATTTATTTGGCTGCTACTGGTCTTCCTTGTGGCATGCAGAATCTTTAGTGGCAGCATGTGGGATCTAATTCCCTGTTAGGGATTGAACTTGGGTCCCCTGCACTAGGAGCACAGAGTCTTAGCCACTGGACAACCAGGATAGTCCTTATCAGCCCTCTCCTGTTGTATGGTAAATGTGGGCTGACTACTACCACTGTATTCTCCAGTAGGGGCATGACCTAGTCCCAGCCAATCAAAGCATGCCCTCCTCCTGGTTAGTGATTGGCTCAGGAATGGACATGTGACTCAAATTAGGCCAATGAGAGTCATTCCTGGGAAGAGTGCTGAAGAATGAGCAAAGCCTCTTTCTTGGTCCAGCCTGAATTGATCAACAAGAAAGATAGAAACCTGGAGCTTATATGCAGCCATCTGTCTCACATTGAAGACAGTCTGTTTCAGAATGAAGCCAGCTAGCAGGAAGTAGAGCTGAGAGGGAGACAAATAGATTCAGCCAACATGGCTTATGCCTATGGAGGCAATCATGGCTGGAACTAATAGACTTCTTAGTTTATATGAGAAAATGTTCCTTAAAAAATTTTCACATGACGCTGAATAGGATTTTTTTTTTTTTTTTTGGCAACCAAAGGAGCCCTGAATAGAGTGGCCAAATAATAAGGATATGCGCACAAATGCCTATGGATTTCCCCAGCTGCACCTTTAGTAAGGAAAAGATTTCAGGCTGTAGGGGACCTTGATTCTTGCCTCAGTTTTGCGGTACTGATGATGTGGCTGAGCAAATAGTTTACCCACTCTGTGCTTCAGGTACTTTTTCTATCAACTAGTAAAACTTGGATAAGGTGGTGAAAGGCTCAGAGATGATACCATGATCATTTGGTTGTAAGAAGTAGAAACCCGTTGAAATTAACTGAGGAGCAAGGAGAAGGATCTAGGAAGCCCTCAAATTGCACACAGTAATATAATTGGGACTCACAAAGGCCTGATTTCCATTGTCCTTTCCTCTGGGTGCTCAGGACATCTCCAATCACAACTCTTACTTTCTTTTCTCTCTTTGTAGAGGGCTATTCTTTGCTGTTAACAGTCTCCCCCAATGTGGCAGTCCTAATCTCAGCTTTCAAGTCTCAGCAGAGCCAAGTCAGTTATCTCCGAGTCCCCGATTCCAAATTCCTAGGACAGAGAAGTTGAACTGACCCACCCTGGGCTGAGTGTCCAACATATGCCAATATACAATATGGCATTCCCTTCTGGAGCTGTGGAGGGCAACTCCTCCAAGGGAAGACTAGGTAAGAAAGAGCCTTGAATAATAAATCATGCATGGTGGTGGTGGTGGTTTAGTTGCTAAGTCGTGTCAGACTCTTGCAACCCCATGGACTGTAGGCTGCCAGGCTCCTCTGTCCATGAGATAGTTGGTGCTTAAGACACACAGTTATTTACCCTCACTCTCCCCCCATCCTTCTCCTCCTCCTCCTTCTTCTTCTCCTGCTTCTCTCTCTCTCCCTGTCCCTTTCCCGTTCTCAATCTTCATCATCTTAATGTTAGTATCAGTGGTATACATGTTAGTTTTACCATAATCATGATTCCCTAAAAAGTTCTTCCTCAATTTTGAATGTGAAGCAAAGAGAAAATAATTTACTCTCTAAACATGAATTCTAGAAAAGATCCCCTTTAATGCCTAGTTTCATCTTTTAATTTAATCTAATGATATCTGACCTACTTCCCTTGCAGAGCAGTTAGAAGACAGTAATGAATTTGAGTTTTGACAATGTAAGCATTGTCATTACTGAGAACATCCCCCTTTGTTCCCCACCCCCTAAAGTTACTAATGACAACATAGTATTCTGTTTTTCTAGTACCCAGAAAAAAGAAGTACTGTCATAAGGCTAAATAATTTCTCAAAAGAAACATTGTAGAACCTCCTCCTCTTTCTTTTTCAACAAGAGATTTTTCTCCAGTACATTTTAGTAGGTTATGGTATAATAGACCCCAATAAGGGTCCTAAAACTTCCCTCTTGTCCCTTTGAAATGGCCTAATCTGCAAAACTCAAAACAGAGACCTGCTCCTTATTACACTATTATTTAACCTGGATTCTGTCCAGACTAGGCCCTTCCAGACAGTGGCAGCGTCCAGTGCAGTGGGCGATGCGGGGCTGGCCTCACAATAAACACCCTGTGATTCCTAGAATTCGGAGGCAGTCTCCACTGTCCTTGCACTCCCTTGGTCGGCAGATCCTGGGTGCCAGGCAGCTTTATTGCAGCTTTATTCAGCCTGTCAACAGCCAGCAGCCAAGCGGAGAGCCTTCCATCAGGGGGCCTGACACCTATCCAAGTCCCCCAGTGGTTGCAGTGGGCACTTCCCCAGTGAGAACGAGGCCTGGACAATGATGCTTTTGTGCTGGTGGTGACCTGGGTGCTGCCCATTTTTGATCTGAGCAGCCAGAGCACAGGAGATGGGTGAAACTTGTTGATGTTCAGGATCCCCGTGCCAAGGGCTTTTCTGTGGAGGAAGTTCAAAGTCAAACAGACTGGGCTCAAATGTTGTGTGACCTTGGAGCAGCACTTAACCAGCCATTGTATCTTTCTCTGGAAAATGGACATCATACCCACTTGGGGTTTTCTCTGGCTTATGTACAATAATGTATTAAAGCACCTAGTCCAAGGGGAAAGGATAGTTAGGGAGTTTGGGATGGACACGTACACACTGCTATATTTAAAGTAGATAACCAACAAGGACCTACTGTATAGCACAGGGAACTCTACTCAATGTTATCAGGCAGCCTGGATGGGAGAGGGGATTGGGAGAATGGATAGTTGTATAGGAATGGCTGAGTCCCTTCACTGTTTTCCTGAAACTATCACATTTTTTATCAGCTATACCCTAATTCAGAATAAAAAGTTTTAAAAATAAAGAACAGATGAATAAATGAACACAACAACAACAAAAAGCACCTAATGATAACCTGGGGCATATCAGCAATTCCAAAATCATCAGCTATCATTGTCGTGAGTAAACCTGAGGTTTTAGGCAGAGAAGCAGATCCGCACTCATTTCTCTGTTTTATCACACTCTATGCTAGTCAGAATTTTGAGCTGCACACAGCAAATGTACATCTGACAAATTTATATTTTAGCCAAAATTTAACTTTTTGCCTTTTTTAAAATTTAGAAGCATAACATACACACAGAAAATATGCATACATGATCAATTTAACAATGAAATCAAATATGCATATGACCATCACCCAGGGCAAGGAAAAAAAATATTGCTAGCGCCCAGAAGCCACCAGTGTCACCTCCTGATTATAACTACCTATAGCCTATCTAGAATTGACCATGAATCTGTCTTTTATGTTATTTTTCTCTTGCTTTTCTTCATAGTTTTGCCACCTAGATATGCATCATTGAACAATGTAGTTTTCTGTATTTGCTTTTAAAATTCATAAAATGAATCATAGGTTATGCATTTTGTTGTTGTTGGGTTTTTTTTGTAGGGTGGTGAGGTTTGGAAGATTTACCAGTGCATTTGCATGTAGCTACAATTTATTCATGTTCATTGCTGTAGCATATTCCACTAATCTGAACCTGTATTCGACAGAGTTGTTATCAAGCAGGCTGCTGGCTCCTAAGTGGTAGAATGTCTCCAACAATGATCACTATTGCATGAATCCTCCCTGTCTCTATGGGTTGAGCATTTCCTCCAAAGGTGGAGTGTTTTTTCCTCCCTTTAAACCTCTGTTGGCCTTTTTGATTTAGCTTGACGGATGAGTGAGTGAGTGAAGTCGCCAGTAGCCTACCAGGCTTCGCGATCCATGGGATTTTCCAGGCAAGAATACTGGAGTGGGCTGCCATTTACAGAAAAAAATGGAGTCCTGGGGCTTTTGAGTCCAGGCAGCTTCTACCTTTCTGAAGTCCAGTGACCTCAAGCTCACCACGCTGTGAGAAAGCCTGAGGAACTTAAGAGAAAGGCCATGTGGGAAGAGAGCATGATGGCTAAGTAGACCCCAGCTATTCTACCCATTCCTGCCAAAGCCCCAGTTGTTCAAGTTTTCACATCTATCTTAGACATTCCAGCCACAGCAGACTGGAGCAGACATGGAGCAGAAGAACTGCACAGCTGAGCCCAGCCCAGATGGCGGAGCTGTCAGCAAAAATAAACTGTCCTTTTAAAGCTCCTCCATTTTGGAGTGGTTTATAACACAACAATAGATAACTAAGAGCAACTGTTCCTGTTCTGAACTCAACTGGGCAGAATTTTTTTCCTCTCTCTCTCCGACTTAACAGTCCATGTCTTTGCAAGTCTTACTTACATCTCTGCACTTTTCAAGTGACATTATTTACATCTCCATACATTTTTCAATACATTTGGCTTTGCCTCATTTTTCATTATCTTCTTAGATTCTCCTTTTAGGTGTACACTTGTGTCTGTAAAAACAATACTGGGTTTAGGTCCATAGAGGCCATTATGAAAGAAAAAGAGAGGAAAAGGTGTAAAAACTATCGCTAAATGCAAAGATTTAAGGTTATGTTTTATGAGTGTGTCTTGTTTCCAATAGATGTGTCATATAGACATGTACCAGAATTGCCATGTAAAACTATTCTCAGGAAAAATAAAAACATTAATTTATTTGAGTAAGCAGATACTGGTTTCACTAAAAGAAAAAAAAAAGGAGGTACCATCCTATTATACTGACAATAGAGGGTGGGAAAATAAAGCACTGGGCCTTTGCTGCTATAACTCTGTGATCTGAAATGGTTAACAGCTTTCCTCCTAGTTTACTGCCTTGGGGTGTGGGGTGATCAAAAATAGCAACAGGCTTTTCTACATTTGCACAAATGTAATTGCTTCTAATGCTACTTAAGTTTGAAGAAGCCTTAGCATTTTCATTCCACTGGAGCTTTCAGGTTCTTTTCTCTTTTCAAAGGCTGCAGGTATTGAATGTTTTATAATAGAATGAATGTAGGGGGTAGGATGGGGGGAAGAGGCTAGGAAACACTTAAAACATAAAAATAAAACATAAAAATATTACAGTGTGATAGATTTGTTCCTGATGCAATGAGGATTTGGAAGTTGAAGGTTTCTGCAAGGAGGCAGCAGAGTTGGGTTGAAACAAACAGAACTGTGTTTGAATCTGGTTTGATCCACCTACTTACTAACAGTTGACCTTGCGCAAATAACCTACATTTTCTGAATTTCAGTTTTCTCATCTGTAAAATGAAGCTAAGGACAAACCTTAAAGGACTGAAGAGTCAAAAAGAGATAATCTACCTGAGGGACTTTGTCCAATGTCTGGCATGAATTTTATCCCTTATGAAGGCTAACTCTCTACCATATAGATAATTTATGGGAGGTGGTTTTGGAAACGTTGGCAGTTCATCTGGAGGATAGTGGATTAAGGGGACCATTTCATGAAAGCAACCAGAAAGATCCAGAGAGTTCCTATAAATCATCCTCCCCTCGAAGAAGATATGTTTCATGTCTGCCGCATCAGTGACACTGCCTGGGGCCTTGGGTATAATCGGATTTTATTGAGCAATCCTGGAAAAGGATTCTGTTGTTTTTGTGGTTCATTTTGACTTCTACCAACTGGAACTAGAGACCTAAGGGGAGGGAATGAGGTCTTAAGAAACTTAAATGAGAGAAGTTCAGTAATAAGCCATTTGTTTGGACAGTGGGTGAACTAACAGAGATACCATGTCTAGATTTTCTCAATATTGATTCAAAATCCCCAAAATCTAACTAAGCAAAAGGTGCAGCTAACATTGATTTATTTTTTCTTTCAAGTGAAGACTTTGGATTTTATTTTCTTTCAAACTTTAAACTTTTTTTTTTTCATTATTGCAGTATAGCCAATTAACAATGTTGTGGTAGTTTCCGGTGAACAGCAAAGGGATTCAGCCATACATATACACGTATCCATTCTCCCCCCAGGCCCTACTCCCATCCAAGCTGGTACATAACACTGAGTAGAGTTCTATGTGCTATACAACAGGTCCTTCTTGGTTATCCATTTTGAATATGGCAGTGTGTATTTGACCTTCCCAACATTGTTATTCTCACACTGACGAAACAAAAGGAAGGAGAAGGGTTGGTTTTTAATTACTTTATTACTATTATTATTATTATCATTAGGCCACACAGTGCAGCCTGTGGGATCTTACTTCCCTGACCAGGGATCAGACCTATGCCCCCTGCACTGTCAATGTGGAGTCTTAACCACTGGATCACCAGGGAAGTCCCAGGAAGAGTTTTTAAAGATTGACAACACTGACTTTGTCCTGACTTAGATGTTTTATATTTCACATCTCATTTAATCCTCATAAGAGTTTATTTCCCCACCTTTCAGATTTAGAGCTGAGGCTGAGAGAAGTGAAGCTTATTAGACAGGGTCACTCATCTACAAAAATTTCAGAGCCAAGATTTAAATCCAGGTCTACCTCTGAAACCCATGGTTTTAACCAGAGTATTCTCTTGTCTCACTGAAGGAAATGAGCTAGATCTTACTTATAGATCTGAGACAAAGTGAAAAGGGAATAGAGAGAAATGGAAACCTACTATCTGAGGGCTTATGCTGTGCTTAGAATATGTTGGTTAACGTTATACCAAAAGGCAGTGTTCCACTGGGAGATTAATAAAGTTTCCTGACAGGACGCTGACAGAGGAAGACTGAATTGGTATAAGGAAGGGAACCTAAAAAGAAGGTCAAGGAAGATCAAGACAAGAAAACAAGTAACAGGTTAGGAAGCTTAGAGCTTACCAGCAAACCATGGCTTGGTATTCAAGGAAAATTGTTGAGGATTAAGACCACACCCTGGTTTTGTACATTGTGAGGAAAAATATGACCATGAAAAGGGCTTATGCAGGACCAATGAGAAAGCAGGCAGTGGCTTCTGATGATTCTAAACATCAAATTTGCCCTATTGAGTTTTATAACCCTGTTTTGAGATAGGAACCCAGGAAAGAGGTAAATGTAAGCTAGGATCACCCCAATGGGAATCAGAGATTTGATTGTATGTGTCAGATACAAATGGATTCATTAGTAGATATTTATGCCACCTGAACTTTTCTCTCCTGAATTTTTCCAGCTTTCTCATTCTCCCTTTTATATTTTGGGGGCAGTACCTTCAGGTAAAAGTAAGTCAATACATATGAGAAGATCAAAGTCAATCACTTTGCTGCACAGAATTTTTAAAAGTAAAGACAAAGATAAATAAATTAAAATAATTCATCACCAGCAATCCTGTCTGCAAGAAATGTTAAAGGAAGTTCTTTAGACAGAAAATTAGATCAACACAAAAGAATTAAGCATGCTAGAAATGGTAAATATATGGGTAAATACAAATGACTTTTAAAATATATATTTCTTAATTTCTTTAGGAGACAATTGATTACAGCAAAACATACTAATATGTTGTAAAGTAATATGTTGTGGGGCTTATAAACTTTATGTAAGTAAAATAAATAATACCAATAGCATAAAGGACAGCAGAGATAAATTCAAGCATATTGTATAAAATGAGTGGTATAAAATTAATTCAGGTTATATGGTGATAAGTAAAATATTAATTCAGATTACACTGTGTTAGGGAAGCATATTATAATCTTCAGTGCATGTGCTAAAAATACAATAGAAGAAATTAAAATGCTGTGCTAAAAATATTCAGTTGGTACAAAAGAATATAGGAGAAAGGGGGATAAAGAGCTAGGATAAATAGAATTAAAAAAGAACCAAGGTGGTAGGCAAGTCCAGCTCTGTATATTTGTATTGAAGATAAATGAAATAAATACTCTGATTATAAGACAGAGAACATTTGATTGGCTGAAAAAGCAAGAACCAACTATATTGTGTTATAAGGGATATACCATAAATGTAAAGTCACAGATAGATTAAAAAGGTGGAAAAGATATACCATGCATGTACCATAAAAAAGCTGGGGTGGGTATATTAATATCAGGTGAGGCAGAATTCAAGCCATGGGGAATACCTAGTAAAGTAAAGTGTTAGCCACTCAGCTGTGTCTCATTTGTGATCCCATTACCTATAGCTTACCAGGCTTCTCTGTCCATGGGATTCTCCAGGCAAGAGTACTGGAGTGGGTTGCCATGCTATTCTCCAGGGGATCTTCCTGACCCAGGGAGCAAACCCAGGTCTCCTGCATTGCAAGCAGATACTTTACCATCTGAGCCACCTGGAGCTGATGATAAAAGGGTCAAAAATGTCAGTTCATCAAGACAGCATAATAATCCTAAATGCCTGTTGTGGTACAGTGCCTAAAGATGGACACCATCAATTCTTCTTTCCTTATATGTGAATACCATTCCACGCATCAAGAGGTGGAGTCTATGTGTCTTTCCCTTGAAAGTATGCCCTGTGACATACTTTGACCAAGTGTCTCTTCTTGGTTCCAGTTCTTTCAGAGCAGTGCTTGCCATGCACTGAATTCCTGCCAGCCAGCCCTGACTCGTTCAGTTGTGCCTCCAGCCTTGGGATACTAGCACCTCCTTTTATTGTGGATCTGTCGCTTTGCCATGGACCGTCTGGCTTCTTCACTCTTCTGTTACCTAGGTAATTCATTCTCTATGTTAGATTCTCTCCATGTTAAAGATCTAGAACAGTTTTTATTTTCCTGGCAGGACACTGACTGACACAAGGACCTGATGAAGCTTGTTATATCTACTGGCCAGATGGGTACGTGGGGTTCAGCACTGTTCTTAGCAATCCTGCTCTGGCAGGCTGGGCACACACCTCTTTGGCATCCCTAAGCACTCATGATCCAGCAAAATGTCAGCCAACTTTGATCTACCATTAAAAAATGACTTTTACAAATGGAAAGTCTTTTCCGTCTCTGCGACTTAAACAGAACAATCAATGTTTAAATAATAAATGTCCTCATTTTGGGAAGTCTGCCCTCCTCTGGCACTCTCCTGGGCTTGTCTGGGTCAAAGTCAGCTGCTGTGGGTCCCTACCTTTTCACTTCCCCAAGCTTTAGGGTTAGTGTAGGAGCTACAGCATTATTTACAATGGCTATGACGTAGAAACAGCCTATGTCTGCCAGAAGACAAATGGATAAAGAAAATAAAAAATACTTTCCCAGGGACAGCAGAGCCTGGTGGGCTGCCGTCTATGGGGTCACCCAGAGTCGGACACGACTGAAGCGACTTAGCAGCATGTCACATTACAGAGTGTATATACATGTATATTGTTCATATACATATGTATATAAATGTGCTGGAATATGACATATTGCTAATTATTATATATAACATATTATATATAATTAATATAATCATGTGTAATGAAATATTATTCAGCCATAAAAAGAAGGACATTTGGTACAACATGGATGCAACTTAAGGGTATTATGCTAAGTGAAATAAATCAGACAGACAAAGATAGATACTGAGGATAGCATTTATACCTTGGAATTTAAAAAATCCTGACTCTTAGAAAAAGAGAGTAGGTTGGTGGTTGCCAGGGACAGGCAAATCAAAAGATACAAACTTACAGTTACTAAATGATTAAGTTCTGAGGAATCTAACATACATCATGGTAAACTGGAAAGTTGCTAAGAGAGTAGCAAGAGTAATTCTTCCCAGGAATGACTCTCATTGGTCTAATTAGAGTCACATGTTCATTCCTGAGCCAATCGCTTACCAGGAGGAGGGAATGCTTTGATTGGCTGGGACTAGGTCATGGCCTACTCTGCAATACACTTGTATCTATCAGCCCACATTTACCCTACAACAGGAGAGGAGTCATGGGGACTACTGTGGTTGTCCAGTGGCCAAGACTCTGCGCTCCCAGTGCAGGGTGGAAGGGCTTCCCTGGTGGCTCAGTGGTAAAGAATCGGCCTGCTACTTTAGGAGATTCGGGTTTGATCCCCCAGTCAGGAAGATCCCCTGGAGAAGGAAATGACAACCCACTCTGGTATTCTTGCCTGGGAAATCCCGTGGACAGAGAAGCCTGGCAGGCTACAGTCCATGAGGTCGCAAAAATGCTGAACACAATTGAGCAACTAAACAAGAAGAGAGTAGATCTTAAAAGGTCTCAGTTTTTAAAAAGCGTTTTAATAGACTCAGACTTAGAGAATGAACTTATGGTTTCTGGGGGAAGGATGGTAGGAAGGGACGGTTAGGGAGTTTGGGATGGACTTACGCACACTATGTTAAAAAATAAAATGCTGACCAACAAGGTCCTACTGTATAGCACATTGAACTTGGCTCAGTGTTATGTGGCAGCCTGGATGCGGGGGGAGTTTGGGGAAGAATGGATACATGTATATGTATAGCTGAGTCCCTTTGCTGTCCACCTGAAACTACCACAACACTACTAATCAGCTATACTCTACAAAATAAAGAGTTTAAAAAAAAAAGATTTTACAAAAGCGTTTTAACTATTTGAGATAATGGATGTGTTAACTAATCTTATTGTGGTAATCACTTTGCAATATATATGCTTATGAAATCATCACAATGTATACTTTAAACCTATACAATATTTTATGCCAATTATATCCCTATAAAGCTGAAAAATAAAGAAACCTATTAAGTAGGGAAAAAAGGAATGATGACACTTTGGAGATACACATGTGTGTGTACCCATAATATATGATGCCTATCTTAACAGTATATCTTTATCTGTGGATTTTGCTTGCAAATCACTGCTTTACTAGTCAAATGAAGGCAGCTTGCTAATTGAGCTGACCTTGTTTCGGAGCTCACAGGGGATTTGTGCGATATTAAAAGCAGATGATTCTAGTAAACTTAGTGAGACTCATGTGTCCAACACCTTTCCTATCTAGCTTAAAGCTTAAAGGAAGCCTTGTGGGGTCGGTGGGGAGGGGAAGCTTTGAGTTAGACTCCTTTCAGGTCACAAGAGCTTCTTCCCTTCTTTCTCTTTCCTGAAATCACCTCTTGGCTCTCGTAAGCTCTTTCGACACTCTTTTCCTTTCCTGAAACTGGTGATGTCCTAGCTCTTTGCCAAATGCATTTTCACTGTACTGAATAGCAACAAGATGTAGGCAAAAGGTTTAGTCTAAAAGATCTATGTAGTTTTCTTATGTTTAAAATTGCACGTTTTGGTTTGACAGATCGAATGCTTATTATTTTCACACAATATGGTAGAAATCAGAGACTAAACTGCCCGTGGGCTACATGATGTTTGTCCATACTCTTTCAGGCTCACAATAATCTTAGTCTATAGCAGTGGTCTCCAACCTTTTGGGCACCAGGGACCAGTCTCATGGAAGACAATTTTTCCATAGACGTGGGGGTGGAGGGATGGTTTCAGGATGATTCAAGCGCATTACAGCTATTGTACACTTAATTGCTAGTATTATTACATCAGCTCCACCTCAGATCATCAGGCATTAGATCCCGGAGGTTGGGGGACCCCTGGGTTACAGATGTTGTTGTCTCTGTCTTCAAATGGAGAAACTGAGGCTCAGAAGATGTAATTAATTTGCCTACATTCTTGCTCAGCTTAAAAGAGGGCTGAAGAGAGGGATTTGAGTCTAAGTCCAGCTGCCTAAAGAATCCTTATTCTCAACTCCTGTGGTACAAACTGGGGTCTCCTGCGTTGCAGGCGCATCCTTTACCGACTGAGCTATCAGGGAAACAAGGCCTGTCTAGTCAAGGCTATGGTTTTTCCAGTGGTCATGTATGGATGTGAGAGTTGGACTGTGAAGAAAGCTGAGTGCCGAAGAATTGATGCTTTTGAACTGTGGTGTTGGAGAAGACTTTTGAGAGTCCCTTGGACTGCAAGGAGATCCAACCAGTCCATCCTAAAGGAGATCAGTCCTGGGTGTTCTTTGGAAGGACTGATGTTGAAGCTGAAACTCCAACAGTTTGGCCACCTGTTGCGAAAAGCTGACTCATTTGAAAAGACCCTGATGCTGGGAAAGATTGAGGGCAGGAGGAGAACGGGACGACAGAGGATGAGATGGTTGGATGGCATCACCAACTCAATGGACATGAGTTTGGGTAAACTCCAGGAGTTGGTGATGGACAGGGAGGCCTGGGGTGCTGCAGTCCATGGGGTTGCAAAGAGTCAGACACGACTGAGTGTCTGAATTGAACTGAGCTGTGGTACAAAACCCTCTGTCCCAGAAAAAAAAACAAAAATTATCTATTGAAGGCCAACTGTGTACCAGGTACTTTCCAATCTTGCTCACATGTAACAGCAAACCTGAGAAGTTGGTATTTACTCAAGTCATCATTTGAATAATAATATCAAAAATAATCATCTATTTAGTGATTTTTTTCCATGTCAGATGGTGCTAAGCATGGTGTGTTATCTCACTGAAGTACAAAAGAATAAAATGAAAACCGAGTATATGCCTGCCACCTGACGATAATCAGTGTTTCTATTTTGGTGTCCATTCTTTGCGTGTTTTTTCTATGCATTCATTTTTTCCCAGAATGGGATCATACTCTTTATCATGCATCGTGATCTCATTTCCTTACTCAAATATGCATCTGAACATATCCCATGTCATTAAAGAGCCTTTTTCAGCATTAGTCAGTGATGGTTGAACATTCCACTTTTTGGAGATACCAAAATGTACTCAGTAATTAGGACTGAATTAGACATTTGGCTTTTCCGATTTTTACAAATGTAAATATTATGGCAATAAACATCTTCATAGTTGAATTTTTGTGTTCTATCCTTAAAAAAATTCCTTGCAGTAAATTTGCTGCTTTGAAGCTCTTGCAACGCTGGATTCATTGGGTAATTAAAGGTTGAGCAATATTCTCCTTCCATCACAGCTTATCATGTGGTCCATTTTCCCAAACTCTGGCCCCAAACTGGATATTTTAATTCGTTAAAAACAAAGAAACAAATATTGCAACTTTGCTAGGTGAGACATGATAAGCCGTTGCATTGTTTTCGTTTTGTTGCTGGGGAAGTTGAATATTTCATCATGCCTCTGATTTGTCTGTTTGAGATCTGTAATTTTATAGTTAGACTGGCCTCCTAATATAGTAGTAATAATGCATGTTGGGGTAAAGGTTAGGCAGCACAAGGCTCATCAATTTAATATGAGCAGTGCATGCATGCTCAGTCGCTCAGTAGTGTCTGTCTCTTTCAACTCCCCCCCCCCCCCCACAGACTGTATATAGCAAACTGAAATCTCTCTTTGTGAAAATGCACCTTTCCAAACTCTATGTGTATCTGATTCTCACTCAGTGAACAAACCATAGACTTACCCAGTGCTATGGTATCTGTTCCTAAGTCAAAAGAAACACTCTCTGGGGAGACCAAGTTAACAGGTGATACGGTCTAAGACTATATGTCTGCTGCTGCTGCTAAGTCGCTTCAGTCGTGTCCAACTCTGTGCGACCCCATAGATGGCAGCCCACCAGGCTCCCCCGTCTTTGCAATTCTCCAGGCAAGAACACTGGAGTGGGTCGTATATGCCTAAGCCATCAAAATTAATTATTACTGGAAATTCTGAGATTGCAGCTGACAGAGGCTTGCAGCACCAACTCCTTGAAGACGTCAACCAAGTTCTGTCCATCATTGTGTCCCTGGGTATGTTCCAAAGTATATGACCAGGCATGTTTGTGGCAAAATAAATGAGTGATGAGTACAAGACAGGTGGAGGACGAAATAGGCAGGGATTTTGCAACTGAGATGAACGGAGAGTAACCAAATACAAAGACCTGGGACTTCCCTGGTGGTCCAGTGGTTAGGACTTCGCCTTCCAAAGCAAGGGGTGCAAGTTCAATCCTTGGTTGGAGAGCTAAGGTCCCACATGCCTCAGGGCCAAAAACAAAACAAAACAAAACATAAAATAGAAGCAATATTGTAACAAACTCAATAAAGACTTTAAAAATTGTACCCATCAAAACAAAAAATCTCAAAAAGAAAAGGCTTGGTATAGTGAAAAAAGTGTTCTCACAGAACGGGAGGACAGAAAATCCGGCCCTGGCCAGATGTTGTGGACTGAAATGTGTCCCCTCTCCCCAAAATCAGATATCGAAGTCCCAGCCCCAAACCTCAGAATGTCACAATATTTGGGAATAAGACCTTGAAAGAGGTAATTAAGTTAAGACTGTTAAGATAGGGCCCTAGTGCAATTTGACTGGTGTCCTTCCAAGAAGAGAAAAGGACCCCAGAGATATATATGCATGAAGACATGAGCATTTGAAGACACAACAGGAGAATGGTGCTGAGCATGCCCATGGAGAATCCTCAGAAGAAACCGAACCTGCTGACACCTTGACACTGGATTTATGGCCTCCAGAACTGTCAACATTTTCAGTTCAGTACAGTTTAGTTCAGTCACTCAGTCGTGTCCGACTCTTTGCAACCCCATGAATCGCAGCATGCCAGGGCTCCCTGTCAACATTTTCAGTTCAGTTTAGTTCAGTCGCTCAGTCATGTCCGACTCTTTGCGACCCCATGAATCGCAGCACGCCAGGCCTCCCTGGCCATCACCAACTCCCGGAGTTCACTCAGACTCAAGTCCATTGAGTCAGTGATGCCATCCAGCATCTCATCCTCTGTCGTCCTCTTCTCCTTCTGCCCCCAATCTCTCCCAGCATCAGAGTCTTTTCCAATGAGTCAACTCTTCACATGAGATGGCCAAAGTACTGGAGTTTCAGCCTTAGCATCATTCCCTCCAAAGAAATCCCAGGGCTGATCTCCTTCAGAATGGACTGGTTGGATCTCCTTGCAGTCCAAGGGACTCTCAAGAGTCTTCTCCAACACCACAGTTCAAAAGCATCAATTCTTCAGCACTCAGCCTTCTTCACAGTCCAACTCTCACATCCATACATGACTACTGGAAAAACCATAGCCTTGACTAGACGGACCTCAGTCAGCAAAGTAATGTCTCTGCTTTTGAATATGCTATCTAGGTTGCTCATAACTTTTCTTCCAAGGAATAAGTGTCTTTTAATTTCATGGCTGCAGTCACCATCTGCAGTGATTTTGGAGCCCAAAAAAATGAAGTCTGACACTGTTTCCACTGTTTCCCCATCTATTTCCCATGAAGTGATGGGACCGGATGCCATCATCTTTGTTTTCTGAATGTTGAGCTTTAAGCCAACTTTTTCACTCTCCTCTTTCACTTTCATCAAGAGGCTTTTTAGTTCCTCTTCACTTTCTGCCATAAGGATGGTGTCATCTGCATATCTGAGGTTATTGATATTTCTCCCGGCAATCTTGATTCCAGCTTGTGTTTCTTCCAGTCCAGCATTTCTCATGATGTACTCTGCATAGAAGTTAAATAAGCAGGGGAACAATATACAGCCTTGACGGACTCCTTTTCCTATTTGGAACCAGTCTGTTGTTCCATGTCCAGTTCTAACTGTTGCTTCCTGGCCTGCATACAGATTTCTCAAGAGGCAGGTCAGGTGGTCTGGTATTCCCATCTCTTTCAGAATTTCCACAGTTTATTGTGATCCACACAGTCAAAGGCTTTGGCATAGTCAATAAAGCAGAAATAGATGTTTTTCTGGAATTCTCTTGCTTTTTCCATGATCCAGTGGATGTTGGCAATTTGATCTCTGGTTCCTCTGCCTTTTCTAAAACCAGCTTGAACACCAGGAAGTTCACGGTTCACGTATTGCTGAAGCCTGGCTTGGAGAATTTTGAGCATTACTTTACTAGCATGTGAGATGAGTGCAATTGTGCGGTAGTTTGAGCATTCTTTGGCATTGCCTTTCTTTGGGATTGAAATGAAAACTGACCTTTTCCCGTCCTGTGGCCACTGCTGAGTGTTCCAAATGTGCTGGCATATTGAGTGCAGCACTTTCACAGCATCATCTTTCAGGATTTGAAGTAGCTCAACTGGCATTCCATCACCTCCACTAGCTTTGTTCGTAGTGATGCTTTCTAAGGCCCACTTGACTTCACATTCCAGGATGGCTGGCTCTAGATGAGTGATCACACCATCGTGATTATCTGGGTCGTGAAGATCTTTTTTGTGCAGTTCGTCTGTGTAATCTTGCCACCTCTTCTTAATATCTTCTCCTTCTGTTAGGTCCATACCATTTCTGTCCTTTATCGAGCCCATCTTTGCATGAAATATTCCCTTGGTATCTCTAATTTTCTTGAAGAGATCTCTAGTCTTTCCCATTCTGTTCTTTTCCTCTATTTCTTTGCACTGATCACTGAAGAAGGCTTTCTTATCTCTTCTTGCTATTCTCTGGAACTCTGCATTCAGATGCTTATATCTTACCTTTTCTCCCTTGCTTTTCACTTCTCTTCTTTTCACAGCTATTTGTAAGGCCTCCCCAGGCAGCCATTTTTCTGTTTTGCATTTCTTTTCCATGGGGATGGTCTTGATCCCTGTCTCCTGTACAATGTCACGAACCTCATTCCATAGTTCATCAAGCACTCTATCTATCAGATCTAGGCCCTTAAATCTATTTCTCACTTCCACTGTATAATCATAAGGGATTTTATTTAGGTCATACCTGAATGGTCTAGTGGTTTTCCCTACTTTCTTCAGTTTGAGTCTGAGTTTGGTAATAAGGAGTTCATGATCTGAGCCACAGTCAGCTCCTGGTCTTGTTTTTCTTGACTGTATAGAGCTTCTCCATCTTTGGCTGCAAAGAATATAATTAATCTGATTTTGGTGTTGACCATCTGGTGATGTCCATGTGTAGAGTCTTCTCTTGTGTTGTTGGAAGAGGGTGTTCTTAAACATATGCAAATTCAGTCTGGATAGGGTTCTGAATCATGGAGATATGGGAGTTTATCTTTCGTAAGCAACATATACTCCTCTTGAGAATGTTACACCTCCCCCAAGTCTGAGTATAAAGAGCATCGACCCTGGATCTTGCTTTGCCTGAGTGCAATTCTCTTTTTTCATTCAGCAAGGGTCTAGGTAGTCCATGCTGTGTGCCAGAACCAATGCTAGATGCCATGAATACAATGGTGAACAGGCAGGGGGAAAACAATCTTGTCATTAAAAAAAAAAAAAAAAATCCTGTCTTTGTGGCACTTGCCATAAAAAAAAATTCCTGTCTTTATGGCGCTTGTAGTTCCCAGGTGATGCAGTGATAAAGAATCTACATGCCAATGCAGGAGACGCAGTTTCAGTCCCTGGGTGGCAAAGATCTCCTGGAGAAGGGCATGGCAACCCACTCCAGTATTCTTGTCAGGAACATCCCATGGACAGAGGAGCCTCACGGGCTACAGTCCATGGGCTCGCAGAGAGTCAGGCATGACTGAGTGGCTGAGCACTCACGCACGCACGGCATGGCGCTTGCATTCTCACTGGGGGAGACAGTGAATAAGCGCGTCATAAACAGACAAACCAGTGGATGCCATGTGGCCAAGGTCATGAGGAAGGAGGCTTCAGCAAGTGGACTGTTGTCAAATGCATTCAGCAAACACCAGCCTGCCTTTGTTTTAAGAGGATTTGGACCAAGAGCTGCTACTGCTGCTAAGTCACTTCAGTCGTGTCTGACTCTGTGCAACCCCATAGATGGCAGCCCAGCAGGCTCCCCCGTCCCTAGGATTCTCCAGGCAAGAACACTGGAGTGGGTTGCCATTTCCTTCTCCAATGCATGAAAGTGAAAAGTGAAAGTGAAGTTGCTCAGTCATGTCCGACTCCTAGCGACCTCATGGACTGCAGCCTACCAGGCTCCTCCATCCATGGGATTTTCCAGGCAAGAGTACTGGAGTGGGGTGCCATTGCCTTCTCCTTTGGACCAAGCATCCTTGTCTAAAGCAACTGATCAGGGCCAGTCAAATTTTTCTCTTGGGAATTTGAAGTGGGAATTAAGAGATGCTAAAATGTTGACAGAAATGGTATGGACCTGACAGAAGGAGAAGATATTAAGAAGAGGTGGCAAGATTACACAGACGAACTGCACAAAAAAGATCTTCACGACCCAGATAATCACGATGGTGTGATCACTCATCTAGAGCCAGCCATCCTGGAATGTGAAGTCAAGTGGGCCTTAGAAAGCATCACTACGAACAAAGCTAGTGGAGGTGATGGAATGCCAGTTGAGCTACTTCAAATCCTGAAAGATGATGCTGTGAAAGTGCTGCACTCAATATGCCAGCACATTTGGAACACTCAGCAGTGGCCACAGGACGGGAAAAGGTCAGTTTTCATTTCAATCCCAAAGAAAGGCAATGCCAAAGAATGCTCAAACTACCGCACAATTGCACTCATCTCACATGCTAGTAAAGTAATGCTCAAAATTCTCCAAGCCAGGCTTCAGCAATACGTGAACCGTGAACTTCCTGGTGTTCAAGCTGGTTTTAGAAAAGGCAGAGGAACCAGAGATCAAATTGCCAACATCCACTGGATCATGGAAAAAGCAAGAGAATTCCAGAAAAACATCTATTTCTGCTTTATTGACTATGCCAAAGCCTTTGACTGTGTGGATCACAATAAACTGTGGAAATTCTGAAAGAGATGGGAATACCAGACCACCTGACCTGCCTCTTGAGAAATCTGTATGCAGGCCAGGAAGCAACAGTTAGAACTGGACATGGAACAACAGACTGGTTCCAAATAGGAAAAGGAGTCCGTCAAGGCTGTATATTGTTCCCCTGCTTATTTAACTTCTATGCAGAGTACATCATGAGAAATGCTGGACTGGAAGAAACACAAGCTGGAATCAAGATTGCCGGGAGAAATATCAATAACCTCAGATATGCAGATGACACCATCCTTATGGCAGAAAGTGAAGAGGAACTAAAAAGCCTCTTGATGAAAGTGAAAGAGGAGAGTGAAAAAGTTGGCTTAAAGCTCAACATTCAGAAAACAAAGATGATGGCATCCGGTCCCATCACTTCATGGGAAAGATGGGAAAACAGTGGAAACAGTGTCAGACTTCATTTTTTTGGGCTCCAAAATCACTGCAGATGGTGACTGCAGCCATGAAATTAAAAGACGCTTACACCTTGGAAGAAAAGTTATGAGCAACCTAGATAGCATATTCAAAAGCAGAGACATTACTTTGCTGACTGAGGTCCGTCTAGTCAAGGCTATGGTTTTTCCTGTGGTCATGTATGGATGTGAGAGTTGGACTGTGAAGAAGGCTGAGTGCTGAAGAATTGATGCTTTTGAACTGTGGTGTTGGAGAAGACTCTTGAGAGTCCCTTGAACTGCAAGGAGATCCAACCATTCCATTCTGAAGGAGATCAACTCTGGGATTTCTTTGGAAGGAATGATGCTGAAGCTGAAACTCCAGTACTTTGGCCACCTCATGTGAAGAGTTGACTCATTGGAAAAGACTCTGATGCTGGGAGAGATTGGGGGCAGGAGAAGAATGGGACAACAGAGGATGAGATGCTGGATGGCATCACTGACTCAATGGACGTTAGTCTGAGTGAACTCTGGGAGTTGGTGATGGCCAGGGAGGCCTGGCGTGCTGCGATTCATGGGGGAGCAAAGAGTCGGACACGACTGAACGACTGAACTGAGCACATTTTGTTGGTGGGGAGGAAAAAAAAAGATGCTGAGGCAGAAGACACTCTGTGCTCACCAAATCCATTGTCCTTTTGGACTCAGCACACATGTAGTTTGATTACATTTTCCAGCCTCCTCTTTGGTCAACTGGGTTCATGTGACTTCAGGTCTGGCCAATGGAAAACAGGAAGAAATGATACCTGCCACTTCTAGGTCTGCCCCCCAAGAAAATTTCCCTGACAAACCTCCATACTCTCTCTCACCATCTGTGAAAGTAGATGCAAGGTAGTTCACGAATCTTGAGATGAAAGACGTAAAGAAAGAAAGGGAAAAAGGAAGGCAAATGGGCTCTTGAGGCTCTGAGTTGTTACTCATGAAAAGTCATCTAGGAGAGCTACCCAACCAAGCTGGATTATTGCATCAACAAGATATAAACTTCTGTGGTGTTAAGCCACTAACATTTGGTGCTGTTTGTTATAGCAGCTAGTGTTACACTTCCTGAAGTACATAAACATCTAGAAGAAAGTCAGTCTGGGCTGGGATTTAGACTCCTGCTGGAGTGTTTGGAAGAATTTGGAGAATTTTCCACTGTTTTTTTTTCAACAGCTAGCTCATTCTCACCATTGCTATCTATTATAAAGATGCTTTTTGGAATTTCACAGTTTGCAGCTTTCCTTTCCACCTCTGAGAGGAAGGCAGGGCAGGACTCACAATGCAATTTTACAATGTGGAAATGAATCTCTCTTGGTGTTGGAGGGGCCTACCCAAGGCTTCTAGCTAGTCAGAGATATCTGAGCCTAACATCTCATAACCTGCTGCTCTTTCTGCAACCTGATGATGTGCTGCAGGAAAAGTGTGATGATGTGTTACGTTCTGTCTGCATAGACAGCATGACGTACATCACGGTACACCAGGGCTCCTCCACCTCTCCACTGTTGACATTTGGGAATGGATTTCATCACAGAGGGCTGCCCTATATCTTACAGGATGCTTTGCAGCGTCCCTGGTCCCTATCACTAGATGCCGGAAGTGCCCATCCCCAGTTCTGACAGCCAAAAGCCATCTTCAGACATTGTCAAATGTCCCCCCAATATGATAGAAATCATCCCCAGGGAGAAACCACCACTGTAGAGATTTCTGCCTCTTTGTCACTGTTTTGCTTGCCTGTGGTTGCCCTGAAATGGAAACATAGGCTAGAAAACAGTTCTCTCTTCCTGGGGAGACGAGTGATATGGAATATGAGATGAAACTGAGGTAAAACATATCACCTTCCTGTGTTCTGCTCACATATGGAGATCATCTTTGGAAACGGTGTGAATCTCACACCACAATGGTTCTTTCTTTGTCTATAGTGCCACTTAATGTATATCCCACTGACCTTAATGGAGATCTCACAAGAGCTTCGTCAGTTCACAGAGGCCGATTATAGTCAATTCAGGGTTTTCTCAGGCTACATGGGTCCTTTCCACCCCTATCCTTCTTGGGGATGATGGCTAAGACCTACAGGCTCTTTGGGCCAGGATCTGATTGTGCTGGCTCCTCAGCCCCGTTGCCATTCTCCACCCTAGCACGTGCTGTGGTGCTCTCACTGCTTGTCTTCTGGACCAGCCCCTAAAATTCACTTCTGCATAGTCCCATTGTCAGGGCTCATCTGAGCCCTGCCACCTTCCTTAGTTACTTCCGTGCCACTCTTGAGACCATGAGAGGGTGTTGGCACTCCCCAGGCTCAGCTTCACTGGACTGTTATCTTGGGCCCATTAGTCAAGGCAACCCAGTTAGACTTCTGCCCTTCAGCTCCCTGCAGGGGACTTGCCACCTACCTGGGCTCCACTGAGGAAGGGACAAGAGGCAGCTAGGGTGAAAAATCAAAGGAGAAACTCACTCTCAGATACTAATTCTTATCTTCTTTTCTGCATGACCCCAAGATTGAGAGCATTCTTATTGAATTTTCATGCATTTGTATTATTTATTTATTTTTGGCCGTGCTGGGTCTTTGCTGCTGTGCAGGCTTTCTCTAGTTGTGGTGAGCAGGGGCTAAGCTTCTCTTGTTGCAGCCTGCAGGCTGTAGAGTGTGCTGGTTCAGTAGCTGTGGCACACGGGGAAAGCATCAAAACCACAGTGAGATACCACTTCACACCTACCCGAATGGCTATAATGTTGCAAACAACAACAAATACCAGGAGAATAACAAGTGTTAGAGAGGATGGGGAGAAATTGGAGCCCTTGCACATTGCTGGTGGGAATACAAACTAGTGCAGGTGCTATGGAAAACAGCTTGCCAGTTCCTCAAAAAGCTAAATATAGAATTAGCATATGACTGGGTACTTCCACATCATTCCACACCCAGAAGAACTGAAAATAGAGACTCCAACAGATACTTATGAACCAATGTCCACTGAAGCATTATTCAAAGTAGTCAAAAGGTGGTGATAACCTAAGTGTCCATCAAAAGATGACTGGATAAAGAAAATGTGGTATGTACACATAATGGAATATTATTCAGCCATAAAAATAAATGAAATTCTGATACATGCCTCAACATTTAACCATTTTAACCATTTTCTAAGTGTGCAATTCAGAGGGATTAGATTTTTGAAAGCCAGAAACCCAGATTCCTACAAAGCAAAAGTTCTGGGTTAAAACACTATTTTATAGCATCTGTAAAATGCCCCACAAATGCCGCCATTGGATGAGAGATGGTGGGCAAGGAGGTCTAAGATGCAGAAGAATGTATCAACCTACCACATTATCCAGTGGAACACAAGGACTGACATCCCAAAATCAACAAATCTGAGTAAGCTTTGTTAAATTTATTGCACCAACATGTATCAGCTGTGAGAGGGAAAGGCGTAATAATGATCAATGAGAATAAGATGCTGTTACATTTGTACATTTCATGATTACTCACACTCTCTTCTACTAAGCTTCTTGAAGCAAGAACAATTTGTGTCCTGTTCACCATCATATCACCCATGCCTTTCCATAGCCTGAAACATTGTCAAGACTCAATAAATGATTGCTGACTCAACAAATAAGCACCTAGGCTTTTGTTTGAGCCTCCAAAGTAACCCTGTTTCATAACAAGAATATTCCCTTTCTGTAAAAGCAGTAACTAAGACTCCAAAGACAGGAAGCCACTTAAGTGGAAAGAGAAGGGATTAAGATCTGAGCCTGTATTTTCCAGGAATGAGTGATCTGGAATCATCGAATTCACTTGCCAAGCAAAACATTGTCGGGGTAATACTGAATCAATGATCCTTTCATGTGAGTCATCTGAACTAATACACTTTATGATGTATTATGAATAATGATAACAATAAAAAATGGCAAGGCTTAATTGGCTCTTGCAGTGTATAGAAATTATACATGTGATTTTAGTTAATCATCAGAATCACGTTGGGACTGGTTCCAGCTGAAGAGTGAGGAAGGTGAGGCTCAAAGGCAGAAAATAATTTGTTCAATGTCACTCAGCTTCCAGGTAGCTCTGCTGAGATTTGAACCCACAGTACTGTGTGACCTCTGAAGTTCATGACGCTTCTCACTCATTGCATCTGAGTAATAGGCCTTGATGGACCTCTAGACTACGTATGATCTGACACCATTCTGGGACAGCCACTGACTGAATCCTATGGTCCATGGAAACCACTGGCATCTGACCGGGAAAACAAGCGTGTGTGTCTTAAGTGGAAAACATCCATGACATTTAGGCTCAATCAACCCGCCAGTGTCTGGGGGAAAGGGAAGAGGGTAGTCAATCATCTTGACATTCTGTCATCTGTTTCTGGGGTCTACAGGATGCCAAACAGCCCGAGTTGGAAAGCACCATGGTCTTGTTGTCCAGATGTTTGAGGCTGCATTGCCCCACCCTCCGTATGTCAGAGCTCCTGGCTGAGAGACAGCGACACTGATATCATTCCTGCTACTGCGGATAACAGCCCCGCCCTTTCATGTGTGTGCACTGAGCGTGCTAGGCTTGGTGCAGAGAGTGTTATGTGCATTATCTTGTTTTCTGAATTGAGCTTCTATGCGTGACCACGAGTTCCAGATGAGGTCACTGCTAAGGCTCAGCGTTGGGTAAGGAACATACCCAAAGATGCAGAGGATGCGGTTGTAGTGGGGGTGAATGTTACTGTTTAGCCACTAGGTCATGACTACTCTTTGCAACATCATGGAGTGTAGCTGGCCAGGCTCTCCTGTCCTTTTCTATGTCCCAGTGTTTGCTCAGATTCATGTTCACTGAGTCAGTGATGCTATCCAACCATCTTTTGCCACCCCCTTCTCCTTTTGCCTTCAACCTTTCCCAGCATCAGGGTCTTTTCCATTGAGTCAGCTCTTCGCATCAGGTGGCCAAAGTATTGCAGCTTCAGCTTTAGCATCAGTCCTTCCAGTGAATATTCAGGGTTGATTTCCTTTAGGATTGACAAGTTTGATCTCCTTGCTGTCCAACAGACTTTCAAGAATCTTCTCTAGCACCACAATTTGAAAGCATCAGTTCTACGGTGCTCAGCCTTCTTTATGGTCCAACTCTCACATCCATACAGGACTACTGGAAAAACCATAGCTTTGACTAGACAGATCTTTGTTGGCAAAGTGATGTCCCTGCTGGGGTGACTAGTGCCTCCCAAAAGACATGTGCGCTCAGAACCTGTGAATGAGACTTTATGTAGAAATAAGATTTTTTCAAGTGTAAGTAAGAATCCCAGGACGGAATTCCTCTGGATTTAGGGGGGCCCTAAATCCAATGAATAGTGTCAGTTCAAAGAGATAAGCAGAGGGGAACACAGATGGAAGCAGAAATTGGAGGGATGTGTCTATAGGCCAAGGAACACCAAGGATTGTTGGCACCACCAGAAGATAGAAAGGAGGCATGAAAGAGATCTGCCCCAGAGCCTTCAAAAGTAACCAACACTCACCAACACCTGGATTCATCCTCCTGCACTCCAGAACTTCTAGAGACTTTTTGTTGTATGAAGCAGACTGGCCTGTGGTCTTTTGTTCCAGAAGTCCCAGGAAACCACTGGGAGATAGGTTGAGATAGGGTTTGAACCAGAACATCAGCCTAAACTCTTTCCCAGTAACCTACCAGTCAAACATTTGGAATCAGCTCTGCATGTCTTTGGGCTACCCTAGTGGCTCAGTGGTAGAGAACTTACCTGCCAATGCAGGATGTGGATTTGATCCCTGGGTGGAGAAGATCCCCTGGAGAAAGAAATGACAACCCACCCCAGTATTCTTGCCTGGGAAATCCCATGAACAAGGGAGCCTGGAGGGCTACAGTCCATGGGGTCACAAAGAGTCAGTTACAACTGAGTGACTACCCAGCAACACCTCAGTGTCTTCATGTTCCCAAATTCAGTAATCCAGAGCACCTGAGTTTTCAGAAAAAGTGTACACGCACACATACACACAAGCAGACACACACACTTCAAAGAGATGGTATGACCAAGAAGCCTTCTTACCATTTTCCTAACTCAAATACTAACTGTCAAGGACAGAACAAAAAGAAGGACATCCAAATGGCCCTTGCAACTCTGATCAAGCAGACTGTGAAGGGGAAAAATAAAACAACTTTAGCCATGACATGCAAAACCAAGGAATTGGCCCTTTGGGGCATTCATGATGATGTTTTATTGACATGGAGCCTTTAATCTGTGGATTTCAGACAACTTTAAAAAGTCAGTGAGTGTTGTGCTGGCCCTCATCTGATGCAGCCATGTGGGTACTAGGGAGACGAGAGGGAACACTGAGGTTAAGCCATTTGCTCTCGTTTTCCAGAGTCAGTTGACAAACTAGAAATAGTCCAGCCTTCTGGGCATCAACATTAGGATCTTCTCAGAGTTCCTCTCACCCTAATTGGTTTTTCCACAGTGAAACTGCCTCTCCTGTTTCTAGACAATCCGGAGGACCCCTACACCCCCCCCCCCCCCCGAGTCCCGTTTCCTATGAGAGCCCTTCCCTGATAGCCCCTCCTCTATGCTCTGCCACACAGCAGTGCTGAGCCTCTCACTCTGTGGACACACATTCTAGTGTGGACACACTTCAGAGACACCATTTAAGATCCTTTATATGATTTTATCCTTTATGGGTCAGTCTCTCCTCGTAGATGAGGGGATTCTTAACCCCAGTGCTGGAGAAAGTCAATGAAAGTGCTTCAGGGGAAGTTATCAAGCCCTGGAAACCTTTTGCAACACTTGACGTGAATGGGCAACTTAAGGGATAGGGACTCCATAGCTTCTGTGAGTTTTCAAATGACTTCTAGATTTAAACACCTTTAAAACTCACTGCACTAGAAAGATGGTACAGTGAATCTATTTGAGGGGCAGAAATACAGATGCAGACACAGGGAACAGACGTGTGGACACAGGGAAGGGGTGAGGAAGAGGGGAATCGGATGAACTGAGAGATTGGGGTCGACATACATACACTGCTGTGCGTGAAACAGATAGCTAGTGGGAAGCTTTTGCACAGCACGGGAAGCTCAACTCAATGTTCTGTGATGCCCTGAGGGTTGGGATGGAGGGAGGTCCAAGAGGGAGGGGTTATGTGTACTCATATGGCTGATTCACTTCATTGTACAGCAGAAACTAACACGATATTGTAAATACCCCAATTAAAAAAAAGAAAATTTAAATTCTCTGAATTTCTTATTCCTGTCGCCTGGTACAGCGCCTGACCCAACATAGTCCCATGAAAAAGACCTGTTACCAGATCATTGCATACAACTTTGATGGAATTATAGTCAGGTGGATTCTGAGTTGCTCTGATTTTGTGCTGGAACCACTGCAGCTCTGAGTGAAGGACTCAGAAAGCTCTGAATCTGACTCACAGCTAACTCTCCTCTCTAAACAGTGGGGGTCAGGAGCCTCCTCTGTGGAAGTGACTGTTCTTAGCCCTTGCTCTCAGAAGCTCCCTACGTTTCAGATGCCTGAGCAATCCAGCACCTGACAATGTATCCTACAGACAAATCGGCATCAATATACAAAAATACATGGATACAGAGGCAATAGCGAAATAAATAAAGCTATAAGGATATATTGTATAGCACAAGAAATATAGCCAGTGTTTTATAATAACTATAAGCCATCACCTTTAAAAATTGTGAATCAGTTTTGTGCACCCAGAGCTTAAATAATAATGTAAATCAAGTATACTTCAATTTAAAAAATAGAATAAATTGACTCAATCTGATGTATAGCAATAGGTGCTATTATCCATTATAAGAAAGGCCAGCAAATATTTGTGAAAAGCTAGGTAGTAAGCATTTTAGGCTTTGTGGGACTTAAAGCTTGTCTGGTGGGACTGTAACTCCTCACCTCTGCCACTGTTTTCTCAAAACAGTCATAGGCAATATGTAAATGAATGGGCAGGACTGTATGCCAATAAATTTTTATTTACAAAATCAGGCAGGGGACTGGATTTAGCCATCAAATCACAATTTGCTCACCCCTGCCTTGAAAAGTGAAAAGTGTTAGTTGGTCAGTCATGTCCAACTCTTTGCAACCCTGTGGACTGTAGCCCACCAGGCTCCACTGTCCATGAGATTTCCCAGGCAAGAATACTAGAGTGGGTAGCCATTCCCTTCTCCAGGGGCTCTTCCCGACCCAGGGATGGAACCAGGGTCTCCTGCATTGCAGGTGGATTCTTTACCTTCTGATCCACCAGGGAAGCCCAATCCCTGACTTAGAGTACTATTAATATATATATATGGCTGTTAAAAAAATATATATATGTGTGAAAATGTCAAGAATTGTTAAAATTTCCTGAGCAATATCACTCACCAGCATATACACAGCATGTCCTGTGTGATGGGTTCTTTTTTAAGCACCTGACCTGGGTTACTTTTTTTAAATTTCCATATACCACTACTTAACCACTACGTCTATTGCTTTGTAATGGGAGTGACCAGCTCTGTAAACTTAGGCAGGTGTGTTGGTCTCTCTGAGCCACAATTTCCCAAATGTTAAACGGACTCAAAAACAGACTGTTGGTATTTCCCTGGTGGTGCAGTGGTTAAGACTCCATGCTTCCAATGCCGGTGACACGTGTTCGGCCGCTGGTCAGGGAACTATTAATAAGACTCCACCTGATGCATGGCAGGGCAAAGATAAATAAATAAAGGACTGTTGCTGTTTGTATAAAGCATGTTAGTAATGTTGGTTAAGTCACTATCACATGATGGAAACACAATTAAATTAGTCCCCCATCTCTTAAACTTATTTCAAGGAGGAGTTATTCAACTAAAAGAGAATCTAAAGAAAAGGATGCTCATATGTTTTCAGTGCTGAACATTTTCTCCGAGGGTACAGACATCTATTCAGACACAATTAACTTGAGTATTTCTTTAACACATGGTGTGGTAGATGGCGATGTCTATTATCTTATGTGTGATTAATGAAAGCTGTTAATATAAACAGCGAGAGGACAGACACTCTGATGTTCCCAGTGGCTGCTAATTAAGGCAGTGCTGCTCATTCTCAGGCTGATAAGGGAACTGCCCTGTCTTAGCTGTCTGTAATAATTTATCAAGAAGTGAAATTTTCAGGACATGACCCAGAAAGAACATAACAATAAAAAAAAAAAAAACACTTTTTCCTTATAATAATAGTAATAATGATAACAGTAATACTGGAATGTACTAGATGCTTCTAAGGGCCAGGTACAGGTTAAGTGCTTTGCAGACATATCTTCATTTAATCCTCCCAGTGGTCCTCTCCTGTTAATGGCTGTGTTTGTTCAACTTTCAGATGAAGTAACTAGTCTTCCAGCAAACGTGTGATGGGGTGTGGAAATAACACTAAGCATGACCTAGTTAAGGAAGCAAGTTAGGGGTTTGGGAGAAAGAAACATCTTGTGGAATTCACCACATCTTGTGAATAAAGATGAAAAGGAAACTTACATATATGCACGCACTCACAAGTGTATAATGGTATGGTCAGAAAGGAGTTTGTTTCAGAGTGGTCTGCAGGTTTGCGTTTTCTGGTATAATATTTTTTAATATTATTTTTTAAAAAAAACTATAAAAGCATGCCCAAAAAAGTACCTCACCTCATCACTGCTAGAAGGAATGGAATTGGGAAAATAAGCAAGGTGGCAGTGGGGGGTCAGGGGGGTGGATAATTTCTACTCTATGCCTTTTTCTATATGTATTAAACCATATGGAGACAGTATTCACTCAGAATTGTTAAGCAAATAAATAATAGGCTCAATCTATGCCAACTGTGTAGACAAGAAAACAAAGAAAGGGAGTATTATCAACTAAACAGCAATAAATTCAAGAACCTAAGTAAGGCAGAAACATTTCTTGAAAAACAAAGAATGCCAAATTTAGTGCAAGAAGAAACAGACAATGTGATAGTCCAATGCCCTCTGTAGAATCAGAGCTGAAAAATAAAGTTTGAAATTAAGAAAGACTTAGTGCTGAAGAATTGATGCTTTCGAATTGCGCTGCTGGAGAAGACTCTTGAAACCCCCTTGGACTGCAAGGAGACCAAACCAGTCCATCCTAAAGGAAAACAACCCTGCATATTCATTGGAAGGATATTGCTGAAGCTGAAGCGCCAATACTCTGGCCACCTGATGGGAAGAGCCGACTCATTGGAAAAGGCCCTGATGCTGAGAAAGATTGAAGGCAAAAGGAGAAGTGGCTGGCAGAGGATGAGATGATTTGATAGCATCACTGACTCAATGGATATGAAATCTGAGCAAACTCCGGGAAATAGTGAGGGACAGGGAAGCCTGCCGCAGTGCAGTCCATGGGGTTGCAAAGACTTAGTGACTGAGATGACCAGAAAATCCATGAGCTTGTCACAGTTTTGATTCTAAGATATCCCAGCTCTACAAGACAGTTATATACACATGGCTTTGTGTATTGTGTCTCCACGTGCACAGAAACCAAAGACAGACACTGAAGGTACAGCCCGGGCTGGTTTCCAAAAGCCATGTGTGCACACTGTCATTCTCCTGCTCATTCACTTGCATGTGCTGTGTTCACGGGGATGCAGGGCAACAATGGGCTTGGGGATTCCATGGGAAGTAGAAGTCACCGGATGAATGACTGGTTAGGTGGGGCGAGTGTGGAAGGAGATGAAGTTGAGCAGGACCCCAAGATTTTTCTAGTTTGATTGAGTGCATGGCTGATCACACCATGGATGAGCTAGAGAACTGAGAGGTAAGAGCAGGTTTGGGGCAAGGTGATAAGCTCCCTTTTGGATGTCCCCACCTTGAGGTGCTGGGGTGAAGGGACACGTAGGGGTGTTGATGGCTTTGAGACATAGGGAGGAGACATATTCAAAGCTGGCGGATGAACTGAGGTCAACCCTGGGACATCCTCAAGCTGAGGAGGAGAGCTGAGGAAGAGAAGTGAAGAGTCCAACAAGGCAGGAAAAATGGGGGATGACAGTTTCACAGAAGGATGGCATGATTAAGAAGAGGAAGAAGGGGACGTCTAGAATAGTGTGTTTATTAATATAATGAATGTCTATAATGGCATGGTACATAGAAGACTTCAGGAGCCTTGTAGTTAATTATAGCGGCCAAGGTCGCTTCCGTAATCTAGGCTAGAAGACTTCTTTGATCTTCTTCCAAAGACAGCTCAACGTTTTGCAGAAAGTCAGGATTTGGACTTAGGCAGACCTAAGGATTGAAATCTAGGCATCTACTTCCCAGGTGGCCCAGTGGTCAAGAACCCGCTTGCCAAGGCAGGAGATGCGGGTTCAGTCCCTGGGTTGAGAAGATCCTCTGGAGGAGGAAATGGCAACCCTCTCAAGTATTCTTGCCTGGAGAACCCCACAGACAGAGGAGCCTGGTGGGCTACATTCCACGGGGTCCCAAAGAGTCGGACACGACTCAGAGGCGGAGCACAGCACACACACATATACTCCACGTGGAACTCAGTTCTCGTGGGAGCAGGCGCTGCAAAATGGCCTCACCCAGGCTCCCTGGCTCCAGACTCCCTTCCTGGGAACTTCAGAAGGATGCCTTCAGCCTCTGCTGACTCAGCGGGTCAACAGGGACCTCTGACACCCCCTGGCCTTTCCCGGAACCTTAAGGAGGAAGGGGAGAGCGCCTCGGAGGGCAGGTTTAAAATTAGAAGGGAGCGCAAGGCTGCCTGTGGTTCTTGAACCTCAGCCATTGAGGAGGAATGGGAGATAAGGTGGACGAGAGACAGGAAGCATTTATTTAAGATTCCTATCACACCGGGAAGCTGGAGGGGGAGTTCAGTTCAGGGGAAGAACAGGATGTTGCCAGGATCCGGGGCAGGGCTGAGGGCAGGGGGGCAAGGAGGGGAACGGATATTGGAAAGGGGGAGCCGGGCAGTCAGGGTCGGAGACGACAAAGTTTGGAAGGGTCCCAGGCAGGAAGTCAGCCCAGCAAGAGGCCCCTGGGGAGTTCAGCTCTCTTCCGTGGCGGGAGGAAGATAGATCTTCTCTTCCAAGGCCCTGCATCTTTGCCATGAGGCTGGTGTGTTTCTGGGTGGTCCCGAAGAGGACCTCATTTAACTTGCTTATGGGAACTCTCAGTTCCCTGACCCCCACCTGGCCCTGCTGCAGGGTCTTTCTGCTGGTCTCCCAGTTTGAAGGCCACCATGCTGGCCTTCTCTGAAGGGCCACCCTGCAGCTCCATCTCACCCTTGAAGGTTTGTTGCTGTTTAGTCGCTAAGTCATGTCTGACTCTTTCATGACTCCCAAGGACTGTAGCCCACCAGGGTCCCTTGTGGAATTCTCCAGGCAAGAATACTGGAGTGGGTTGTCATTTCTTTCTCCAGGGGATCTTCCTGACCCGAGGATCGAACCTGTATCTCTTGCATTGGCAGATGGATTCTTTACTGCTGAGCCACCAGGGAACCCCTCTTGAAGGCTGCAGGGAGTTAAAGTCCAGACTGACTGACCGAGCCCCCGTGATCAATTCCCATCCCATACTCCTGAGTACCAGAATGCCCCTTGTCCCTCTAGAGAAACACACTGTTTCTAACATTTCTAAAAGCCTCTTTATCAAAATAAAAATCGAGGGAAGGAAGTCCCTTCCATTGGCAAAATGAAGAAATACAAATGAGGAGCAAACACCAAGGGGAAAAATGACCATCATCATTCAAATAAGCTGCAACTGCACTGTGGCGGCAAACCAGCCACTGCCACGAGCACTGGGCATCCACCAACCTGTTTCAGTCCTTCTGACAACTCTCAGAGGCAGTTTCTCCACATCACAGCCCAGTCCAGGAAACCAAGCCTCACAAGGGTTAAGCTCCTGGTCCAAGATCCTTGCTGCTAAGCGGCAGACAGAGGAAGAAAGAGGATGGTGCCAACTGACGAATTGATAACAGGCCGAGTTTGCAGCTGACAAAACTGGCCTTGCAAGAGTGATTTCTCCTCTCTGAGCCTGTTTCCCTACTCTAGAAAATGAGGATTGGGACTCCCCTGGTGGTCTAGTGGTTAAGACTCATGCTCCTATTGCTGGGGCACAGGTTCAGTCGCTGGTGGAGGAACTAAGATCCCACGCCAAAAAAACAAAAACGCTCACGGGGGTGGGGGGAAGTGAATGCACTCAAAGAGTTGAGCTAATAATCATTAAAAAAGAAAATGGGAATAGAATAGACTCATGTCACAGAGTCGCAGGACGTTTTTAGCAAGAAAATACACTATTAGGGCAGTGCATTAGTGTTTATTTAAAGTACAATAACAGTAAACTTTTTACTATTGATTTCAAGGTTCCCAAGGACCCACCATACTGACGCTCCCTGCCTGCACCCGTCAACAGTTAGGAAGGGCCTGCTCCTGACAACAGAGGTAAGAGGCTCCACAGAACCAGGCTGGGAGGCATCCCCCCACCAACCCCATCCTCCTTTGCTGGCCTCTTGTGCAGACACAGCTGACCAGACCCCAAGGGGACCTCCCACTCACTCACATCCCGGCCTCTGGGGAAGCTTCTGGACCACAGCGGCTGATCAATGATGGCGTATTTGCTCAGTTCCACGCCCACGGTCCAGCTGGAGAGACACCCTCGGGTTCAAGGCTAAAGGCTTCCAGGAAACGCAGCCGGGGCTTGAAGTCATCAGTCATTCAGTAACTGCCCCCCTTTGTCTCTGGGGACGGTCTGGAGCTCCGGCTTGGGACATTCTCCCTTCTCGATCCCAGGGGGCCTGTCTGCTTCCTCTCTCTCTCTTCTCAAGCAGTGGCTGCACGTTGTTACTATTACTATTATTATCTTTGTTACTATTGATTGAGTGTCCAGGGCTCCATGCCTAGTGCTTTATATGCATTTTCTCGTTTAATTCTCACTAGAACTGAGTGGTGGAGAATATTTTTATCCTTTTTTTTTTTTTTTTTTTTTTTTGACTGCAGCCACGTAGCTTGCAGGACTGTAGTTGTCCAACTAGGAGCTGAACCCAAGCCCCCTGCATTGAAAGTGCAGAGTCCCAACCACTGAACTGCCAGGGAAGTCCCTTCATCCCTATTGTTTTTGATTTATTTTTTAATTGAAGTGTAGTTGAATTACAATGCTGTGTTAATTACCGCTATATAGCAAAGTGACTCAGTCATACATAGATACACGTTGTTTTTCATATTCTTTCCCATTATGGTTTAATCACTCGATGCCGAATATAGTTCCCTGTGCTATACAGTCGGACCTTGCTGTTTATCCCATTCTGTAGATAAGAGTTTGCATCTGCTAACCCCAAACCCGAATTCCGATCCTCTCCCACCGCTTCCTCCTTGACAACCATCAGCCTATTCTCTATGTCCCTGATTTTATTTCTGTTTCATAGATAGGTTCATTTTTAAATCCCTATTTTTACAGCCTGCTCGAAATGGAAGTTTGCTTGCCAGAGGTCACACAGCTGGAAAGTGAAAAAACCTGGGCTTTGCATCCAAGTAGTCTGGCTCCAGAGTCCATGCTTGAAGCTGTGAGCCTCATGTGCTTTAATAGGGATTCTCTTGACCAGGCCTAGCAACAAAGACAGAGCAGTTCCTCACCTTTCTCTTCCTCAAAGGAACCAAGAAGGGGAAATTGGGTGGTCGGCTTACAGGAAGAATAAATGCAAGGAGACAGCCAGAGTCACACAAACCACAAATGTGGGGGAGTCACAGAGCTTCCAGGATCTCATAAAGGAACTGGCTGAAAAGTATGTCAGCCAGAGAACATAGTCAGTGCAAAGGTCCTGAGGTAGGAACAGACTCATCTTGTTCACATTTACTTCTAGTTCTCCTCTGCCGAGGCTTCCCAAGTGGCACTAGTGGTAAAGATCCTGCCTGTCAATGCAGGAAACATAAGAGACACAAGTTCAATTCCTGGGTCAGGAAGATCCCCTGGAAGAGGGCATGGCAACCCACTCCAGTATGCTTGCCTGGGAAATCCCATGGACAGGGGAGCTTGGTGGGCTACAGTCCATGGGATTGAAAAGAGTTAGACACAACTGAAGCAACTTAGCATGCATACAAGCTCCTTTGCTGAAATGTTTGTCTACCGTCCTGCTCTCCACTCATCCCTCCTTTGGAACACAGTTAAGCGTCACCTCCTCCAGGAAGCCTTCCCTGATCTTAGTCTAGGGCTGGGTCCCCTGTCATTGCTCCTGTTGCCTCATTCTTCTTCACAGAGTATTGCACATTTATGTTTACTTAACAACCTGGAATATTTGCTTACTGTTGGTCTCTGAGGTGAGATGATAAACTCTAAGTAGGTAGGGGGTAATGTTTGTTTTGTATTCTCTCTCTGTGCCTAGAACTGTGGCACCTAATGATTTCTCCAATAAATCTTCATTGACTGACTGCTCTGATGGGACCACATTTAGCAGACTGGATTCAGTGCTGAACACCGTTGTTAGGAAAAAGAGTGCATGTCACTTCTCAAGGAAGAGGTGGTATCACCCTCAGAGAAACTGTTACACTTGTGCACAAGGAGATATATACAGGTATGTAATGTCATTATGGAATTATTTGTGATAGAAAACACTAGAATCAACTTAGATGCCCACCAACTAGGGACTGGATACAGATAACATACTTGCACGTGTTTTAAGACTGAAATCAAAGCAAATGAACCTGAGCTGTAAGTATCCAGAGAGAGCTTTCTCAAAAACTTGATTTAGAGAGAAAATTCTGGCCATGAAGTGATTCATATCCCATTTAAGAAATTACATGCCCAAGAAGTCCTCTATATTTTTAAGCATTCATATTTAAGTATGTAAAAATTAAATTTAGATGGGAGTATATATTCTAAGTTCATGATAATATGTGTGTAGGGCTGGGAGCATAATGGGGATTTAGTTGTATTGAGATGCTCCAATTGTATTTAAGAACTAGTAATTCATGTATTATCAAGTAATTTAAACTGTAAATATATAAAAAAAGAATATTTGGAAAAGATACCAACAGATTCATAACAGCTCATTGTGGATGGTAGGAATATGGCTGGATCTTATTTCCTTCTTTCTGTTTTAAATTCTTTAATTTCAGAGACCATAGGAGGGGGACTTCCCTGGAGGTCCAGTGGTGAAGACTTCACCTTCCAATTCACGGAGTGCGAGTTCGATCTCTGGGCAGGGGGGGTCTAGGATCCACATGGCTCAGGGCCAAAAAACCAAAAACATAAAGCAGAAGCAATATTATAACAAATTCAGTAAAGACTAGAAAAAATGGTCCACATAAAAAAAAAATCTTTAAAAAAAATAGCATAGGAGGGAGGGAGAGGAGTAAGGAAGGATAGAAGGAGGAGAGAAGAAATAGAAACATGTATGGGGAGAGAAAACACAGTGAAATAAGGAGCTTGGAAACAGGCAAAGGATCAAGGGTTGTAGGAATGGTAATTTTGGATGGAGGAAAAATGCAAACCCTACTGTCACATATGTTTGGGAGATAGGTCAAACTGGAGAAGCTTGAGATAGGGCAGTACAACGTAATAATGAGAAGAACTTCCCTTTAAAGACTTTCAAGTAAATGTTAATTACCTAAACTCTACAGTAATATACTGTCCTTAAGAACATCAGTTAACTCTGCAAATTAATTTAGAGCCTTTTTTTCTCCCCTCCCAGAGAGAGAGAACCACTGTTGTCAGTTTAATTACCTCCACGAACGTGAACGTGAAGTCGCTCAGTCGTGTCCAACTCTTTGCGACTCCATGGACTGTAGCCTACTAGGCTCCTCTGTCCATGGGATTTTCCAGGCAATAGTACTGGAGTGGACTGCTATTTCCATCTCCAGCAGATCTTCCCGACCCAGGGATGGAACCTGCGTCTCCCGCGTCGTAGACAGATGCTTTACCGTCTGAGCCGCCAGGGAAGTCCTCCATAGCCCTTGCGAATACCTTTGCCTGCATATATTCACATAGAAAATGTATAGCTTATTTGTGTTTGCTTTTTTTAAACATGCATAGTACTCTGCAAACTCTGCATATGCTCTGGAAAAGTGTATGACACACTCAACAGCCAGTCTGTTCATTCACAGTCGTGTTTCTGAGATTTATCCATAGAGATTTGTTTAGACTGAGTGTACTCTTTTTCGTGACTCTGTAATGTTCCATCAAAGGACTATATACTACATTTTATGCATCCGCTCGCCTATTGGGGGCCCTATAGGTTGGTTCAAATATTTTGCTATCACAACGTAACTGTGGATACATGTGTACCTACTTCCTCGTTCATCTCTGGGTAGTAGAAAGAACACACTGGGTATTTCAACAGAGTCTGTTAATTTGCTTAGGTGACTGTGAGCTGCATAAAAACAGAAATAGGCCACTTTTTAGGGAGAAGTTCCCTATCTCTGCAAGTATCTGAGTATTGGCCAGATAGCCTCTTGGCACTGCTATAGTGGAGGGGATGCTGTCCCTAAATGACCATCAAGCTCCCTTCCAACTACAGGATCCTATAATCTCTCATCTCCCTGCAGAGGGACCACCGCCCAATACATCTCATGCCAAGAGTCCCAGCTGCAGTGAGGGGAAAAAGTCATCTTTTCTGCAGATTTGGAGGAGCTGGGAGGGACATCTTTTTGCAAAACCCCATGTTTCTTGCTCCTATTGATGCATTATATCTCATTCTAACTGAAGACATCGTACATAAACCCCTTACGTTTTGTAAGTCTTCATTGGAATGAATAGGTCTAGGTTGAAATCCTGGGTCAGTCCCAAGTAGCTGTATGATCTTGGGCATGATTGAATTCTCTATGCCTCAGTCTCCTTGTCTGTGAAGTGGGTGAATTCATACCCCTTGCCCACGACTGTTGTGATGATTCTCCCAGGTGATGGATGTAATGTGCTCTAATGGCTAGTGAGTTGCATCTCTCTCTAAGGGTGGTGGGTGGGGGTTGGGGGAGGAGAGCTCACTGTGAAAGCCGGCTGTCCCAGAGATGCAGAAATTGGGAGCAGTCTTTGCCCCGGACAGGAAGGAAGTCCAGGGTTTAACCAATCTGTTGCACTCATTGCCGTGGCCAGCACAACCTTTCGTTTGGTGTTTCATCTTTTTCAAAGCGTGTCCATTATCTCATCTGTTCATCAAAGGCCCCTGCAAGGAAGTCAGGCAGAGGATGGGCCCAAGGAAAGATGACTCAGGAATCTGAAAGTCAAGGCCAGCAGCCTCCCTGACAAGCAGCCCACTGGGCTGAGTTTCTCCACTGATCTTGGCCGAGAAGGAGGGGGTGAGGCTGTCCAGGTCAGGCCTGAAATACCAGCAGAGAGACTTCCTTTCCCCTGACAGTGGACTGGGCTTCTCAACCCAGCCAGATGGGCTGCAGATGTGAGCTCTGGGTTGCGAGGGAGGCCAGGGAAATAGACAGGACTCGGCCCCTTGCCTGGAATGTCAGCCCCTAAGCCCGGGTCCCGTGATGCCCCTGGAGCATGACGCTGGAGTCATCCTGAGCTCAAGTTTGTGGCATTTTGGATATAGGAAGGGGGTGATGGAGACACTGCCAGGCTTCTGCGATGCTCATGGCTCTCAGTTGGAGAATATTTCAGGCAGCAACCATCCCATCCTGCAGCCTTGAGGTCAGCTTGGATACAATCACAGTCTCACGTCGTTCCTACAGCCCCAGCCAGCCCTGGAAAGCCTGCTGGGTTGCTAAACGGCTTCCCCTTCCAAAAGAACTGCTGGCCCTTCATGGCTTTCTCTTCCTTCAGCCTGTTCCAAAATTCAGAGTCCCTTCCCTCATGCCATACCCTCCGGGTGGCCAGTGTTGACTTTGATCTCAGGGGACCAATTGCCACTTTCATTCCATTCAGGGTGGAACTGTTTATAGAGTTCTGTCGTGGAAATAATAGTTCCCTGACTCCAAGAGGGACCCTGGGGACCCGGCTTCTGGAGACTGGTTGAAGAAAGGGCTCTGGTTCAGCCAGACCTGAGTTCTGCCATCCGCAGCTGTGTGACTTTGGAAAAGTCGCATCACCTCTCTGATCTTCTAGGCTTCTCATTTGTAGAAAGTGAGGTATCATCCCTACTTTGCAGTGTCCTTAGGAAGATTCAAGAAAACAAGTGCAAATCCCCAGTGTTGTACCCGGCATGGAGTCCATGCTCCCTAATGAACTTTTGCTTTTGTTCTGGTTATTGTTATTATTCTTGTTGCTGGGGCTAAGGGGCTGCCTCCCTTCTTTCCCAAGTCGCTCATTGTCTCTATAGTCAGATAAACCTGTATTCTAATCCCAGCATCATCTTATGGCTCTGTGGCCTTGATCAAGTTACTTAGCTTCTCTGAGCCTGACTCAGTTTCCCCATCAATAAAGAGAGGTTTAGAAAGCTTAAGTGACTTCGTCAAAGTTATACCTACCCAGTAAGGAATTTCAGCTCAACCCTGCATATGTCCAACAGCCCTGATGGCTTAACCAGTAAACAGCTACATTTTCATCATATTTCTATTTTCCTTGAACAAGGCCCCTCAGTTTCTTCAACCTGGCCTGCAACAAGAACTACCTGACAATGATACCTTCTTCAAACTCTGAGGTTCTCTCCAGAAGTCTGTGTCCACTGGAGGTCCAGTGGTTAAGAATCCATCTTCCAATGCAGGGGACACATGAGTTCAATCCCTGGTCAGGGAACTAAGATCCCACCTCTCAAGGGGCAGCTAAGCCTGCCCGCCACAATTAGAGAAGTCCACATGCTGCAGTGAGGAGCCTGCTTGCTGCAACAAAGACTCAGTGCAGCCAAAAAAAAAAAAAAGAGGGAAAAAATCCATGTCCCGCCCACTGGACCACCAGTTTAGCCAGCCCAAGAAGCCAAAACAAGAAAAGCTACAGAAACAGTGCAAGAGAGGTCTTTGAACTGTTCCGGGGAATGTTCACGAAGGGAGGGATAAGAGTAGGCAGCTGAGATTTGCCCAACTCCAGGAAGGACCTTGATGGAATCTGCACATCAAAGGGAGCCCAGCGCTTCAAAGGCAGGCGCTCTTTCTGCCCTCCCAGCCACTGGTCATGGCTAACTGGCTCACATGGAGACAAAGCTAGAGGATGCAATGTGGGGAGACGGGGTTTCAGGACGAGAACCTCGCCATGGTTGAGTGTGTCTCTGGAGCCTGGCACAACTGGCTGCCCTTTCCCAAACATCCCCTCACCAGCTTGTGGGTCCTCACTCTGGGGCCCCAGACCCTCAAGGGCCCTATGCTGGAATTCAAAGCTTCTCTGAACTGGGTCAGCAGGAAAGTATATCACGTCTTTGTTGTTGTCACTGACCTTGAACTGCAATTGAGCATCCCTTTCCATTATGATTGCAGGTAACAGACACGTGGCAGGATCAGCAGCCCCTACCACGTGGTCCCCAGTAGCAATCACCCATATTGGCTCACAGGAGTCACAGTGAATTCAGCATTCCTTAGTGTCATGACACTTCTGCCACTGGGGTTGTTATTAGAACTGCTGCTATGATTTATTTCAAGAATTGATAAAGAAATACAAGTATGACTATATCTCTTTTTCTGTTTGCAGTGGGTGTCCTTTGTAATCTTATGTTTTTCTTTAAAAATTTTTTTTTATTTTTAGATTTTTATTTTTTTGGCCAAGCTATGACATGAGAGATCTTAGTTCCTCAACCAGGGATCAAGCCTGTGCCCCCTGCAGTAGAAGCACAGTGTCCTAACCACTGGACCACCAGGGAAGATCCCTATATATTTTATTTCAGGGATTTTAAAGCACAGTTCTGAGAAGGCGTTCCTAGACTTCACCATACCGCTGAAGAGTCACAGACACAAGTGATTTTAAGAACCATTGTCATAGCTGTTCAGCTCTCTCCGGCTCAGTTTTCCAATCAATGAAATGGTCATTAAAATCCCTTTGTTTCAGTGCCTTTGCAAAGATGACATTTTGCAATGTGTGTGAAAGAAGTGAGCACGAAAGAGCTGGTCAATCAGCACTAGCATCCTCTTTCTTCTTGACAGCCAGCTTCTTTCAACCTGGAGCCAAGACCCGGTGTATTTATCACATGCCTTCCACGGTCTCCCATGAAGGGCCTCTTGCCCACTGGGCACTGGCACATGCTGGTCTCCAGGAGTAAAACTCCCCTCCGGCTCCACCACGACACACGTCCAGTGAGACGGAGGTTGACAAGGCCACAAATATTTGAACTATCCCTGAGATAGCACAGGGCATTGACCCCAGAGTGTGTGCTACATTGGCCGAAAGTTTATCCTAGCATAACAAACGTGACAGCCAGCAAAGTGAGGGGAAAGGGCTCGATAAGATTAAAGGCACCCGTGGAGTCCAAAGGCACAGGCTGTTCAGGGAGGAAGAAATTCAGGACCAAGAGGGGCCTCAGAGAAGTAAGGCCATTGAGTCAAACGGTCCATTTTCTAGAAAGTTCTGAGCATCTGCATGGGACATGATGCAGATAGTATGTAGAGATCCAGCCTTGCTGGTGGGTGGCCCTGAGTAGCTATGACAGCAAGATGTTAACGTTATCATGTGGCTGAGAAAATTCAGAGAAATTAGCACTTAACAGATGCTTGGGACAAAGTAAGCCTTCTGCAAATGTGTCTATCACTACTCTTCCTATGAATATCATTAATATGGAGCCTAGCGGGGCTTCCCAGGTGGCTCAGTGGTAAAGAATCCGCCTGCCAGTGCAGGAGATTCAGGTTACATCCCTGGATCGGGAAGATCCCCTGGAGAAAGAAATGGCAACCCACTCGAGTATTCTTGCCTGGAGAACCCCATGGATAGAGGAGCCTGGCGGGCTACGGTCCATGGGGTCGCAAAGAGTCAGACACAAATTAGCAACTGAGCATGAGCACCAGTACAAGTCTATCAATCTATTGAACTATCAATCTATCAATCTATCCATCTATCAATATATTGGCCTAACAATAGATTGACAGATGAATCTCCAAGTAAGTACTATCTGAATACTTCTCTATATATGTGAAGACTATCCATCTATCTCATCTATCCATTGGATTTTCATATACAATTATACATAGAGAGAGCATATAAAGAGAATCATAGATGATGTACCGATATAGATACAGATATCCTTGTGGCTCAGATGGTAAACAATCTTCCTGCAATGCGAGAGACCCAGGTTCAATCCCTGGGTTGGGAAGATCCCCTGGAGAAGGGAATGGCAACCCATTCCAGTATTCTTGCCTGGAGAATCCCATGGACAGAGGAGCCTGGCGGGTTACAGTCCATGGGATTGCAAAGAGTCAGACATGACTGAGCGACTGACACTACTACTGTCCTTCAGGCCATCTCATTTTAGGGAAGTCCATCTAGAAATCTCCTAACTGGTCTCCCAACTTCTGCCTCTGCCCCCTACATTCTATTCTCCAAAAAGCAGCCAGAGGGATTCTGTTGAAACCTACATCAGATCATGTCACTCCTCTGGCCAGAACCCTCCCATAACTCTCTGCATCCCTCAGAATGGAAGGTAACGAAGGTAACGTCGGCTCCCTGGTCCACAAGGCCCTGCAGACCCTGGCCTGCATTATTCCTCCCACTTCTTCTCCCACGGGCCCCTCCCTCATTTCACTCAACTGTTGCAATAGCCTCCTTGCAATTCATCACATAGTGCACCTGTACTCCCACCTCAGGCCCTTTGCACTGGCTGTTCCCTGTGCCTGGAAGTCTCTTCCCACTGATATCTGAGTACTCTCTCTCTTTCCACTCTTTCAGGACTTTAACTGAAATATCACCTTCTCATAGACATCTTTTCTTATTACCCCATTTAAAACCGCATACCACTTCCCAACTCCATAACACCTTCCTTTCATTCATGTCCCTTTATTGCACATTCTAAAATACAATGCAGTTTAGTCATTATTCTTTTTATATCTGTTTCCAGTGCTTTGAAAGCTCTACAAGAGCAAGGATTTGTAGGGGGGATTTTTTGTTTGTTTGTTTCCTATACTATCTCCAGCAACTTGAATAACCCATGGCACATAATAGATGCTCGATTAATACTTGGGAAATGAATGAATCACCTCCTTTATTGCAGTCAGTATACCTTTATACTCTGGGAGTTGGTGATGGACAGGGAGACCTGGTGTGCTGCGATTCATGGGGTCGCAAAGAGTTGGACATGACTGAGCAACTGAACTGAACAGAACTGAACTGATAACCTTTATTAATGCATCCACCAGATCATTTTGATGCCTTTTTAGCCATGTCACCTCATTTGGGTACAGCGATTTTTCAGTTGTCTCAAACCTTACGGTAGTTGTTTCTCTGGGTGTGTTACACACCCTAATAATTTGGTAAACGGGAAATTTCTATGCTCCCATAGGCCAACCGTGCAGACAGGGTTAACCCCAGGTCCTGTCACCCACTGAGTGCCCCAGAGATCCTCCTCTTGTCCTGACTTGTTGACTTTCAGTCTTCCTCTGGCTTTGCTGTAGTTTAACTTGGACAGTGCCTTCTCTGTTTTCTCCCTGTTGTTTGCTGTGCTGGGCCTCTGGTTTGAAGTCAGCCGCCCAACGGCCTCGACACTGTCACCTCAGCTGTGCTCCACACACCACCAACGCTTTGGCCAGGGGAAGAGGACAGATGACTCAATGATCTCATTGCAGGTCAGCACCCAGCCTGGATCAGCCTGCTGGACAGCGGTATTGACAGTCTGACTGACTCTTGTTCAACAGACACCCCCCCATATTTCAGGACCAATGCTGGGTGCATATTAAAGAGACCATTGGGTCACCAAATGGCTAATCAAGGCAGTAAAGAGACAGGTAAGCGAAGTGGCCTCTTTCCCCTTCAGGAGCCTGAGACTCCTTGTGGGAACCTGCATGCTTCCTCTTTCTCTAGAAGTAAGTTGAAGAAGGCTTTCCTGGTGGCTCAGTGGTAAGGAACCCACCTGCCAGTGCACTCCTGCACAGCTTCTGTACCTGGGTTGGGAAGATCCTCCGGAGCAGGAAATGACAAGTCGCTCCAGTATTCTTGCCTGGGGATCCCATGGACAGAGGAGCCTGTTGGCAGTCCACGGGGTTGCAAAAGAGTCGGACACGACTTAGTGACTAAAGCGCAATGACAACAGTTGAAGATCTTGGGAAAGAGTATTACTGGGATCAAAAAAGAGACAAGGATAAACTGCAGACCCTGAGTTCATCTCCTGCTTTTGATCCAGCCCACCTCCATCATTACTTCAGGGTTTAGGAGTCCAGCCTGGGTTGTGCAAGGTAGAGTCCCTGAAGCTCGTTCCTCTGGGAAGGAGTGTTTGGATAGAGGCCACCTGGACTCTGATGGCATTGATCCTTCCAGGTCTACGTGACTGATGGCCACTGGGAGTGAAATAGAAGGTGTCTACAGGGCCAGCTCGCCCTGCCACCTTGGCAGTAAAGAGAGCACCGGATTTGGAGTCAGACACCCCCAGGCAGGCATGGATCCCAGTTCTGTCACATGCTAGCTGTGCGGCCTTGGCTTTGATTCTTAGCCATTCGGAACCTCGGTTTCATCATCTCTAAAATGCAGGTATAAATAGTGTCATCCTTGGAGGGTTGTTGCGAAGAATCAACCAGCTGATTCTTAACTCCAGTCTCATAGTAATCATTCGAGGTGCTTCTGAAATAGACCTTTGTCACGGCATGGTCAAGGCCAGAGGATGCAGCGTCTCTGCCACTGGGTCTTGGGCATCCGGAATCTTTTTTTTTTTTTTTTTTCCTGGAATATAGTTGCTTTACAGTGTTGTGTTGGTTTCTGCTGTACAGCACTGTGAGTCAGCTACAAGTTTACATATACCCCCTTCCTCGTGAGCCTCCCTCACGCCCCACCCCATCCCATCCATCTAGGTCATCACAGGACTCAGCTCGGTGCTCTGTGATGTCCTGTATCTTTTTAAAACTTCCTTGGACGGTTCTTATGTGTGTGCATGAGCTCTCAGTCGTGTCCAACTCTTTGCAGCCCCATGGATCATAGCCCGCCAGGCTCCTCGGTCCATGGGACTCTCCAGGCAAGAATAATGGAGTGAGTTGCCATTTCCTTCTCCAGAGGATCTTCCTGACCCAGGGATCAAACCCATGTCTCTTGCATTTCCTGCATGGTAGATAGATTCTTTATCACTGAGGCACCTGGGAAGCCCATTCTCATGTGCTGCTGCTGCTGCTGCTGCTAAGTCGCCTCGTGTCCGACTCTGTGTGACCCCATAGACGGCAGCCTACCAGGCTCCCCCGTCCCTGGGATTCTCCAGGCAAGAACACTGGAGTGGGTTGCCATTTCCTTCTCCAATGCATGAAAGTGAAAAGTGAAAGTGAAGTTGTTCAGTCGTGTCCGACTCCTAGCGACCCCATGGACTGCAGCCTACCAGGCTCCTCCGTCCATGGGATTTTCCAGGCAAAAGTACTGGGATGGGGTGCCATTGCCTTCTCCCGTTCTCATGTGCAGCCAGAGCTAAAAAAAATTCACCAGAGTGAATGATGTTAAATGGTTGCTAAGCTCTCCACGGGACTGGCACACTGTAGGGGCTTCATGAAGACTGATCATCTTCCCTTCATCTCCCTGGCATCTGTTATTTCTAAACCTTTCTTGTTCCTGCCTTAAGGGAAGTACCTGAGGTGTGACATTGAGCAGCTGTCTCCAAACCATCCAATAAAGAGAGTTCCCAATAATCTTAATCTTGAGGACTTCTATTGGTGAATTTTGCATGGGATCCAGTTTCTCTTGCCTCCACAAAGACCCTTCCTCCCCAGTCCTTTCCATAGTTCTTTGCGGTTGCTTTTCAGCATCATTTTTTGACATAGTCCAAAGAAGTGGCTGACTTCAAACGTCACTTGTGACATCAGGGGTCTCCAATTTCTACTTACTCTGGATGCCACATGCCACTGCAGCCCTGCCATAGGAAAGTACATTCCACCCACTAGGTGGGCACCTGGAGAAATTTCCTTAGTGGACCACACTGGGAAAAACAATAGTGGTATATAGCAAATAAGTGTACATGTGCTCCAGACAGCCCAGTAAAGTGAGGGCTTGGCTTCCTAGTTTATTTATCTCATCTTGGAGATTCCCATCAGCTGGTCCAGCTTGGGTATCAACCTGCCATGAAATGACTGAGCCATCTGTCCCTCCCACTGGCCAGATGCTGGGTACATGTTTTTATGTCTACATACATTGTATATGTATTTGTGTGTTTGTATCTGTATATAATCTCCTGCAAAGGTGATTGCATGGGTATATATTCACGTCGCTTGCATATATGTAGGTATATGTATGTTGTTTTTTAAAGAATAGATAGTAGAAATTATGGAAGTGATCCCTGGGTTGGAAAGACTCCCCTGGAGAAGGAACTAGCAACCCACTCCAGTATTCTTGCCTGGGAAATCCCATGGACAGAGAAGCCTGGTGGGCTACAGTCCATGGGGTTGCAAAAGAGTCAGACATGACTTGGTGGCTAAACAACAGTAATAGACTTGGGCGGGTGACTTTACTCTCTGGACCTCAGTTTGTTCTTCTGTAAAATGGGTGTACTGATGATACGCTTCACAAAGAATTGTTGTGAAGATTAAATGATGCACCACATATAAAGTCCTTACAATAAGGTCTGCTACTTAGAGCTCCATAAAGATAGCAACTATTTCACAGAGTTTAATTGGATGCCTCCTGCATGTCAAACAACAGGTATGATGAGAAAGAAGATGGAGGCCCTGGCTTTGTTTCCCTTGTGTTAGAGTTAAGGAGACAGATGCATAAAGAACTAATAATAATAAAAGGCAGCTGATACATTTTTAAGAGTCTAGTGAGTGCCAGCAGTGTTATAAGCTCTTGAGATGCACCAGTGAGCACAACAGACCACCTTCTTTGTCTTCCAGGAGTTTATATTTTAGTAGGGAGTGATAGCCATTCAATAAGAAAAATAAAGAGATTAAATATATACAGTATGTGGAAAGGTAATATGGGCAATGGGGAAAGGAAGATTCAAAAAGGAAAGAGAATTCTCTGAGAATCCAGTGCGTTGGATGGCAGGCTCTCCAACAATGTGTCTACCCACCTGTGAATGCAACTTTATTTAGAAACAAAGGTCTCTGCAGATGAAATTAAGTTAAGAGTCTTGAGATGAGATCATCGTGGGTCAGTCAGGTGGACCCGGAATCCAATAGCAAGTATCCTGAGAAGGGGAGAGGGGAGGATGTAGAGGGAAGATACTCATGTGAAGACGGGAGCATGGGGTGGAATGATGCAGCCACAAGTTAAGGGCCGCCTAGGGCCGCCAGAACCTGGACTAGATGAGGAAGCATTCTCTCCCCGGGGCTTTGGAGGGAGCGTGACCCTGCCGATGCCTTAACTTCAGACTTCTGCCCTGCACAAATGTGGAAGAATCAGTGTGGGGTTCTTTCAACTGTATGTTTTGAAACTTTGTCTGTTTCTTGATTTAGCTTGGCCGCTGCTGCGTGCGGTCTTTCCCTCGTTGCGGCAAGCAGCGGCTGCTCTCCCCAGAGGTGCGCAGGCTTCCCGTTGCAGCGGCTTCTCTTGCTGCACAGCACGGGCTCTAGGGCCCGGGCTTCAGCAGTCGCGGCTCCTGGCGTCTACTGCGAGGGTTCAGCATTTGTAGCACATGGACTTAGTTGCCCCGAAACATGGGAAATCTTCCCAGACCAGAGATCAAACTCATGTGAAATACATTGTCAGGAAGATTCTTAACCACTGGACCACCAGGGAAGTCCAGTTTGGGGTTTTTTAAAGCCACGTAGTTGGGCATTTGTTATCAGAGCCCTAGGAAATTAATACTTAGCAAAGGAAAAGGGGACAGCTCTTCACTGGGGGAGAAATCAGGAAATGGTTCCTGAGTCCCACCTGCTTCCTGCTCAGCCTCCTGATTTAGAGAAAAGCAGGAATCCTCCCTCCCATTGAACAGATGGGAAAGCTGAGAAAACAGCACTTCATGATTTCCTCAAAGACCTCCTGGGAATTTGTAAACTGATTCAGAAATATAACATAGATTAAGAACCAGAGTTAAGTCACTCAGTTGTAGCTTCGGGAAAATTCCCTTCTCCTGTGTGACTCTCAGTTTGCTCATCTGTAAAATGGAGCTAGTAACGCCTTCTATATAACATACCTGACAAGTTAGTATGAGGATCTACTGAGCTAAGGTTTGTGTAGCCCCTGACACAGTATCCGGTATGTGACAAACGCTCTGCAATGACACTTGAATTTATTTTTCAGACTCTGACAATGTATACATGAAAAGGTGTGTGTATGTATTAGTCTTAGCTGATGTTGCTTACATTATATATACACAAACACATGTGTATACATATTGCATATATGTGTGAGCACGTACATAGTCTCCTCCAAAGATGATTGTATACATGTGTACAGAAGCATGTACATACATGTGTGTATATTCATGTATGTGTATCTATGTCTGTGTGTATGTTTTATGCATAATGGCAACCCACTCCAGTGTTCTTGCTTGGGAAATCCCATGAACAGAAGAGCCTAGCAGGCTACAGCCCATGGGGTCGCAGAGTCAGACACGACTGAGCGCAAATTTCATGCGTATGTAAATGTGTATATATGTTGAATATGTATGTATATATACACATAGCCTCATCCAAAGGTGATACATAGAAACATATATGTATATAGGTATGTTCATGTGTATGTATCCGTGTATTTATGTGCCTATATACTGTATACATTGGAGAAGGCAATGGCACCCCACTCCAGTACTCTTGCCTGGAAAGTCCCATGGACGGAGGAGCCTGGTAGGCTTCGGTCCATGGGGTCGCTAAGAGTCAGCCGCGACTGAGCGACTTCACTTTACTTTTCACTTTCATGCATTGGAGAAGGAAATGGCAACCCGCTCCAGTGTTCTTGCCTGGAGAATCCCGGGGACGGGGGAGCCTGGTGGGCTGCCATCTATGGGGTCGCACAGAGTCGGACACAACTGAAGCGACTTAGCAGCAGCATACTGTATACATGCAAGTGTGTATGTATGTATACATGTACGTATACTGACCATGTGCATGTGGGTATGCGTGCATATATGTGTGTACCAATATATGTGTGCATGTATACACACACACGCATACACACACACAAGTGTTTCTCAAGCTGCCTTTCTATCCAGGAGCAATGAAGAGAAAAATTCCCAGGGCCACTCTGATTTCCAGCTTACCTGGCGCAGCAGACAGTCCTTGGCGTGTCGGCCCAGCTGTGGCCCCCGCCTGGCTGAACCCCAGAGCCCAGTCTCGCCAAAGGGAAGGCTGACTTAGACGTGTCTGACTCCCGCATGAGGCAGCAGAACAGTGAACAACTTTCGTGGAGAAGCCTGAGATAAAAATGGGTTAAAATATTTGATTTTTGCAATTCCATAAGGTTACACTCGGCTTTCGGTCCTTTCCCTCCCTCACTCTCTCACCCTCTTTTCCTGCCTCTCGATGAAAAATCTGCTCAGACTTAATAGAATTACTCCCAGAGCCATCAATGCAAACGCTGTTTCAGGGCAATCTCATTCGAACAAATGTATTTTTATTTGAACAGTGTTACTTGAAAAATTAAATCGCGGTGTCTGTTCCCTTTCCCTTCCCCCTTGACCATCCACACAGCCCTCACGATGGGAAGGAGAGGAGAGCAGAGCTGAACCTTTTTAAAATGAATTTGATCTGATTTAATGATTCCTCTGTGCATTAATTAACAGTGAAACCAGCCAATATGTTGTGTCAGTCACAGATGTATCCACGGGCGTCCTTTGTTATTTTGGGAACCGACTGAATGTATTGGTGTTCGAGCTTATTGTCTTTGAAAAGTTCAGAACGGGGTTAGAGAGGGGGCTGGTGAGGACGTGGGGTCTGGACATGCTATTCGTGTGTGCAGGTCTGTGCTCAAGGGGACAAGGCAGTTGCCCAGAGGTCAGAGCTGAAGAGACAAGGGTGCGAATTCTAGTTGGACCTCTCAGTAACAGCTTGCTTGTGGGCTAAGTCCTGTCACCTCTTTCTGCCTCACTGTTCCCGCTCTGGAAATTGGAGATAGTAATTGTAACTCACGAGGAGCTTGTGAGCGTTAAAATGACTGCAGGTGTTAGGTGCAAGGTTTTGCCAGGGACTGGAGATAAAGACGGCATCAGCTCCTGCATCTCAGAAGTCAGAGACTGGTTTCCAGGGAAGGAACAGAGCAGGAAAAGGCGTCCCCTGCCAGTCTATTCCAGAGGCTTGCACCCCAGTTGTGTTACAGAGTCAGGGCTGGCTTCAGGTGCTACTGTCCCCACTTTAAGATTTTAAGAACTTGGTGTGTTTCATTAAGGGAAGTCTTATGTGACGGTGAGCAGAGGAAACAGGGATGATATTCCCATCATTTCTTGTTCTACATTTGTAGCATTTGCAATACCTGGGCTGGGTTTTTTATTGGAGTATATTTGATACATAATATTATGTATACAATATGGTGATTCATAATCTTTAAAGGTTATACTCCACTTATAGTTATTATAAAATACTTGCTACATTTCTTATGTTGTACAATATGTCCTTGTAGTTTATTTTGTGCCTAATAGTACCTCTTAATCTCTTATGCCTATCTTGCCCCTCCCCTTTCCCTCTCCCTCTCCGGGTAACCACTAGTTTGCTCTCCCTGTTTGTGAGTCTGCTTCCTTTTTTTCTTTATATTCACTGGTTTGTTATATATTTTAGATTCTGCATATGAGTGATGTCATACAGCATTTGTCTTTCTCTGACTTATTTCACTTAACATAATTGGGCTGGGTTATTTTTTGAATAAGGGACCCCCCCCCCCCCCATTTTCATTTTGCATGAGGCACGGCAAAGTCTGCAGCCACTTCTGTACAGAGAAACCGCTGTTGGGTGCTATTCTATTTAAAGGAGCTGTGCTAATATTTAAAACTTGATTATAAAGAAGGTGGGATCACTGCTGAGTGCCTGCTCTGTGTTGACCCTCATACTTGGTGTGACATGTAAGATCTCAGTTAAGCTCTGTTGGCAGTTTTCTAAAGTAGATATTTTCTTCTCATTTTATATGTAAGGGAACTGAGGTCTGGAAGAATTCAGTCACATGCTTAGGGTCACATAGCCAGGAAATGGTGTCTCCAGGTGAAACCCCTTGTCCATCCAGAAAACATGTGCCCATCTCTTCTCCTTTCTTCCTTCATCCCTACTCCCTACTTCCCTCCTCTTTCTCTCTCTTCCTTCCTCACACAGGAAGTCTTCAAAGACTTCCCTTGGTAGATCTCAAGGGAAGTAGAAAGAAGTGACCATAGGTATAATGATGAATCAGTTAACATTTGAAACTCCTTTTTGGCAGACATCTACACGTTGCGGGGAGTTGAGATCTGAGCGAAGTGTTGGGTACCATGCACCAACCAAGAATTATGAAAGAACCAGGTTGGTGGATGAGCAGGAAACTGATGGGGTTAATGCCAAGAGATTCCCTAACTCTTCAAGCCATAAATGAGGGTAGATGATTGTGTTAAACAAAACTTTTTATCCTTATGATTTCAAGTTGAGCCATTGCTTTCACTGAGTGCCTTTTAAACACAGAAACTGAAACAATTTCCTTGAAAATGTACATGGAATTTAAACAGGTCTGTTATTCAATCTTTTTGATCACTACAACAGTGCCACCTCTGTCTATAAATATTGTGGAAAGCTCAGAGAGGGTAAGTTATCTGTCTATTGTCACACAGCTAGAAAGGGGAGCCATGGGACTTCCTAGCCAGGTCTTTGATAGCCTGGAGTCAGTGTTCTTAACCACAACTCACTCTGAATTTCCTCTCTGAAGGAAACAAAGAATAGCTGTTCTCGGGGAAGAAGTAGGTGATAGCATTACCATTCCTCTGGGGAATAACCCTTCCTAACCAGCTAATTATTTTAATGGCAGAAACGACCGTTGTTCAACAGAATGTCTCCTCTGGTTGATGTATTTCTTTATCTGTTTCCTCTCCCTTCCATGACTCGCTGGGCAACCTCCCCTGTTGTCTCCTGTACTCAATAAAGGGGGCAAGTACGCCTCCCTGAAGTTTGTCTTCTGGCGAGTTCTGAGCATAACAAGAACAAAACTGATTGGACATCCAGCAGGTTTAGAGTTGAATCCTAGTGCTTCCCCTTACAAATTATAACATCTTGAGCAGCTTCTGATGCCGCCCTGAGCGTTGGTTTCCTCACTTTTAGTAGCCATGGCGATATCTGTGCTGGATGCCGATATGTGTGCTGTCCCAGGTCTCAATTCAGGAAGGAAGAACCTGCTCCCTCACTGTTAGAAGCGCTGTCATCGGCTAAACCTCAGCTGTCAATCTTTCTGGCAGCTGCCTCAGCTCAGAGAAGAGCTAGTTCACCCAGGGGTGTCCCATCTTCCCAGGGCAGGTGTGTCCTTCTCCCCATTGGGAGAAGCTCTGGGGGGTTATCCCAGCTTTAGGCTCCCTGTGAGGTTGACTGATGACTTCGTTCAGACTATCAGCCCAACTTCTCCCTCTGCCGACTCCTGGATCCTTCCTGTCACTTCCCCAGGTGTTGATTCTGAGTGTGTGTGCTCAGCCGCTCGGTCGTGCCCTACCCTTCGCAACCCCATGGACTATAGCCCACCAGGATCCTCTGTCCATGGAGTTTTCCAGGCAAGAATAGTGGAGTAGGTTGCCTTGTCCTACTCCAGGGGATCTTTCTGACTCAGGGTTCGAACCCACGTCTTCTGCATCTCCTGCAGAGGCAGGTGGATTCTTTACCACTGTGCCACCTCGAAAGCCTCTTCTTAAGCTTCTTGTTTGCTGATCTGCATCTCAGAGTCTATTTCCTGAGCAATCTGAGCTGTGACAGAAGGCCCTGTAGAGTAAGTCTTCATGCCTTGTTAGTGTTATTATTAGTTATTTTGGAAAATACAGTCATTAGCCTCCTTCCATGTGCTGGGTGCCACACTATGCACAAATGTGTAAAAAGTAAATGTGTGAATGCATGGAGGTCGGTGTCTTAAAGAAGCAAGAATGTAGTCGTGGTCTCTTCAGGGAAACCTGTGCTCACAGACATTATTTACAAGCTCACTGAGTCCGAGTTCCCTTCCACCTTGGCTACCCTGTTCAGCTTAGGAAGAAGAAAGTACAGAGTCGGATGAGGTGGCAGAGGTTGATTTGTCCAGGGACAAACAAGAATCAGTGCTAGCTGTGCCAAAGGAGAACCAGGTCCTCTCATTTCCAGGCCTGCTCTCCTAGTGTGTGGTCCCCAAGCCCGATCTAGGCGGAGACAACCAATCAAGTTATTCTCATGTCCTACCAGGGATGGCTGTGATGAAAACGATGTTTCAACATAGGTCTTGGTATTCTGGCAATCAATGACCGTGACTGAGGATGAATTTTGCCAAGGTATCACATCATCATCACCATCACCACCACCATCACTACCGCCATCATCACCATCATCCTCACCACCATCACTACCATCATCACCATCATCACTACCACCATCATCACTACCATCACCACTACCATCATCACCACCATCACTACCGCCATCATCACCATCATCATCACCACCATCACTGCCATCATCACCACCTTCATCACTACCACCATCATCACCATCACCAGTACTACCATCATCACCCCCATCACCATCCCTGCCACCATCTTCAGCACAGCCATCACTATCAGCATCACCATCATCACCAGGACACCATTATTAGCATCATCATCACCACCATCAACATAGTTGTCACTAAGGTCACCGTTATCATCTCTACCATTTAAACACTTTAAGACGTTATCTAGTATAATCCTCCCAGCAGTCTGGCATTGCTAATACTGTGGCCTCAGGCCAAACCCCACTGATGCTCTTGTGAGCAGTTTTATTGGAGCTCTGTTGGAGCGCACCCATTCTTTTACTTATGGTCTGTGGCTGCTTTCTGGTTCAGTGGGTCCAAGTTTGGTGATCAATACAATGGCAAAACATGGACTCATTCTTAAGGCTATTGACCCCAGAATGCATGCCTATAAACCCTGGGGTTCATCAGTGTGCAAAGAAATCCTTGAGCAACGGTGCAATTACCTCTACAATGAGAGAGCACCTGTCAGTCTGCAAGACTGCGTGTTATTAATACAAAATGAACCAAGCCTCTATGCCCCTCCTCGTCCCCCCACCCTGGGTCCAGTGGCCACTTAATATGTAACCCCCCTCCCCTCCCACAGCAGGGTCCCTGATCTCTCTCAGTTGGAGTGCTGTCAAGGAGTGGAAGACCATCCATCTTTATGGGAAGTTATCTCTCCCAGCAGGACACTGCCTCACCAGCCGCTGAAGCAATAGGACCCTGACAGGCATGATGCATTGTCCACGGGTCACCGTCATGCTCCAGGGCCAGGCTCCTGTGTAGGGAGTTCTGAAATCCAGAGGAACCGGGATGAGGGAACACCAGGACAGGGGCCAGTGATGGCTCATGGACAGGGCAGGAAGATGGAGACAGCACAGGCTAGCAAAGGGCAGTCTTTCCTAATAATAAATAGTAATAATAATATCAAACTCAGGGTCCTTACTCTGGGCTCAACTTAGTTCTCAGTGCTGTGCATCTATTAACACTTCTGTTGGACTTTCCTGGTGGTCCAGTGGTTAAGAATCCACCTGCCAATGCAGCAATATAGGTTCCCTGGTTCGAGAAGATTCCACATGCCACAGAGCAACTAAGCCCACCTGCCACAACTAGACAGTAGCTGCCGCTCACTGCAACTAGAGAAAGCCTGTGTGCAGTAACAAGGACCCAGTGCAGCCAAAATAAACAGATTTTTAAAAATTTAAAAAAAGAAACACAACCATGTTATCAGTCCATTTTACAGATGAGAAATAAAGAAGTAAGTACTTTGTCCAAGGTCACACAGATAATAAGGAGAAAAGTGAAAACACAAGCCCAGGACGTGTTGCCCTGAACTTCTCCTGAGGGCCGCAGGTTCCTATTGGGATGAGAGTGAGCAAAAGACAGCAGGTAAAAAGCCACATTCCTACTTTACAACTACGTTTTGTTCTGTCTTTTCTGGAAGGGTTTTGATGCCAACAAAAATCCAAAAGGAAGATCACACACCAGAAAGGGTTATGCCTGCTTGTGCATTCATTTATCCACAGATATGGACTGAGTACTTCTGATTCACCGAGCACTCTGCTGTATTTACTGGGGAGATGAGGGGAAGCCTGAGTAAGCGTCCTGCTCCCAAAGGGCTAAAAACCTAACGGTGCAAACAGACATCAATGCAACGCTCAGCGTGTGACTGTGAACTTGACAAGACAGGAGGCCTGCAGCGCTCTGAGCCCGTGCAAGGACAGAGCTGGCCGGGAGGTGGGGACCTGGGACCTTCCCAACAGGAATGATACTTGCACTGAGATCCAAAAGAAGTAGAAGAGCGAACTCATGGAGGGAAAAGCAACCAAAGAAGAAAGAAGGGTATGAACAAAGTGCTGGGGTCTGGGGTCACGTGGTATTCAAGGACCTGAAAGGCTGTCAGGATGCCTGGAATCCTGATAGCATGGAGGCTCAAGGCACAAGGTGAGGGCAAGGGGCTGGTGGGACCCCCAAGACCTTGTAGGCTCTGAGAGGGTTCCTGAGAGGAATGAGGAGCCCTCAGAGGGTTTTAAGCTGGCTGGTCCCAGGGTCAGAGCAGCAGAGTCCATTGGCTTGAAAGTGAAGCATTTGGTTTGGGTTTCATAGTCCTGCACTGAGCAGCCACCATCCGCGGTCACTCCCACCAAGGAAATTCTGGACCGGAATCTGGGGAAGGATCAGAATCAGAGACAGGCAGGGAGAAGTGGGCAGGCTGGCTGGACACATGGCAGCAGATGACAGGGAAGAGAGCCAGGCGTAGCAGAGAGAGGGCACCAGGGATGCTGGGCTCATCACTCCAGGCAGATGGAAACCTCAAGATCCCCAAGCAGAGGCATGCAAACTCTTCTTGCCCACCTGCCCCAGTCCTCTGCCCCCTGTCCCTGGGAGCTGAGCTGAAGCCAGGGAGCCTTAAGGGCAAAAGCAAGGCTGGCCACGTGTCCTTGGGTGCTAGCTCAAGCCTGGAGGACAGAGGTCCAGTAAAGGAGGCAAAGAGAGTTCAGACAAGTCCAGGGAGGAGGAACGGATAGGCTCTCATTCCCCAAAACAAGCAGGCTGGTGGGGAAGACAGGAGCGGGGCAAGGTTAGCAGCTGCATCCCCACCCTGACCCCATCATAGAATGTTCCCATGTAAGCTGGGACAGCTGTTGAGTTTCTGCAGAGGAGCTAACTCTAGCCTCTTGCTGCAACTTTGATTTGGGGGGACCATGGGAGGGAGAGAGCTGGGGCTTCTCCTTCATGAGCTGTCAGTACCAAAGGTCAGGAGAGCAAGTTCTACCCAGAGCATCCTCCTGCCTCTCATCTCTGTGGTCCTTTCTTTCCTAAGATGGAGTATTGTTCTTTGTTCACATATTAGGATCCAGGGCACAGAGAAGTTGTGTGACTTACCTAAGGTAACACAATGCACAAAATAAAATAGGAAAAAGGGGGAAAGATCTTTTAAAACAAAAATCAACAGTAACCCTTTCTGCTTTCTTGGGGAGTGGTATTGTTTGGCAATTTGTCTTGGGATGTGTAATATATAACAGCAATTAATAATTGTTCCACTTGCTACTGAGGTGTCACAAACCACACCAAGACTTAATGACATAAAATGCCATTTTATTTATGTTCACTCATTCTGTGGGTCAGGAATTTGGACAGGGCATCCCTGGATTGGGAAGATCCCCTGGAGAAGGAAGTGGCAACCCACTCCAGCATTCTTGCTTGGAGAATCCCATGGACAGAGGAGCCTGGCGGGCTATAGTCCATGGGGTCACAAAGAGTCAGACACAACTGAGCAGCTAAACAACAATAGCAACATAGTGGGAACAGCTTGTCTCTGCCCGTCACATCTGGGGCCTCAGCTGGAAGGTCTGACAATTGGAGGGCAATCCAGTGGCTAGGGGCTGGAATCACGGGGTGCTTTTACTCACCTGTTTGGCAGTTGATACTGGCTGTTGGCTGGGACCACAACTGGGCTATAGGCCAGAACATCAACATGAGGCATCTCCTTGTGGGCTTTTGAGCTTCCTCACAAGATGGCAGCTCATTCCAAGAATGAGTCATTCAAGAGAATAAGGAGAAATTGCATGATACTCTATGAGCTAGCTTCAGAGATCCCCAAGCATCACTTCTTCTACACTATTGGTCAAAGAAGTCACAAAGTTCACCAGCTTCAGAGATGTAGTCCCCGTGGGAGGAGTATCAAGGCAACATTATGAGAGAAACACAGGAGATTGGAGGTATTGTTGTGACCATCTTTGAGAAATACAAAATGCCAAAGCAATCACCACTAACACCTAAATAATATCAGTCATGGGTCTAACCATTTAAATACATAAAATAAGCCTGCCAATTAGACACCATTATTTATCTGCATTTTATAGATCAATAAACTGAGGATACGCCGTGTATCTGTGATGGAGTGGATGATCCTTTGAAGAAGAGGAGGCCATACTATAAGGGATGAAGGGGCAGTAAAATTGCTCTGCATCAGTGGTACCCAAATTTGGTCCTGAGACCTGCAGCGTCAGCATCCCCTGGGAACTTGTCTGAAATGCAAATCCTCAGGCCCAGCCCCAGACCTTCTGATCAAGAACCCTGGGGAGGATTCCCAGGAATCTGTATTTTCACAAGCCCTCCAGGTGATTCTGATTCTAGTTCATGTTCAAGTTTAAAAGCCTTCTGCCCCCACATAATAAAAGAAGGGGCTTTTGGTTCCTTCGGGTGGACCAGAGACAGGAGGTGAGGTATCAAGATTGAAAAGATGAGAAGAGAGACGAGGTTGCAAAGAAGAGGCCCTGAGGACATGGTTGGATGTGAGAGATAATGCAGAGAGAGTTAGAAAGAAGTTTCCTGGGGCAGGCATGTCGGTTACTGAGCTTCAGGTGTTGCATGTTTCAGACTCTTAGGACTCTCAGTAAAGCCCTCCTACACTGAGAGCCAGCAGTGTTTCCATCCTCTTCCTTCCAGTCATACTCACCTTCTTTGTTTCTTGGACCCAGCTTCCCTTCCTCCTGACTCCAGCCACTAGCATCCATCACATCCTCTACCTGGAAAACACTCTTCTCAACCAATGACCCTACTCTTGGTCTAACTAAAGTCTATTCATCTTGCTCATTTCAGCCAAGATTCACTTTCTCAGGGGAGCCTTCTTGATCCTTGTGGACATTATCAGTTTTCCCTCTTACGCCCTCTCTTAACTCTATATTTCCTGCTTGAGTTAGTTCTTGCTTTGTGAGTAACAGACCCAAGTTAAGCCAGCTCAATCTGAAAAGACGCTATATTAGCTCATGTGTCAGCGGAGTCCTAGAGATGGGGCTACCCACAGATCTTTGGGACTTGAAATCGCTCTCACTCTCTCTCTGTGCCCAAATCTTGGTTTGGATGAGTTTTTATATGTTGCTGCTGCTGCTGCTAAGTCACGTCAGTCGTGTTCGACTCTGTGCGAGCCCATAGACGGCAGCCCACCAAGCTCCGCCGTCCCTGGGATTCTCCAGGCAAGAGTACTGGAGTGGGTTGCCATTGCCTTCTACAACGCATGAAGGTAAAAAGTGAAAGTGAAGTTGCTCAGCCATGTTCGACTCTTCGCAACCCCATGGACCGCAGCCTACCAGGCTCCTCTGTCCATGAGATTTTCTAGGCAAGGGTACTGGAGTGGGTATATGTTGACCCACATTTTTTTTTTCTCCTGAAAAAATGATTCTTCTCCATGTGGCATATAAACTGGAGAGAGTATGTGTGCAGACAGACAGCTCCATCCATATTTAAATCCTTCCCATTTCCTCTTGGCCACAGTGTTTCCAAGAAGGGAATCCACTTGGCTCTGTTTGGGTCATGTGCCCATCCCTTAGTCAATCAGTGCATCCAGAGAGGTAAACAGCTATGATTGGCCAGAATGGGCCACATGTTCACCCTTGGGACCAAGGATGTAAGTATGCCAGATATTACCATCAGGCCTAGCCGGAACCAAATGGTATGGAGAAGGAGCAGCTCCCCAAAGAAAGTAGGGAGCTTTGGGTGGAAGGGGGAATACGATATTGAACAACAACAGAAGAGCAGATATCCATGTCAGCAGCTATCATATCTGTAATTATCTGCTTGAGTGTTTATTTATTTGACCATTTTCTTCCCTACCTATAATCCCACACAGAAGATCCATTTCCAGGAGGAGGAAATGAGATCATTATACAAGAAAACCAAGGTGTGATGGAGTAGGGGGAGGGAGAGATGTGTCGAGTCTCAGAAGTCCAAAGGCAAGTGCCCCATGCAGGAGAACCAGGAGGAAGCTGCAGTGATTGCCCAGCTTACCTCAAAAGTCAAAGGGCATCACTTTGCCATATTCTGTTCATTAGGAGCAAGTCACCAAGCCTGGCTCATATCCAAGTGAAAGGGAATTGGGCCATCATTGGATGAGAGGTGTGCCAAGGAATTTTTGACTGTGTTTTTAAACCAGCACACTTCCTGTTGTCCTTTCCTCTGCCTGGGGCCATGTTCTTACATTCTTTCCAAGGCTGATGGACTTTTAGAACCAGCCAACAGAATAGAATCCAAAGCAGCTGCAAGTCATTCTTGAGACTCTTGAGAAACTTATGTATAGAAATACTAGGCTTCCCTGGTGACTCTGCCTGCAATGCAGGAGATCTGGGTTTGATCCCTGGGTCAGGAAGATCCCCTGGAGAAGAGGATGGCCACCCACTCCAGTATTCTTGCCTGGAGTATCCCATGGACCGAGCTCACTGGTGGGCTATAGTCCACGGGGTCGCAGAGAGTCGGGCACAACTGAGCAACTAACACCAACTATAGAAATATAGTTGGTATTAGTTATATCCCCTGGTGGCTTAGACGGTAAAGCGTCTGCCTGCAATGAGGGAGACCTGGGTTCAATTCCTGGGTTGGGAAGATCCCCTGGAGAAGGAAATGGCAATCCACTCCAGCACTCTTGCCTGGAAAATCCCAAGGACGGAGGCTACAGTCTACAGCCTACTGATAGGCTACAGTCCATGGGGTCACAAAGAGTCAGACACGACTGAGCGACTTCACTTTCACTTCATAGAAATACTACCTCATTCTGAGCAGGAGAGAGGGTGAACAGAAATAAGAGAAGAGGTCTCTGTAATTCTATCTGATTCTTTCTGAGAGAGGAAACAAAAGGAAGTGAGTGACTACCGCTCCCATTTGTAGACGCCATGACAACTGTCATTATCTGTCACTTCCAAACAGTTCTGGGAGTTGGGCAAGGTAATTGTGCCCACCACTCAGAGGAGGGAGGCACTGAGGTGGAGGGGGAGAGAATGAATTTCTGTGATGGTGCATAATCAATGAAGCCTGAATTCCAAATCCACAGCATTTTAATTTGGGGGGTGAGGGCTCCATCCTCTTATTTCTAACCTTGTACTTCTCCATCCCCTGAACCGTTCATATCTCTTAGTTCATAGGAAAGAAGCGGGTCCGACCAGTGAGGTTTACACCCATCTTAACTGCTCAATAAAACCTCATGAGACTTCCTCGAATCCAGAGAAGTTAAGTCCTGACACTTTAACAGCTCGTTGACGATACACAAACCAGATGGACCTGGGCCTTGAATCCATTTCACACCATCAGGCAGCAATCATGCTATATAGGCTCTGCACGCTGGCCGGGCACAAAACCCTTCTCTTTGTTCTGTCTGCAGACACCCCGGGGCAGGGGTGGGGGGTACCTATTTCCTGTCTCACATCTGTTCATAAATGTGCCACCAAAGAAGAGGGGCTGTTGATCTTACCCTCTGGACTTAAACCACACTTTCAGCTCTTCATCAGCTAAGACAGGTAAGATTTTAGGTAACTGACACTCTCTGAAGAAATTGACTAGGATGCAAGGTCTCTTCAGTGGAAAAGTGTAGCCTTTGGTTTTTTGTTCTTTTTGGAGAGAAATGGTGTGGTTTAGATCATGGACTCCAGATTCATGAAGACCTTGGTTTGAACCCCAACTCTGCCACTCACTGTCAATTTAACCAGGGACAAATGAATTAATCTCCAAGCCTCCCTTCTTTCATTGGTAAGATAGGGAGTGCACAAAGTTGTTACATCTAGGGTAATCAGGAGCATAATGTGGCTGGCATGTAATATGTGCATTGTGGTTGTATTTGAAGCTCCAAGGGCTCAGGAATACGGTGGAGGAAACAGCCAATGGCCTTCTTTGGAAGTCCATTCAGGAAGTATACAGCTCAGCACTTCCCTAAATTTTATGCATGGCACCCTGGTTTCAGGAGGTATTCTTTGAAGGAAAAATACATGGAAAAGAGGGTCTGTCTTCAGTTCAGTTAGGGAAATATTTGGTTAATGTAAAAGTAAACAGGCTTTGGTTAGTTATATTTTCACTGCACAGCCTGTAATATGCTACTACACTCTGTGGCCAGGGTGAGGAATATGTGATGGTGTGTGTAGACTGGGGAGGCAGGAAGACTCCCAACATATTTGATCACAGAAGACCATAGAAAGATACATGAGAGAAAGTTAGTGAATGGCTGGATGGGTAAGTGTATAGGAACACCTGGATGAGGAGCAGGTGGATGGATGGATGGGTAGATAGATAGATAGGTGATAGATAAATAGGCAGGTGGATGGATACATGGGTGGATGGATAGATGGATGGTTGAATAGACAGAGAGATACATGCATGCTCTGTCCTGCCTGACTCTTTGTGACCCCATGGACAAAGCCCACCAGGCTTCTGTGACCATAGGATTTTCCCAGACAAGAATGCCGGAGTGGGTTGCTGTTTCCTTCTTCAGGGGATCTTTCCAACCCAGGGATCAAACCCACATCTCCTGCATCACAGGCATTTTTTTTTTTAACTGCTGAGCCACTAGGGATGCCTAGATAGATAGATAGATACCGTTTTCCCCCTCAGAGCCTCTTTTGATATGTTCAGGCCACTAGTATTTTCCAGAACACAATTTGAGAAAAATCTGGTGTAAATGATGCTGCAAGACTCATATAAAAAGTTAAAAGAGAGTGATGCAGATGCTCAAGTAAAGGGAGTCTATTTTGTACCAAAGAAGGAACATCTCTTTTGTTTTGGCAGAAGGAGGACATTTTAGAATTTTAGTTATGGTTGGTGGTAGGATCAGAGTGAGAAAGGAGGAAACTGACCCAGAAAGTCATGGCTTTCATTTTCTCCCTGAAGCATCATACAAGGTGGCCCCTGAGAGCAAGAGAGGAGGCGAGAGGCACCATGGAGCAGAGGAAGGCGAAGGGGGATTGAGGCTCAGCAGAGCCGAGATGAGGGCAAACACAATCCCGTGAGTTTTGAAGGAAAATGATCATCAGTTTTTACCAAGGGATAGCCCTGGTTTTTTAGTCCTCTATGAGCTTATTCTGAAAGAACTTTATAGAATTGAGCGGCCTATGTTTTGCCCACACGCAACAATGAAGACCTAGCGCAACTGAAAGGAAGATCCTCACACACACGGCGGAGCGCTTATAGACAAAGAGGAGCACTAATGATTGACTGCGGCATTGACAAAATTTGCGGGGAAAAAAACCTGAAAGTAAACCAGCTGAGGATTGGTTAAATAGATGATGGCATGTCTATATTATGAATATGAAGTTACTATCTAAAAATAAAAATGAAATATACATACTGACATGGAAAAATGCCCATGATGTTAACAGGGAAAAAATGCAAATATCAAAACAGTGAGTGTAGCATGTGCCTATTTTGAAAAATAAAAGTCATTCAAGGACTGCTGTGTGTGTGTATATGTGTGAATGTACCCTCAAAAAAGACCATCAAGATTTACCCCAAATGTTGACAGAAGTTATCTGCAAAAATGGGGGTGAGATTTGCAGAGAGAAGCCGGAAGTTTCTTTTTCTGCTTCATTCTCATCTCAATCATTTGGATTAAAAAAAAATTTATAGTGAACATAGAGTTGTTCTAGAATACAAAAAAAAAAAAAGAGCAAAAACATGAAACCTGCTGTCAAAGGTATGTTTTATCATCGCTGAGCATCTGGGAATGACCTCGGAGGCAGACGAAGCTGGTGCCCGTCTCCCCAAAGGGGTCAAGGATCCACGCAGACGAGTCGGCAGGACCGAACTCTCACAGACCAATAGCTATCCATCTTGATCTCCGAGTCAGGAAGTCACTTCCACCACCTCTCTCAATAACTCATTCCGGGGCTTAATAACCTTTCCTTGCAGGCAGTTCTTCCTCTCATCACAGCTGAGTCCTTCCTGCTGCCCCGTCAGTCCTAATGGATGTGTCTCCTTTCCCGCCCCACTCTCTGGAGTCAGGAACAGGGGCAGGGTCCCGTGGAGCTTCTGCAGTGGCCCAACGATGCAGTTAGGACTTTGGCACGGCAGTGACCATAACCGTCTATGATGACGGCCAAGACGGCCAAAGCTTCTCTCTGCAGCCCAAAGGGTCCCCAGGGCCCTTCAGTCTGCCATTCCTCGCCACTGGATGCTGCATTCTGCATAAACTCTGTCTCCCTGGCCTCTTTCCTGCCATATTTCATGCATCTCAATGGTCACTCAGGCCAAGATTTACGGAATTCATATCCTTTCGAGCTGGAGGAAAATGGGAAATGCAAGATTTACTATCCCCCTAGGAAAAGCTAGGAAGACATGGACCCAGGAGCTTGGGGGTGAGGGGGGAGTGGGTGCAGGGATACAGAGGTGAGTTAGAGAGACAACCATTTATTTGGTCACAGCCTCATCCAGATGGGGCCTGGGAATCTGCCACTGCTGACAGCAAGCATGTTTCTGCTCGAGTCTTCTCTCCTCCCACTGGTTTCTCTAGAGCGAGAGGCACAGGACTAAGCAGCTATAGGTGGTGAAAGACCAGTAAGACAGGGCTGCTGCATCCCCCAAACTTGAGATTCCTGAAAGGGGATACACAGCTACATCAAAAATCCCAATCCAAAGCAAAGATGTTTTAAACTTCTCTTCGGGTAGTAATGAAACATACGTATTTGGAAATTGGTAGAGTCCTCACTTGGTGGCTTACTAGCAGAAATGTGAAAGCAAGTTACTTGAACCTGGCTGATTCCTACTTTTCTTATCTGTAAACTGGGGTTGGCAGCTGCACTTTCCCCGGACTAACTGTGTGGGCAGGTAAGGAAATGAAGCCCATGACGGGCTTTAGAACCAGACTGGCCGGATGTCATTCACAGCACTGTGACTCCCCAGCTGTGTACCCTTAGGTAGGACAGTTGACCTCTCTGTGCCTCAGTGTTCACATGTGGACAGTGGGAATGGTACCAACTTCACAGGGCAAATGTGAGTTGGTATAGGAAAGAGGCTTAGAACAGTGTGCGGATCATAATAAACATCCTATGGCTTGCAGTTAAGATGAGCACAGTGAAGATAACACAGGTGGAAGACAAATCTGAAAGTGTGAGACTTTCCTGGTGGCCCAGTGGCTAAGAATCTGCCTGCCAATGCAGGGGACACGAGTCCGATCCCTGGTCCGGGAAGATTCCACATGCCACAGGGCAGCTAAGCCTGTGCACCACCTCTGCTGAGCTTGTGCTCTCGAGCCTGCGAGCCACGACTACCGAGCCCATGCGCCAAGAGCCCATGCTTTGCAATAAGAGAAGCCACCGCCATGAGAAGCCCGTGCACCGCAAGGAAGAGTAGCCGCTGCTCACGGCAACTAAGACTCAGCACAGCCAAAAATTTAAAAAAAAACCTGAAAGTGTGAAACAGCATCAGATCATTCCAACATCAAACTGGGAGTTAGCTTGACATGGGTGAGTGGGTTAATAGCTCGGGCTTGTCTACAAGTGGCGGTGCGCATAAAAATGGCATAAATATCCACTTCAATTCATTAACACATGTGCACATTGCTGTGTATCATACATTATGTCTCCATGAAAAACAAAAACCTCTTTAATAAGATATTTTAAATAAAAATAAGAATGTGGTTATCAGGGGATAAGCAGGGGGGGTATAAATTGGGAGATTGGAATTGACATATACACACTACTATAAATAAAATAGATAACTAATAAGGACCGACTGTATAGCCCAGGGAACTCGACTCAGTACACTCTAGGGGCCTATATGGGCAAAGAATCTCAGGTGGGTACATGTATAATTTATTCACTTCTCTGTACACCTAAAACTAACGCAACATTGTAAATCAGCAATGTTGATTTACTCCAATAAAAATTAAAACTTACAATCAAAAATAAAATGGATAGGAGAGGAAAACATAGGGAAAAAATTTTTTTAATTTAAGTAAAAATAAGAACAGTGCAGGCTATGGAGTCAGATCATAGATGCATGCCCAATCAACAGTCTGACCATGGCTGAGTTACATAGTCACTCAGTTGTGTCCATCACTTTGTGACCCCGTGGATTGTAGCCACCAGGCTCCTCTGTCCATGGACTTCTCCTACCAAGAATACTGGAGTGGGTAGCCATTCCTTCTCCAGAAGATCTTCCCGACCCAGGGATTGAACCTGGGTCTCCCACATTGCAGGCAGATTCTTTACCATATGAGCCACTAAGCTTTATACTTCTTCATCTGAGCCTGTAAAACAGAAAGGAAGTTAACATCTACCTCACAGGGTAGTGGGGGTTAAATAAGAATATGTGTAAAGCTCTTCAAAGGGTGTCTGACAAATACTATGCACCCAATATTATAATTTTATCAGTAAGCACAAAATATATAATAAGGAAGTTGGGTCTCAGAGAGGGCAAGTCACACGCCCATGGTTACACAGCAAGAGAGCAGCTGTGCCAGCCTTCAACCCAGGCTGAGGCCGATTCCCAAACTGGTGCACTTCCAATTTGCCTCATTACCTCTCAAGTGACTCCTGCCTTGTAAATTCACGTGCTGTGTGCCCGCCACCCCCGCCCCACAACCCAGGACTCACCCAAGTGCCTTGACCTCACCAGACATGCAGAGGACTTTCAATAACTGCCTACTGCATGAATGAACAAATGTCACAGACCATCTGCTGAAGTCTCTCTGGGCAAATACATCTTTTTCAACTTTCTAACGACTTGAAGCGTCTTTCCTCCCCGGCTCCCTTGGGCCTCCTAAAACTTCAGGAGGAGGCAGCAGCCCTCGGAGCCTCATCTCTGTCTCAGGACCAACGATCAATGGGAGATTAACATCCATAAGTTACAAGACGCTGTGATGATTTTTCCTATTCCACTTAAAGCCCCAGGATCCATAATGTTTTCTCGAGGTGACCCCAAGACCGAGTCACTTCGTGGTCATGGGCTCCATCTTTGCACCTGGAAAGGAGCAGAGTAACACCTGCCTGGTCTCTCTCCCGGGGCATGGGAGGCAAAAAGGAGAAAGTTGGTTACAAGAGTAAGCCTAGTAGCATCAGAGAGCCATAGTTAAATCCCACCTCTGTCCGTGATCTGCCTCTTGACCTTGAACTAGAGAACCTTCCAGAGTCTCCATTTCTGTATCTTAATAAGGTGAACATTAAGGTGTTCATGTATATAATGTTTTTCTTATTGGAAGATAATTGCTTTGCAATGTTGCATTGGCTTCTGCCGTACAACAATGCGAATCAGCCATAACTACGTATACATATATATCTATCCCCTTCCTTTTCAGCCTTCCTCCCACCCACCCACATCCCACCCCTCTAGGTCATCACAGAGTGCAAGGCTGGGTTCCCTGTGGCATACAGCAGCTTCCCACTAGCTATCTATTTTACACGTGTGCTAAGCCGCTTCAGTCATGTCCGACTCTTTGCGACCCTCTGGACTGTAGCTTGCCAGGCTCCTCTGTCCATAGGATTCTCCAGGCAAGAACACTGGAGGGCCACACCCTCCTCCAGAGGATCTTCCTGACCCAGGGATCGAACCCGTGTCTCTTGTGTTTCCTGCTCTGGCAGGTGCAATCTTTACCACTAGTGCGTGGTAGTGTATATCCGTCAGCGCTGCTCTCTCAATCCGTCCCGCCCTCTCCTTCCCCCGCTGTGTCCGCAGGTCTGCTCTCTCCGCCTGCATTTCTATTCCTGCCCTGCAGTACTGGCTTTATGGGCACTTGCGATAACTTAGGGCACTTGAGAATATATTATGTACTAAATAAATGGAAACTATTCCCACCCTTTATTCCAAGGCTTCATGGCTTTGAAAACCTCTTTTATTCATTCAGGAAAATAGGAGACGTGTCCTTCTTACCTGTGCACAACTGTAATGCACATTTTGGTTTCAGAAACAATATGAGAAGTCATGTGCCTTGGCATTCAGGAGAGGGAGTAGTGCTATTATCATGACCAACAGGAACGCACTTCGTCAACTATTAAAAACTACTAAGAAGGGCAAAGAAAGTACCCAAAATGGGAAGGTGCACCTCTTCTCACATCCTTTATGAGTTCTGAAACGGAGGCTCAGAGAAGTCAATCATGTGCCTTATGTCACACAGCAAGTGACTCTCAAATCAAGTTTTATTATTATTATTATTATTTATTTTTTGTTTCATTTTGCTTTTCTTTGCTGCACTTTACTTGGTTTGATTTAACTATATTTTAGCTCCAAAGTGTAGCTCCAAAGAACAACAAAAAAAAAGGCCATTGGAGATCTCCTGGCCCATCCCTGTCACTTACATGTGAAGGGGGGACAGCCAGAGAAGGTGAGCCCTTAAAGAAATCCAGAGAGATTGTCCAGATTCAGCTGAGCATCCTTTCTGCTATACTGTGATAGATTCATTTAAAGGATTACCCATCACAGATGCTGGTCCGTCTAGAGCAGCTCCATCAGCAACAGACCTTGAACAAAGGCCACCCAGAGAGCAGGGGGCCCCATTACGGCCCCTGCTTTCCAACTTGCTCATCTCACCCCCACTAGCCATCATGGCCACACAGGGGTTCTTGCAGGGGTGGTGAAGACATCCCCCCCAAAGGCAGAGAGGCTCCTGAAAGGGAGTCACCTCTCTTCGCCCCTCTTCCAAGGTTTGGCTGTGTTTATTCTGTTCACAAAGTGGCTTCCTGTTTCGAAGAGGAACGAGCTTTTTAAAGGGTTATAAATGTGACTCAAAAGGCTTTTTGGACATCAAATGGCTCATAAAAAAAAAGGGAACTTTGAGACAATTTCAGCATAAATGAATGAAAAACATACGGTGTGTGCCTCTAACCCTTCTGTTGCACCAGAATGTTCTGGCAAGAGAGGAAAGTAGAAGTGGCCAGTGGTTTGGGTTTCACTGTATCTGGAACTTGAGTTTCCAAAGTCCAAAAATGTACTTTGTAATCGCAGACCAGAACATATTTGAGGAGAGAGTTCACCTCGTATTAAACTCATTAAAAATAAAATTGAAATGAGGGAAAGTATTTCCACAGACATTTTAAAAGGTCTATTCTAACTGTCTCAGTGATTTCATTTCTATCATAGATTTCCTTTTTTTTTCTTTCTGATGTTTGGCCACACCTATGGGCTTATGGATCTTTAGTTCCCCAACCAGGGATGGAACCCATGCTCCCTGCAGTGAAAGTGTGGAGTCTTAACCACGGGACTGCTTTGGAATTCCCTATCAGACATTTCAACTCATTCCCCTAAACCTGGTTGCTCAGTGTCAGCATCACTGACATTTAGGCAGATAATTCTTGGTGGTAGAGGCTGCCATTTGCATCATAGCATCCTGAGCAGCAACTCTGGTCTCCACTCATTAGAGGCCCGGAGTGCGCTCCCCCAGCTGTGATGATCAAAAATGCCAAATGTCCCCTGGCAGGCAACTTGTTCCCCGTTCATTGAAAAGCCATTGTCTAAAGATGAAATTCACTTATCTAGTGTGTTCCAGGGGCAATAATGTCGAAGTGAGGGTGGAAATCGGTGACTAGATGACCTTCAGAGAAAGAAAACAAAATTAAATTATAATAGGACAAGTAAAATAAAATCGTTTGGTTTCTGTAGTTCCATAAAAGGCATATGCAAATTATTGTTGGCTATATAATATCTTTTGCAGTAGGATAATCCTGAAGGGCTACTTAGCCAAGCCACACAAATGTCTTCCTTCCTTCCTTCCCTCCCTCCTTTCTTTCTCTTTCTTTTCTTTTGAGGCAAGAGTCCAAGTGTGTAGGAAAATTTCTGTCAAAACACTTAACTGAACAATCTGGCATTAAATCTCTCCCTGCTTCTTTGATAATATCATTGCAGGCCAAAAAGTAACAAACAAACAAATAACCCACATCATTTGTCCTGGAGTTTTACTGTCTAATATGGTAGCTGCTAGCTACATCTGGTTGTTTAAAATAATTAAATGTTTTAAAAATGTAGTTGCACTAGTCACATTTCAAGGGCCCAGGAGTCACACGTGACTAATGTCTACCATATTGGACAGCCCAGCCGTTGAACATTTTCATCATTGCAGAGAGTTCTACCATTACCCAGAAATGTTATACTTCCAGGACTCTGATGTTAGATTGACAATTGTAGAGCCCTTCTCTCCAGGTCACCCTCCCACGTCTTGGCAAATGTGTGTGCGGGTGTAAGCGTGGTGCATATCATGTCTAAAAGATTTGGGTTAACAAACTTTAGGGCTTCTCCAGGCATGGCACCAGTACTCCGGGCCCTGAGTTGATTTATCTTGATGTTTGGTTGAATTCCTCACATTTTGGGTCTCTTTGGTAACCTTTTCACCCCGCTCTGTTTTAAGGTGGCTGGCTGGCTGTTATAATTCATCATGAACGCATCTCACTCTAGGCCTGGCTCCCCTGACAGAACGAACAGCCGGTCTCCAAGAGGTCAAAGACATTTTTCTCTCTTCGTCTTTCTCAGTTTCCAGCATAGATTTGTCACTCTGAGAAAGCATGAATTCTGGATTTGATGTACTTTAATTGATTTCACCCTCGACAAGTCAGACTGTCCATCAGCTTGCTCCTTGGGCTTCCCTGAACTTTGCTTAAGGCTAAGGCTTTCATCTGTCCCTGGACCCAAGCTGTCACCAAGCAATTTACTCCCCTTTCCAGCCCCCAGGAGCCGTCTCATTTTCGTTCCTCTGACTCTCCTGGGGGAAGAGAAAGAGTTGAGGGAGAACACAGAGGAGAGATGGTAGATGAAAGAAAATTAGGACAGGATAAAAGGAAAAAGGATGGATGGGAAAATCCTCATCAACTGTCCCCTCTTCTGGTGAACTGGTCTGCTTGTTTTGTCTGAATTGTTAACAGAGTGAAATCAGGGGGTGAATGAGTATCTAGATGAATGGATGGATGAATAGAAAGATGCATGGATGGACAGACAAATGGATGGATGGATGGGTGGATGTATGGATACACACTTTAATTGATGGGCAGACAGAAAGCCACAAGGATGAATGTATGAATAAATGAAAACAAATGGCAGGCACAGTCACTAATAACTGGATATACCCAATAGATCCATTAGAACTTAAAGTGTTTATGTGTTATCTGGCATGTGCTTGAAACTGTGATATGCATGTTTGAAGGATGAGAAAACATACATAGTCCCTGTCACTGAAGAGCTCTCACTCCAAAAAGGATGAAAAACATATAATGATAAGAAGTCACAGGTTAGTTTGTATTAAGGGAGCTTCCAATACAATGAGAATAAAGGAAGAGAACTGAATTTTAGGGATAGCTCATTGAAGCTTAATAAATAATCAATCAAATTAATAAATGTTGAAGTATTTTCTGGGAGCAGAAACCCAAAGAGCCTCTTCAGGGCTGTTCCTAGGTCTAATTATAAATTGTGTGGGTTGCTCCTCCCTGAATTCCCTCTGTTTCTTCTTCATACACCCTCTGTATGGGTGTATGCTGGCCCAGCTCTTCTTAATGAATTAACATTAAGGTATAAGGAATTGGCTTGTTATATTACTTCTCCCAGGCATTTGTGTATTTTGAAAGAAGATTTAGATCATCAATGAAATAATTATTTGAGAGACCAGAACTGTACACTTAGTTTAGCCTTCAGTGTGATTCTGCTGCTGCTGCTGCTGCTAAGTCACTTCAGTCGTGTCCAACTCTGTGTGACCCCATAGATGGCAGCCCACCAGGCTCCCCCATCCCTGGGATTCTCCAGGCAAGAACACTGGAGTGTTGCCATCTCCTTCTCCAATGCATGAAAGTGAAAAGTGAAAGTGAAGTTGCTCAGTGTGTCTGACTCTTAGCAGCCCCATGGACTGCAGCCCACCAGGCTCCTCCATCCATGGGGTTTTCCAGGCAAGAGTACTGGAGTGGGGTGCCATTGCCTTCTCCCAGTGTGGTTCTAGCAAACAAAAAATATGTGGTGACCTGAGAACAGCTGATAATTTGCTAGGTGATGTCTGGTGATGAGGCTGACAAACCAAGTAACCATCTGGAACTCCATGGTTAGTCATGTAAAGCAGTTTCTTCAGCACAGATCTCCAGATGGACCAACTTGTTTTCTCACCCACAAAGCCTGGTATGTGATCGCTGGTTTGATTTCATGATAGAATGAATCACCGCCACCTACTCCGGAAACCTGGGTGCTGTCCATGGTTCTAGATGATTTCAGGTGTGTTGTGGATTTCTACTCTGAAAACTACAAAGAGGGCCAAGCTTGACAGTGATCTCTTGCACAAAGTTCTATTAGAGGGACAATTTTAGATTGGCTGCCAAGACTTCCATAAAGGATGATGACTTTGGGTATGAAGATAAACTTGTTAAAGAGAAATCTAAGACTTGATTTAGTCCTGAATTCAAATCCTTTCCTTTTATGCTGGGTCTTCATTGCTGCTTGCGGGCTATCTCTAGTTTCAGAGAGCAGGGGCTACTCTCTAGGTGCGGTGCACAGGCTTCTCATTTTGGTGGCTTCTCTCGTTGCAGAACACAGGCTCCCTGGTTGCGTGGGTTTCAGTAGTTGTGGTGCATGGGTTTAGTTGCCCCCGAGGCATGTAGGATCCTAGTTTCCAGACCAAGGATCAAACCCATGTCCCCTACACTGGCAGGCAGATTCTTAAATCCCCTCAAAGCCCACTTTTGTCACCTCCCTGTGCCTTAGCTTTCTGTAGTTATTAGTATAATTAACTGAAATAAAGAGAGGGAGCAGAGAAAAGTGGATATGACCAGAGAGTGTGGCAATAGTCATCATGGTTTTAAGCACCAAAGGCCACATTTAACTTTGTGACTTTAAGAAATATACCCCATCCTCTTGTGTGTCACTTTCTTTAACAATAAGGCAGTAGTGGTGATAATATCCCACATTCATAGGTTTATCAGATGAGGATGGAATAAGTGTGTTAGTTGCTCAGTCATATCTGACTCTTTGTGACACCATGGTCTGTAGCCTAGCAGGGTCCTCTGTCCATGGGATTCTCCAGGCAAGAATGCTAGAGTGGGTTGCCATTCCCTCCTCCAGAGGATCTTCCCAACCCAGGATTGAACCTGTGTCTCCTGCATTGCAGGTAGACTCTTTACTATCTGATGTACAGGGAAGTCCTAAGCACATACTAAGTGCTCGTTAAATGTTTCTTGTTGTTTGTTGTTATAGGATTATGTCCATATCATGGGTTACCATGTGTCTGGACCCTTTACTAAGAGACTTGGCTTTATCAACAGTTTTTTCCTTTGGTTATTCCTTCATTTATCCACTCAAGTCAGAAAATATTCACCAAGGATACGGTCCTGCTCCTAAATTTTCTAAATAGCAGAGGTGAATGTTGACCTGGTAAGACTCCTTGACAAATGTCTACTAGATTAAAGAGTAGACTTTGTTAGCTTTTAGGACTATTCCAACTTTATTTCCATTAATTGAATTAAATCGAGCTGAACTAAGTCAAATTGAATGTGCTGAAAACATCAGCACAGAGTCTTTAAACTACCTTTGGTTCTGTTAACTTTTGTTTTTTTCTGTTTTTATCTGTTCTTGAGTTTTTCTTGCGGGTTCTACTTCTAATGAGAATCTTGAGAATTTTACAACTGAATGCCACATGAAGCATAAATGGAGTTTCCTCCACTTGGGCCTGAAACACAATAGGTGTGCGGCATAAACATTCAGTGTAGACATGAATGGAGGATTTTAAAAGGTGTTATAATTTCTATATCGGTTTTTATTTCTCATCAATTTTCAGGTGCTGGGAGCAGGAGAGCAGCGGTGGCTAGTGACTCAATAAAATTCCAAGTTAGAAGCTCTATACGGTCAACAAAAACAAGACCAGGAGCTGACTGTGGCTCAGATCATAAACTCCTTATTGCCAAATTCAGACTTAAATTGAAGAAAGTAGGGAAAACCACTAGACCATTCAGGTATGACCTAAATAAAATCCCTTATGATTATGCGGTGGAAGTGAGAAATAGATTTAAGGGCCTAGATCTGATAGATAGAGTGCCTGGTGAACTATGGAATGAGGTTTGTGACATTGTACAGGAGAGAGGGATCAAGACCATCCCCATGGAAAAGAAATGCAAAAAAAAGCAAAATGGCTGTCTGGGGAGGCCTTGCAAATAGCTGTGAAAAGAAAAGAAGTGAAAAGCAAAGGAGAAAAGGAAAGATATAAGCATCTGAATGCAGAGTTCCAGAGAATAGCAAGAAGAGATAAGAAAGCCTTCTTCAGTGATCAGTGCAAAGAAATAGAGGAAAAGAACAGAATGGGAAAGACTAGAGATCTCTTCAAGAAAATTAGAGATACCAAGGGAACATTTCATGCAAAGATGGGCTCGATAAAAGACAGAAATGGTATGGACCTAACAGAAGCAGAAGATATTAAGAAGAGGTGGCAAGAATACACAGAAGAACTGTACAAAAAAGATCTTCACAACCCGGATAATCACGATGGTGTGATCACTCACCTAGAGCCAGACATCTTGGAATGTGAAGTCAAGTGGGCCTTGGAAAGCATCACTACGAACGAAGCTAGTGGAGGTGATGGAATTCCAGTTGAGCTATTTCAAATCCTGAAAGATGATGCTGTGAAAGTGCTGCATGCAATATGCTAGCAAATTTGGAAGTCTCAGTAGTGGCCACAGGACTGGAAAAGGTCAGTTTTCATTCCAATCCCAAAGAAAGGCAATGCCAAAGAATGCTCAAACTACCGCATAATTGCAGTCATTTCCCATGCTAGTAAAGTAATGCTCAAAATTCTCCAAGCCAGGCTTCAGCAATACATGAACCGTGAACTTCCTGATGTTCAAGCTGGTTTTAGAAAAGGCAGAGGAACCAGAGATCAAATTGCCAACATCCACTGGATCATGGAAAAAGCAAGAGAGTTCTAGAAAAACATCTACTTCTGCTTTATTGACTATGTCAAAGCCTTTGACTGTGTGGATCACAATAAACTGTGGAAAATTCTGAGAGAGATGGGAATACCAGACCACCTGACCTGCCTCTTGAGAAATCTGTATGCAGGTCAGGAAGCAACAGTTAGAACTGGACATGGAACAACAGACTAGTTCCAAATAGGAAAAGGAGTACGTCAAGGCTGTATATTGTCACCTTGCTTATTTAACTTCTATGCAGAGAACATCACGAGAAACACTGGGCTGGAAGAAACACAAGCTGGCATCAAGATTGCCAGGAGAAATATCAATAACCTCAGATATGCAGATGACACCACCCTTATGGCAGAAAGTGAAGAGGAACTAAAAAGCCTCTTGATGAAAGTGAAAGAGGAGAGTGAAAAAGTTGGCCTAAAGCTCAACATTCAGAAAACAAAGATCATGGCATCTGTTCCCATCACTTCATGGGAAATAGATGGGGAAACAGTGGAAACAGTGTCAGACTTTATTATTTTGGGCTCCAAAATCACTGCATATGGTGACTGCAGCCGGTGACTGCAGCCATGAAATTAAGACGCTTACTCCTTGGAAGAAAAGTTATGACCAACCTAGATAGCATATTCAAAAGCAGAGACATTACTTTGCCGACTAAGATCCGTCTAGTCAAGGCTATGGTTTTTCCAGTAGTCATGTATGGATGTGAGAGTTGGACTGTGAAGAAGGCTGAATGCTGAAGAATTGATGCTTTTGAACTGTGGTGTTGGAGAAGACTCTTGAGAGTCCCTTGGACTGCAAGGAGATCCAACCAGTCCATTCTGAAGGAGATCAGCCCTGGGATTTCTTTGGAAGGAATGATGCAAAAGCTGAAACTCCAGTACTTTGGCCACCTCATGCGAAGAGTTGACTCATTGGAAGAGTCTTTGATGATGGGAGGGATTGGGGGCAGGAGGGGAAGAGGACGACAGAGGATGAGATGGCTGGATGGCATCACTGACTCGATGGACGTGAGTCTGAGTGAACTCCGGGAGTTGGTGATGGACAGGGAGGCCTGGCGTGCTACGATTCATGGGGTCGCAAAGAGCCGGACACAACTGAGCAACTGAACTGAACTGAAGGGGTGGGGTAGCTGAGTAACAATGTGCCCCAAACCCTCCTTTGTTGATGTCATTATTTCTTGAGCCTTCAATTCAGCGACTAACCCATCCAGTTTATTTGCTTTAGCCTCAAAAAGCAGCCCCACGTTCCACAGGGACAAAGCTTTAGAATCACAAGAATGAATAGCTCTGACTAATTGATGTACCCAAGGTCTGTCTGTCCCTCAGCAGCTCCATCTGTCTGCCTTTGCTTAAAAAAGTACTTCCTTCAACTCAGGCTTTTTGTACCTTTTCCATGAAATGGTTCTACCTATTGGGAGATAAATTCTGGTTGAATATTTCCACCTTCATTCTTGTTTAAAGAAGAGAAAATCATCTCACTCAGACAACTTGAATAGAGATGTCCTTTAGCAAGATCCCATGAACCCACCTTCTGCACCACAGCAAGGCATGCCCTGTGTAATTTCCTGCATTGCTGAGTCTGCAAGCTGCTGGCATGGAAGTCACAGCCCAGGAGGAACTGGTGGCACTTTTTAATGTGTCTTGATGTTGGGCTGCCTCGCTATTTTTTTTTTAAGCAGATTTATGCCGCATTTTAAAAATCCATTATGCTACATTATGGGCTTATTGTCAATCCAGATAATGTTGATCAATTTCAGCCTTCCAAAATCTGCATTTATAATTGTGTCATGTAATCAAAATTGTTTCTGTATGTCTCTGTCGAGACATTTATAAAATTATAAATAGGAATTATTGATATGTGTCACAAGATTCTTGATTATTTTGAATGTCTAATTTATACCAGCACACACTGTGTGTGTGTGTGTGTTTTGTCTCCTCATAGACTGTAAGTCCATAAAGGTGACTTTACCTTTCTTGATGGAAAATAATCTTGGGGTAACTATAAATTAATATGTTCATAACTGGTAGTGTTTATTATAAAATTTTGGCAATTGAAAGAACAAACTGAGAAAAAAAATTAAAAGCAACTCTAATCACATCCCTTAGAGATAGCCACTGTTATTTTGGTGTATTTTCTTCTTGTCAGTATGAGGGTATATGGTGTCTGTGTGTGTATGAGCCATTTGCAACAACTTTGATGGACTTTGAGGACACTGTGCTAAGTGAAATAAGTCAGAGAGAGAAAGACAAATACTGTGTTATCTCACTTACATATGGGATCTTAAAAAGTCAGGCTCAGATAAACAGAATAGACTGGTGGTTACCAGGGTGATGAGGGGAGTGGGGAGATATTGAACAATGGACTTGTTCATTCTTTATACAACTTCTAGTTGTAAAATTAACAAGTTCTGGGGATCTAATGTACAACATGGTGATTATAGCTAATAATACTGCTTTATGTACTTGAGATTTGCTAAGAGAATAGCTCTTAAAAATGTTCTCACCACACGCAAAAAAAATGGTAATAATTCGACAGGATGGATGTGTTAGCTCATGCAATTGTGGTCATCATTCTGCAATATATAAATGCATCAAATGAACATACCATACACCCTCAACTTACACCATGTTATATGTCAATTATATCTCAATAAAGATGGGGGGGAAGCATCTTGGGTACAAGCAATGGAAAGCATAACACTGGAATGGTTTTCAATATTTATTTACTTACTATATTTTTTATTTGGCTGCATTGGGTCTTAGTTGCAGCCTGCACGATCCTTCATTGCAGCACACAGAATCTCTAGTTGTGGTGTGCAGGCTCAGAAGTTAGGCAGGATCTCAGTTCTCCAAACAGGGATTGAACCCATATCCTCTGCAATGAAAGGAGGCTTCTAAACCACTGGGCCACCAGGGAAGTCCCCAACATTAGAATGTTTTAATTCCCATTGGTTACTCTCTAAATTTGTCCATCAGTTGCTTACTGAGTGTTTACAAGGAACCAGATCCCATTATGGATACTGAAGAAACAGCAATAAACAGGATGGTCAATGCAGCTGACATACAATTCGGGGAAGCAGAGAGGGAAAAAGTAAGACAAGAAAATATCAGTTACTGGGACTTCCCCGGTGCCCCGGTGGCTAGGACTCTTGTGCTCCCAGCACAGGGAGCCCGGGTTCCCGTCCTGGTTAGAGAACTAGATCCCACATGCCACAGTGGAATGAAGATTGAAGATCTTACGTGCTGGAAATAAGATCCAGCACAGACAAATAAATAGATATTTTTTAAAAGAAAACATCAGCTACTAGCATTTGTTAAGAAAATAAAAAGGGAGGTGGAATAGGCAGTGATGAGATACTGTGACTGAGCAGCAAGGAAAATGTCTATGTTTCCTTAGAGCTGTGGTTCTCAATGTTGACTGGGTCTCCATCACCTCCTTTGAAAATCCAGTGACCTCTCTATACTGTCTCTCGCCCCCAAAATTGGTACACACAAAGCTCACACAGATTTTCATGCGTTTCAGTGTTAGGTATTCATCTAAGCCCCGTCTTTGACGGTCGCATTGTGGTAGCCAAAACACAAGTGAGAAATACGCAGTCTGTTGCTTTCGTGGGGCTAACCGAAGCACATCACCTCTCTGATCTGGAAAAGCGATCATCTGAACTCCCCATAGCTGGTGCCAGCAGCGTTAGACACAGGAGCAGTTTGCCCTGTTGTCTCTGGCAGAGGCTGCTGTGTTCTGCACTAGAATCTCCTTTAGCATAGGAGAAAGTTGTGGTTTCGAAGCCACCCCCTTAACAAACACTACAGTTCCCAGAAGACCTCGTCCCCGGGGACCGTCACGTGACTCATTCTCGCCAATGAAATGTGGGCAGAAATAATGTATCGATATGTCGCTTCAAGACCAAGTCTTTTCAGAGTCGTTCTCCTTGCTGCGGTGTCATGTCTGCCACCTGAACTTCTGGAGAGGCAACATTACAAGACGGAAGACACCGGAATTCCTGAGCCGCTACCTGAAGGAAAACTACCCACCAACCAGGGACCTTCACATCAGTTTTTTCGAGCAAAATGCAAACTTACATCGTGTTAAGCCTCGGCCATTTAGCAATGTTCTAAATCACTGGTGCCCAAAGGGCGGTGCCTGAACCAGCAGAATCAACATCACCTGGGGATTTATAAGATGGACTTATAAGATGGGAATTTATAAGAAGTGATAATTTTTCAGATGGACTAAAGCAGAAACTCTAGGGGTGCCATATGGCAATCGTTGTTCTAATCAGCCTTCCAACCGATTCTGGGGACTCCCCACTTTAGAATCTGGTTTCCTGGTTTTAGATTATGGCGCTGGCATTTACAAGCCATGTGACCTTCTACACTAACTTCCTAGCATCTCAGTATGATGACAATGTGGATGCCGAGGGGCGGATAACAGCAGCAGCTAACTCCTGGGCTGTGACATGAGTGTAAAGGAGACCATGTACATGGAGAGCTTAGAACAGCCTCAGACACATGTGAGCACTCAGAAAACTTTAATTAATATTTATCAAATTGAGAACCCAATATTGGCCTCAGTCTGCACAATGAATTTTTTTTATTTCTCTCTTCTGTTTAACGTGATTCCCTGACCTGCCCAAGTCTCTGTACACAGCTGCCATGCCAAGCACTCATTCCATCAGCAAATGATTCCTGGGGTCCCCCCATAAGCTATGTAATCATGAGATAGATCTGGACCTGCAAGATAAAACAAGATAGACTGGGACTTCCTTGGTGGTCCAGTGGCTAAGACTCTGCACTCCCAGCGCAGGGACCTGCGTTCAGTCCCTGGTCAGGGAACTAGATCCCACATGGTGCAATAAAGATTCCACGTGCCATAACCAAAACCCTGCACAGCCAAATAAATTTAAACAAACAAAAAAACAAAAAAACAAAAAAAAGAACACCTGCCCAGTGACAGGCCACTGATCTGGCAGACGTCAGTGTGGCCAGACCATCAAGGACACTGAACAAGCAGGTGGCTGAGCTGAGCTCTGGGAAAGTGGGACCAACCAGTATTTCCACCTTAAGCAAACTTCTGGCTGATCTCTTTTTCCACCCTGACAGAATGATGCCCTTGCTTTTTCAACAACCGCCCTGTGTGCGAACTAATTCTTTGAATCTATGTCCTCTAAAATATGAAGCTCGGTAATTAATCCAAAAGCTGTGGAAAGAGCTCTGATGCCAGGTGGAAGCATATTTTTTGAAAGGAGGGAGTACTTTGAAAACTAACCCATCAGGGCAGTCAGTAAAATTTCCCAATAAACAATGCTTGGGCAAAGGGAGGGCTGGGTGCCTCTGCTTTGATTCTCGCTCAATTCAGATTGGTCACAGGACCAGCAGTTTTGTTTCCTTGACCAAGTGGTACCTATCACCCCATTATGAGGACTTGCACTTGCTCTTAAAGGGACCAAAGCAAACAGCTCCCCTCACTTCCTTTTGAAGACTCTTGATCAGCTTTCATTCTTAAAGCCCCAGCCTTTGTCAACTTAGATTCTCCACCATTTGGTGGGCAAGAGGGAGTGTGCTCCAAGCGGCTTGCCAGCTTCTCCATCACAGCTGCAGCACTCCACAGATACTTTGCTGAGGAAATGCAAGGAATTTCACAAGAGTCGCCCTAACCTCACAGAATCTGTGAACTCTTAGCCCTCCTATTCTTTCACAGGAGATCGGATTTCTCTCTATCTTTATCAGGGCACAAGGACAACGGACTGGCTTCTGAGACTCCTAGACTCTCAGAGGTATACAGTAGGCAAGGGAGGACACACACACACACACACACACACACACACACACACACACACACAGAGAAATCTGTGCCCATGGCAGACATCAATAATCAATCATAGAACATGTCTTCCAAGTCAGAATCCATCCTCCCAGTTTGCCATTGTGCTCAAGACAACCAGCACTAGTAAATCTCAGGGGGCCCCTTAGACCTATTTGCCACTGAAATTTAAAGCAGCCCCTTGGGGGATTCCCTGGTGACTTAGTGGTAAAGAATCTACCTGCCGATGCAAGAGACACAGTTTCCATCCCTCATCCAGGCCAATCCCCTATGTCATGGAGCAACTAAGCCCGTGTGCCACAACTACCATGTAGCTGTGGCTGTGTACTCGAGAGCCTGGGAATGCAACTACTGAAGCCTGAGAGCCCTAGAGCCTGTGCTGCACAACAAGAGAAATCACTGCAATGAGAAGCCCAGGCATGAGCACCAAAACTGAAGAGTAGCCCCCTCTCACAGCAACTAGAGAAAGCCCACGTGCAGCAACAAAGACCCCAGCATAGCCAAAAATAAATAAAATTATTTCTCTAAAAGCAGCCCCTTTACATAAAATAAAGAAAAAGCCTAGGGAATAGAAATGACCTACCAAATGTCAAATAGCATGCATGAGTCAGAGCTGAGATCAGAACTCAAGCATGCCCAATTCCTCGTCCTATGCCCTTTTGTGGCAAGAGTTCACCATGCTCCTTGACATCTCTATAGATCCACCCCCACCTCTCCAGATTAAATTGAACTAAATAAATGACCTCTGTAATGTCCCAGTGGTCAACTTTCATCTCTTACCAGTATGCAAGATAAATGGTGTATTGGTCAGCTATTGCTATAGTAATGCTGCCTAACAAATAACTCTACAATCCAGTGGCTTAGAGCAATAGCATTTTTCTTACACTAATGGATGTGCAATCAACTGGAGTTAAGCTGGCATAGGCTTGGCTTGGCTGCATGGTTCCTTGTCTGCTCCACATGTGTTTATACCAAAGTACTGGATACAAGGGCAACAACTACCTGAGTAAATGCTTTTCTCATGGTAGATTAAGAGAGCTCAAGAATCAGACCAATCCATGCAAGCATGTTTAAGGACTCAGCTTACATCATTACCCCCCACCAACACTGGTGACCAAAACATGTCATGTAACCAAGCCCCAACTCAACAGCGTGGGGGAAATGTTCTCCAGCAATAGTCGGAGAGGGAGAAGAATGAATTTGCTGCACAACAAGATAAACTACAAAAAAATTACTTTCAAAATTATAAAGAAATCCTCCAGTGAAGGTTGGGATAAACAAAAGCCTTGTTTGACAGCGAGATTATACCAGGGTCTCACTAGAAAAAGTTGATAAGCTTCCACGCACCACCCTTAATCCCCAAGAAAGCTAAATCATGTATTGTGTTAATATTGGCTCACTATTTTTTTTTTCTGATTCCCCTGCTTTAAGAAAAGCCTGATATGGAAATTGTCATCCAACAAAAGACAGATCATGAACATTTTAATGGCCAGACACTGAATTCCCTAAGAAAAATCTTTGTCTTTCTTAATACTATTTTACTCTTGGAGTTTTTAAAATATATGGTGCTTCTTAACATTGAACATTTTTTAAGTGTGGTGAAGAGTAAAAACTTTGGAGAGGGAGAGAGAGACAGCCAGCTTCAAAGTTAAATCCATCACTTCCTGGCCAGGTGACTGTGGGCATTGTATCATCTTTCCAATCTTCAGTTTTCTACTTGTAAAAACAAGCATAGTCATGTTTGTCTTCCAGGGTGCATATTAAGTAAGATAAAGTAAGCAAAATGCCAAGCCAATGTTAGATAATCAACATATTCTGTTTTTTTAAAAAGATTCTCTTAAATTGCTGAATTCCCTGATGCAGTAGCCAATTGTTGTTATTGTTTAGTTGTTAAGTCATGTCCAACTCTTTTGCAACCCCATGGACTGTAGCCCACAAGGCTCCTCTGTCCATGGGATTTTCCAGGCAAGAATACTGGAGTGGATTGCCATTTCTTCCTCCAGGGGATCTTCCCGACTCAGGGACTGGACCTGTGGCTCCTGCATCGGCAGCTGAATTCTTTACCACTAAGCCACTAGGGAAGCTCAGTAGTCAGTTGTGCTACTCATCAAATATTTCTAATGCTCTACTTTCTAGGTACTTGGAAGAATTGTACATCTCTGAAAGATTTCAAGGAGTAGAATGCCTGCCCCCACCCCCAGGCCAACATGCATCATTGTACGTGAAGCGTAAGAGAGAAATACACTCTTGTTACATTAAGCCACTGAGATTTGGAGTTTTGTTATTGCAGCATGCTGCTGCTGCTGCTGCTACCCCATACTGCCTCCTACACTTGGGATTATTCAATATGATCTATTTACAGAAATATTATGGGCCATCTTTTCAGCAAGCTTTACCCTGCATGTAATTCAGTTATGGGGCTTCCCAGGTGACTCAGTGGTAAAGAATATGCCTGCCAATGGAGGAGATGTAGGTTTAATCCCTAGGTTAGGAAGATCCCCTGGAGAAGGAAATAGGAACCCACTCCAGTATGCTTTCCTAGGTAATCCCATGGACAGAGGAGCCTGGTGGATTACAAAGAGTCAGGCATGACTTAGTGACTAAACAACAGCCCAGTTATACCTGCCCATTTACCAGTACATCCCCATATCTGCAGGGTAGGCCAGTAACTCAAGAGACAAGATAAAAAGTGACCTGAGTGTCATAGAGTGAGGGTTATGAATTTAATGTGGTTTAAAATGGCAACCATGTATTCATTTCTCGTGATTCCATGAGAAGGCTGGATGGTCTTGCTGTTGTGAGCTGAGTTTGAGTGATTTAGGTTGCGCTTGCTTTTGTGAATACAGTCAGTTGGGAGTTGGCTGGGGACTGGCTGTTCTAGAATGGCCTCAGTTCACCTCCCTGTGTTTCTCACATGTTTCTTCACTGTGCCACGTTAGTTCTCAGGGTGATGGCAGAGGTCCAAGGGTGAGAAAAGCAAGGTGAAATTAGTTAGCACTTTTCAAAACTTGGCTTGTATCACATCTGCTAAGGTCTCATTAGCCAAAGTAAATTACATGGCCAAGCCCAGGATCAAGGTATAAAGCAAAAGGGCTTTATTCTAAATGGGAGAAGTGAAAGCACCCAGGCAATAGACCTCCTCTACATCCCCTGATGGATAAATAAGAAGTGCTGAGGTCTATTATCTAGGCCTAAATAACTGCTGACCTTCCTTAGAGAAGCTGAACTATAGAGAAAAGTTATTTCTTAAGCAGCATGTTAGACAGCATCACTGACTCCATGCACATGAATTTGAGCAAACTCCAGGAGACAGCAAAGGACAGGGGAGCCTGACATGCTGCAGTCCATGGGGTCACAAAGAATTGGACACAACTTAGCAACTGAAGAACAACAACAAAGCAGCATGTTCGAGAGAAACAAGGGTTGCGACTTGAGACCTTTTTTTTTTTTTTTGAGATTTTTTTTTTAAGTATTTATTTGGCTGCACCAAGTCTTAATTGCGGCATGTGGCATCTTTTTTGTGGCAGCGTGCAAACTCTTAATTGCAGCGTGTAGGGGTCTTAGTTCCCTGACCAGGGAGTCTAACCTGGGTCCCCTGCATTGGAAGCTCAGAGTCTTAGCCACTGGTCCACTAGGCTTTTGAATCCTGATTCTTCATTTTATGTGATCTTGAAAGAACAGACTTCTCCTTTCTGGTTTGCAGTTCTTTCCCAGGAAAATGGTTTGGAGACAAAACGTTCGATGTGCAAAACGAGACGCTCACAGGCCAGATCAGACCTGCACATTGTTTGGCTTTCACAATATTCTAATGTAACATATCCTTACATGTTTTCACTTCAGACATTTCAGATAGAAATCTGGGTTTCTGACTTTGCTCAAAAGAGTTGGAAGACCCAGGAAAGTTGGGGCAACACTCCAATATGTCAGCAATGGATGGGATGGCTGTGACCCCTCAATGGGGACAATCATTCTTTACTATCTGATTTCCTACAGTTTGTCTCTCAGACACCAAGACTTGTCTTCCACTTGGTTGGATTCATCATCATGTATTGACATTCACTGTGGGTTCCTGTAGATATTTGGATTGGGGCCCCTGGATCAATTAATATGGTGCTCGGACTCTGTGAATCCATGGGATTTTCCCTGGGTCCTTCAGTGTCCCAAATCACTGTAGAACTTTCCCTTTCAACTCCCGGTGACATTAAGCCAGTGGACTTTGACCCTTAGGGAGACTCAAATCCTTTTGAAATTCTAATGATATCTGTGAACCCTCTGGCCAGAAAAATGCCCACATGAGCACATGCAAACACAGGGGTAGGCACACACACCATGCACACACACCCACAGAGAGACACAATATCACATACATCTTGTCTGTGAACGTCAATTACTTTATAGGCAGTGCAATCCATCTGTCCTGCAGTCTATGGTGAACCCCAAGTTCTCCATCAAAATCCTCCCACACAGCCTTGCCTGACAGCTTTGACACCTAGATAGGACTCCAGAAAAGCCTCCTCTTCCATGGATTTCTTCTAGCCAGAGGTCACCGTCTGGTCCCAGCTCCCTCCCTGACTCCCATTGATGCTTTCAAAGAACAGAGAGAAAAACAAGCGAGCCACAGTCAAGTGACCCACGCTGAGAAAAGTGCAGGGGCCAGCAGGGCCCTGACCTTCCTGTGTAGGTAACAAATTGGATGCCATGTTTGCACCGGGCCCTGGAGGGAGGGAAGGAAAGGGGGAAGCGGGGAGGAGGAGGGTACCATGGGATGGAATTGGGGTCACAGGGGTCAGCAGCCTTTGCTTTAGGCATCCACACAACAACTCCAGCCACCCCTTCTCAGGAAACAGCCACTGCTGCAGGGCATGGAGAGAGGACAGCTGGAGGTCAGCAGAGGCCACAGCATGCACACACACAAGCGTGTGTTTGTGTCCGTGTGTGTGTGATACCCAGCCATGGGCAGAGGGAGTCATTGAATAGAATTCTTTAAAGAGATCTCCAAGGATCCTCTGATCCAATGCCCACTGCTTAAACACACAAGGTATAACATTTTTTTTTTTTTCCTCCAGCATCACTCGGAGGTAGTGTCATTTGACCTTCAGATGCACAATTTCTGGAGTTAAGCTCCCTGGGCTCAAATGCTACTTAACACCTGTGAGATTTTGGAAGATAATATAACCTTTAGGTGTCTCGGTTTCTATTTAGAAAGAAAGGAAGATGGTAGTAACGACTTCCTCATGTATTTTTGAGCACTATATAAATGAATGTATATAAAACAGCTGGAAACATAAGCACAAACTTAATTAATCATTCAACAGACACACATAGAGGACCATATACATGATGTATTAATTTTCTTGAACATCTACTTAAGGGCAAAGCAATGTTCATTCTGCATCAATTATATTATTTAATTCTTCCCCAAAGCCCTGGCAGGACAAACAGATTTTATCGAAACTGTGGCATGGGAGCTTGGGTCTCTTGCCAAGGGTTACCCCAGTAACAAATGATGGAATCCACCATATCTGTTCATTCCAAAGCCCTGGTTCCCAATCAATTCATTCTGGTCTCCAATTTGTCCTTGGATTTAAAACATCTAGGTCAATGTTTGATACCTGAATGGAAGAATGGATGAGTGTATGGATAGATGGATGGATGAATGAGTGAATGACTGAATGAATGGGTGGATGAATGACTGAGTGAATGGGTGGGTGGATGAATGAATGAGTGAATGAATGACTCTGCCATTCTCCCTTCAACTTGTCTTTCCACTTTAACCTTCTATCCAGAGACACCCTGGAGTAGGAAATGGCAGCCCACTCCAGTATTCTTGCCTGGAAAATTCCATGGCCAGAGGAGCCTGGCAGGCTGTAGTCCAGGGGGTCACAAAGAGTCAGACTCGACTGAGGACACACCAGAGACACACCCCTTCTCTCCTTCCTGTTGTTGCCTGGTCCTATCCCATCAGCCTCCATCCTCACCACTCAATCACAGTCCATCTCTCCTCCTGGCTTCTCCTCCAAAGCAAGGCCCCAAATATTTCTCTGGCACTGGAGGAAACTCATTCTTTCTGGTTTAATTCGCCCCGTCTGGCCTTAATTGCTTTGCCCTGTTGTAAGAAGAGACCTCCCATGGCGACAACCCTGAGGATGGGCTGGGGGTGGGGGGTGCCGGCTGGAGGACTGGGGAGGAAGTCGGGGCAAGCTGTTGAGTGGAGAGTGGATTAGTCAGAGGCCAATGGGGCAACGGAAGTCAGGGTTCTCTGAGCGGGCGGCTCCAGACCCACCCTTGGTTGTGACGTTTACGATTGAATTTGGGCAGGAGCTTGCATCTGGGGGCTGTGTCGACCTCCCTCGCCTCTACCCTGAGTGTTTGGTCCTGCAGCTCATTAAGCAGTGACACTTAACACATCATCAAACTGCTTTACAGGCAAAGCCCACACAGCTCCTGGCCCCTGGAGTCCCCAGGTAGTGGGGACGATGACCTCCCAGCAACTGGAGCTGGGACGTGGCGGACACACAAGGTGATCAAAGCTCTCATGGGAAAACCAGAGCAAGAACTGGATTAGGGCGCCAGGACCCCTGACCTTCCACCCCCAGGACCGATTAAAAACTAAGGTGTGTAGAGAACAGGGGGTCTGGGGCTCGTGTCATGGGACAAACATGGCATCTGATGTCATGTGAACAAGGCTCAAATCCTGGATTTGTCACTTTGCAGCAGCTGTTGAACATCGGCCAGGCTTTTAACTCCTCTGACCCTCTGTTTCCTCCGTGAGGCTAATAAGGTCCACCTTGGGGGGTTGTTGCTAGAAATACTGGGATAAGGTATATAAAGTGCTTAACGGAGGGCAGGCCATAAATAATGTTTATTTGAATTGTTTTGTTGTTATTTAGTCACAAAGTCGTCTCCAACTCTTTTGCAACCCCATGAACTGTAGCCCACAGGCTCCTCTGTCCATGGGATTTCCCAGGCAAGAATACTGGAGTGGGTTGCTGTTTCCTTCTCCAGGGGATCTTCCCAACCCAAGGATCGAACCTTAATCTCCTGCTTTGGCAGGCGTGTTCCTTCACACTGAGTCATCAAGGAGCAAATGGTCCCATTGGATCAGGCTGACAATTCTTGGTTTCCTCCACTCAAGTTGTCTTCCAACATTACCAAACATCACAATAAGAAATGCAACGAAGATCAGAGTAGTAATAGCAAGTGCCCACCGTGAAGCAAGAGCTTTGCCTCTGAATGTTATCTTATTATAGTTTCACAACCCCCGGAGAAATGTACAATAATGATTTTATAGACTTGGAGACTGAAGCTCAGAATGGACAGGTCATCAGTCTCACATGTCCTGGTGGCAGAGTTGAGATGTAAACCCAGATCCATAGATGCTGAGTCCTTGTTTTTTCCAGCACTGGGTAAGTCTTAGCAGGGCTATAAGGGACGGCCACAAGTGAACTTACCTGGTGCCTCTGGGGTTGCGGGGGGCGGGGGGGAGGGGGCAGATTGTGGCCCACATATCCTGCTCTGAGCTTTCAGAGAGGTCCATCTGAAGGGTCCCTCATTTCCAGCCTTTCTTCTAGAGTCTCAAATACTTCCTAAATCTCCTTGAAATAGTCCTGGCCAAGAAGGGGCTGCTTTTACGGTGATGTGTGGTAATGAGGCAGGGTTAAAACCTCATTAGGTCACGGTCCTCTTTTGCATTTCATGGATATTCAGTAACACAAGCAATACCAAACACATGAATTCCTGGACCCTGCTTTCTGTGCGTGGTTGGAGGGAGAACACCTCTAGTCAATTCATGGAAACACATCCCTAAAATTTTACATGGGGACATTGCTGGTGGTCCAGTGGCTAAGACTCTGTGCTCCCTCTCTTCAGCGGGCCTGGATTCAATCCCTGGTCAGGGAACTAGATCCCCCATGCCATAACTAAGGATCCTGCATTCAGCAACTAAAAAAAGAAAAAAAAAAAAAAACCCATGTACTGCAACGAAGATTGAAGAGCCTGCATGCTGCAACTGAGACCAGGCATAGCCAAATAAATAAATAATTTTTAAACAAGAGACTCCACTAAAAAGCTGAAATAAAATTTTACATGATATTAGAGGGCTTGTGGGCCTCTGAAACAAAGTCTTCATCCACCAGATCAAACCTCTGGCAGAATGTCCTGAGGTCCAATAGCGTGAAGTAGGAAATGGGTAATGGTTCTGAAAACAAGATGGTGAATTCCCTTTGGGACCTGATGAGTTGAAAGTACAGGTTGCTTCTGCTGCTGCTGCTGCTAAGTCGCTTCAGTAGTGTCCAACTCTGTGCGACCCCATAGACGGCAGCCCACCAGGCTCCCCCGTCCCTGGGATTCTCCAGGCAAGAACACTGGAATGGGTTGCCATTTCCCTCTCCAATGCATGAAAGTGAAAAGTGAAAGTGACGTCACTCAGTCCTGCCCGACTCTTAGGTTACTATGTTGCCTCTCACCAGGACAACATTCAGATCCAAACTACTAGCTTGGGAAGGAATTTGGGACTTCAAATTCAGAGTTCTGTTATTTCTTGCTGTGTTTCTCTTTCCTTTTTTGCCTCTCAAAGATTTCTTGCATGCTTGATAAGTGCCAGCCTCTGTGTTGGATGCCAAGGATATCAAGAAGAATAAGAGAATAAGAACACATGTACCCACAGTGGGAAATCTGGGGAAACCCTATGATGCAACATGTTAAGTAATGTATCAGAGGACACCTGGGCAGTGATAACAAGTCTAGTGATGTGAATGGGTGCTGGATGCTGCTTTAGTCATGAGCATGTGTAGCACAAGAGAGAAAATAAATGAACGCTGCAAAAGAGACACATGAATGACATTAATCTTCCTCTTTCCAGAAGCGGCTCTCCCCTACTTTCAGTCTGTGTGATTCTGATTAAGTCAGTGTTTAAATCAAGAGAGAATATGCGATCCAAGACTGGCCAGTCAGACACTCGGGTTCTTCCAAGGCCTGTGATTGCTTCAGGAAGGGTCATGTGACTTGAGTCAGAGCAATCAGAGCAGGTGAGATGGCATTCTGGCACTTCTGTTTGAGCCTTTGTCAAAACAAACTCTTCTCTTTGAATGAGAGTGAGAGAGGTGGGACTGGAGCTACCGGAGGATCTTGTGTTCATGGGGTGAGATGACGTCTCAGAACAGAGCCGAAGGAAGGCAAAGTCCATGACGGATGAGTCTACGTAAGACTGGGAATCCAGCCAAGACAGAAATCACAGCTAGCTCCTGTTTTAGTTATACGAACATAGAACTGTATATATATGTAAATATAAATATACCAACATACATATGAACATATTTATGTAGATATACATGTAAATATTGTTGTTTAACCCCCTAAGTCATGTCCTACTCTTTGTGACCCCATACATTGTAGCCCAACCGGCTCCTCTGTCCATGGAGTTTTTCAGGCAAGAATACTGGATTGGGTTGCCATTTCCTTCTCCAGGGGATCAAACCTGCATCTCCTGCATTGGCAGGTGGATTCTTTACCACTGAGCCACCAGGGAAGCTCATACAAGGAGTGCATGCTAAGTAACTTCAGTCGTGTCCAGTTCTTTTCGACCCCATGGACTATAACCCACCAGGCTCCTCTGTCTGTGGGATTTTTCAGGCAAGAATACTGGAGTGGGTAGGGAGGTGCTAAAAACAGGAAAAGATGGAAAGAAATATGCAGTTTTTTCCTTCCCAGAAACGGACAATAATAATCATTGATTAAGTGAACACAATCCCACAATGCTCTTCTGTGCTCTGTAGAGAGTCAGTAATGTGTACGGGTATACACACACAAACACAGTTTTAATTAGATCTTCTGTCACTCGTTATCCCACCATCCTGATGTAATAGATTCACAAGGTCAATTTGTTTTAATCTGACTGCACCAGGTCTTAGTTGGAGCATGTGAACTCGGTTGTAGCATGTAGGATCTAGTTTCCTGACCAGGGATCAAACTTGGTGCCCCCTGCATTGGCAGTGAGGCGTCTTAGCCATTGGACCAGCAGGGAAGTCCCCACAAAGTCCATTTAGAAGGCCATCTACTCAGCAGGAGACACGCAGCAAAGAAGAGGAAGAGTTATTCCAGAAGAACATAGAAGAGGGCTAACACTTGAAATCATGTTTGCACAAACATGCCATGAAAATAAAAAGGATTCCTTGATGTGGTGGAATGGGGGTCACTTACAACCAAGTGATTCTAGTTAAAGACAGTATTGCAGCATCTTTGTGCAGGTGAAGACTCTGCTTGGGAGGAGGGGTGGGGGTTCCAGGTAGATTAAATTAACTGTTAAAATACTTTAACTAACCAAGCTGAGCCAATATGCACACATTTTAGAGCTGTTTCTGAAATTGTCTGAGGGGAAAAAAATGTTTCGTTTTTCCACTGAGGTGGCTAAACTATATATATTGAAAAAGCATATAGCTACTGGCAGGCATCATACCGTGACATGGGAAATCTCACCTAAGAATGGAGCTGATGTTGAGAAAACAAAAACCAGTAGTGAAATGTTACAGACCAAGTCCAAATGATGCTTCTTTAGCCCCTGGATCTAACTATGCCTGAAGCTAGTGCAAGCTTGAATTTTCCAATCAACAAAGTCAGTTAGTATTTACCCCTCCTTGACTGATGCTGTGGCTAGTGTGTCTACATCTCCTTGGCAGTCACCTTTCCATGTTGACAATTCTTTACAGAAAACAGCCTGGAACCCTCTGCCCAAAGGTCCTTCCCCCAGCCCCTGGCCACAGGAGCACACTTGGCATCAGGCAGACAAAGCTAAGAATGCCAGAGAGTTAAAACTCCAACAGCAGCTGTCAACTAAGGACTGCAAGGATTGAGCAATTTCCCCAGCCCCCTTGCCCCTCAGTTTGAAAGTATGTTGTATAATATCATCCAGAGTGTGGCTCAAATTAGTTAAGCTCCACCTGCCCAAACTAGCTTGATAACAAACACCTTTAATCAGTGGATTCATGTATTTATATGTCTGAGTCCCTTTGCTCCCGTCCACCTGAAGCTGTTGCATTGTTCATTGGCTATATTGCAATATAAAATAAAAAGTTGTGAAAAAAAAAAAAAACCCTTATCATTTTCCTTCTCGTCCCTCATTTTCCCACTACCTAACCACAGTTCCCCGGAATCATTTCCTAAATAAACTTACTCATCTCAAGATCCGCTTCAAAATAAGACCAATATACTTTGGACCGAATCCAAAAGAAGACCCATACTCCATTTTTTTTTTTTTTTTTTTTCAGTCTTAGGCCAGTGTGAACTCTGTGTCTATCTCACTCCCAGCAAAGCCCTGGCTAGTAGACCAGATTTTGAAAAGAATACCCTAAGCACTTGAACCATGCTCTGAGGATATTAACTTCAACATCCTTATCATAAACAGAAACTTCTCCATCCCTGGGAGAATCAGAGCAGTCACCCTTGATCCACAGAACTCAGCAGAGATGCCACACTTCCTCGGGAAGAAGCGCAGAAGGGTTCCAAGAGAAAGGGGCGGAGCCTGCATTTGACCAATGGGTGTCTCCGGAGCCTAGGAGAGTGGAAACCTTGGATCTTGTGAAAGGTCCCATTTTCTTTCCTCATAAATGTTGCAGGCTCCCTGCTCCATATATTGCTGTTAATAAATTATACCCCACCCCTCTTTTAAGGCCCTTTTGTTATAACCCTGGCTCCCAGTTCCATTAACTCTCCATTACTCGAACACTTCATTATGACATTTTTTTGCAAGCTGAGAGCATGGCTCCTGACACCCTCAGCCAGGCAGGAGGCAGAGATCAAAATGGCCCATTAAGTTCCTGTGGCCAAAGCACATTTTTTTTTTTTCCTAGAGTCTATTTTCTGCTGCTTTTAAAATAATGGACTCAAATGTTTCCCTTCTCTAGCAAATTCCCCAATAGCGTGCCAAGGACAGAGCCCAAGATGGAGAGTTTGGAGTGGCCTGAAATGCAAGTGTTTCTCCCTTCACATCCTTCCCCCACCTCCCAGACAGTGGAAGGTTTAATCCTTCTCAGAGTGAGACCATACTTTTGGGTCATTGACTGAAATGTGCAAACCAGGCAGTGATGATGAGTCACGCTTTAAAGCTCCAAGGAACTGTTTCAAATGTCTGATTACAAAATGTTGAGGAGAAAGCTGGAGGCATTGTAAGGTCAAAAGGTAATTCCTCCAGGATCTTCCAAAGCCCAGGTTTTCCGGGGCTATGCTCCCAAAACACCATCTTCTGTTTCTTGTTCCTGGTAGTTTACTGGGGGAATGCAGGCCAAACCACAGGGAACAAATCAATCTGCAAAACATAGAAGGAAAGATGGCACACGGCCTTTGCACATGCACACAAAACACACGTAAGATAGAGAGGCACATACGTTGCTAGTATATATAGCTCTGTGTTACCTCATTTAATCTTCTTATCAGCCCTAGGAAGTGAAAATTATTGTACCCATTTTTCAGAAGGAGAAGTCAAGTCGCAGAAGTGCGTCATCCAAGACCACGCAGACGTCAAACGTTAGAGTCTGGGGGCAGCTTTGAGCAGCTTCTCAAGATCACGTGTTTAGAAACATATTGCTCCATTGTTTCTTAAATTTCCGCTTAGGCAGAAACGGAAACATACGTGTACTACAGTCATGTGCATTTTCACAAATATCACACACCCACGAGCTTGCTGCCCACACATATCAGATGCACTCTGCCTTTAACCCAGCTGCCATGCTCTCAACTTCAATACCCTAAAAATAAGTCCTTTTATTGGGGCCTTGCCATTTACAAAGCACTTTCATATACATTAACTCATCAGCACTGAATTCGCTGACAGGGCCAAGACGAGAAATGGACGAGGGAAGTGTAATACATCATGGACCAAAATAATAATTTGACCCTTTAGATAGAGGTTTCCATCCCAGGATAAATTACATCTTTTAGCCACATACAGGCAAGATCAATAGTCATATAATCTCCATCCTGGAAGGGATCTTAGAGAGGACTGTCTTAGTCTGCTAAGGCTGCCATAACAAAACATCATCGATGAGTGCCTTAAACAACAGAAAAGTATGTCTTACCGTTGTTCTGGAAGCCAGAGGGCTGGGATCGTGGTGGTAACTTGGTAGGGTTCTGATGAGAATTTCCTTTCTGGTTTGTCCTCAGCCACCTTCTGCTTATGTCCTGCCATGGCAGAGAGAGACAGAGAAAGAGAGGGCTCCAACCTCTTCCTCTTCTTATAAGGAAACTAATCCTATCATGGAGACTCCACCCTCATGGCCGCCTTTGAACCTAACTACCTTCCAAGGCCCCATCTCCTAACACCGTGACATTGGAGGTTAGGAGTTCTCGGTGTCCTTTATTTGGGGGAAGGGAGGATACAATTCATCCCCGTAATGTAGTTTTTGATTGAGATGTAATTGCTTTACAAAGTTGTGTTAGTTTCTGCTGTGTACGGAGGTGAATCAGCTATGTGTGTGGTGTGCACTCAGCCGCGTCTGGCTCTTTGGGACCCCACGGGCTGTAGCCCACCAGGCTCCGCTGTCCATGGAATTGTCCATGCGAGAATACTGGAGTGGGTTGCCATTCCCTTCTCCATGGGATCTTCTCGACCCAGGGATCAAACCCACTTCCCCTTCCTTGGCAGGCGGGTTCTTTCCCACTGCACCACTCTCAGCTATATGCATCCATAAGCCCCCTCCCTCTAAAGCCTCCCTCCCCACATCGCAGCCCTCTAGGTCATCACAAACTACCGAGCTGAGCTCCCGGTGCCATACGGCAGCTTCCCACTAGCTATTTTACACGTGGCAGTGTATGTGTGTCAACCCTAACCTTCCAATTCGCCCCACCCTCCCTCTCCACCACTGTCCCTTCATCGTATCCACACACCCGTCCTCTGGAGTTGCCACAGAGGCTGAAGTCAAAACGAGAAAGCTATCATATATAAATGCATATGTGTGGAATCTAGAAAAATGGGACAGATGAACCCATAACATATTTAACCCATATTCAACCCATACTGCAACAGACATATGAAGGGAGAGAGGCAGTTGATTTCCCAACTCCAAAGAAATGAGGGTTCGGAATCACTTTGCCGCACACCTGAAAAAAAAAAAGACGCTGTTGATCAACAATACATCAATCTAAAATAATTTTTAAATTAGTACATAATACAATAAAAGAAGAAACGGAAGGAAAAATCATACAACTGATTGGACTGGCCACTGTGTAATCAATTGACTAACAAGTCACTGGATTCCTGCTTGCCCTACTTGATTGATAGTTAATGTCAACAGTCATAATTGTATTATGCTACCAGCAATTCCCTCCTCCCAAGGTTCCTCCTTGCCTGCAGACACATCCATGCCATTTTCTGCAAGCTTTCTTGAGAACTGGATTGGACAAGCTAAACTGCCAGACTGAATGATCAGGGCTCAGCTATTTAGATGGTCAGAAGTACAATTCATCTGGATACCATCTCTGTACCATCACTGAACTTCAAGGCAGGCCACATTTATACACAGACCAAACTGACACGTCTTTGTCTGGCTATTGTGGGGTGATTTATTTTTTTTTCCTTGATCAAATTAGCGGTTGCTTTTGGTGCCTTTGATCAGCTTGCTTCTGATCTCATTATTACCCAAGCAACTGACCAGTTTGGTTCATTCACACAAACACAGTTAAAAATAAGTCAACCATACCATCTGTGTGGTATTGTGTAGGCAAAAGAAAATAACAAAACCCTGAATTTTACATGTGGATTCTTTTTTCTCTTCCCCTTCCCTGCCCCATCCAGTGGGGTAGATACACCACAGAAGAACTGCCATTCCAGGTGGAGGAAGAAAAAGAAGAAACATATACACACCAAGGCCATCATGTGATTCTTTTTTTTTTTTTTTTTTTATATATAGTTGCTTTACAATGTTGTGTTAGTTTCTGCTGTACAGCGAAGTGAATCAGCCATTCGTATACATATAGGCCCTCTTTTTTGGATCTCCTTCCCACTTAGGTCACCACGGGGCACTGAGTAGAGTTCCCTGGGCTATGCAGGATGTCCTCAGTATTTGTCTGTTTGACACCTAGCAGTGTGGCGTGTGTCAGTCTCAACCTCTCAGCTCATCCCGACCCCACGTTCCCCCCACCCCCAGTGTCCTCACTCTTTTTCTCGACATCTGTGTCTGCATTTCTGCTTGGCAGATAGGCTCATCTGTACCATCTTTCTAGACTCCACATACATGTGCTACTCTACACTGTTTGTTTTTCTCTTCCTGACCTAACTTCACTCTGTACGAGGGTCTCTAGGTCCATCCACGTCTCTGTGAACGGCACAATTTCATTCCTTGTCTTTGCCCCCAGTAAGCAAAAGCCTGACACCTTAACGGCTCACAACACAGTTCACACCAGTGAGAACGTGCCCTGAACCAGGTTGTTCTATCAGCCCAGGTCTGGGTGGAGGTGGGGGATTCAATTCTATTGAAATCAGTTTCTCTCCCAGGCTGGGCCCAGCTTCTGAATTCTAGGATCCCTCAAACCTCAAAAATGGAACCGCTCTCCTCTCAAGTCCCAGGGTGGCTGGATTCCAAGCCCCTTGCAGCCAAATCCTAAAACGTGGCTTCACTTTGGAGAATTCAGATGTGGCTTTGCTTTCAAGAGTCCAGCCCCCATGTAACGGGATCTGGTGAATCACTTGGAAAATTGAAAATTGAAAGGTCTAAGAGGCTTGTGCGCGGCAAACTGACCCAAGCGGCTGGCCTGTCTATCCTGAGGGTGTCTGCCTGGCCTTCCAGATGCCTCATTTTAGGAAAACAGGCAATTGCCCATTTGGGGGAGCACTCAGAGGTCCTTTGTACTCTTTCCCTTTAGCGGCTGCAACCTTGAGACAAGGCCACAGCTGTTTATGTGCTTAACTTGACTTGGGATCTTTCTTTTTTTTTTTTCCTGACGCCCCAAGCCTTGCTTGGCCCAACAAGGTGTGGGAACCACTTCAAACATCCCAATTTCTCTCTCCCAACAAGCTAGGTACCCACTGTGATCGTCCAGAACACCCAGGAAATTAGAAGACTGGCTGAGAAAGAAGGGGTACCAAGGTTTACTAAAGATAAAATTAAATTAAAAATTCCGGCGATGACTTTGAAAAACAGCTGTGGGCTTCCTGATCAAAATGTAGCCTTCTGCGGTTATTTGCAGGCCAGGCTGCCTGCCAAAGGCTGTGATGAATTCTAGGTTCCATATGGTGTGCCCCATATAACAGAGATCTGGCACCAATGAATTCCAAGGTCTAACCTGCAGTTCCAAGGCCCGCCCTCCCAGAAATGTGGGCTTGTAAGGGCTGAATTCCAAGATCATCTTAGACCAAGGCTCTTTCCTCCATTTAGAAGGAAGACCCACATGCAGACCTGTCCCTTCTGCTGGGGCCTATTGAAAGGTCCTGGGCTTTGGAGACATGAGTTACTGAATTCAAATTCTCACTCACTTACTGGCAAAGCATATTCAAATACAAAATTGAACTTCTCTGGAACTTGTGGTCACCAGAGGGGATGGATGAGGGGAAGGGATAGTTAGGGAGTTTGGGGTGGACATGTACACACTGCTATATTTAAAATGGATTATGGATAGCCAACAGTGGATTACTGTATAGCACAGGGAACTCTGCTCAATGTCAAGTGGCAGCCTGGCTGAGAAGGAAGTTTGGGAGAGAATGGATACATGTATATATATGGCTGAATCCCTTTAAAGTCCACCTGAAACTATCACAACATTGTTAATCGGCTATACTCCAATATAAAATTAAAAGTTAAAAAGTGATCTACATTTAAAAAAAATCTTTAAAACAAACAAACCAAAAGGAACCTTTCCAGATGAAACCTAGTCATCATAGAACAGTGACAAAACAATCCTACGTACTCTATCCATTTCCTGACCCACAGAATCCATGAGTATCTAAAAGCAGTTCTTATTTGGGGACTGTTACATTCAGGGTGGTTTATTAAATGAAGTACCAACCACCATTGTCATTATCATCATGTCTTTTCGTTCCGGGCACCGTTCAGTAGAGAGGTCCATTTGGTGGCTTATTGCATGTCGAGGGCGTCCCTGGTGGCTCAGTGGTAAAGAATCTGCCTGCAGTGCAGGAGACCTTGGTTCAATTCCTGGGTCGGGAAGACCGCCTGGAGGAGGGCATGGCAACCTACTCAAGTACTCTTGCCTGGAGAACCCCATGAACAGAGGAGCCTGGCAAGTAGTTGCACCACAATGCAGTATCCAGTCTGAAAATAAGAACTCTCAGGCAAACATCATCAAGTATTTCTTTACCCATATGCACATATCCACAGAGCCTGCAAACAACTGATAAAAATGGTAAGCAACAGCGTTGCAGCTGCCGACAAGTTCTTGCAGGATTTCTTAAAATAAACTATTAGTATAATAACAGATTTTATAGTTATCTGTGGCATATAATTACGACCCATATATGTGTCAGCAGCTTATTGCTGGAACTTACTTCTCCATTAACATGAATACTGTGGATTCTGTATTCGTTTTAGTGGGGATGAATGGCTACTTCTAAGAACTTTCCATCTACAAAAGGGTATGTGAGACCCGATTTTATTTGTATGTCAAGGAACAGCAGTATTAAGCCATGAAGGTGATGCAGGTTCTTGTATAGTCCGAGTGCGTAGCAGGTACTCAATGGTGTGGTTGTCACCCAGACGTGATGCTCGGATCTCCCTTTGAGAAAGAATTTATCACTCAGCTTCAAGTGGTGCCATTATCGAACAGATTCCAGCAGCAGGGCCCTTGGGATCCAGGTTACCTTTCAAGTCAAAGCCACGTTCTTACTTATGGTGCATCCCTGCATATCAAGTAGATGTCAGCGAGAAGAGATGGGAGGAAGGGATAGTTAAGGAGTTTGAGAAGGTCATGTACACTCTGCTATATTTAAAATGGATAACCAACAATGTCCTACTGTGCAACACAGGGAACTTTGCTTAGTGTTATGTGGCAGCCCAGATGGGAGGGGAGCTTGGGGGAGAATGGATACATGTGTATGTATGGCTGAGTCTCTTTGCTGGTCACCTTAAACTATCACAACATTGTTCATTGGCTATACTCCAATATAAAATGTTTAAAAAATAAATATACAGAAAATGCCACACCCTCTCTGGAAAGCCCTCATCCAAACCAGGCAGGGCCTGGCCATTTCCGCCCAGCACAGGACCCCCCTAACAGATGATCTTTGCTCTGGACCTCCCCAACCAGTGACCGGAGGGTGGCTCTGACCTTCCCTGTGGTCTGAAGCTCTTCCTACCTAATCCCGCTTCTCTCCACCTTCATCGTTCACAGGCATTACCCTCCAATAAATCTCTCACGTTTCTCCCCCCATCTTAGCATCTGCTTTCCATAACTCCGCTGACACAAGCAGGGTGCTCATCAAATTGAAATTGATTACACAGGATAAATAGCTATTGGGGAAGACAACGCTTTGGTGGAGAAAAGAATCAAATGACAAGGTTTTGTCCAGATTTGTGGGGTATATACTGGGAGCTTCCCTGATGCCTCACTCGTAAAGAACCTGCCTGCCAATGCAGGAGATGCAGGAGATGCAGGTTCGATCCCTGGGTCGGGAAGATCTCCTGGAGGAGGAACTGGCCACCCACTCCAGTATTCTTGCCTGGAAAACCCCGTGGACAGAGGAGCCTGGTGGGATACAGTACAAAGGGTCGCAATGAGTCGGATATGACTGAGCAAAAGCATGATATGTATGATACAGGTATATACTGCTGGTGGGTAGAGTTAGATGTCCCATGTCTTCTAAAATAACCATCTGTGTTACATTTGGGATGTTGACATGGTTACTGGGCTGCCCCTCAGCATCTATTAACATCTACCAAATGATATTGTAAGAGAAGACTCCTGGGAAAAGAGGGAGCAAGACTCTGTAACAGTCACTGTTGGTGGCCCGCCCAGCAGTCATTTCTCCCATCCTTCTTCCTAATAGGATCTCAGTTTGTCCATGTGTCCATCAATCCTCCACGTAGCTCATATTCCTCAAGGGATGTCAACACCATCCCCAGCTCCGGGACTCAGTCCTAAGGGTAACTTGGTTCTGCTCTGACTGATTGCATCAGAAATAATTATTTGATCCATTCTAGACAATGAGATGCAAGAAGATGTGGCCTTGGTGGCTTCTAGGGATGATCACTTTTCTAGACTTTTCAGAAGAGCCCACTCTTACTCCTCTGAGTAAGGACCATGTGTAGACATGAGACATGGGGCAACCACCTTCCTGACAGCTGAGAATAATGTTGGTTCATAGAAAAGAACAAAACTGAAGCCACTCAGAAAAGTAAAACCAGAGATATTGCCCCAGAACTTCAGGAGTGGATGCCTTTCACTACGTGTGCACAGAAGGAAAGCAAACCCTTCCCTCTCTCCCTAAAAAACTTGGTCCTCCATATCAGGCTCCATCATGAGAAGCCAGAATAAAGGAAGAGGGGCAGGAAAAGGAAGACAGAGAGGAAGGAAAAGAGGAGGGGAAGAAGGGGGAAAGACAGAGAGAGAAGGAAGAGATGCTGGGATGTTTGTTTGTTTGTTGTCCTCACAAAATAATCTTCATTGAAGAAATCAGAACCAAATTAGGGACACAGTATGATTATAACTGGGCTTCCCAATTGTGATTCAGACGGCAAAGAACCTGCCAGCAATGCAGGAGACCTGGGTTCACGTGACAGCTACAACTATGTATACACACGGAGACAGCTCAGAACATAGTGGGAGAAATGCCATTTCCTTTTTTAATTTTATTTTTTATTGAAGGATAGTGTAAAAAAAAAATACATGAGGTATCACCTCACTCCAGTCAGAATGGCCATCATCAAAAAGTCTACAAATATAAAGCCTTGCCATATGATCCAACAATCCCATTCCTGGGCATACACCCAAACAAAACTATAATTCAAAAAGATTCATGCAGCCCTATGTTCAGAGCAGCACTACTCACAACAGCCAAGACACGGAAATAGCCTAAATGCCCATTGCCAGGTGAATGGGTAAAGAAGGCGTGGTGCACACATACAGTGGAATGCTCAGTTCAGCTCACTCAGTCGTGTCCGACTCTTTGCGACCCCATGGACTGCAGCACGCCAGGCCTCCCCACCCATCACCAGCTCCCGGAGCTTGCTCAAACTCATGGCCATCGAGTCAGTGATGCCATCCCACCATCTCATCCTCTGTTGTCCCCTTCTCCTCCTGCCTTCAATCTTTGCTAGCATCAGGATCTTTTCAAATGAGTCAGTTCTTTGCATCAGGAGGCCAGAGTATTGGAGTTTTAGCTTCACCATCAGTCCTTCCAGTGAATATTCAGGACTGATTTCCTTTAGGATTAACTGGTTTGATCTCCTTGTGGTCCAAGGGACTCTCAAGAGTGTTCTCCAACACTCAGTTCAAAAGCATCACTTCTTCAGTGCTCAGCTTTCTTTATGGTCCAACTCTCATACCTATACATGACTACTGGAAAAATGCCATATGATAACACATATGTAAAAGTTGATGTGGTTTTGAGCCAGACAACAAATCAGAGATTCAGACTGGAGAACTGGACCCTTTTTGTGTCAAAAGAGTACTGCTTTCCATTCCTCTTGGACTAGTGTTTCTTTACTAAATGCCCCACGTTCCTTTTTTTCTCCCCCTTAGAGTAAGCATGCTGATCTCTCTGTTGGAGCAGCTCTGAGAATGCTTTGTAAATATCATCTACTTCTTGAGGGCTAGGAGGGTCTTGATGCCTATTTTCACTCCTGAAGTCTTTTTTTTCTTAATATTTATTAGGCTGCATCAGGCCTTAGTTGCTGTATGCAGGATATTTCATTGTGAGGTGCCAGCTTCTCTCTAATGATGGCACTCCAGCTTGGTTGCCCCAAGCACGTGGGATCTTAGTTCACCAACCAGGTATTGAACCCACATCCCCTGCATTGGAAGGCGGATTCTTAACCATTGGGCCACCAGGAAAGTTCCACTATCGTGAAGTCTTGAAGTGGGTCTTCAGTAATCATTTGGTAAATGAATGAACGAGCATGTAAAGCTTTCTGCCAGCCATGAAAGAGTCTTTAGCTGTTCAACAGCAGCCTAGCAATTAGGGATCTTTGCAAGGCCTGCTTGTTGCAAAATCCACATCTTAGCCACAAAGAAAGAGGCCTGGGAGTTATTAGAGAGTGACTTGTTTGTTTGTTTTGTGAATGAATATCGGAATGTAGGAAGCTCTCTGCAGTCAGCTGCAGGGTTCAGAGTTAACCCCTTCAGCATCATGGGATCCAGCATCTGCTCTCTCACAACCGTGAGGGGGATACACCCCAAGCCTTGGGAGAATAGAGAGATAGAAGTTTCCGAGACCTGGATATGCCTCTAAGTAGTCCCCGGATTTTCAGAAAAAAATCCCTTAATTTCTCTGCAAGTTAGTTTCTCTGCCTAAAGATCAGAGGATCGGGTCCCTTATGCCCCAAGCACCTCTCATTCAAAATCACCTCTCAATGCCAAAATCAATTTGTGCCTCTGGTAGAAGTTCTTCTGGCTCAGAGTGAGGGTGGGGGTGACACCTGTTTGGGGTGTCTGTCTCCCACAAGAGGTTTTCTCCCTACATCTAATCCTAATCCTAATTTTGATGCTAACAGTAATAACTGTTCATTGAGCGTGTACTGTGAGCCAGGCACTACTTCAGAACTCTATCTAGATTCTGTTGTAATCCTCCCTATAACCCTGGCTCAGATGGTCAAGAGTCTCCCTGAAATGTAGGAGACTTGGGTTCGATCCCTGTGTCAGGAAGATCCCCTTGGAGAAAGAAATGACAACCCGCTCCAGTACTCTTGCCTGGAGAATCCCATGGACAGAGGAGCCTGGTGGGCTACAGTCCACGGGGCTGCAAAGAGTCAGACACGACTGAGCGACTAACATATGTTACATATGGCTCTATGAAGTAGGTGCTAATATTCGTCCCATTTTACTGATTAGAAAACTGAGGTACACAGAAGTTCAGTAACTTACCCAAGGCTTCCTGACCCATAAGTGGCGGAGCTGTGATTTGAACCTAGGAGTTCGCTGCAGGTTGTCTTAGCCCCTTGAGTTCCCAGGGAGCTGTTCTCTAAGGGCTGCCTCTGGCTTTCTGAGCAGGAGAGACAGTGGAAAGGGTGAGTCTGAGGAGGCGCAGCATCCAAACCCCAGCTCTGGTCCTAGACAGCTCCATGATGTCTGAGTCCTTCCCCTGTTGGGTCTTGGATCTCAGTTTCCCCACCTGTAAGTTAAGGGAATGGCCCACAGGGATATCCAGGGATGTTCCTATTGTGATTAGTGGATGGAGAAACTCTTAAACTAAGTTTAGAAAAGAACTTTAGAGAGTATGGAAACTCCAAGAAACTGTATGAAAAATGTGGCACGTGGTCATTTAGTTCACGGGCTGAGTGGTTCATAGTTCCCATTGATTTTTTTAAATGCTTATTTAAATATTTACTTGCATTTTCTGCCCCTCTTTTTCCATGGCATTTTTGTTGCTGTTGTTGTTGTTTTATTTTTACTTATTTTTTTTTTAGGTTGTGTCATGTGGCATGCACAATTGTAGTTCCCCAGCTGGGGATCGATCCAGTGCCCCCTGCAATAGTAACATGGAGTCTCAACCACTAAACTGCCAGGAAAATCCCCTATCCGTTTTTTGGGGGACTCTCCGGGGATCCATGAAGACACTCAAGAGGAGATGAACCTGAGGCAGGCCACACCTGTGGTGTTGGTGTCAGGGTCATCGATGGTGCCTAACATCAAATTGTTTTTTAAAAAAAAGCAAATGATGGGCTTCCTACCATTGTTTTCCAATGCCTGCTGCTGCTGCTGCTGCTGCTAAGTTGCTTCAGTCGTCTCCGACTCTGTGCGACCCCATAGACGGCAGCCCACCAGGCTCCCCCGTCCCTGGGATTCTCCAGGCAAGAACACTGGAGTGGGTTGCCATTTCCTTCTAGGAACTTCCAATGCCTAGGAACTTCCAATGCCTAGGAACTTCCAAAATAGACAGAAATCATCTGACATCCTCAGGCTCAAAATCTCTCTCTGCACACAGCCTCTCCTTTCCCCAGGGAGGAATGTCTCCTTTGCACTCACTGTGTTCAGAAGAAGCCAGAAACATGTTGTCACCTGCAAGCATTTCCAAGGTGACCCAGCAGAGAAATGTCAGTTGGAGGAGGTGTATGAATGTGGAGGCTGCAGAAATGGCCAAGATTCGAAACGTCCTCATCTAAATAAACATGCTCTGCGCGCGCACGCATGTGCGTGCATGTGTGTGTGTGGTGGTGGTGGTGGTCGGCAAGGGCATGCAGACCTTTGTAAGTGGGGGAAAGCAACAGGCTGCTACAGGAAAAATGCTAGACGGGGACTTCCCCGGTGGTCCAGTGTTTAAGACTCCATGCTCCCAAGGCAGGGGCAGGTTCAAACCCTGGCTGGGGAACTAAAATCCTGTGTGCTGCATAGCACAGCCAAAAATAAATAAAACCAAAGCAAAAGAAAAATGCTACATGGAGAGCCAGCCAGGTATGGGTGAGCATCCCAGTTCCTCTCCTTCTGAGCTCTGTCATTTTGCACAAGTTTCTAACTTCTCTGAGCCTCAGTTTTCTCCTCTATCAAATTTCAGCAGTTCTCCTGTGCTACCATAAGGGACACAATACAATAGCTCATGTACCGAAGAATTCATGCATTGCAGCTGCCCCATAAATAGTAGGAACTCAACGTATGGATTATCCGGATGCCTGGGTGACCTTGGGCAATTCCTTTTGTTGTTATTCCTTTCTAGGTCTTGATTTTTTTCATCTGTAACATACAACTGGAGTGGCAAACGAGGCTGATTGGTTGACTGATTCTTGAAGCTTTCATTTTGTTATGAAGTGATTTTTCTTCCCTCAAACAAAATCTCATGGGGGAACCTGATGCGTACAACTGTTAGAGTCTCCGGTTCAAGGAGAAACAACATACTCCAGCACCCTTTGTTTTAGCCACCCTCTTCCTGCTACATCTCACAGGTGCTGGGCTCCTGTGCACAGTGGAAAAACCAGTACACCACGCCACTGATCCCCAGTCTTCCTTTGTCCGCACGACAGCCTCACCACATTTACTACGTCTGTGTACCACTTGGATTATTTGTTTACCTAATATGTTTCTCAACTCAGCCACCTGCTATTGGCTTAAATTTTAATTCAATCCAAAAGGAAGCTCTATGTCACGACCATAAATGAAAGACCAGTGTCTGTTTTCATCAGTAGGTGGTTACATGGGTCAGACATGTGATAAACCCGTGAGTTTCCTGCTGTGGATTCACAGCCTGGAAGCTGCCCTCACTCAGTCTGTATTCGTGTATTTTATTTTTGATTGATTTCTCACTGCAGTGGCTTCTCTCATCGCAGGGCATTGGCTCTAGCTGTGCAGGTTCCAGCAGTTGTGGCGCGCAGGCTTAGTAGCCCCGAGGCATGTGGGATCTTCCCGGACCAGGGTTCAAAGCTGTCTCCCCTGCATTGCAAAGTGGATTCTTAACCACTGGACCAACAGGGAAGCCCTGCCCTCATTCTTCCTTAAAAAGGAGGATGAGCAAGTGGCAAGAAGGGGTTTAAAGACACAGCAGCACCAGCTGGGCCTTTCTCCTTGCAACAGTCAGGACTGAGTGGGAAATGAAAGGAAAGCACAGCGCAGCATCTCTTTGTGCCCTTTCTTTCTTTCTTTCTTTTCTTTCTTTGGCTGCGCAGCATGTGGGATCTCAGTTCTCTGACCAGGGATCAAACCCACACCCCCTGCATTGGAGTCTTAGCCACTGGACTGCCAGGGAAGCCCCTAGCTGTGTCATTTTAGGCTGGCTTCCCCACATAACATTGTTGAGAAACACTCTATGATCACTGTAACGAGTTTGTAATGATCCCTCCCTCCCCATAAAGGATAGATTCAAGTCCTAACCCCCCGTTACCTGTGAATGTGACCTTATTTGGAAATGAGATCTTTCCAGATATGAGAATCTCAGGAAGAGATACTGCTGGATTCAGGGGGACCTTAAATCCAATAACAAGTGTCCTTAGAAGAGAAAGAAGGAGAGTTGACACACACAAGGACCACGTGAAGATGGAGGCAGTTGACACACGCAGGGACCATGTGAAAATGAAGATGTGGCTGAATGGGAGTGATGTAGCCACAAGCCAGCAGTCACCTGGGACCATCAGAAGCTGAAGGCCAGGAAGGGGGCATGGTCCTGCTGACCCCTTGATTTCAGATTCCTGGTGTCCAGAACTGTAATACAGATGAGTCATTTTGAGCCTCTGAGTTTGTGGTGGCTGACTGTGACAGCCCTGAGAAGCTAAAGCAATCACTAAACCCATTGCCTATATCAGGGGTCCCCAACCTCCGGGGACCATGAGGTCTGAGGTGGAGCTGATGCAATAATATCAGAAGTAAAGTGCACAATAAATGGAGCGTGCTTGAATCATCTCGAAACCATCCCTCCCCCTCACCCCCTGTCCGTGGAAAAACTCCTCCATGAAACTGTTCTCTGGTGCCAAAAATGTTGGGGACTGCTGTCATATACACTGACATTTACCAGTGTAACCAGTTATGTGTTTTCTCCTCTCTCCTTTACGAGGGGCTATGAGCTGCCTTTTCAGAACAGGCTCTTTTTCCTCTAAGCGATCTCCTCTCCCCAAGAGTGTGCTTGGTTTTCCCTAAGAGGGATGGTAAAGACATTGGATAGACCTGGCTGGAAGATTCTCCTGTGTTCTTCGCACTTCCTGCTTGGGGAATCCTTCGTCTCCATTTCCCTTTTCTCCCAATCCTACCTGAAAGATCAAAGGAAAAGGAAAGTTGGGTCTCCATCTTGGTACCAAAGACCCAAAGTGCAACTTTTGGTTGCTATTAAAAAAAAAAAAAAAAAAAAAAACTCATGAATAAACCATGTTTTGTGATTTTTTTTTTTTTAAGGCTATAATTCCAGAGCAAATCAATGGTTGGAACTTTCCAGCTTAATGTGAGCCAGATTCCTGCCTCCCTGTTCTCTCTCCCTCTCTCCTGCCCCTCTTTTCTTTCTTTCGTACCAAAAGCTGTCTGCTAAACTTCTCAAACACCCTTTGCCTTTTTGACCCTTCAACTTGTCTTGAACTTCAGAAAAAATTGGGGAAATGGCACTGAGTGAACTATATATAAGTCCTGGGCGTGGAGGGAGGAGGGGGAAGGGGGGCCACGTTGGGGGTGGGGTGGGGGGGGGACAAGGCTCACCATGAACTTGGGGCCTCGGATATTCGCTTGGAAAAAAATAAAAAGCCCTCTTCTGTTAATGGAATTAGTAAATATTTGTTGCTCTGTTCTAGGCCGGTGCCCCAGGGAGCTCTCTGGAGGAAGGGGGGGTGGGGGGAAGAGAGCAAATAAAAATAAAAGACTAGCTACTTTTCTGCTCCTTTCCCCCCTCTCCAAAGACACTAAACAGACAAGTCAGAGGATTAGAATGAGGCCTTGTGTGGCTGCTGCGAGCAGGAAGTTGTGAGAGGGCTTTGTGGCGGGGAGGGGGGCCTGGTGGGGACGAAGCAGACCCGCTATCTGGTAATGGGAACGCCATTCCTGCTTAATGAAATGATTGCTGGCCGAGTTCCTGAGTTATGGCGCGGCCTGCACAGTCTCTGGCTGGCTTCCTGGAGCCCCGGGACCCCCGGCTGGGGCTCCCGCCTGATGTGCAAAGCATGTTTGGTGAGAGGCAGGGGGAGACGGGGACGGAGGTGGGGAGGTGGGCAAGAGGGAGAGAGAGAGGAGCAGAGGTCCAGCCCTCCGTAGGGAGCGGAGACCTGGGCCAGGACGAGGAGGATGCCAGAGAGAGAAGCCGGGGGCGGAGAAAATGGTCGAAACAGAGCAAGGCGGAAGGGAACACGGAGGGAGGCCTGCAGAAGAAGAGGCAGGACAGAGTGCCTCGGGCTCACAGACGTGGACAGAGGAGAGAGGCCAAGATGAGGGGAGAGGTGTGGACGGGCCGGGATGAGGCTGGGAGCTGACGCAGGTGAGACCTGGACACGGACAGAGGGAGATGGAGAGAAGGGCCGGGAACAGAGGCCGAGAAAAGCAAAGACATGGAGACACGGGGAGAACGGTGGAGCCAGGGCAGAAGGCCTAATGCTAGGGAGAGGGGAGGAGGAGGAAGGGCCAGGCGGTGGGAGAGACACTCCTGGAGACAGGGCCTGAGACAGAGATCCAGGAGGAGGGAAAGAGGCAGAGGAGAGAGTACGAGGCGGGGAGAGAAGGTGGCATCTCTGCACCTGGGAAGTTAAGTTCTTTTTTTTTTTTTTAGAATTTTAATTCACTTATTTTTTAATTGAAGGATAATTGCTTTATAGAATTCTGTTGTTTTCTGTCAAACCTCAACATGAATCAGCCATAGGTATACATATATCTCCTCCCTTTTGAGCCTCCCTCCCATCGCCCTCCCCACCCCACCCCTCTAGGTTGATCCAGAGCCCCTGATTGAGTTTCCTGAGCCATACAGCAAATTCCCATTGGCTATCTATTTTACATATGGTAATGTAAGTTTCCATGTTACTCTCTCCATAGATCTCACCCCTTCCTCCCCTCTTCCCATGTCCGTAAGTCTGTTCTCCATGTCTGTTTCTCCAGTGCTGCCCTGCAAAAAAAAAATTCTTCAGTACCATTTTTCTAGATTCCTTATATATGCGTTAGTATACGATATCTATCTTTCTCTTTCTGACTTACTTCACTCTGCGAAATAGGCTCTAGGTTCATCCACCTCACTAGAATTGACTCAAATGCGTTCCTTTTTATGGCTGAGTAATATTCTATTGTGGACATGTACCACAACTCCTTTGTCCATTCATCTGTTGACGGACATCTAGGAAGTTAAATTCTAATGAGCCTATTAGGCTCCATCACCTTGACGTGGAGTAAGGTCCAGCTGATGATAAAATAAAGATCATATGAAGACTTTCCTGGTGGTCCAGTGGGTAAAAGACTTCGAACTTCCACTGGTGAGGGAGGTTGGGGTGGGTTCAATCCCTGGTCAGGGAGCTAAGATTTTGGCCGCAGCACAGCCAAAAAATTATTTTAAAAATTTTTTTAAAGTAATTAAAAATGAAAACTAAAGATCATATCCAAAGGCAGCCAAGTAAAGAAGGGACAGTACAGGAGAATGATACGACCTGAGCCCTTCAAGTTCACTTCGAACTCTGACTTCTGCACTTTCTGGGATGTTTGGGGACCAACACACAGATGGAACAGTTTCACTTATGTAGCTTGTTTCTGGTCATCAAACAACCCTCCAACCATCCAACAACCTTCCAACAAAGGAACATTCCAGGGAGAATCTGAGAGTCAGGGAGGTGAAGTTATTTACAAGGAAACAGAAAGAGAAAGGGGAAGTGCTGAGGCTCTAAATTGGCTGGACAAAAATAATATATATGCCAAAAAGAGGAGAGGTTGGAGGTTAAGAGCTTTGGGGCTTCATTTTGTTCAGAATGAGGCTAGATGAATTACTTTAGCGATGATAGTGATTAATCAAATTCAAAGTAAGAATTTAATGTACACATTTTAAAAATGTAACTTGTAAACGAAGAGAGGAGAAAAGGTTGATGAAGAGGAGGAGATAAGAAAATCCTGTCAATCTAATACACGTAAGGAAAAAGAGAAAGAAAGAAGCAAAGACAAGAAAAAAAAACATGAAAGCGTGACAAGAAGAAATCTTAGATGATGAAGTCCAAATGAATCTGTAATCACATTCATTATATTCATTAAAAGACAGAGATCTTGGGAATGGATTATGTGTTTTTTTAAGAGGTCAGCTATGTGCTTTTTCCAAGGTACGTATAAAGTGATAGAAAAGCTGAAATTGGGACTTCCCTAGTGGTCCAGTGGTTGCGACTTTGCCTTCCAATGCAGAGGGTGCACTTTTGATTCCTGGTTGAGGAGTTAAGACCTCCACCTACCTTGTGGCCAAAAAACCAAAACAAAGCAGAAGCAGTACTGTAACAAATTCAATAAAGACCTTAAAAATGGTCCACATTTTAAAAAATGTGAAAATGAAAAATTAGACCAAAAAAAAAAAGATATTCTAAGCAAACATTAACCAAAAGAAAGCTGATATGGTAAATTAATTTCAGGAAGAATCAGGTTTGGAGCAAGCTGGCTTCCTCTAACATCTGAGCACGGGCTCTCACTGTTCACACTGGCGTCCAGGCTTCTGCAGCCACCCAGGGAGACCCTGAGCCTTGTAGGCTGACTCTGGACTCAAACATCAAGGCTGGACTTTCACATGACATATCTTTGGGCAGCCACTTTCTCATGTCTTCACCTTTTTGGTTTCCTACCCTGAGCTCCAAGACCTATTCCTCAGTAATGATGTGTCACGAGAGAGGGGAACACAAGAAAACCACCTTTGTGAACTGGTGTGTCACAGAGATGGTGGAAAAAAATCTTATATGGAGAGAGAAGTGGGTGGGAACAGGTTTGAGGGGTTCCAGCAAGCTTCCCCACCCCCACCCTCTGCAAAAAAGCCTGCTTTTCATAGCAGTGAAACATACTATGCTTTCATGTTGCCCACTTCTCGTCCTCCAGCATCCTCATCTTATTTCCTCCATCTGAAAATGTTCAGGTTGCCATCAAGGCGGGTAGCAGTTTCCTATTTCTTGGTTTTATTAAGAGGGCAAGAGCCAAGCATCTTGGAAAAGGTCGTTATTCTCCGGGTTCTTGCAGTGTATTCAATCCAGAGTCAAGAAACTGCCAAACATCAGCCTCCCACCTCTGCCTTCTCACTGTGTCCAAGATGGGGGAGAGCACTGGAAGTCAGAAGAAACTGCTGAGCCTTCTCTGGCGGTCCAATGGTTAGGACTCTGGGCTTCCACTGCAGGGGGCGCAGGTTTGATCCCTGGTTGGGGAACTAAGATCCCACATAACTCTCAGCCAAAAAAGAAAGACAAAACGCACATGCAAGAAAATCAGAAACAATATTGGAACGAATTCAATAGAGACTTTAAAAATGATCCACATCAGAAAATGAATAAATAATTGAAAAAAATAAATAACCAACAAGGACCTACTCTATAGCACAAGGAACCCTGTTCAATATTCTGTAAATTATCTGAATGGGAAAAAACTTTGAAAAAAAATAGATACTAGCATATGTTTAAAAAAAAAACAAGTAGAGACACTCAGTGAATGAGACCTATAAGGATACTAATGATGGTCATTATTATTATTAGGCATTATGATTTTCCCTCTGTCCAGTACTGTTTCTGCTCCACAGCTGGGTCTGAGACACGATGTGACATGCCGGTACCCCAGCCAGAGGCTGAGGAAATGAGACACAACTGTCCCAGCAGCCTGGTTCTTCAACCATGGCTACCCCATGAACAGCAGACCAATCTCAAGCTAGACTTTCTTCACCTCCAGGCAGTCAAGAAGCTGTGATATGATCTCAGGAAAGGCCTCAGCGGGTCTTGATCTCATGGGGTTTCTGAAGATGAGATGATCCTTCTATAGGGGCCAAGGGGCTGAGTTCTGATTCCCTTGCTTTGCCTGTCTTTTCATGTGGGATGTCCTTGTTGGCTCAGTGGTAAAGAATCCTCCTGCAATGCAGGAGACTGGGGTTTGATCCCTGGGTCAGGAAGATCCCCTGGAGAAGGGAATGGCAACCCACTCCAATATTCTTGCCTGGAGAATCCCATGGACAGAGAAGCCTGGCGGGCTCCAGTCCATTGGGTCACACAGAGACAGACACGACTGAAGCAACTGAGCTCTGCCCTTTCCTTAAAGGGGTTGTTATCTTGACTAACATGAAAGTGAAAGTTGCTCAGTCGTGTCTGACTCTTTGCGGCCCCATGGACTATACAGTCCATGGAATTCTCCAGGCCAGAATACTGGAGTGGGTAGCCTTTCCCTTCTCCAGGGCATCTTCCCAACCCAGGGACTGAACCCAGGTAGCCTGCATGACAGGCAAATTCTTTACCAACTGAGTTATCAGGGAACCCCAGTCTTGAGCAAGGCGGGCCTCTTTAGCTGAGGGCAGAAGCTAGAGAAGGATGGGAGATGCAGGCATTTGGAGGACCACAGTCTTAAACGCTGTGGAATAAGACATTCAATCCTGAAATGGATCTGAGCAGCACACCATGCCTCCATGACACTTGACCTTAAACTTTCTGTGTCTCCTCTTTTTTCATCAGTCAGATGGAGATGATGATGCCGTTTCTCAAACTCCAAGAAAGGACCTAAAATAAACAACAGATATAAAACTGCTTTGAAAGATTAAAAGAAGAGGAAACAGAGGAAGAACTCTGCAAATGGCCACAAGATATCAAAGGGAGGAAGACTGGTCCCTGCCTCGGACGGACGAGTCAAACAGAAAGGCCTTGAGAACTTGTTCAGCGAGTTTTACACACCCTCAGCACCCTGTTCAGCCCTTTGGAGAATGATTTGGAGGAAGCCTTGGCCAATCCTTTAGCCATTCTCCTGGGACCTCAGGGTCATTCCCCTTGCCTTCAGTGATTTCCTAAGGAGAAATGCAAACCTGGATTTCTTTGGTCATTGCATCAACTTTTACTTCAGTGGGCACTGTCTGGCCAGGGAAGAGTGGCTTCTCCTTCAGGCAGGAGCATATAAGGAAAGGAATCTGGATTGCATAGAGGTTTATCTTGATGGAAAAGATCCCCAGTGTGGTCTCAGCCATTCCTCCAGGTTCCCTACTGGTTGAAAAGTCACAGCAGAAAAACTAAGGCACCAGATCTCAGACCCACAAATTTCCTTTTTCAAAAAAATCTTCCCAACAAAAATATTAATATATTGGCCTTTTTAAATACTTTTTATTTTATGCTGGAGTATAGTTGATTAATGATGTTATAATAATTTCAGGTGCACAGTAAAGTGACTCATATATATATCCATTTTCCCCAAATTCCCCTTCTATCAGGCTTCCATGTAACATTGAGCAGAGTTCCCTGTTCTCCACAGTAGGTCCTTGTTGATTCATTTTAAATATAGTAGCATGTACATGTTGATCCCAAACTTCCTATCACTTGCCTCCAACATTCCCCTTTGGTAACCATAAGTTCGTTCTCTAAGTTTGACAGACCCACAAATTTCTGCTGTCACTTCTCCCTAGCAAATGATGCAACCAAGAGGCTTCTGTCTGGTATGTTTGCGACAGGCATTGGCTCCTTTAAGGAACTTCCCAAGCCACAGCCATGGTACTGTTCCCCAGTAACTAAGATGCCGGTGGCTGTCAGCATGAATGCTGGGGCCACTCCCTGCCTTGTCTATCCTGGCAGTGAGGAGAGTGAACAGTTCAAAAACTATGGGGCAAGGTCTGGGCAGACTAACCCAGGAAGAGGAGGGAGTGAGAACTACAGATGGTCTGAAAGGATGGCCGAGTTCCCAGGCTCAACTCTCATGTATAGGAGGTTTCACTGATCACCTGCTATACACCAGGCACTGGACAAATTCCTCTAATTACTTGGCCCTGTTTGATTGTCATGACCACCTTTCCCCCATTTTACTGATAAGGAAACAGAAGCTCAGAGAGGGGTCATGCCTTCCCCAGTGACTGAATAATTGCAAAAGGATTTGAACCCAGATCTCCAAAGCCTAGATTCTTAACCACTGGCTACATTGTGTAGCCTGATAGGTTCGCTTAAACTGAACAGATTCTAAAGTGAACTCAGCTTGGTCTCATGTCCAGCTGGGTGTCTGTATTATATCCTGATAAAATGATATCATGAACAATGAGACTCGAGACACTTTCTGTTCTTTCCGTGTCCTCTTCCCTTCATGTCCTCCTTTCTTTTCTCCATTGTTCTTTCTCTATTTACTGAGTCCCTATGTTATACCAGACAATGCAAGTATTGAGAAATTTACACCACTGGTCCTATCTTCTGTGTATCTTTAGGGAGACATTCTTTTAGGAGAGTCAGGTGAAAAAGCCAATGATTACCCTGCAGTGGGACACATAAGTACTTGGAGGTGGAAGCAGAGGTCCACGGAAGCATACAGAGGTGATTTAAATGCCTGGAAAGACTTTAGTAAGAAGCTAGTGCCACTTAGGCGTGATGGATAAAGAGGGAGCAAAGATGAGGAAGAAGAACGAAGCTAGAAGAAGATACAGCGTGTGAAAGGTTCTGTGAAAGGAAGGCATGGGTCATTTAGGGCAACAGTGGGGTTGGATAGAGGCCTAAGGAGGAGAGTGTAAGATGCTGAAGTTCCGGAGGAAGCCTGTTCAGACGTGACAGGCCTTGGATGGAGCTCAAATTTGATCACACCGGCACTAGGGAACCCCACCAGATATTTAAGGGTGGGAGAGTGGTGATAACATGGGCTCTGTAACTTTTTCAATATTTATTTTTTATTTATTTGGCTTCGGCAGGTCTTAGGTGTGGTGTGTGGTATCTAGTTCCCAGACCAGGGATCAAACCCAGGCCCCCTGAATTGGGAGCGTGAAGTCTTAGCCACTGGACCACCAGGGAAGTCCTGGGCTCTGTGTTTTAGAAAGATTATTAGGCAGGTGTGTGCATAACCGGGCATCCTAGGTAGTTCAAGGGATGAAGGATCCACCTGCCAAGGAGGAGATGCAGGTTCGATCCCTGGGTCAGTAAGATCCCCTGGAGGAGGAAATAGGAACCCACTCCAGTGTTCTTGCCTGGAGAATTCCACGGACAGAGGAGCCTGGTGGGCTATAGTCCATGGGGTCACAAAGAGTCAGACATGACTGAGCAAGTGAACAGCAGCAGCAGCAACTGCATAATCCACTGAGAGCAGACCAGCGTAGTGAAGAGACTAGAGCCAGGGGAGCCATCTAGAGCCCGTTCGCATTGTCCGGGTGATGCTAGATGCGGGCCTTCCGGTCACCGCTTCTCCTGGGGGGACCCAGTGCCTCTGATAAACTCTTTATCCCAGGGCATTGGGGAATGGCACACTGCACCCTCCACAAGCATCTGCTTTTGCAAAGGGTGATACAGAGTGGGGTGATGCTTAACTTAAAAGAGTGATTGACTCTCGAGCCAATTACAGAGTTATTTTCTAAGAGCTTGTGACACTTTCAGAGTGCACCGCTTATTCTAACTGGACTATTCCAGGGCTAATGTCTTCCTACTCAACTTTATTTCCACCCAAACACTTCATCCAAGTTCAGCAGGCTTTTGGCTGAACTCTGGACCTGCCCTTCATCCTCCTGAAAGGATTCCCGGCTGATTTCTACCCCACAGTCCTAGAACCCGGAGGAAAGACTCCAGCAACCACTGCCTCTCTCCCAGGCTGAAATAAAAGATGATTTGGCTGGCGCTTCCAGCTCTCAATTTCTCCAGCCACCCTCTCTCCAGCAGAGTCCCAGTCTCCATTAATACTATTACTTGGGATGACATTTCCTCTGACCGTCGTTGTCTCCTTTTTTTCCTCGTCCTTAATTCTCTAATTTGTCCTAATATGCCCATTGCCTGCGTATCAAGTCATCCGTGAAGCCGCCCCATTTCCAGGTTCCTTCCTCCCCATCAGCCGAGTCTCCGTCTCCCACAGAAATTAGAGGGAGGCGGCTGCAAGCCCGCAAGGGCAGGAAATAGAATTAGGGGACGTATTAATTGGGACATCAAGTCGGATTTCGTTCCAGGCACTTCCTTCCGTTAACCACTTTGAAGCTTCCCCTCCGTGGCTCTGTTTCTCATTAGATGGAGCTCTTAATGGGGAGCGGTGTTTACGCATGGCGCAAATATGTCATGTCTTAGTCTTCAGACTGGCAGGCCCAGCTGATGAGTGAGGACAAGAGGAGAAAAAGGCCAGCCAAGGGGGTCAGAATGGCTAAGGGTGGAAGTGATACTGAGAAGAAATGGCGACTTTTTAGCGATGCTAAAAAGAGGTATGCTTTAGGCTAAAGAGAGAGATTGTGCCAAAGCGCCATGACTTTAAACTTCACCTTCTGTGCAATTTCTAGGGTCTGCACGCTCATTTGCAAAGCAAATCCCTTTGTTTCCTTTCTTTTTCTTGTATAATAATTGTGCTTTTCCCAGCAGCCATGGATTTGCTGGCTGCTAAGATTCAAGATGCTTTTTGCCAACACCTCGGAAGCTGGTTGAAACGAAAGCACAGGACCCGATCCAGAGAGAGATGCCAGGACACCTTGTTCCTCTGTGTCTTCTAGCTCCCAGTTGTGACAACATCTCCAATCATGGACACTCACAGCCCCCTTGAACCCCGCCCCTCCAAACACTCCACCCAATCCATCCACCCCACCTCTTGGAGGTCCTCTGTCTTCAAAGGTATGGTTGGCCTGTGCCTTTATGGAATCCCCACTCAGAGGTGTTTTTGCCAACACTAATTCAGGGCTGTGAGAAGAACTTATTTGTGGAAGGGTATTTGTTTTTCCACTGAGGCAGCCAAAACCGCCAGCCTCCCTTGCAGAGGAAGAGAAGAGAGAAGAAGCATTTGTTGCTTGCGATCGCAAGCGGTAGCCGGACAAAACATAACACTTCCCAGGAGAATCCAAGCAGGTTCTGAGAATCACCTACTGAGACTCAAGTGTGGGTGCATTTTGTCCTAATCCCCAGGACCCAGAACCACACAAAGGAAACTCCTGATGCACTGAAGGCTGAGGTCAGGCCCTTCTGCTCCTCTAGCAGCTCCAACAGCCAATATAAATACCACAGTCCTGCCCTGGACACCCTTCAGTCCTCTAGAGCTACCAGAAGCCAAGATAAAGCAACCGAAACCCATGCTAAATGCTGGGAGACAAACCTCAGCACTGAACAGAAACCAAATCAAACAAGCCCCCACCAACCCACTGAAAGTGATGAAGACAGAGGTGTTTCATTTTTTTTCTTTCTTCTATTTTTTTTTTTTTTCATCATTAAGTCCCAAAGAATGAAGAAGAAAGGGACGGGGAACCAGAGGGGAGAAAACCTGTCTATCTTTACACAAAGACCCTGAAGTCTGAAGCCTCGCATCTCAGGGCATGTGCATTGAGACTGTCTTGGCTGTAATGAAATAAATCAATTTGTCCTAACAAATGTTGGGGGAATTATGAAGATTTGGGGTTATGTCCAGGAACTAGAAGCATCTCAGGAATCCAGGGATTTCTCTTTCTCTAGGAGTCTCTCTCTCTGTGTGTGTGTGTGCATGTGTGTGTATTTTTTCTCCCTCTTGGAAGACCATCTTTTCCTTCTTTATGTCTTTGGTGAGAGCGAGACAGTTCCATAGGAGACATGAGCAAATCACAGTAAAGACAGCATGGACAGAGAGCTCTCAGCTCTCTGCTCTTCCTGGGGAAGATATTTTGATTTGTCCCATTGGGGCTTGATGCCATTCTTGGTTCCAACAGTTGTGGTCAGAACGGATGAGTCATGTTGGACAAAGGTGGATACAGAGAAACCACCCCTACGAATTTTGGGGAAGAAAAGCCAGGGCACCATCATCCACAGGGAGACACCCCACAATTCTCTTGCACACTCAAACTGTCATTGCACATTGTTTCATCCTGGGGGAATTACTTTCATTCGTTGATTCATTTGTTTATTTATTTATGTGTTCACTATTTGTAGAGTATCCACTATGTGTCTGTCATTGTTCTTTCCTTTTTAGTTTTTTTTTATTTGGCTGCTTCGGGTCTTAATTCCAGTATGTGGGATCTTAGTCGTGTCATGCAAGATTTTTTGATGTGGCGCATGGACTCTCAAGCTGCAGCGCTCAAGCTTCAGCAGTTGAGGCACGTGGGCTTAGTTGCTCCATAGCATGTAGGATCCTAGTTCCCCAGCCAGGGGTCAAACCCACGTCTCCTGCATTGCAAGGCAGATTCTTTATCACTGGACTGCTAGGGAAGTCCTCTTTTACTTTTCTTTTTTTTTTTCAGTAACTATTTATTCAAGAAATACACCTATTGTGTGCTTAGGGTTACCAGGATATGGAAAACACACTGGTAAATAAATTGTATTGGGTTGTCCAAAAAGTTCGTTCGGAGTTTTCCATAACACCTTACTTTTCTGGCCAACTGAATATCTTCTGACTTTCCTCTAGCAAAGCAATTCTAACCATTGCACGGAAAAAAGGAAATTTACTTTCCTGGGCCATTGTCAAACTGGAACACAGCGTTGCTACTCCCTCAAGCCAAAATGACTTGACCAGAGAAAAAGACTCAACTTGGCTGGTTTAATTTGTCTCTTCCTGAAAACCCCACTGGAGAGTTTCTGTGTTCTGACATGACAGGGTCGGCAGCAGTGGCTGTGAGAATCGCTTCCCACTCTGGAGATGAAGACTCTTAAATCAAGCCTATTCATCAGGTTAATGACAAAACCATTAGCCAACAAGAAGACAGACACTTCTGAGCGGACACAAGAGGCCTGCAGCCACTGGTGAGCGTGATCCCCGTGGAAATGAATTAAGGGTGGAAATAGACTAAATTCAGAACCTCTTCTCATGCGAGGGGGCAATGGATGGGCTGCCTCTGCCCTCCTGTTTCTTAACCATCTCACGGGTCTGACATGCACCAGTGCACTGACTAATATCTAACAGGTGCTTCTCAAACAGCAACGACCTAAGAACTGGGATGTATTTCCAGCCTGACAGACCAAAAACAGACTGGTTGATGCCGAAAAACAGACGGACACATTTTTCTTCCGTAAGCAAGATGGGTCAACAGGACAGAACTTCCAGATAGTGATGATTGACCCGAAGTCTGCAGGCAAAATCTTATCCAGCCAACATTCACTGGCATCTATGATGCACTAGCCACCATACTAGACACACTCTGCTAGAACTGAAGAACCACAAAACAGGACTCTGCCTTGTATATTTGGTTTCAGAGTCCATAAATACACCTTACAATAAAACGTCTCAGGGAAGCCAACAGAGGGGCGAAATCCATCCCAAAACTGTGCACATAAAAGGGGGAAAAAATTCTGTGGAGCAATGGGATTTTCAGCTGTGCTGTAGGAAAAACGACTTCCTCTCTTCCTCTCTGTCGGGCTTATTTTTTTTCCATAAACCTAAAGTGATGGCAAAGGGACCACGAGACTTAGCCAACATGGCAGCAGACGAGTTGGTTGCTGTTCCTTTGAGGAATTTTCCACTTTTAACTCTTCCCTGGCTTTGCCGCTCCCTCACCACCGGGTTAATCTCCTTCTCGGGACTCAGTGAACAAACGAGACGTGTATCATAAGATCCTGGAGACCTTTAAGACGGAAGCTCCTGAGAATCAGCAGGGCAATGACGAAGGGAGAATTACAGCAGTAGCCAGAGTCGGTTTCACATTTGTTAGAAATTCTAATCACAATTGCAATTTTTTTGGCTTAATATCTAACCTCACTCAGTGCAAACTCCATGTGACCAGGAATTGTATTTGCCTCTTTGACTGGCGTGTTCTCAGAGTTCAGCTCCATCACTGACACAGAATAGATTTTCAATAACTATCTGTTGAATGAATGGATCTCTATAGGTTTGCCTGATTTAATTCTCCCAGCAAGATCATGTATCCGGGTCCCCATTTTCCTCGTGACAAAACAAATGGATATCTCTCACCGGGTAGGTATTAATAGCCCATATTATAGGACAGGAAAGTAAGGCTCAGAGAAGTAATATTAAAGGAAATTTTTAACTCTGTGCTGGAGGACACAGAGTTAAGAAGGAAAATGCAAGACTTATGAATGCTGCTCTGTTTGCAGTAACCAGGACAGTGCCTGCCATGTAGAAAGGACTCACAAAATAATTTTTAATAAATTCAGTAAATATAAGTACAGAGCTAGGATTCAAGCCGTGGATTCTTCCACTGCACCGCACTGACTTCCCACACCACCTTGGGTACCATTTCTATAGTACTATAGGATACTAATATAGGGTACTGATAGCCTCTATATTTGTCTTCTGCAAAGAACCACATAGAATACAAGGGTCTTGGCACCCACTGAAGCAGCTGCTTTGGGATCAGATAGACATGGTTTGTGTCTAAGTGTTAGTTGCTAAGTCGTGTCCGACTCTTTCAGATGCCACGGACTGTAGCCCACCAGGCTCCTCTGTCCATGGGATTCTCCAGGCAAGAATACTGGAGTGGGTAGCCCTTCCCTTCTCCAAGGAATCTTCCCAACCCAGGGATCAAACCTGGGTCTCCCATGTTGCAGGCAGATTCTTTACCATCTGAGCCACTACGGTGATCTTGGACATGTTTTTAACCACTCTGAATCTTCATCTCTATGTGTGATGCTTCCAAGAGGAAGTCCAATTATGATTTTACTGAACTGGGGGAGGGGAAGGGGAGGATGCCTTTTGGCTTTTGCGACATAACATGTCCCAATTTAATAAAAAAGAGAGGTTTAGAGTATTGGACGGCTAGGATTCATGACCCTCTAGAGAGGAAAAGAAAATAGAAATTTCAAAGGAAAATAAAAATCTGATTCACAAAAATGAATTAGAGGAGGAATATGAATGGAACTCTGGAGAAGGAAATGGCAACCCACTCCAGGATTCTTGCCTGGAGAATCCCATGGATGGAGGAGCCTGGCAGGCTACAGTCTGTGAGGTCGCAGAGTCAGACACAACTGAGTGACTTCGCTTTCACTTTCACTTTATGAATGGAACTCAGGCGACATCCCAAGGATCTCCTACTCTCTTGTAATTATGTCCAGTGGTCAAGGTTAATTAAAAAAAAAAAAAGCTATAACAACGTTGTACATGCCAGGACATCAAGAGAAATAAAGGTCCTGAAAAATAAAGGTTGGCTCTTCTCATGGGGCAAACAACCTCAACCAGGGAATGTGCAGGGATACTATAATAAATATCAGCCACATCCTTATGAGTAGTTAACAGAAACTGGTCATATTTCAGTTTCCTGTGTGTGTATGTCAGATACAGGGCTTCCCCAGTGGCTCAGTGGTAAAGAATCCACCTGCCAATGCAGGAGATGTGGGTTTGATCCCTGGGTCAGGAAGATCCCCTGGAGAAGAAAATGGCAACCCATTCCAGTACTCTTGCCTGGGAACTCCCATGGACAGAAGAGCCTAGAGGGCTAGAGTCCATGGGGTTACAAAGTCAGACACCACTTAGTGACTCAACAACAACAAATGTCAGATATACATTTATATATCTAAAAAATTTTATTTTATATTGGAGCATAGTTGATAATCAATGTTGTATTACTTTCAGGTTGATTCAGTTGCGCGCAGACATGCATCTATCCATTCCCCATAAAAGTTATTCAAGAACATTGAGTAAAGTTCCCTGTGCTGTATCAGAGGTCCTTTTGGTTATCTGCTTTAAATACACCAGTGCGCACATTCCTTCTCTTTCTTTCCTCTTTTACCACCCTATGGTGTGTGTGTGTGTATGTGTGTGTGCGCTCAGCTGTGAGCGCTCAGCTCTGTCCAACTCTTTGTGACCCCACAGCCTGTAGCCCACCAGGCTCCTCTGTCCATGGGATTTCCCAGGCAAGAACACTGGAGTGGTAAGCCCACATGCAAGGAGCTTGGATTCGATTCCTGATCAAGGAACTAGATCCCACATGATCCAATGAAGACGGAAAATCCCATGTGCCACAACTAAGACCCAGCACAGCCAAATAAAGTAAAGACATATTTTTTAAAAAGATTTTGGGAGCAGCTGGCCTGGGTGGTTCTGGCTCAGAGGCTCTCATAAGTTTGCAGTTTTGATCAGCTGGGGTTGTGTTCTCATCTAATGGCTAGACTGAAGCTGGAGGTTCTGCTTCCAAAGTGGATCCTTGGCAAGGCTGGCAAAATGATGCTGATTGTTGACATGAAGCCTCAGTTTCTCCCCCACAGGGTCCTCTCCACATGCTGCTTGAGTGTCCTCATGACATGACAGCTAAATACTTCCCCTGGAAAAAGCAACCCAGGAGACCAAGGAAGACACATAATGCCTTTTATGAACTAACTAAGAAGCCAAGCAGTTTCCTCTGGTATCATCTATTGATCATGCATACCAGGTCTGATTTAATATAAGAGGGGATGACACAAGGGTGTAAACACCAGGAGGGGAAGAGCATGGATCACTGGACAAGCCTGGCTGTCACAGACATCAGTAGTGTCTGCTACACATCCAAATTTTATTGTAAGAGATTATCAATGCTTTGGGGCTTCCCTGGTGGTCCAGTGGTTAAGAATCTGCCTTGCGAGGCAAAGGACACTGCTTTCATTCCTGGGCCAGAAAGATCCCATGTGCCGTGGAGCAACTAAGCCCATGAGCTGCAACTACTGAGCCCATGCACTGCAAGTACTGAAGCCCGTGTGCCTAGAGACTGCACTTTGCAACAAGAGAATCCACTGCAATGAGAAGCCTGCACATGACAATGAAGAGTAGCCCCAGCTTGTTGCAACTAGAGAAAGCCCACGTGCAGCAACAAAGACTCACGACAGCCAAAAAATAATCAATCGATGCTTCATCGTGCACATAAGGTCTGGGAGTTCTAGGTGTCTACCCTTCACTGCAGAAGTCAAGAGTTACACCCAGGTAACAGTCATGTGACCTCAGTTCAACCAGTTAGATGTCCTCTCTCAATCCTTTGCATCCTTAGTGCATTCATTTCCAAGCAATGCCATCACAGAATTCCACGAACTGTGTTGCTTAAACAACAGACATTTAATTCTCACATCTCTGGAGGCTGAAAGTCCAAGACCAAGATGCCCACAAAGTTGGCTTCTCTCTTCTTGGCTTGCCAGTGGCTACTTTCTCACTGTGTCTTCCTGTGGCTTTTTCTCTCTGTGTGTGTACATCTCTGGTATCTCTCTGCATGTCCAAATTTCCTCTTCTCATAAAATGCAATTAGATTGAGTTAGAGCCCACCCTACTGACCTCATCTTGACTTAATTACTTCTTTAAAAGCCCCATTTCTAAACACAATTATATTCTGAAGTATTGGGGATTAGAGGTTCAACATATGAATTTTGGAGGATAGAGTTCAGCTAATAACACTCAGCGAATGTTGCACTTGACAGAGGACCTGCAGGCCCCTGACTATAGCAGAAGTGCGCTGACCTGAATCTTCCTACCGTGATATTGTAGCTGCGGTCCCCACTCCCCACCCCCGTCCCTGCCTCTGTTTGAGTCCACAATTCATTCCCACCTTTTAAACCTAGTTGGCAAAACCTCCTGCCAATTCTGAGAGATCCAGGCTACACGTCAAATAAATTAAGTTCTGCTTCAGCCAGTCGAAGTGGGCTTATATTTCTTAACAGTCGTGTCCTCTGACTGATACGTTGTTTTTTCCATATTTTCTGGAATGAATATACGTTTCTTTTATACTTGGGTTTTGGGGGGCAGGGTGTGGAGAAAAGTCATTTTGAAAGTACGACAGGACTCAGGCTAAATTAAAAATCTTCCTAAGCATGTCTTTCTTCTCGCCTGAATAACATATTTCTCACCTCATTCAGACACAGACATACACAAATCCACTAAGTTAAAAAGAAGGGGGAAGGTGTAAGACCTGTGGGGTTTTGGCAGTGAGTCAAATTACCATGCACACCATTGATTGTTACCCGATACTATGCTTTTCCTGACTGTGGGCAGAACACCACTCACACTGATGGCTGGAGATAGAATATAAGATCCCAGAGACTGGAGAACAGTCTCCTGGTAAAAGGTCTACCTTCTTCTTAGAGATGCTCATTAGACTAAAGCCAGAAGAAGCTCAATCAAATGAAGCTGCAAAGTCTGTGCCTGCCTGAGTTCTGAGTGTTGGAGAATTAAACACTGTAAGGTGGTCCCATCCCCATAGTAATTGTAAGAAAATCCATCTCTATGCTGTGGGGCTAAGAAGTGGAAGACAGAGAGTGCTAAAATGGTGAGGGCTGTGCGCACATGTCCCAAGGTGACTATGAGATGTCAGGGTGAATGTGGCCCTCCTTCGGTCAGTCCCAGTTCCAACGCTCTTCCAGTGCTTAATGAAGCATCGCTCAGAGCTGAGTGTCATTCTAAGCCTTAAATACATTTATTGTTTCCTACAACAGGCCCCTTAAACAGCTCCTTCTTCTGGTTCTCAGTACGGAAATCTTTGATGGTGGAAATGAAACTGGATCTAATGGGCTTATAGAGAGAGGAGACACCGGTCTCTAATAAAACAGCATCCTGAGACTTCCCTGGCTGGGCAGTGATTTAAGAACCCAAGCGTCCACTGCAGGGGGCACAGATTGGATCCCTGGTGAGGAACTAAAATCCCACAACTACAATGCCACAGGGCAATCGGTTGTACTGCAGTTCCGCTGTGTAGGGCAACTACTGAGCCCACACGCCTCAACCAGAGTCCGTGCACCTCAGTGAAGATTCCACATGTCACAACTAAAACCTGATGCAGCCCAGTAAATAATAAATAAGTGAACAATATTAAGAAGACAACCTCCTAGGGAACAGATACTCAGGATGCCCCTTGACTATGCATATGTTGCCTTATGCCTTCATCCTGCATGTTTACCCACATGGAAGAAACTACTCTTCTGTATGTTGTTGTAGTTTCTGATCTGCCCCAAACTTTTTGTTTTCCCTCCAGTGCAAGAGACACAGATTCAACCCCTGGGGTAAGGAAGATGTCCTGGAGTAGGAAACAGCAACCCACTCCAGTATTCTTGCCTGGAAAATTCCACGGACAGAGGAGCCTGGTGGGCTACAGTCCATGGGGTTGCAAATGAGTTGGGCACGACTTAGTATGCACCCATTTTGATTTCTGGCTGTGCTGGGTTTTGTCGCTGCTCGGGCTTTTCTCTAGTTGCAGTGAACCAAGACTGCTCTTCGTTGCAGTATGAGGGCTTCTCCTTTCAGAGGCTTCTCGCTGCAGGCCACGGGCTCTAGGGCCAGAGAGCTCCGTAGTTGCAGCTCCCAGGCTCTATAACACAGGCTCAGTAGTTGTGGCACGTGGGCTTAGTTGCTCTGCACCATGTGGGATCTTCCTGGACCAGGGATCAAACCCATGTCTCCTGCACTGGCAAATGGACTGTTTACCACTGAGCCACCAGGGAAGCCCCTACCCCCAACTTTTCACCTGAGATTGCCAACCCTTGCAGAGATTACAGAGCAGAGGAACTCTGAATGAGTATTAGGTCTCCCCTCTCCCACCCCCAAGTAATATGTGGTGCATTCTCCACCCCCTTTTTTTTTTGCATGTTCACTCTGGACCCCAAGAGACAGGTGATCTTGAAACTGATAATAAGAGGCATTCTTCCCTGCTGAAGCAAAAGGCTGAGAAAGTTCAACACAGATTGAAGTAAAGAGACATGATAAAGTTCAGTTTAAAGAAAAAGAGGGAGACTTAGAGGGAGGGAGAGAAACAGGGAGAGAGATAAAGGAGTATAAAAGCATCCCAGGGCAAATGAAAATGATCAGCCAAACATAGAATCATGTTCCAGATAGTTTGGTGATAAGCAGGAAATTGCTGGAAAAACCAACAGTCATAGAAGGAGAAAAGTGCAGTTAGAAGGGGGGGATTGAATTGAGCTAAGTGTCTGTGTCATAAAGTTTATTATTTTATTAGTTTTAATAGTTGGGTAGATAAGCTAATAGCAATAGGATTTACTTTAAAGATCAACACCATAGACTCTGCTGTTTATTATTTGATAGTAATGTGTCTCCAGTGAGGGGAATATTAAATCTCATAAAAAGCCATTCCTACAGTCAACCCAGGCCCTTTCTGAGTCACACGCACATGGATTTTCCCCTATTAGTTCATTTCTCTGGCAGAGGTTTTGTTTGGATAATACTTCTAGGGAATCTATGAGAGCCCTTTCAGCTTCCAGTTTGGGTCTTTTTTTTTTTTTCTTTTCGGCCACATGGCATGTGGGATATTAGTTCCCCAACCAGGGCTTGAAACCACGCTCCCTGCACTGGAAGCAGTCTTAACCACTGGACCGCCTAGGAAGTCCTGAGGGATTCTTATTACTTTTTTTTTTTCAGTTTGGGTCTTATGATCATGAAGCTGACATTCAACTTTCTCAGAATTCTCTTTTTTTCATTGTTATACTATTTTTAAAGTTACTTTCCATTCACAGTTATTACAAAATATTGGCTGTATTCCTCATGTTGTACAATACACCCTTGAGCTGGTCTAAAACCCAGTAGTTCATCCCTCCCACTCCCTCACCCTGCTATTGCCCCTCTCCCCCTCTCCCCACTGGTAACCACTGGTTTGCTCTCTTTATCTGTGAGTCTGCTTCTTTTTGGTTTGTTGCATTTGTTAGATTCCACATATAAGTGATCTCATACAGTATTTGTCTTTCTCTATCTAACTTATTTCACTCAGCATAATGCCCTCCAAGTCACTGAAAATGCCAAAAATGTGTTCTTTTTTATGGCTGAGTGGTCTTCCGTTGTATATATATATATCTCTACCCCGTCTTTATCCATTAGAGTCTTCTCTGGTGCCTCACGCAGTAAAGAATCCTCCTGCAGTGTGGGAGACCCAGGCTCAATCCCTGGGTGGGAAGATCCCCTGGAGAAGGAAATGGCAACCCACTCCAGTATTCTTGCCTGGAGAATTCCACGGACAGAAGAGCTTGGCAGGATATAGTCAATGGGATCTCAAAGAGTTGGACACGACTCAGTCTCTTTCTCCCGTCCCCTTCCCTCTTTCCTTCCCTTGACTCTTTCTTCTTTCTTATTATTTTGCTATAAAGGACATTATTGACACCACCTGCCAACTGGTAAGATATAAACAAAGTCAATAGACTCGATAGTAAGCGACTAGCACTTTCTGTTCGTTCATCTGCTGATGGACATTCGGGTCGTTTCCATGCCTAGACTATTGTAAATAATGCTGCAATGAACATCCTCAGAATTCTTCTAGTGAGAGAAATGATCATTTCATCTGGGTCCTGAATGTGTTGTATAATGTGGATGAAGGGTTGAGGGTGATAGACAGGCTCTGGACATTATTGTGAGAGTTCAAAGAAATAGCACATTTATTTACTTAGCACAGTGCCTGGTAAATCTTGATGTAGGGAATGTAGGGAAATGGCGAGCATAACAGGTAACTGTGGGTTCCAGAGTCAGACTGCTGGATTACAAGTCCTGGCTCTGATCTTCATTATCTTTTCAGTATTCCCCCCTCAAGGTACTAACGAGAAAGGGAAAAATAGACCTCATCATCACTGAATGATCCCAGCTCACCTCAGCAATCTCAGAACAAATCTTGATGTCACATGCCTCCTACTATCACGCATTGAGAGATACACATCACTTCTATGCAGTTCCTGTCCAAAGTACCTCTCATAAATCTAACGTGGCACATCCAAATGGTTGAACGTTCTACAAAATAACTGGCCTGAACTCTAAAACTGTCAACAGCGTGAAGTACAAAAAAACCCAAGGATGCTCCCAGATTAACAGACTCAAAAGGCAACTGAACACACTCAAGGATTCCATTATTTCCCCCTTTTTCTTCTCTTTTTTTCTTATTTTACTTTCTTTTTGCCCCTCTCTTTCTCTCTCCCTCTCTCTCTCAATACTGTTTCTTTCCATTTTCAAAATATAAAATACAAAATGAAGACAAACACTGCAAGTCTTTTAAAAATCAATGTTTTCCCCTTTCCTTCTCTTTCTTCTTATTTCACTTTGTTTTGGCCTCTCTCTTTTTCTGTCTCTCCCTCTCTCTTTCTCTATCAATATTATTTGTTTTCACTTTCAAAATATAAAGAACAAAATAAAGACAAACATTACAAGTTTTTAAAAATTCAAATGCTTTTTCTTCTCTTTCTTATTTTACTTTGTTTTTGCCTCTCTCTCCCCCTCTGTTCTTTCCTCCTTCCCTCCCTCGCCTCTTTCTTCTTTCTTATCATTTTGCTATAAAGGACATTATTGAGACCATCTGTCAACTTGTAAAATATAAACAAAGTTGATAAACTAGATAGTAATGTGTCTGTATCAACATCAATTCCCTGATTTTAATAGCTGTACTATGACTATGTAAGAAACCATCCTTATTTTTAGGAAATAAACATTGAAGTATTTAGAAGCAAAACGGCATCAGGTCTGCAACTGAATCTCAGATGGTTTAAAAAGGGGGGCAGAGAATAAAGAAATGTGATGAAGTTTTAATATAGGGGGCAGTGGGTAAAGTGTATACATGGATTTTTTTTGAAACTTCTGTGCAAGTCTGAACTTGAAATAAAAAGTTGAGGGACTTCCCTGGTGGTCCAATGGTAAAGAATCCACCTTCCAATGTAGGGGCTATGGGTTCAGTCCCTGATTGGGGAACTAAGATCCCATAGGTGGCAGGGCAACTCAGTTCTTGTGCCACGGCTTGAGAAAGCCTGAGCTCCGCAAGAAAGGCTCGGTGCAGCCAGAATTCGTTTTAAGAAAAGGGACTGTTAAAAAAAATAAAAGATTGAAGGAAGAAGATCTCAGCTCTTCCACTTTGGAATTCTGTGTATCTTGACTTCTTTGAGCCTCAGTTCCATCATCTCAAATTGGGGGGTTTAGTACCAACATGGGAGACATTTTCTTTTGGGTGATATGGCAAAAGCAGTCAAATATTAAATCCTTAAGCTTTTGCTTGAATGAGGAGATGGGTTAGAGAATCAGAAATAACATAGAAGTCCAGAGCATCAATTACACATGTTTCTTAGTAATAAGAACCATGAGTTTTACATTTGGCCATGGCTATTCCCTCCAATGAACTGTGTCGAATCAGATAAAGTAGAGGAACCTTCTTGAAACCATCCTCCCCTTTCAAGGCTATCGTGGATGTTAAATGAGATCATCTGGACAGAAGGCTAATGGCGGTGCCCAGAGCCTAGTAGGAGGTCAAGTCATGGGTGGCAGATGTTGCTGCCCTTATTGGTGCTTTCGTCAACTAATCAGCATCAGGTTCCTTTGGTTTGTGATTCTTGGAGGGTAGGAAACTTCCAGTGCGCCTCACCACTGTGGGCTTTGCTCTTGCCTCATGGTCAAGTGCAGGCTCTTTCCAGAAAGTCAGGTTTGCCCAGGGAGTGGCATTCTGGCCAGGCTGCCAGCCAAATGATACCACCCACCAGCCTGATCAAAGTGTCAGCTGGGTGGCCAACAGAAAGAAGCCAAGACTAGGACTCAACGCACTTTTCCTGAAACCTACACACCTGGCTGAGTGTTCACGGTGAGTCAATCCAAGCCAAAGTGACTGGGGAAGGTAAATGGGTCTGCAATGAACTGTTCTCTGTATGTTCACACATCCCAAGGGAAGGTGCCTCCCCTCAGAAGCTTTAAGAAGACAAGGATGGGAGAGCACTGGCTGGGAGACAGAAGAAGTCACCAAGTGTGTACTGAACATCTGTGCTCCTTACCAAGTATCTCCATCTCCTTGCTCCCAGTCACAGGAAGCTTCTCACTTCCTGGGCCCCTGTGATTACATTGGAGCCCAGTGACTAGTTCTGGCCAATGGGCTGTGAACAGAAGTTCCATGTGTCTTCTGGCCACTATATTTAACAGCCAATGCAAGAACATTCAAACATTCTTTTGCTCTCTGCCATTGAAAACTGACCGTGTTGGAGATGGTGGTGACTCCATCAGCCTGGCTCTGGGTAATTTCAATGAGCAGAACAACCCCTGAGATCTGTGAAAGACAGGTAGTGTAGCAAATAAGGCTGTTGTCTTAGGCCACTGGGATTTTTTTTTTTAGGTCAGCATAATCTAGCATGTATCCTGTCCAACAGATGATGAAAGCAAAACAATATAATTAAATGATAGCTAGATGCTTTTAATTATATTAAAGTTAATATAATTATGGTGATATTATATTTCAAGCCTCTGAACCCAAGCTCGCCTCTCTCTTTGGCCAAAAGGGATATAACACATAATAGGCAGGAGTTAAATGCTAGAACTAAACTCTCTTGAGTTAGCAGAATGATTAAATGAGCATTAAAAGGAAATAGTTTCTCACTTGGGATTCAACGTTATTTAAATAAAACCTAAATCATACAGTAGCTAAAATTCCACAAACAGGTTGATTAAATCAGAACAACCCTCCATCCAATATCCTGTGACCCATGTGCCAAGGATAATTTGGGATGTGGATAGAAGCCGAGGGAATAAATGACATTTCTGTCTCCTTCAGTGCTTCCTCATTCTTATCCAAAGATTCCTTCAATGCACTCCAGAAGAAAACAATAACAGGAAACTCAGATGAAACTTTCTCTTTTAAGAATTCAAGGGTAATTAAGAAAAAGAGAGTTTTATTGTGCCATCACAATAAATGGCACAAAAGATTAAAACTCTCAGCACTTCCCTGATGGCTGGTGGCCTCTTGAATTTTCTTGAGTTATGGGACAACCAGGTTTTATAGTCTCGAGTAGCTTCCCCTAAGGGGCTTCCCTGGTGGTTCAGATGGTTAAGAGTTTGTCTACAAGGCAGAGAGACCCAGGATCAATCCCTGGGTCGGGAAGATCCCCTGGAGTAGGAAATGGCAACACACTCCAGTATTCTTGCCTGGAGAATCCCATGGACAGAGGAACCTGGTGGGCTACAGTCCATGGGGCCACAAAGAGTCGGACATGACTGACTAACACACACACACAGAGAGCTTTCCCTAAAGTATAATACTTGACCACCCAAATCAGAATCACCTGGACAGTTTGTGATATATGCAAATTCCTTGAATCAGACTCTTCCAGGTATAGACTGGGAATGTCCATTTTTATCAGATCCATTGAGGGTTCTGAGTGCAACTGAAGGTTGAGAAGTTCCACTTTAAACTAGATTTGAGGGACTTCCTTGGTAGTCTAGCAGCGAAGACTGAAATCCCAATGCAGGGGCTGGGTTCAACCCCCGGTCAGGGAACTAGGTCCCATATGCCACAACTAAGATGGAAGATTCCAAGTGGCACAATTAAAGACCTGGTGTAGCCAAAGAAATATTAAACAACAACAACAACAACAACTAGATTTGCTAAGAAAACGGGAATTTTGTGGAAAAGCCTAAGTCCAGCCCACCTTGAGGATATTGTGAAGATTCATAAGTTGGTTCACTGGCTCCCAAGAAGAGTCAAGGTATCTGGATGGACAGGAAAGTGACCACACACACGTAAACCCTTCCCCCACAAGGTTCCATCTCCAATCCTGGAATAGACTGCACAGCTCAGCCAATCAGCACACAATTTCCCTTGAGTAACTGGTATTGGTTCAGGACTGGACATCCAGCTCCAGTAGATGAAAGGGAATAACCTATAGTCCATACCTGGGGGAAAGTTTCAAGGCTCTTCCATTCTCTCTTTCCACAGATGGGACAATGACCCACATAGACTCACCTGCTATTGGCAGCCTTGTTGTAACCAAGAGGAGGAGGTTCAGAATGAGGGAGAAGAACAAGGAGGAGAAGAAATCATGCAGAGCAGAAAGACAGAAAGCACTTATATTCCTGGTTATATCATGGGTCTCACTGGACCTGGGGCCTACCCTTCCTCTGACTTCCTCAAAGGTAAGAATTTGATGAATTGTTTAAGTCGATCTGACTCAGAATTTTCTGTTACTTGCTGCTCAAAGCATTCCTTCTGATATTTACCATCATTGTCACCAATGATAACATACTTAATTAAGGGCTAGGGTAGCACTTGCTTTTCTCCATGGGAAGCAGGAAACTTAGTATGTCCTTGCTCAGCACGTATAGCTCTTCAGTTCTGGAAAACTGACACGGGTCTGGAGTCTGTCTCAAGAAAGAAAGAGAGGTAGGACTCAGAACTGGTCCTCTCCTAGCTCTGCCACAGACACCGTTGTGTGTGACTTGAGATGAGCCCGGGGTCCTTCTTTCGCATAAGTAGAATGAAGGGGTAGAATTAAGCACCCTCTAGTACTCCAAGGGTCTTAAAAGGAGGGCCACAACTGGGAGTTCATGGCCAGCAGTAGTGGGCCTATTAATGAGAAAGAGGGGAAAGCCCACGGACGACTTTAAAACTGTGCATTCAATGTCAATCTTTTTGAAAGCAAATTGCTCACGAAAATCAAGGATTGGAGACTCTTTTGATGCCTCAGAACAACTGTCAACACTGGACCCACATTTCCACAGGCAACCAGTGGCTAGGGGTCAGCAGCTGCTCTCTTTAATTGAGGTCTGTCCCCCATCTCCTCACAGCCCCCCAGTACTGAGTGTCAGCTGTCTTGTATCATCTTACACTCAGCTCGCTTGGCCATTTACATTTCCTGCCCGGTCTGGGTAGATGTGGACTTTGCAACCCCAGATCTAAGACAATCATCTACCACATCTGGGATCCAAATTCTCTGGGACTTTGTAAAACAGACAATGCTTGTCTTCAATCCCATTCTCACCCAGAAAGCAGGACCCCGGCAGCCTTGAGAAACCATCAGGAAATCCACCCCCGACTCCGCTCACCTGACTTCTTTCTTGAGGGTCAGCTTTTTCTGGGTTGTGTTTTCCATTTCTTCTTTGGACACTTCTGTTTCTTTCCTGCTTTGAGGTCTGTTTCCCAGCTCACGGGTGGTCAGTTCTTTGGGCTAGATGAAGTAGAATTTTCCATAATCGTCACCTCTCCTGAGCCAGTTTGGAATTTGGGGTTTGTGTTTGAGTCATTAAGTAATTCGCTGCAGGGGAGTTGCCACTTTAAGAACTCGTAGAATAAACAAACACGTCTGCCTCCAAGCACAGATTGCAACTAATGTTCTGATTCCAAATATGGGTCACATGTATTTTTGCCTAAAAACAAGTCTTAACTAATCAGTGTGTTCCCTTTAGATATCTGAAGCTGTAATGCACAGTAACGGAACTGGAACCTCTGTGTCTTGAATCTGGGTGACATGGTTGAAAGAATCTGCTGGTCCTCGTGGAAACTCATAGCGTCTATCACTGAACTGAACAGTGGGTCGTGATCTGCATGTCTTATCTAGACCTGGACAAATTCCTTTCAGAGTTCCACCTTACCCTCTGTATGAGAAACGGGTAAACTAAATTGACGGTTTAGAGTGGGTTTCATAGAACTTCAGGATTGTTCAAGAGGCCCTGGCAGAAGCAATGGGGAAAGCCTTGCTAACGGATAAGGCCTCGGTTTCAGTTGCTAAGTCAAGTCTGACTCTTTGTGACCCGATGGACTATTACACACCAGGCTTCCCTGTCCTTCATTGTCTCCTGGAGCTTGCTCAAACTCACGTCCATAGAGTTGGTGATGCCATCCAACCATCCCATCCTCTGTTGCCCCCTTCTCCTCCTGGGGCTACTGTTTTCAAATCCTGAAGCTTTGCTGTGTTCTGTTTGACGTGTTACAATGATTTATTGGGGGGAGGGGGCGGGAAACGTGTTGCTCAGTGAGAGAAGGAAAAGGAGGGAGGAGGATGGGAGGTACATTGTAGCTTCAGGGAATTTGGGCTTCAAGTGTATCTTGGGGATACTCAAGAGGAGAGCTTTGGGATCTACATGGTTGGCATTCAGCCAGTCTAGAGTCTGCAGAATCTCAATTATCCAGGATTGAGAAGCAGGCCATCATAAAGACCACTCTTTCAAGTTATAAAACCACTTCCAGTTCAACAGAGTTTTGTATGCTGCACCAGAGAGAGCCTAGGGCACAAAGAACAGCTGGCAAGGGGCCTCCACTCATCAAACAAGAAACACCATACACAATGCCAGTCCAGCCACTGCTGGACTGCTCCCCACTCCAGTCCAATTAATTGTCCTTCGTTAAAAATTTTATTAACAATTATCATTGATATGACTGTCACTCGATGAGACCAGCTTTGCATATCCTTTGCCTTATTATGTTTTCATATAAGCTATTTTCATATAAGCATTCTATAATCAGTGAAACTGAGGCTCAGAGAGGTTAATTAACTTTCCAAGATCACAGAGTTAGAAGCAAAATCAAGAATTCAAATAGTTCTGATACAAAGCCCTGCCTCCCTTAAAAAGGAAGGTAACCGAGAAAGGTAAAATGAGAAGGGGGCAGCAAAGGATGAAATGGTTAGATAGCATCACTGACTCAATGAACATGAATTTGAGCAAACTCTGGGAGATAGTGGAGGACAAGGAGCCCGGCGAGCTATAGTCCACAGGGTCACAAAGAGCTGGACAAGCTTAGCGACTGAACAAAAACAACAAGCAGGCAACAACCCAGGACGACGTAAGGAGGCCAATTTCACTGCCTATCCGCGCTTTCGGGAAAGACGCACTAGGCGGGTCTTGCAGGTAATTGAATCTCTGCTCGAAGCAGCCCTCTAGCCCCAACTCACTGCCTCCTGGACTTCTTTCAGAAAAAGAATGTATTTTTCACTTTTGAAATCACTTGGGTGTGTTAAGAACAGCCCAAGGTCGCTCATGTCTTAAAGTCTGGCAAGTCAGATTGACATTCTTTATCTTCCTGATCGCGGGACATCAGTGGACCAAACCCAGTTGGCTGGGCTTCATCCCAGCTTCCGCTCCTCTCATTCTCAAACCTGGCCCCATCCTATAAAGGGCAGTCCCGGGATGCCAATTTGAAGATGAATCCACACAAAATCCAATTCCACTTTGCTTCTCCCCAACCCCTCAGCCCATGATGGAGCCCACGGTGGCATTCTCCAAATAGCCCAAGCTCCCAAGAATGACATTGCAATAGCCACCCCCATTCCCCACTGCTCATCTTGCCTCTTGGCCAGCTCTCAGCCTATAATTCTTTCCAAACCCGCCTGTATAAAATAATCATGTACATGAAGTAAAACAGGAGTCTTATATACACACTTAATAACTCTTGTGTACTATACAAGAGGGAATTCCACTTTATAACCCACAGAGCTTTCGACTGGTTCTTATTTAGCTTTGCATTCCTGGTGCAAGATCTAAAACTTCCCTCTCTCTGCCCCAGCCTGTTGCTGCCTTTTGAAACTGTTGTGTCTCTAGATTCCTTGGGACCATTTCATCTCCATCTCTGCTTCTAATTGGAGGATTTAAGCATTGCTTTTAGCCCTAGAGCTAAATATCAGGGTTTCACTCAAAAATCCCACATTTGGGGAACTGAGCACATTGTACTGGGGAAGTGTCAAGCGTGAGCATGTCAAAGTGAATGGAGTTAAATGGATCAGCTAATCCTTCTAGCCACGAGCTCGATCTCAGGGTGAGAAAGTGGGTTTCCAGCCCTGGTATACAACAAGTGCCCTGTGTGGCCTCAGCCACATCATTGGTCCTTCTTGGATCTTTCAGCCTTTAAAGGGAATCCTTCAATAGTAGATGGCAATTCCTCTGCATCTCCAGACAGTTAATCAGGCAACACTTTTCAACAAAATCTTAGGTTTTAGGGGAATAGTCAGTATCAAATTGTCTTTTACACTGACCCCATGAATACAATCATACTTAGGAAAATAGAAAAAAACAGTATTATGGGGTTAATTAGCTTTACTTTATAAAATATGCATAAATAGTGGCACCTAAGGTTCTGGACAGTGTCAGGCTTTATTTTGGGGGGCTCCAAAATCACTGCAGGTGGTGACTGCAGCCATGAAATTAAAAGATGCTTACTCCTTGGAAGAAAAGTTATGACTAACCTAGATAGCATATTCAAAAGCAGAGACATTACTTTGCCAACAAAGGTCTGTCTAGTCAAGGCTATGGTTTTTCCAGTGGTCATGTATGGATGTGAGAGCTGGACTGTGAAGAAAGCTGAGCGCCGAAGAATTGATGCTTTTGAACTGTGGTGTTGGAGAAGACTCCTGAGAGTCCCTTGGACTGCAAGGAGATCCAACCAGTCCATTCTGAAGGAGATCAGTCCTGGGTGTTCTTTGGAAGGAATGATGCTAAAGCTGAAACTCCAGTACTTTGGCCACCTCATGGGAAGAGTTGACTCATTGGAAAAGACTGTGATGCTGGGAGGGATTGGGGGCAGGAGGAGAAGGGGATGACAGAGGATGAGATGGCTGGATAGCATCACCGACTCGATGGACATGAGTTTGAGTAAACTCCAGGAGATGGTGATGGACAGGGAGGCTTGGCATGCTGCCATTCATGGGGTCGCAAAGAGTTGGACATGACTGAGCGACTGAACTGAACTGAAGGTTGTGGAGGACAGGAACCAAGGGATGCAAATTCAGTCATCGTATGTACAGTCAGCAAATATCCATGGCTACCTGGGCTTTGCCTGATACAGTGCTCAGCACTTAGAAGATGACTGAGCTAGATGCAGCCTCCTACAATTCAGTTTCAGTTCACTCCCTAGTTTGCCCACACTGGCCACACTGGCTTGCCTTATTTTCTTGGAGCACACCAATCTTGTTCCTGCCTTGATGTCTTTGCACATGCTGTCCCCTCCACCCAGACTGACCCCTTTTTCTAGTCATCAGACCTGGATCTCAACTCAAATTTAAGTAGAGACCGTTCTTTATCATCCTTCCCCTTAACATTCCCACTTCTCACTCACTGCCATAGTGTCTTCACCACATGTGTGTCTATATGGAATCGTGCTTGTTAGGGGATTGGTTTCTGGTTTGTTAACCAGTATCCTTCCCTCCAAAACTGTAAGCTCCTTAAAGTCAGACATCTTTTTAAAAAAAACTTTTTATTTTATATTGGGGTAAAACTGATTAACAATGCTGTGATATTCTCAGTTGGACAGCAAAGGGACTCAGCCATACGAACTACCCCCACACACCATTAAGACTGTCACAACATCGAGCAGAGTCCCCTTTGCTATACAGTAGGGCCTTGTTAGTTATCCATTGTAAATACAGCAGTGTGTACATGTCCATCCCAAACTCCCTAACTATCCCTTCAACCCATCCTTCTCCCCTGGCAACCAAAAGTTCATTCTCTCCGTCTGCAAGTCTGTTTCTGTTTTATAAATAAGTTCACTTGGATCATTTCTTTTTAGAGTCTGCATATATGGGACATCATGCAATATTTCAAGTTCTGGGAGATGGCGATGGACAGGGAAGCCTGGTGTGCTGCAGTCCATGGGGTCGCAAAGAGTTGGACATGACTCAGTGACTGAAGAACAACAACATGCAATCTTTCTCCTTCTCTGCTGAACTCAGAGATCTTGTCTATCATACTACCTTCTTTTCAAACTCTAGAAGAGTGCCTGGCATTTAAAGACATTTGATAAGCATAGAGGAATGACTCTATAATCAAATGAGTTTCAAGTCACATTTCGCCCCTAAAACACATCAAGTTAATCTGTCAAGCCCAACTCTTATTATTCCCTTCAGTGATATCAACACCCCCAAGGGATGCAATTTCTTCTCAAACAAGCATATGTCAAATGTGGTAAAGACATATAGCTCTCAATTCAAAAGAAATCCTAGTAAGTAAAGTAGTTACTGTGACAGCAAGGGTGATCTGGTTAAGACAAGGGTTGGGGGTCTGGAACTCCATTCATGTTCCCCCCTCCCTAATTCTACCCTAAGACACCTTTGAAGCCCCACCTGGAACAAACTGTGCAATTTTGATTTGAAAGAAACTTCATGTTTGTCAATGCTGGTAGGTATTGATGGACTGATAAGGAGTTTCTATGGCCAAGTTTAGGAAATACATAATTTTTTTTTCAAATTGAAAAATATAGTGTTATTGATAATTGGATTACCTATCAATTGACATAAACACTATGAACTTAAAATTCAGGTTTATATATATGCCCATGGCATCATCAGCACAATCAAGCTAAAAAGTATATTCATCACCTCTAAGAATTTCTTCTTGCTCCTTTGTAATTCATTCCTCTCCCCTCTTCCTGCCTAAGAAATACAAAATCGCTTTTAATAAATATGTATTAAGTGGTCCCTGAAGGCTCAGCTGGTAAAGAATCTGCCTGCAATGCAGGAGACCCTGGTTTGATTCCTGGGTCAGGAAGATCCCCTGGAGAAGGAATAGGCTACCCACTCCAGGATTGCTGGGCTTCCCTGGTGGCTCAGACAGGAAGGAATCCACCTGCAATGTAGGAGACCAGGGTTTGATCCCTGGGTTGGGAAGAGCCCCTGGAGGAAGGCACAGCAACCCACTCCAGTATTCTTGCCTGAAAATCCCCATGGACAGAGGAGCCTGGTGAGCTACAGTCCAGAAGGTCCAAAGAGTTGGACACGATTAAGCACAGCACAACATGTTCCAGAAATTGTGCTGTTTTGGGGGATACAGTAGGAAAAAAAAAAAAAACAGGTACAATTCCTATACTTATAGGCCTCATAATCTAGGGATTACAGAAAAGTCTTCTGGGTCAAGAAGTGGATCAGTTCAAAGGTACACCTGGGAGTATCTGAATACACATTTTTGCCCAAGGTTGCTGGGCATATCATGGATCTAGTGTTCCACAAAGCAAGCTTTGGGAAATGCTTGTCAAGACCAACTGTTGTGAGCATCATCAGAAAATGAACTCTGTAGCACTGTCAAGAATTCCGACATTTTTTTAAATGTATATAATCCTAAATGACTCAACTAATTTGATCTCTGATGATGCATAAGGCATTTTGAGAACTCCTGTGTCTTGGGTCATCCTCTGGACATGGGTCATCCTTGTACTTGGACATGGGCATAGCCATTAAAAGACTCACCTGTCTGGCTGGTCAATAACTAGAGAGTCCTGTTTTGCATTTACATCAGCATACCGCTCTGTCTTTAGAGTTACTTCTTATAGGAAAATGCACTTCTTAGACTGGAAATGCCTGTAGAGAGATTTCAGCCATAAAATATACACTATCCCCACACACAAATCAGGCAGAAAAATCCAATCAAAAGAGAGCTCCGCTTTCTCTCATCTCTGCCTGGGGACATAATTAGCTGCTTCTTCCCATGTATTTGTAGAATCCTGTACCTTTAACCATCTGAAGCACTTACCACAGTAGTTATTATTCATGACAACCATGCAGGGTTCTGTATTTTATGCCAGGCATTTTGCAAGATATTTTCCATGTATTACTGCTTTTTTTCCCCAACTCATAGGCAGTAGATACTATCACCATTCTTGTTTTAAAGATGAGAAAACTTTAAAACAACAACTTCACAACATCGAGCAGAGTCCCCTTTGCTATACAGTAGGGCCTTGTTAGTTATCCATTTTAAATACAGCAGTGTGTACATCCCAAACTCCCTAACTATCCCTTCAACCCATCCTTCTCCCCTGGCAACCGGAAGTTCATTCTCTCGGTCTGCGAGTCTGTTTCCGTTTTATAAATAAGTTCACTTGGATCATTTCTTTTTAGAGTCTGCGTATAAGGGGCTCAGAAAGGCTACATAACTTGCCCAAAATACATGATGAATTAGAATTGATGGAAGACCAACATTTGAACCCAAGCTAATCTGATTTCCAACTCCACACTCTCCCCCTACATCTCCCAGTTCATGACTTAAGGGTCTACAGCCTCCAGCTTAGATCTTCAGTTTCTTGAGTGATATCTTTGAGTTTCAAATATTAATAGCACCTAACACAGTTCACGATGCTGAAGCTCCAATACTTTGGCCACCTGATGTGAATAAATGACTCATTGGAAAAGACTCTGATGCTGGGAAAGATTAAAGGCAAAAGGAGAAGAGGGCAGCAGAGGATGAGACAGTGGGACAACATCACCGACTCAATGGACATGAACTTGGGCAAACGCCAGGAGACAGTGAGGGGCAGGGAAGCCTGGCATGCTGCCATCCTTGGGGTTGCAAAGAGTCAGACATGAGTTAGCAACTGTACAACAGCAACAGCACAGCCCATGGTGCCCTGTGGGGGCTCAGCACAGACTAACTGAATGCGCTGTGAGAGGCAACGTGGTACTAAGGAAAGAGATCTGGTCAAAAAGCAAGAAAATTGGATCTTTCTTCAGGCTTTGTAACTAACCCATGATGTGGCCTTGAGCAAGCCCCTTCCTCCTGTCTGTACCTTTGCCTTCCCGTCTGTAAAATGGGAGGACTGGAAGAGATGATTTCCAATGATGCCTCTCAGTCCATGTGACCTACAGTGCAAGCTGGTGTCACACATTGTTTTAATAAAAAGGAACGAAATGGTGCCATTTGCAGAGACATGAATGGACCTAGATGCTGTCATACAGAGTGGACTAAATCAGAAAGAAAAATGTGTATTAATGCACACATGTGGAATCTAGAAAAAAATGGTACAGATGAATCTATTTGCAAAACAGAAAGAGAGACATGGATGTAGAGAACAAGGGGAGAAAAAAAGGTGGGAGGAAATGGAAATTTATGATTGACATGTATACACTACTATATATAAACTAGATAACTAATGAGAACCCATCCTATAGCACAGGGAAGTCTAGTCAGTGCTCTGTGGTGACCTAAATAGGAAGGAAATCCAAAAAAGAGGGGATTTGTGTATACATGTGACGGATTCACTTTGCTGTACAATAGAAGCTAACACAATATTGTAAAGCAACTAAACGCCAATGAAAATAAATATGTGGGAACTCCCAAGAGGATAGAGGTAGTGTCGTCTGTTCCTAACCTAGAAACACTTGAAAGTGAAAGGATTAGTCTTTCAGTCATGCCTGACATTTTGGCAACCTGTGGACTGTAGGCTCTGTCCATGGAATTCTGCAGGCAAGAATACTGGAGTGGGTAGCCATTCCCTTCTCCAGATCTTCCCGACCCAGGGATCAAACCCAAGTTTCCCACATTGCAGGCAAATTCTTTACCATCTGAGCCGCCAGGGAAGCCAAACACACCCCGAATCCCACACCCCAAATCCCAGAAAGAAGCAAAAGCCATTTCCTTCTAAGGGAAGATAGAGCCGCTAGTGAACCGCAGCTCTGACCCAAGCCTTCAAGAATGAGAGTGGCTGGAGGCCAGCCAACAGGGGCAGACGGAAGCTGGGGTGGGGAGGCCTCTTGGCTTCCCCCCGCCCGCCCCACACCCCTCTGATGAACTTCAAATTCCTGGGTCAGACCTTTCATCACCAGCACAAAGTCTCTGGAAAATATACACGAGAAGGATCCAAGTCTAGTCTTTGCAAGGCCTTTGCCCCAACTCTCACCCTCCCCTGACATAGACGAGGAAGAGATCAAGAAGCCAAGAGACAGAACACTGTGAAAAAAAACCAAACAAAAAAAAAAACCTTTGTGTGAAATAAATAAATAAATCGATCCAAGACGTCATCTTTTTTGTTATAAAAACATGTTTTCCTTGCTTTCTGACCCTCTAGCATTTTGGAGTTTGGGGAGTTTATTGAATGCCTAGTGTCCACGAACTCTTAGAAAGTTCATTACCCTGACCCTTCTTGGCTGTTAAAACTTAGCACTGGTTGCTGGAAAGTAATTTATCTTTGGGGGAAAAAAAATCTGTGTGTGTGTGTGTGTGTGTGTGTGTGTGTGTGTGTGTGTGTGTTTTTCCCCCCCAAACACCCTCATCCCTGAGTTCCCACTTTGGGATTTTGTGCTGGATTTTCTCCGATAGTTTATAGATTCCCAAACACATAGCCAGAGTTTTTCTTTTCCCATGGACTCTGTGGAATTCACCTGAAAACTTGGCGATTATTTATGTTCCAACGTACTTACAGTCAAGCCACCCAGGACTTCGCGTCCACAGGAAAGCTGACAAATCCAATCAACTCTGCCAGTGCAGCTCTGTAAAGTCTTATTCATTTGGATGCCATCAGTTCAGAATTTTTGGATAATTCAGACAGTCTGGATGGAAGTTGCTTTTTGCACAGTTCTACACACAAAAAAAGAGAGAGAGAGTTTCTTAACAAATTGATAATGCAAAGCAGACTGTTGGAGCTGAGAATAAACTGTCTTCAAGTTCTCCAGAACAGCATTCACTGACAGGCAATCAACGATTAATTACAAATTATTTTTATCAAACAATTAAAATGAATTCCAGGCAACTCACCATACCTTGGGAATACTATAAGATAGAGAGAGGGGAAAAAAGGGGGGGGGGGCTTCCAATCCATCAGGCAAGAGCTCAAATTCCAGCTATGTAACTCATGAGTTTCGGTTACTGTGCATAAGCTCCTTCCCTTCCCTGCGCCTTAATTCTGACATATGGAAAAGTTTGCACAATGGACATAAGAATTGGAAATCACATAGGTGAAAGCAGAGTTTCCAAAACTATGCTCAAAAGGATTCTAAGTCCACAAGATGTTAACACATAGTGCATGAAAAAGAGATCCATGGTTGAATAAGTCAGGATAAACTAAGCAAAACAAAATTAAATATGTTTGCTTGCTTTTTTCATTTGTGTATGTGCAGACCTTCTCAGTGCCTTTAATATTATACTTTATATTGCAAATTCCCAAAAGGAGGACATACTAAGCATTTTTTCCCCAAATTTCTTTCACCAGGAAATTCTTCCTGCTGAAATACTTTTTGACCTCTTACAGAACTCTCACTGAAGAGAGCCTGGAAAACGAGGCTCTAGGATCTGTGGTCTGAACTTTGTAGTAGGAGTATTGAGCCCTTATAGAGACATTTATACTTTATCTCCACATCTTGGGACCAAGGTCAAAATCTGGAGGATAGAGTTCATGACCAAATAAACAGATTCTGACATATACAGCCATAGTCTTACAGACTCCCCACAAACTAACCTAGAAAAAGTAACTTGTAGGTTTTTTTTAATATAGCTAGAAATCCTTGTATCTGGATTCTAGGATCTTCAGGGTCATTGAATCAAGGCCTGAAAAGTTTCAGAAGATTAAGGAAGTGGATTGGGGAGAGAAAGCATAAGAGGGAGGCAAGGAATCTAATTCTGGCATGTGATAACGATGTTAGGGAGTGCTTGTAAAATCATTAAAGCAATGAAAAATAGAAACCATAATAGAAGAACATTCAAGTCTTGTTACCAGTTTTCCTTCTGGGAACTATGGTAAATGCAGTTGTCGTTATTCCTCCAAAGGGAAGGTCATCTGCAAGGAACTTGGGATGGTATTAAAGGGTGGACCCAAAAGAATGTCAAGATTCATCCCTACCCTAATAACACTGAAAATGGAATTAACAAGACAGAGTTCACAGTGAATGTTACAACAATGAATGTTACAACACAGCTCATAACTAAGAAGGAAATGGAAGTTCCAGATAGTAAGCTGTCATTCATTTATGTCTTCATTAATTTGTGTTTAGCATGTGACAAGTGCTAGAAGGCTCAGTCAAGTCCCTTCCTGACATTTCGCTCTTGCGAAAGAGCACGTGACCCCTATAGTCATCACAGTGGAGGAAGAAAAGGCTGAAGAGTTGCATGGAGGGTATTTTTTTTCAGGAGGCTTACGTTTCGCCAGGGCGGTATGTCAGAGGCAATGGTATTCACCAGCTCTTCCTGTGTTCCTCCACATTTTCCAGCTGCCCTTGACATGAGACTGGGGTCACTTGACTGAGTTCTGCTTGATGGGAATGTGGGCAGAGATAGCCCCACCTTTAAAAACACCCTCCAGAGGACTTCCCTGGTGGACCAGTGGCTAAGATTCTGTACTTCCAGTGCAGGGGGCCTGGGTTCAATCCCTGGTCAGGGAACTAGATCCTACATGCCACAGCTAAGAGTTTGCACGCCACAACAAAAGATCCCATATGCCACAACTAAGGCCCAGTGCCGTCAACTAAATAATTTTTTTATTAAAATAAAATAAAAACATCCTGCATGCAACTCTTTAGCCCTTTCTTCCTCCACTGTGATGACCTTAGGGGTCATGTACTCTTTGACAAGAGCAAAAAAGATGGAGAAGGGCTCCCCAAATACATAGAAGACTGACGAGAGAGAGAAATAAACATTCATTGAGTTAAGCACTGAGATTTGGGGCTTCATCTCGGTAGTACACAGGAACAAGTGTGGCCGTGTCTGGCCCACGTGAAAGTAAACAGGGAAAAACAGAGAGAAAAGAAGAGAAAGCAGATATACAGAAATAGAAAACTGAGATGAGAAGCCCTGTGAACCACGACAGATGAAAAGAGTCATCTTGGACCCGGAGTTTCGAGGGTCCTGGTCCCAGGCCCTTGTGAGGTCTACCATGTACCTGTGCCCTTGTTTTCTTTAATATCCACCAATGTCCTCCAATACGTTCATGTTCTGGGTATAAGTTATGTAAAATTTTGCTCCCCATGACCTAAAAAGTCCTTGACTAACTCAACTCGTTATGGCTAGAGCAGTGAATGGGTAGAAGAATGGAACAATCTTTTCTCTTAAACCAAAAGAGAAAAAGCATATATAGGGTACCATATGGGGCTTCCCAGGTGGCACAGTGGTAAAGAATCCACCTGCCAATATAGGAGACGCAAGAGACCTGGGTTCGATCCCTGGATGGAGAAGATCCCCTGGAAGAGGAAGTGGCAACCCACTCCAGTGCTTTTGCCTGGGAAATCACGTGGACAGAGGAGCCTGGCAGGCTACGGTCCATGGGGCTGCGAAGAGTGGACGCAACTGAGTGACTGGGCACACAGGGCACTATATAGGCATGCATAACCTGGCTTTCAAGTTGCACACAGTAGGCTCAGAAAAGTAGATCATAACAGGAGGGACAGAAAAGAACATTGAGAAGATTAATGCTTTTTAATAAAAAGGCTTTCTTCAAAATGGTGTTCAAGTAGGTCATTTTACAATTTCATAAAAAAAGAATAATAACGTAGTGAAAATTGCCAAGATTATGGAATGAGGACTTATCACATGCTTGTGCTGAAAGAGCTTGAAAGAAAAGACAACCCCTAAGTACCAAGCATTATAATTATATGCTACTTTAAAGAACCACAGTCAATCCTCCTGCTGACTAATCTTAACTATCTGTCAAGAACTGAAGACGAAGAAGCCGTCATAGCATTGGAGGGATGGTCTCATCCTGGGGTCTGGCTTGAGATTTCCTCTCCCAGGTCCCTTCAGAAACCTGAGTGACAAGGAGGATTTCATCACAAAATCTCTTCTTTGGATTTCCCTAACCTCACCTGGAAGGGAGAAAAAAAAAGAAAAAGAAAAAGAGTCTTACTAAGAGAAACAACTGAAAGATCATGGGGAAAGAAATCCAGTAGATCAGCTGCTTAAATGAAGGATCCACATGTTTCTTATTATTTCTTTGTTCTCCCTCTAGGGTGGGGACCATGTCTGGCTCCCTTACTGCTGTACCCCAGCCTCTGAAGCCAGTGTTGGGCAGATACTAGAGGCTCCATGATTATTTGTTGAATGAATGAATGAAGCCAATGAGAGTATCCTTTACTTTCTTATCTCTAGATTGATGTCAATTCTGAGACCTAACACTGTCTCAATATAAGAAAAGTATTTCAGGTCATAATCCATGGAATCACTGACCAAATGTGAAATAGCTAGGAAAGCCTCTCACATGAATTGGAAGATTTCAGCGACTGTGGTGAAACCCAAAAAGAGAAAAAATATTTCACTGGGCTTATAAAGAGATAGCCCTTTGCTCTTCCAATGATTATTAAATGAGGAGCTGGTGTGTGCTAGGTTCATGCTAAGCCCAGGGGTAATTCAGAAATGATACTTCTTCGGCAGAAGGAACAGACCTGTAAAATGGTCTACACTCCAGCCCAGCACTAGCTGATATGAATCTAAGGGATGCCACATCTGCCATTTTAAATTTTTGAGCAGTGACTTTAAAAAAATTTTGGCTATGCCGTGTAGCTTGCAAAATCTTAGTCTCCCAACCAGGGACTGAACCCAGGTCCTGGCAGTGAAATCACTAGACCACCAGGGAATTCCCTCAAGCAGTCACATTTTAAAAAATAACTTGTGAAATTAATTTAATATCACTACATGTATTAATCTACTAAGTATATTATTTAACCCAATACATCCAAAATATGGTCATTTTATCATGTGATCAAGATAAATACTATCAATGAGATATTCTACATTCTTTTTTCATCCTAAGATTTCAAAAAGAGGTATATTTTATACTAACAACTCTTCTTATTTGGATGCTAAATTTTCATCAAAAATTCTGGAAATTTTATATTTAGGAGTCACAATCATTATAGCTGGAAAGTACAGATTCACATGCTAAAGTTGTTTCAAACATACTTGAAAACCAATAGCTGAATAGCTGAAACATGCTCTTCAGCTGAATAGCTTCCAATAGCTGAATCATGTCAGTTTTTAATTTGAAATTAAATTAATCAACATTAAACAGAATTGAAAATTCAGTTCTTTAGTTGTATAAGTCACTCTTCAAGTGCTCAACAGTCCCAATACCTGTTGGCTACCATATTGGACAAGTAGGGATATAGAATATTTCCATCACTGAAGAAAGTTCAATTGGAACAGCATTGCTCTTGATGCTCTAAGAAACCTACAAACATTGAAGATAATCATGTATTTTCGCCTTTTTTATATCCCCTAGAACAATGATTAATCCATAAGATTCCACAGATGATAGTTGAAAGGATGAATGAATGATCAAGTTGTCATATTACAGAGGTTGGAGGGTTCAAAGAAAACTTAGCAAAAGAAGGGACATTTATGACAGGCCTTGATGGGTGAACAGAAGTCCACTAGGCAACTATTAAGGCAAAGTCAGAATAAGAGCCTGGTGCAGGGATGCTGAATTATAAAATGATCTACTAATACTATGCTGTCAAGAGCATGAGTTTTGCTCATTTGTTTGCAAAGTCAAGATGAAATTGAATTAGTGCAGAAAACTGCACTAATTTCCAGCTGGGTGTCTTTGGAAAAATCATTTAACCTCTCTGAGGCTTGATTTCCTCATCTGTAAAACAGGAGTACTAACTTGATCAGTTTTGAGGACTCACAAGGTAAGAGAGGCGGAGTGCTCACTGTAGTGCCTGATACATAATAAGCAATCAAAGAATGTTAAATATCAGTCATTATTGTGTCCAGTGTTTCATGAGAAGTGGATCGTGCTGGCACAGCAGGGTTCCAGATGCTCCCCACCCCAATCCCAACATCTCTTCTCATCCTCTGTCTTAGTGTCCTAACTTTTAATAGTGTAGTTATGTCCCAGGTAAAAGTCCACTTCTTTCAGCCTTCCTATAACCCAGAGAAGCTGTGGGCCCTAGTTTAGGTCAACAAACTTTAAAAGAATGATCTACTTGTTCATTATAAATGAGCAGTGATCTAAGTGAATGATTTTACTTCTAGGAAGTTTCTTAGAGGGAGGGGGTTTCTCTTCTGTCTTCCTCTCCCCGCTGCCCCAAATGCAAGTGATGCTCTAGGTTTCACAGTACAGGAAATTAGAAGGCACCTGAGTCCCTGCTGATGATGATGTAGGCAGCATTTTGAGTCTTCCTTGACCTTGGAACTAGTTCGTTAAGGACCATCTCTTGGGATGAGAACAAAGTTTGGGCAACGTGGTTTAGGTGATCTGGAGGGAAGAGTTCATGGCTGAGATGCCAGTGGACTGAGAAGACCATATGTAATGAATGTGTGCACTGGGATGCTGGAGGGATGGTGGGGTTCCATCAGAGCCAATGCCATCTCAGAGTCACATGGCTGTGCCTGGTCCTCTATGAGGTCAGGGGGCCCGAAGGTGATTCGTTGGCCAACAACAGTGGCAGCCCCACCATATGGTGTGGGTTTGTAACTTTTCTGCTCCGCCTGCTGCTGCTTATTGTGGTTCTCCTGCTGATTGTCAATTGACATTAGACGCTAAGGAATGCTGCCGCGTCTCTTGAATCTATTGTTTCTCGTAAACTGTTGTTTGTTGTGGCCAAAAATTTGGATGATGGGATTTTTTTTTCAGCCTGTATTTTTGGAGCCGTCATTTGATGTTTGGAAGAGAACATTCGTTTGTGTGTTTTTAAACCATCCTAAATGGGAATAAAGTCAGTAAGTTACTCCTTGCTGTCCTTCAGAGAAACCCAAGCTTGGCTTTGTCTTAAACACTCTACCATAAACCTTGGTACATTGAGCCAAGTAGACTGCAATTATTCACAGAGAGGAAAGTATCTTATAATCTCCATCTAGGTTGTGGGATACCTTCAGGGAAAAAAATGAAGGCATTATTCTCGAGACTCACTGTGAAGCTGTTTGTATGCATGCATGCTCAGTCACTCAGTCATGTCCAACTCTCTGTGACTCCGCAGACTGTAGCCCACCAGGCTCCTCTGTCCATGGGATCTTCCCAGGCAAGAATACTGGAGTGGGTTACCACCCCCTTCTCCAGGTTGGGAGATCTTCCCAACCCAGGGATCAAATCCAGGTCTCCTTCATTGCAGGTGGATTCTTTACTGTCTGAACCACTAGGGAAGACCAAGAATTTTACATAACTCATATCAAACATCCCAACAATCCTGGGACTTCTCTGATGGTCCCCTGGTTAAGACTCCATGCTTTCACTGCAGGGACACAGGTTCAATCCCTGGTCAGGGAACTAAGTGTTTAATATTGCTCTGTGTGCAAAGCATTTGGGAAGATATTTTTTCTGCAATGTTTTATTTTATGATTATATATATATCTTTTTAATTCTTTTCTCCCATATACTTTATTTTTTAACTTTTTGTTTTGTATTGAGGAATAACCCATTAATTTATTTTTAATTAGAGTATAATTGCTCTACAATATTGTGTTAGTTTCTGCTATACTATATGTATGCATATATCCCATCCCTCTAAGTCATCACAGAGCACTGAGCAGAGCTCCCTGTGTTATACAGCAGCTTCCCACTAGCTATCTATTTTACACATTTTAGCAAATATATATCAGTGCTGCTGCTGCTACTGCTAAGTTGCTTCAGTCATGTCCGACTCTGTGCGACCCCATAGACGGCAGCCCACCAGGCTTCGCCATCCCTGGATTCTCCAGGCAAGAACACTGGAGTGGGTTGCCATTTCCTTCTCCAATGCATGAAAGTGAAAAGTGAAAGTGAAGTCTCTCAGTCATGTCTGACTCGTAGCGACCCCATGGACTGCAGCCCACCAGGCTCCTCCGTCCATGGGATTTTCCAGGCAAGAGTACTGGAGTGGGTTGCCATTGTCTTCTCTGAATATCAATTCTACTCTCTCAAATTGTTCCATCCCCTCCCACCACTGCGTCCACAAGTCTTTTCTCTGTGTCTCTATTCCTGCCCGGCAAATAGGTTCATCAGTACCATCTTCCTAGATTCCATATATATGCATTAATGTACGATATTTGTTTTTCCCTTTCTGATTTACTTCACTCTGTATGACAGATTCTAGGTCCATCCACACCACTACTTTGCAATGCTTTAAAGCAATCTATCCTAGGACCTTGCTTTTCTCACTGTCAAAATCAACAGTGTGCTTTAAGGACTAACAAGGCAATGGGTGAGAAGGAGTTCAAGAGATGAAAGTGGAAGTCTGAAGTCAGAGCTAAAGGTGTATGAAATGGTAGGTTTCTTTTCATCTGCACTAGTTCCTTCTACTTGCATTCGGTTTGAATTCAAAGAGGGTAAAAAACACATTTTGCAAATGGAACCCCAGGCTGCTCAACTCAGTTCTTTCATGCCATTACCTCCCCAGATGAGGTCAGCGGTCTCCAGTTATTCACAATTAATTCTGTCAACCACGCACATGTCAAAAAAATACAACTGCCAGATTTTGTGAGTTGAACTGTTCCCAGCTCCCACCCACAGTCACACATATGTGGAAACTGAAGAGAGGGTCTCCAGACCCAGCTGAGACCGCTCATGTGGAGTTACTCTTGTGGACAGGAACAATCCTGGGCCAGTCCACCCTGGTTTTCCAGAAGGCATTCGGGCTTTCCAAGTCTTGGGCAATATTAGCCAGGGATTGTTTATCTGTTTTGATTGTTGTGCTCTTTCCAAGTTGAAGACATCTGTGAAGTGTTTTCTTGATTGCAAATGTGGACCCTGTTTAGTTTGCTTGTGTGTGTGTTTTGCTCCATGTTAGAAGAATCACCAAAAAGAAAGGTCATCTAGAGGGAAAAGATACTCGCCCAACAGGAAATGAGAAGGAAAAAAAAAAGCAGGAGTGATGTTGCCTCTACCATGATTTGTTCTGCACATACCAAGGGCCATGTGTGCACCAGTGGGTGATAGACGTTAGTATGGGGTCACAAAGAGTTGGACACGACTGAGCGACTAACACACACACACACACACACACACACACACACACACACACACACAGGCATTGATAGAACCTTCAGAAAGAACACATACTAAAGCCCCCAGCCTGGGACTTGCCAGATGGTCCAGTGGCTAGGACTCCACATTGTCAATGCAGGGAACCCGAGTTTGATCCCTGGTCAGGGAACTAGATTGAAAATCCCAGGTGTTGCAACTTGGACCAAGCACAGCCAAATAAAAATATTTATTTTGGACTTCTCTGGTGGCATAGTGGATAAGAATCCACCAGCAAATGCAGGGGACACGGGTTTGATCCCTGGTCCGAGAGGATCCCACATGCTGTGCAGCAACCAAGCCCGAGTACCACAACTACTGAGCCCGCGCTCTAGAGGCCCGTGCATTGTCACAGGAGAAGCCACCACAATGAGAAGCCCACACACAGCGAAGAGGAGTCCCACTTCCCACAGCCATGAGGACCCAGTGCCACCAAAAATAAATAAACACATTTTTTTAAGTTGTATAAAAAAATAAAATAAAATCAAGCCTCGAGCTGTGCTAAAACCTCGGCTCTGTTCTCATAATCTATATGACCTTGAGTTTGTAACTTCATCTTTCTGAGCCTCTGTGACCTTTTCTGAAAATTAGGAAGGGCGGTAGTAAATAATAATTATTGATTATGTTTATTGAATGCTTTCTCTGTGCCATGAGCCTTCTTAATTCTCACCGTAAGTCTTTGAGCTGAGTACTATCACCCCCATTTTACAGAAAACAAATATTCAGAGATGGAACACCTTTCTCATAGTCACGGAGTAAATGACAGCACTAACCCCTATGTTACCTGACTCTGGAAAATAAGCTCATAACATGGTTTTAACACAAAGGTTATGAGAATTTAGGGAGAAGATTCAAGGGAAGTGTCACCTCCTAACAGAATTATTCACTGGATGTATAGGCAGCAAAAGCAAAAATAAACAAGTGGAATGGCATCAAACTCAAAAGTTTCTGCAGAGCAAAGGAAATCATCAAGTGAAAAAAACAAGCTATGGAATGGGAGAAAATATTTGCCAAATGTAGATCTGATAGAAGATTACTGTCTGAAATATACAAGGAACTCCTACAACTCAACAGCAAAGAAACAACCCAATTCAAAAATTGGCAAAGGAACCAAATAGACATTTCTCCCCAAAAAGGAGATACATATAGATGACCAAAAGGTACAGGAAAGTATGCTCAGCAGGGAAATCAAAACCACAAGGAGACATCACCTTGGGCCTATTAGGAGGACTATTATCAAAAAAACAAGAACAAAAATTAGCAAGTGTTGGTAAGAATGTGGAGAGAGAAAACCCTTGAATGCTGTTGATGGGAATGGAATTTGGTGAAGCGACCAAACAAGCGGAAAACAGTATGGAAGTGCCTCAAATAATTAAGCACAGAACTGCCATATGAGCCAGCAATTCCACTCTTTGGTATTCATCCAAAGAAACTGGAATCAGGATCTCTAAGCCATATCTGCATTCCTTACAGCATTATTCACAACAGCCAACAGCATGAAAGCAACCTAAAGGTCCATCAGCTGGTGAATGGATAAAGAAAATGTGGTATGTACACACATAAGAATATTATTCAGCCTTAAAAAAGGAAGGAAAGTCTGCCATTTGTGACAACATGGGTGAATCTGGAGGACATGACACAGAGTGAAATAAGCCAAACAGAAAGACAAATACAGTATGATATCACTTCTATGAGGAATCTCATAGAAAAGGGGTAGAACAGTGGTTGCCAGGGGCTCAACAGAAACAGGAGTTGCTCAAAGGGTGCAAAGGTTCGGTTATGCAAGATGAATACATCCTAGAGTTTTGCGTAGAGCACAGTGCCCATAGTTCACAACGCTGAATTGCATACTTGGAAATTTGCTAAGACAGTAGGTCTTATGTCATTATCTTATGAACAATCAAGGAAAGAAAGAGGGAGGGAGGAGGGAAGGAAGGAAAGAACTTTTGTAGTGATGGATAGGTTTATGTTATACAGGTAGAGATGGTTTCACGGGCATATACTTACTTATCTCCAATATCATCAAGTTGTTTATATTATATATGCACAGCTTTCGGTATATCAATTACACCTCAATAAAATGGTTTCTTTAAAGATTCTATTTACACCCCCCTCCAAAAAAAATATTGATACTACCTCCTAGGCATGACATAATCAATGAAAATAGATCAATGGACATACAGGTAGGTTCACTAAAACACGCACACACACAAGGAAACCTCCACTTCCAGAACTAAGGGGAAAAAAGAAAGGTGAGCAGAAAGAAACTTACAGGTAATAAGAGTCTCTCACTACAATGAAGCCATTGATACCCAACAATGAAAGGTCCGAGGCGGGAAGAGATTTGATGGAAATGTGATAGATGTGGGAAAAGACTAATAAAGCTTCTATTCTTCCAGAGACCCCCGGCCACTGAGGCACCAGGATGTGACATGGATTGAGCATCAGCTCCCAAGGGGCCAACAGGTCAAGACTGTTAGGAAACCCCTGTGGGCCAAACTAACAGGTACAAGGAGAACCCTCCATGTTAGAGACAGGCCAGTGAACACATGCACAGCATCAAGTAGACTCTTGGAGGGAGATTCAGAATCCATCCTTCTCATTCCAGATTCCCAAGAGGCATTTGCATGTGCAGCCGTGAAGGGGCACCATCTGGACTGAACCACCGCTGTGTCTGAATTCAATTGAGGAGCAGTGAGAGATGGGATTCTGGTCATCACCACCACGGTACTTAGAACACAAAGGGTGACGGTTTAGAACCCTTGTGGCAGAATTAGAAAAAAGAAAATCTGTGGATGATATGCAGAGCAAACCATTGATTACCAGTGAGAAGAAGGAAGAGGGCAGGGGCGATATAGGGGAGAAGGGCTAAGAGGCACAGATTCTTATGTACAGTACAAGCTACAAAGATGCATTGAAGAACACAGGGAATATAGCCCATATTTTTAGAAAAATATAAAAGGAGTATAACCTTTAAAAATTGTGAATCACAGTCTGGTACACCTGTAACATATATAAAAATTCTACTTCAATTAAAAACTTTTTAAATTCATGTATATATATATAGAGAGAGACTTTTTTTCTATACATTCCAGTATTTTGTTAATAAACAATGGATCACATAATACACTCTGTTTAGTAACCTTTTCTCATTTCATATAGAATGGATACATTTTCCTTTGCCCTTAAATAAAGATGTATTATTTGTATAGCATTCTGTTGTGTAGAACTTACTGTTCATTTATTTAATAGATTATATCTGATAGACATTTAGGTATTTGGGGTATTATAAACAGTGGTCCCATAAACATGTTTGTGGATTAAAAAAAAGAAAGAAATACCGATGAAATGAAGGTTGTCAGTAAAACTATCACGTGTACAAATGACAAAAGATCACCTACACATAAACAATATAAAAAACGAAAAAGTATGGAAGCAGAGTTCTGACTCACTGAACTTTCAGTTAACCATAACTCTTTTTTCTTATTTCACTTTTAGGGGGAAAAAAAAGAATGGATTAGAAAAACAAGTGAAGGTGGATTCAGAAATTTAGTCAAAGGAGGAGTCAGAACACATCTGACTTACTTTCCGGTACCTCCTGCATCTTTTGATCTATGTTCGCTACACTGTGCGCACCATGAGGATATAGGCCTCGTTTTTCTGTCGCTGCCGTGTCCTTAATACCTAGTGGAGTGTATAGTGCTTCCTAGGAGTGCAGTGAATGTTTATTAAATAAATGCTGACCCTTGTCCCACTCAAGTGTCTCCTATATATTTAAGCAACAAAGGAATATTTCAACCGTGATCATTATCGTCCAAGTCAAGAAAGTAAAAGTGTTAGTCGCTCAGTCATGTCCAATTCTTTGCAACCCCGTTGACTGTAACCCTCCAGGCTCCTCCATCCATGGGATTTTCCAGGCAAGAATACTGGAGTGGGTTGCCAGTTCCTTCTCCAGGGGATCTTCCCATCCCAGGGATCTTTCCTGACCCAGGGATCCAACCCAGGTCTCCCGCATTGCAGGCAGACACTTTACCATCGGAGCTACCAAGGAAGGCGAGAAAGGAGATGCAGATGTTTTAGAAAAGCTTTTCAAAAATGAGGTGTGGTGGATTCAAGATGGTCATAAATTATTTGCTACCCTTCTCACTGAGAGGTGACTGATTCCTTTCCTTGGAATCTGTACTGGTTCTAGTAAACTTTCTGATCGATAGAATCTGGCACAAAGGATGTTCTCAGATTTCCGAGACTAGGTCATAAGAGGCCTTCTGAGTTATACTTGGATCCCTTGGAACATTCTTTCTATGCCTTAGCGGCCATGGAAGCAGTTCATTTCTCTATGTTGGGGGAGAAACCACTTGTAGGTAGTTCATTGAGCAATTCTGACTGAGCCACTCTGCCAGCCAGACCCTCCAAGGCCCCAGAGAAATGAGTGAACCTGTTTTGGACACCCCCTGCTCTGCCCCTCCAGATCAGAAATCAGAACACTTTCTCTACAAAATGCCAGATATCAAACACTGAAGGCTCTGCAGGCCATCCAGCATCTGTTGTTCCTGCTCCACTCTTATAGCATGAAGGCCATCATAGACAGTATATAAAAGAATGGGCATGATATATAACTTGTGAACAGAAAAAAAAATCCTAAACTTGGAAGCAATCTTACTGAAAGGTGAGTGATCCATAAAACGATGTACAAATATATATGTTGACCTAAAATATGTTCAGAGCTTATTGCTAAGTAAAAAGTACACCCTGCAAATGTTGTAAGCCTGCGAATTAGAAAAATACATGTAGAATAATAAATATATTTTTAGTATTGTCTATTTCATTGAAATAAAAGTGTGTATCCCCAAAGAAAATTCTCTGAAGGAATGCTCTCAAAGCTTTAAACAAAGAATATTTCCACTGATTTTCCAGATGAAGAACATGCGCAACAATTTCATTATCTCTGTTTTACATATGTATTTTATTTGATCTTTATAAGGACATTTTACCTTTGAACCTGGAAAAATAGAAATTACAGTGCGAAATCTGAAAAGGGAAAAAAAAAAAGAATGAGCATGGCTGTGTTCCAATAAAACTTTATTTACAAAGACAGTTTCCAGGCTGGATTTGGTCTGCAGGCCATAGTTTCCTGACCTCTGCTCTAGACCACCCCAAGTGACTTCTGTGAATGCTGCAAGGGACAGAAGAATTACCCAGCTGAGCCCTGCCCATATTCCCAATCTGCAAAACCTTTTAAAAATGTAACAAATTTTGTTTTCAAGCTACTGAGTTTTGGGCAGTTTGTTATGCAGCCATAGATAACTGGAACAAAAGAATTACAACCTAAAAAATGTGGGAGTGGGAGGGAGGTAGGGATAACTCTCAGTCCATCCCCACAAGCATGACAGTTGCTAATGTCATATGTGAAGATGGAGTAGAAAATAAAAATGTCATCACTTAGGACTGGATTATTCTAGCCAGAAGTAAGGAGATTTTAGCTAAGACTGAAAGAAGATGAGGGAAGGCTGCAGAGAAGAGAAATAGAGGGTTGCAGGACAACCTTGATTCAGAACTCTGGGGGACGGAGGGCACCGTTGGTGTTATTTTCTACATGAATGGTGCCCCCTACCCCTGGAGAAGTTCATCCTTGTAGCCCTGGTTAAGAAAGAGCAGGAGGTTGCCTATTAAATAGGCTTTGGAGTCAGATGCATCTGGGTTCACATCCAGCTCCATATCTTACATAGGGCACAATCCCAAACAAGCTTTTTAATCTCCTTGAAGGTCACTTTCCTTACTTTAAATAGTCCTTAGTTCTGGTATTTCCCTGGTGGTCCAGTGGCTAAGATCCTGAGCTCCCAATTCTGGGGACCTGGCTTCTATCCCTGGTCAGGGAACTAGGTCCCACACGCCACGACTAAGAGTTTGCATGCTGCAACTAAGACCTGGCACAGTCAAATAAATAAAAAATACAAATAAATATTTAAGTAAATAAGTAAATAGTCCGTAGTTCCTAAGGTGCTTGTAAGAATAAGTGAGGCTCTATATGTTAAATTTGGTACAGGATAAGTGTTCAGTAAACAGAGTTTAACATATATTCATAAATAAAGAAAAAATCTACAGGTGCAATAAGACACTGCTCAATGGAGCCAAGTAGGTGATTTTTTTAGAGCATGAGTTCATAAAAGTCATCAATCATGCCTGGAGCCTTCAGTCAAAAATTGTGAGGCACTTTAACACATTATCTGATGTCAATGTGCTTAAGAATCACCTTGGGGTCTTTGCTGAAATGCATATCCCCTTCCTCCCCTCTCCCCTCTAAGAGATTCAGATTCAGCAGATCTGGGATGGGATCCAGGGATTTGAGTTGTTAACAAGCGCCCCAGGGTTTGTTCATCCAGAAAGTATTCTGGTCGCACTTTGAAAAATTTCTTTCTGTAAGCCCCATGCCCTGAGGAAACAGCTCAGGGAGGTAAAGGACTTGCCCAAGGTCATCCAGCTGGATGGTGGCAGAGGCAGGTTTGGTTTTTTTTTTTTACTACTTTAACTTTTTATTTTATTTTGGAATATAGCCAATTAACAATGTAGTGATAGTTTCAGGTAGACAGCAAAAGGACTCAGCCATGCATTTACATGTATCCATTCTTCCCTACCATCCAGGCTGGAGACAGATTTTTAAATCCATGTCCTGTACTCTAGGTACTCGACTACATCTGCCTGCAAACCAGGTGTGATGACTGTGGCTGCATTTACTGCACTCCCAGGTCTCCAGCCAAAAACAGCCTGACTTTGGGAATCTTCCCACCCAGTCATCCTCTTATACAGATGGACAGACTGAGACTTCCAAGGTGGCAAGCAGTCACCTATCTTCTGTTTGCAGAGAGAACAAAAGCCCGAACTCAGCCCAGCACACGTTTCTGTCCCCCATTTTCAGTCTTTGCACCAAAACAAAGGTTTGTGGCACACTAAACAAACCTGACATGAGGTCTGGTCATGGTAAACTGAAGCCAAGAGTGATCAAACCCCACTACTTCCCACTCCACCATTTATCTCAGCGTTAATGTTAAAAGTGATGGAGAAGCAGTCACCAAAACCATCATGAAATCAGTCCTTTCTTGTCTAGCAAAATCAGTCTCAACCTGCTGCTCTATGATTCCATGTTATGGTCCTGAGATCAGTCTAAACAATCCCTTTCTATAATTAAAAAAATATATATTCCACTGCTAATGTTCCCAGCTCCTTTTAGTGAAGGGGCAGCTTCCAGATGGGATGACAGAGGCCGGACGTGTGAGATGGCTCAGGCCAGCAACACAATGAGCCATTACAAGTTCTGTTTATTTTATTTGGACAACACTTCTTACAAAAAGGGAATTAAAGACTGGAGTCTGAACCCTCTCAACTGTTCTGGACAATGCAAAGTCCATCCCTTTAAACACAAAGTGTTGTTTGGTAATCAGGCTACAGACCCAAACATACATACGTACATGCATCCCTCTCGACGTTTATGTTATGGGTGGACTTTCTCCGCCAAGTGTATATATTTAAGGCCAACTTCTACATAAGTCTGGGTACAATAGAGAAAAGCACTCTTAGTCTTAATTTCTTAATCCTTAAAATGAGAAAAGAAAAAACCAGTATCAACAAGGTTTTCATAAACAGTCAATAAGCATAAAGACTTTGCAAGATTTCAGGCACATGTCAAAGTGTTAGTCGCTCAGTCATGTCCGACTCTTTGCGACCCCATGGATTTTAGCCTACTAGGCTCCTCTGTCCATGGAATTCTCCAGGCAAGAATACTGGAGTGGGTGGCTGTTTCCTTCTCCGGGGGATCTTCCTGATCCAGGGATTGAACTCAGGTCTCCTGCACTGCAGGTGGATTCTTTACCGTCTGAGCCACCAGGGCAGATGTTAAATCAATCACAAGTGGTCGTGACAGCCGTAGCAACCGGAGGGCATGGTTATGAGACACTCAGCATCAGGAATTAGACTATTTGGGTTTGTGATTATAGTTGCCACAGTTCTTAGCTCTGGAATTTGGAGGGAATGACTCAGCCTTCATCCCCTCAAATGTAATATAAGGAGGTTAATAATAGCATCTAACTTCTAGGATGGGGAGTTTGAAAAGAGTAATCCATGTGAAGTGTGTAGCCCAGAGTAAGTGCCCAACAAGTATTGACATCTAATGCCTTTGTCTAGCTAATCTACAAATGGAGCTTAGTTTGTTCTTTCTCTATTTTTGGTTGCGCTGGGTCTTCGTTGCTGCGTGGGGGGTTTTCTCTAGTTGCGGCTACTCTGGTTGTCCTGCGCAGTCTTCTCATTGTGGAGCGCATGTTCTAGAGCACGGGCTTGGTAGTGGCAGTGCCATAGGCTTAGCTGCCCCACGGCATGTGGACTCTTCCCCAGTTAGGGATGGAACTCATATCCCACGCATTGGCAAGTAGATTCTTAACCACTGGACCACCAGGGAAGTCCTTGAGTTCTTCTTTAAATGATAGACCCGAAGTCTCTAGATCCTCCAGCTTATTTCCCATGTGGCTGGTTTGAGAAAGCTGATCGGGTTGTTTCACTCAGGGCCCCCAAGAACCCCTGTCTCTCTTCCAAAAGAGAACAGAACACCCAGACATCTGTCCCCAAAACATCCTGCTGCTGCTGCTGTTGCTGCTGCTGCTAAGTCGCTTCAGTCGTGTCCGACTCTGTGGAGAATGCTAAAGCTGGGAGGGACCACGGGCCGAGCTACTCAGGTGATTTCCATACTTGAGTTTGACTCAGAATCACCTGAAGAACCCTGCGAAAAATATAGGTTCATAGCACTTGGGCCGGAGAAGGCAATGGCACCCCACCCCAGTACTCTTGCCTGGAAAATCCCATGGATGGAGGAGCCTGGTAGGCTGCAGTCCATGCGGTCGCTAAGGATCGGACACGATTGAGCGACTTCACTTTCACTTTTCACTTTCATGCATTGGAGAAGGAAATGGTAACCCACTCCAGTGTTCTTGCCTGGAGAATCCCAGGGACGGGGGAGCCTGGTGGGCTGCCGTCTATGGGGTCGCACAGAGTCGGACACAACTGAAGTGATTTAGCAGCAGCAGCAGCAGCCCTTGGGCGGCAGATTCTGATTCCATCAGGCTAGTGCTTGGGAAACTGCGTTTTGATGTCTTTAGCCCTGGTGATTCTAACATGGGGGTTCAACAATGGCCTTTTGGAGCTACCAGTCCAATTTGTTTATAGCAGAGGAGGAAACTGAGGCTCAAAGAAAGAGAAGAACTTGTCCAAGACCAACCAGTGGCACAGATGAGACTTTAATTTGGGCTTCTGAATCATCTAAACCCTCTTCTGTATTTTCCCCCCTCTGGTTGCCCTTGTCCTGAGAACAAACATGGGGGAAATCCCAGCCCCTTTATTCAGTCTCTAGGTCTCAGAAGACCCTGCAGCCTCCTACGAGAGACCAGCTGGCTCCCAGTTCATCGCTACATCCCCACTTTTACAGAGGTACGCCCTTTCCACACTCCACCTTTCTTCTTGCTTGAGCAGAGTTCAGAAAACAGCTAAAACCAAACTGAGGGATAGAAGCAGAGTGGGCTTTCTTTGATTTTGGTTTTGGTTTGTTTTTCATTTTTATTTTATATCGGAATATAGTTGATTTAAAATGTGTTAATTTCAGGTATACAGCAAAGTGATTTAGTTGTACCTACACATGTATTTGCAAGTGTGTGTGTTAAGCTACTTCAGTCGTGTCCGACTCTGTGTGACCTCATGGACTGTAGCCCACCAGGCTCCTCTGTCCATGGGATTCTCCTGCTAAAAATACTGGAATGGGTTGCCATCCCTTCTTCCCGTGTCTCTTGTGTCTCCTGCACTGGCAGGTGAGTTCTTTACCACTGAGCCACCTGGGAAGCCCAACACATTTATCTATTCTTTATCAAATTCTTTTCCCATTTGGGTGATCACAGAGAACTAAGCAGAGTTCCCTGTGCTAAGCAGCCCTTAAAACTATTAGCAGACCTTTAACACTGGATGGACTCAGAATTTTTTTTTAATATTTAAATGGTTTTAATATCTCTGATTTCAGTGTCAGATTGAGGACACTCCCTGGTATTTAACTGTATCTATCAGGTGCAGCAGCTCCGTTAAATGGCTGTTAGACTTTCAGTGGCTGGGCACCACTCAGTGCTATCAAAATCTTTCATCTCCAAAAGCCACAAGACCAGGGCTCTTTCTCCGGTTTTTGCATGAGGTTATACAGAATTTAGGAGCAAATAGGATTAATGTTTCAAAGCTTTTGGAGATACTTGGGTAAGTACACCTGATAGTCTAGATTCTGGGGGCTCTGGAGACAGCGTTTATGTGTATATACTTTATAGGGCAGACTTTGTTACGGCCCCCTAATGGAGGTTCCAATCAGGACAGGAAATAAGATTGTATACAGAAACCCGGAGATGAACAGAGTATCTGGTGACAGGCCATTTTCCCAGCCACGCTGGCACGCTAGCAGACTGGCTGGGAGGGGAGAAGAGCTAGCTAAAGGCTCTGAGCAAGAGCACGACCTTTCTCTTGTCTGTTTGTTGACCTCCGCTAACACCTTGGTAATGAAGTGACAGTACAGATGCTCCATGAGTGTTTAGCAAAGTTCAACTCATCTCAGTCTATTCAGTAGGGGACTTCCGACGCTTCAGGCAGGAACCGTGGGAAGCTGACGTTGACAAGGCAGAGACAACAGACAGAGAAAAGGGAGTGTGGTTGCTAGTCGCTCACCAGCTGTGTGACTTTGGGCAAGTTGCTTAACCTTTCTGAGCCTCAATTTATCTATCTATAAAATGGGATTGATAATAGTGTCTCTGGATGTAGTTAGTTATGTGCTATATGAAAGCCTCCAATAGGTCATTGCTGAGGGTTTAGTTATTATTATTTGGATGGTTCAATATCGTAGTATCTTAGATGCCTAGCCCCTAGATAAAGAGATCCTGCTATGCCCCCAAAGACATTATTAATTGGGGTTTTTATGTTTGCAAGGGAGAGAAATTCAACTCAAATAGACTTAAGGAAATAAAAATAATGTCTTGATTCACATAAAAAAAGTCTAGAAGCAGAGCTGTCTGCCTTTAGGCATGACTGGATCCTGATACTCAGATGATGCCATCTGGATTTCATGTTTCTTTTCACAGTATGGAGATTCCTTAGAAAACTAAAAGTACACTTACCATATGGTCCAGTGATCCCACCCCTGGGTTTACAGCCAGAGAAGACTATAATTCAAAAGGATACACGCACCCCGATTTTCATTGCAGCACTATTTACAATAGCAAAGGAATGGAAAGAACCTTGAGGTCCATCAATAGATGAACAGATGAAGAAGATGTGGCGTATGTATACAACGAAATACTACGCAGCCATGGAAAAGGGTGAAATAATGCCATCTGCTGCAACGTGGGTGGACAGAGAGACCATCGTACTAGGTGAGGTAAGTCAGAGAGAGAAAGACACACATCAGGTGATATTGCTTCTATGTGGAATCTAAAAAAATGATAGAAAGGAACTTATTTGCAAAACTGAAATATACTCATAGACATAGAAAACAAACTTATGGTTACCGAAGGGGAAAGGGGGAAAGGATAAATTAGGAGTTTGGGATTAACAGATACACACTACTATATATAAAATAGATAACCAACAGGACCTACTATATAGCACACGAACCTATACTCAATATCTTGTAGTAATCTATAAAGGGAAAAAAATCTATAAAAGGATACACACACACACTTATGATAGAGTCACTGCTTTACACTTGAAGCTAACACAACATTGTAAATCTACTATACTTCAATTTTTAAAAAGTGGTGCTCTCAATAAAAAGTATAAAGAAATAAACAAATAAACTTCTTTGATTGATTACTCTAAAAAAAAAAGAAGAAGAAAAAACTACCTGAAGCTTCAGTGACAGTCCTCATACCTGGCTTCCTGTCTGAACCGTCCTGTCACTCTGTCCAAGAGTGTTCTCTGACTTAGAGTATGCTCAGCCCAGGAGGGGCATACAGGAACTGCCAGGGAGTGGATATCCCAGGAGCATCCCACATCCTGTGATGGGAGGAGCTGATGGATAAACACCCAGCTTCCTCACCCACCGTGGAAAAGCCTGAGATGTCCACAATGTCTCTCAAAGGCTTGGAGGCATGGAACCTCATTTGCCCAGTAGGGCACCTTTCCTTGGCTTTCTCTCCTATCCTGACTCACTTCCCCACCCCCTCCCAGTGCTTCCTGGGTTCACATGTCAAAGAAATCCCGTTCACCCAAATCCTTGCCTCAGGCTCTGCATTTTGGAGAACCCAAACTGGGTCACTACCAGATCTCATCACTGAGAAACACAACTAGGGCCCCCATGTGGCCTGCCCATGTGAAGCCCTCCATTGCCCTCAGAAGAGATAGGTCCCTTATTAGGGAGCCCAGGGTTCTCAAGCTCTGCCCCACTGACTACTCTGACTTCATCTCCTGTTCTCATATACTGTTTCTTAGGGTTCTTGGAGTATCTTGAAGATGCCATAATGGATCCTGCCTATAAGACTTTAAACATTCGATGAAAGTGAAAGTGGAAGTCACTCAGTCGTGTCCGGCTCTTTGTGACCCCAAAGACTGTAGCCCAGCATGCTCTTCTGTCCACAGAATTCTCCAGGCAAGCATACTGGGACAGGTTTCCATCCCCTCCTCCAGGGGATCTTCCCAACCCAGGGATTGAACCTGGGTCTCCTGCATTGGAGGCAGATTCTTTACCATCTGAGCCACCAGGGAAGCTTTAAGCTCTCTTTCTGACCCCATCTTGCCCATCAACCACATCTTGATTCAGTGAACTCATATCATTGATGATGAATTCAAGGATATCGTTGTCTTAAAACTTCTTCTTAACACCACCCCTAACCCCCAGCCTTGCAAGCAGGATTAAGTATTCACTCCTCCACTTCCCACCCCCCACATGCCTCAGTCAGACTACCTGCTGCCACTCCAGGATATTAAATGTTTCCATGTACATCTTTCCCATTCGACAAAGAAACTCCCAAGAGTAATGATAATAATGTCTTCTTTCATCCTCAAATCATAGTACAGGAACGAGCACCTTACAAGCAATTACACAATGTTTGTTGAATGAATGAACAAGCAAATACTCTTGAGTAGCCCAGGAAATCTTAACACCCATTCCCACCCCTCTGCCCAAACTTGCTTCCTAAAAAAATAAAAAATAAAAAATTATTTTTTACAGGGGCTCCAAATTTGACAGAACGTTGGTGTGCTGAATGTGTATTTATGATCTTCAACCCACTGGCTGGGAAGTTGGCTTAGAATAAGGACTATGAAGATGATTCATAAACTGTTCAGTATCAAGGAAACACGGTGTTGCTTGTATTACAAATAATGGCACAATTTAGAAATAACAAAAGTAAGAGGCCAAGTGCCTTGTCCAAGGCCATATGAGAAGTAAATAGGAAAGGCAGGATTAGAATGAAGTTTCTGACTTTTGTCTCCATATTTTCTATATATAAATAAGCATCTTCTTCAAGTAAGAAAGCCCTGAAAGCATGGCCACAGGTGTGGGAATAGTAGACAATTCAATCCTTGCCTAGAGTGAAAACAGAAGAATTAGAATTAAGTAAACTATAAAAACAGCTACCATTTGAGTGCCTGACCTAGGCCCTTTATATACATTACTTGTAAGCTGTGTGATGGAATTTTTTATTGGAGTATAGTTGCTGTATGATATGTCAGTTACAGGTGTACAAAATAGTGATTCACAATCATTAAAGTTATGAGCACCGAAGAATGGTTGCTTTTGAACTGTGGTGTTGGAGAAGACTCTCGAGAGTCCCTCGGACTGCAAGGAGATCCAACCAGTCCATTCTGAAGGAGATCAGCTCTGGGTGTTCTTTAGAAGGAATGATGCTAAAGCTGAAACTCCAATACTTTGGCCCCCTCATGCAAAGAGTTGACTCATTGGAAAAGACTGTGATGCTGGGAGGGATTGGGGCAGGAGGAGAAGGGGACGACAGAGGATGAGATGGCTGGATGGCATCACCGACTTGATGGATGTGAGTTTGAGTGAACTCTGGGAGTTGGTGATGGACAGGGAGGCCTGGCGTGCTGTGATTCATGGGGTCACAAAGAGTCGGACACGACTGAGCGACTGAACTGAACTGATGCTCAATTTATAGTTTCATAAAATCCTGGCTATATTCCCCATGTTATACAATATATTCTAAATTGTTTTTTTGGCTGTGCCACAAGGTATGTGGGATTTTAGCTCCCCAACCAGGGATCAAACCCGAGTCCCTTAAATTGGGAGCCTGGAGTCTTAATCACCAAACCGTCAGGGAAGTCTTCAATATAACTGACAATAATTTTTGATGACTATTTCAGCACCAATTTACAGATGAGGAAATAGAAACTCACAGGGGTTAGTTAGTTATCCAGTTATCTGAAAAGAGGTGAGGCTTGGATTCAAACCCAGAAATGGACCACCTCCTACTTCCAACACTTCTCAGAAAATAAGAAAAGCCGGCATTATTAAGCAACAACTATGTCCTTCATACTTACTTTCATCCTCAGAATAATCCTGCAAGGTCACTTTGGTTATAATTTTCCCAATTTTGCAGACAAAGAAACTGTGTTTTCCTGCAAGGTATAATGCAGAGACATTACCCTGCCAATTAAGGTCCATCTAGTCAAAGCTATGGTTTTTCCAGTAGTCATGTATGGATGTGAGAGCTGGACCATAAAGAAAGCTGAGCACCGAAGAATTGATGCTTTTGAACTGTGGTTCAAAAGAGAAGACTCTTGAAAATCCCTGGACTGCAAGGAGATCCAACCAGTCAATCCTAAAGGAAATCAGTCCTGAATATTCATTGGAAGGACTGATGCTAAAGCTGAAACTCCAATACTTGGGCCACCTGATGCTAAGAACTGACTCATTTGAAAAGACCCTGATGCTGGGAAAGATTGAAGGCGGGAGGAGAAGGGAATAACAGAGGATGAGATGGTTGGATGGCATCACTGACTCTATAGACATGAGTCTGAGTAAACTCCAGGAGTTGGTGATGGACAGGGAGGCCTGGTGTGCTGCAGTCCATGGGGTCACAAAGAGTCAGACACGACTGAGTGACTGAACTGAACTGAACTGAAAAGTCGCTTTCTCAAAATCAGAGACAGAATGAGATCTTGGTCCTTTTGGACAACAGAGATCATTTCTTTCCATGCCTTTTCACATTTCTTGATTCTAGAAGTCCATCAAAACACACAAAGAGCTCTTTAGAAACTATGGGGACTTCCCTGGTGGTCCAGCGGTTAGGACTTCACCATCCCATGCAAGAGGTGGAAATTCCATCCCTGGTCAGGCAGCTACGATCCCACATGCCTCACTGTCAAAAAACCAAAACATAAAACAGCAGCAATATTGTAAAAAATTCGATAATTTGAAAATGGTCCACATCAAAAAAAAATTTTTTTTAAAAGAGAGACTATAAATCTCCAGACCCCATCCTTGAAAGCCTGATGTAATAATTGCCACCACAAAGAAACAAATGTGGAAACATGTTGGGGGTGGGGGGTGAAGCTCAAGGAAAATGGGCGGCTTTTTCCAAGCTAAAGTGTAACGGAGAAATCCAGATGGATTTCTGCCAGGGTACATCCACCATCTTAGTACTGACAAGGCTGTAATCGAGGAAGCAGAAAACTAAGACCTCAGCTGGGTCAAGACAGCAGAGAGGGAGCATCATAAGAATAAAAATAAAGTATGAGCTTGCTTTAAGGTGGGGATTTCAAACCAGCTCTCTTGAACTGGTTAAGTAAGTGCTAACAGAGCTACACAAATGGCTACGTGGCAGCTGTGAAATGCAATGAATTTGTTCCAAATTCACACACACGGAAAGGCATCTAGGATGTGAAAAAAAGCAGTTTGTGAAACACCATGAAGAGTCTGATCCTGTTTGCATGTATAGTGTGAACTATACTTTTTATACCATAGTACTATCTAGTATAGTATTGTTTGCTGTTTGGCTGCTAAGTCGTATTTGACTCTTTGTGACCCTGTGGACTGTAGCCCGCCAGGCTCCTCTGTCCATGGGATTCTCCAGGCAAGAACACTAGAGTGGGTTGCCATGTCCTCCTCCAGGGCATCTTTCCAATCCAGGGATCGAATCCGTGTCTCCTGCGGCTCCTGCTTTGCAGGCAGGTTCTTTACTGATGACCACCAAGGAAGCCCCTTTCTTCCTCCTATTTATTCTTAATTGCTTGAAAATTCTAAAAACATATATTCATTTGTATCTGGATTCATTTGAAAATTAAATCAAATTATCTCTTGTCGATATCCCCCGATAATCACCGATGGAGACATTTATAGGAGACTCAGGAGACATGAGTCTGGAGACTGGAGACAGAAAGAGGAAAGTCTAAGATAGACTTCCCTGACCCTCCTCCCGGCCTCTGTTTTTTTTTTTTTTTTTTGGTCGGGGGTCACCATCTGTAGATTTGTTCTGCACAAAAATAAAGCCATCCATCTCCCTTACTGTGGTGTCATGTAAGCTCAGGAAAAACCACAGCACTCAAGGGGGGCTCCGGGTGGAAAAGTCACTTATCTGCCTCGGCCGGGTTCAGAGCTCCCCCGAAGGCATCCTCCCCTGGACTCAGGGGGTGGGTTTTGTTTATCCCCCTGGCACACAATGAAATGTCGGGAACACATGCTCAGGGTGAGGTGGGGCCTGACGAAGGTTAAAAATGGAACGGCGGCTTTGATCACCAGCCAACACCAATGACGCTTGGGGTTGGGGCCAGAGTGAAACGTCATGTTCCCTTGTTGTCTCTGCAGAAGGTGCAGACAGTCCCCTCCTGACTCCACAAGCAGACAGAGCCCCAGAATGGAAAGTGGGGGCGGGGGGGAAGGCTGCAGACAAAGAGAGCTGGAGGAAGCTGGCCTCCTCTGGGTGGGCCAGGGGACTTGCTCCACTTGCAGTGGCAAGACAGCTCAGGATTTGCAGTGGAGCCTTCGCTGGAGGGCCCACTGGAGAGCTGACATGACAGAAGTCAGCAGTCCAGGCAATCTCAGCTCCCCATCTGACCAATCTGTGGCTGCCATCTTGTCATCACTTCCCCACACTCTCGCTGTGGTGCCCAGAACTCCTATTCACCTGCACCCTCTTCACTCAACCAGCAGATGTGTGTTGAGAGTCTGGACTGTTCCCAAACTGGGCTGGGTGCTGAGGGTCCAGCAGTGAGACAGTTGAGAAGTGAGGTGGGTGAGTATAGAGGGCTTCCCTGGTGGCTCAGCAATAAAGAATCCATCTGCCAATGCAGGAGACGTGGGTTCAATTCCTGGGTGGGGAAGATCCCCTGGAGGAGGGCATGGCACCCCACTCCAGTGTTCTTGCCTGGGAGAACATCCAGGACAGAGGAGCCTGATGGGCTACAGACCGTGGGGTCACAAAGAGTCAGACACAACTGAGCGACTGAGCAGGCATGGACAGGTGAGTGTAGGCTGCAGGAGACCTGTGAGGGTGGTAATCCAGACTCGATGGGGGAGGGCGGGGGAAGAAGCCTGGAGAAAGACAGAGCTGCTGCTGCTGCTAAGTCTGTTCAGTCATGTCCGACTCTGTGTGACCCCATAGACGACAGCCCACCAGGCTCCCCTGTCCCTGGGATTCTCCAGGCAAGAACACTGGAGCGGGTTGCCATTTCCTTCTCCAATGCATGATAGCGAAAAGTGAAAGTGAAGTCTCTCAGTCATGTTCGACTCTTAGTGACCCCATGGACTGCAGCCCACCAGACTCCTCCGTCCATGGGATTTTCCAGGCAAGAGTACTAGAGTGGGGTGCCATTGCCTTCTCTGAAAGATAGAGCTACTTACCCTGAAAATAAAAGTAGAAGTATACTGGGACTTCCCCTGTGGCCCAGTGGTTAAGACTCCACATTTCCATTGCAGGGAGTCCAAGTTCCATCCCTGGTCAGGGAATTAAGATCCCGAATGCTGCCTGATGGGGCCATAAAATAAAATTGAAAAATGAAATAAAAAATAGGAGTATACCATGTAGAAGACCTGAGGGATGAGTATCTCAGGTGAAGGGAGCAAAGAGAGGTGAAGAAGAGATTGGAGGAAATGAAAAAGCAAAACACTGTTGGGAGACATGAGAAAACCCTCCAGATTACAGACTGCAACACAAACACTAGCTGCTTGGTTACTTTTACTATCAAATGGACCAACTGCTTTTCAGCGAATTGGGTGAAGAAATCATTATTCTAATCAGATTCATCACTTCTATTGAGCATGCCCTATGAGCCAATGAGGGCTTTCCTGGTGGCTCAATGGTAAAGAATCTGCCTGCCAATGTAAGAGACATGGATTTGATCCCTGGGTCAGGAATATCCCCTGGAAGAGGAAACAGCAACACATTCCAGTATTCCTGCCTGGAAAATCCCATGAACAGAGGAGCCTGGTGGGCTACAGTCCAAAAGGTTGCAAAGAATAGTACTCAATGGAGCATGCATGCTTACATATAAGCCAATAATTCATAAACGTAAGATCTCATTGCATCCTCACACCAAACAAATTTACCAGTTGAATCATCTGAAGGTCCAAGAGGTTATTTAAACCCATCAAAACCATGTAGCAAGTAAGTATATAAGGCAGGAGGGTCCAGGACTTGAACCTAGAGCTTCTACCATTTACAGCACTCAGTCTATTTTAGTAGAGATGGATTTCCTCACTGAGGTCCACTTGGGTGATTGAATCACCCCCGAGGTCAGAGATGAAGTCTTCCTCATCCATCCCTCCACTCATCAATATAATCAGTCCATTATTTGCACATTCATTGGCAGATCCTCATCTCTCTTGTTCTACATTGCCTTGCCCATCTCTCAAACTGGCTTCCAGAATATTCTCACATTCCAGATGATCAGAGACTACCTCAGTCTTCGAAAACAAAACGGTACCTATCTCAGAGCTGAAGGATTTTCTCTGCAGCTCTATTTCGGGTCATGTTTCTAAGTTCACCCAGTTGCTTTAACTGGTGTTAGATAGCAAAGCCCATTTTGGAAGTCCTTATGGGCTGGGCTGTGCTGTGGTTAGTCTCAGTTATGTCCGACTCTCTGTGACCCCATGGACTGTCTCCCACCAGGCTCTTCTGTCCATGGGGATTCTCCAGACAAGAACACTGGAGTGGGTTGCTATGCCCTCCTTCAGGGAATCTTCCCGACCCAGGAATGGAACCAGGATCTCCTTCATTACACCAGATTTTTTTTTTTTTTTATCAGCGGAGCTACCAGGGAAGGCCACCCCCCCACCATGGACTAGACCTTATAAAATCTGAATATCATAAGATGTTTTAAGGTCTAAGACATCAGTTAGAAATTTTAGGAGTAGAAATGAACTTTGAGATTATCTAGTTCACCTTCTGGTTTCACAAATTAAAGCATTAAAGTATAAAAATGAAGAGGCACCTTTCCTAAAAACATATGGATGTTTGATACAAATGTTTGTCATATGATACTTGGGATACACTTGGTCATAATCAACTAATTCTTGGTTTTAAAAAAACCTAACTATGGCTATTCAAACTCTTAAATGTTTTAGAGAATGAGAAGCTAAGACTTTTCATTTTTCCTTTTTGATAACAATGATGATAAAAGTCTCCATCCTTTCTTCTCATGCTGCTGCTGCTGCTGCCACTGCTAAGTCACTTCAGTCGTATCTGACTCTGTGCGACCCCATAGACGGCGGCCCACCAGGCTCCTCTGTCCACGGAATTTTCTAGGCAAGAATACTGGAGTGGGTTGCCATTTCCGTCTCCCTTTCTTGTCATAAGTCTGTAGAAATGTGAGAAGACTGTTAAGAGACTCTAATAGCTCCTAAACCTACTACGAGACAGAGTAGTTAATAGGCTATATCACAGCTATCATTTTGTAATGAAGATCTGAGATATATAGAGGGAAAAAAAGGACACATGCCTCCCTCCATCACCGAATACTTGCATAAAGAATAGAAGGATACATCTAGACTCAACAGTCATGTTAGGATGGAAAGCAAACTTCAAAGAAGATTTGTTATCAGAGATTTGACATCACCTCTGAGTGTCAAGATATGATGGATGATCCGGAGCTAACAGGGTTTAGAGTGGTCATGGAATCTTCTAGGTTAGAGAATTAAACTTTCAGATGACACCATTTAAGCTTGAGTCTAGCAGACTGGAGAAATAGGACATGGTGCCAAGGAATTCGGAGTCACTGCACACGGGACATTTTCCCTGATCCCCAAAGTTAAGACTCCCTCTTACAAGCTCCCTTCCAATGGACTTCTTCATTGGACTCTATTTATTAAATGCTCTCTTGATGTCCCTCCTTCCCAATGACCTGTCACCTCCCCAGTTCCCTAAGAAACAATATCTGTCTGCTTTGCCCTTGTACTTCTATTGCACTGCCTAATATGTACTGAAATCTGTATGCAGGTCAAGAAGTAACAGTAAAACGGGACATGGAACAAGGGGCTGGTTCCAAACTGGGAAAGGAGTACATCAAGGCTGTATATTGCAACCCAGCTTATTTAACTTATACACAGGGTACATCATGTGAAATGCCAGGCTGGATGAAGCACAAGCTGGAATCAAGATTGAAAGGAGAAATATCAATAACCTCAGATATGCAGATGACACCACCCTTATGGCAGAAAGCGAAGAGGAACTAAAGAGCCTCTTGGTGAAAGTGAAAGAGGAGAGTGAAAAAGCTGGCTTAAAACCCAACATTCAAAAACCTAAGATCATGGCATCTGGTCCCATCACTTCATGGCAAACAGATGGCGAAACAATGGAAACAGGTACAGACTTTATTATCGTGGGCTCCGAAATCTCTGCAGATGGTGACTGCAGCCATGAAATTAAAAGATGCTTGCTCCTTGGAAGAAAAGCTATGACCAATCTAGATAGCATATTAAAAAGCAGAGACATCACTTTGCTGAAAAAGGTCCTTCTAGTCAAAGCTACGGTTTTTCCAGTAGTCATGTATGGATATGAGAGTTGGACCATCAAGAAAGCTGAGAGCCGAAGAACTGATGCTTTCAAACTGTGGTGTTGGAGAAGACTCTTGAGAGTCCCTTGGACTGCAAGATCAAACCAGTCCATCTTAAAGGAAATCAGTCCTGAATATTCATTGGAAGGACTTATGGTGAAGCTGAAACTCCAATACTTTGGCCACCTGATGCAAAGAACTGACTTATTTGAAAAGACCCTGATGCTGGGAAAGATTGAAGGCAGGAGGAGAAGGGGACAACAGAGGATGAGATGGTTGGATGGCATCACCGACTTGATGGACGTGAGTTTGAGCAAGCTTCCGGAGCTGGTGATGGACAGGGAGGCCTGGTGTGCTGCAGTCCATGGGGTTGCAAAGAGTCAGACACGACTGAACTGAACTGAGCATTCCATTGTATGTGTACACCACGCCTTCTTTACCCATTCACCTGGCAATGGGCATTTAAGCTGGTTCCATGTCTTGGCTGTTGTGAGTAGTGCTGGAGTTGTGATGGACAGGGAAGCCTGGCGCGCTGCAGTCCATGGGGGCAGAGAGTCAAACACAACTGAGTGACTAACTGAACTGAATATGTAGTGGGTGTGTGTTAGTCACTCAATCATGTCTGACTCTTTGCAGTCCTATGTACCTCGCAGGCTCCTCTGTCCATGGAATTCTCCAGGCAAGAATACTGAAGTCGGTAGCCATTCCCTTCTCCAGGGGATCTTCACAACCCAGGGATCAAACCTGGCTCTCCGATGTTGCAGGAAGATTCTTTACCATCTGGGCCACCAGGGAAGCCCTAGCATGTAGTAGCTAATCCATACATATCTATAATATTCAAGACCAAATACCTATGAGGATTGCACATGAATCGAAGGGCATCACCAAAGAGGATTATAGAATTTTCTCCTCCACAATTTTAATACTGGCCTTTCGTTGAGTAGTAGTGCTTTAAAAAAAACCTTATCAGACTCTTCACAATTAACATTGTTTTCTTGGTTTGTATAAAGCTAGTTCTCATTTACTGAGAGTTCACAGAAGATAGCAGATAAACAAAGAAGCTCATGGTTTCCTTAGCCCCAAATTTCTGGTCCAGGTGAAAAGAAAAAAGATGTGACCTCATTCACTCTGCCACCTGTTTCTATGAAAGCTGCTAGGCAGAATCAGAAATTGTTCTACTATGGGAAGCTCATTTTTTTTGGGAGCAATGGGCAGAAAGATGAAATCCTGGAAGCCACTAGAAACAGGTCTCTTAGATCCCAAAATCTCAGAAGGTGGCATTCACAAAGGAAATCTGGAACAGAGCCTTAAAAAAAAAAAAAAGGTTGCAACCTGCTAGACAAGGGGCAGGACTTCAACAAACAAGGTCAGTGACTCTTACAGAGATGCCATTCAGAGTAACAAACATGACTTTCTTGGTCTCCCAGTGACAGGTGACACCACCCCACAGGCGCCTCCCCAGCAAGGAGCGAAGAACAGTGTCATATTCATTCTTCTGAGGCTAAGCCGTCATCAACCTTTTTAAAACAATGCAGCTTTAACACCCAAGGAATTTGGCTTCAGGGGAACATCTTATATCGCTTCTATTGTAGTTGCTGGGTGGCATGGAAGTCTGCCAAGGGCTTCAAGGGGAGAAAAAGAAGTGAAAAAAAATGGGGTGATTATTCAAGAAAAACATTCCCAGCCAAATTGGGAGACAGGAAATTTACTGGTCTTTGGATGCTCCTTAGCTGGGTAAATTAAGGGTTGGTACATAGTGAGTTTTATCTCTGCTGGGTGTTCTGTTGGTCTGTAGAGAAGATAAGGAAGGGACTTGTCTGGCAGTCCAGGGATTAAGGTTTCACCTTCCAGGGCAAGGGGTGCTGTTTCAATCCCTGTGCTGGGAGCTAAAATCCCAGGTGCCTTGCAGCCATTAAACCAAAACATTAAAAAAAAAGAAGAAGAAGAAAAGAAAAGAAAGAAAAAGCAATATTGTAACAAATTCAATAAAGACTTTTAAAATGGTTCACATCAAAAAAAAAAAAAAATCTTGAAAAAAAAAGACAAGGAAAGCAAAGGAAACCACTTTGGGCAGCCAGTGCATTCTCTTTACCAAAACGCTCACAGAGCCACACCTGACAAATCCATCCTGGACTTTCATGCGCCACCGTTTTTACTGGATCGGACTGAGCCACCTCTCTCGGCTGTTCCCTCCTGGGAAGATCGAACTCTTGAGTTGGCACAAGCAGCATGACATCTGCTCTCTGACACTCTCTGATTGCTCTACATTAGGCAAGAAACTGTCATTTCTTGACGTTCCACTGTTCCTGTCTGTAACATACAGGCAGGTGATAATCCCAGCATCACTGGATTGTACAGATTTAAGGAAATAAGTGATGTAAAGGGTCTGATATAAGGAAGAAAATACGTATTCGTTTCCTTCTTTTTCCCTCAGTTCCTTCCTTAAATCCACTTCCTCCTGGACTTTTCTGGTGGCCCAGTGGTTAAGACTCCAGGCTTCCAATGCAGGGGGCACAGGTTTGATCCCTGGTTGGGGAACTAAGATCCCACATGGTCAGGGAACTAAGATCCCATATGCTGCATGGTATGGCAAAAAAAATTTTTAAGTAAAATATAATAATGCTAAATAAAGCTATTTGTGTAAAAAGATAAACGAATTCTTATTAACTGATAAGAACAACTTGATGAGAATTATTTTAATAAGCCAAATCTGAAAGATGAATAAAAAAAGAATTTCTCTGTTTGTAGTGAGAGAGGATCACAGGTCTGGGCAACTCCAGCACCAATCAGCTAGAACGCTCTCAGCCTTTCTGCGGGACTCAGTTTTGTGATCTGTACAATGGGAGACCTGCACGCTGTTTTTCCTCCCCTTACTTCCCACGGATCCTCTCCAGAACCCTGGACCCTCACTGAGCACAGTCTGAAAATCCTGAAACTATCAAATCCCCAAATTCTTTCCAGCTCTGCAATTCTGAAATATTATGATTTTATGTAAAATTAATAATGATAATCATAACAATACTGAATACGGGAAATCTGATGCAAAAAGAAGCAGTCATTGCACATAATCCAAAACCAAAGATAAATGACACCTTGGGTGGCTCATTTTTGTATTATCTGTGCTAAAATGCCTCTCTCAGTGGACATGGGTAATTAGGGGTTTCATGATGTGGTTTTGGTCAGCTTCAGTAATTTGTACTTTTGCATTCACAACCTCAACCATGGAAATACCCCAGTTCCCAGTCATCTGACCTCACATCAGATGTGAGGAATTATTAGCTAGAGCACTAAGAGACAGTCCCTATTACAAAATGCCATTACATTTCCTGTATAAAACATCGGTTATCAGAACACAGTTGCTAGTGCCCTCCAGAGTTTGCTCGTCTATAACTCACAACGTGGGACTTCTCTGGTGGTCCAGTGAAGACTACAGTCAGAGACCGTGCCTCCAATGCAGTGGCCCTAGGTTTGATCCCTGGTCAGGAAGCAAAGATCACATATGCTATGCGGCAAAAAAAAAAAAAAAACTAGTAATGCATTGGCCCAGGATAGGGGGTGGGGCCCCACCTGAATTAGTCTCCTTCCCATTTCATCACACACAAGTTCATTTTCCAAATGCAGCTTGTTAGTTCAGCATCTGGTTTGAAAAAGTGAAACAGCTCTGCAGACTCTTGTGTAAATAAATGGACGTACATTGGGCTGGACTTTGAGAATACTAGTGGTACCCAAAAGGATGAACCAATTCCTGGTTTGAGCCTTCATGATTGGAGCATGCTATCTTCTTCTCTGTTTTGGGCAACATCAAAGAGAAGCAATGTTCTACCAGAAATCTTATGAAACATTTGGTTGGTTACAAATGAAATTTCAACTGCAGAAAAGGCAAGAGAATGAACTCCGACTCAGAAGCAATATGGAGGTGCTCAAAGTAATCAATCAGAAGAACTGCAAGACATATGCTGAAGGTAGCACCTCAAAGTGGAAACAGATGGACTAATGTGTATTGATCTCCAATGGCTGTTGACACCCTTTTGAAAAAGAGGCAATAAAGGGCATTGAGGGAGTGCTTTAAGTGGAGAGAGGGGTAAACCATGGGGGATTCGAAAATCTGGGGCAAGGACTCTTTAGTGAACTCTGAGCTTCAATATAAAATGTTACCCTCAAGTCTTTTGTAGCCAACAGCTGGAAGGAAGCAAAGATGCCTGGGGGAGGGGGAGGGGGTTTCCATCACCACCTTACCAATTTCTCTGCTCTCACATGTTTATTTGTACCCTTTCATTATCTCAGCTTCCCCAGCTCCCCCGCCTCTGGATAGATGAACAGCAGTAACAGAACAACCCTGTTCTCACAGGAGATTTAGGCAGCATCTCAGCCCTCCTCCCAATAAATCCATTTTACCTTTTCATGTGTGTGTATGTATGTGTGTATGTGTGCATGTGTGTGTGTGTGTGTGCATGTGTGTGTGTGTGTGTGTTAGTCACCCAGTCCTGTCTGACTCTTTGCAATCCCATGGGCTATAGCCCAGTCCCACCAGGCTCCTCTGTCCATGGAATTCTCCAGACAAGAATACTAGAGTGGGCAGCCATTCCCTTTGCCAGGGGATCTTTACCTTTTTTTAGAGGGTCTCTATTTGATGCCTTTTTTATTGATACCAATGCACGCAAATGCTTTTATATTACATTTCACATTTTAGAATCATTTTAGACCTACAGAAAAGTTGAAAAGATAATACAGAGCATTCTCTATGTCCCCCTCACCAGTTTCCCCTACTGTTAACACCTAACTCAACTTTGGTACCTTTATCACAAGGTAAGAAACCAATACTGGTACATTTGTTACTTTTTTTAATTGGGGGTATAGCTGCCTGACAGTATTGTGTTAGTTTCTACTATACAATGAAATGAATCAGCTATATGTATACGTGTAACTCCTCACTCTTAAGCTTCCCTCCCACCCTTCCCCATCCCCCCCCTCTAGGTCATCACAGAACACCAAGCTGAGCTCCTGTACTCCAGCAAGTTCCCACTAGCTGCCTATTTTACACATGGTAGTGTGTGTCAATCCTACCCTCCCGGTTCACTCCACCCTCTCTCCCCCTCCCGATGTCCACACTTCAGTTCTCTATGTCTGCATCTCTATTCCTGCCCTACAAATAGGTTCATCTGTACCATTTTTCTAGATTCTCTCAGTTCAGTTCAGTCGTTCAGTCATGTCCGACTCTTTGTGACCCCATGAATCACAGCACACCAGGCCTCCCTGTCCATCATATACGTTAATATAGGAACCACACAATTCAAGTGCCACAATCTCCCTCCAAGCATTCCCTATGCATTTTTATCATATCTCAGGGGCATTGCCACCTCCCTCCGCACTGAGGTTCTAGAGCCCTTGAAATGCCATTATTAAGAGAAGGACTAAAGAGAAATCAAAAGGAAACATTCTTTGGGCTCCTTTTTTTTTTAGTTCCATCAACAAACTATGCCTTTGGTCTTGGCTGGTTGACTTACAGCTGGCATGGGATGCTAAGACAGCCAGAAGAGAAGGTGCGCTGTTGCATTCAGTTCAGTTCAGTCACTCAGTCGTGTCCGACTCTTTGCGACCCCATGAACACGAGCCCCCTGAGCACGCCAGGCCTCCCTGTCCATCACCAACTCCCGGAGTTCACTCAGACTCAGGTCCATCGAGTCAGTGATGCCATCCAGCCATCTCATCCTCTGTCGTCCCCTTCTCCTCCTGTCCCCAATCCCTCCCAGCACCAAAGTCTTTTCCAATGAGTCAACTCTGCATGAGGTGGCCAAAGTATTGGAGTTTCAGCTTCAGCATCAGTCCTTCCAATGAATATTCAGGACTGATTTCCTTTAGGATTGACTGGTTGGATCTCCTTGCAGTCCACGGAACTCTCAAGAGTCTTCTCCAACACCACAGTTCAAAAGCATCAATTCTTCGGCGCTCAGCCTTCTTCACAGTCCAACTCTCACATCCATACGTGACCACTGGAAAAACCATAGCCTTGACTAGACGGACCTTTGTTGGCAAAGTAATGTCTCTGCTTTTCAATATGCTATCTAGGTTGATCATAGCTTTCCTTCCAAGGAGTAAGCGTCTTTTAATTTCATGGCTGCAATCACCATCTGCAGTGATTTTGGAGCCCCCCAAAATAAAGTCGGACACTGTTTCTACTGTTTCCCCATCTATTTCCCATGAAGTGATGGGACCAGATGCCATGGTCTTAGTTTTCACTTCCCAACTAGTAGAAAAGGCACCCACAACAGAACGAACAACAGGTAGTGAATGGAGTTGTCTTTGTGGAAATCTTTAGGGATAGTCATCACAAATGGTAACTATCACAGCCAGAGCTGGGTGGGAAAGAGACTCTGATCACACTTTAAAAAATATATTTATTTTATTTATGTATTTTATTTGGGGCTGCATTGGGTCTTAGTTGTGGCATGCGGGCTTAGTTGCTCCATGGTATGTGGGGTCTTAGGTCCATGACCAGGGATTGAACCCTCATCCTCTGCATTGGAAGATGGATTCTTAACTCCTGGACCACCAAGGAAGTCCTGATCACACTTTCTGTTTCTACCCCTTCTTCCTATTTTTTTCCTTACCCCTTCCTTGATCAGTGATACATGAAGACAGCTTCTTTGGTCTTTTTGTCCATGGTTGTTTATAAGTATGGTCAAGTGGTTACGAATGGAACCACCAGGTATCTCCATGGGGGTGAGGGGGTCTTGAAAGAAGGTAGATGAGTTGGCCTGAGAGTTATGGGCTGTAGGAATACAGAGGGGGATGTATTCTAAGAGTTACATTGCTAACAAAAACAGACCGGGCTATACATACAGGTCGGGCAGAGGATGGAGAGGAAATCTTGGACCTTTCCAGACTGACAATACCCTCTAACTGGACTTAAACCATCCAGTCACCTCCCCCCATTCCTAAATGTACAGAATCGTCACTCAATATTCAGGGACAAAGGTCTCTCTGGGCTTTCCTCCCTCCTCATCTCTCACTCAAGGAATTTTGCAGATAAATCACCACGTTAATCCCCTTGCCTGAGAGTTATGGGCTGTGGGAATGCAGAAGGGGGATGCTGAAATGGGACTTGGGAACAGAAGGAAACCTTGGATGAGAAATTAAGGGTGAACTCACAGATGGGCAGCCCACCATCAGGAGAAGAGAGAAGAGGGTTGATCTAGGACAGGTGGGAATAGGAATGGTCATTTCAAAACAATGTAAGGTCAACAGGCAGAGAGAGAGGGGGTTCAGGGCAGTGGGAAAGGGAAAGAAGGAGCTGATTGCTTAAGGAGAAGAACAGAAAAAGAAAGCTCTGTTCCAACTGTGGGTGATGGTGAGAGGTAACCTTCCAAGATCTGATAGGGGCCCTCCAAACTTACAGAGTATTTCCTCCCGGGATAAGAGACCGACTGCCAATCACTCCAGAGACCTCTGCCAGACCTGTCCAGTCATCTCTTTCCACGTTGCCCTTATTTTGACCATGAGGCTTGTAGACACAGCACCCGATACGAAGGGGATGAGAACAACGGCAGACCCACCCCCTTCGGCCCACAGCTCTGGGTGCTGCTCCACTGACTTGCTAGTTTGGGCTCAGAAAGGCAGGAATTCTTGGCTTCCCATTTTTACTGGAATTCTCTTCCATTGCTGGTGCACATGCGCGCGCGTGTGTGTAGGTTAACACGATGTTGTGCCGAAACATCAGGTGTCTATTTTGCTGTTCAGTCACTAAGTCGTGTCCGACTCCGCAACCCCACGGACTGCGCTACACCAGGCTCCTCTGTCCTCCACTATCTTCCAGAGTTTGCTCAAGTTCATGGCCACTGAATCAGTGATGCTGTCTAACCATCTCATCCTCATCTGACACTAATTCAACTACTGAGAGAGAGGATGAGACAGATAGGGGAAAGAAGAGAGACAAGTCACAGAGACAGAGAGGGATAAAGTAAATAATATAAACTGAACTCTACACACCCATTTTACTCAATGAACATCTTATGACCCAGGGAAGGCTTCAGGTGTAAAATGTGCTTCTGTTGTTCCCCAAACTGGTCTAGTTCCCCATGTGTCTCTCAAAATGTGGTAATTTAATCGATTTGTCAAAGGTAATTTTGGATGAGAGTTTGGGATTAACATATACATACTACTATATGTAAAATACATAAGCATAGGGAACTGCACTCAATATCTTATGATAACCTATAAGGGAAAAGAAGCTGAAAAAGGATATATATACATATTTACATATGTATATGTATAACTATATATATATGTATAACTGAATCACTTTGTTATACACCTAAAACTAATACAACATTGTAAATCAACTATATTCTTATTTTTATACAAAGATAATTTCATCTTTAAGAGATATTTCTCACTGACTTCAGACTAACCCCACCATCTGTATGTTTGTTGGGGGCATGTAACTGTGTACTGTGTTTAAGTGGGCATATGTGCAGGCATGCTCAGTCACTTCAGTTGTGTCTGACTCTTTGCAACCTTATGGACTGTAGCCCTCCAGGCTCCTCTGTCCACAGGATTCTCCAGGCAAGAATACTGGAGTGGGGTGCCATGCCCTCCTCCAGGGGAGCTTCCTGACCCAAGGACTGAACCCATATCTCCTGCATCTCTGGCATTGCAGGCGGATTCTTTACCCACTGAGCCACCTGGGAAGCCCTGAATGGGCATATTCATGCTATGAGTATCAACAAACACATGTGGATATGTAGGTACTTGTTAGTGTAGTGTGTGAATAAATCGTGTCTGTAAGTAGGTGTGTGTTCCATATATGTTGCTGCATTTTGTACCATGTATACAGATATTCTTTTTTTTTTAACTTTTTGTTTTGTATTGAGGTTTAGCCAATTAAAAATGTTGTGATAGTTTCAGGTGAACAGTAAAGAGACTCAGCCATACATACACACATATCCATTCTCCCCTAAACGCCCCTCCCACCCAGGCTGCTACATAACATTGAGCAGAGTTCCCTGTGCTATTCCGTAGGACCTTGTTGGTTATTTTAAACATAGCAGTGTTGTAGACAGATATTTTGTTTGGTGACTGGATATGTCTATGCTGAGGGCAGAAGTGGATGGATTTAACACAGAGAGTGGGACACTGCAAAGGACAGAAATTCCTGTGAAGCTCTCAAATGTATGTTGTCCCTTCTTCTGAACACTCAAGCAGATTCTTATAGCTGAATTTATTCTTTCCTGCTGCCTAGACTTGCCCATCGTGAGTGCAGGTGTGCCTATGTGTGTGCCTGTGTGTGCACCTGTGAATCTGGCTCTACAAACTTGGACTTTCTTAGTTGTATTAGAAACTGACTCCAAGCACTGTGACATATGCCCTAGATCCCCCTTCATAAAGGAAGGATTTTATTGTCACTGTTGCTTGGGAGTGATGCTGAAAGATGGTCCTCTGGACTCAGCCCTCTTTGGATATTTCCAAGATGGAAGACGGTCTAGAGCCCACACTAGGTAACTAACATCAAGGTGTAAGAGACCAGACTTCTCACCCCAACCTGGGGCATCTGTGAAGGACCCATCTGCGCTCCAGATGCCCCATGGGCTGGCTGAGGCCCATCCTGGGCTCATGTCAAAGCTCAGTTTCTTCCTCCACCTAATCTTGGTTTCCTACCCTCCCTTGACAGTTATTGGCCCCAAGTCGTCTCCTTGATAAACTTCCTGCATGCTAATCTCCATCTCGGAGTCAGCTCATCTGGAGAAGCTCATCTGCCATGACACAGCGGGAACCAAAGTCTGGAATCACTGAGTCATAGTATGGAATGGATGTGAAGGGTCATCCAGTTGAGCCTCCCTCCCCTTCATTCAAACTGGTTCATCATCATGGTTCTGAGCTCAGACTCCGAAGTCATGCACGGGCATTCAACTAAATCCTACCGCTCAAAACAGCCACGTGACAGTGGACAAGTCCAACTCTTCTGGATCTCATTGTCCATAAACTAAGATAATAGTAGTGCCGACAGTCTAGGGTTATGATGAGAATTAAATGAGATAAGGCAGGCAGAGCCTTCAGTCAAGGGCCCAGCACACAGTAAACACCCCATAAATATTAGCATCTTTCACTACTTTGTTCTGTGCTTGCTGGTGGGAAAATGTGTAAGCTAGAGTTTCTTGGGAGGCTTAACTATATTTGATAAATTAATCACACAATAAATGCCATACCAATGGTCCTCTCTGTCAGATTTGAAATTCTCTTAAAAGAGGATTTGGGCACCAAAATCCTGGCAGCTGAACAGCAAAGGATGTCCGTGCTTGCCAACCCCATCTATTCCTGCTACTTCTCCAGCTACAAGTTTTAAAAGCTCTTGGGTAACCCAGACGCCCATGTAGCATAGTGGAGGCAGGAAGAGAGCTGACGGAGAGATTAAGCCTTCAAATGACATGAAGATGCATCAGGAAGTGGGGAGAGGAAGTGACCAGGAAGCAGTAAATCATTACCTTGCAGAGGAAGGTAAGAAACAAGGTCCCTCTGTGGCAGCCAACCTCCAAGATGGGCCCCCGAGATACCTGGCCTTTGCCATTCACATACTTGTATGCTCCCCTCCTCTGTTGGATAGGGCTGGCTTTCGTAACCAATAGGATATTGTGGAAGCATCAGAGGGTGACTTCCAAGGCTAGACAAGGCAATACAGCTTCCTCATCACACTCTCTCTCAGATCATTCATTTGGAAGGAAGCCAGCTGCCATGTTATGAAGACACTCAAGCAGCCCCGTAGAGGGGTCCACCTGTGGCAAGAAAACTCCTGCCAACAGCCATGTGAATGAACCATCTTGGAAGTGGCTCCTCTGACCACAGTCAAGCCTTCACATGAAACTGCAGCCCCAGCTGACATCTTGACAACACCCCCAAGAGAGACTTTGAGCCAGACTCACCCAGCTAAGCACCCCAAAGTCCTAAACGACAGAAACTCTCAGATGATAAATGTTTGCCCTGTTAAGCCTCTAATTTGGGGGGTAATAGGTATTTGGGAGGTAGTAGGTAACTGCTCGGAGAAGGCAATGGCAACCCACTCCAGTACTATTGCCTGGAAAATCCCATGGACGGAGGAGCCTGGTAGGCTGTGGTCCATGGGGTTGCTAAGAGTCGGACACGACTGAGCGACTTCACTTTCACTTCTCACTTTCCTGCATTGGAGAAGGAAACGGCAACCCACTCCAGTGTTCTTGCCTGGAGAATCCCAGGGACGGGGAAGCCTGGTGGGCTGCCGTCTATGAGGTCACACAGAGTCGGACACGACTAAAGCGACTTAGCAGAAGCAGCAGGTAACTGCTATATCATCACTTCTTTTTTTAGAGAAGATCCAATTTATCCAATTTCACTCATTAGCTTGAAAGTGAAAGTCACTCAGTTGTGTCTGCCTCTTTGTGACCTCATGGAAGTCCATGGAATTCTCCAGGCCAAAATACTGGAGTGGGTAGCCTTTCCCTTCTCCAGGGGATCTTCCCAACCCAGGAATCGAACCCAGGTCTCCTGCATTGCAGGTGGATTCTTTACCAGCTGGGCCACAAGGGAAGCCCAAGAATACTGGAGAGGGTTGCCTTTGCCTTCTCCAGGAGATCTTCCTGACCCAGGAATCGAACCAGTGTCTCCTGCATTGCAGGCTGATTCTTTACCAACTGAGATATCAAGGAAGCCCCCTCATTAGCTTAAATGCTATGAAATTGCCAATGTTGACCATCTTAACCATAAAAAAAAAAAAGGCAGTTCCATGTGGGACAATCTCTACAATGACCGAGGGAAGGGCTCAAGGGTCTGGACAAACACCAGCCTGTTTATGGAGTGATGCGCACTGTTCCAATAAAGAGCGCAGAGAGGCTGTGCTCCTGGAAGCCAGTGCCCTGCGAGAGAACATCCTTGCAGATCACCTGCCGCCACCCACTCCCCTCTTCCCACCCCGACCCTGGGGCAAGCAGGAGGACTTCAGAGGTCCTCCCAACAACTCTGTCTCTTTCTCAGTCTCACGGTGCTGTTCTTTACAAGCCCCCAAGTTCAACAAAGCTCCAAGCCCTTAAAAAGAAGTAGAAAGGCATCTTGCAACACAATTAGAGAGATTGGTTCAGGGGCCCCGCACACAGCACTCCATCCGGCAAAGCCTCAAAGGGTCCCGGGTGGACCATTTGCCGGCTTTCATTTCTCAGGGGCTGCTTCAGCAGGTGGCCACTAGCAGGTAGTCAATAGGGACCTTCTGGCTGAGGACCGGGGGCTGTTTGGAAAGGTCAAATCCAGGGGCCGGAGGGCACGGCTCAAGAGGTCATGAGGTCAGGACCCGTCACCGTGACAGATGAATCTAAGCCTGTCTCTGTCTCTTTCTCTCTCTCTGGAAGCAGGGCCAAGCCTCTTGAGACAGGAGAGGTGGGGGGTAAGTGGTGGAGCCTCACAAAGAAAGCTGAGTCTGGTGTCTGGCCGGCACCTCTCAACTGGTCTTCATTAGGCGGCTCGACAGCCTCTCTCTTCTGCCGCCCTCTGTCCCTCACTGATGGGGCGCTGTCACCAGACCTCTCAACTGTTCCTCATTAGGTGAAACAGTGCGCTTTTGTCCCGCATGAAGCCTTCTTTGTTCTGCCAACCCAGCCAAGCTAGAAAGCCAGAAACTGATACAAAACAATGCCACTCTATCCTGAGGGGACCCCCCCCTCCTTCTTCCTCCCCCTGGACGGGCAAGGCAGGGTGAGTTTCCATATCCCCCCGCCACCACCACCACCACCCGCCCCATCAGATCCATGGATGTCTAGCTGAGATCGCATTGGCTGGAGCAGGAGAAGCATGTTAAGCATAGACCGGCGGTTCGCAAACGTGGCCGCACATGGGAATCAACTGGAGATCTTCTAGCAGCGCCTGGTCCCCATCCCCAGACCTTCTGACCTGATGGGTCTGAGCCATGACAACAGGACAGCAGGCCTGGTAAAACCTCTGCATGTGACTCAAACGTGCAGAAAACTGGGGGACGACTGGTGAGGCCGAGAACTTGTTCTCAGCTCTCCTTGGCACCCTTTAAAGTCAAGGGTGGCCCACAAAGTAGGTCACATCTTGCAGGGTGTGGTGACTCCATCGAAATGTCTGCCTGCTGGAAACAAGTAGGAGGCCATTCCTGGATGTGCCCAGTGAAGAAGAGCTCTGTCGAAGAAAGCGCTGTGGACACAGCCAAAGAAGCCACGGTGGAGTGTCTTAATCCCAGTTTTCAGCATCATAAATCCTGCACAGAAATCAGGTCCCTGGGGGACTCTGCCTCTGTTTCTCCTCTCTGATCCTTCCCACTATGCCCTTGAGCTAAAACTCCACATCCTCAAACACACAGCTGGTTCCAGGGAGCCTTTGGTTGGCTAGAATCAGGTTGTCTAGCCAACTCCCACTCCCAAGGCAATGCTGAAAGGTCTAACTGTGAAAAACTACTGAGTTTTGTGAGCCCAATATGTCTCAGTTCAGTTCACTTCAGTTGCTCAGTCGTGTCCAACTCTTTGCGACCCCATGAATCACAGCACGCCAGGCCTCCCTCTCCATCACTAACTCCCGGAGTTCACTCAAGCTCATGTCCATCTAGTCGATGATGCCATCCAGCCATCTCATCCTCTGTCGTCCCCTTCTCCTCCTGCCCCCAATCCCTCCCAGCATCAGGGTCTTTTCCAATGAGTCAACTCTTCGCATGAGGTGGCCAAAATATTGGAGTTTCAGCTTCAGCATCATTCCCTCCAATGAACACCCAGGACTGATCTCCTTTAGAATGGACTGGTTGGATCTCCTTGTAATCCAAGGGAGATCCAAGAGTCTTCTCCAGCACCACAGTTCAAAAGCATCAATTCTTTGGCGCTCAGCTGTCTTCACAGTCCAATTCTCACATTCATACATGACCACTGGAAAAACCATAGCCTTGACTAGATGGACCTTTGTTGGCAAAGTAATATCTCTGCTTTTCAATATGCTATCCAGGTTGGTCATAACTTTCCTTCCAAGGAGTAAGTGTCTTTTAATTTCATGGCTGCAATCACCATCTGCAGTGATTTTGGAGCCCCCAAAAAATAAAGTTTGACACTGTTTCCACTGTTTCCCCATCTATTTCCCATGAAGTGATGCAACCAGATGCCATGATCTTCGTTTTCTGAATGTTGAGCTTTAAGCCAGCTTTTTCACACTCTCCTCTTTGACTTTCATCAAGAGACTTTTTAGTTCCTCTTCACTTTCTGCCATAAGGGTGGTGTCATCTGCATATCTGAGGTTATTGATATTTCTCCTGGCAGTCTTGATTCCAGCTTGTGCTTCTTCCAGCTCAGCGTTTCTCATGATGTACTCTGCATATAAGTTAAATAAGCAGGGTGACACTATACAGCCTTGACGTACTCCTTTTCCTATTTGGAACCAGTGTGTTGTTCCATGTCCAGTTCTAACTGTTGCTTCCTGACCTGCATATAGGTTTCTCAAGAGGCAGGTCAGGTGGTCTGGTATTCCCATCTCTTTCAGAATTTTCCAGAGTTTATTGTCTCAGTATCCACTATTTGTTTTATAGGCTGAATAGGAAGATGGAGTGTAATGTCAAGACAAAGAAGACTCTCACCTCCCACCCTAGCTGGCTGCAAAGTAGTTCCTCTGTCAAGGTCTACCAGTATAAGTCTCACCTCTTCTTGGTTTGGGCCTGAAATGATAACCTTACAGATTTATACAGGTTAGAGCCTCCCAACTCTGTTTCTAGAAGTGGGTGTTAGGTAGTGGACATGGATTTCACAATTAAAAATATAGGACTCCCAGGAAAATCTGAATTTCAGAAGAACAATAAATATTTTTAGGTATAAGAATGTCCTGTGTAACACATAAGGATATACTTAAAGTAAAAGTTCTTAGTTATTTACCTGAAATTCCAATTTCACTGAGTGTCCTGTATTTTATCTGGCAACTCTGGTGGCTCAGGGGCTGAGTCGTGTCTGACTCTTGTGACCCCAGGGACTGTAGCCGATGAGGTTCCTCTGTCCTTGGTCCATGGGACTTTCCAGGCAAGAATGCTGAAGCTGGTTGCCATTTCCTTTTCCAGAGGATCTTCCCGGCCCAGGATTGAACCTGGGCCTCCTGCAGTGCAGGTGGATTCTTTACTGACTGAGCCTCCAGAAAGGAAAAGGTTAAGAGCTGCTGGCATGTGTGTGAGTCAGTTTAACTGCTTTGCTGCCTGTTGAGCTTATGATAGTTTCTGAAGGAAAGGGATCTTCCAAGAGGGACAGGAGGGGATATTTTTTACTTTGGAATGATGTTCCAGGAATGATTCTAAAGCCACAGCAACAAATGGGAGAAAGAATGTCATGATTGATCAGCAATGTCTGCTGTGGGTCTGGGATGGAGAATAAAGGCATGCAAGCCACATATTTACAACCACAGTTCAGATTTGTAATGAAGTATAATTAATGGGATTGTTAGGGTGTTGAACTCGGGTCATTTTTTTTTTTTAATGAGGAAAAAAAAGAAGGAGAAGCAGGGTTTATCAATGAATGTGCAAAAGAAATAATAATGTGGCTGATTTTTTTTTTTTAAGGAAGTGGTAAGCTTTTTTAAAAGAACATAGTTACCACACTTTCTTCTTCTTGATCTTCTGATTCTTGCTCTTCCCTTGAAGCAGCTCTACTGATGCCCAGTGGGCCTCCCTGGTGGCTCAGCAGTAAAGAATCCTCCTGCCAAGCAGGAGACACGAGTTTGATCCATGGGTCAGGAAGATCCCCTGGAGCAGAAAATGGCAACCCACTCCAATGTTCTTGCCTGGAGAATCCCATGGACAGAGGAAGGAGCCTGGTGGGCTACACTCCATGGGGAGGCAAAAAGTCAGACACGACTGAAGAACTAAACAATAGTAGCAACTGATGTTAGGCACCCCGTAGGTGCTTGAGCCATGAGCCCAAGCCCAACACTTCAGCTTTCCTCCCACCAGGCAGATCGTGAGTCCCCTAAGTTCATGCAATGTCAAAAACTGATGAACCTATAGAGAAAACTGCTTTTTTGAGAACGTCATGACATTGCGTTTTCCTGCTCACCCCGATATCTCACCCATATGCCACCATTCTCCCACAACACTGAGAACCATGGCTCCTTCCCGGCGGCAGACATTGACCAGGGAGGAAGCTAAGACCCACCCTTGAGTGGGAATGCCCACCTTTGTGCACATTCCGGATGGCAGAAGGAACCCATTCATCAAACTATGAAAACTGCCCCCCGCTCCCCAGGAAGAAGGACCATGAAGTGCTTGTAAATACATGTCTTTAGGTTTAAACAAATTGCATCATTATTTTTCTTTTTTGAGGTTCCTCCATGTGAAGGGAACTAGAGGCATGCTCTGGTATTTGTCCCGCACACAATACATGGCTGGGTCTCCTGCTGTTTCCGTATCTTCTGCCCAAGCCAACTGGCCAGGCCCACAGCCTCTCAACAGGAGAGGGGTGCCAATTCCTAGCATTCTATTTTCATATTGTTTGATGATAAAAATCGCTCCTGCAGGACAAATGGCAGTGAACAAAAACAGGAAGCAGCCCCCTGATTAGATAGGGACAGGGTAGCCTGTGGAGTGAAAAACAAAATGACTAAGATGATAAATGAGTGGACCATGGACACTGCCATCCCTTTCCTGAACAGGCCAAGAACGAGTGGGAAGAAGTCAAGACTTGGGCTGGAAGTGGAGGTGAAGGAGGCTTGCCCTGAAGCGTCCGTGGGTGAACACCATTGGGACAACCATTTGGTTTTTAGATACTTCCTTTGAAAATCTCGCTAAGGTGATTTAGCATTTTGCTTTGAAACACGGAGGGCCTTTGAAATCTGTGGTGTCGGCCAAAAATGAGTCAGCCCCTATTTTGTCATCTTCTTACTCTAGGATGTAGGTTCTCAACTGGGGAAGATAATTTAGTTTTCCAGAGGATATTTGACAATGTGAAGTGGCAACCCACTCCAGTATTCTTGCCTGGAGATCCCATGTACGGAGGAGCCTGGTGGGCTGCAGTCCACGGGGTCGCAAAGAGTCAGACACGACTGAGCGACTTCACTTAAAGACATTTTTGGTTGCCATGGTGTCTTTATTTTATTAAAAATGTGGGTCACACTAGCCCAGTGTCTTACTCGAATTGTCTGCAGTAAGAAAGAGGTTGGAGATGAATCCTGGTCCAGAGCCCTCAGTGAGAAGCCTGTAGGTCTTGTGTTCCCAGCCCCAGGCTGGTCCAGAGGAGGTAACCTGATCTACAGGAGACCATCCATATGCTGTTAGATAAGGCTCTGTCCACCAAGACATGATTCAGCCATAAATCCTGCTCCAAGAACTTAGAATCAGTAAACCAACCTGCTAGTTGATGGGGGGCACCGGGAGTAGAGAGGTTGTGATGGGGAGTGCTGAGGCCATAGACCTAGCCACCCCAAGCAGTGACAGGCTGAGGCAAGAAGGAGAATGTGTTATCTATCTTAAATATGCTCCTCCTGCTCCTACTTAGTCACTCAGTCATGTCTGACTCTGAGACCCCACAGACTGCAGCCCGCCAGGCTCCTCTGTCCATGGGATTCTCCAGGCAAGAATACTGGAGTGGGTTGCCATGCCCTCCTCCAGGGGATCCTCCCAACCCAGGGATTGAACCCAGGTCTCCGGCACTGCAGGCAGATTCTTTACCATTTGAGCCACCGGCAGTGTGTATTTAAAATGGTTAACCAACAAGGACCTACTGTAGAGCATAGGGAATTCTGCTCAACATTCTATAATAATCTAAATAGGGGGAAAAATTGAAAAAGAATGAAAAAACAAACTTTTAATTTTTAAATGAGAATGGAGAAGACTCCAAAAGGGAGCAAAGATGAGAGGGACCACAGGGCCACCCCCTCCCCCACAGGAGGAGGAATGATGGCCTTTACTTCCCAGTTCTCAACTCCAAATCTCTCAAAGTACCCTTCTCCTTCTTGTATTGTGGGTCTGTTATCAATAATGATAATAATATTCCCTATTATTGAGAATAAGCTTACAATAAAAATCCTTTTAACTTGGATTTGTTTGAGTGAGCATGGATTCCTCAAACCCCAAAGAACCCTGATTAATGTAGCTGTCCAGGTAGGTACCACCACAGAAGAAGGTCATTCAATCTTCAGGGAAGGGGATTGTGGGAATGATAAGTAGCTGAAACCCCATATTGGGCACCCCCAAGGTGTAAACTGTTGCACTAACCTGAAGAGCATTTCCAAAAAGGATTAGGCTGTAACATACTTAACGTTCTCGCTTCTCCTAACAGGCCTCAATTCTATGAGACAGTTAATCTTCAGATGCAAGTAATATTGGTTCATTTCATGCCCCCCAAAAGAGACACCTTAACTTGGTATGGCCCCACTAGGGACCAAATTATTACTTCTGCCATCGTGCGTGTAATATAAATTCTTGAATGGCTGCTAAATGAAAGTCAAAGATTACAAGGTGATAGTAGAAGGTAAAATGGAGCCTGGTACTCCATGTCCAGTTATCTTCTAGAAATAACATTCCCTCTTTCTTTGAGAAACCCATTCTGTGAGGTTTTGATGGGCTGAAAATCACGAACTATCCCAGCCTCCTGTCCACAGGTTGTAGGCATGACACCCAAACTGGTATTGTAGACTCTCGTCCCAATGACCAGAATGAGTGGCAGAAAAAGGAGAAGGGGTTAACCCAAACCAACCAACCATATTCCTTGCCTGGAGATTTTACAAAGATACTAGAGAAAAAAAGAGTTTTTTACTCTGGAGTGACTAAGTTAGGATAATATCAGCTTGAAACTCCCTCTGACCACACCTCCCCTTCTCCACTCCCTCACCAAAGAAGGAAATTCAGTTGCTGTAGAAGAAAATGAGACCAGTATAAATAGAAGGCGAAATGGAGCTAAAAATGGGAAGAAAAACAAAAAGAGAGAAAGGGCAATTCATAGAGTCTTTATACTCCTAAAACCAGGTCCATCTCTGAACTTCACCGTTAGATGATCCAACAAATTAGTTTTGGTTCTTTTTCCTTCTTCTTTGTTTCTTTGGGGGGAGGGGGTGGGGGTGGATGGGGCAGCACGTACCCCCACATGTGGGATCTTAGTTCTTCAACCAAGAATCGAACCCAACCCCCCTGCAGTGGAAGCATGGAATCCTAACTGCTGGACTGCCAGGGAAGTTCCCTTTTTTCTCCTCTTCTTTAATTGGGTTTCTGCCACTTGCTACCCCAAACAGTCATGAATAATACAGGATGAGTCTGAGAACACTTGAATGAAAGAACCCAGGGAGGGGTTGTCAACTACATTTTTAAAATAATGTAATATGATAAGATACTATTACAATAAAGGTCTCCAAAGAGATCAATCCCCCCTCATCCAGCCTGCCATACACCCCTCCCCATAAAACAAGGAGTGTGAGGGAACACTTCTCATGGGACTTTGTTGAGGGAAGAAGAAGGGAATTTAAAAAAATGGTCCCAGGGTCAAAATAATCAGTAAAACATTGAGTTGAAGAAAATGATTCTAGTTTCTTTATTATGATAGGGCTTCTCAGAACCTTCTATGTGTTAATTATACAAGTGGACCCTTCAAAAGAAAAATATGATCAAATGTAATATTCAGAGTCCTAGAGAAAGAAAGACAGAGAGGAAGAGAGAGGAAAGAAGGGGAGAGGAGGGAGGAGAAAGAAAGAAAAGAAGAGAAAGCCTTGGATACTAGTCGAGAATTTATAGAGGGGAGGGATAAATTTGCAACTGGAGATTAACAGATACACACCACTAGATATAAAAGAGATAAACAAGGACCTACTGTACAGCATGGGGAATTATATTTAATATACTAGTCTATAGTGGAAAAGAATCTGAAAAAGAATATATATATATATATGCATAAATGAATCACTCTGCCACTCACCTGAAACTCAACATTGCAAATCAATTATACTTCTATTTTTTTAAAAGAAGTTTATTTCGAGGCCATTTCAGGTTACCTCTCACATCCTGTCTCAATTCTAGAATGCCAAATGCATTATTTATAACAAACCATGCTTTACCCTCTGCTGACATTAGTGAGAAGGAAGAGGTAGCCTATGGGGAGGAAGGCCATGGAGCCTTAGGGTGGAGTGAGACATTCTTCTCCTTTCTTTTTTTTTTTCCCCCGTTACTTCCAGTTCAACAGTTTAGCAATCCCTCTACGTCTGCCATGTGCCCAGCACTGGATGACATACTAGCGATACAGAAATAAACAAGACACAATCCTGATGTCCAGGAAATGCCAGTCAGAGAGATGGACAAATAAAGAATATCTCAAAACAGGGTGGACACTGTTAGGAGGGGAAGGAAAAGCTTCCTGGAGAAGAAGATGCCCAGGGTGCCGGGAAGAGAGCATTTGGAGTTTATGAGAAAAAAAAAAAAGTAGCCAAGCCCACTCCCAAAGCTATTCTCGTCTTAGAACTGACGAGTCATGCTATCCTGAGGACCCTCTTCTGAATGTATCGGCTGCTGCCCCTTCTCTTGGCCTTCCAAAAGCCACATGGTTCAATTTTGCTACAGAACAACGATCAGTGGAAATAATTGACATAGATTAAGCTATGGGCAGGCTGTATAGATCATGGGCCCAGATCTAATTCCCGCCTGGTCCACTCAATTACGCAGGACCTCCTTACTGGAGAAGCAGGTGTAGTTACTGTAAATAAGTTCAAGTTTGGGCACAGATGTCATTGGGTAACTGCATTTGCCATGCTTGGGTGATACATAAGGAAACCATCAACAGAGAGATCCTTGAGCTTGCAGAGACCTAGCTAGTTTTTCCTGACAGCCTGGCATCTAAGTGACCTAAGGGTACACTTAATGATAAAACCAACCTGTGCGTGCATGCACGCAAAGTCTCTCCAGTCGTGCCTGACTCTCTACGACCCTATGGACTGTAGCCTGAACTTAACCATCACTCTATTCACATTGCTCACTTTTCAACAGATAGGGAAATAAGCACGAATAAATAAATGTCCCTATCAACAGGACTGTAAGACAGGCGTTGGCAAGTTTATGATGACTGTGGGATGCTAAGACCAGGCTAGGAAGGCAGAACGGAAGTTTAGGATTGGGAGTAATGTTACTGCTGTGGGGAGTAAGGTTTACCAGCTGTGTGACCTTAAGCCAGTCACTCAACCTCTCTGAGCTTCACTTTCTATATCTGAGAATGGGGTTAATCATTCATTTCTATATTGCAGAGTCACTGTGAATCTGACATAAGAGAATAAAAGTAAAAATCCTTTCCATTGTGCAAACTGCAGTACATATCAGAGTTAATTGTGAGCAAAACAGTGGCAGTGAGAGGCGGGGAGATTTGGTTAGACTTGGTGATAAGTTTCTAGGAAAATCTTCAAAATTATTCTGGGGCTTTCCTGGTGGCTCAGTAGTAAAGAATCCGCCTGCCAATGCCGGGGACATGGATTCAATTCCTGGTTGGGGAAGATCCCACATGCCAAGGAGCAACTAAGCCCGTGTGCCACAACTATTGAGCCTGCGCTCTAGAGCCCGGGAGCCGCAACAGCTGAGCCCACGTGCCACAACTCCTGAAACCCAAGTGCCCTCGAGCTTGAGCTCTGCAGCAAGAGAAGACACCAAATGGAGCCCAAGCACCACAGCTAGAGAGTAGTCCCCACTCTCTGCAACTAGAGAAAAGCTAGGGCAACAACAAGGACCCAGCACAGTCAAAAATTAAGAAAGAAAGAAAATTATTTTTTAAAATGTATTCTAAGGGCACAAACCTCTAGTTATAATATGAATAAGTTCTTGGGATCTAATGTACAGCATGGTGGTTATAGTTCATAATCCTGGACTATATATGGGGTTGGTCAAAAAGTTCATTTGGGTTTTTCTGTAAGATGTAAAATGTTATGGAAAAACCCAAATGAAATTTTTGGCCAACCCAATACTTGAAAGTTGCCAAGAGTATAGCTCTTAAATGTTATCAACACACACACAAAAGTAATGGAAATATATGATGTAGATTAAGTCACTTCCCCAAGGTTAGTAGCAAGCTAAGATGTGAATTCTGCTTGATTTGGATCTCAAATTCACTCTAGCATGTCTCCCAGTCACTTTCCTATTTTTGATTAACTTGCAGGAATCAAAAGGGAATTTAGCATAAAGAAACTGTGGTATATACGTACAATGAAATATTATTCAGCCTTAAAAAACGAAGAAGGAAATCCTTTCCCTTACGGGGAAACATGGATGAACCTGAAGGACATTACACCAAGTGAAATAAACCAGTCCCCAAAGGATGAATACTGTATGATTCCACTTAAATGAGGTATCTAATACAGCTGCTCAGAAGTAGAGAGCAGAATGCTGGGTGCCATGGGCTGGAGGGAGGGGGGAATGGGGAGGCTTTGTGGTTTGTTTTTTTTTTTGCTGTGCCAGGTCTTACATGAGGCACACAGGATCTTTAATCTTTGCTGCGTGCAGGATCTTTAGTTGTGGCATGCAAACTTTTACATGTGGTATGTGGGATCCAGTTCCCCGACTAGGGACCAAACCTGAGTCCCCTGCATTGGGAGCACAGAATCTCAGTCACTGGACCACCAGGGAAGTCCCTGAGATGCTGTTCAGTTATCCAAGATGAATAAGTTCTAGGAATCTGCTGCATAACGTCCTATCTGTAGTCAACAGTACTGTATCATACACTTAAAAATTTGTTCAATGTCATATTCAATGTTCTTACTACAATTGAAAAAGGGGGTAATTTAGTCTCCCAAAGGACTGAATGTTGAACACGAGTGGCAGAGCATTGAACTCTGCTAAACCCTTATCACTTCAACTGTTAAATGGGGATAAAACAGTAATTACCTTACAGAGTTATCTGAAGATGGAATGGCATAACCCATGCAAAGTATTTGGCACCCTGCCTAGAACATAATAATGACCCAATTAATGTTTGTTATTATTGTTTTTGTTATCATCATCAGAAAATCCTTATTACTCCAGTGCCCAGACAAGCTGCCAGGAACTGGGGTTCCCCCATCACATACGGCTTCCTTGTGTCCCTTCCAGCCATCTAAAGCTATACGATTGACAGGCAAGTCAAGATCTCCATTCCCACCTTGCAAGAAGGTACAGTCAATCAACTCCACAATCTAATAAAACATGCAAGGGACCCTAGGGGGTTGAAAACTCTTCAAACCGAAAATCATCAAAACAGGTTTTATTTTATCATCTCTAACAACAGTCCAGCTGTAATGTCAACTGTGCTTGTTCGTTTGTTCTTAGAACAAACGGAGCTCGAATCAAGTTTTGGCAAGTCTTCAGAGACTATCTGCACAGATAGATAGGTAGATAGATAGATAATATGACACATTCCCTTCACATATAACTTTCTGCAGCAGGAGCATAAAGAAGATAGTTTTTCAGAAATACTGGAGGGCTCCATCAATTTTCTAAAGAGACTCTCTTAATCCTTTGATTCACAAATCACTCTCTTTTGAAGCACCTGTCGTGTCAACTGGCCTGATGCTACTATATGCTCATCCCTCAAGTGCTTCGCTTGTAATTAGAGCCACTCTCCAGCCAGACTTTCATCCATTTTATGAAACCCTGCATCTTTTGCAAGAATTGCAATTCCACTTTGCAAGCATTTGCATCATATTTGCATCATACTGTTGGATATCTCTAGCATCTGGCAACCTCCCCATAAAGATGTTGGTGCCCTGGTTGACAATTAGGCTTGTGTGAAGTGGAAGCGGGGAATATATGCATAAGTGATGAGCTTATGGGCTTCCCAGGTGGTAGCTAATGGTAAAGAACCCACCTGCCAATGCACAAGACATAAGAGACACAGGTTTGATCCCTGGGTTGGGAAGATTCTCTGGAGGAGGGCATGGCTACCCACTCCAGTATTCTTGCCTGGAGAATCCCCATGGACAGAGGAACCTGGTGGGCTATAGTCCATAGGGTCACAAAGAGTCAGACATGACTGAAGTAACTGAGCATGCGTGATGAGCTTATTGGTTATTTACCATATCATGACAACGTTTGATTCTCTGCATGACTCTGTACAACATGAGCTCAGACAATGAATTCCCAGTTAATGAGATCTCCTAAACTTTATTTCTAACCCTTGAGTACACAGGATATCATCTGGTATATGCTACACTTAATCCTCTTGGCATGAGCTAGACTAAGTTTCTGTCCACAAAAACAAATATTCTTAACTAAATCCTCCAGACACTTGAGCTCTGACACTAATTTTTTTTTTATTGTTTCATATGAAGTACTTAGCTCAGACTTGCTGGAATTGTGTAAATGTCCAAAAATTGAGTTTGGTAATATTCTCAGTAATAATTCTTAATAGTTGAACAGCTCTGAGCACAAAACAAAAGAGTGTTTATAGGCATGGGGTCTTCATTACGTAAGAATTTATTATCCAACTCTAACACAGTAATGAGGTTATATCTGGAAGCAAAAAGCCATTTATAAAATAAAGAAGAATTCATAAGTGGATGGCCATGTATAAAATTAATTCCCATGAAAACCTCATTCCCCACATAACTGACACCGTTGGTGACCTATAGAAAATGATTTCACCTCTTTTGTCGTCCGTCGCCGCGTGTATAAATTGCAGACAAAATTAGCCCATGTTGAAGATTTGTACATGAGCTGAGATGAAACACGGTAAAATTTTACAATCAGAAAATTGAAGAAGGAGAACCACAGTTGTCTTCCAATACCAGTTTTTCTTTTCTACTATATTGATACGACAACTGGATTTTAGGCGGGTTTTTCCTAGCTCCCTTGCAGCTATGTGGGGATTTATAACCATGGAGATGGAGACAAATGTGTGCAACTTCCCAGCCAAGCCCTTAAGGAGAAGGGACATTTCTTTCCCATCTTCATCATCCTATTTTCATGGGCTAGACTATAGACTTGGTGCTAAATTACCTAAAAAAGTGTTGACAGTGAAAACACCTGAAGGATGATAAAAAAAAAAAAGAAGAAGAAACCCGAGGGGGAAAAAAATCCCAGAGTTGTCATAGCAGCCAGCACAGTTTTTTATGTGCAAGAGAATTAAGTATCTACCTCATTTAAGCTATAAGTATTTGGAATTGCTCCTCAAGCAGCTGAACTATACCCTACACAAAGTAGTGACATTCTCCTTTTATCTGCCACACAATCAAATCCACCATCATTATGCATCTCCCATGTACAAGACACTAGAGGCAGTGTTGAGACAAGGCTTGGAATACAGGACTCCGACTCATGGGAAGGACAGGGGTAAAGGATAGTAAGGGAGTTTGGGATCAACATATACAACCTGCTACATTTCAAGTGGATGACCAACAAGATCCTACCTTATAGCACAGGGAACTCTGCTCAATGTTAGGTGGCAGCCTGAACCGGAGAGGAGTTTGGGGGAGAATGGATACATGTATACGTACGGCTGAGTCCCTTCACTGATCACCTGAAACTATCACAACATTGTTAATTGGCTATATTTCCATATAAAATAAAAAGTTTTAAAAAAGAGAATATGGATTCTGAAAGGATAGATGCATGTATATGTATAAAAATCATTTTGCTGTACATCTGAAACTAACATGACATTGTTAATCAACTATACTCCAATAAAAAATCTAAAGTTTAAAAAAAGAAAATGGGTTCTGAAGTCAAGTTAACTTTCTCCAAATTGAGCTCTACCATTTTCTGACAATGGGATAAGTGAAAGTGATTTGCTTAGCTAAGCTGCGGATTGCTAATCTATAAATTGGGTGTAATAAGCCTAGCTACCTCATGGGACTGGCAAAAGGTTTAATGATATAAGGCATAATGAGATAATGTATGGAAAGCACCTAGGACCACAACACACCCAGCACCCCAAAAATGTTAGCTCTTATTACAGGGGAAGACGTTCTCAGGGCTGGAAGAAGACCTGATACTAAGTCCAGTCTGGGGCTCAAAAGTTAAGGTGACACCACTGTGGACTCCTTCATCCACATTTTTGCTCATCCACTAAGTGGATTTCCTTCTGAAACGTGAACTTGCTTTCTCCTTGGCAAATTCCCATATTTTCAGATTAAAAAAAAAAAATTAGAAGACTGCTCTCTTACCCTTTAGATTCAGTTTTAATTTGGGAAATGGGTGTCAAGAGTATGGGTAGGGCCAGGCAATAGTCAGTACCCACATCCTTCCAAGAGAGTAAGGACTATGCAGGTCCCATCTACCACCTGTGCCAGCCACGAGCGGCTCCAAATCACAGAGAACTACATTTCCCAAACTGCTTTGCTTTCTGGTTTCCTGCTCAGTCAATGGTGGCAGGCTGGAGGGAAGGAGGAGAAAAAAGCCACGGTATTTCTCACTCCACTCATCCATCCTGCTTTGGCAGCAGCTAACCAACCTTGGCTCCACGTGGAGGTCCTGGCACTTCAGCTTTCATAACACAAGCTTCTCTTTCTGTCGCTTTTCCCGAGGGAGAGTAATGACTCCCTGCTCTTGGTAATCTCTGAGTTGCCTCTTTTCCCCATTTGCCTCCTTGACTCTTCCATCACCTAGGGATTCAATCCCCTGCATTAAATGCTCTCTGCTTGAAGGGCCTTTCATGATGTCTACTTTCAGTCCAGACTCTCACAGATACATCATGGAAACTCCAGTGCAGAATACATTGCCTTGTATGTGTAGGGGGTTCAATGCCTATTTGTTGAATGAATACATACTCAGAGGAAGAGGATGCTAACATAATCCCTGAATTTGGTCCTCTGACCACTCTGAGGAGCTCTTTGGCTGAGAACACCTCTTACGGGATACTCACCTCTGCTCACAAAGGCTTCCAGCTGGCTAAATCACTGAAAGTACCAAAACAATCATCTTTCAAAACCCCATTGATGGTCTCATCCCCTGAAGTACTAAATTCCATGCCCTTGGGGTCCTGAATTTGCAAAGGCAAGGAAGAATTTTCTTCTGGAGACCTTCTCCGTGTTGGATGATCCAAATGAAAGCAAAATAGATAAATAGGATGGAGGAGAAGAGGGTGCAGGGAAAAAAAAAAAAAGTACCACCTCTCTGAGAAGCTATTTATCTCCAGACACTACTGGGGATCAGCACAGTATTTCAATATTTGTAAATATCTATTTGGCCCCGAGAGTTCTCTCCCATGGAAACAGCTAATAAACTAAGCTGCCTGAGTATTCCTTCTGCCAAGGCACATTCCAGAGTCTGATTACATTTCTGTTTTATTATGGAAAAGAAGAGAGAGCAAAGGATCACGGAGGTGACAGGAAACCCAGAGTTAGTCTTCCAGGTTGATGAGTTTTTTTTCATGGAGAGCCAGAACCACAGATGTACATTACAATCAGCACCAGTCCTCTCCCTAAACCAGGAACTGCCCTCTTAACCTGGAATTCCAAATTGTGTTGTCACATCTGGTCAAGCAAGTGGCCACTTTACCAAGCCTCCAAACAAAGCCTGGAAATGGTAAGTAGGTGGAATGCTCTCCAAGAAAGAGAAGAACTCCCAGGCAGTGTCAACGCTGCTAATCTCTGTGGACCACGCTACAAGTGGCAAGGGGATATTTTCATCTCTTGTTTATGTTTGACAGTTAGGAAGCCCAGGACCCAAGCAGTGAGGTGGTTTCCATATGCTCCTGGCTCATGCAGGTCCAAGTAGGACATGGATCCAACCGATATTTCACCGAACTATGCCACCTTCCCAAGACAATGCCTTTCTTCCAAATGCTAAAATGAGTAACCTAGAGTTTTTCTCGGGGATTATTTGACTTCCCTTACTAATTCTTTGATTTCATTTTTTTTCATTTTTCCCAAGCCAACAAGCGCACTTATTTTGTGGTAACACTATAATTAGAATCATTTTTTTTAATGTGATAGCACTATAACTGCTGCTGCTGCTGCTAAGTCGCTTCAGTCGTGTCCAACTCTGTGCAACCCCATAGACGGCAGCCGGGCTCCCCCATCCCTGGGATTCTCCAGGCAAGAACACTGGAGTGGGTTGCCATTTCCTTCTCCAATGCATGAAAGTGAAAAGTGAAAGTAAAGTCGCTCAGTCATGTCCGACTCTTCGCGACCCCATGGACTGCAGCCCACCAGGCTCCTCCATCCATTGGATTTTCCAGGCAAGAGTATAGCTAGAATCATGGATTTTTAGACTGGAGGTGCCTTTGAAGTTCAACCCCCTCTATAATATTAACAAAAATATTTGGTATTTACCAAGGGCCTACACAGGGTTGTATGCCCTGTACTAAGTCCTCTGCCTGTTTTATTTCACACAGTAGCCTTGACCGAAGTGTTCCATAGAATGCTCGTCTCACAATATACTGCATAAGTTGAAGACTCCATGGTCCAAAGGAGTTTCAGAAATGTGACCTACTGGATCCATCTCAGGGGAAAAAAAAATCACAAGATGCACATGAACATCTGAGAGACTGGAAAGTTCTGCAGTTAAGAAAAATCATTGCATTTTTAAAAACAAGTTTCTTCCCAAACATCTCTGTCCATGGACTCCTTATTTCCTGAAATCCAATTACCATCCTGCTCCCATTCTACATCAGCGAGGAAGCTCCATCTTGTCTTATATGTTCCCTGGCAAATGTAATTAAGATGGGGGAGGCCTCTAGCATCTTAGAGTTTTCAACAATCAGTCCTTAACGAGGAGTTGCTTAACTCTTTCTTCACTGGAAAAATGAGCACTGGGAATCGCCTGCTCGGTTAAGAGATTTAAGATTTTCTAAATGAAGTTTGCAAGTGGACGGATGGAAGGTCTGCAAACACATCGCTCACTCCTCACCCTCATCCAGCTCAGCCTCAGATGCATTATAATCGATATTTAAACAACTACAAAGGTGAAGGTTGACCCTGAGTGTCCTTCCCGCGGTTCATTCCAGATATTATCTATGAGGAGTAAACAGGGCCGTCCCAAAGCCTTGGCCACCCCGGTGTGATATCAAACAGCTGCTCCCAGGCCGCGGCAGCAGCGCCCATATTTCTCCTGCTGTACTTATAACAAGTTGAGCTTCCTGGCGGGGGTGAGGGGTGGGGGTTCTCTTTGAAGTTCAAGGGAGCAGTGTGCACAGTATGTGTGGGAAGGAAAACAGATTTGTCTCTCATGGAGAGCATCCTTTCCATGAGAACTAAAACTTCCAGGAAGAAAAGGTATCATTTAGCACTTCAAATAATAAAAACAGTAACAACAGTAACCCACATGGCGCTTATAAAGCTTTTACTGGTGTCAAGCATGGTACTAGAAACTGTCTGGCTTCAGCGCTTACTGGAAGGTAAGAACCACAATGGTTCCCTTTTTACAGATGGGAAAACTGAGGCTCAGGGAGGCTAAATGACCTGTTAGATGTCCCAAGGGAGGTGAACGGTGACTTGGGTTATAGTTTGGCCCAGGACTGATTTCTTAGTCTCAAAACTGGAGCAAGAATAGTTTTCTTGGCCAAAAGAGGGGCAAAGAATGAGTTCTTCAAAGAGGTCTCCCTGCCCTGGAGAACAGAGATTGGAAGAAATGTGAGACGTTCCAAAGTCAGTCTCACCTCTCCTAGCAAGGGAGACATGTATTGATGGTGGGGAGGGAGCGTCTGTGTCCTGGCAGCTGCACGTCCCCATGGAGCTCAAGTTCACTACATCAGCTCGAGAGAAGGAAAGCTGGGGGTTGCGGGCATGGTAATGAAGACACAGGACACAAGGTCAAGCCCTGCCAGATAGGCTGGAACCCCCAAAAGAGTGCAGAGGCATAGTCTGCACTTTCACTAGGCATCTCTGTATGTGTGTGTGTGTGAGTCGCTCAGTCGTGTCTGACTGGGCAACCCCATAGATTGTAACCCACCAGGCTCCTCTGCCCATGGAATTCTCTAGGCAAGAATACTGGAGCAGGTTGCCATTCCCTTCTCCAGGGGAATCTTCCTGGCCCAGGGATGGAACCCACCTCTCCTGCGTTACAGGTAGATTCTTTACCATCTGAGCTACCAGGAAAGCCCTGGTAGAGTATATAAAAACACACATCTTTGTTGAGTGCCAGGTGCTCCCTGAAGGGACCCAAGAGAAAAGAGGTTGGAAGTTGCAGTGTCTCTTATATTGCAAACCCTAGTTATTTTCACAATACACTACTGGATACATAGGCCAACTTGTGCATCCAGGGACAACCCGTGAGCATGAACCCCAGAAGACAAAGATCATGGGGCCCATCTTGGTGGATGCCAACAGCACACACCTACTCGTGCCACCAACAGTTGCAGGCATTCCTAGGGACTTCCCTGATGGTCCAGTGGTTAAGACTTCGCCTTCCATTGCAGATGGTGCGTGTTCAATCACGGTCAGCGAACTGAGATCCCCATGCCTTGGGGCAATTAAGCTTGAGGGCCAAAACAAAAGATACCAAATGCCACAATCAAGACTGGACAACACAGCCAAATTAATAAGTAAATAAATCTTTTAAGTTAATTAATTTAAAAAATACAGAGTTCCCAGTCTAGTGGAGGTGACAGGCATTACTTATACAATCACACAAAGAAGTATGTGATCATGCGTGAGCCTTGGAGCAAATTATATGATTCTCTTAGAGTTGGAATAGGAGACAGACCAGCCCTGCTAGTCAGGTTGGACCAGGGTTTTAGCTCTGCCACTTATTTTCAATGTGCCTTTGAGCAAGAATTCAACCTCTTTTAGTGTCGTTAGGCTCCGCTGGAAAATGAGGACAAGGTCAATGGCTACAAGAATATTAGAGGACTCCAGGTTCCAAGATAGCTATTCCTGGTATTCATGGATACCAAATTAAGAAACTCTGAAAATTTCAAGAGAGCATTTTGGTGCAGACAGATTCTTTCTTAAGGCTTCCCTTGCTAATGTTTGTCATTGCATTTGTCAAAGATCTTGTGTATTCATTCAACAAATATTTATTGAGCATCTAATATGTGATATGGACTTCCCAGGCTGCTCAGTTGTAAAGAATTTGCCTGCCAAAGTAGGAGACATGGGAGACACAGGTTCCATCCCTGGATCGGGAAGATCCCCCAGGGAAGGACATGGCAACCCACTCCAGTTTTCTTGCCTTGAGAATCCCATGGATAGAGGAGCCTGGTGGGCTACAATCCATGGGGTCACAAGAGTCGGACACAATTTAGCGACTGAGCATGCATGCATGCGTTATGCGATCTGGCCCCTAATTCCCTGAGCCAGGAACTACATGAGTGAGCAAGTCAAACAGACATCCCCACCCTCGTGGAGTTTATGATCTATGGGACAGCCAGCATACAATGGAAGATGAGACTCAGCCAACATGGCCAAGGTTTTCACTGAGGGTGTCCTGATATCACAGTGGATCCCCTGTATTGCTCAGTAGAGTCGCAAAACCAATCAGAAACTCCAGCAATGGAAAAACCCTGCACAAATCACCTTGCCCCCATGGCAGCCAAGGGACAGAGGAATGCATGGGCAGGGACATCTCAGGGCAGTGGGTCAGTCCCCTGATATTTTAACAAACTGTCAGGGAACCACACATCCCACCTTAATCTCAGCCCTGGTGAATTCTAGTCCCTGCTCTTGTTTCCTCAATTTCTTCCCCACTAAGGTCAAGCCATGAACATCTCCTAGCTCAAAATTCAAAAATGAATCTCCCAAGGCAATTCCCCGTTGGTCCATTGGTTAGGATTCCAAGCTTCCACTGTTGGGGGGGCAGGGTGGTGGTGGCGCGGCATGGGTTTGATTCCTGGCTGGGGAACTAAGATCCCACATGCCATGCAAAAAAAAAAAAAAGTGAATCTCCTTAAATTCTATTCAGTAAAAAAGCACTCAGTGATGCCTGTTATGAGTTGAATTGTGTCATCCAACAACTGCATGTTGATGTTCTAACTCCTGGAGCCTGTGAAATAGGGTCCTGACAGATGCAATCAGGTCAAGACGAGGTCATACTCAAGTGGGATGGGCTGTAACTCAATATGATGGGTGTCCCTATAAGAGGAGGGAACTTTGAACACAGAAGGCAAGAAGGCACGAGAAAACGGGAGCAGAGATTGAGAGGTGCAGCTGCAAACTGAGCAGTGACGAGGATGGGCAGCCACCGCGAGAAGCTGGAAGAGGCACGGAAGGATCGTTCCCTGGAGCCTTGGGAGGGGGCACGGCCCTCCAACCCCTCGATCCCAGATCTCCGCACTGGGAGAGCATACATTTCAGTTCTTTTCAGGCCCCCAGTACATGGTTCTTTGTCACAGGAGCCCCAGGAAACAAATATGATACCCAAATTTTGGAAAGAGCTTGACATTGAGTTTTCACCCAATATTCCCATCTCACTAATGAGAAAACAGAGGAGACTCAGAGACAGGAAGGCACAAGACCCAAGGTCACCCAGGAAATGTGTGCTCCAGCCAGACCTGATCTCCCAGTCCCCACCTTGGAAGATACTGGGTTTCTTTTTTTTTCTTTTTCTTCTTGTCATCACCTGGCCCCAGTCGGTCTTAATGCTGCTATCATTTATTATTTCTGCAAGAAAGAAGAGGCTTGGGAGCCTGTGTGTTTTCTAGGCGGTCTGTTTTTGCTGGCTTTGCATGAAAACGGCCAGGCTGTTGGCTCCGCAGGGTGATGGGCTGACTCGGGTTGTGATGTGAGTTGTAAGCACAGTGACAGACTACTCCGGGAATGGCGCTGGGCACGGTCTAGCGAAGTGGACTAGAAAACCACAGCGTGTCGAGAGTGCGGTTTCCTAATGCAACTCTCTGCCACGGTGCCTGCGAGCCCGGTGGGACTTTCAAAGCCTCGGTATCATTCTTTGAAGGGGAGGAGGGAGGAAGGAGGAGGGAGAGTTGAGTTTCTGCTTAAAGGCCTCCAAGATTCCATTTTAGGATATATAATTACAGCTTTTCATGCCAGTTCCAACTCAAAGGTGCAGAATTTTTGACAGGCCCCCAAAGCATGAAGGCAGATAACCTGGGGGACAAAGGGAAATGGAATCAAGACCGAGCTGAATCTGGCAGTCTCTAGGGGCCAGAACCAGACTGAGACACTAGAGACTAGAGTCAGCCCCTTGGAGACAGCCTGGAGGTGGATACACAGTCCTTCCCTCACCTCCAGCCACGAGGCTGACCTTAAGGAAACGAGACAGCACGAACCTTCTCCGCATCCTTGTAGCCTGAGCCTCTGGTTGGAGACTCTGGGGCACTGCTCTAATTCAGGACAACTCGGGAGTCCCCTTGGCAGGCAAAAGGCAGGTGGTGTGCTGAAGTTGACCTGGACTTTGAAGTCAGCGGGGGCCAAGCTGCAATCCTGGATCAGTGGCCAGTGTGCTGTGGGACCAAGTCAATTCACCCCTTTAAACTTTGGATGCTGCATTTATAGATGGGATAGTGATACCTTCCTCAAAGGGTTATAATGTGTAGCCCAGGAACTTTCATTGTGGACCCTGAAATCAGATCACAAAGGGAGAGAATTCCCTGGTGGTCCAGTGGTTAGGACTCCACGCTTCCACTGCAGGGGTCATGGGTTCAATCTCTGGTAGAGGAACTAAGATCTCTCATACTGTATGGTGCAGCCAACATTTTTTTTTAATCTAAGACTGCCATTGGGGATTTCCCTGGCAATCCAGTGGTTAAGACTTCGCCTCTGAAAGCAGGGGGTGCAGGTTCAATTCCTGCTTGGGGAGCTAAGATTCCACATGCCTCATGACCAGAAAACCAAAACATAAAACAGAAGCAATATTGTAACAAATTCAATAAAAGACTTTAAAAATGGTCCACATCAAGAAAAAAAAATCTTAAAAAAAAAACCAAAAAACTATCCACCAAGGGATATAGACACAGGCTCCCCACTCCTGCCCTGTGTCTGGAAATTCCCCTGGAGAAGGAAATGGCACTCTAGTTTTCTTGCCTGGAGAATCCCATGCACAGAGGAGCCTGGCAGGCTACAGTCCACGTGGTTGCAAAGAGTCGGATGTGACCGAGCAACTAACACGTCCCCCTCCTGCCAGCTGGAGAAGCTATGGGAAGATTCCCAGCTCTCTGTGGCCCAGTCTTCTTATCCCTGGCTCGGACCTGCGGTGGACAAGATAGGGACACGCCCATACCCTCTCCACACCATTCCCATGCAGGTCAACCCAATGCGTCCAACTACAAGCACTGGCAGTTCTCTGCCCAGGGAATTTCCTTGGTCCCAGGGACCCACTTGGCCTTCACATGGCACAGATGAGGGGTACCAGGAGTTAAGACCCCTGGAGGAGCCCTCCATCCACTAGGAGGGGCTGGAGTTGACACAAAACTACCCCCAACTTCCTGCCTAGTGAGACAACTCGGGCATGTCCAATGCTATCTTTCTGAAGATCCCCCATGGAAACTTCACCCCAGTTGCCTGCTGTAGAGATGCTGATATTACTGAGCAAGGGGGTGGCTTGCCCAACTTCTTCTCTTTCTAGCCTTACTGTTTTACTTTCTTATGCAGCCTCTTGCGATCTCCCAAATTAACCACTCAGACTCAAGTCCTGTCATAGGGGCATCTGTAGGATTCAGGTTCTCAGCACTACTTCACAGAGATCTTGTGAGGATGAAATACATGGATAGATGCAAAGTTCTTAAAGCAATGTCTGCCACATAGTCCAGTCATGATTAAGAGAGTCTGTTATTATGAGGTTTGGACTAAGCTGGCTCATGGCATGTGTAAAGCGTCTTCACATAGTAAGGAAGCACTGGACGATGGCTGTGTCATTGTACAGAGGTGGAAACAGACTCAGAGACCCTAAGGAAACTTCCCAAGGTTGCATTCAGTAATGGGTGGTGTTCAGGTGGAACACTTCATTGGTCCTACTCTTCAGAACATCTTTCAGGGAGTCGGGGGTGGGGAGAGGGAGGCAAGACTGTGACCACGAGGACAAAGGATTATGTGCACCCCAAGCCCCACTTTCCTTGGTCTATGGAGAATCCAGGAGCGTGAACAAAGACAGCTTTGGAGCTGCAAGCCCTGCAGATAGGGGCATGTAGAAACAAAGCCATGGCTCTAAGTCCTGGCCATTGACCCTTCCCCCAGCTATCCATTATCATGAACGGGAATTTTATGCACCCTCTACGCCAATCACCTCTTCAATTACCTCTTGTGGGGGTGGGGGCAGGGACAGGCCCGGTGGCATCTGATGTCATGTGTGATTTAGGGTAAGTCACACTTAAGAGGGCATTTGAGGTTAAAGAACAGGGAATTCTGGGCCTGTTTATAAATCAACAGGCTTGAGGTTTTCATTATTCACCTTCTAGAGCATGGAGCAATATGACTCATTGGATCATAAAAGAGATCAAATAGCTCTGTTGCTAATAATTCTTTCCCTGACCCATTCTCTGGCACATTTGGTTTGTAAACAGAGTTTTAATGGCATCCCTTGGACATAATAACATCATTTCTTTATAGCACCTTGGCCGCCTCGCCACTCTTGGCTGTAATCGGGTTTAGGTTTAAATGTCCCTCATTTGTGGGCACTAATGTTGTTTGGTGTTTTAAGAACTACTTAAGGCCAGGGAGATTGCCCTGTGAAAGGCTTGAAGCAGCCCCTTTCAGAACACAGCACTCTAGCGAGCCTGGTCTAGAAGCCACAGCCTTCACCCCAAGCCCATCCTCGGGACCCCGAATGCTGAGAGTCATGGTTCCTTCCCCAACCCCACATCTCCAGGGAACGTCTTCCTGCAAGGGGTCCTTGGCGACCTCAAAGTTGGTCTCTCAAAAGTGTCAGGAATGTCAAATGAGCTCCTGGCGCCCCATCTGGTTTTATGGGTAAGACAGGATTGTTCATTAACTCACCATCACACGCAGAGATGGTCTGAGTTTGGAGGCAATAAGAGGGCGGCTTGGTGATCACGGAGCGGCATAAGGAAGGGAACAAGAGAAAAGAGTGGACGTGTCATTAAAAGGATGGAAAATCCCCTTTAGGACAGCTTTTCCTGAACTTTCGTCCTTTCTGTACCGCTCGACAATTTAAGCCAGATCTGAGCACTTCTCTTATTATTATTTACTTGCTGTTTTTCTGTTTGTTTAAATTAACTCACTTTATCCACTCTTAAATGCTTACCAGAAATAAGAGGTAACCATAAAAAGGAATATGGGCCCACCATCCTTAATCCCTAAACCCCAGAACCAGATGTGTTTCAAAATTCAGAAATTTCCAGAGAGGTTACGCAACTTGTCCAAGGGCACACAGTTGCAGATCTAAACTGTCTCCCAACCTCAAAGCCTGGGACCTTTGTCCTCTGTGAGAAAAACATAAACTGAAAGATACATGTCGATCATGCCTGCAACCTGGGATGCCACCTATGGAAAGGAGGGAGCTTGCAAAAGTCTTGGATGTCAGTGAATTCCCAGGTCTCTGGACACCAGATGCTACACACCTGGTCTCCAGTGCTGAGGTCATGCCAACAGGTGGGACCCTCAAAATTAGTATCTGGAGGGACGTCCCTCTTTTTCATTCCAGGAAGAGGAAAAAGCAAGTCTGTTTTCAGGCTGCCGTGCACTGCAGGGCCTGGTTGGCATCTGGGAAAATCAATCCTTCTGGAAGGAAATAAAGCAGGACAGCCAGGTTTCTGGGATTATAGCTCTCTCTCTCACCTGGGAGCCTTCTGCCAAATGACCCCAGGGAAGAGTCAGTCCAATGAAAGGCAGGCTCCCTCTCCAAGGAAAACTCGCTTCTGGGGCACCAGGAGAGAAGCCATTCCTGGGGGAGGCAGAAGGGGGCAGAGGAAACCCCAGGTAACATGGATAATAACAGCTCACCTCTGCGGCACCTTTCATCTGGCACTCTCAAAGTCATTTACCACCACCCAATTAATTTTCTCAACATCCACTACGCCATCAGCCCACCCCTCAAAGGTGTCATTATCGTTCTTTTATGAGCCAGGGAACTAAGAGGTTAGTTGGCTGGCTCAAGGCCACAAAACAGTTGTAAGGCAGAAGCCAAATTTGGGATGATTGCCTTCCTCTGATCACAAGGAACTGAAAAGAAAAGGTTCATTTGTTGGAGAGGCCCTGATTACCACTTTTCATCATTCATTCATGCATCATTCATTCCCCTATCCCTCCATCCACTCATTCATTCATCCGTCTATCCATCATTCCATCTTCCACCCATTTATTCATTCATCCACTCATCCGTCCATCTCTATTCACTCACTCAATTCATTTGGCAAGCCTCGATTGACACCCTGCCATGTGCCTGGCATGGTACAAAGGGCTGAGGACTAAAACCGTAACCAAGACAAAGTACCTACTACCATCTAGAAGTTTTCCAAATATTTATTTTTTCCATTCCTACAAGACTTTACAGCCCACAAATATATTTTCTTTCACAGATTCTGTGAAACAGAGGTGCTTATTTCAATTGCCCAGATGAAGAAACTAAGACCTAGGCAGGCCAGGCCACTCTGCAGAGCTAAGGTCTAGACCGCGTGTTCCTGGATCCCTTCTATTCTGCAGCATCCTGATTAAGCCAGTCTTTCTAGTTCCTGGGAAAATCCCCATGGGGCCTTGATTAGGTCAAGGGCTTTGCTCATCCAGCAAAAGGGCCTCTTATCAATAACCTTTGAGTTGGCTAATGAAATAGCTAGATTGATAAAAATACTGGATTGGACTCTCATGAGAGCATGAAAATAAAACTTTATACCAGAAAAACAAGTCTGATGAAAATGACCAGGGCATTCAGATGTATAAGTTAAACCATCAAGTAAGGCTGGAGGACAGATGACTTTTTCTAAGTTCAGTGTGGACAATTTATCTCCCTTCAAGTATTTTTTTTTTTAGACCAAGGCTCCTTTCCTGCTTTCATTTAGGTATGCGGTAAGCACAGAGCTAAGGGCTAGAGAGAAACTTCCCAAACAAGTCCTAGGGAAGTTTAAAACATACACTGAAGGAATAAATTATATCATTTTCTGATCATAAGGAACTGTGTTGGAGGGGCCCCTGATTACCACTATTAGTCATTCATTTATTCATCACTAATTTATCTATCCATTCATTCATCTATCTGTCCATCATTTCTTCCTTCCGTCCTTTATTCATTCATCTATCCATCCTCCCATTTATTCATCCGTTCATTCATTCTTCTCCATAGCTTTGAAATGTTCCATGACATAAAAATAAATTTTAAAAATGATCAGCTCCTGAAAAACACTACCTAAGTCACAGAATAAAACTTCACATCAACAGTAATAAATCAGTTCAGTTCAGTTCAGTCACTCAGTCGTGTCCGACTCTTTGCGACCCCATGAATTCCAGCAAGCCAGGCCTCCCTGTCCGTCACCAACTCCCGGAGTTCACTCAGACTCACGTCCATTGAGTCAGTGATGCCATCCAGCCATCTCATCCTCTGTCGTCCCCTTCTCCTCCTGCCCCCAATCCATCAGTAATAAATATGTAGCCTTAAAAACATGCATATATGCGGTCTTGATAGGTTGTGATGAGAACGGCAATTCACATTTTGCGTGGCCTTCATCACCCAAAACCCCAAACCCATAACCTTAGTCTAATCACAAGAAAAACATCAAGAGACTCACACTGAGGGCCATTCTACAAAATGCCTGAGCAGTACTCCTCAGAACTGTCAAGATCACGAAAAGGAAAGTCTGGAAAACTGTCACATCCAAGGAGAGTCGAAGGACACATAGTGACTAAATGTAATGTGGTGCCCTAGGTAGAATTTTGGGACAGAAAATGGTTCATTAATCAAAACAAAGGCATCACACTCACATAAGATGTTAACAGTACGGGAGACTGGGTATGGGGTCTATAGGAACCCTCTGTACTATCGTCACAATTTTTCTGCTATTAATGTGGAATGATTCTAAAATTAAATATTGATTAAGAAAAACAGTCATCTGCATATAAAAACCACCTTGTATATACAACTACTATGTAAAATGGATAATTAATGAGGACCTACTGTGTAGCACAGGGAACTCTACTCAAGGCCCTGCGGTAACCTAAATGGGAAGGAAATCCAAAACAGAGGGAATATATGTATATGTATAATTGATTCACTTTGCTGTACAGCAGAAACTAACACAACATTGTAAAGCGACTATATGCCAATAAGATTTAATAAAAGATTAAAATTTAAAGCAATCATGTGTGTCATTGAAAAGAGTAATGAAAAGAGAAGCAGAATCAATGAAAAGAGAAGCAGGACCACAAGGGAGGAATTGCTTTTTGACTTTCAGTTATACAGATTATGTCTTTCTGAGACTTGGTGGGCATGGCTGTGTAAAATCTATCTATCACCCACACAAGCAAGCTAAGTCGCTTCAGCTGTGTCTGACTCTTCGCGACCTTATGGACGGTAGCCCACCAAGATTCTCTGTCCATGGGATTCTCCAGGCAAGAATACTGGAGTGGGTTGCCATGCCCACTTCCAGGGGATCTTCCTGACCCAGGGATCGAACCTGTGTCTCCTGTGACTTGTGCATTGCAGGCAGATCCTTTACCACTGAACCTCCAGGGAAGCCCATCCATCACCCATTCATTCCCTTTATAGGTAGCTATTGAATATTTTCTGTTTCACATTTGCTTGATCTCCAAGATCTTGGGATACCTAAACTGTTGACCATCATCATCTTTCCAACTGAAGCGAGAGTGTTGTGTTGGAGTGAAGCCATTCCGGGTATCCTCAGCCCATCCTGTTATGCCCTTCCTCTTAAATCCTTAAGCCCCAGCCAAGGGCTGTGCATCAGTGGAATCCCAACAAGGAAGGACAGACCACCAACAAGGAATGAGACTGGGATTTCCCTGGTGGTCCAGTGGCTAAGAATCCGCCTCCCAATGCAGGGGACACGGGTTCGATCCCTGCTCTGGGAAATAAGATCCCACATGCCTCAGAGCAACTAATCGCGCACACCGCAACTAGAGAGAACCCTGCACCCCCCAACAATGATCCCACGTGCCACAACTAAGACCTGAAACAACCAAATAAATAATGAGAAGGGCCTTGCCACAATGAGACACAACTAGACAGTAGCCTGCACACAACAACAAAGAGGCCACATGTTGCAAGGAAAACCCAGCACAGCCAAAAATAAGAACATAAATTAATTAATTTTTAAAAATGGAAGGAGACCACAAATCCTCGCAGACATCCTGACCCATTCCCTCTGCCATCACTCGTTAGACTTGATATTGGGGCATCGCCTGCCCTGGTAAATATTTCCTGAGTCAGCAGTCACTGTGGAACCTGCAAAGAGGGAAGTACAAGGAATACTAAATTAAGCATGGCATAGCAGAGGCCTCTGAACAGCCCTTGGCATTGCATCTCTCATCCAAGGAATCACAAAAAACTTGTCCAAACATTAATTAATCTGTCCCACAACACCCCTGCTATTATTAAGCCCATTTTACAGATGAAGAAAAAAACACCACATGATGTCAGGTGAGAAATGAGTTGGTGGTTCAATCCTCAACCAAATGGCAGGCTCTGTTTGGGAGGAAGGAAGTTAAGTCCAGGAGGGGGACAGCTAGGTGCTCAGTAACCAATAGTTCTGCCTCTAGTTTCCCCACCACCTGGAGAGTCTCAGAGGACACAATGGAACAAAGAGGTTTTGGATTTAGACAGATTTGGCTTTGGGGACTGTGACTGGGCCGTTCACATGTTGTGTGACTACAGGGAAGATGCATAGCCTTCATATGCCTCCATTTCCCCAAACGTGAACTGGAGAGTAGACATTACCTTACAAAGGACTGGGGCAGGATTCAGAGGACAGCTTAGACATAGCCAACTGGGGACAAGTGGAAAATGAGATTTCTGCTGGAATTTGATGTCTGGGAACCTCACTTGAACTTTAAGCGTGCAACTGAGGGGCAGGGAGACACAGTGCTCCTGGCACCGGTTCTGTGGTGTGGGGCACAAGTGGTAAATCTGAGGAACAGAGTTTTAGGAATGGTTAAGGGAGTTCAGGTAAGGTTTGATCAAGCCCACAGACATCAGTAAAGAGGGGAACTCTGGGAATGACGCCACCATAAGTAGACTCTAAAGGGCAGCTGTTGAGAGGAAAGGGGGTTTTTCATTTGGTATCAGTTCACACACACACCCCTAATGCAAGGACCCATAGGTGCTCTGATGAGTTGTTTATATTGGGTTGTTTTTTTTTTTTTGGTTTCTTACATTATAACTTTTAAAAATTTATTTATTTGATTGGAGATAACTACAATATTGTGATGGTTTTCTGCCACACATCAACATGAATTGGCCATAGGTCCCCTCCATCCTGAACCCCCCACCACCTGCCTCCCCACCCTATCCCTCCAGGTTGTCATAGAGCACCAGCTTTGGGTGCCCTGCTTCATGCATCAAACTGTCCGTGATTTCCTATTTTACATAAGGTAATGTATATGTTTCAATGCTGTTCTCTCAAATCATCTCACCTTCTCCTTCTCCCACTGAGTCCAAAAGTCTGTTCTTTACATCTGTATCTCCTTTGCTGCCCTGTACATGGGATCATTGGCACCATCTTTCTAGATTCCATATATATGCATTAATACACAGTATCTGTCTTTCTGCTTCTGACTTACTTCACTCTGTATAATAGGATCTAGGGTCCTCCACCTCATTAGAACTGACTCAAATGTGTTCCTTTTTATAGCTGAGTAATATTCCATTGCGAATATGTACCACAACTTCCTTATCCGTTCATTCCAGCTAGTTTTAAGCAGTCAAAAACAAGGGCAAGGTGGAAGCCCTTCTCCAGGACAAATGCTCGTGCCCCAGGGCTGGTTTCAGACATTTTCTATCCGGGCGACAATGAAGCGCATGGTGGCCTGGGACACCTTCCTCTTGATCACTGTACACAGTGAGCTTTCCACTCAGACTCTGAAACACAGGCTCCTTCTCTCTTCCATTTCTCTGTGCAGTGAGTGCCCTTCCCCTGGGTGCTCACAGCAGCCACCTCCCATCTCCCATATCCCCGTTTCCAGAGAGCCACCTGCATCAGCAGTTCCCAGACTCCATGGAGCATGGAAGGAGGGTGGGAAGGGAGAAGGTAAACGCCACACAAGCTTCAGAAGAGACCCAGATCACCAGCACCTTCCCAGACCAGATTTCAATAAATGATCACTAAACTATATTGAGTTTATAAAAAGATCCTTTGCTCCATTACCTTCAAGAACTGGTCTAGGAAATCTCCCCAGGCAGATCTTCAGAGCCAGTGGAGAACTAAAGGAACTGAAAGCAGATAAGCAAAGTCATGGGACTCCCCGGGCAGTCCAGTGGTTAGTACCTCACCTTCCAATACCGAGGTTTCCGGTTCCATCCCTGGTGGAGGAGCAACGATCCCACGTGCCTCGCGTCCAAAAAACCAGAACATAAACAACAGAAGCAATATCATAACAAATTCAAAAAAGACTATGAAAAATGGTACACATTAAAAAAAATTTTTTTAATTAAAAAAGAAAAAGCCAATGGGAGCAGCTAAACACAATGAAAAAAAAAATGGGAAAGACAAAGGAAGCAGCTAAGGAGACGAAGGCAAACAGTAAGGTCAGCTGGGATGTGAGTATGAGAGCAGTACATGGGAAATAGGAAAGCAGAAAGAGGGGAAAGTGTCCTGATCCATAATATAATATTGTTATGAACGAAATAAGACAATGCTTGCCATGTCCTCATTGCAAAGTCTGCTTGCTGCTGCTGCTGCTGCTAAGTCGCTTCAGTCATGTCCGACTCTGTGTGACCCCAGAGATGGTAGCCCACCATGCTCCCCCATCCCTGGGGTTCTCCAGGCAAGAACACTGGAGTGGGTTGCCATTTCCTTCTCCAACGCATGAACGTGAAAGGTGAAAGTGAAGTCACTCAGTCATGTCCGACTCTTCGCGACCCCATGGACTGCAGCCCACCAGGCTCCTCCATCCATGGAATTTTCCAGGCCAGAGTACTGGAGTGGGTTGCCATTGCCTTCTCCACTGCTAGCTACTAGTTTATGCCAATAACTAGTAGCATAACATGTGAGTGTGCTCAGTCATGTCCGACTTTTTGTGACTCCATGAACCGTAGAGCCCACAAGGCTTCTCTGCCCATGGAATTCTGGAGTGGGTTGCAATTTCCTTCTGCAGTGGATCTTCCCAACCCAGGGGTTGAGCAGACGTCTCCTGCAATGGCAGGTGGATTCTTTACCACTGTGCCACCCGAGAAGCCCAGTAGCCTAACATAAACGCCAATAACTGTTGGTACTGGAGTGACAGCTTAGTGTCCTGTTGCTGCCACAGCCAGAGTAAAAGCTTAAGGTACATTAAAAGGCAGTTGAGGGAACACAGGCCAAGCACACAGGAGTTTCAGGGCAGTGAAATGATATTGCAATGATGGATACAGGTCATGATGCATTGGCCAAAACCTACAGAATGTACAACAAGGTTAAGCCAAAATGGAAACTCTGGGTGATAGGTTCACTGATTACAAGAAACGTCCCTCTCTGGTGGGGATGTAGATGGTGGGAAGGCTGTGTGTAGGAAGGAGGGAGCAAGGAATTTAGGGGAATCCTCTGTACTTTTTGCTCTTTTGCTATGAACCTAAAACTACTCTAAAAAATAAAACTTTTTTTTTTTTAATGAAGGAAGGTTGAAATGGGAACAGGTAGGATCTGAGATCTGAGTAAGTGAGCTACACTTTCATTCATATGCTGAGCATTCATTTACTGAAAACCTGCCTGGGCTAGGCATGGTGTCCAATGTGGATGTACAGAAGGCATCAAATGTAGGGGGCTGGGGTGCAGATGGATGTTCACACATTCACAAATAAATAAGCGGGGTTATTGGAGAGAGTGGCAAGCACTGTGGAGAACATAATAGGGTGATGGTGGCAGAGAATGGTGACCAGGTCGGGTGTCACCTCCCTGTCACTTCAGAGAGGGCCTCTGAAGAGGTGATATTGGAGCAAAGACCCAGGTGATGACAAACAGTTGGCCATACAAGAGCTGCTTCCCAGGTGGTGCCAGTGCTAAAGAAAACCTGCCTGCCAATGCAGGAGACGTAAGAGACGTGGGTTGGGTCCCTGGGTAGGGAAGATCCCCTGGAGAAGAAAATGGCAACCCACTCCAGTATTCTTGCCCAGAAAATTCCATGGACAGAGGAGCCTGGCGGGCTACAAAGAGGTTGCAAAGAGTCGGACACGGCTGAGCGACTGAGCACACACATGCAAGAGCTAGGAAGATGGCAGGCAGTGAGGGTGGCAGAGGAAAAGTCCTGAGATCAGAGCAAGCCTGGAGCGCCCAAGGGACACATGGGATGAAGGAAGGGGAGCCCTGAGTAATTCCTGAGCCAGGGGCTGATAGCAGTGACCTTGCTCCCAGGGCAACCTCAGGGCAGGCTGGGCACCCTCCTGGATCTGAGCTGGATCTAGGGGGTTGGATGATGCACCCTCTAAGACTGGAAGGCCAACGAAAAACTTCATTTCCAATCTTGGGCACAATGGCTTCCCACACGGGCAAAGAATCTGAATTCACACCATTTGTTAAAGAAACACCATATGGCGCTTGCTCTGTTTTAAAACCTTGGATGACAAAGATGTAAAGCCATATCCCATGAGCTGGGTACCATTTGAGAAAGGACACTGTCGCAGACAGGATGCAGTAAGTGTCACGTTCCAAGCAAGATAATAATGCTGGCATTTCACATTTGTTTGTTTTTTCACTTGGGGAAGTGAGGTAGAAAGGAGAATAAGGGGCCTAATTAAGACTGTGCAGGGGAAAAAAAAAATCATTTAAAAGTAAATTCTACATACAACACTGTAGCTCTAAGTGTGCCTATGGACCAAGACTAGCAAGTAATGTGTAGAAATGAAAATGTTTTTGTCTGGGTGTAAGCATTAGGAGTGACTGGGGTTGTTTTTTTTTTTTTCATTTTTGCAAAAAATTTTTTTAATACTCTCACACCATCATTCTAATTTAAAGTAAAAAAAAAAGTTTAAACACACTCTGGAAAATCCAAATCTCTCCCGGAGATGAAATTGCAGCAAGGAGACCATTTCACAGCTTGCCTTAATTTCGTTTCATTCTTCTATACCCGAAGGAGGTTGTTCATCACTACCTGGCTACAGAATTGAATAGGTGTGAAATCCAAGCTGATAGCAATACATCACTCCCTATTGAACTTCAAAGCTGAGGCCAAACTGCCTATAAAAATAGTTTTCATACCGGGCCTTAATCTCTTTCATACATTTTGCCTCTTTTTCATTTTTTTAAAGTTTTACCATCCCTGGGGTGAAGTTAAATATAGTGATAGTTAAGCAGTGCATGGCCCCCAAAAACCAGAGTTCTCAATGTGTTAGTTTGAGTTCATCACAAGTCCAAGCCTGAATCTTATCAGAAAACTTTATCAGGGCTATTGCTAACAGGGTTCTAATGAATAAAAAAGAACACGAAAACCACAAAGGGGGCTTCTCACCATCAATGTGTGAACAGGATCTATCAACTACCTATTAAGAGCATATAACTGAACTGTATTAGAATGCATTGCTTCAGTTTTCACTCTCTACAGACCTTAAAGCCACGTGACAAAGAATCTAGAAAGAACCTGGTGTGATAGGGTCCTAGTCGGAAAACCCCCTTTTTGTAAATAACAGTCTCTGTTGAAGTTGTTGTTGCTGTTGTTGTTGTTGCTCAGTTGTGCCCAACTCTTTGCGACCCCATGGACTGCAACACACCAGGCTCCCCTGTCCTTCACTCTCTCTCGGAGTGTGCTCAAATTCATGTCCACTGAGTCAGTGAGGTTAGAGGGTTCCATTTACTACCAAGTTCTTGATATTATTTGTTTTTATCATGAACGAGAATAAAGTTACAGAATACGAGCTTTCGTATGCAGAAGTCCAGATTTCTACATACAAAAGTAGAAACAAGTTGTAAAGAATAATACTGACAATAATAATAGTAACACGAACACATTTACACCCTACTTATGATGTGCCAGGAGCTTCTCTGAGCATTTCTGTGTTCATGTCTTGTTATGAGGACATTTTGAGGAAGCCGCCATCATCTTTTTTCAGTTGAGGAAACTGAAGCACAGAGAGGCTAAGCAACTTGCCCAAGACTACACAGTTACCAAATAGAGGAGATAACAGTACACGCCCATGCAATATGGTCTAAGGATTCTTAGACTCAATATCCCATTACCTTCATGATCACTGATTTTGCTTCTGTTCCTATTTGCTTAAATGAAGTTGTAGTCCTACTGAGAAGCTTCTGACCCGCGTATTCAGCTTCTGATCTACCCCTGATTCATGTTTTTTTTATAGCTATCCCATCTACCTCACTGAACGTGACAGAAATAAACTGAGCAGAAATCATGTCTTCATTTCACCAAGGAGAAGAATAACACCCAGAGAGGTTAAATGAAGTTGTAGTCGTACTGAGAAGCTTCTGACCCGCGTATTCAGCTTCTGATCCACCCCTGATTCACCTCAGCACCACAAGATGTGGGCATGAAATCAATGTTATAATTAGGTTAGAAGGAAATAAATCTCCCTTTTCCTGGTTGGATGTGTAGAAAAGAAGTAGGAAGGCCCCTAAATAAATTATACTGACTTCCAACTGAGAAAAGGAGGGAGAAAAAAGGACACTTTCCCCCAGCGTCATCATCCATTTCCAGATGAAATCCAAGATGGCGGCTGCTGCGAACATGCAGAGAGGCGGCGTGCTCACCCTTTCACTGGTCAGTTGCAAAGGGTCAGGAGAAAAGGGCTGAGAAGGAGGATTTGGAGACAGCCTTTACGGAGTGAGTAATGACCGTGTAGAGTGGGCAACTCCCCCAGGAAGCAGAGAAAGTTGTAACCCTGAGCATATTTGAGGAAGAGGGAGACAGGCACTTACAGGAAATAAATGATGTGTTCTCAGGGCGGGAGACAGGCTCATATGAATTGCAGAGACCTCTGCTTTCTGCAGATGCTGCTTTTAAACAGTGGGCAGGGTCTGGAACTAAAATGTCGGGAAGAGAGACCGGCTAGGGGTGATGGCCCTTTCTTTTTGAGTCAGTGTTCACTCCTTTGAAAGCACTGCCATTTGGGCAGAGATGAGCCCAAAACACTTGAGGTAAAACTCCCTTCTCCACCTGCCTGTTCTGTTTCTCCAGCGTCTTCAGCCCGTGATTTTCACAATAATGCAAATACGATGCTGTTTTCCCTTATGTGTCATTTCTTTCTAGTTTCTTCACCCTTTTGCTTGCTGTAAAAAGCAGCTCATCTCCACCCACACCTGGAATGATGTCTCTCTCCTCTGTCTTGTAACTCCAAGAGTCTCCAAGTTGTCACCACTTCTAAAAAAGAAAATAAAATCCTTCCTCTGTTTCCCTGGGCAAATTAGAGTGTTTTCTCCTCCAACCTCTCCCAGCCCAGCACCTTATAACATCCCTGATCGAGAGTATGTGTGTTATCACATGGCGTCCGTTTGTTAGTCTGTCTCCCCCACTAGATTGAAAAATCAGAAGATGACAGAAAACCAGGCACAGTGCCGTGAAGACGACAGACTTGGGATTTCCCTGGTCCAGTGGTTAAGAGTCTGCCTTCCAATGCAGGGGACATGGGTGTGATCCCTGGATGGGAAACTAAGATCCCACGTGCTGTACCACAGCTAGAGAGAAGCACTCTGATGCAGTGGAGACCCATTGCAGCTATTAATAAAATTAAATTAACTAATTAATTAATACAAAAAAATTTTAAATGTTAAAAAGGGCACAGATTCTGTGGCCAGACCAACCATCTGGCCTCAAGCAAGTTCCTCCATTTCTCTAAGCCTTGATTTCCTCATCTATAACATGGGCATAAAAATAGTGCTTACCCTATGAAATCATTGTGAAAATCAAATGAGATCATGTATTTTAGTGAGAAGCATTTCGCATAACACCTCACTGTAATTATCATCCATTTATCTTTGAACCATTTAGTGCTGTGAAAGCCATAGAAATGTTTAATAAATATCGGACAAATACTTAATACTTAAATAAATACATAATAATGCTTAATAAATATTAAGGCCTCATGAGGTCGCAAAGAGTCGGACACGACTGAGCGACTGAACTGAACTGAACTGAACTGGTGGTTCAGCGGTAAAGAGTCTGCCTGCGATGCAGGAGATGCAGGAGACACAGGTTCGATCCCTGAGTTGGAAAGATGCCCCGGAGAAGGAAATGGCAACCCAGTCCAGTATGCTTGCCTGGAAAATCCCACACACAGAGGAGCCTGGTGGGCTATAGGCCACGGCATCACAAAGAGTCAGACATGACTGAAGCGACTGAGCACAAGCACAATAAATATTAAATACATTTTAATATTAAAAAATACTAAGTATAATCATTGGGTGCTTTTATTTTAGCAGAAAGTCTGTTGGAATCCAAGTGAAGCTTATGGAAAAACTGTACAGAGAATTGTTTTAAGAGCATCAATTCTCTGGACAAAGCAAGAGACCCCAGGAGCCCTTGTCGCCCATGAACAGCTTTCATCTCAGCTCTGCTAATACTAGAAAATATCTCTTTTTAATGTTAACCTCTTTGGGAAATTCTACAACAGCTCCTTTGGAATCACCTTGTCCAGTTCTGTGCAGACAGTCAGTAGAGTATCCAGTGAAATATACTAGAGGAGCAGAAATCGTCAGGGTGGTGGTGGTCCTGAGAAAAACTGAAAAACAAAAAGGGCAAAAATCCAAGGAAGATCAAAGCTGGGTGCTCATGGTTTATGACTGGGTGGCCCACACCACATGGAATTATAATGAACAACAATAGAGGAGAGATTATAATTGCACATAAGGAAGAATTAGGTAACCCCAGTGACAGCGCAGAGCCATCCATACAATAAAGTGTATGTCTGTTGTTTGAGGATGTTGATTACAAAGCAGTTAAAGAATATATTCCTTGACTTTGGGGGATTTATAATCCACATGAAAGACAGTACCGACGGACCAAAAGGGCTATAAAAGATAGGATATTTCTTGGGAAGGATAATGGCCTAAGTGTTTGAAGTCCTGGGTTGAAATCCTGACTCCATCACTTAGTAGCTGTGTAACCTTGGAGAGCTGACTTAACCTCTCTGAGCTGCAATTCCTCTATTAAAGCCTCCAATGAAAAGTCATATCATGTAAGGCAACAAGCCTACTTAGCACAGAAACTTATTTAAAATTGTTTTAGTTTAGTTGCTAAGTCATGTCCAGTTCTGTGACCCCGTGGACTGCAGCACTCCAGGCTCCTCTGTCCTCCACTATCTTCCAGAGTTTGCTCCAATTCATGTCCGTTGAGTCAGTGATGCTATCTAACCATCTCATCCTCTGCCATCCCCTTCTCCTTTTGCCTTCAATCTTTTCCAGCATCAGCATCTTTTTACTTATTTCCCAGCATCAGGGTCTTTTTATTTTAAGTAGACGTCCAATAAATGTTTCCACTATTGTGAATTGTGGAATTGGGTTTGATCCCTGGGTTGGGAAGATCCCCTGGAGAAGGAAATGGCAGCACACTCCAGTACTCTTGCCTGGAAAATTCCACGGACTGAGGAGCCTGGTAGCCTACAGCCCATGAGGTCTAAAAGAGTTGGACACGACTGAGCGACTTCACTTCACTTCATTGTGAGTTGTGGCTATTATTGATAAAGCACCCTGGTGGTTCAGACAGTAAAGAATCTGCCTGCAATGCAGGAGAGGCAGGAGACCTGGGTTCAATCCCTGGGTTGGGAAGATTCTCTGGAGAAGGGAATGGCTACCTGCTCCAATATTTTTGCCTGGAGAATTCCCATGGACAGAGGAGCCTGGTGGGCTACAGTCCATGGGGTCACAAATAGTCAGATATGACTGAGTGACACACACACACACACTAAAGATGATGCTTGGCTCATAGCCAGGAGGGTTAAAACACCCAGATGGGCTTTGGTGAAAAGCTGTGCTATTTCCATCCTTGGAAAGGTCTAGGAAAAGATGGGAAACATCTACTCTGGATAGTTTAGAGAATGGTAGAGGCACTGGAATTCATGGAACCCTTGAAAACCAAGACTTCAGGTTACAAATCTCTGCATTAAACTTTCATCCCATTAAAGATCAAGACTGGACCACTGAACCTGCCCCACGCCCCAATCTAGATTAGGCACCCCATTTTATACCATATGGCTTCCTCTTTGCTTGTACCTCCCACCACTGGTGAAAATGTCTTATTGTGAAATAAGAAATTGATACCACACACTAGACTCCAGCTCCTCAAGAATGCAAAATTGACAAGCTGGTCTTATTCCCCATCACATCCCCAACATCTTGCCCCACTTGCCACATAGCATGCTCTCTGTCACGTATTAGTTGAATTAATTAAGTGATCACTGGATGGAGCTTCCAGCTGTGGGTTTCCAGGCTCCCATTCCAACCATCTGACCAGAATTAAGAACATGAACTTGATCCCAAGCAGAGGTTTTCAGACAGCAAAACATGTCGGCAGAAAACCTACCAGGCCAACACTTTAGTTCCCTGGTGTAGCTCCTCAGTCTCACGGATCGCACGTGTTTTGCACATGGAACCCCCATTGACGTAACTGGGAATTTCACGGATGGGACAAATGAAGAGGCAAGACAGCAGTAGACGTTTGCAGCACAAAGCTATCAAGAAGAGATGCTCTGTGACCAGGAGACCAGAGAGCACGCCCCCACCATGACGGGCAGAGAGCATGTGGACTGAGCGGTGGTCACTGGCCAGCCTTCTAGAATGCACGGAGGGCTGAGAGCTTGCTCCGCCTCCTTGGCCCCACGACATCGGAAGCTTGGGTGGCTTCCATAACAGCAGCCTGGTCACCCCCTCCCCTTTCCACCCTTCGGCCCCCTTCCTCGGCCCCGGCCCCTCCACTTCCCTCCCAGCGGTCCCCAGACAAAAACAAAAGACCCATTACGGAGTTATTAGCTGCGTCTCGCATATCCCGTGGAGAGAGACAACTGCCAAGCCCACTTCGACTTAAAATGTTTAACAGATCTACCCACATCTAATTTCTGTCACTGTGTTTACAGTACAAGGAACCCAGAGAAGAAAGCCATGGAGAAAAGTACTAGGGTTGGGGTTGTTGGGGGGTGGGGGGAGGGACAGAGGAGGGGGGCAAAAAATAAATGCCAAACGCCTTCAAAGGCGACATTCCTCCCTGTGGTTTGCAAACACTTCCTCTCTCCCCAGCCATCCTGTAATCACGCTCCAGCGTTCACCAGAGGAGTGTTTACATCCAACACCATTACCGGCAGGGGAGACAGGCGAAATTAAGGCCTCTGGTCTCTGTTCTCCGAGGCCCCATTATCTCTTTCCTTCCCTTACCTCCTTTCATCAAACGCCTCCAATATATGAAGGGGTAAAAGCCTTTAATGGGATTTTGAAGATCTTAAAAGCCAGGCGGTTTGTTTAAAAAGGAAAAAGACCAAGAGGAGTGGAACACAGCCTGGGATCCCTGGGTCCACTTTTTGAAAAAGGGAGCAAACTTTGTTCTCTCTCTCTGTCTCTCTTTTTTTTGCCCCGCGTCTGCCAAATCGAGTGTTGGGTTTGAGGTTTGTCTTGGATGGACAAGCAGACCACACAGAGCTGCCAGTGGAAAGCCCCCTTTCGAGTGAGGCTGAGAATTGCCATCCACAGCACTTCCCGGGGCCTGGCACATTCCTTCCACTTCTCTCTCTGTCCCTCTCTCCGAGCTGTGTCCAACGCCCAATCTGGCACCAACATCCCAACCGTGGTTAGCCAAGCCTAATGGTGGCTGAGGGAACAAGATAAAGGGGAGACAATGGTCAAAGTCAGAGGAAATATTGCATGTTGGCAAGTTTGAAAGGACAGATTTGGGTTTCTTCATTCCCCCAAGGCTGGGAAAACCCCAGTCCTACATTGCCACAGAGTTTGGTTAGGAGCGAGGTTGGGTTTTCCAAAGAAATCATTCTATTTGGTGTTCTCTTTCCATTTCTCTGGGCCAATTACGCTTCGCTGAATCAGCACTGGACAGCTCGGGGGTTTGTTGAGCCATAGTTGTCTTGGGGAGCCATGAGGGGGTGAAGAGTGATTTATGAGTTACATTGGATTTGAATGAGACTCTGTGTTGTCTCATTCACAACTGGGCAGGGTTGAAGACATTGTTGGTTGGTGTTGTAATATCAGAGTGGAATATTGGCATGGAATTTTGTGTTGCCGTCTATGTTGCACGTGATATGATTTCAGAAAACACGTTGGTGTGCAATGCTGTGTTCATTTGGGTGTATTAAGTTGGACTATGATGGACCACTGGACTGCGGCGTCATGTTGGGAAAGCCATGTCATGAGACCATCAAGCATTGGTTTAGTTCACCTACACAACTGACTGTCCCAGTGGAAAAACTTGAGGTTGCCACATGGCCTCTTTGCACAGAAGCTGACGGCTTTCAGGAGACATGAGACAGAATTCTGTCTCCTGAAATCCCAACAGGGACCCCAAGGTCACCACAGCCCAGTGACCCAAACTGTCCATTGGCTGAACACCAACTGCAAATGCCCAGGACTCCTCTACAAAGTCCAATGGGGTCTTTTGTTACCACCCTCCCTGGTTTCCTTCACTACAAGCCACTCCTCTAACCTCATGGAGCTTCCAGCCAAGAGCTTCTCCAGTCCTGCCTCTTCCTTCGTGCACTTGGAAAACATCTCCTAAACTCCCTCGAACTTGGGGCAGCAGTGATTCAGCCATGAGAGCTGGAGGTGACTGATTATGACCTCTCCCTTCTTTCACGAGAACTCTGTCTCTGATCATCAGCAGTTTCCTCCCTCATCCAAAGTGACTGGCAGCAGAGCACCTTATTCTGAGCAGTTGGACATTTCCAACCTGGTTTTTATAATGGAATCAAGTTTTTCCACCTCCAAAGAAGAGAGCACCCATCACAAGAGCAGCTTGCATCAATGGGCAGCTCCTAGTGGGCCAGATGCTGAGCTAAGCACTGCACAGGCCTCTTCTCTCTACATCCTCTTTAAAGCCCCCAGGAGGGAAGTATTGCTCACTTTGTTTGGTGGATTCATTCAACAAATATTTTCAGAACAACTACTATGTTTCAGGCAGTATTCTTGGACCTGGGGATACAGCAGCAAACAAGAGTGGAAAATCTTCGCTAGCCTGTAGATTCTGATCTAGTGGCGGGGGAAGGTGAGTCTCAGAGAAGTTAAGACAGTTGCACAAAGTCACACAGCTGTGAAGAGCAGAGCTCAGACTCTGCCACAGAATCGCCTGACTCCAAAGCCGTGATTCAGAAAACAAAAACCAAACACTAAGCAGAGTTCCCTGCGCTCTACAACAGGGCCTTGTTGGACATGCATTTTAAACAGAGCAGTGTGCACACGTCCATCCCAAACTTCCTACCTAAACTCTCCCCCAAATCTCCCCCACCTCACCCCAGGAACCATAAGTTCTTTCTCTAAGTCTGTGAGTCTGTGTGGCAGCTTGGATGGGAGGGAGTTTGGAGGAGAATGGATACATGTATATATATGACCGAGTCCCTTTGCTTGTTCATCTGAAACGATCACAGCATTGTTAATCAGCCATACTTCATTTCAAAATTCAAAGTTTAGTAAAAAAGAAAAAAAATTAAGCTATTGAAGGCTAAAAAAAATTTTTTTAAATCAAAACTAAGACATACACACAGCCATAATTATACCAACTCCCTGTCCTTCCTTTATAAAAGGCACTCGTGTCCTTTCAGGATATACTGACTTATTTTGGTTTTCCGGTTTTTGTTTTCAATATCAGCGACTCTGCCTCAGATGCCTGCTGCTTGCCATCAGATGTAAACACAAATAGTCCTGCAGGCTCAAATACATTTATGGAGGGATGGAGGTTGTGAAGCCAGAAAGAAAGGGCTGATGGAGGGAATGAGATAGAGGTTCCATCCCTGGTTAGGTGAGAGCTGGCATGTCTGAGATCCCAGAGTCATTGCCAGCATGAGAGAAGGAATAAGGGTGAAATCCTGGCTGGTAGAGTCCAATCCCAAGCCAGAGAGAGCTGTCATCATGGAAAACACCGTACTTTATGTTTTAAACTGGGAACAGTTTGCAAAGGGCTTCCCTCCCTCCTAGGATTGCAGAAGAGAAGGATGGGTTATACAAAGAGCAAGCCAAGCTTAAGAGACCAAGGTCCAAGTCCTCGTGGCACATTTTCTGGAGCTTAGGTTGGTCATTTTGCCTCTCCAAGACTCAGTTTCTTCATCAATTACATGGGAATGTTCTTAACACCTAAGTGACAGAGCTGTGATAAGGAGTGTTAAATGAGAGTACTTATGGAAAGTACTTTGCGCATTATAAAGAGCTACATGACTACTAGATAATCCACCAGCCTGGCAGGGGCCAACCCTCATATTATGAACTACAAAATTACAAGGCTGGGAACATTGACAAGAGACTCAAGGTCTTCAAGCTGGAGAAGAAGGTTAAGTCAAAATTGTAGAAGAGGGACTTCCCCGGTGGTCCAGTGGTTAAGAATCTGCCTTCCAATGCAGGGGATGTAGTTTCGATTCCTGGTAGATCTGAGATGCCAACGGGGCAACTAAGCCTGCACACCACAACTAGAAACCTCGTGCACCACAACTAGAGAAACTCCTGCTCCACGACAATGACCCAACACAGCCAAAATTTTAAAATAAATAAATTATTTTTTAATTTTTAAAAATTAATGAGTTATGATTTAAAAAAAAAAAAGATTGTAGGAGAAAGAAAATGAGGCTCACATTGACATATCTGATATATGGTAAGTCCTGTGTTTGACATGATATCATTTGGGGTAACCATACTATCCTCATTTTATGAATAAATAAATAAATGTTCAAGGAGGCAAAGCAATGTTCCCATTATCACCAGACCAAAAAGAAAATAATAATAATAATGAAAGTATTGGTTTTCAAATTTAGAATTGTCAAAATCCCAATGTTTTTTGTTTTGAACCACCAAAAAACTCACTAAAACCTAGATTTCCCCCCCCCCCCCACCCACCCACTTCATCACCTCGTTTGTGCAAACTACTCCCTAAAAAGCAACTTACTCAACTGGATTTACAAGTAAAGGCCTAACCTGTCTTCATTACCTGTCTCCTCAAAATAAACAGACCCCCAGGCCTCAGTCAGGCCATTTACAGAAGCCTCTACCTGGACTTGGTCATCTCTGTCTGAGTGGCTGCCCGGAGTCAGGCAATGAACGAAGTGACCCCCTCCTGACCCTCCCTTTCTTGCCATCTCCTTGCTTTTCTTCATATACAGGGGGTTTCCAGGGGCTCTGCAGGGGGTTATGAATATGAGGCACCTCTTGCTGTACCCCGGTTCTGTAGTCCAGCCCCTCTAGGGAAGGGATGGCACACTCGACATAACGTGACATGATGGCGTACTCGATGGTATATTCCTGTGTGTGTTGTTTGGACTCCATCTTCAAATTCTGACTGTTTTCCACTCCTCCACTGATTGAAAAGGCTCTCGTTGAGCAGAGCTTGCTTCTCTCAGACTGTCTCCAGACCCATAGATTCCTGCCTTCAGTCTCAAGACCCTCCCCTCCTCCACTGAGAAGGTGAGTGACCCTGGGCAGGTCATGCAAAGGCCCCTGCGTCTCAACATGCGGCCCCACCTTCCACCCAGCTGCCCAAGTCTGCAAAGCCATCTCGAAGCTCCTGTCCCTCTCTCTTCAGATCTAAGTCCTACCAACCCAACCTCCACAACAGTCCTCAAGTCCATTCGCTTCTCTCCATTCTCACTGGCTTTCACCATCTCCATCTTGCCCTTGGCTTTGGCCTCACTGCTTCCACTCTGGCCTTCATCCCTTCTCGGCACTGCAGACAGAGCATGCCTTTTAAATATGCAAATTTAAATCTAGGACTCTTGACAGTCCCATTGTGCCCCTACTTCCCTTCCAAAAATCTTTCCGTGGCTCCCTAAGGCTATAAATTTTTTTCAGATTTCTTTTATTGGAGGACAACTGCTGTACAATGCTGTGAGTCTCTGTCATACAATGAAATGAATCAGTGATGTGTATACATATAGCCCTATCTTCAACCTCTCTCTCGCCCTCCCCCAGCCCACCCCTCTAGGTCCTCATCACAGGGCGCCAAGCTGAGCTCCCTGTGCCACACAGCAGGTCCCCACTAGCTGTTTCGCACGTGGCAGTACGCCTATGTCATTCCTGCTCTCCCAGTGTTTCTCACCCCACCTTCCCCAACTGTGTCCATGTGTCCATTCTCTCTATCTGCATCTCTATCCCTCCCTGCAAACAGACTCATCTGCACCATCTTTCTAGATTTCTAGATTTCATACAAATGCATTAATATCCAGCATTTGTTTTCCTCTTTCTTATTTACTTCACTCCATATGACAGACGTACCATCTGAGCCACCAGGGAAGTCCATAAGTCCATCCACGGCACTATAAATGACCCAATTTCATTCCTTTTTGTGGCTGAGTAATATTCTGTTCTCTATATGTGCTACATCTTATTTATCCATTCATCTGTTGATAGACATTCAGGTTGCTTCCAGTTTCTGGCTACTGTAAATAGCGCTGCAATGAACACTGGGGTACATGTGTCTTTTTGAATTATGGTTTTCTCATGAGAGCTGGACTGTGAAGAAAGCTGAGCGCCGAAGAATTGATGCTTTTGAACTGTGGTGTTGGAGAAGACTCTTGAGAGTCCCTTGGACTGCAAGGGGATCCAACCGGTCCATTCTCAAGGAGATCAGTCCTGGGTGTTCATTGGAAGGACTGATGCTAAAGCTGAAACTCCAGTACTTTGGCCACCTCATGTGAAGAGTTGACTCATTGGAAAAAACCCTGATGCTGGGAGGGATTGGGGGCAGGAGGAGAAGGGGACGACAGAGGATGAGATGGCTGGATGGCATCACAGACTCGATGGACGTGAGTTCGAGTGAACTCCGGGAGATGGTGATGGACAGGGAGGCCTGGCGTGCTGCGATTCATGGGATTGCAAAGAGTTGGACACGACTGAGCGACTGAACTGAACCGAGCGTGGCCTCTACTGCTGTGAATTAACTGGCCAAAGTGAGGGACCACGTCAGCTCTACCCTCCAGTTTCCTACCAGCCTTATGACCTTGGCCAGATGGCTCACCTTGTCTGTGCTTTGGTTTTGCAGTCTGCACCTGTGGCTCAGGGTTGTTGTCACGATGAAATGAGTTAATAAAGAAAAGCTACTTGGAAAAGTGTCTGGTGAATAGTAAAGACTTATTAAATCATACTTATTTTATTATCTTCATCATCATTATTACTATTCTTCTTTGTGTGTGTGTGTGTGGCCACCCAGGTGGCTTATGGAACTTGCTCGACCAGGGGTGGAACCTGCACGCCCTGCAGCGGAAGTGTAGAGTCTTAACCACTGCACCACCAGGGAAGTCCTCATTACTAGTATTTTTATATTTGAATAATAAGCTCTCACAGAGTCGGACACGACTGAAGCAACTTAGCAGCAGCAGCAGCAGCATAGGATACAGAGGTTGGCAAGATCTACTTTGTGCCTATCTACCCAACTTCAGCTCTGTTCTCATGCCTTACATTCTTCTTCTTCCTTTTAAATTAATTAATTTATTTATTTGTCTGTGCAAGGTCTTAGTTTTGGCATGGGAACTCTTAGTTGTAGCATGTGGGATCTGGTTCCCCGACCAGCGATCAAACCCACGCCTCCTACGTTGGGAGTACAGAGTCTGAGCCACTGGACCACCAGGGAAACCCACTCACTCACCCCTTACATTCTATGCACCAGCCATTCTTAACTTCTTTGTTTTTTTTAATTCAATATAAAGGCAATGATTTATGCATAAAGATGGTCATCACAGTGATGTTTATCAGAAAGTTGTTTTAAAGCTAAATATCCATCAATTAAAAATGCTGAAGTAAAATCATAGTATAATCATGTATTTCAAAAACATTTTAAATTATGATGCTAATGAATATTTAATGACAGGAGAAAATGCTTATGATGTGACGGTACATGAAAAATGACTTAAAATTGTATGTACAGCATTATCTCAACCTGATGGAAATAAATCAAAATGTTTGCCAATGGTGATCTCTCTGTTAGAGAGATCTGTTAGATTATAGCTGATTTTTTTTCTTCCTACTTTGCCTATTTTCCAAATTTTATAGAGTCAGTATGTATACCTTTCATATAAGGGAGAAGGGGAGACAGAGAGGGAAACTTGCTTCCTTTCTTTTTTCTTGCTTCAAATGTAAATGTCCTGGTATTAAAAACTCACTTCTTGGAAATTTCCTGGCAGTCCAGTGGCTAGGACTCTGGGCTTTCACTGCCAGGGCTTGGGTTCTATCTCTGGTCTGGGAACTAAGATCCCATAAGCTGCACAGCATGGCCAGAAAATAAATAAATAAAAATTAAAACAAAACAAAACAAAAAAATTCACTCCCAAGTCACACACACACAATTGCCACCAAGTCCCATCCCACCTCCCAATTCATCAAAACAATATTTCAATTCTGGTCTTTACTGAAAACTTAAAGAAAAAACTATTTCCCCCCACAAGCTAAAATAATTCACTAGACTCCTCTCCTAGAATAAAGAAAATCTTGAAGTTAGGGGGAAATATCACAGTCTGCTCCAGTTTAGAATGAAATCCAAAACAGATTTGGTCACAGGGCACAAACACACATTAAACTTTCTAAAATGGAGGCAAACAAATCATTTTAATCCCAAGATTATCCCTATTCTTAGAAATTATTACCTGATCAACACACTGTATCTCTCAGGAACTTAGACATCCCTTAATGTGTTGCTTAGAAGAGTGGAGGGAAGTGGTATATGTGTGTATATCTTCTTCTTCAGGTCAACAAGATGTTCTGAGATGCATGCATTGTGTCCAGGAAATGCTGAGCTGACCAGATGTCTGAACATCATACATACATACATACATACATACATACATACATATATATATTTGTATTTATTTATTTATTTGTGAGTGTGTGTGTGTGTATATGTGTGTGTGTAACAAGCAGAAAAAGAGAGGAAAACAAAAGAGCAAAGTTCACTAACAATTTTTTTCCTTTTCAAAGCAAACTTTGATAACTCTCTGTCCCAATAAGTTATGGCTTCCTGTCAGCCGGCTTCCTTGGTGGGAATGGCAGGTTCCCATGCCAACTGGAATGGGGGGAGGGGAGGGTATGAGAGCCATTTGATGGTTTGTCAAGATATGCACTCCAGCACCTCATTCTTCTAAAAATGTTTTTAAATGCAAAGGCTTTGCCGCTTAGACAAAAAGAGGAACTAATATTCTTGCAGAGAAGCAAAGAACTTCGTGCTAAAGAACATGGGATAACATCACTAATATATCATTATGAACCCCTAATGAATGAAAATATTATTCACATTTTCCTGTGATTTTATGCTTGGTTATGAAGCATTTCAAGGGGAGAGAATGAAAGAGACAAACACTGTGGCCAGCATTGTTACTTTGACGTTACAAATAACTGTATTTATGATGGTATTATACAGTTCATATATTTCCCTCTAATAGTGCCAATAAAAAGATGGCATTTTCCCAGCGTCTGCTCTCTGCTCATGTTTTATGTCTTACTTTCCTCAAGGGTCTGTGGGCTCTTAAGCAAAAGAGCTAATTTTTCACAGTATTAGAGGGGAAGGAAAGTTGGCTTTCTCTCTTTCTACACTAAACTGCTCTTTTCCTATTAGTCTTCACAAGGCAAAATGTTGTTCCTTAAAAAAAAAAGTCACACACACATGTACATAAGAGCTTGTATTGTTACAGAGTTCTTCCTACTTACCCGGCACCTGGGTTTTATACATATCACTTCAGTTGACCTGCAGGGCAAGCTTCTGAGCCAAGTACTCTGAGGGTACCCCTTTTAGGGATGAAGAGATGGAGATTCTTTGAGAGTAAGTTCCCCCAAAGACACTCAGAATGATCTAGGACTCAGGTCCCTCAAAGTCAATGCCCTGAAGAGGATGGGATGTTATGGAGAGAGCAGCATGGAAGCATACTGATTACCAGATGTAAAATATAGCCAGTGGGAATTTCCTGTATGACTCAGGGAACTCAGACTGGTGCTCTGTAACAACCTAGAGGGGTGGGATGGGAAGGGAAGTTCAAGACCGAGGGGACATGGCTATGCCCATGGCTGATTTATGTTGACGTTTGAAGAAACCACACAATATTGTAAGGCAATTATCCTCCAATTAAAAATAAGTAAATTTAATATTTTTTGGAAAGTCAGTGCTCTGGTGACACTCTTGCTTTTCTGTCCTTTTGTTTTCTCTCACCGTTAAGATTTTCATTTATTATAATGGATAAGTATTCTAATCGGCAGCAGAGAACTCAGTCTCGCAAAGCCTTTAACAAGACACTTACTCTTTTTTTTTCTTTATTTTTGGCTGTTTACTCACTGACTTTATATTTTTATTATTTTTTTATTTTGTAACTAATTTTTGTTGGAGTATGGTAGCTTTACAATATAGTGTTGGTTTCTACTGTACAGCAAAGTGAATCAGCTAGACGCTTACATCTAGCCCCTCTTTTTTGGATTTTCTTCCCATTTAGGTCACCACAAAGCACTGAGTAGGTTCACTGCTGCTACAGTAGGCTCTCGTTAGTTATTTTATACCTAGTGCTGATGGTGTATATATGTAAATCCCAATCTCCCAGTCCATTCCACCTCTCCTCTCCCCCTTGTTAGCCATACATTTGTTCTCTACGTCTGAGGCACATAGTCTTTTTCAATGAGATGCAAAGACCAGCTAACTTCCATCAATAATACTTCTTGGTATCTTCTTCCACAGATCCAGCTGTATGAACTTGATTAAGTAACTTTACCTTCCTGGACATCAGTTTTCTTATAAGAGAGAAATATCACAGCCCAGTATCGACACAGAATGTGAGCTTAAGAAATAAGATGTGCTCACTCATCAGAGAAATGCAAATCTAAACCACAATGAGGTACCGTCTCACCCTGATCAGCATGTTGATGTATGGCAAAACCAATACAATATTGTCAAGTAATTAGCCTCCAATTAAAATAAATTAATTAATTAAAATAAAAAAATTTTTTAAAGAAATATGATGAGCTATACTATGCTTGGAGAAGGCAATGGCACCCCACTCCAGTACTCTTGCCTGGAGAATCCCATGGACAGAGGAACCTGGTGGGCTGCAATCCATGGGGTCGCTAAGGGTCGGACATGACTGAGCGACTTCACTTTCACTTTTCATTTGCATGCATTGGAGAAGGAAATGGCAACCCACTCCAGTGTTCTTGCCTGGAGAACCCCAGGGACGGGGGAGCCTGGTGGGCTGCTGTCTATGGGGTCACACAGAGTCAGACACGACTGAAGTGACTTAGCGTACTATGCTTAGTCGCTCAGTCATGTCCAACTCTTTGAGACCCCATGGATGGGTAGCCCACCAGGCTCCTCTGTCCATGGGGATCCTCCAGGCAAGAATACTGGAGTGGGTTGCCATTCCCTTCTCCAGGGGATCTTTACAACCCAGGAATCCAATCAAGGTCTCCTACATTTCAGGTGGATTCTTTACCAGCTGAGCTACCAGGGAAGCCCAAGAAATATGATATGTTAATTTAAATAATATTCACTCAGCCCTTCTTAGGTGACTGACAAGATATCAGGTGCTGAGGCAATAGCCATGAAAAAAATATAACCCCTGCTCTCTAGATGCATACACCCTGGTGCAAGAGATAAACATGCAAAGAGACCAATACGATTGCCTCTGATTGGTTCTTTGTTGTAAGTACTGAATTATCTTTTGAGTTTCTGGCCAGCATCCAAAGCACTAACAGACAAAATAATTTCAAAGTTATCCAGAAATATTTCATCACAGATACTCCCTTCTAAAACAAAACAGGGACTTCTCTGGCGGTCCAGTGGTTAAAATTCCATGCTTCCACTGCAGGGGTCGGGCAAGGGTTCGATCCCTGGTTGAGGAACAAAGAGCCCCACATGCCATGTGGTGTGGCCAAAAAATAATAAAAATTTAAAAACAAAACCGAAAAGAAAAAAAACACTTGTAGAAATCCACCAGGCTTCTACCGGGCAATTGAAGGTATAAATTGTGGATACAGGAGTCAAACGTGCTTTTGGACTATCACAGCAATGAACAGAGGTTATGATATCAACAAATGACTACTCCTGTCGATCAATATCTTTGTTTATAACTACATACCTGCACCAATCAGCAAACTAAAATGTGAGAGAGCTCACAACATGACAGCCAGCCAGTAAGAAAAAAAAAAGTATTTCCAAGTGCTCAGCAAGACTCGACTCTTCAAATATCCTCAGACCCTCTCTATTTTCAAGTCTCCATGACTCCATCAGTTACTTAAAACAGTTTCTCAGCCTGGGCACTATTAACATTCTGGATAATTCTTCATTCTGGGGGATGCTCTGTGCACTGTAGAATATTTAGAAGCATCCATGACTTACTTCCACCAGATCCAAACCCCCCCTCCCTGATGACAACTAATAACATCCCTGGGGACTTCCCTAGTAGCCCAGTGGCAAGGACTGCATGCTCCCAATACATGGGGCCCAGATTGGATCCCCGGTCTGGGAAGTATCAATAGATCCCACATGCCACAAGGAAGATTGAAGATCCTGTGTGCCACAACTAAGACCCTGAACAGCCAAATAAATATTTTAAAAAATAATAATAACATCTCCAGAAATTTCCAAACATCCCCAGTCAAGAGAGTGTCTCCAAACCACCCACCAATTAACAGCCATTGGTCTAAGACCAAAAGCACCTCTATATTTTGGAGCAGTTAAGATCCACTTAGAATCTAGCTTAGCCTAGCCTGGTCCCTTCTAAGATATCTTTCTTTCTTCAAGTCAGGAATTTGGAGAAAAGCCATCAGATGTTTCATTCATTCATTCATTCATTCACTTGCCTATTCACTCCCTCCTCCCTCCACTGGTAGAGTGTGGTAGCCATTTGGAGGCATGACCCAGGCCCAGAACAAAACCACTAAACCCATTAAAGACATCCAAGAAAATACCATCCAGGACATGATCTGAACAACCAAAGCTCACCAGCACACTTGAGGTCTAAACTTGACCCTGGCCTATCTCTTGAGCCTGTGACTTTTTGCTAAGACTCAATTTCATCATGTGTAAAATGGACTTGATGTCTGTCTCCCAAACATCAATCCTTTGGATGCTACCTTCAAAAGTTTTGTAACTTCAGCATCTCTATAATCATTTGCTTACTATATTTTTTCTTAAATCTTTATTTACTCTCCCAAGAAAATTGCACAACACTCTTCTATACATATATCCAGTATCAGCTCCATAAATGAAAGGCAAAGGTCTGTATAGTCAAAGCTTTTTCCCAGTAGTCACGTATGGATGTGAGAGGTGGACCATAAAGGCTGAAAACTGAAACATTGAGGCTCTCGAACTGTGGTGCTGGATAAGACTCCTGAAGGTCCCTTCGACCACAAAGAGATCAAACCAGTCAATCTCAAGGGAAATCAACCCTGAATATTCACTGGAAGGACTGATACTGAAGCTGAAGCTCCAATACTTTGTCCACCTGATACAAAGAGCTGACTCGCTGGAAAAGACCCTGATTCTGGGAAAGATTGAAGGTGGGAGGAGAAGGGGCTGACAGAGGATGAGATGGTTGGCTGGCATCACAGACTCAATGGACACAAGTTGGAGCAAACTCTGGGAGATGGTGAGGGACAGGGAAGCCTGGCGTGCTGCAGTCCATGGGGTTGCAGAGAGTCAGACACGACTGAGTGACTGAGCAACAACAACCATCTTAAAAAAAATAAACACGGGGAAAGCAAAACAAGGCTATTGTATTCCAGCTACACACTGTTGTCAGTGGGAGCTTCTAAGCATATCAGAACTGATTTCCAAGCTACTGGGGATTAACTGCATCTTTTCACGTGTTCTCAATTGCACCCAAGCAGGTAGGGAAGAAATGCTTGGGGGCTGCCCCAGCTAGGATAAGTGGCTACAAAAGAAGTTATGTTGCAAGGAAGTGCAAATGATTGGAACTGGGGTAAAAAAAGTTCTGCAAGTAAAGCAGAGAGGCCAAGATTGGGGGGCAGGGGGGCGAGCTGAAGAAATGGAAGAAGGTGTCAGGAGTGAAGAAGGGGTGACTTCGCAAATTTGCCCTCTGGCATCAGGATCCTTGGCGAGCTCAGCACTTTTGAGGTTCAAGTTTGTTTATTCTTGGCAAAATGCAACCGCCTGTTTCTAAGAGCAAAGTCTTTAAAAGGCTTATAAAATCTACTCAAAAGGCTTTCTGGACATCAAATAGCTCATAAAAAGGAACATTTTGATGAGTTAAGTGTAAATGAATCAGAAACATACGGATTCCATTTTGCCTAATCTGCTCATGGATTTAGAAACGAAGGGGAAAACTGCTCCAAGCCAAATTCTTCAGGGGCTTTGTAGACCCCCGAAACCTTTGAAAGCCTTTGGCAACGTTAAGCAAATCCCATACAGAACTCTGCCTTGCCCTCCTGAACTTTGGTCTTCAAGAAAGGCCCCCGGTGGAAGATTCGTTCTGAGGAAGAAAGGGAAGGAAAGGTAAACAGAGCCCATTTACTACATGCTTAGAACTCTGCACTTACCAGCTGCCATAGGCTGAACCCCTCCAGGAAGGGGACACACTTTATGTCACCAGAGAGAGAGAAGGCCACAGAGGATAGTGACACCAAGGAGATGGGGTGCTCATCCCAGCTCCCCCAAGGACCAGCTTTGTCCATCTGGCCGAGTTAAAGTAATGTCCCTAAGTCTCAGTCCCCCCATCTGTAAAATGGAGCTGAAAGGGGCATGTAGGTAAAACTGTGAGAGTTACATTTTCAAATTATGGAACATTTCATCCAGTGCTCAGCACATAAGTTCTTGATCAAGACTGGCCATCATGGGACTTCCCTGGTGGTCCAGGGTTAAGATTTTGCTTTCCAGTGCAGGGGGTGTGGGTTTGATCCCTGGTCGGGGAGCTAAGCTTCCACATGCCTCATGGCCAATAAAAAAACAAAACATAAAACAGAAGCAATACTGTCATGAATTCAATAAAGACTTTAAAAATGGATTCACTGATGGCTTAGCTGGTAAAGAATCAGTCTGCAGTGCAGGAGACCTGCGTTCAATCCCCGGGTTGGGGAGATCCCCTGGAGAAGAGAATGGCAACCCACTCCAATATTCTTGACTGGAGAATCTTAAATCTTAAAAAAATTAAATAAATAAAAGACTGGCCATCATTATAATACACAAACACTGTAGAGTGGGCATGGATATTATTCCCATTTTAAAGACCAAGAAACTGGGTCCAAGAATGATTCATTCATCCCAGGTCCCAAATCCATTAAAATAGTAGACTCATGATTTAGCATAGAGCCTCATAATTCCAAAACCAGAGGTCTTGTCACTGCAATCCACGGCTTTCTGAAAAGACTCAAGAGTCTAGCAGAACAGATCAAACTCCAGAGACTGGAATTCATTTTCCAATAAGGTTGGTGCCGGGAGCCTCATTCCAGCCTCATGGCCATGGCTACAGGTGAGCTAAGATGAGCCTTCCTCCCAGACTCCCAAGGACTTTTCGGTGCCAAGACAGAATGAGACCTACACCCTCCATCAGAGGTGTTGAGAGATCTCCCTGGCTCAAAAGTTTTGTTTGCTTGGTGTGACGGGTTAATGGAATTACAGGGAAGAAGCAGAAGATGAAAGGAGAGGGAGAAATTTGGAATCACGCTACATTTTCCGTTCACTGTGTCTCTGACTGATGCTGTGTAATATGGCTGTAAAAATACATGAAGCAAAATCTAAAGGGAGGGGGAAGTCTATGTAAATGGGCCAGGTGGATAATACTTGGCGTGTTGTACATGTTTCTGCACATGGTTTTATCAAAGGGGATAATTACAGCGTATGGAAAATAGGACATATTGTTTCCATATGAGAGATAAAGAGAGAGTGTTAGAAGTGATTAAAGGGACTTAAGGGTGTAGAATGTTCTCATAATGAGAACTGCTTGTGTCCTAGAATGAGAGTGGTTTTTTTTTTTTTTTTTTAGCCAGAATTGCAGAAGTCTCTCTCGCATTCTATAAAGGGAAGGCTTCTTAAGTTTTCGCAAGTTTGGCCAAACTCAAAACGTTAGACTCACCCAGGCAGCCTCTCTTCATTTCCTGAGTCTGTTTTGTCCGGGGATTATCTAGGCAGGTCTCCTTTGCATCTGGCAGCTTCACCGATGGGCCCCGCAGCAACACAGCTGATGAGGTCAGGAAAGCTAGAGCCTGACAACAAAAACACCAACAACCTGATTAAAAATTGGGCCAGGGACTTTTGAATGGACATTTCCATAAATCAGATACACAAAAGGCCAATAAGCACATGGAATGACGCTCCACATTCCTACGCACTAGGGAAATACACATCACGACATAGTAAGACACCACTTCACACCCATTAGGATGGTCGTCGGAGAAGGCAATGGCAGCCCACTCCAGTGCGGGAGCAAATTCCGTGGACGGAGGAGCCTGGTGGGCTGCAGTCCAGGGGGTCGCCAAGATCCGGACACAACTGAGCGACTTCACGTTCGCTTTTCACTTTCATGCTTTGGAAAAGGCAATGGCACCCCACTCCAGTGGTCTTGCCTGGAGAATCCCAGGGACGGGGGAGCCTGGTGGGCTGCCATCTATGGGGTCCCAGAGAGTCGGACATGACTGAAGCGACTTAGCAGTTGCATTAGGATGGTTGTAAGTAAGAAAATTAAACATAACGAGCTGATGAAGATGTGGAGAAATTGGAATGCTTGTATATGGGAATGGAAGGTGTAGAAGTCACTCTGGAAAGCCATGTAGCAGATCCTCAAAAAGTTAAACATAGCATCGCCGTATGTGTGTGTGTGTGTGTGTGTTTGTGTGCGTGTATCAGTCGCTCAGTTGTATCCGACTCTTTGTGACCCCATGGACTGCAGCCCGCCAGGCTCCTCACCATGTGGCCCACCAATTACACTCCTGGGTATATGCCCAAAGGAGTTGAAAACAGGGAGCTCAGTTTGGTGCTCTGTGAGGACCTAGAGGAGTGGAATGTGGGGTGGGAGGGAAGTTCAAGGAGGAGGGGATATATATATACACACCTATAGCTGATTCATTTTGCGATACAGCAGAAACTAACACAACATTTTAAAGTAATTATATTCCAATTTTAAAAAAACTAGGAAAAATATTTTAACGGTTCATTTTATGTTATGTCAATTTCACCCCAATATAAATAAATAGGCAAATAAAAATAAAGGGTGGAGCTCACTCTCTTCCCCTCCACCTGCCGAGACCAAGAACCCTTGACCTTGCAATGAAATATCTGGGCCTCCAGCTCAATGCCAATAGCACTAGCCTCCTTCGAACTATAACTTCCCCTCTTGGAACTAAGCTGGATGGACCCTGATGGTAAGTAAACAAACTGACTTGATTCACAGAAGGGTTTTGATACAATATCTGCCCAAGGCTGCCCAAGACATGGATTATTGCAAACTTTTTCCCTTAAATCTTTTCCTTTGTTATTAGAATTATTAGGAAAATAATTCTAGCAGATATAGAGGGAGCTGGCTGTTTAGGGCTTTGTCAGTCTCTGTTGCTCAGCAACCTGGCTTGACTGTCAAGGAAATTGGCATCCATTAAGAATTGCGTGTCGTTATAACTTGGAGGTGACCTGCCTCAATGTTATCATAGTAATAGATATAGAGGCAAGTCTTTCTTTGCCCCTTGCTCACTCTGAGTCCCTGGGCAAGACATTACCTCCATTTTCCTCATCTCTAAGATGGGCATAGGGCTTCCCTGGCGGCTCAGCAGTAAAGAATCCTCCTGCAATCCAGGAGATATGGGTTTGATGCCTGGGTCAGGAAGATTCCCTGGAGAATGGTATGGTAACCCACTCCAGTATTTTTGCCTGGGAAATCCCATGGTCAGAGGAGCCTGGCGGGCTACCGTCCATGGGATTGCAAAAGAGTCGGACACAACTGTGCAACTAAACAATAGCAAGAGGGGCATAACCATGCCTCGGGACGCTGTCGTGAAGTTAACAGAGCACTCATTCAGGAGTTGCTCAAATAATACTATTCTTTTCCCTTCCTGCTATCCTAGCCTGGTCTGAGAGGTTTACAGTGGGAATAATGATGCCCAATAAGGAATAAGGCAGCTATGAAAGGGCACTGATGGTGTGACTTTAGCTTACTGATGCTGTAGAATCCTGATCGATCTGGAAATGGATAAGATCACTACACACAGAGGAAAACTGCAGCCCAGAGAGGTTCTAAAACTTGAGAGAAGTCACACAGCAAATTACCCACAGAGCAAGAGTTTCAACTTGGGTGACTAAAGCTCCAAAGCTATAGACGAGGCATTGGGGTACCATCTGTGGGTGAGGATTCAAGTGCCTCCTTCCAGCTGGGTAGATGCCAACTCTGGGGCACAGCATGCTCAGTGGTCCAGGTACCTTGCAACACAAGGTCACTTGCACGGTCAGAAACAGTGCACTGGCTGAGTAGAAAGAATCTTCCAGCTCTAAGTTACCACTTTCCCACGTGTCTCTGGTAAGCAACAGAGGAGGACTGGTGAAAAATAATTCTGTTTAGAATATATATATTTCCCAGAATTTGTTCACTCCACAAATATTTATTGATTTCTTGGTACAGGTCACGTTTTCTTCCAGAAACCAAGTACACAAGATCCCTGTGAGTTACAGAAAACTCCAGGACATGGTGAAGGACAAGAAAGCAGTGAAGGATAGGGAAGCCTGGCATGCTGCCGTCTATGGGGTCACAAAGAGTTGGACATGACTGAGCAACTGAACGACACCACAACTGTGCACAGAAAACTTATACTCAAGCGGAAAAGAGAGAAATTAGGTCAGAGAAACATCCAGAGGATTTTGGATTTATAAGCACTAAAATGGGGAAATGCAATAAAATATGCAGGGCATGCTAATTTTAGTTCGGTGAGCAGGGATATTCTCTTTGAGGAAGGGATATTTAAGTAGAGACTGAAATAGATAGAAGGAGCTGGCACTGACCTGAGGAAAGAGTATTCCAGGCAGAGTGAACCTCACAGGCAAAGGCCCTGAGGTCAGAACAAACCTGCCACGTTTAAGAGACAGAGACGCTATGTGGCCAGGGTGGGACGGGCTGGGGGTCGGGAGACAACGGGCAGGTTTGAGGCCAAATCACGCAGAACCTCAGTGAACTTGAATGACCTAAGAAACGCAATCTCACCATAAGCAATCTAACAGATGGCATAAAAGATTTAAAGAGCTCATGGTCATCCATTATCTCAACTTCTAGAGAAAACTGACCAGAGATATTTTGATGCATGTCTTTTCAAACATGCTATTTCATATCCTATCATATAAATATATAGGGGACTTCCCTGGTCGTCCAGTGGTTAGGACTCTGTGCTTCCACTGCAGGGGGCATCTGTTCAATCCCGTGTCAGGCAACTAAGATCCCACATGCCACATGGCACAACCAAAAAAAAAAAGAAAAAGAAAGAAAAAATATATATATATACTTACAAGAGTAGGATCATACAATACATCCGTGAAACTAGCCTTTTATTTTATTTTATTGTGTGTTTATTAGTTAATACATCATAAACATCTTTCCATGCCTGTCCATTTAGCTATTACACGGAGTTCACTTGGACACATGTCTGGGACAGACTAGGCGCTCAACAAATATTTGTATAAGGAAAGACTGAAAGGAAAAAAAAAAAGGAAGTAAAGAAGGAGGAAGGGAAGGAAGGGAAGAGGAGGAAATAATTTCTAACAGCTGCTTCATCTTCCAGCGGGAGATTACAGATGAATTTCACGAGCTGTCTCCTGCTGTGGGCGTTTAGGGCGCTTCCGGTGTTTCACTGCATCAGCGGTGCTGCCATGACATCGCCATCTCGCCCTCACACCTCAAGATACTTCTCAACCACATCCTCAGGATGATCTCCCAGAAGTGGGATTTCTGAGACCAAGGGCATATCCGGTTTTTTTTAAGGAACGTGCCCTCCAGAAAGATTGATCAATGTACCCTCCCACTGGCAGTGTCTGAGGGCTCTGAGTAAAATGTCGCTTATGAAAGAAAAACAAACAAACAAAAAACCAGGATAGGTTTACTGAGCATCACTGGATTTCTGAAAGCTCTTATTTTCTGAAAGTTCATCTTATTTCACTCAGTCATGTGGGCATCTTTTCCCACACAGAAGATGGGGAACTAAAGTTTCTGATCCCTCCTCCTCCTTGGAACATTTCCAATGTGAATTTCTCAGACTTCGAGAAATGAGACCGGATGACTGGGGAAAACTCTTTTTCCGTCTCTGGGTTTGGTGTTACTGAAAGACCAGCCCCAGATCAGATGCCCCCTTCCTTCTGCAAAATTAAGAGGTGTAAAAAGATTCCCTGTGCTGACTGCCAGGTCCTTTCATAAGTCACTGGTTTTAATATTGATTTGGCAACTCCAATAATGATTTCTTCTTTTAAAGAGTAGGACTTGGAGGCAAACTGCAGAATGTGGCCATGAACTTGACCGTGAACCTGGCTATGAACCCAGCTATCAACCCGGCCATGAACCCAGCTAGGAGCCTGGCCATGAACGTGGTCTGAGCTGTGATTGTTCACAACACTTTCCACATCTCTCCTACCATCTTTTAACCAAGAGCCCTTTACACGGCCATTGCTTTTGGCCTTTCCATCCTACTACAAAGGAGAACCTCAAAGTTCCTAAATTACAGAGGAAAGACAACTGAGGTGAGGCCTGCACCATTTACAAATATGCAGGGTTCGATATTACTAAACAAAGATGGAGTCTTCTCTTTCCAAGAAAGATTTCCTTGAAAATCTTTCCACGTAGGAGAAACACTCTTTTACCAGTTTAGAGATGAAGAAATGGAGGCCAGAAATGGGGTGATGTCTTTGAGCCTGGTCACACTGTGGTCAGCAGCAGAATCTGAAATGGAGTCAGGACCTCTGCTTGTCTGGCCCATGTCCTATGAAATTATCTGCTCTCCTGTGTGCTTCAAACATTCTTGTCAGCAGGACCCTTCTTCTCTATTCATTTTCATTTGTTTTTAAAGATCTTTTTGATATAGACCATTTTTAAAGTCTTTATTGAATTTGTTACAATATTGCTTCTGTTTTATGGTCTGGTTTTTCTTGGCTGCAAGGCATGTGGGATCTTGGCTCCCCAGCTAGAGATCAAACTCACACCACCTGCATTGGAAGGCAAAGTCTTAACCACTGGACTTCTAGGGAAGTCCCTTTTTTTTTTTTTTTTTTTTTTGGCCATGCTATAGAACCCACCTGCCAATGCAGGAGACATAAGAGCTGTGGGTTTGATCCCTGGGTCAGGAAGATTCCCTGGAGGAAGGCCTGGCAACCCACTCTAGTATTCTTGCCTGGAGAATCCCCATGGACAGAGGAGCCTGGTGGGCTACAGTCCACGGGGTCGCAAAGAGTCAGACATGACTGAAGTGACATGCGTGGCTTGCGGGATCTTAGGTTCCTGACCAGATATCGAATGAGGGCCTTCAGCGGTGAAAACTTGGTGCCTTAACCACTGGACCACCAGGGAATACCCGACCCTTCCTCTTTAGCACCAGGGAGTTGGGAAAGCAGAAAGCCAACACATGAATCTGCTGTGGACATACTTGGAAAAGCTAGGCCCAGGCGGAGAAAATGGAAGGAAAACTCAATTCTGCCATTTTACCAACCCAAGAACCATCTAGAAAGAGCACTAGTCTAGAAGTAGCCCTTTCCTTTGCTTTCTCATTTTTTCTTTTTCTCAAGGTCACTCTCCCATACCTGCTGCAGACTCAGCAGGAAGGTGTGATGGGTGGACTGTGGTCCAAGTCAGCTCTGGAGGGACATTTCCGAGCTTCCCACTCCCTGCACTGCTCTGAGATGCCCACTTCGCTATGAGTCTGGCAAACCTGGGAGATCTTCCCAACTCTGAGAAACATCCCTGTTTTCTTTGGGGGAAGACTGAAGACTTCTAAATCATAACTCTTATCTGCAGGGATCCATGGGATGCTGGAGAGTGTTGGGGTAGAGGACACTGTGAAGTGCTTACAACGAGGACCCACAGAAATGCCTAAACATTCAGAATAAATTAAGCAACCTTCTCCTTCCTACATTGGAGGGGGCGAGGTGGGTAGGGAAGAAAACAAAGGGGGTGGGCCGGGAGGAAAGGCAAGGAAAAGGCCAGGGAGGGTTTATAAAGGCAGCCCTTCAGACCCTGCTGCCCACTAGTCTCAGTTATTTCCCTGGCGTGGGTTGGCCTTGTCCTCCATTCTCTGGCTTCTCTGCCCTTGCGTTTAGCTACTGTTTATTATCTATTCCTAAAAGGCCAAGAGAGGCCCAGAACTTGGCCTTTGTTATTAGATGGACAGACTGTTAGTGCCGGGGAGGCTGGACTGCCTATGGACCCATCTCCTCCCTCCCAGCCCACCCCATCCCCTGCCTCACCCTCCATGCAGTCAGCCAGCCAACAGGAAACGGCACACTCCAAGGATCAAGCAAAACCACTTGTGGTCCACACAGCACAGAGCCAACAGTGAAGAATCCAAGTGAACCCCCTCTTTATCTTGACCCAAGGACAGGGTGAGTGCTCAGTGAAATTGTCAGAAAATGCCTGAAGAGTCCCTGAAAGGATTCACCATCTTCCTGATGCGGTCTGTTGTCGACCGTGTCTCGGAGGCGGGGACCTTGGTGGCTCCAGGAACGATGATCTGGACAGGTGCTGTGACTTCAATTGCAGTCTCACTCTACAGATAAAGATACTGAGCTTTAGAGAAATTAAGTCACCTGTCCAGATTTCACAGCAAATGAGCAACAGAGCTACAATTGTAAACCAGGTACCCCTAGGTTCCAGCCTGTGTTCAACAGCCAAGTGATCCAATATGGTAGCCACCAGCCATGGGTGGTGACTGAACTTGCCCAGGCACATGGTTTCTAAGTGCTGAGGGCAAGATGGGAGTCCAGAAAGTCTAACTCCTAGCCACCAATTCTTACCTTCTAACTACCTATATATATCTCCCATGATCCCTACCAGAGTTACTTCCACGCTCTTCTAGACAAGATGCAATAAAAAGAGCCGTGTTCTAGCCCCAGCTCTGCCACTTCTCAGCCCAGCGAGGTACTGCCCCTCTCAGACCCCTGGTTCTCTATCCATTAAATGAGAATACAGATAACATCAAGGCTCCACAGCATCCCAGGATGCAGAGAGGGAGAGGAAATTTCCTGACCCCCACTTCATCCAGGGCCACTTCCAGAGTGTCTGTAAAACAGACACTGTGTTATCAATCTTGTTTCCTAGGAGGGGAAAAAAAAAAAATCCTTGAAAACCACGAAGTCTTTGAATTTCCAGGGCCTGCGCAGTGAGTGGAGAAGAGAGGGAGAAGGTTGTGGCTTGGAGATGAAGCCAAAACGAAAGAGGGTCAGATCAGCCTCTGGGTCAGATACCAGGTGAGGCTTTGCTTGGAGTTTTGGGAAGATGGGAGCCTGGCTTAACCAGGAAGGGGTGAGCAGGGGGACAAAGGTGAGGGCATCAGGGCAGAGGTGCCAGAGGGCAGAGCCAACAGAACAGAAGCCTGAACTGTGTGAGGACTTCCCTGGCGGTCCAGTGGTTAAACTCTGAGCTCCCAATGCAGGAGGCCCAGGTTTGATCCTTGGTCAGGGAACTAGATCCCACATGCCACAACTAAAGATCCCAGGTGCCTCAGCAAAGACCCAGCACAGCCAAATAAATAATGAAAGAAACTAAAGAAAAAAAGTTTAAAGAGAAAAAGAAACTACAGAAAAACTAAACTGCAAAAAAAAAAAAAGAAGAAGAAAAGAAACCAGAACTGTGTAGCATGCTGTGAGTCAACTCACTGCATCCTCAGCCCTCCACTACCCAGCCCTCCTTCTGCGTCTACTGTCCCATTTTACAGATGATAAAGCTGAGCCCCAGAGAAGACACACAACTGCCCGAGGTCATTCCTTCTTCAATAGATGCACTCAACATACAGTCACAGAGCACCATCCAGATTCTAAGAGTTCACAGCAGGCCTGGGTCCCTTCTGTGTTTAGAAGCTCTTGGGAACATTCACAGATGAAGAAAAGTCAAAACAGTATCACACACAAACCGGGGTGTGAGTTACTGCTTAATGCATGTAACAAACGAACATATTGAACACCATTCCAGGTGCAACAAAACCATGTCATTGGACTATTCATGAATAGCCCAATTGAAAGATTTATTTAAAAAATAAATAATAAAAGGATGTTCATATATCAACAAGAGATATGTTCCAAGCATAGGACATAAGTTCAGAGTCATGCGACAACTGTCACCTCCTTTCAATGTTCTCAGGACACTTCTATGTGCAGATATACAACCATTGGGGACTAATCTTAAACATCAAAATTTGCAACCTTTGATGAACTTGAGGCTGAGATGAAATCACCCCTTCCAGCATCTACTTTAAACCAAGCCTTGCTGGATAAGGAGGAAGTGGGAAATAGGGCCAGCTTTGGGGCTCCCTGAGCACCCGGTTTATTGAGGAGGCTTGTGGGTACCACAAGGCAGAGACAATCAGGATGCTTTGATGGGAAAACTCTGTGCAGAACCTGCGTGCTCCGTTGCTAAGTCCTGTCCGACTCTTTGCAACCCCAGGGACTGTAGCCCACCAGGCTCCTCTGTCCATGGGATTCTCCAGGCAAGAATACTGGAGTGGGTTGGCATTTCCTCCTTCAGGGGATCTTCCCAACCCAGGGATCAAACCCACATCTCTCATGTCTCCTGCACTGACATGCTCCCATCCTCTGAAGTCATGGCGAGTTTCAGGACCCAGGAGGGCAGACCGTTGGGGAGGCTAACCCTGATCATTTTGCAGCCCCATGACTCTGAGACCATCTTGTCATGACACAGGCTTCCTCCCTAAGAGACTCCCGTGGACCTCGACACACCCCCACGTCCACGGAGTCAGAACACATTAGAGCGAAGTTTTGTTCCCCAGAGCCTCTTGTCTCAGCAAAGCCAGCTAATTCAGATTTAAACTCCCTCTTAATAGGCTGAGTTGCTGAGCCTTCTAATTAATGCCACATGTTTCCCTCAGCTGTCATCCCGAATAAATGTTTACAAAGCTATTAACGTACTGTATTTGTAAACTGGGACAGCTCAGCTTTGGGGAGTCATGTGGTATGCATTTTCTCCTCAAAGATGGAAAAGGCTTAGCAATAATAAATACATTGTTTTGCAGGGATGGGAGCAAGGCGTTGCCTGAAAAAAAAAAATTTATTGCAAGCTTCCTGAGACAGCATGGCTGTGTGTACGTGAGGAATGGAAGATTTCTTGAGTTCAGAAGAGCTACGAGGGGCCGGATTTGGCCTAGGTTCACGCTTGGAGAGGAGGAACTCCAGGGGCAGAAGAAAGCACTGGTTTGAGATCCAGAGACCTGGACTCTGGTTCCAGCCCCTCTGCTCACCAGCCTTTTGGGAACTCAGTTTATCCATCTGGAAAATGGGAGGCTGGACTCTTCAAATTTTTCCATCTTTTTTTTTTTTTTTTTTAATTTATTTCTCTGTGTTGGATGGTAGTTGCAGCATGCAGACTTGGGGTTCAGGGACTGTAGTTGTTGCATTCGGGCTCAGTAGTTGCAGGCATGGGCTCATATGGGGTCTTAGTCCCCCAACCCAGGGATCGAACCCACATTGCAAGGCAGATTCTTAATCACTGGGCCACCAAGGAAGTCCTAAGAATTTTCCATTTGGATCCAGGATTCTAGTCTTGATTTGTCCTCTGCTTTGACCTCCAGAGGACACCTGGAAGGCTCTTGCATAAGCTCTTCTAAGGGTCCCCATGGCCTAAAGATAAAGTCCTAACATCTTAACATAAGACCCCAAACTTGGCATCATCTTCCCTACGTTCTTCTCCGGCCCCATTTCCAAGCCCGCCTGCTTCACACTCCAGCCATGCTCAATGCACCACTGCTTTCCTGAAAGGAGCCCCACTGCGCTGGCTTCTCCACCAGCAGCATGCTTTTCCCTTCAATTCCCTGCTTACCTCGCCTATTTCTACACGTTTTGTCCACATCACTGCTTACATATCACTTGCCCTTGGTAGCCTTTCTGGAACTCTCAGGTCCCTCCCAAATGCACCCACAGTACCCAGAATGCCTCCTGCCTCAAGGCAGTGTTACCTACAAGTCCACCCATAACGTGTAAGTGTAAGCTCCAAAAAGAGCTGAGGTGCTGTCTATTTTATCTGATGTTATTCCCCAGTGTCTTACAAACAAAGGGGACTTTCAACCAGTTTTGCTGATGAATGTGAAGTAAAAGATGATGGGGGCAAGTTTTCAGCACAAAGAAGAGTTCAGGGGTCTTTTAGATACTTTCCAGCTCCAGGTATTTTGACTCAGACATATATCATCTTGCAGGGCCCTTTCCATTGCTGACCAGATTCACAATCATGAGCTCAGAAAGGTAAAGTCGCTTGCCCATTGTTATCCAGCTTGTCTGGAACTGCAGCCTGTATTTAAACCTAAGACCTTTAGTCTCTAAAAGCCCAGACTTTCACCTACTATGCTATTCAATCCCCCTAGCAGTGCCACTACCCCTGCCCACCTAAGTTTGACCTGATTCCCACACTTGCTGATATAAATGGCCTTAGCACAGTATCTAGTTATTTCCCACCTATTTGTCATGATAATTACTCAGGATACACTCATCAGGACTGGGTTTAAGTGACAGAAAATCAACTCCAATTGACATTCATCAAAGTAGGGAAGTAGAAAGATAATAATTCTTCTGTTGAATCACAGAAAAAGGCAGGCAGGAAACAGGCCCTAGGGATGCCCAGAATCAAGGACTCTGACCCGGCAGTCCTCTGTCTCTACTCTTTTTCAAAGCCAGCTCCCACCAAGAAGCTGGAATTATAGCCACACCTGAGTAAAGATCACAAACATAGTCTTTCCTATCAGTTCCCTTGTAAAAATCCTAGGGAAGCAATTTGATTGGCCAAGCCTGAGGCACATGCTCCTGCCTGGACCAATCACTGTGGCTGAGGGTGGAATATGATGATACTAGGTCCAGAGCCCCATGTTTACTTGGAGTTGGGGAGATGCCCTTTCCAAAATTCTGGGATATAGCCCTTCATTTTCTTGGAGTTCAACATTTGATGAAAAGAAGCGACTAAATCAACACACAACTAAAGCCCAGTGCACAACAGGTACCCCAGAGGAAAGCAGAAAAGGACCCTGTTTCCGAACGAATTTTGTAGAGCACTGTCCATGGGAATGGATGGAAGAAATGCAAAGCGTTCTACCACCTGCATTTGGGTTCGCTCACTTTTGCATCAAGAGTGCCTAAGACAGTGCCAGGTATATAGTAAGTGCTCAATAAATATTTGTCAAAGGAACACGTTTGTGAATGAGAGCAATATGTCTTGTAAGAATATGAAAATGTCCCTGCTTCATCACAAGGTTCAAGGGTCTAACCAGCATGGATTCAAATGTCAATGTCAGCACCTCCAAGTTGTTCAACTAGGGGACATCACTTCATCCATCAGAATCTCAGTTTTAGCCTCTATAAATGGGAAATAACATGCCTCTCTCCTGTTGTTGAGAATGGAATTAAATAACCTCTCTGAAATACGTGGAATGGTGCTGGGACCCCAGACTGCTGTCCCATCTGTGGCAGAGAGTGGATGGTGCTCTTTTTTTTTTTTTTTTTAATATTTATCTATTTGGCTGCACTGGGTCTTAGTTGGAGCATGTGGGATCTTTAGCTGCTTCATGCAAACTCTTAGTTGTGGCATGTGGGATCTAGTTCCCTGACCTGGAATCAAACCCAGGGCCCCCTGCACTGGGAGCTCGGAGCCCCAGCCACTGGACCACCAGGGAAAAAGTCCCTGGATGGCGTTCTTCATAAAAATGTATCCCACTCCCTCCCCATGTGGCAGTTTAGCTTGACTTTTTGTGCAATAGCAGTTTTCCAAATTTACTTGTTCAACATTAAGAGCACAGCAAAAAAATATGAAGACAAGACTTTTTGTGAGAGCTAGTGTCCTTTACAACAAAACGTGATTTTCCTACAGACTCTCCATGGTGAATTGAAAACGGCTTGAACTGGTTCCCTTCCAAGCAGCAGACACAATTGCTGCCGACCTCACGGCTTTTTGGAGGGATAGCTGGCTCTTCCAGGGGTATTTCGATGCTCTGGGCTCCGCTGACTCTATTTAAAAAAAAAAAAAAAAAAAAAAATTGGTGTGAAATACCAACCCGGTTGAAATAGCAACACTTCTGAAATTGCTGCCGATGTTCTATAACACAAAATCCAAAGAACATACAGGTCCCTTGACATCTTCTCTCAGCACTATGCACGCCCAGTATTCTAAGCCCCCAAGCCAAGAGCACGAGTTTTTCACAGATATTGGCAACCACCTGAAGGTAATACAGCAGCAGCCAGGCCAGAAAGGATGCTGAAACTATTTCCAGGATTCTATAAATCCACAGTAACATTTTTGCTTTTTTTTGATCCATCCTATCTCCCCTGCCCCCCACAACCCCCTTCTGTTCCTTTAGTTCTCTATACCCCTCCCTCTTCCATGATAATGGAAGGAAAATATTTATCTCCATACGTGAGTATGAACCACACAGAACTCATCACCAAACAGAGAAGCGCATCACTCTCGATTCCACTTTGGAAAACATTTCCTCTCTTCCATTCCTCCTGATCCAAGAAAACTTTCTAGAACATGTTTTTTGGCTTGCCTGGGTTCAGGATTCCTGGGCTACAGGCTCAGCAAGGTCCCTGTGTGTTCTTGAATCCACGAAGACCCCGGACTTCGCATCCAGTCTTTGGAGTCCTGGGTGCCCCTTGAATGATGGTGGGGAGCAGATTCACCATGTCCTGTGCACCAGGAACCTGGACTGGACTGGCTGATTGGTCTTATTTAAAGCAGCAAATCCTGGGACTTCCCTGATGGTCCAGTGGTTAAGTCTTCGTGTTCTCAATGCAGGAGGTGTAGGTTTGATTCCTGGTTGGAGAACTAAGATCCCACATGCTGCATAGCACAGCCAAAAAAATTTTTTAATTAAAAAAATAATTAGGGCTTTCCTGGTGGCTCAGTGGTACAGAATCCGCTTGTCAATGCAGGAGACAAGGGTTTGATCCCCGGTCAGTGAACTAAGATCCCACATGCTGCAGAGCCACACTACTGAGCCTGCAGGGCACACTAGAGAATCTGTGTGACCCATCAAAAGAGCTTATATAATGCAACAAAGATACTGTGTGGCACAACTAAGATCAAGTGTAGCTGAATAAATAACAATAAAAATTTAAAACAATATTTTTTTAAAAGTGAGTCTATTTAATAAAGAAAAATAGGATGTGAGTTAACTGCATATGCTTCTCTAATGTGGCAAAAGAATCAAAGGGAGGTAAGCAAGTGAAAAACCAAATTTGAGAATTGCCCACTTAAAGAACCGCTAAAGCTTTCTCCCCACTGCCACCAAAACTCTGATCGAAAAATATTACCTTCACCAACTAACCACAGTGCCTAGAGTTCTTGCACTGCTGCTTCTCGGAAGGCAGTCTAACTCACTATATCCCTTTGGGCAAGTCCCTTCACCTCCTGAGCCTCAGTTTGTCCATCTATAAAATGGGTCAGCTCTTTCCTAGTGGGCTTCCCTGGTGGCTCAGATTGTAAAGAATCTGCCTGCAGTATGGGAGACCGAGGTTTGATCCCTGGGTCAGGAAGATCCCCTGAGAAGGGAATGGCAACCAACTCCGGTATTCTTACAGAATCCCATGGACAGAGGAGCCTGGTGGGCTATAGTCCATGGGGTTGCAAAGAGTGGTACACGGCTGGGTGACTAATACTTTCCTAGTAGGAATATCAGATTCTCCTGAGTTAAGCCTATGGTTTAGAAATGCTAGTTCTCACACTGGCTACATGGGAACCACTGGAAAAGGTCATTAAAAAGCACTCGTCGCCAAACTCCAGCCTCAGAGAGTCTGATACAGTAGGTCAAGTGCAGAGCTTGGGGATAATCTGAACTTACCTCCCCGATGATTTTGATCAAGGGCCAGTTTTAAGAGCCACTCAACCGAACTATTGAAAATTGTTCATTGATCATTCAACAAATACTTGCCAAATATCCCCTCTAGGTCTTGCCCAGTTCAGGGTAACAGAGAATGATGAGGTCTCAGCCCTCTGGGATCCTACAATTTCAGATTGTAGAAAGAGCTTGAACTTGAGATAACATCAACTCCCCGTGTGCCAGTTCCTATTAAAGAGTTGTATGTATATTAACTGTGGCACATTGGATTTCCACAAAAAAAGATCAGAGCATATTGCCAGTTCCTAATGCCTTTCCAGAATTTTGCCACTCCCCCGTCAGCCAATGGAGTCTTTCTGTTCTCCCTGAAACTGAGGGAAAATGTCTTTACTTCCCCATGAGCAGGAAGTAGAAGCAGTGACCCTCTGTGGCAGCCAAGTCAGATCATAAAAGGAAATAAGTATTTCTTCCACTTGGTCTTCTCTCTCGTGGGATGCTCATCCTTAGAACCTAAGCACCATCTTGTAAGGAGGCCAAGTAGCCCCAGGAAGATGCCACGTGTAGGTGATTTGGCTGTCTGGTCCAACAGAGGCCTGGCCAGTCACTAAACACAAGAATGGACAAGCCTGCAGCTGATTACAGCATCCAACATTCCACCTGTTACCAAGTGGATCATAGAGCTTGTCCCCAGTGAGCTGGACCCAAGTTGGAGATTTATTAGAAAATCAGTATAACTCCCTTTTTTAAAAAAAAATCAGATACGCTTTTTTTAACATTTCATTTTATATTAGCGTAGCCTGGTGGCTCAGCAGGTAAAGAATCCACCTGTAATGCGGGAGACCTGGGTTCAATCCCTGGGTTGGGAAGATCGCCTGGAGAAGGAAATGGCTACCCACTTCAGTATTCTGGTCTGGAGAATTCCATGGGCTGTGTAATCAATCCATGGGGTCGCAAAGAGTCAGACACGACAGCGCGACTTCCATTTCACACAGCCAATTAACAATGTTGTGATAGTTTCGGGTGGACAGCAAAGGGACTTAGTCATATACATCCATGTATCCATTCTTCCCCAAACACCTCTTGCATCTAGGAAGCCACATAACACTGAGCAGAGTTCCCTGCACTGTACGGTAGGTCCTTGGATAATTCCCTCTTTTAAGCCACTAAGATTCAGGGCAGTTTGTTACACAGCAGTAGGTAACTATAAGATAAGCCCACAAGCGCTCCACAACCCTATGAGAAATGCACAATTTCTGCCTTTTGACAGATGAGAAAACTCAGGCTTAGCAAGGCAAAGCCACTCGTCCCACTTCACACAGATAACCAGCAACACAGTCAGATTTTAAACCAAAGCCTGTCTTCTCAGAATCCACGTTCTTTGTTGATGTGAGGGGTCAGCAGGTCAGTCTAAAGGGTGTAGAATGTTTGAGTTGGGAAAAGACAGGGGAGGAAGTGATGGAAGAGATAGGCCAGGAAATGAGCTTAGAGAAAAAGCAGAGCAAGCCGGAAAAAATAAGCAGACGTGCCACTGGAATTAAAATCATTCAAGGTCAACCTCTACCTGGATCAGCTAGGAATGCTTTCTACTGTGCAAATACCAGAGGAGAATCCATGGCTCGGCACTCGATACCCAAGGCAGAGGGACTGGGAGGGTTCTTTCCATCTTCCCATCTCTTCCTTCAAGAGGGATTGGGGGCTTGTCCTTGGAACCCCACTTCTTCCTGCTCTCCCCACTCCCAAGTTTTCTCCCTCAAACACGCAGCACCTGATTCGCGTGGATGAGATACTGAGGAAGCAGATATTAAAGAACATCTTTCTTCTGGTGACAATCCATTTCTCTCTCCCTCTTGCTTGAAAGATGGGCCCTTCAGCAGGGACTGAGAAAATGAGACTCTTTCATATTCTGGGCAATACTTCCTGGTTTTCACCTTCCTGAGCGTCCCCTGCACCCCCCAAGGGAGATGTTTTATAAAGATAATCATAATTTATTCAATGCCAGGCACTGGGTTAAGTGCGTGACATCTATGATTCTATCTGCTGCACTTCAGAATGGGCCATGGTGGAGATTAAATGACCCATGACACATGAAACAGTCCCATGTCAGACTCTCAAAAGCTAACTTTATTGACCACCTGAGGCTCTGCCGATAATAGTAATTCATTAGGATGATTACTGATTACAACCACCCTATAAGATAATACCTCTTATGATATTAGGTTTTAGGTCCTGTGACATCCCTATTTCATGATGACAAAACTGAGGCGATGACAGCATTGGTCCAAGATCACACAACTTACAAGTGGCAAAGCCAGGACGCACACTCAGGATACTGCTGCAATGGAGTCCATGCTTGTAAGCAAAGTATGCATTCACTCCCAGGTGCCCCTCGGTGCCACCAGCCCCCATCTTGCCTTCGCTCTCATCTCCTAGCTTCCATGGCTCATTCTTTGCCCTGCAACCTACAAGAGCCCAAGCGCGATTCCAAGCCCGTTGTACTTCTTCGACCAACAGCTTCATAATACTATTACTGCTGATGGCTTTTCATTCCCAATGCCAAACCTGATTTGGAGTTCACGAGGCTGAAGGGTTCAATCCAGGCCCTGTGGACAGGCTCCGGGAGCCCTAAGTGACTGGAGTTTACAGACAATCTAATTGTTATTGACATCTGTGTCTGATTATTCATTAAAGAGGAGCTGTCTTGTAGGCTGAGTCATTCTATTCCTCGGCCCCCTTTCAGCCTCCCCACTCATGACCAAACATGGATGCACCGGCAGGGGCAGGCCAATCAATCGTAATATCACTCTCCATCTATCAGAGATGCTTTTGTGGGCTTGGGTATAGGCATAGATCAGAGAGAGGAAAACGGGAAGATGAAGAAATGAATGAATATTATTGTGCATTGAATCTGAAATGGAACCATTTACGCAAACAGAATAGACTATATTACAAAAAATATCCATCTATCTATAGGTAAATATATATCTACATATATGCATACACTTAGAGGTGATAGGTAGGTAGATAGATAGATAGGCTGAATTATGTCTATATCTATATTGATATCCTCCATCACTTGAGAGGGTAATTATTAAGAAGCGTGTCACTTACCAATTCGTTCTGCTTGGGTGAAGCCCAATGTCCCAGGAAAATGTCCAATTTCATCTTGAATGACATTTGTGTCAAGTTAAACAACTTTGATCATAATCAATCCAATAAGTTGATAAATTACCTTGCCCCACTCTGCCAAAAGAGCAGCTTATTTGTGTCATAAATCTGTCCTTCATTTTATTTAGTTCCGTTTTTCTAGAGGGTCCCATTGGCCGTATCTCCCTTTGTAGGGTTATCTTGAGAAAACTGAAACCATCGGCCTCTGCCAAATGCTGGCTGCATCTGACTTCAAGAGTTTTCACAATTCCTCTTGACTTTCAAAATGTCTGAATACCTCACAACATCAGTCAGACAAAGGTCATTTGCAAAGAGTGGTCAAAGTTTTGCACTGAGCCATCCATACTTTCTTGGACGCTAAACAGTGACACAGTCTTTTGGAATGGCTGGCATATTGGTTGGCTACCATGATGACCCTGATGTACTCAGCCACAGAACTAAGGTGCTTTTTTCTTCTTTTGGCTGAGCCATGCGGCATGCTGGGTTTTAGTTCGCCAACCAGGGATCTAACCCTTGCTCCCTGCAGTGAAAGCACGGAGTCCTAACCACTGGATAGCCAGGCAAGTCCTGGGGCTTTTCTTTGCTTAAAAAGAAACTTGGCACATGAAAACAACAAGGCATTCTACATACTACCAGAAAGACAAAAATTTAAAAGACTGATGAGCCCAACTGCTGATGAGGATGTGGAATGACTGAAGCCCTCATACCTTGTTGATGAGTCTTGTGCACTAAGTTATGTGCCCCGAAATTCATATGTTCAAGTTCTAACTCTCAGCAACTCAGAATGTGAGGGTATTTGGAGATAGGTTCCTTAAAAAGGTGACTGAATTGGAAGTTCCCTGGTGATTTGGTGGTTAAGGCTCTTCGCTCCCAATGCAGGGGGCCCACGTTTGACCCCTAGTCAGGGAACTAGATCCCACATGCCTCAACTAAGCATTCACATGCCATAGCTAAAAAGATACTGCAAGCTGCAAGGAAGACAGAAAATCACACATGCCACAAGTAAGACCCAGCGAAGCCAAATAAATAAAGATTAAAAAAAAAAAAAAGTGAGTTGAAATGAGGTCATTAGGATGGGGGCAAATCCAATATGACTGCTGACCTTATAAGAAGAGATTAGGACGTGAACAAACACAAAGGGAAGATCATGTCAAGTGATAGGGAGAAGACAGCCTACAAGCCATGTGGAGAAAGCAGGCCTCGACAAAAACCAACCCTGCCAGCACCTTGATCTTGAACTTGGATTCTAGCCTCCAGAATTGTGAAACAATAAATTTCTGTTGCTTAAGCCACCCAGTCTGTGGTACTTTGTCATGACAGCTCAATAAACTAATACAATGAGGATGCAAAATGGTACAGCCACTTTAGAAAATAATTCACCACTTATTATAAATGTAACCATTTTCCAATAATCTGCCTGCAATGCAGGATACTTGGGTTCAATCCCTGAATGAGGAAGATCCCCTGGAGAAGGGCATGGAAACCCACTCCAGTATTCTTGCATGGAGAATTCCATGGACAGAGGAAAAGAGTTGGACATGACTGAGTGACTGACATTTTCACTTTCATACTAGTAATATTCCATTCCTAAGTATTTACCCAAGAGAAATTAAAACATTTTCACACCTAAAAATGTGATCTATAAATGAATATTTTAACATGCTGCTGCTGCTGCTGCTAAGTCACTTCAGTCGTGTCCGACTCTGTGAGACCCATAGACAGCAGCCCACCAGGCTTGAAATAATTATTCACAATAGCACAAAAAATTGAAAGAACCCAAGTACCCATCAACAGAGGAATGACTAAACAAATTATGGTATATCCGTACAATGGAATACTACACAGCAATAAAAAGGAACAAACCACTGACATATACCAAAACATGGATGAAGCTCAAGAGCATTCATTCTATTAAGTGGTAAGAGCCAGACACCAAAAATTATATAAAATAATTTCCATTTATAGGACCCACTGGAAAAGTCCAACCTAAATGGACAGAAAACAGATCAGTGGTTACCAGGGGGCTGGAAATGGGAGAAGGGAATTGATTACAAAAGAACACAAGGGAACATTATGAGGCAATGGAAATGTTCTATTTCTTGATTTCTGTGATGGATTCATGTTAAATTCATCAAAATGTATTCTACAAAGGATGTTTTATTGCACATTAATTGTATTTCAATAAACTTAAAAAAATAATGAGTTATCTCTCTTTGTATAAGGGGTAAAAAATGTTTAATGAATTTTTATTGGAGTATAGTTGCTGTATATTGTCAGTCTGCTTATTTAACTCATACGCAGAGTACATCATGAGAAACCCTGGACTGGAAGAAACACAAGCTGGAATCAAGATTGCCGGGAGAAATATCAATCACCTCAGATATGCAGATGACACCACCCTTATGGCAGAAAGTGAAGAGGAACTAAAAAGCCTCTTGATGAAAGTGAAAGACGAGAGTGAAAAAGTTGGCTTAAAGGTCAACATTCAAAAAACGAAGATCATGGCATCTGGTCCCATCACTTCACGGAAATAGATGGGGAAACAGTAGAAACAGTGTCAGACTTTATTTTGAGGGGCTCCAAAATAACTGCAGATGGTGATTGCAGCCATGAAATTAAAAGACACTTACTCCTTGGAAGGAAAGTTATGACCAACCTAGATAGCATATTCAGAAGCAAAGACATTACTTTTCCAACAAAGGTCCGTCTAGTCAAGGCTATGGTTTTTCCAGTAGTCATGTATGAATGTGAGAGTTGGACTGTGAAGAAAGCTGAGCACTAAAGAACTGATGCTTTTGAACTGTGGTGTTGGAGAAGACTCTTGAGAGTCCCTTGGACTGCAAGGAAATCCAACCAGTCCTTCCTAAAGGAGATCAGCCCTGGGTGTTCATTGGAAGGACTGATGCTGAGGCTGAAACTCCAGTATTTTGGCCACCTCATGAGAAGAGCTGACTCACTGGAAAAGATCCTGATGCTGGGAGGTACTGGGGGCAGAAGGAGAAGGGGATGACAGAGGATGAGATGGCTGGATGGCATCACCGACTCGATGCACATAAGTTTGGGTGAACTCCGGGAGCTGGTGATGGACAGCGAGGTCAGTCATGCTGCGATTCATGGGGTCGCAAAGAGTCAGACACGACTGAGCGACTGAACTGAACTGAACTGATCGTTGCTTTACAATGTGGTGTTAACTTCTACTGTACAGCAAAGTGAATCAGGTGTTTAAATTAGGAATGTCTTGCTGGAAAGCAAATTGGCAGTTCTCTCTCAAAATACGAAATATACATTTTTTGGACTCAGCATTTTTATTTCTAAGAATCTGACCTGCAAAACTACTTGCATATTTATGAACATATCTGTAGCAGTGTTGTTTATCACAGCCCAAAATAAGAAGCAACCCACAAAGAAAAAAAATCCATCACAGAAACAGGAGCTCAAAAATATACACCCAAATGTTCTTGTCTTTACATTAAGGGTGGAGAAGGGGTGGGAATTGAAGAAATAGCACATTTTACTCAGTATTTTCCTGTTCATTTCTATTTTTACACAGAGAATGAATTCTTACACTGTGTAATATTGCTTAACCCTGGGATCAGAACCCCCATTAAAAAAAAAAACATGCATTTATTTATTTTTGGCTGTACTGGGTCTCACTGCTTTGTGGGCTTTCCCTAGTTGTGGGCTTTCCCTAGTTATGCAGAGTAGGGGCTACTCTAGTTACAGCGTGCAGGCTTCTCATTGCGGTGGCTTCTCTTGCTGCAGAACGTGGGCTCTAGGCGCTCAGCCTTCAGTAGCTGTGGCCCTCCAGCTCTAGAGTACAGGCTCAGTAGTTGTGCTGCACAGGCTTAGTTGCTCTGAGGCATATGGGATCTTCCCAGACCAAGGATCGAACCCCAGTCTCCTGCATTGGCAGGTGGATTCTTTACCACTGAGCCACCAGGAAAGCTCAGAACTCCCATTGTTATAAATAATACAATGCAAACGTGTCTCACTCCATCATCCTCTCAAAGTATCCCCTACCCAGCTCTCTCCCTTCTTTGACATACACAGATTGTTCCAAGAAAACTAATTAACTGAGATGGATACCGACCATTCATTGGTTTTACTAGATTCAAGGCAATGCCATTCTTCAAGAGGAAAAAAAAAAAAAAAATGCTAGGTGATAGATTCTACTAGTGCACGATGTTACCAAAATAATGACAGCTATTAAAAATGAAAGAAATTGACTGATTTCACCCAGGGGCAGACTTGATGAACAAGAATGTCATATGCTTAGGGAAGGTTTGCTGAGTTGGCCCAGTGACAGGAACAAAACTGGGGAGAGAAAAGGATGAAGAAATCATCAACCATTTACACCATGGAGGAGGGATTAGAAACGCTTAGGGGAAGAGCAGATGGATTGATGTCGAATCCAGGTCTCCCTGACCTTAGAGGGTAAATATAAAACGAATCAACTTCAATTACAGTGAAAAAACACGGAGTTCCTTTGGAACAAAGCTAGGACCGGGGACTTTGACTTTGCAAATATCTAGTGTGCTTGCAACACTTAGCCTCTGAGGCTGCCCTAGAAGCCTGTACACCCTGCGCTGACCAAGGGCTGGCTTTCCCCTGTGGCCCACTCCTAAAACTGAGCAATCAGATATTCCCGTTGTTGTTGAACTCGTCAACCTTGGTGAACCCAAAGATTTGCTTGAGTGACCTGGGTTATAGGAAAGGAAGGTGAAAGCTGGTAAGTCCTTGAGTCCCTGTGGCCATTTCTCCTCCCCAACCCTGGAGAGATTTATATCTCACCTTGAAGGTCCCTTGAATTTTTCCAGGTGAAGGTTCTAGGAACCATGGTATCACTGAATTGCTTCTTAGGAAGTTTTAAGTTGGAAGTGGAAAATCAAAGGATGAGAGGAAAACTTACTATGAAAATGCCTAACAACAGATCAACAGGCATCTTAGTAACTTTGCCAAATCCTGTGATTATTTTCTCACTTAATTTGACAGGAAGGGATTCCATTAAATCAGGGGCCAGCAAATTTTTCCTGTAAAGAGTCAGAGAGTAAATATTTTCATCTTCGTGGTTCCTCTGGTCTTTGTCACGACTACTCAACTCTGCCATTGCAGTGCAAGGGCAGCCAAAGACAATACCTAAGTGAATATATGCGACTGTACCTCAATAAACTTCATTAATAACACGGCAATTTAAATTTCATAGAAATTTCATGTGCTGCAAAATATTAACTTTCTTTTCTTCTTGCTTTTTAAAAAAAATTTTAAACCACTGAAAACCATAAAAAGCATTCTTAGCTCTCAAGCCTTACAAAAACAGGTAGTAGGGCTCAACTTGGCTCATGGGACCTAGTGTGCCAGTTCAGTCGCTCAGTCATGTCCTACTCTTTGCGACCCCATGAGTCGCAGCACGCCAGGCCTCCCTGTCCATCACCAACTCTCGGAGTTCACTCAGATTCATGTCCACTGAGTCAGTGATGCCATCCAGCCATCTCATCCTCCGTCGTCCCCTTCTCCTCCTGCCCCCAATCTCTCCCAGCATCAGAGTCTTTTCCAATGAGTCAACTCTTCGCATGAGGTGGCCAAAGTACTGGAGTTTCAGCTTTAGCATCATTCCTTCCAAAGAAATCTCAGGGCTGATCTCCTTCAGAATGGACTGGTTGGATCTCCTTGCAGTCCAAGGGACTCTCAAGAGTCTTCTCCAACACCACAGTTCAAAAGCATCAATTCTTCAGCGCTCAGCCTTCTTCACAGTCCAACTCTCACATCCATACACGACTACTGGAAAAACCATAGCCTTGACTAGACGGACCTTAGTCGGCAAAGTAACGTCTCTGCTTTTGAATATGCTATCTAGGTTGGTCATAACTTTCCTTCCAAGGAGTAAGCATCTTTTAATTTCATGGCTGCAGTCACCATCTGCAGTGATTTTGGAGCCCCCCAAAATAAAGTCTGACACTGTTTCCCCATCTATTTCCCATGAAGTGATGGGACCAGATGCCATGATCTTCGTTTTCTGAATGTTGAGCCTTAAGCCAACTTTTTCACTCTCCTCTTTGACTTTCATCAAGAGGCTTTTTAGTTCCTCTTCACTTTCTGCCATAAGGGTGGTGTCATCTGCATATCTGAGGTTATTGATATTTCTCCCGGCAATCTTGATTCCAGCTTGTGCTTCTTCCAGTCCAGCATTTCTCGTGATGTACTCTGCATAGAAGTTAAATAAGCAGGGTGACAATATACAGCCTTGATGTACTCCTTTTCCTATTTGGAACCAGTCTGTTGTTCCATGTCCAGTTCTAACTGTTGCTTCCTGGCCTGCATACAGATTTCTCAACAGGCAGGTCGGGTGGTCTGGTATTTCCATCTCTCTCAGAATTTTCCACAGTTTATTGTGATCCACACAGTCAAAGGCTTTGGCATAGTCAATAAAGCAGAAATAGATGTTTTTCTGGAACTCTCTTGCTTTTTCCATGATCCAGCAGATGTTGGCAATTTGATCTCTGGTTCCTCTGCCTTTTCTAAAACCAGCTTGAACGTCAGGGAGTTCAAAGTTCACGTATTGCTGAAGCCTGGCTTGGAGAATTTTGAGCATTACTTTACTAGCATGTGAGATGAGTGCAATTGTGCAGTAGTTTGAGTATTCTTTGGCATTGCCTTTCTTTGGGATTGGAATGAAAACTGACCTTTTCCAGTCCTGTGGCCACTGCTGAGTTTTCCAAATTTACTGGCATATTGAGCACAGCACTTTCACAGAATCATCTTTCAGGATTTGAAATAGCTCAACTGGAATGCCATCACCTCCACTAGCTTTGTTCGTAGTGATGCTTTCTAAGGCCCACTTGACTTCACATTCCAGGATGTCTGGCTCTAGATGAGTGATCACACCATCATGATTATTTTGGTCATGAAGATCTTTTTTGTACAGTTCTTCTGTGTATTCTTGCCACCTCTTCCTAATATCTTCTGCTTCTGTTAGGTCCCTACCATTTCTGTCCTTTATCGAGCCCATCTTTGCATGAAATGTTCCCTTGGTATCTCTAATTTTCTTGAAGAGATCTCTAGTTTTTCCCATTCTGTTGTTTTCCTCTATTTCTTTGCATTGACCACTGAAGAAGGCTTTTTTATCTCTTCTTGCTATTCTCTGGAACTCTGCATTCAGATGCTTATATCTTTCCTTTTCTCCTTTGCTGTTCGCCTCTCTTCTTTTCACGGTTATTTGTAAGGCTTCCCCAGACAGCCATTTTGCTTTTTTGCATTTCTTTTCCATGGGGATGGTCTTAATCCCTGTCTCCTGTACAATGTCACGAACCTCATTCCATAGAGTTCATCAGGCATTCTATCTATCAGATCTAGGCCCTTAGATCTATTTCTCATTTCCACTGTATAATCATAATCATCTTGTCATTTATGTTTTTGGTTTAAAATATATTTCTAGTTTGAAACCTCCCTTTTACTACATGTAGTGTCTTAACAGACAGATGGATAGACAGACAGAAAGTTGATGATCAATAGATGATATGTCAATATTAGAAATTTTTAAGCAAAAGAAATTATTATAATGTTGTTCAAGGTATTAGAATACAAACCCCTGGAGGGCTGTGCTTGGCACAGTTCCTAGCATACAATGGAAGTTAATAAGCTTCTCTCAGATAAATGAACAGATAAAGGTCAAAGAGAAGGGAATTTGGTTCCCATTCTAAAAATAGTATCAACACTCCTTTCTCCAAGCTCTAAGTGTTCCAGAAGAAAGATAGAAGGCAGGTGTCAAAACTGAAAAATTAAGTTAGATTAAGGAAATGAAAATAAATCTCGGACAGAGGTGCATTTCAACATCAGAACTCAGATGCAGTATCAGACCAGGATGAAAGTCTGGGAAAATTATCACCAAAGGAAGGATGTGCTTAGCTTGGTCTTACCAAAAGGAGAGGTCCACATTGGGGGATAGAAAGAGAGATAAGTCAAAAGAAATAAGATGTCCAAGTATATTAGCTAGGTATTTAAGCCCAACTATGGTAGCTTAAACATTTAAGATTTCACTTTTTCTTCTCATCAAAGAATCCCTGAAGTGGGCAATCAGGGAAATATGGCAATTCCATCAAAATTTCAGGGAGGCAGAGGCATGCTCCTTCTCTCTTTGTCCTCCATTTCCAAGTTATTTCGTAATTTAAAGGAGCTGCTGGAGCTCTAGCCATCACATAAACATTCCAGATTACAGGTGCAGAAATGAGGGAGTTGGGGTGATGAAGGGGGAAGGTGGGGAACAAAAAGGTACGCTTAGCAGTTGTCAACTTTCTTAGTCTTCCCAAGGCATCACAAACGTTTCCACTTACCCATCAACTAACCCTAATCCTAACTTTGTGTTCAGAGGGTCAAAGAGGGGTTTCCCTGGTGGTCCAGTGGTTAAGACTCTGTGCTCCCAATGCAGAGAGCATGGGTTCAGTCTCTGGTTGGGGAACTAAGATCCTGCATGTCACAACTGAGTCTGAAAGCCATAACTAAAGATCCCCAGTGTCACACCTAAGATCCAGCTCAGCCAAATAAATAAATAATACTTTTTTTTTAAAAGATAGAATGAATGAAAAAGAGAGAGAGAGAGAGAGAGAGAGAGAATCTAAACAAAGCAGCAAGAAAAGAAGGCTAGTTAGGAAATTGTGTGTCTCCTAGATAAAAGACAATGATGGAGACATAGAGGACACATTTATGGTTACCAAAAGGGGAAGGTGGGAGATCAGGTGGGAATTGGGGATTAACAGACACACATATATGTTGCTGTTGTTCACTCGCTCAGTCGTGTCTGACTCTTTGTGACCCCATGGACTGCAGCATGACAGGCTGCCCTGTCCTTCACCATCTCCCGGAGTTTGCTCAAACTCATGTCCATTGAGTCTGTGATGCCAGCCAACCAACTCATCCTCTGTCATTCCCTTCTCCTCCTGCCCTCAGTCTTTCCCAGCATTAGGGTCTTTTCCAGTGAGTCCGCTGTTCGCGTCAGGTGGCCAAAGTATTGGAGCTTCAGCATCAGCATCAGTCCTTCCAATGAACACTACTATATATAAAACAAATAAACAGAGACCTACTGTATAGCAGAAGAAACTAGATTCAATTTCTTGTACTAGCTTATAATGGAAAAGGATCTGGAAAGTTACATATATATATAACTGAATTGCTTTGCTATATACCTAAAACATTATAAATCAACTATACTTCAGTAATAAATAAAAGTCCTTCACCACCCTTCAACCCCCGCCCCCCCCAAAAAAAAGACGACGGTGGCCTGGACCAGGGTGTAAGCAGAATGGATTAGAGAGCTACCTGGAATGCACAGTGCCATGATGTGATTGATGGAGGAAACCTGAGCGATTAAGAGTCCAGAGTAATTTCTAAGTTTCTCTCTGGGATGAGGGATTGGACCAACATCACGACAAGAAGCTCCCATTTCAGACAAACCTCTTCATGTTTCACATCTGTGTAAGTTCCCTGCAACTCTGGACAGAATCGACCAACATGGGAGCAGGTTCACTACCTTGCTACCAAACATCCAGACTCTTCTTTCATTGGGTCCATGGGAATCGGCCTCCCTTCTGGAAACAGAACAGTGATGAACTCATGGTATTTTATGGACGTAACTTCATGATTTCACTGAGCAAGGACCACAGTGAGAGAACCAGGGTTTAATTTAATAGGATCTTGGCATATTTTGCTGGAACCAAAAGAATGTCCATAAATGTGCCAAACTTCCAGGCAAAACAGCATCCATTTGTATTTCTTACTCTACCTTTAAAAAAACTGTCATCCTCCCTTCCCCTCCTCCGCATGGTAAACAGTCTGGATGGTAAAGTTTTAAAGTTGGAGACTGGAAAAAAAAAAAAAGTTGGAAACTTATAAAGGAAGACAGGAAATCAAAACCACCTCTGTTCCATGATTTGTGATGACTTCCTCTTCCAGGGTTTTGAGTTTAGAAAGAGGGTTTTTTTTTTTTATTAATTTTTAATAGCATCTGCTGTTACTGTGTTTTTCTATCTAGAAGAACTCTGCAAAGATCCAAGCTCGGCCTCTCACTTAATCATCTTCTTTATGGGAGGAATAAATGACTGCAGAGTCAATGTGCCGAGGGCATCCAAAGTCTTTCTGAGCTGGTGCACTTTGAGACTGAGGAACTTGAATCGCAAACCCCTGGGGGGCCCAGGACTTATCTTCTTTATCTCTTGTAAAGGGCTGAACAGACTGTGGGTATTCAACAAGTAATAAATAACGCCATATTCTATATCAATGGCAAGTGCAGTCTAGTTGGGAAAAGCCGATTCTGATAAAAATCAAGGTCCAAGCATCACCCAAGCCTTGGATTTCATCCAAATGTGACCTCGTGGGAAGACTTTTTGAAAATTGAGAGGAGAGAGGTGAGTGTTGTCTTGAATTTCCTGTCCATATTGATCCACCTTAGTGTAGGAAGATAAGGGTTTTCTGCAACAGCAGAAGGATCTTTTTTTCTTTCTACATGTTGCTAGGTTTGACAGCTAACTGGTTTTCAGTTAATATCTATTAATTAAATAATAATAATATTTTATGTATGTATGAAGCACTTATTTTGTATGTCAAGCATTATGATAAGGCTTTTACAGGGCAGATCTCATTCAACCATCAAGTCGATCCTATGGAGTAGGTTCTATTACTGACCCCATTTTATGGATGGGAAAATAGAGGTTCCGAAATGTTAAGTCAGTTGCTCAAGGTCACCCAGACAGCAAATGGTACCGCAGGATTTTAACTTGACCTCAAAACCACTCCACTGTAGTATCTCTCCAAATCACACGCCTCATCAATTGAATATGCCGACTTCTGTGCCTGAGTTTAGATCAAAAAGAGGAATGACTGAAATTCAAGGTAATAAATAAATAAATGTGTGTGTGTGTGTGTGTGTGTGTGTGTAGTCAGTCCTTCAGTCATGTCTGACTCTTTGTGAGCTCATGGACTATAGCCTGCAAGGCTCCTCTGTCTATGAATTCTTCAGACAAACCCTGCATTTCAGGCAGATTCCTTACCGTCTAAGCCACCAGAGAAGCCCAAATAAAGAAATACACCTTGCCAAGTGATTCTTGAGAGGTCAAGCCTCAGAGGGAGTGGTAGATACTCATATATTTCAGTTGCTTTGCCCAGAATATAGCCAACTCCTTAATGTCTCAGAAATGTGGAATCAGGCATTGAAAAGAACTTCAAAGATCATTTAGTTCATTCGCTACCCCAATAGAAGACTCCCTTCCATGAAACAGTGCAGCCTCTACTTGTACCCCTCCAGGGATGGGAGGCTCACCACCTCAAGTAGATTCAAGCCCTGCCTAAAGGGCAGATTACCATTTCAAAACCTTTCAGGCCTAAGCAAGAACTTCTTGCCTAATTCCTGGTGCTTCATAAGAAATACAGATCTGTCTGCTTAAGTGAACACTGCGGTTTGTCCCCTGGAGAGACAGACGAAATTCTATCAGAATGAGGCTTCCCTGGCAGGCCAGCAGTTACAAATTCACGCTATCACTGCAGGGAGCATGGATTCAATCCCTGGTCCAGGAACTAAGATCCCACGTGCCTCTCGTTGTGGTCAAAAAAAGAAAAAAGATATCAGAATTCACTGAGGCTTCCTGCCGCCTCAGGCCTCCTCATGCTGCCACACCCAGCTCCATAATCCTTAACTCTGCAAAAGCACAACAAGACGGCAGGCATCATGGTGCATTCTGGAAAGCAGAGGGGAAAGCCTCCAATGTTCTAAGGAAACACACAAGCAGCCTCTAAGGGCCTTCCTCTCCCTTGCTCTTCTTTCACTGGCACTTGAGTGCTGGACACGCAGGAGTTCTCATAGGACCTCGCCCATGGCCAGAGTCCTCATTTTTCAGCCAAGACTACCTCACTTCTATTCATACTTAGCCCCTTCCACAGCCCCTTAGAACCCACATACCTACCACAGCAAAACTGTAGTGGTGATAAGTATTGTCCCTGAAGCCAGAGGGACCTATGTTTGCATCCCATGTTTATGGCTTACTAGCCGTGTGACCTTGGACAAACATCTTAGCCATTCTGAGCCTCCATTTCTTCATTCACTGCTGCCATGCTGTGCTAAGTCACGCAGTCGTGTCCAACTCTTTGCGACCCCATGGACTGTAGCCCACCAGGCTTCTCTGTCCCTGGGGATTCTCCAGGCAAGAATACTGTGGTGGGTTGTTGTGACCTCCTCCAGGGGATCTCCCCAACCCAGGGATCACACAGGTCTCCCACATTGCACGTAGATTCTTTACTGTCTGAACCACCACAAAATGACCTTATTCCTCAGAGATACAGCACGTGCAAAGGAACGAGTGGGTCTATCCTGAGGATCTAATGTACAGCCCAGTGACTATACTTAACAATACTCCATTATACTGGGACTGCCTCTCAATGCAGGGGGCACAGGTTCAATCCCTGGTCGGGAACTAAGATCCTGCATGCCGCGTGGCGTGGCCCAAAAGAGAACAAAACAAAACGCTGCTGTATTACATACTTGAAAGTTGTTAAGAGAGTGGATCTTAAGTGTTAATTATCACACAATTTTTAAAAAAGGCAATTATATGAGGAGATGGAGGTGCTACCTAACCTTAGTGTGGTAATCATTTCCCAATACACCCAGGCATCAGATCGTCACATGGTACACCTTAAACTAACATGCAGCATGTGTCAATAATATCTCAATAAAGTTGGAAAACAGTAATAAAATAAAATAAATTGACACACGGCACATAAATTGACACAACAAATAGATAATCAGACAGACATAGACACCCAGACAGCCACACAGACGTGTGTATAGACATATACATGGACCCACACACACAGACACACAAAAAGACACACAAGAAGCAACAGCAATCCATCACAACCATGGCTCTGTTCCCTCATCCACAGATTGCCTCAGCTCCCTGCACCCCCATGCCTCCCCCTTGCCTGCCACCCCCAAGCCCCTAAACTGGGGCCAGCGAGGAGGTTTGATTGGCTGAGCTCCCTTCGGTGGTTTTATTTTGCCGAGTGCGGTTTTGAAGCAACACGGGAAGTAATGAGAGGCAATCATTTTGTTCATTGTTGAACAAGCAGAGTACACCGTGGCAATGTGTATAACAGATGTGTGTGCAGGGAGAGGGTTTCTATACACAACTGTGGGCTCCCATCTCTCTCCAAAGATGGGGAATTCAAAACGGCATTTTTATTTTTCTTCTTTTAAGGGAAGGAAGCAGGAAGAGAACTTGAACCCACTCCAGGGGTGTATTAAGTCAAACAGCTTCAAAGCATGGGGCAGCCTCGCCTGCACCCCAGTTTATCTGGAGAAGAATCAGGGGATGCGTGCTGATGCTAATTCCTTGATTTATGTGATGTCACGGAGTTGGATTTTAACTCTCCTTGCCCCGACAAGGACATTTGAAAAAAGATAAAAATACTGAACAGAATGAAAATCACTTCACGGAGTCATCTAGAAGAAACCAGAAGTTAGCGCAAGACCGTGATACCAAAACTGTTCAGGCTTCCAGTAAAATCCAGCCTGCGTGTCCCTCTGTTGAAAAACCCACCCCGCCCTTGCCACCCGCTAAATGTCGTCCCCTTCCTCTGCATCCTTCCAGCTCTTATGTTTTAGGTCCAGGCTGCTTTAGTCTTATCTATGAGCTTTCAGCTCAGACCTCGCTAAAGAGCCTTCTGCCCAGAGCCAGGGTCACGCTCCTGCTCCCTGGAGAAGCCAACAGCTTTCTCTGGTCCGTGGGGCGTAACTTAGCAGAAGACCACAGCTGGCTACATGTAAGCTGGATCCAGCCCCCAGACCTGTTTTACTTGGCTCACAGAGAGTTGGCGCAGACGACATATTTTTTTACAATTTTGAATTGCTCGCCAACACTGAAAAATCAGACGCTTTCACAGAAAAATGTCAGTTTTTCAGCTTTTCTTGAAACCTTGAAAGTTCTGGCAACCTCAGCCTACATCCCTACGAGGTTATCTTGGCTGGAGCTGAGCGGTGGGTGGTCCCTTGAGAAGGGATGCTGAGCTTTGCCCCAGTCCCCACCACTCCCTGGTGTCTCCTCACATTGTGCCTCAGAGTCTGGTGCTCTTTACCATTGACTTCTTGGGGTTGTTTTACTTACAGAAGAATTAAAGGGACCGGAAAATACATCTCACACCCACCTCTCTTTCAAAAGTAGAGAAACAAAGGAGGATCAGGGAGCTGTAACAACAAAACAAAAACTTAACACTTACTTGAGGGCTTCCCAGATGGCTCAGTGGTAAAGATCCACCCACTAAGGATTCTCTGGGTTCAATCCCTAGGTCAGGAAGATCCCCTGGAGAAGGAAATGGCAATCCACTCCAGTATTCTTCCTTGGAAATCCCATGGACAGAGGAGCCTGACGGGCTACAGTTCATGGGGTCACAAAAGAGTTAGACACGACCGAGAGACTAAATAATGAAATATTCTAAGCTCATTATATGAATTGATTCATTTAATCTTCACAGCACCTCTCTAGGGGTTGATCAATGGCTGTTTCGAGTGGTTTTGTTTTTCTGTTTCTTGCTTGTTTGGTTGGTTGGTCTGGCTTTTGATGTTTTTTCGCTGCATGGCACACAGGAGTTTAGTTCCCTGACCAGGGATTGCACCTGCACCCTCTGCGGTGGAAGCACCACTGGACTAACCAGGGAGGCCCCTCCGTGGATGTTAGTTTGTTATTGTTGATGTTGTTGTCATTACCCTTTTAGAGAATGGGAGAAATTAAGGTGAGCAAAGAAGGCCATGATTTACAGGGGAAAAGGTATCCATTTTTTCTGCAGAAATGAAACATCCTGAGTACCATCTTCGAGATCTTTCATCTGCCCCTTTACAGTCACTCTCCACCCTTCCCCACCCTACTGTGTGCCCCTGGAGATGGATCTTGATGGATCTGTGTGGGTCCCTTCTTTGGCTTCAAGTTAGACTTGGCCAACAGGAAAAATGGGGAAGAAATATGGGTGTGGAGAACCTGTGGTATATACTCCCCCATATATACCTCCCTGTGGTGTCAAAGAGTCTCAGAAGGCGGACGACCCTAGACTAGACTCCACTCTCCCCACGATCTAGACTCTGCCCTGCCCTAGACTCTACCCAAGGTCAGGGCTCCAGTCCTCTGAGGGCCTCTTCCATAGAATCACCATCTTCAGTAACTTCTCTTTCAGCCTAAGGGAGGTAAGTGTCCCCCATATGTTCCTAGTCTCAGGGTACCTCACCAATCCTCTTTTTTTTTCTTTTTTTTTTTTTGGCTGTGCCTCGTCTTAGTTGTTGCCTGTGGGATCTAGTTCCCTGATCAGGGATTGAACTCAAGCCCCCCACATTGGGAGCACAGTCTTAACCACTGGATCGCCAGGGAAGTCCCTCACTATTCTCCTTGGTTTTCTTTTACCTCTTCAGTTCCCTTCATCCTTCCCGGACACCTGTAAGCAGTCCCTTAAGGAACTTTCCATCAGATGACCCAGTTGGAAAGCATCTTCTGTTTCCCGCCAGTCCCATCTGATGCACCTTTGATCAGCATCACTCCTTTGTGCTACCTGCCCAGCCCTTGAACTTTTTTGAGTTGGCTACTCTTATACTAGATTTAATTTTATAGAGCACGCAAGAGGAGTCCAGTAAGCTGACCTGTGACTCTCAGAAAATGAACTTTTTTTTTCCACCACCGTCTTTGACTCAAAAAAAGAGCAATGTCTATAGAGTCATGCCCTTGGGTTGAGAGACCATATGGGTAGAGAAAGAACCACTGGAACCGAAGTTAGGAGCCACGCATTCTAGGCAGAATGCCCCTTTTCAGAAACACAGTCACTCTGCTCAAGAGCCGACGGGGACTTCACCAGGCTCAACTGGGCAAAATATTACAGCCACAGACAGGATCTTTCCAAGCCCTGCCCCGGGAGGAAGGCAGCCTGTCCAGACTTTTCTCTTTCTCTTCTGTTTCCCTGTTCAATACCCATCTCCAACTTCTCCTTAAGCCAGGATAAATCCCCCTTACCCCACGACAAAATTTCCAGTTGTGCATCTATGCCATAAATGTTTGTTTTTTGGACAAAACTTCATTTAAACATTCTCTACGTGGGAAAGGAATGGCTCTTTTAACAGAAGAATCCATCAATGTTGTTAATAAACAAAGTACATGTTATTTAACATCGCTGGACCCTGCAAGTTCCAGCAGGTCACTTGGCACTTCTCTAGAAATACGTTTCTGGATAATCGCAGAGCGCCTGGCCAGGCCTCGCCCAGCAGTCTCTGAGAGTTAAAGTAATCACATCGTCAAGCAGAGGATGAGATCAGAATTGTGCGAAAGGGCCCTCAAAAACACAATCCTTCCTCGGCCAGAAGCAGAGAGACTGAGAACATGATTCCTCTCCTTCTCTAGCGTATGTTTGCTGAAGGCCTTCACATCTGCCCAGCTTGGACCTGCAGGAGGGAAAGTGAGAGACAGTCTCCTGGTTCCCTGGGGGCCGATGTTCTGAAAGGTGCCCACACACCCAAGACCCTGCTTTGATGGAATTTTCAAGGTACAAGAGGATCACCGACATAGGGACCTACACCGTGATTTCTGCCCCAGCCTTGGTGTGGGAGTTAAGCAGACAGGAGAGAAAGGGTGCCAGAAGCATGGGAAGAGGATGTCCAAATGCACAGAGATGGGAATGCCAGCGGTGCCTGGACCACCACAAGACGTTCCACACTGCTGACGGGCAGGCATTCTGGAGCCCAGTGTCTGTTCAGCCACTCACATTAGAAGCTCTCTGAGGGTAAGAATCCTCTCGTTTAGTTCGTGACTATAATGCTTGACACAGAGTGGCTGCTCAGTAAATGTCGTACATGAATGTGTCCACAGAGCTCCTCCATGTTGACAATGCACTCCACGAAAGAGTTAACACTGGACAGAACACAGGTCCAGTTCTCCAGGTGCTCAGGTTCTAGGGGAGGGGTCACAGGTAAGGCAATGGACGATTGCCATACAGTGTGATAAATACTAAGGTAGGGAAGCCGCTAGGGTGGATGGTTTGGTGAATGAAGTAAGAATCCTGGAAAGAGTAACATCTCAGCAGGGTTAACCAGGGGTGAGGGGACAGGAAGGGGTGCTCAAGGCAGTGAGAACAGCACAGACAAAGGTTTAGGGGTGAGAAAAAGCAGGAGAGGATGTGACCAATGGAGACAGACAGCCATCAGGTATAGATGTCACAGAGAAAGGTCAGCAAATCAGAACACAGAAGATAGACGGATGGATGGATCATTAGACAGATGAAAAGAAAGAATGGTGGATGGGTGGATTGGATGGATGGATAGAAAGTTAGGTAGGTGGATAGACAGACAGATAATAAGAAGGATGGATGGATAGGTAGATGGATGGATGAACGGTCAGAGAACTGAATGGATGGATAAATGGATTGATGGATAGAAAGTTAGGTAGGTGGATAGATAGAGAAAGGGCAAGATTGACAATAAAATTCAATCACTATTGAGAGTTCAACTCCAGTAACCAAGTGAACCAGGTCCCTAGGTGTTCTTGCTTAATAAGGACCTTTAAGAATCATTTACTATGTACCAGACCCTGGGCTATGAAGGTATTTACTTTTCAGTCCTAAACCATGGGTCCAACTTGTATCTCCATTGTACAGGTAAGCCAACTGAGGTTCAATGGGACTAACTTTGAACAGGGTTCACAGGACCCACTCCCACAGACAACTGAGGTGTGAGCCCGGGCCCGTGATAGCAACAGAGGTATCCTGTAGTCCAAGAGGGCAGGCAAAGAAAGGAACGGAGGGGGATGAACTGAGGAAAGCGAGTCACTTTATCCACCAGCTCGTCTTCCTGGCTCATCAATGCAAATGAAGTCTGGGACAGAAACCCCACTAGTAATTAAGGTGGAATGAAGATGGGGATAGTGGAACAATGGGGACCATTCTCCATAACTTGAGGCAGGGTGGTTGCCATGGAGAAATATCAAGGTGATGGGACCAGAGATGAAAGGCCTCCCCACCATCTTATCCTCTGTTGGAGTGGAAGGATCAACTGCCATACCTCCTGGAGAACCAGAGAACAGCTAGATATCCCAGGTACAGGACCGTTTCTGAGCATCTCTTTCTGAAGCTGGGACATAAGGTTGAAAGGGGAGTATTTGTGCCCTTCAGTGATTACTTCTGTTTTGTTTTCCTGTGTGTGCGGCATGTCTTGGGCTTCCAGGATCTTGGTTCCTGATTAGGGACTGAACCTGTACCCTCAGCAAAACGATTGCTATTTATTACCTTAATTTTCTTCATACCAAGCTTGTTATCAAAAGCTTCAACAATGGATGCAAAACAGATATGCATTAGAAGGAAAATTCCCCTCCTCCTAATCAAAGCCTCTGATAATTAATTTTTTCTAAAAAGACACACAAGGCGTTAAAAGCTTTGCTCGCTTCCTGGGAGACCTGGTCTCTCTGGACAAGGGAAGGAAGGTGTCTTCACTGTACATCCTTTAATATGCTCTGATTTCTTGTTTCATTTAAAAATATACATAAGCTAAATAAAAGTAAGTATAATTTTTTAAACTAAAATTGTACACATAAAATCTAACCATCTCTTAAATAGGCAACGATGTCTCTTACAGAACTTTTTTCTCTTTGTATATAGAAACAGAGATACATCACCTATACAATTGTTCAGTGATTCAAATCTGTCTCATTCTTTTTAAAGGATTGGCAGAATTCCTTAAGAGTATGATCTGTTTTAATCTATTCCCTTTCTATAAAAGAGAGAGGACTGAAACGTTGCTGTTCTGGTTGCATGTTTCTACATGGATCATTCCAGATTGAAAGGAAGCACAGTACCTCCCTGGGAACTTCAACACGAGGCCAGCTCAAAGCTTGAACATTTGGACAGCTGTGTCAGGGGGCCTATGACGCGGCACACAGAGGTAAAAAAAAAAAAAAAAAAAAAGCTTTTTTTCTTTTCTTTGGCCCTGCTACATAACATGTGGAATCTTAATTCCCCAACCAGAGACCAAATCCCTTTGGAAGTATGGCATCCTAACCACTGGACCACTACAGAAGTCCCCAAGAGCTCTTTAATCAGACCGCTGGGTTTGAATCCAGGCTCAGTCCTTTACTACCACGGGATGTCAGGGTAAATCTCAATGTTCTGATCTCTTAAGAGGGCATCATTGTGTCCCCCTCATAGAATATTCTGTGAGGAGTAAATGAAAGACCCTTACAGAGCAGCCAGGCTGTGGCCTGGTCGAGAGAACCCAAGCACCAGGAAAATGATGCATATTAGCATCATTGTGATTAGCATATTATTACCTCCTCCAGGATGACTATTGGCTAAGCGCCCTCTCCTCCAGCCACTCACTCAACACGTGTTAATTGAGTGCCTAGCGTGTGTCCAGCTGGGCTCCACCCAGCGCAAGGAGAAAGACACACATCAAAGGGAAAACTTGAGTCAATTTTGGCTCCAGAGCCCAAGATTTCACTTTACACCTCTGATCTGGGGCTGCCCTAAATCAGCAGGGCCCTTCCAAAGAGAAAAGAAAAAAGAATAATAATAAATGTACCTAGAGTTCAAAGTTACTAATGTGGCTCCAGAATATTAGGACATGGTCTTTGTTTCCAGGGCTCTGAACAGGGATGTTTCAAGAGAAAATTTCAGGGAGCACTTCCAGAATGCATTTTGCTCACACTCACTTCTAAACCAATGAACCTACATAGGGAAATCAGAGCAGGGTCCAGGTTTAAGTTAAATTATAATAATATTGATAGTAGTTGTAATAATATTAGCCCTTATTAGGAGTTTGCTATGTACCAGACCCTGTGCTAAGAATTTTCCAGGCCATCATCTCATTGCATTTTCAAAAAAAGCCAAGAGTGGGGCTTCCCTGGTGGCCCAGTGGATAAGACTTTGTGCTCTCAATGCAGGGGGCCTGGGTTCGATCCCTGGCCAGGGAACTAAGATCCCGTACACCACAACCAAGGCTGTGTGACACCACTAAAAATGCCCACATGCCTCAACGAAGATCTAGAGCAGCCACAAATTTTAAAAAAGTAAATAAACCAAGAGATATGAAATGTTAAGATCTACAGTATACAGAAGAGCCATCAGAGGCTCAGAGAGGTCAAGTGGCTTGCCCGAGGTCGCACCGCTAGTGAAGAGCCGGATCAGGATTCTGACCCTGAAGCGCATGCTCCAGAGAGCTCTCTGCCACTCCCAAAGTCAAAGAGGAAAGACTCCTCAACTTTGAGGGAGATTTGAACTTCTCTTCCCTTTCCTAAAACCCTACAAAAGCCATCACAAAGAACATTGATGGAAACAATTGATGACTAGAAAGTTAAGCCTGAATATTCATTGGAAGGACTGATGCTGAAGCTCCAATACTTTGGCCACCTGATGCAAAGAGCCAACTCATTGGCTGGGAAAGATTGAGGGCAGGAGGAGAAGAGGGCAACCAAGGATGAGATAGCTGGATGGCATCACCAACTCAATGGACATGAGTTTGAGCAAACTCCAGGATATGGTTAAGGACAGGGAAGCCTGGCGTTCTACAGTCCACAGAGTCCCAAAGAGCCAGACATGACTCAGCGGCTGAACAACAAGAAAGCTAACAGAAAACGCAGTGGTAAATTCCCCTCTGGGTGTACTCTGGGGCTGCACACACAGGCTACAAAAGAAAGGTGGCAAAAACCGGGATCTTTTAGCACAAGGCCCGCGAGACAATGCATGACATTGTAGGCTGAGACAGCTGAACCTGAGAACCCTGGGGACCTGGCCACATCTTTCTAATCGGATCTGAAAACCACATTCCTACGGTTCCCCAGGTTGCGGCGAATTCCTTCGGCTTATTAAGCAGGTACGACCTGCCTTTTTTGATATAAAAACAATAGGCTGTGTGCCTGGCCGGGCTGAGACCTAACAGAAAATAATAAGTCAGCAGCATGAAGCCTATCACCTCCAACACACATCTGGAATGCATTTTCTATTGATATAAAAATGGATATGGGTAATGCATATTTGTATTTATGAATCTGGTGTATTAATCACAAAGGTCACAGTGAGAAAGGGCCATTCCGATGCCAAAACCAGCCCCCGTGATGAGCTTTTGGATGACTCTGGGGTTGACTTATCCCAACCGAGGACAAAGCCTCATACACACACCCTCTTCCGCACCAAGCAGGTCTCCAACACCCAACCAGACTAACGATGGGCGTGTTTTCTCTGGTGTCTTGGAGCAGATACATTAAAAAACAGAATATGCTTGTGAGATCCGTCAATTCTAGCCACTTTGAATGACAGCTCTGAATTAACCGAAAGCTGGTTTTCTTGGAAAACTGCATTTTACAAGACAGCTGGTGAACTTCTTTATTTCATTTACTTGGTCAAGAAATATATTTTAAGCTCTTACTATGTGCCAATAATGTTTCCAGGTGCTAGAGATAAAGTCACCGACAAGACACATAAAGTCCTGTACTCTTGGAGGTTCCTAACTAATGGGACATATAATATACCAATAAATGAAGAAATATAGAATATAATTGTGACAGACAGGTTCCCCCTTTCATCGTTCCTGCTACCCAGTGTTCACAGCTTTGCGTAATTCCCTCCCCGTTAGTATGAATAGGACTTGGGACTTGCTTCTTTTATTTTTTTCTTTTTCTCTTAATTTTTTTTAAAAAGTTCATTTATTTATTGCTGTGCTGGGTCTTCATTGCTGTGTGTGGGCTTTCTCTAGTTACAGAGCAGGGGCTACTCTTCCTTACCATGAGCGGACTTCTTGCAGTCGCTTCTCTTGTTGAGGAGTACAGGTTCTAGGCAAGTGGGCTCAATAGTTATGGTACATGGGCTTATTTGCTCTGAAGCATGTGAGGTCCCCCCAGACCAGAGATGGAACCCACATCCCCTGTATTGGCAGACAGATTCTTAACCACTGGACCACCAGGGAAGTCCCACGACTTGCTTCTAGCCAGTAAAATACAGCAACGGTGGCAGGCTGTTATTTCTGTGCATTCACATAAGATGATCTTGCTAGCTGACTCACTCTGAAGACTGTCCTGCCTGGTGTGATGAAGGGAGCAGTGGTGTCAGTCAACTTACAGGCAGCCTATAGGAGCTGGGTGGCCTCCAGCTGACACTGAGTAATAATCCCAGGCCTTCTGTCCCTATGACTACAAGAAAATTAATTATTCCAATAACCTTAGTGAGCTTGGAAGTGGATCCTTACCCAGTCGAGCCCCCAGATGAGAATGCAGCCCAGACAACACGTTGATAGCAGCCTTTTGTTGACTTCCCTGGTGGCTCAGACGGTAAAGCATCTGTCTACAATGCAGGAGACCCGGGTTCGATCCCTGGGTTGGGAAGATCCCCTGGAGAAGGAAATGGCAATCCACTCCAGGACTATTGCCTGGAAAATCCCATGGACAGAGGAGCCTGGTAGGCTACAGCCCATGGGGTCACAAAGAGTCGGACACGACCGAGCAACTTCACTTTCACTTTCTTTGAGACCCTAAGCGGAAGACTCAGACTCTTGACACAAAGTAACTGTGAACTAATAAATGTGTGCTTTTAAAAAATATTTCTTTATCTGACTGCACCAGGTCTCAGGTGTGACATGCAAGATCTTCAGTCTTCTTTGAAGCATGTAGGCTCTTTAGTTGCAGCATGCGAACTCTCAGTTGTGACATGTGAGATCTAGTTTCCTGAACAACGATCAAAGCCTGAGTCCCCTGCATTGAGAGCAAAGAGTCTTAGCCACTGGACCATCAGGGAAGTGAAGTGAAGTGTTAGTTGCTCAGTCGTGTCTGACTTTGCAACCCCGTGGACTGTAGCCTACCAGGTTCCTCTGTCCAAGGGATTCTCCAGGCAAGAATACTGGAGTGGGTTGCCATTCCCTTCTCCAGGAGATCTTCCCAACCCAGAGCTTCTTTACCAGCTGAACCGCCAGGGAAGCCCACTTGACCATCAGGGAAGTCCCTAAACGTATGCTGTTTTAAGCCACTCGGTTAGTGGTGATTTTTTCTTCACTCAACAGTAGAAAATTTATGGAACAATTATATAAAGGAATAAGGGCTCTGGAGAGAAAAAAATAAAGTAAAGGAATAGAATGAGGGTGGAGGGTCCTTTTGCAGAGTTGTCCAGAGATAGTCTCTCTGATGATTAGGTGACATTTGAGCAGAAACCATTAAGAAGCCATGTAGAAAATCTGAGGGAACGCTGCTAGGAGGAAAAAGAAGGGCAAATACTTGGTTTCATTGAGGAAGAGAGGAGTCTGTGTTTTTGAGAAATAGCAAGGAGGCAAAATGGTCAGAGTCAAGGTCAAGGAAAGAGAGATAGGAGCGAGTCAGTGGTCAGATTATCCAGTGCTTTGCTGTTCATGGCAAGGACTTTGGATTATAGGCTAAGAATACTGGGAAGCAATTAGAAGGATACAATACGATTCATGGCTGGTTTGTTTTGTTTCACTTGGCCACGCCATAGCATGTGGAATCTTAGTTCCCAGACCAGGGATCGAACCTGTGCCCCCTGTACTGGGAGTGGAAAGTCTTAACCACTGAGTCACCAGGGAAATCCCAAGATTCCCGTTTTTATTTAAAGAGACCTCTGGCTGCTCTATGCTGAGAAAACCTGAAAAGGAGAGATGGGATCACAAAGATCAGACAGGAGGCTGTTGTCATTGTCTTCATAAAATACCAATGGCTTGGACTAGAGTAGTAGTAGAATGAAGAGAAGCCATCAGATTTGGGGTTCATGTCTCTGTGGTCCCCTCCTTTCTACAATATGCTTCTCAACTTCCAGCCACTTTGAAAGTCTGAAAAGTCTGACCTCTTGAATCCTCAGCCCGGCAAGATGGCCAGTTTCTGCTCATTTCCTATTCCATAAATAATCATGGAATTAACCAAAGTCTTCAGGAAAAAGGCTAGGATCAACTTAAGGATCTCCTTTGCTTCTCCCTAGCATTTCATATTTCCACCAATTCTGTCTGTGCTGCTGCATTCCAATTCTTATGAACAGTTACATGTATTTATCTCAGTGTTTCTTAACATTTCAGGAGGAAAGCTATTTTAATACAAGCTGCAATGGAACTGACTTTTTTGCTGATGTCTTTCCCCATGTCTGGTTCAAAGCAATCACTTTACTATAGGTGTTATGAACCCAAGACTGCCTGGATTAAAATCCCATTTCTGATACCTTCCAGCTCTGAGTCTGAGATGAATCACTCAACCCCTCTGTGCCTCAGTTTCCTCATCTGTAAAATTGGAAGAAAAACAGTTCCTGTCTCAGGAATTGTGGGCAGTAAGTAGGACAATACACATAGTGAGTATTTATATTCTTTACTCTTATTTATTCCATAGCTGGGAAAGGAAGACCCACCTTGGTAGCTGGCAAGTTAGTGGCAGAACCTAAAACTCAGATCTCAGGACTTCCCTGGTGGTCTGGTGGCTAAGACTCTGCAGTCCCAATGTAGGGGGCCTGGGTTTGATCCCAGGTCAGAGAACTAAGATCCCACATGCCACAACTATTTTTACTTTTATTTATAAAAATAAAACTCAGGTCTCCGAAATTTTAATCCATATATATAGAAAAATATCAGCATGGAGATAATACCTATTCTTATATGGATTTCCTGGAACAGCCATCAATATTATTAACATAGAGTACTTTGATAACCATTCTCCCGGAGAGTAGAGTATTGATGGTATGGGAAATCAGACAGGTAAGTTCTGCTAGTGAAGTGAAGTCACTCAGTCGTGTCCGACTCTTTGCGACCCGTGGAGTGTAGCCCACCAAGCTCCTTCATCCGTGGGATTCTCCAGGCAAGAATACTGGAGTGGGTTGCCATTTCCTTCTCCAGGGGATCTCCCCAACCCAGGGATCGAACCCAGGTCTCCAACATTGCAGGCAGACACTTTAACCTCTGCACCACCAGGGAAACCAGTTCTGCTAGAGAAGAGAGAGATAAAGGAGAATCTGGAGCATAGGAGTTAGGTCTGTAGAGGGACTCTGATCAGCCAGGCATACAAAAGCCAGTTCTGCATCCGGTTCCCATCATGTCATGGTCCACACTGGATTCGGGCTTTCCAGGTTGCAGATACGGTAAAGTGTTAAAGAACCCGCCTGCCAATGCAGGAGATGTAAGAGATGCAGGTTCAATCCCTAGGTCTGAAAGATCCCCTGGAGGAGGGCATGGCAACCTGCTCCAGTATTCTTGCCTGGAAAACCCCATGGATGGAGTCGGGTGGGCTACAGCCTATAGGGTTGCAAAGAGTCAGACACAACTGAAGTGACGTAGCACGCACGCACTGTATTGGGAGAGTTCATATACTCGGGCTTTGTAAGGTTTATGCTTAAGCCTTGACTTAGACCTGGAACCCTGAAGGTAAGAGGGGTCCAGGTGCATTCCCATTTCTGTGCAACCTCGCAGGTGCCCAGCTCCCATAATCCTCTGAAAATGGGAGGACACCCTCTAAGGCAGTCTATCTTTCTTCCCACCTGATTCCACTCCTCTGCCCACCACAGGGAGACGGCAGACCTCCCAGCCAGAAACTCAGAGGATGCCAGTGCCATCCTGGCACCACTCACAGCTCGCTCCACGGTCCTGGGAAAACGACGGAATTCCCCAGCACACTCATCACCCCGTTGCCAGAAGAGAAACAATAAAATCCGCTTCCCAGAGAGCCGAGGGAATTAATGACTTGAGCATTTATTAAGTGCTTTGAAGATGCAATGTGTGAAGTGTTCAGTTTTTCCCTCCCTTGCCTGCAGGTTTTCCGAAGGAGGACAAGGAGTCACTAAGAGCCAAGTCCCCAGCATGCATGGAAAGTTCAGGACGCTTCCTAAGGGCACAAGTAGCATATTAACTCTCACTCCAGTTTCAGCCTGGGAAGCCCAAGGGCTGCACTGAGTCTGCAGTAAGTCTCACAGACTGGCTGAATCCCCTCCAAAAGCACATCTGGAATATTCTCTCTCTCTCTCCTTTTTTTTTTTTAGTATTTATTTGGTTCTGCTGGATCTTAGGACTTTGCAGATGGTAAAGAATCTGCCTGCAGTGCAGGAGATTCAGGTTCAATCCCTGTGTCGGGAAGATCCCCTGGAGAAGGGAATGGCTACCCACTCTCATACTCTTGCCTGGAGAATTCCATGGCTGGAGGAGCCTGGTGAGCTACAGTCCATGGGGTCACAAAGAGTTAGACATGACTGAGCAATGAAGCACAGCAGCATAGCCAGATCTTAGCTGCAGCATGCGGGATCTATTTCCCTAACGAGGGATCGAAGCCAGGGATCCCTGCTTTGGGAACACAGAGTCTTAGTCACTGGGCCATCAAGGAAGTCCTGGAAAACCTGAAACTTTCACAGAACTGCATCCATATCTTCATTCATTTATTCAACAAATTTAAAAAATATTTTTTATATTGGAATATAGTTGATTTACATGGTGTTAGTTTCAGAAGTACAGCAAAAGTGATTTAGTTATATATATTCATAAAAGTTAAGACCAACCTAGATAGCATATTGAAAAGCAGAGACATTACTTTGCTGACTAAGGTCCGTCTAGTCAAGGCTATGGTTTTTCCTGTGGTCATGTATGGATGCGAGAGTTGGACTGTGAAGAAGGCTGAGCGCTGAAGAATTGATGCTTTTGAACTGTGGTGTTGGAGAAGACTCTTGAGAGTCCCTTGGACTGCAAGGAGATCCAACCAATCCATTCCGAAGGAGATCAGCCCTGGGATTTCTTTGGAAGGAATGATGCTAATGCTGAAACTCCAGTACTTTGGCCGCCTCATGCGAAGAGTTGACTCATTAGAAAAGACTCTGATGCTGGGAGGGATTGGGGGCAGGAGGAGAAGGGGACAACAGAGGATGAGATGGCTGGATGGCATCACGGACTCAATGGACGTGAGTCTGAGTGAACTCCCGGAGTTGGTGATGGACAGGGAGGCCTGGCGTGCTGTGATTCATGGAGTCACAAAGAGTCGGACACGACTGAGTGACTGAACTGAACTGAACTGATTCATGTATCTCTTCCAGATTCATTCCCATACAGGTTATTACAGAGTATGGAGTAGAGTTCTTTGTGCTACAGAGTAGGTCCTTGTTGATTATCTATCTTGTGTGTATATATATATATATATAGTGAATATATGCTCATCTTCCAGGGAAGATGCCCTGGAGAAGGGAAAGGCTACCTACTCCAGTGTTCTGGCCTGGAGAATTCCATGCACTGTATAGCCCATGGGATCACAAAGAGTCAGACACAACTGAGGGACTTTCACTTACTTAGATAGATAGACAGATAGAGACACAGATAGTTATAGTCCACAAATATTTATCAAACACGTTCTGTGTGGCAGGGATTCTCTGGGACACAGCAATAAACTTAACTTCAAAAATCCCTTCACTGCAGAATTTATATTCCACTGGGAGGTCGTGGGCTGGGAGTGGCGGACACATGATAAAACAAGAAAGACAAGTAATACAGAGTCTGTGAAATGGTGAAATGTGTTAAGAAACAAAATAAGAGAGAGTGGTGAAGAGAGGTTGCAATCTGATGAAAGGCAGACAGGGGAGGTGACATTTGAGTAAAAAGGTGGGAGAAGGAAGGGAGGAAGGGAGGAAGCTAGGGGGACACGTAAGGATAGAGTGTTCCGTGAAGACGGAACATCATGAATAAAGGTGCTGAGGCAGGACTGATCTGGAGTAGAGCATGGCAAGCTGTGTGGCCAGATTAGAGGAAACTAGGAGAAGAGGAGAGGGAGATAAAGACAGATGGGCAACAGGGGAGGGGAGTTCTGCAAGTCATGGGACGTCTCATAGGTCATTAATACTCTGACTTTCATCTGACCATAGTATAAACCCACCGGCAGTAGATGGATGGATGGCTAAATGTTGGATATATTGGATGGGTGGATGGATGATGCTTGGATAGATATGTGGATGGATGGATGGATGTTGGATATATTGGATGGTTGGGATGGATGGATGGATAGACAATGTTTAGATAGATATTTGGATGGATGAGTGGATGAGTGGATGGATGGATGATGTTTGGATGGCTATGCTTGCCAAATTTTCTCTCTCTCTCTCTCTCTCTCTCTCTTTTTTTTTTTTTTTTTTAGTATTTATTTATTTAGGCTGTGCCAGGCCTTAGATGTGGCATGTGGGATCTTTACTTGCACCTGCCAGATTCTTGATTGCAAACAACTGACCCTAAGTGAGACAGAAAATAAATGTTTGGGATACCAGGTAACTAAGAATCTACAAGAAAACTTTGGGAGGAAAAGTGACATCGTTGCACTGTGTCTTCTGTTTGGCCATCCAGATCTACCCTCTCCCTTTCTCCCTTCTGCTCTGTGCCCAGGAGGCTGACCCGTATGGGCCAACTCAGTGTTTTCTCTGGCTCTGGCATGAGATCAGAGGGAGGGTGGTGTGTGTGGACAAGGTATTTATTCTCTGGTCCTTTCCATGCCAGGTCATCACAGGTTGCCTGTGTCCCTCACTCAAGGCCACAGCTGCTGCCAGGAAGCCTCTCTACACACTGTCTCTGGACTCTGAAAACAGCTTGCCTCCCCTCACCTCTTCATGCCTAGGAGTGGTAATATGTCCAGTTCCAGGGTACCAAACCATTCCTTTTCCTAAACATAGCCTTTGTTCACTGTTCCTTTGTGAAATTCTGTCTTCAAATTCCCTTGTTTAAATAGAGCATCCATTTGCTGCTATTTCCTGTTACTGTCGATTTATTCACCTTTGCCCCTTTGCATAACGCCAGAGCCTAGCTCACTGTCTGTTGTGTTAGAGGAATAGATGGATAACTAATGGATGGATGGAGAGATGACTGGAGAGATGCAAGGAGTTGACAAGAGTGGTCAGGATTCTTGGTTCCAAACAACCAACTTCAACTGAAGCAGAGAATAAATATTCAGGAGAGTGGGTCACTCACAGAATCTGCAAGAAGAGTAGCGGGCAAGAGACACGGGAGGCTAGGAGGCTGAAATTCCAGCACTTCAGCACAGCAAGAGCCCTACTCTTCTCATCATCACCACTGCTCACTGCCCCCAGGACAACTACTAAAGAGTTTCAATGTCACTCCAAGATTTTTGTCCTAGGCAGATATCTATTAGGCCCAGCACAAACCTCTTGGCACATCCTAGTTTCTAGGGAATGGAAAGAGGAAATCCTCTCCCCTTGATTTTGTAGAGGGAAACAGGAGTTGTCTCCCACCTAGTTTGGAATTTCTCCAAAGAAGAAAGATATTTAGATAATACGTGGCTATGGATCAAATGATAGATCAAAGATAGATGGATAAGTAAATAGGTATACAACATAGTGAATAAGTAGTGTTGAACTTGACTCCCTGAAGACATACTTAATAAGTGGTTTGGGGAACTGTCTGGTAGTTCAGTGGTTAAGACTCTGAGTTTCCACTACAGGGGGCAAGCCCTGATTGGGGAACCAAGATCCCACATGTTGTGTGACACAGAAAAAAAAAAAAAAAGTGGTTTTGTGAACAAATAGCCCTGTGAAGAAGACATCAATACAATAGGACTATGAGACTTCCTGCAAGTTTTCGTACTGATGGATAAAAAAACAGTAAAGACAAAAGAAACGGGCATTAGAGATTTAAAAAAAAACCTGAGAAGGCAGAATTTCCAAAAATGGACATTTATGAACCTAGTGCTTTTTTGGTCCCTCTATAACGGAGGGACATGGTCCATGATCAATACTGCCTTCTTGACACCCCCTTAGAGATTCACATGAGGCATGAGCACAGTAAAGTCTCCAAAAAGTCTTGTAAAAATTTTTTAAATGTGTTGGATTTTCTTTATCATTCCAACATGATTCACCATGGAATCGTTTTCCACATAACAGCCTAGAGATTGAGGGGTCTGTGAAAGGAAAGCTCTTATCAGATGTTGGGAATAATATGGATGGGGTGTCAGGGTGGAGCTCTGTTGGAGAAAACTTCATTTTGGAACATGACCTCTCACTGTCACAGAGGGATGGGGGAGGCAGAACCATAACCTGAGAAGATCTGGGTTGATAAGGACATTCATATTCGAGATGGAAAGAGGGAGACCAGGACATCCTGGAACGGGACTATGCGAGGTAACTGCACCTTCCTTCTTGAGCCTAGATGTTCTTTGCAGTTGGTGGTGAGTCTGAGGGGTCTGGGGAGAGACTGAGATCCCCAAGGTCAGTCTGTTCCCTGTGGGAAATGCGGGCAAAAGACTCAACCAGCCAGTGCAACTGCTCCTGGAACCTCAGGTGGTTCAAACAAAAAAAAGAATGCTCTAGACAAATCCAGAGAATCTCTAAGCCAGAGTCCTGTAAGATTTCAGAATTCTATCATCATTGATTCTATCTGTCCCATCACTAGAGTACACGGGAGTAACTTAAAAAATTAAACAGGGTTTGGATGGCTCAGCAGTAAAGAAACCACATGTCGATGTGTGTCAAAGCAGGAGACCCAGGTTCAATCCCTGGGTCAGGAAGATCCCCTGGAGAAGCAAATGGCAACCCACTCCAGCATTCTTGCCTGGGAAATCCCATGGACAGAGGAGCCTGGTGGGCTACAGTGCATGGGGCAGTAGAGTCAGACACGACTGAGTGACTAAACAACAACCTTAACTACAGCCTCTCTCAGAGCCTTTAAAACACAAATGATCTTCGTCAATCTTCAGTCAGGGAATCAAGGATACACTGTTTTGCTCAACATATGAAACCAACAACCTCCTCCCTTTTTCGATGGAGTGTCTACCAGAATAAGCATTCCATAAAACACAGTTAAGAAAACCAGTGATGACCCAATTCCTTCATTTCACAGGGGGAGGAACTGAGACCTAGGGAGGAAAATGAACCTGCCTAAAATCAACACCAAGCAAAGATAAGGCCAGAATGTGCGAATCCCATCTCTTTCCACCATGCTGCATGGTAGAGAGGTGTTCAGTCAATGACCTTGGAGCTCGGCTCCAAGAAATAAAAGGTAAAGAAGATATTTTATTTTTTTATTTTTCTTTAAATGCTTATGGATTAGGTGCCTGAAAAGTACACACACAATATATTTTTTGAAAGACAATGAAATTTGGAAAAGTTGCCAACCATTGTTTAAAAATCCAGCGTGAAAGGGGAAAGAAGAAATGATGTGACCAAGTAGCTACTGAGATGAGGCAAGTGTGGATCTCCACTTGGGGAGAAAGATGAAAGTTTTATGAAGGTTGCAGACAGCCGGTTTGTTTTTGTTTGCTTGTTTGTTAAGTGTATTGATTTCTTTATTTTGGGCTGCCCTGCGTCTTCGTTGCTGCATGCGAACCTTCTCTAGCTGTGGTGAACAGGGGCTACTCTTCATTGCAGTGTGCAGGCTTCTCGTTGCGATGGCTTCTCTAGTTGCTGAGCATGGGCTCCAGAGTGTAGGGGCTTCAGAAGTTTCGGCACGCAGGCTTTGTTTCTGCTCAGCATATGGAATCTTCCCAAACCAGGAATCAAACCTTTGTCCCCTGCACTGGCAAGCAGATTCTTAATCACTGGAACATCAGAGAGGTCCCTCCTCCACACCGTTAGGTCTGCCTTATGATCTGCCCAGAATGAGTGCCCCTGTCTCATTGGAGAACTCCTCCTTCACTGCCCACCTCCTCCTTGAAGCCTCTCCATGGTCAATGGGTTGGCCCGGAGCAAGGTCTATATGACATTGATTTGTTCATGAATCCAGGAACTCATTAAATACCTGGTGTGTACTGATCACTGTTCTGGGTGTGGGGGCACCCAGAGGTGAACAAGAGAAATGAGGTCCCTGATCTCATGGATCCACACAGCCTTTGACTGTGTGGATCACAATAAACTATGGAAAATTCTGAAAGAGATGGGAATACCAGACCACCTGACCTGCCTCTTGAGAAACCTATATGCAGGTCAGGAAGCAACAGTTAGAACAGGACATGGAACAACAGACTGGTTCCAAATAGGAAAAGGAGTACGTCAAGGCTGTATATTGTCACCCTGCTTATTTAACTTATATGCAGAGTACATCATGAGAAACGCTGAGCTGGAAGAAGCACAAGCTGGAATCAAGATTGCCAGGAGAAATATCAATAACCTCAGATATGCAGATGACACCACCCTTATGGCAGAAAGTGAAGAGGAACTAAAAAGCCTCTTGATGAAAGTGAAAGTGGAGAGTGAAAAAGTTGGCTTAAAGCTCAACATTCAGAAAAGGAAGATCATGGCATCTGGTCGCATCACGTCATGGGAAATAGATGGGGAAACAGTGGAAACAGTGGCTGACTTTCTTTTTTGGGCTCCAAAATCACTGCAGATGGTGACTGCAGCCATGAAATTAAAAGACGCTTACTCCTTGGAAGGAAAGTTATGACCAAGCTAGATAGCATATTCAAAAGCAAAGACATTACTTTCCCAACAAAGGTCCGTCTAGTCAAGGCTATGGTTTTTCCAGTGGTCATGTATGGATGTGAGAGTTGGACTGTGAAGAAAGCTGAGCGCCAAGGAATTGATGCTTTTGAACTGTGGTTTTGGAGAAGACTCTTGAGAGTCCCTTGGACTGCAAGGAGATCCAACCAGTCCGTTCTGAAGGAGATCAGCCCTGGGATTTCTTTGGAAGGAATGATGCTAAAGCTGAAACTCCAGTACTTTGGCCACCTCATGCAAAGAGTTGACTCATTGGAAAAGACTCTGATGCTGGGAGGGATTGGGGACAGGAGGAGAAGGGGATGACAGAGGATGAGATGGCTGGATGGCATCACGGACTCGATGGACGTGAGTCTGAGTGAACTCCAGGAGTTGGTGATGGACAGGGAGGCCTGGCGTGCTGCAAGTCATGGGGTTGCAAAGAGTCAGACACGACTGAGCAACTGAACTGAACTGATCTCATGGAATTTTATTTTACTTTATTTTTTGATATTTATTTTTATCTGTTTATTTGGTTGCAGTGGTCTTAGTTGCGGCATGCAGGATCTTCATTGCACCGTGCGAGATCTTTCCCTGGGGTGCATGGTCTCTCTAGTGGTGGCTCTTTGGCTTCAGTAGTTGCACCATGGGGGCTTCGTTCCTCCAAGGCATGTGGGATCTTAGTTTCCCAGCCAGGGATCGAACCTGAGTCTCCTGCATTGCAAGGTGGATTCTTAACCACTGGACCACTAGGAAAGTCCCTCTCATGAAGTTTTATATCTACCATAAGGACAAAGATCAATCAATAGGTAAGCAATTAATTAAGTCATTTCAACCTCTTAAAAAAAAAAAAGTCATCATGATGTGCGTAGCTGATGTATGTACCAAAAATGGGCAATTGGCTGCCTAACCAAGTCACTTCTCAAAGGAGGGCACCTATGGGTTAGATTAGCTGCCTTGGTATCCAAAGAGCAGATCCGAGGGGGGCTAGACTCTGTTTATAAGTCCCCTTCTTCTCTGGTGCCACAGATTTTCCCCTGGGGCAGAAAAAAAAAAATTAAGGTTAACAACATGGTCCCTAAACCACAGGCTCGGGCAGAGCTGGAGACAGAGACCATGATTATTAAGTTCTGCCTGATGCCAAGATGAAAGGTAATCTATAAAAAAAGAAGAAGAAGAGCTAGGACTATTAGGGCAGAGGTGGGTCAGCTCCTGGCTTTAGCCAGCGGCTGGAGAAAGCCTGGGGATTCTTCAACATGAAAGTGTTGCCGCAAAGACAAGCTGTGATTAATCAGTACTGTCATTAGCCCTTCCATTACCAGCTGGCTGGGCCTTCACCGGGAGGATGGCTCTAAAAAGCACCCTCTGCTGCTGCTGCTGCTGCTGCTGCTGCTGCTGCTGCTAAGTCGCTTCAGTCGTGTCTGACTCTGTGCGACCCCATAGACGGCAGCCCACCAGGCTCCCCCGTCCGTGGGATTCTCCAGGCAAGAACACTGGAGTGGGTTGCCATTTCCTTCTCCAATGCATGAAAGTGAAAAGTGAAAATGAAGTCGCTCAGTCGTGTCGGACTCTTTGCAACCCCATGACTTGCAGCCTACCAGGCTCCTCCATCCATGGGATTTTCCAGGCAAGAGTACTGGAGTGGGGTGCCACTGCCTTCTCTAAAGCACCCTCTACTGCACCCTAAAGAAAACCTTGTGGTCATAACCACTAATGCCCCCAACCCCACCCACCATCCCAATGTCCCTGGACACGCTGAAGTTGTATACCTACTACTTGCCAAAAACTTCCCCTACTTGGTATGTAATATACTGGGGTGTTTTTTTCCCTTGCAGTTTTATTGAGATATAATTGATATAAATACTGTATAAGTTTACAGCACATTTTGACATTACATACTCTATGAAATAGTCATCACCATAACGTTTGGTGAAGATCCATCATTTCATATGGATACAAAATTAAAGAAATAGAAAAAAAAATTTTTTCCCTTGTGATGAGAACTCAGGATTTCCTCTCTTAACTTTCATATGGAATACACAGTGGTTTCAACTATATTTATCCTATTGTACATGTAATATACATCTTTCTGTATGAAAGTGAGAGTTGGACCATAAAGAAGGCTGAGAGCTGAAGAAGTGGTGCTTTCGAACTGTGGTGCTTGAGAATCCTGTGGACAGGAAGGAGATCAAACCAGTCAACCCTAAAGGAAATCTGAATATTCAACCTGAATATCCATTGGAAGGACTGATGCTGAAGCTGAAGCTCTAGTATTTTGGCCACCAGATGCAAAGAGCAGACTCATTGGAAAAAACCCTGATGCTGGGAAAGACTGAGGGCAGGAGGAAAAGGGGCGACAGAGGATGAGATGGTTGGATGGCATCACTGACTTAAAGGACATGAGGTTGGGCAAACTCCAGGAGATAGTGAAGGACAGGGAAGCCTGGTGTGCTGCAGTCCTTGGGGTCACAGTCAGACATGAATTGGGGACTGAACAACAAAAACGTGTAATATACCGTTATAGTAACCACTCTGAAGATTCAATGCTATTGCCTCGTTCTTTTTTTTGCTTTTCTTTTTTGGCTGTACTATGAGACACATGGAACTTCCCTGACCAGGAATCAAACCTATGCCCCCTACAGAGGAAGCACAGAGTCTTAAACACTGGACCACCAGGAAAGTTCTTTTGCTATTTTTTGGCGGGGTTGGGGGGGGCAAGGGGTGGGGAGCAGAATTCTTGCCTCGTTCTTGACCCGTAGGTCAAGAAACTAAAGCTCAGCTTTGGGGGTGACCAAGTCAGAACTGAGTCATCAAGTCTAAAGTTCTTTCTACCATGTTCCACAGCTTCTGGCCCCATCATCACACACCATCTCCTGACCCGTGAAGATTCCTGAGCGGCAGCTGAGGTCAAGAAAGAGCAGAAAAACCACCACTAGGGAATCTTGTCCTCCTACGCTCTTCCCTCGTCTCTTGCTCTCTCTCATGGGTTCAACTCTTTGCCTTCTCCAAGGGCCTTCCAGCTTCTATCTGCTATAGAGACATCACACATCTTCCTCAAGGACACGGTGTGATCAGATTTTATCAGCCCTAAGAGAAACAGCATTTTCGAGGATGTGAGGGCTGAAAAGAAGGTGTCTTGGTATAGTGTTAGCAAATACTGGCAATTTTCTTCCAGTTTTGGTTGTTCTCAACTACAAATTCATCTATCACTTGTCCCAAGGCTGCCACGTCTGTTGGGAACATTCTGTTAAGAGTGGCACTGCTGGGACCACCCTGGTGGTCCAGAGGTAAAGACTCTAAGTTTCCACTGCAGGGGGGTTCGGGTTCCATCCCTGGTTGGGAAACTAAGATCCCATGTGGAGCCGTATTGCCTAGAGTTGTTAAGGAAGACCTCCCACCTCCTGAGAACTATAACTCAGTTTTCCCATCTATAGAATGGGAACAGCTAACTTCCTTAAGATTAAGAGCATAAGAAAATGCCTCTTTCTCTTTGAGTTTTTTAATTGCCTCAAGCTGGAGGTATTCAGCCATGGCTCATCAATTCACTCATTCATTCAATAAATACTTTACTTTGAGCACCCCCAGTAAGCCCAGTGCTGCTTTAGGTTCTGGAGGTAAAGTCAAGAGAGAGACACGGGGCTTCCCTGGTGGTTCAGTGGCTAAGACTCTGGGCTCCCAGCGCAGGGGACCCAGGTTTGATCCCTGATCAGGGAACTAGATCCCACATACTGTAACTAAAGATCCCATATGCCACAACTAAGACCCAGTACAGTCAAATAAATAGATTTTTAAAAATAAGAGTAAGACATATCTATATATCTGAGCCTAGAGGACCCCTAGCTTCCTTCAGATTCTCCAAGAGCTCTCTGAACCAAACAGCTGCAGTAAATCCTTTCTGATCGAGAGGCGTTACAGGTTCCTGGGCCATCCTCTTCCTGCCTCTATTTCCCCATCTATAAAGTGTGATTAATGATAAACGCCCCTCTCCCCCACCCCCACAAGGATAACATCAGATTAATCCAATAAAGAGACCCAGGTGCTTTGAGCTCCCTGTGAAAGGGAGGATTCAAGCACAGTAGAGGCTGAGACTTGTCTACTGCCTGCACGAGTGTGACTTTCTCTCCTGTTCCTGCGAGCCCACAAAATCTAAGAGGACACTTCTGAACCCTGGGGAGAAGCCTGAACAGGCGCTGGAAAGGGACAGGGTCCCAGAGATATAGACCGAAGCGGGAGAGGGACCACGCACATGCATTTACCTCCGGGTCACTGGTTCCAACGCAGGCTGGCAGATCTCAACTGAAAGTTACTGCCATCTGCTCCATGACCTCAATCCATTCGCTACCATGCACACTGCAACTGGCAGCCCCAGCGGGCAGGCTGGCACTGACCGTAGCTGAAAAATGGGTCACTCCCAAGAGTCCCAAGGGCTGGCCTGGGCCCTGGATTGGGGCAGGGGGTGAGCAGGGAGGGGCCCGGAACTTCCATCGAAAAGAATAGCTGGAAGAGTGGCATGGGTGAAGGTCTCATCCACTAGGAAGCTCTACAGACTCCACCTTCCCTCTGCTCTGGACCCCAGCAAGCCATGGCATGTCACCCACCCCCTGCCATGTGTAGGACCCGGATGTCAGGTAAACCACAGCAAAGCAGGATGGGATATCTAGTTGATTTCATATGACAATAGGAGCTATTTTTCAAGAACCTACAGTATGCCAAGGAAGAAGTTGGGCATATGACCTGTACCACCTCATGCAATTGTTAGTCCAAATCTGAGAGCTATGTACTCTTGCTTTCAATTTACAGTCAGAAAACAGAGGCCCAGAGAGGCAAAAAAAAACTGCCCAGAATCACTCAGCCATAGGTGTTGGCCCAGGATTTGAACTCAAGAAGTTATTGTTTAATGAGTACAGAGTTTCAGGGTGGGGAGATTTTTTAAAAAGTCCTTGAAATGGATGGTTACATGTGAAGGTACTTATTGCCACTGAACTGTATACTTAAAAATAATTTAAATGGTAAATTCTTCTCCATGCATTTGACTACAATATAATTACTTACATGACCATCCTTAGAGGGAGGCCTAAATGGGATTATTCATTCCATGGAACTCTATACAGCAGCAAAAACATTACAAGTCTGCATTACTAATATGGAAAATTTCTTAGGGATATTGTTAAGCAAAAAAAAAAAAAGTTGCATAGTTATACATCTAATATGAATCAATTTATGCAAACACACACACTCAAAAAGCTCCATTTATTTTCTCTCTCTGTGTGTGTAGCCAGTTGTGCTTGTTTTGAAAACATAAATTTGTTCCATCGTGATTGATATATTTGGAAACAATCTGAGCATAACCAAATTTTTGTGTTTGCTCATGCATGATTTCATCCACAAGAAACACTGGGTCAATGCAGAAAATTGCACCCAGCTGAACTGACCACACAGGAACACACCAAACAGACACCCCACAACCTCTTCCATCTGCCTCCGTGTACAGTGTGTGTTGTGAGCCACACTTACCCACACCTGGGTTACAAATTTCTGATTTCAGACAACCTCTTTCTCCCCATTCACAAGAATTCAAAAGCTGCAGCCTTTCTGGCACCACTTCCACAAGACAAGCTCAGGACTTTGCCAAAGTCGAATTCCATAGTTATTATAGCATTTAGATATTTCTCTCTTTTTTTTTTAAGGTATTTCTTAACCATTTAACATGCATAAAACCATGCTATTGTTTTTATTAGTTTCCTTTCTTTTTTTAATGTGTTACTGACAAAGTTTAGAGTGTTTCCTCCTTAGTTTTATTTTTATCATAAGCTCTTGGGGCTTTATTGCGTGATTTTTTTCATAGTGCAAGATTTTAGGACTGCATATGCCACGTTATGGCAGAATTAACTGCACATACATCTTTTTCTAAAGATACACATGTACGCACACACATGTATGCATGTGTATATAGATAAATAAGTGAAAATTTATAAACTGATAACAGTGAACTTATCATTGGGGTGGGGAGGTTGGGGGAAGTAGCTAGAAGGACTTTAGTCATATGTATTGGTTTAATTTTATAGGAAGTGTTGTTAATTTTATTAACTGTGTAGCTAAATTTTTAATTAAAAAAAAAAAAGACTTCACAGTTTCCAGACCCATGTTCATAGCAACACTATTCACAACAGCCAAGATATGGAAGCAACCTAAATGTCCACAGATGGATAAATGGACAAACAAAATGTGGTCATTCCATAGAATAGAATATGACTCAGCCTTAAAAATAAGGAAATCCTGTCATGTGGGACTACATGGATGAACCTTGAGGACATTATGCTAAGTGAAACAAAGCAGACACAAAAGGACAAACACTGTATGACTCCATTTATATGAGGCTCCTATTACCTCCTCTAATTCATGGAGGTAGAAAGGTGGGTGCCAGGGGTTGTTGAGGGGAAGGGGGGGTCAAGAAACAGAAAGCTAGTGTTTAACGAGAACAGAGTTTCCATTTTGCAAGATGAAAAGAGTTTTGGAGAACTGTGGCACAACAAAGTGAATGTATTAACCCCTACTGAAAATGGTTAAGATGGTAAAGTTTAACACACTTAAAAATGGTTAAGATCACAAATTTTAGGTTACAGTTTTTTACCATTGTTACATTTAAAAATAATGATAATAAACTTAGGGATTTCCCTAGGATCCAGTGGTTAAGAATCCACCCTCCAATGCAGAAGACACAGGTTCAGAGCAACTAAGATCCTGCAAGAGTCAACTAAGACCCAGTGCAGCCAAATAAATAAATATTTAAAAAAATTTTTTCAAGATCCATAATAATGCGTATAATTATATCACCGTGCTGCATACCTGTAACTAACATATCATTGTTAATTAACTCTGCTGGAATCTAGAATAAAAAAATTTTAAATAAAAATCCCATAATAACAAACTCCATGAAAAGTTCCACCAGTAAAGCAACAGACACTCAGGCTACCCCAAAAGATATAGAATAGCCCATTTCCTGAAGCTTCTAGAAGAATACGGGAACCCTGCGTAAAACTAGCGGGTTAACTCTGGTTTATCAGCTCCCCGGGCCGGTTGGTTGATTGAATGGCGGAGGCATCGTGCCCCACCCAGAAGCTTAATATGAGACCGGAGTCAGGAGGGCGCCATAAATAACACGTTAACCACCGACTCTTCACAGGGCCAGGCATCCAGCAAAGCACCGCATGGATTTGTCCCTCCAAGTGTGCTGTGAAACCAGATCCTGCCTGCCCTCCACCAAGAAGGTGCCCAGAAAAATCTACGACTGGGCACACCGGCAGGAGGAGGAGCACCGGGCCCCAGGGTGGCGGGTCAGCCAAGGCCTCCAGACTCCGTCCCATGGGCCACCCGCAAATGCCCCGGTGGCCCAGCCAGCTGCTCCCAGAGAGAGAGGCCCCGGAGATGAAATAGCACGCCTGCGTGCGTGTGTGCTGCATAGCGGGAGGACGATCTTGGCAGGCCTGTGTGGGAAGCTTTCGGAACACCTGCCTCTAGGATTGCGGGGGTGGGGGGCAGACCCTCTGCCAGGGGCCCCCCGCCTTCCCGGGGCCCTGAGTGATCCTCAGACGTGCCCTGGGCCACCGCCACCGCCTTCATTGGTAATCAGAATAATGGGCTGCATCTGCCCCCACTGATGAGCGGGTGGGTAGAGGAGACAGGATTTCCAACCATCTCTGTTTCCAGCATCTCTGAGCTGCCAGGGGAAGGAAAGGGCACTCCAGCCAGCTCCGCCCCTGCCAAGGGCACTGGGAAGTGTTGTCTCTTCGCTCAGAAATACGTTCCCACCTCTGGCCCTCCCGGTGCTCAGGCAACTTTCGAGATTCAGCTAGTGCCTCCTCCTCCAAGAAGCCTCCCTAGCCTCATCTCTCCCACCTCTGACCCCTGGCAGATAGAAGCCCTTTCGACCAGATCTCCCATGCCCAGACCAGTGCCTTGTACAGAGGAGGCTGGTTAAAGGAAGCTACACAAGATGAGAAGGAAGTCGAGGTCTTCTCAGGTGGGGATCAAGAATGGGAGGATCTTAAAGCTGGAAGAGATCTTAGAGGGATGGAGGGAAGTCATCATTTTCTTGGCCTCCCCAGTGGCTCAGATCGTAAAGAATCTGCATGCAATGCAGGAGATGCGGGTTTGATCCCTGGGTCAAGAAAACCCCTGGAGAAGGGAATGGCAATCCACTCCAGTACTCCTACCTGGAGAATTCCACGGACAGAGGAGCCTGGCAGGCTGCAGTTCATGGGGTCACAAAGACTCAGACACGACTGAGCGACTAACACTACCTTTTCTTGAGAATCTGTTCAAAAGCCATCTCCTTAAAAGCACAGGCTCAAACACATAAACAAAATGTTCAAGGGCTATTCTCACGAAGTTAAACAGAGTTACCACACGATACAGCAATTTCATTCCTAGGTATGCATCCCCAAGAGAAATGAAGACAAATGTCCACACAAAAACTTGTGCATGGGACTTCCCTGGAGGTCCAGTGGTTGGGACTTTGCCTTCCGATTCAAGGAGCGCAGGTCTGATCTCTGGTAAGGGAGCTGGGATTCCACGTGCTTGTGTCCAAAAGGCCAAGAGGTGGAACAGAAGCGGTATTGTAACAAATTCAACAAAGACTTCAGAAATGGCCCTCATCAAAAAAAAAACAAAAAAGCAAAAACCCGTACATGAATGTCTATAGCTGAATTATTCACAGTAGCCAAAAGGTGGAAACAATCCAAATGGCCACCAAGTGATGAATGGATAAACAAAAGGTATATCCATACAATAGAATATTATTCAGTCGTAGAAGAAATGAAGTCCTGATATGTACTACATCATGGATGGAGCTTGAAAACATGGTGCTTCGTGGAAGAAGCCAACCACAAAAAGCCACATATTGTATGATTCTATTTCTAAGGAACAACCAGAGTCGGTAAATCCATAGAGACAGAAGACAGACTGATGTTTGCCAGGGGCTGGGGGGAGGAGAGAAAGGGACATGACTGCTTGAAAATATTTGCTATGAAAATGTCTGGAACTAGATCAAGGTAATGGTTGCATAACATTGTGAATGGACTAAATGTCACCGCATTGTTTGCTTGAAAATGGTTAATTTTAGGGACTTTCTCAGGGGTCCAGCAATTAAAAATCTGCCTTCCAATGCAGGGAGCACAGGTTTGATCTCTGGCCTGGGAAGGTTCCACATGCTACAGGGTAACTAAGCCCACGCATCACAACTACTGAGCCTGAGCTCTAAAGTCTGTGTCCCACAACTAGAGAGTCTGCGAGCTGCAATAAAAGGGCCCCACGGCGCAACCAAGACCCAACACACCCAAATACATAAATAATGTTTTTAATGGCTCATTTTATGTTATGTGAATCTTACCTGGATTACAAAACAAATTCCAGGGACTTCATTCCTAGGCACCCCAACTCTTGCTAGACCCCCAGATGAAGCACCCAAAGTAACACCATTCTTGCTCTTTCATAGCTGAGGATAAGCCCAGAGAGGAAACAGAATTTGCTTCTACTTTTAGATCTGGAGTCAGTGGCCCCTGACTCCCCACCCAGTGCTCTTTTTACGTCTTTCCTGGATGCTTCTTAGCCCTTGTGTGTGTTAGTCACTCAGTCAAGTCCAACTCTTTGCAACCCCATGGACAGGCTTCCCTGTCCACAGGATTCACCAGGCAAGAATACTGAAGTGAGTTGCTATTCCCTTCTCCAGATCTTCCCAACCTAGGGATCGAACCTGGGTCTCCTGCATTGCAGGCAGATTCTTTTACCATCTGAGCCACTGGAGAAGTCCCACTTCTCGGCCTTACATGGTCTCAGACAGCTGTGTCCCACCCACCCACCTGCCCACCCCACCCCCCCCCCCACCGCCCACTGTATATGTTTCCTATCTCTGAACCTCTGTTTCTCCAATACAGTTGGAGATTTGGGCAAGACATGATACCTGTGATCATATGATTTGTGGGAGGTATCTGAATGAGCAGTAATTCATTTTTATGCATTCATTGTTATTTTAACATGTTCTGAAAAAAAAATACAAGAAGCAAATCAAGCCATAAGTGATAGAGATGAAAGGATGTGTGTATAAATGTTTTCCTTTTTTTCAAGTTTTCACTAATGTTTTGTTTTCCTTAAAAAAAAAAAAAAAATGCATACATTTGCCACACAAAAGCCAGAGGGCTTAAATTCGTCTGTATCCTTTCTTGGTAAGGAAACTCATGCTTGCTAGATTTAAAATAGATGTTTATTTTTTATTTTTTCAAGTGAGTCAGTTTAGAGGAAAATATTCAGAAAATAATCCTACAGGTGGTGTAATCATGGAACAAAAGGGGAAGAAAGAACGTGACTAATTGGAGTTCAAGACCGGCTGAATGGCAGCTGTGACATTTTGCGACCCCATGACAAGTTCTGGGCTTCCCCGGCTCCTGGCCTGACTATTTAGGGTTCCAGCCTGAAACACACCAGTCAGAATTGGCAAGGAGACAGGTGGGACCTTCAGAGGGCCTCTCTCTGGGGCAAACGTATGAAGCTTTGTCTCCAAACGGCCCCAGACTCCATACGTTGGTTGACCAGCAGCCTTGGGACCCATCCCTGACTGTCCCCCTCTCCTCTGGTGACCACCCTGCTCACCTCCCAGGATATCTGCACCCTGAAACCATCCTCCAGTGCCAAGCAGTGGGCTGGCTGCCCTGCTAGGAGCGGGCTTTTAAGAGAAGGGCATAGATGAATCCTTTCTGGAGGAAGTATCTATGCTTAAAGCCTGACCCCAGAAATTCTTTCCTTGAAGCCCAGAGTCATACCTCTTTGCTGGTGGAATTTGAGGCCATGTGACAGGTGGTGGGGGAGACATTTTTGAGCAGTGGGGGCCTTGCCAACCTCTCCCAAGCACACCCCCGAGGCAGCTGCCGGCTTGTCCCACATTTGGACAAGCACGTGGTCCCTTTCCTGGACAGATTCACCTCGGGGGTGGACACGTCCAGCCTAGCTGAGTTGGCTGACTGCTCCCTGAGTCCTCCAAAAGTTACCTTGCCACACACCCTCTCTCATCCACAAGTTCAACCGAGTCCTTGATAGTAGCTGGAAGAACACAGACCGGGAGCCAGACAGATCCAGGGTGAAGTTCGAGCTCACTCATGGGCCGTGGGGCTGTGTGGCTTTGGGTGCGCCTCAGGACTCCTCATCTCCAACCTAGGGTGAATCATTCCAACCTGGCAAGGTGAGGTTTAGCACATAGTAGGTGCTTGATAAGCAGTAAGTATTAGTTTAGGAAAATGTGAATTCTTTTTTAGACAAAACTCATCGAACTCTATGGCTTGGGAACTAAAAATAGACCTAGACCAACAAAATATAATGTGTGTGTGTGTGTGTGTGTGTGTGTGTGTGTGTGTATGTTTGGGGTGCTGAGAGATGGTGGGAGGGGGGAACGGATGGACTGGAAAAGAAAAAAGAACATCTCTCCAAATACTTGTTTCATACTTTGGGTTACTGAACCAGGCAACAGTATTACCTACTCCAAAAATTAAATTCAAACCTATACATCACGTGGCCTAACGCCCAGGTCACCTCTCCCCAGAGTATGTCCCCACTCCCACCCTTGACCACAAACAAGGGCATCTCTTTGTCCCTCCTCTGAATTCCGTTTGCAAAAGAGCCCAAGTGAGAAGCGAAAAGGAGGGCAGCTCTCAAACAGGCTGTTAGATTTAGCCAAGCAACTGGTCTCCCCATCGCTAATTAAGTTAATCCGGTGGGTTTGTCTTCTCTTTTTCTTGCCTGATTTCCCCCCATGGAATCAGCAGGGACATTAGAGAGGAATGTGCCTGGTAACCCACCAAGCAGGCCTTACTCTTCAGCTGACAAAATGTATTAACGCCACAGAAGAGGAAAAATGTCTCCCACCCCACCCCCAATACATGCACACACAACGCAACTCATAAAATACCGATTTTGTTTTCAGCTGACCTTCCAGTGCATGCGCCAGGGTAAATAGATCTACTTTCTGTGGCTTTCACCCCCCTTCTCCTTCTCCACCGTCGCCACCTCCCCCACCCCATGTTTGAACCGCTCAGATCTGTCATAACATTGTGTCTGTTTATCCAAAATATTTCCACTCAAAACGCTTGTTTCTTCCACCCAACTGACATGTTGACACAGCTCCTGACAGCTGAGTGACTCTGATTGAAATAAAATGGAAAGCAAACACATTTGCATACAGTTTATAGGCAGCCCGGGTCTGAGGAAGTTAGGGAGATTGAAATCAGAATTTCTTATCTTGCATCCTGCCCCTCTCCCTCAGCGTCCCTCCCTTGTCTTTTCCCTAGCTCTCTGCTCCTGGAACGTGTTGGAGTTAAGCATGGCCCCATCACTGGCGTGGGCAAAACTTCCTTTATGGTTTCTGCCCAATCTTCTCCTTTCTTTGGCTGGGGCATTCAGAACTCTCGGTGATTTTCTTCTGAAACATCGTCTCCCATGTTTTCCAAGATCTGAGAGCCTGACGGTATCTAAACAAATGAGCTCTGTACATTTTGAGTGGAAACCATCCCTTTTTTGAAATCATTTCCATAAAATCAGAGAGTTGCACTATTATTCATCTTCCATGTATACTTTCTCAGAGAGTCACAAATACTGCTCTTGGGAATTCCCTGGCGGTCCAGTGGTTAAGACTCCACACTTTCATTACTGAGGGCACAGGTTCAATCCCTGGTCTGGGAAATAAGATCCCACAAGTTGCGTGGTACAGCCAAAAAACCCCTCAAAACTGCTCTTAATCATTAAGATAGCCTGGGACACACTGAGCTTCAATACTTTCTTTTTGGCTGCTCCATGCAGCATGTTGGAATCTGAATTTCCTGACCAGGTATTGAACCTGTGCCCCCTGTAGGGGGAGCACAGAGGCTTAACCACTGAACCACCAGGGAAGTCCAGAGCTTCACTTCTTATCTCCCCTTCGTCCTTAGGAAATGCAACTCCATCTAACTCCGCGCTCCTTTCTGTTTTCATAAGGGAATTACAAAGGAGCACTCAGAAAATCCAGGGACAGCCGCTGCCTCCGTCACATGCCCGTGGTGGGCACATTAACTGAATAGATCACTTTTTCTCACTCAATCTCACACAGCCTCAGAATCCTACTGAATACAGCCCTCCGGGTACCCACCACAAGTTGATCCAAACTGGCCAGCAAGATGCCACCTGTTTCCAACCTCTCATCTAACGTGGCTCTCAAAGCAGTGTCCCAAGAAGAACACTAACCCCGTAACCCAAGCTGAATAGGGAACTTGTTAGACATACAGATTCTCAGGTCCTACCCCAGACCTACTGAGTCAGAAACTTGGGGGGTGGGGGGTAGGGCCAGTGGAGCAGTGTGCACTGGATCACAAGAGCCACAGTGGGGATATTTATACCACAGGAATTGGCTACGGATCTGGACTTCTTCCTGATCCCATGCCCATCCCAGAGAGCCTGCTACTAAACACTGACCAGTCCACCACTGGCTGGGGCCCAGAGCTTGTGTTTAAAGATATTCCCCAACTTTTTCTGAAGCACGAAAATGTTTAAGAACCACAGTTCTAGGTATAAAAATCAGAGACCTTCAACTGGAATTGCCTGGGGAGCTGTTTATTCTTTTTTTAATATTTATTTTTATTCATTTGTCCAGGTCTTAGTTGCAGCTGGCAGGATCTCTGATCTTCCTTGTGGCATGCGGGATCTTCAGTTGCAGCCTGGGAACTTTTAGTTGTGGCATGTGGGATCTTAGTTCCCAGACTAGGGATCGAACCTGGACCCCCTGCATTGGGAGCGTGGGGTCTTAGCCCCTGAACCACCAGGGAAATCCCCTGGAGAGCTTTTGAAACATACTCATATTAGGGCATCATTTCAGACCAATGACATCAGAATCTCTGGGGCAGGACCTGAGCGTTGGCATATTTTAAAGTGCTTTGTGGATTTCTAAATCCACAGTGAAGTCTGAGGTCCACCAGTCCACACCGTGCTTCTCAAACTTTAATATGTGCCCCCAAGTCCTAGGAATCTTGTTAAAAAGCAGATTCTGATTCCCCAGGTGGCTATTGCTATCGGGCTAAAGACCACACTTTGAGTAGTCAGGCTTGAACCCCCTTGACCTTGCCCTTTCTCCAGATGGAGTCATCCTCTCCAGTGCCCGTCTACCAACCCATCTTGACCCTCCTCCCTCCCCGGAAGAGACCAAGACAACCAGCGGGTTCCTGACTCACCTGCCTACCATGTGGGTGCATCAAAATGGATATTTACATAGCCTGTAAAGAAAGTGGGTTTCAAAGCACAGCATTTGCCTAGAGAAACCAAAAAGCTGTAAAAAGGCTGAAAGAGAGACTCAGGCAAATCTTTTTGCATACAGTTGATAGGCCTTCTCCAGGGCCAAAACTGCCTCCAGGTGAGCAAAGCCACAGTTATAACTCACCCTGGAGGCTGGTGGAGGTCAGCAAGGGGTAGGGGGCACCCCCACAAAGGCAGAGCCTAATCAGCTAACCCCTCTTCCTGTTTCCCTTACAAGGCTCTTTGATCATAGGAGGGGTTGGGGTGCAGGGATTTTTTTTTGCCCCGGGCTCTTGCCTCTTCTCAAGGGACCAGCAGAATGGGCAGTCAAGAACTAGTCTGACCATCACACCACCAGCCAGAAACCTCTCTCTTCGGAAAGGTGGGTGAAGGCAGCCTCAGACCCTGTCAGCAACACCAGATGAGAAGGCAGAGAAGGGAAGTCTGCAGAAGCATTCTAAAATGATTTGGGGACTTCCTTGGTGGTCCAGCGGTTAAGAATCCACCTTCCAATGCAGGGGACACGGGTCTGATCCCTGGTGGGGAACTAAGTTCCATATGCTGTGGGGTAGCTAAGCCTAAGCACCACAACTAGAGAAGCCCCTGAGTGCCGCAGCAAAGACCCAGCAGAGCCAAAAATTGTAAATAAAACGATTTAATCATAGTATTAGGAAGGCAGCCTGCGGGCACACCTGACTTTTTCCCTTGCTGTTCCCTGCACTCAAGATGTCACCCCAATTCTTCTCCTGCACTAAAATCACCATCCTCCTCATCACCGTCCTCCCCATCACCCTCTTCCTCATCACGTCCTCATCAGCACCATACCAAAAGTACACCAAGCACCTAAATGGGCCACAGGCTGGGGTAAGGATTTTTCACAGATGCGTTTACCACAGTGCCACTTGGAATTACTGTTGGCCCTTGTGTGTATGTGTGTTCTTTTTTATTATTATTATTAATTTCTACAGGAAATCACCTCTGAATATTCACTGGAAAGACTGATGCTGAGGCCAAGGCTCCAATATTTTGGTCACCTGATGCAAAGAACCGACTCATTGGAAAAGACCCTGATGCTGGGAAAGACTGAGGACAGGAGGAGAAGGGGCAGCAGAGGATGAGACGGTTGGCTGGCATCACTGACTTGACGGACCTGAGTTTGAGCAAACTCTGGGAGAAAGTGAAGGACAGAGAAGACTGGTGGGCTGCTGTCCATGGGGTCGCAAAGAGTCAGATACGACTTAGCAACTGAACAACATAGTTCCTTTACAGTGCTGTGTTAGTTTCACCGTACAGCAAAGTTAATCAGTCATGTGTATGCACATATACACCCTCTTCTAGGGGTTTCCTTCCTACTTAGGTCACACGGAGCACCGAGCAGAGTTCCCTGCGCTATCCAGTGCATGCGTGCTCAGTCGCTCAGTCATGTCCAACTCTTTGTGACCCCAAGGACTGTAGCCTGCCAGGTTCCTCCGTCCATGGAATTTTCCAGGGAAGGATACTGGAGTGGGTTGCCTTTCCTACTCCAGGGGATCTTCCCAACCCAGGGATCAAACCTACATCTCCTGCAATTCCTGCACTGGCAGGTGGATTCTTTACCACCGCACCACCTGGGAGGACCACGCCATACATTAGTTCTTATTAGTTATCTATTTTATACACAGAAGAAATAATGTATATTGTTGACCCTCTTCAACAGGTCAGGAAGCAGAGATGTGAAAAGGAAAGTGGCTTATCCAAAGCTACATCACAAGGGGCAGAGGCAGGATTTGAACCCAGGTCGATTGAATTCAAGAGCCAGTATTCTCATTACAGCCCTGGAGGGTTTGGTGAATGCATCTCTGTTTTGAGTTCTTCCGTGGTTGCTGCTGCTGCTGCTGCTAAGTCTCGTCAGTCGTGTCCGACTCTGTGCGACCCCATTGATGGCAGCCCACCAGGCTCCTCCGTCCCTGCGATTCTCCCAGCAAGAACACTGGAGTGGGTTGCCATTTCCTTTTTCAGTGCATGAAAGTGAAAAGTGAAAGTGAAGTCGCTCAGTCGTGTCCGACTCTTCGCGACCCCATGGACTGCAGCCCACCAGGCTCCTCTGTCCATGGGATTTTCCAAGCAAGAGTACTGGAGTGGCGTGCCATTGCCTTCCTCCATGGTTACGAACTCGCAAACACATGGGCCCTCCCATCTATTCCCTTGGTATGTCACCTATATCAAGCACTGCTGCACTATCCTACCTCAGGGCCTTTTCACCTGCTGTTCTTTTCATCTAGAATGGAATGCTCTTCCCCAGTGAATCTCAGGGATTCACCTCATTCAAATCTGTATTCATTTCCCATGGCTGCAGTAACAAATTACTACAAACTTAGTGGCTTAAAGGGTTTCTGTGATGACTCAGAAGGGAAAGAATGTACCTGCAAATGCAGGAGACTCGGGTTCGATCCCTGGGTCAGGAAGATCCCCTGTAGACGGGACTGGCAACCTACTCCAGTATTCTTGCCTGGGAAATCCCATGGACAGAGGAGCCTGGCAGGATACAGTCTATGGGGCCTCAAAGAGTCGGGAACAACTTAGCAACTAAACAGCAGCAGCAGCAGCAGTGGCTTAAAACCACACGAACATATTACCTTCCTGTTCTAGAGCTCAGAAGTCTACAGTGAGTTGGCCAGGCTGCGTTTCTTCTAGAGGCTACTAGAGAGGATTTGCTTCTTGGCCTTTTCTGGCCTATAGAGACCACCCACATTCCTTGGCTCATGACTCTGCATCACCTGGGCTTGCTTCTGTTGTCACTTCTCCTCTGATTCTCATCCTCTGTTCTTTTCTTATGAGGATCTTACGATTACATTGGGCCCTCTTGGATAATCTAGGATGATCCTCCATCCTACCTTATCTTAATCACTTTTGCAAAGTCCCTTTTACCCCCACAAGATGACACAGTCAAAGATTCTAGGGCTTAGGATGTGGACCTATTTAAAAACGCATCGTTCTACTGATGAGAAGTTTCCTACTTGTGATGCAAACTAGCATCTTCTTTCTCTCACCCAAATCCTCCTCTCCTTGTATCCCCCCAGCACACGTGCCACCATCAGATAACATCCTTTGGCTCTTTGTTGGCTGTCAGTCTCCCTCCCAAGAAGAGAATTCAGAAGGCTGGGACCAGGGATTTCCTTGCTTGTCCAGTGGCTAAGGCCCTGCTGCCGGTGCAGGGAGCCCGGGTTCAATCCCTGGTTGGGGAACTAGATCCCACGTGCTGCAACTAAGACCTGGTGCAGCCAGTTAAATAAATGTGTGTGTGTGTGTGTGTGTGTGTGTGTGTGTGTGCGTATTTGTAGTAGTGTGAGTCAGTCATGCCTGACTCTGCGGCCCCATGGACTATAGCCCACCAGGCTTCTCTGTCCATGGGATTCTTCAGGCAAGCATACTGGAGTGGGTTGCCATTCCCTTCTCCAGGGGATCTTCCTGACCCAGGGATTGAACCCAGGCCTCCTTCATTGAGATTCTTTACCATCTGTGCCTCAGAGAAGCTCTAATATATATATAAAAAGAAGAAGGCAGAGACCTTATTTGTTCACTCCTCATTACTCAGAACTATGCAGGCATATAGTAGGTGATCAATAAAGGCTTGCCAACTAATAATAGCTGATGTCACCAAGGACAGTCCAGCCCATTTCCCTCACTGGACTGGGGAGACCAAGGCCAGGAGACCAGGGCAGAGGTCCTGACTGATGGCTCCGTCTTGACAGAGATCAATGCTCAGATGTTAAATGGCAAAACCGGCCCTTTCAGCCCCATCCTCCTGCCTCCTCCCACCCCCTCCTGCACCTGGGGCAATAGAAGTAACCCGGCCTCTGTGTGCACCTCAAATGCACACACTAAAATCCACATGGCGGAGGCGTGTCCCAACACCCCGGGGGCTCCTGAGAGGAGAAACTATAAACAGGCAGAGGAAAATGGGGTGTTGATGACATCACTCTCTCAAGCCCGTCCGACCAGACTGCACTATTCAAGCCCCAGTCCTTTCCCAGCCTCATCAAACAGCCCAGTGATTTAGCAAGAGAGCAGTTCTCATCAAGTTCATCCACATACCTACTAAATATCCATGTCCAAGCACGTGAGGGGAAATGAAACCCTTCCAAGAATACTGACATGAGTTTTTCTGCTCTCCAATTCCTATCTACCTAATTCCACCATTCCCCAACCCAGAGTTGCTGCTTGAAAATGCTGTGGGAGAAAGTGAAGGTAAGAAGGAAGAAATGAAATCTGACTATTTTGTTTCTCTGCTCAAAACTCTTCAGTAGGTCGCATTTTCATGGCTTTGTCTCTTGCTAGCTGTGTGTTCTCAGAAAAGTTGCTCAACCTCTCTGTGCTGCCCTGTGTGCTAAGTGGTTTCAGTGTGTGCAGTGGTGCATGTGTGCTAAGTCATTTCAGTCGCATCTGACTCTTTGCAACCTCATAGACAGTAACCCACCAGGCTCCCCTGTCCATCGGATTCTTCAGGCAAGAATCCTGGAGTGGGTTGCCATTCCTTACTCCAGGGGATCAGCCCGACCCAGGGATCAAACCCACATCCCCTGCACCTGCTGTTCTGCAGGTGGATTCTTTACCGCTGAGCCACAGGGGAAGCCCAGATAACCTAGCAATGCCACTGTGAGGTAAATACTCAAGACTAGTGAAAGTAAATGTCTGCACATTTACATGACTGTTCATACAGCGTTATTCACAATAGCCAAAAGGTGGGACCAACCCAAACGTCCATCAGTGGATGAATGGATAAACAAAATGCAGTATATATGCAAACAGCAGGATAGTATTCATCCATAAAAAGGAACGAAACACTGATCCGTGCTCCAACACAGATGAAGCTTGAAAACATGATGATGAGTGAATGTAGCCAACACAAAATGTCACATATTATACAATTCCATTTATATGAACTATTCAAAACAGGCAAATCAGGGACTTCCCTGGCAGCCCAGTGGTTAGGATTCTGCACTTCCACTGCAGGGGGCGGCGTGAGTTCGATCCCTGGTCGGGGGCTAAGATCCCACTAGCTACACAATGAAAAAAAAAAAGCTGTGAATGTACTAAATGGCACTAAATTCTATACTTACAAATCATTTAAACAGTGAATTTGTGCTATCTACATTTCACCACAATTTCTGGAAGTGAAAAACAGAACCTGTATCACCACGGTCCTCTGGAGGTCTGAAACCAAATGCATTCATGCCAGCCCCATGCCAACAGATTGCCCAGTGGGCAGAGAGGAGAAAAAGAGGCAAACAAGGTTTCCTCCTCTGGTTGGCCGAAAAGATCCATGTCTCCCAGAGCACTCTGGGTTCAGCCAAGCCCCAGACACGTTTTGCCTGCAGCACTTCATTCCGGCTGTAATGAAATTACGTGTGTGTGCTTACAGGGAAAGGGAGCGGGTATGGTTTTAATTTATTTATGCTCAGTGTCTCAGAACGCAGTAGGGTAGTTGCTGTTTGATGTTGGAGGCATTCTGCAAGGCCTCTGCATAAGCCTTGGTTCTCTTTGGTAACAAGAAACCAAGGTTAGCTCAGACTAAATTGTCTTGAAAGTCTGAGTGGGGTAGGGGTTCCAAACATCGAGCTTGCCAAGGAAACACATTCCCTCATTCAAAGTAGGCATGAAATAAGGATCTGGTTCCTGGGACCCAGGGGTTTCCCACAGAATTCAGAAACTCAGACATTTCCCAAAATCTCAAGAGCATTGTGGCTCAGAGTCATTTAGGAAGAGAGAATAGAGGGGAAAAAAAAACAAACCTTTATCAGGAACCTACTGTCATGGCGGGGATTTGACAGATGTTCTTTCTATCAAACTCCATGTTCATGATGAGAAAACTAGGCCCCGAGAAGTAAATCGAATGGATTAAGATGTCAAGGGGAGCCTGAACTTGGATAGGACTGCTCCAGTGTCTGGTTATTTCAGTTTAACCACCTGTTACAGTTACCACGGCTGTGTAACAAATCACCCCAACCTGTGATGTCAAACAACCACCATTTGACTATGTTCACAGACTCTATGGGGCTTCCCTTAAGGCTCAGCTGGTAAAGAATCTGCTTGCAGTGCGGAGACCTGGTTAGATCTCTGGATTGAGAAGATCGCCTGGAGAAGGGAAAGGCTACCCACTCCAGTATTTTGGCCTGGAGAATTCCATGGACTTTATAGTCCGTGGAGTCGCAAAGAGTCGGACACAACTGAGTGAATTTCACTTTCACTTCACTTTCTTTCACAGACTCTGTGAGTCAGAAATGTAGAAAAGGTAGAGAGGGTATTATGAGTTGAATCGTGACCCCTCCTCCTCCCCCCAAAAAATAAGATATGTTGAGTCCTTAACCCCCAGTGTCTCAGAATGTGACCTGATTTTGAAATACTGTCTTTACAGAGGTGATCAGGTTAATGTAAAGTCCTTAAAAGTGAAACTGTTAGTCACTCTGCTAAGTCGCTTCAGTCGTGTCTGACTCTGTGCGACCCCATAGACAGCAGCCCACCAGGCTCCCCCATCCCTGGGATTCTCCAGGCAAGAACACTGGAGCGGGTTGCCATTTCCTTCTCCAATGCATGAAAGTGAAAAGTGAAAGTGAAGTTGCTCAGTCGTGTCTGACTCTTAGTGACCCCATGGACTACACAGCCTACCAGGCTCCTCCATCCATGGGATTTTCCAGGCAAGAGTACTGGAATGGGGTGCAGTCTTGTCTAATTCCTTGTGACTCCATAGACTGCAGCCTACCGAGCTCCTCTGTCCATGGAGTTCTCTAGGCAAGAATACTGGAGTGGGTAGCCTTCCCTTCTCCAGGGGATCTTCCTGACCCAGGGATCAGACCTGGGTCTCCTGCATTGCAGGCAGATTCCTTACCATCTGAGCCACCAGGGAAGCCCAAGGTCCTTAGGGACACCTAACCTAATATGACTGGTGTCCTTATGGAAATTTGGTACACTTTTGGTGGGTTTGTAAATTAGGGTAGCTGCTGTGGAAAACAGTATGGAGGGTCCTCAAAAGTTAAAAATATAACTACCATATGACCCAGAAATTTCACTTTTGTGTATCTACACAAAGACAACAAAAACACTAAGTTGAAAATATATATGCACACCCATGTGCATAGCAGCATTGTTTACAATAGCCAAGATATGGAAGCAACTTAAGTGTCCACTGATGGATGAATGGATAAAGAAGATGTGGTGGATATACCTATATAAATACAGACAAAGAAATATTACTCAGCAAAAAAAAAAATGTTAAATCTTACCATTTGCAACAACATGGATGAGTCTAGAGGGTATTACAGCAAGTGAAACACATCAGACCAAGAAAGAAAAAACACTGTATGATGTCACTTACATGTAGAACCTAAAAAGCAAAACAAATAATAAAGAAAACAAAAACAGAAGGACTTCCCTGGGGGTCCAGTAGTTAAGAATCCGCCTTTCAATGCAGGGGACCCAGGTTCTAGCTCACAGGTCAGGGAATGAATAAGATCCCACATGCTGCAGAGCAACGAAGTCCAAGCACTGCAAATTCTGAGCCCGTGCGCCACAGCTAGAGAGCCCTCTGGCCCCAGTGAAGATCCTGCAGGCCACAACTAAGACCTGGGCGGCCCAAATAATAATAACCATAAATTTAAATCAAAAAGACTCAGATGCAAAGAACAAACGGTGGGGGAGCGGGGGTCGCCAGAGGTGGGGGTTGGAGTAGGATGGCTGCAACAGAGAAGAGGATGAAGAGGAACAACCTCCAGCTTTAAAATGAGTCACGGGGTGTCATATACAGCATAAGGAATACAGTCAACAATACTGCAGTAGCTTTGTATTCGTGCAGACACTGGGCTCATCACCATGATAAATCCATAATGTATGCAAAAGTCAAATCACATTGGGGTCCACCTGAAACTAAACATTATTCAGTTCAGTTCAGTTCAGTTGCTCAGTCGTGTCCGACTCTTTGCAACCCCATGAATCGCAGCACGCCAGGCCTCCCTGTCCATCACCAACTCCCAGAGTTCACTCAGACTCATGTCCATCAAGTCAGTGATGCCATCCAGCCATCTCATCCTCTGTCATCCCCTTCTCCTCCTGCCCCCAATCCCTCCCAGCATCAGTCTTTTCCAATGAGTCAACTCTTCGCATGAGGTGGCCAAAGTACTGGAGTTTCAGCTTTAGCATCATTCCTTCCAAAGAAATCCCAGGGCTGATCTCCTTCAGAACGGACTGGTTGGATCTCCTTGCAGTCCAAGGGACTCTCAAGAGTCTTCTCCAACACCACAGTTCAAAAGCATCAATTCTTCGGCGCTCAGCTTTCTTCACAGTCCAACTCTCACATCCATACATGACCACAGGAAAAACCATAGCCTTGACTAGATGGGCCTTTGTTGGAAAAGTAGTGTCTCTGCTTTTGAATATGCTATGTAGGTTGGTCATAACTTTCCTTCCAAGGAGTAAGCGTCTTTTAATTTCATGGCTGCAGTCACCATCTGCAGTGATTTTGGAGCCCAAAAAATAAAGTCTGACACTGTTTCCACTGTTTCCCCACATTATAGTATACATCAAATTATATCTCGACTTTAAAGGAAAGGAAATTTGGAAACAGACATGCACAGAGGAAAGACGATGTGTGGAGACACAGCAAGAAGGCCATGCAAAGACAGACACTAGGAATGATCCTGCCATAAGTCATAGAATGCGGAAGATGCCAACAAAGGACCCAAAGCTGAAGAGGTGATAAGGGATTCTTCCCCTCCGGTTCTCAGAGGGATCATGGCCCTGCCAACACCTTGATCTTGGATTTCTGGCTTCCAGAACGATGATGTTCTGCTGTGTTAAGCCCCCCAGTTTGTGGTGCCTTGTGACTGTAGCCCTAGGAATCTAACACGCTAACTAGAGACGTCCTTAGTGGTCCAGGTTAAGACTCCACCCATTCCGGGCAGGAGGCACAGGTTCGATCCCTGGCTGGGGAAGTTCCATATGCCTTCAGGACCAAAAGAAAAAAATAAAGTTAAAAAAAAAAAAAATAGGACTCCCCCAGTGGTCCAGGGGTGAAGAGCCCACCTGCCAATGAAGGGGACTCGGGTTCTGTCCCTGGTCCGGGAAGATCCCACATGCCCTGCCTGGGGCCACTAAGCCAGCACACCACAAGTACTGAGCTGGAGCTTTAGAGCCCATGCTCCACAGCAAGAGAAGCCACCGCAGTGAGAACTCCGTGCTGCTACTAGCCCCTCTTAACCACAGCTAGAAAAGAGCCAGCACAAAGCAATGGAGACCCAGCACAGCCACAAACAGATAAATAACACAAAATAACACACCGACTAGAGCAGAGTGTGTGCTCAGTTGTGCTCAAGTCTTCGCGACCCCATGGACTGTAGGCTGCCGAGCTACTCAGTCCATGGGATTTTCCAAGCAAGAATACTGGAGTGGGTTTGCATTTTCTTCGCCAAGGTATATCTTCCTGACCCGGAGATCGAACCTGAGTTCTCCTGCGGCTCCTGCACGGGCAGGCAGATTCAACAGAGGTCAACACAAAGTAGAGTGTCGGGGTGCCAGTTCATCACATCCCCTGGCATCCAGGCCCTGTCTCCTGTGAGCTGCTTTGCATATGGGATTTCTGAACCTCCTTGCATTTGAAAAGAGCTTTCCCTGCTTATAAGAACACTTTGATTTTACAAGAGGGGAGATGGAAACGGAGGTCCAGAGAGAAGCAGGACCTGCATGACGTCACCTGGTGACTCAGCAGCAGTCCTAAGACAGGAAGGCAAGTGTTCGGGCAGCCGATCCTTTTTTTTTCTCTTCTGTCACCACTCATTTGCGGTGAAGGCCCAGGAGGCTAGGGGACAGGGCTGCATTCAGGGTGTTATTTCACGTGGCTCCACTTCAAAAGCTTCTTGCCCCCAGTTGGGCCCTCTTTTCATCGCTGACTCTGAGACTACAAACATGGTGCCCTTATTGCATCAAGCACCAAGGCTCCAAGGCCAACTGGGCACGAGGGCTGGGCCGCTCCCCACCTCCCCAACCCTGACCTTACGGGACGCCCTCTGCAGAGGTGAGCGGCGGGTGCGAGCTGGCAAAGCAGGCCCAGGGCACAGGGTTAGGCCCTGATAACCCGAGATCAAAGCAGCCTGTCAGCAGTGTCAGCTGAGAGGCCGCCAAGACAAGCGACGCGGGCAGCTTTATCTCCCCGCTGGCCTGAGACCCGGGGCCAGGAGAGGACCACAGTTCCCGGAAACTATTTCTGGAAGGCCAGGAGGGAGCCGATGGGGCCCTTGCTTGTGGCACGTTGGCTCTGGGTCTGTCTCCTGCAATCTCACGCATCCTGCCTGGTTTCCGCTGTCCCACGTTTGAGTTCCTTCCTGCTCTTTCATCCACGATTTTCCGTCTTCATAGATCGGTGTGTGCACACACAATAAAGATGGTTTTTCTCTGCCGGGCAGTTCCCGCCCTCCACTCTTCTCTTTCACACAGAGAAGATGGTCATTGCCCTCAGCTCCCTGCCAACACACACACACCAATCTGCCTCTCTCAGTGCAGGCCATTTCCACACTCACATTCACAGACAACCAGCTTTCTTCCACCTTCTTTTGTATTAATACCATGTGCATTCTTGCATGCACAAGTATACACGCATGCACACACACACACACACACACACACTCACACTTACACCTGCCCGGGTTCCAATCTCCAAACCTGCTTCAACCGGAATCATCCATAGACAGCTGCCAATGAAAACAATTAAAACAAAACAAAAAAAACTTGCCTTCCTCTCAGTGATTATGAGCTCTGGGACTATTTCCACCAGCTGATGCCTAGACTTTTTTTTTCCCCCTTCAAGGTGTTGACCCTTTCGTTTGCAGCTGGAAGAAACCAAGCCACTGTTCTTGCTCCAGCTGTGGCCTCTGTCAGCTGGGTAGCCCACAGCTGGCCGGTTTCAAATGCATCCACGGGAGCCCAGTGATCTCAACACTTTTAGAAAGGAAGATGGGGGAAGGGAAGCCACGTTCCCAATATGTTATCGGAGAGATTCCAGAAACTTCTGTACCCCGAAACTTTGAATTTCCCTCTCTGCCCTTAAACTAGCACCTGATCTCTTGACCAGGTATCTAGCCTAGCCACAGGAAGAGAGAGGGACGGGGACATGGCGGATGTACTTACTACTTCCTGCCATCAGCACCTGTAGACTTCAGAACTTCAGCAGACTAGCTGGGCTGGGAATTCCCTGGAGCTCACTGGTGATTAGGACTATATGCTTCCACTGCAGGGGACACCAGTGTGATCCCTGTTCGGGGAACTAAGACCCTGCAAGCCTTAAGTTTCAACCACAAATAAGTAAATAAATATTTTAAAAGATTTTTTTAAAAAAGCAAAAACATATTACTCAAGAATAACCAGATGGAAGAGAAGCACAGGGCAAGGCATGTGGGAAGGGGCCACCCTTAACCTGAGGGTGCCGTTCTCCTCAAATATCCATGGATTCACCATCCTGGAAAGTCTTGGAACCTCCTCATTTTGGGGTTTTGATGGAGGCTTCATTACACAACCATGACTTTTTTCAAGATTCTTTCTGATGTGGACCATTTTAAAAGTCTTTATTGAATGTGTTACAATATTGCTTCCATTTTATGTTTTGGTTTTTTGGCCACCAGGCATGTGTGATCTTACCTCCCCGGCTAAGGGTCGAACCCACATCTCCTGCATTGGAAGACAAAGTCTTAACCACTGGACCACCAGGGAAGTCCCTGCGAGCATGACTGATTAAATCATCGACCACTGGAGACTGGTATCGCTCTCCAGCCCCTCCCCACTTCTCCAGAGGTTGAAAGGTGGGGCTGCAAGTTCCAACCCTCTAATCCCCTGACTGGATCTCCAGGCAATCAGCCCCCATCCTTAGGTGCTTCCAAGTCACTTCATTCACATAACAAAAGACATTTATCGGCTCTCAGCACTTTGAAAATTCCAAGGGTTTTAGGAGCTCTGGGCCAGCAACAGGAACTTGAAGACCAGATATGTATTTCTTATCATGAATCACAACATCACAATCACCACCGCCCCACCTTGCCTCACCGAGCCCTCATCTCACTGGTGGTATCTAGCTCTCCTTTCCAAGATCTTAGAAGGCCAGGAATGTAACAAATTCTGTGACTCAAAAGTCCACCTGTGGATTCTAGTGTTGGGCAAAGCTGGATCTAAACACTCAAGCCTCTGCCTCCTCAACTCACATCCTCACATCTCATTCAGTAGACTTTCTTCCAAGCAGGCTCTTGATTCTCTTTAGCCAAGAAGACCCTCAGAAGTTCCAAGCTAACATCTTATGAAAATAGCAACCCCAGCCAAGAAGATGCTCCAATTTTTTCCCCTATCCTCATTAAGAGTCTCAGGAATGCATCTCATTGTCCTTCCTGGTCCAGGTTGGTCATATGGCCATCCACAAGCCATGGACTCTGGCCAAGAGTCAGAATGTTCAGCTTGGTCCGGCCTTGGTCATGCACCCATTCCTGGACCTTGGGGATGAGGGTCAGCCTCACCTGAATTATCTGGACACAGAGCAGAAGAGACACAATTTCCAAAAGAAAAAAAAAAATCAAGGTGATTTACAGAAAAGAAAAAGCAAGAAAAACTGTCAATGGTCATTCTGTATGTCCTGGTGGTTCACAGTGGCTGTATACAGCTCATTGCACAGATCTGGGTCACACACACCTGCATCTGAAGGCTGCCTCCATCACTTTCCAGAACTTGGGTAAATGGTAATCTCGCTAAGCATCAATCTCCTCATCTGTAAACTGGACAAAAAACAAGTATTAGCTCACAGATTTATAAAGTTTAGAAAGGATGCAAAAATCATAGGCCATCTGCCACAAAGATGATAATAATAATAGTAAATATTCAGTTCAGTTCAGTTCAGTCACTCAGTCATGTCCGACTCTTTACGACCCCATGAATCGCAGCACACCAGGCCTCCCTGTCCATCACCATCTCCCGGAGTTCACTCAGACTCACGTCCATCAAGTCAGTGATGCCATCCAGCCATCTCATCCTCGGTCGTCCCCTTCTCCTCCTGCCCCCAGTCCCTCCCAGCATCAGAGTCTTTTCCAATGAGTCAACTCTTCACATGAGGTGTCCAAAGTACTGGAGCTTCAACTTTAGCATCATTCCTTCCAAAGAAATCCCAGGGTTGATCTCCTTCAGAATGGACTGGTTGGATCTCCTTGCAGTCCAAGGGACCCTCAAGAGTCTTCTCCAACACCACAGTTCAAACGCATCAATTCTTCGGCGCTCACATCCATACATGACCACAGGAAAAACCATAGCCTTGACTAGACGGACCTTAGTCGGCAAAGTAATGTCTCTGCTTTTGAATATAGTAAATATTGATACTTTGAAAAAAAACAATGCCCATAATTATCCTAGTTCCTGGCTTCTAGACAGGAGTTTCTTGTCTTTCTCGGTCTTCTTTCTTCCTGTTATTTGATGCTTTGCCTTTTTCTTTCTTGCAAAGATTAAATGCACACACACACATACAGATAGGAGTCCAATCCAAACAACCCACTCATATCAACTAGAGGAGGAAGAGAAAATCTGTGGAATTCATTTATATTGAACTGCGAGCAACCAGAGACTTGTGCAGTGGAAAATATGCATAAGGCTTAAAGGAGGCAAAGGATATTAAAATAGTAATTTTCCCAATCATATCAAGAGAGTTCTTTCAGCCCTAATAACAGGATGCATAAAATCACATCTGTCAAAAATGGCACTACATCTCCAAGCAGAAACCAAATGAACTGAGTTTCTGCTCAGGGAAAAGTTAGGCTGATTGTCCTCAGCTTTGTTCCTTTTTGCCTTTTTGCCTTTTTTCTCTCCAAGGCATTTTGTTTTTGCTTCTGTCTTTGTGAGACTGGCTCCTGTTTTCTCCCCTGTTCTTCTTCCTTCCACATGAGGTGAATAGGACCTGAGTCTGCATAGACCAGGAAGTCTACTGGACAGCTTCCAGAGGCTCCACACAGGTCACAGGAGGCAGTATAAAATCTAATGATCAAGTCCTAAGGGTCCCACCTGGTGGCTGACTTCCCCCAAAGACCCCATATCTACTCCTTTTTCTAGTGGCTGATGTGGGAGGCCAAGATGGGTTAGATAGAGAAAAGCTGTGATCTGGTCTCCCAAGTGGTCTGAGCTTGAACTGACATTAGCCAGTGGTGGACAAAGGGCTGAAGACATCTACGGCCAATGGGTTAGAAGGCCACAATTGCAGGGATAAATCTGGGTACTTCTTTGGCTCCTAAGAACCTAATTTAGTTGCGAGTTGGTCCTTAAAATTTCTTCTGACATCAGTGGAGCTCTACTAATGGAAGATCAGCAGCATCGGGGGATTACTGGCTGAATATCTCTTTTTATTATTATTATTTATTTACTTATTTATTTTTATTTTCACTGTGCCATGCAGCCTGTGGGATCTTAGTTCCCTGACCAGGGGTTGAATCCATGTCCCCAGCAGTGGAAGGCAGAGTATTAGCCACTGAACCACCAGGGAAGTCCCTTTGGCTAGATTTCCTGATAGCACTCCATCATGCTGGAACCCAGGTCACCTCACCCATGTACCTTAAGGGGTGGCTCTCCTTCCTGCCTTCCAGGGCAACACCAGGGCACCAGCCTCAGAGTGACAAGGGAAGGCAAATTCCAGAAATGTAATTAACACACGGAAGTCTCACATCCTTGAAAGGATGGGGCATTTAAGAGTGGAAAATCTGAAACTGAGTCAGAGGGACTAGGATCAATTAGAGGCAAGGAAGAGATAGCTGAGGAACTCTTGAAAATATTTTCCAAGCCAGTGGCAAGAGAATGAGCTTGGAAAGGGAGGCATAGCCAGATCTGAAAGGACTTGAGCATCACCCCAGGCACACAGGGGATCCATGGCAGGGCTGAGAGCAGGACAGTAGTGATCAGAATCACATTTCAGATCAGTTGGGCTCCAGAAAAAGTGGATGTACAGAGGGAAGAGTGGAAACAGCTGACAGAAGGCTCCTGTGGAAATCTAGAGAAGAGAGGAAGGCAGCCAGATCCAAGACTTTAGGTAGAGAGTGGAGACAAATCAACAGCTCCAAGCACAAGTCAAGAAATAGGATTAGAGGGACCTACTTCCTGGTCCAGTGGTTAAGAATCTGCGCTTCCACCACAGGGGGCCTGGGTTCGATCCCTGGTCAGGGAACTAAGATCTCATATGCTGTGCAATGCACAGCAAAAAAAAAAAAAAAGCAAGATACAGGGTTAGAAAGGAAGACATTTTGAGGCACAAGAGGCAATGGGTAAACACCTAAAAGCTTTCACCCTAAGGAGAGTCAGTCTAACGTTAGTCTATCACAAGGTAGAAATCTTCATTTTTTTTCTTTCAAATTGTGCTCATGGACCTCTGAGTCATCTGCTTCCATCCTTGTGCAGAATGTATGATCTAGCAGGCTCTGAAATTGGCTGCCCCGGTATGGTGTTGGTGGTGGTTTAGTCACTCAGTCATGTCTAACTCTTGTGACCCTATGGACTGTAGCCCACCAGGTTCCACAGTCCATGAGATTTCCAAGGAAAGAATACTGGAATGGGTTGCCATTTCCTTCTCCAGCCCAGGTGTGGTTCTATTATTTAGAGTCTTCATTAGAAGCTGATAGAAACTGGATGCACTTAAGAGTCCTCTTTGATGATCTAGTTAGTAGGTGAAAAGAATTAAAGAGATGAGGTTTTGAAGGCTCCAGAACATTTAGCAAGCCAATGTCTTAATCCAAATTCAAAAAATTGTGATTTCAGTGCAGCTCTTAGCAACAGAGTTGGGAAAGCAAAACTGTGCTGGAGAGACATTGTTTTATGCAGAGAAGAGAAAAAATACTTTCAGGCATTCAACGTTTGGAGCTAGGTACTTCTTTGGTGGTCCAGTGATTGAGAATCCACCTTCCAATGCAATGGACCCCTGCTCAGAGAACTAAGATCCCACACACCACAGGGCAACTAAATTAATATTGAAGAACCACTGGATGGTCCCCAGCCCTCTAGCAAAAGGCACACATACCCACCAGCCTGTCCTCAAATACCAGCTAATCAGCAATAAAAGTTGCTATGATTGTTCATCCCAGTGGATCTTATCCAAACAGATTGTCCTAAGGCTGAACAGGGCAGAACTAAAGGAGTAAGCAGGGTGGGTAAACTCACCATCTTAGAGTCAATTAAGCTCCCACTATTCAATCCAGATCACAAACGGAAACATTCTACATGGACACTGACCATCCTTCATGAGTAAGATAAGTGACTATTCCAGTTCAAATAGAGCAAGTCCCAGGCAAAGTCAGAAGAGTTGGCCATCCTACTGCTGAGCAATGATGTTCTTTTCTATGGCAATTTCAGAAAACATATGGACCAATATGTTGGTCCATTCTATTGGAAAGGAAAGAGAATCCATTTGCTTAGTTGCATGTATTTCAGTCATCTTTTCCAATGGAAATTCGTCCAGCCACAGTGCTGCGTGCAGGCTCTGAAATCAGATTGCAATGGGCTTAAATCCTTGCTTTCCTCTATAAAATGGGAACATTCCTAAGTCATGCCTCTGATGCAAGAAAATGTATGGAAAGTGCTGAATGCAGTGTCTGCTTGTAGTAAACATTCAAAGCCATGAGCTGTTTTTTATTATTAGAACTTTCCATCTAACCCCACCCCAACCCCAATCCCCTTGATGGAAAGCTACTTAGAGCTTTTAATCTCTCTCTTGGCATTTCCCATTTGACCTAGGCTTTGAGGAGCTTCTGAAATTCATCCCCTTTCCCGGGGCCTTAACTGCTAGAGTCCAGTTACCAGGTTCCTCTTTGCAAATTTGTAACCTAGAAGATTTAGGAAACCTTTGACTAAAGTGACTAACATGATTGAATATGAAAGGGAAGCATAACAATCGTGTCTTTCCTTGGGAAGGAATGAGTTATCTCTAGGAGGAAGGGAGTTTTCTAAGCCCCCAAGATGTTTGTTAACAGAGATAAAGTGTCTAAAAAGCTTAACACAGTGGTCAAAACAATGCCATCATCAAATTATTATCTTTTACCTGAACAATTGGTGGTGGCCGCCAAGCTGGACTAGTTTCTGCCTTTTCGCCCAAGAGTGTTCTCCACCCTGCAGCCAAAGAGATCTTTTCATTTTATTTGACTTTATTTTATTCTAATTTTAGGGGGCACAGTTTGCAGGATCTCAGTTCCCCAGCCAGGGACTGAACCTGGGCCAAGGCAGTGAAAGAATCAAATCCTAACCACTGGACTACTAGGGAATTTCCTAGAGGGGTCTTTTTAAAATATAAGGCAGCTACCCTGGTGTCCATTAACAGGAGAAAGGATAAATTGCATTATATCCACACACCAAAAAAAAACACTACCCCACTATATGGGGATGACAGAGGACGAGATGGTTAGATGGCATCACTGAGTCAATGGACAAGGGTTTGAGCAAACTCTGGGAAACCGTGAAGGACAGAGAAACCTGGCGTCCTGCAGTCCATGGGGCCACAAACAGTCCGACACAACTGAGCAACTGAAAAACAACAGCAACAACCCCACATTTCGTGTGTGTGTGTGTGTGTGTGTGTGTGTTAGTCGCTCAGTCATGTCTGATTCTCTGTGACCCCGTGGACTGTAACCTAATGGGCTCCCCTGTCCATGGAATTCTCCGAGCAAGAATACGAGAATCAGTTGCCATTTCCTTCTCCAGGGGATCTTCCCAACCTAAGGATCAAACCGAGGTCTCCTGCATTGCAAGTGGATGCTTTACCATCTGAGCTACTACTGAGATGCCTATATATAGCATGGATGAATTGCAAATATTGGGTTGGGCAAAAAGTTTGTTCAAGTTTTTCCTAACATCCTATGGAAAACCCGAACAATCTTTTGGGCCTACCCAATATATTGCACTGAGTGAAAGAAGCATGACTACATACAGCATGATTCCATTTATGTAAAGTTCTAGAATAGGCAAAACTCACCTGGTGAGAAAAATCAGGACAGTGGTTGCCCGGGGGCAGGGCAGGAGGGAGGGGCAGGGTGATAATACCCTCTAGCTGGATAGGGGCTGGGCCTGCACAAGTATGTCAAAAATTGTCAAAATTCAAAGAACGATGTGCTTTAGATGTGTGCATTTCACTGTATGTAAATTTCCTCTTTAAAAACAAATATTGACCTCTGCTTAGTGATAGGCATGCCGAAGTGTTTGGGGATGAGGTCATAGGAGGGCTGCAACTTTGGAAAGGCAACGAAACAAAAAGATGAATCGATAGATGGAGAAAGGGATGAAGACAGGGGCAGGTGTGTGATGAAGCAAACAGACGAAATTGTGAAGTGCAGAATCCACTCTCTGGGTATGTGGGTGCTCTCTGTACAATTTTTCATCTTCTCTATATGCTTGAAATTTTTCATAAAATAAAAAGGGAGGGAATTCCCTGGGAGCCCAGTCATTAGGACTGCAGAGGGGCTGGGTTCAATCCCTGGTCAAGGAACAAAGATCCTATAAGCTTGTGCAATGGCATGGCCCCCAAAAAATTAAAAAATTAAAAATTAAAAATAAATTTGACAATAATTTAAAGTAGGGTGAGTGGGGAAAGGGAGGCGGAAGGGAGATATGTCACTCCTTTTCAAGACAGCTTCTGTTTTCTTCACACACAAAGCCAGAGCACTTGCCCTGGGAGGGTCTGCAGGATCTGGGTTCCTCTCAACTCCCAGCTCTCTGGTCTCATCTCTTGCCACTATCTAAACAATTTTTACTGATGACCAAAGCCTCTTGGACCACTGTCCTTCCAGTAACGGCAGCCTCCTTGTTCATCCTCCAACAAACCATCCCTGTCCTGGGTCAGAGACTTTGCACTTTCTGTTCCTCCCGCTGTTCCCCCAAATTTCACAACCTTGATTCCCTGACTGCAGCCTCTGCCCGAGTCTCCTCATGACTACACTATGAACCAGCACCTTCTGCTCTCACTCTCCATCCCTTTGCCTGTTTCAGGTTTTCATCGCCTGCTGCGCGAGTCTCATTTGCTTAGCACCCATCCTCAGCAATATAGGCACTTTACTTTGTTCACTGAGGTGTGTTAGCACCTGGAGTGGCACCGAGAAGATGTTCCTTTAATGCTTGTTTAACAAACACGTGAATGAATGAGTGTGATACTGACACTACCAATAATTGTCTTTACTGAGTACTTGGCAAGTGCCAAGCTAAGCCACCGACTCCCACGTTCGCTCTTAAATGGTGTCTAGTCGTTAAGCCATGTCCAACTCTTTTGCGACCCCGTGGCCTGTAGCCTGCCAGGCTCCTCTGTCCATGGGATTTCCAGGCAAGAATACTGGAGACGGTTGCCATTTCCTTCTCCAGGAGATCTTCCTGGCCCAGGGATCAAGCCTGCATCTCCTGCACTGGCAGACGAGTTATTTACCACTGAGATACCAAGGAAGTCCATGCTCTCAAATAGCCTATGGCTGTTTTGACAACTGAGAAGAACTGGAGTTTAGGAAGATTGATTTATCCAAAGACCAGACTGTAAAAGGGCAACCCATCTGCCCGATGCTTTCCCCCTTGCCACAGGGCAGGAAGGGTCTAGAAGAGGGAGTCCTGTGGGAGAGAAGGTGGGAGGATGTTACCAGGACTGCTCTATTTGCAGATGTAAAGCCCCAGGTGCCCACACATCTGAGGACATCAGACTCTCCACTGTCAAAATTCCAATGACACCTAGTGCCCCTGGCCCCCAGGATCAAATGGGCCGACCAGCATTACCACTGGGTTTCCAACCTGATCAGCTCTTCTACATCACAGTCTGTGTTCTTTCATTTTTGTTTCAGTTTTGGCCAGGCTGCATGGCTTACGAAATCTTAGTTCCCCAACCAGAGATTGAACCCAGGCCCCGGCAGTGAAAGCAGAGTCCTAACCACCCGACCAGCAGGAAAGTCCTTGATCTGTATTGATAAACTGCCTTTCAGTTGCAAAGATGACGTTAACCCCCACGTCAAACATCATTCTTCCATATCCTATTATATACACAGCCTGTATCTACTGACCTTAACACAGCAATTTTTTTTAAGTGTTGAAAAATGTTAGTTTTCTCTACGATTGACTAGTCCATATCAGATGATCAAGTTTAACATATGGGGGAAAAAATGTCAAGAATGTTTGCAATTATTCATAAATAATCTATTAGTGAATAAACATTCAAGAAGTGAGGGGAACTTCAGCTGTAGCTACATATGTGTACTGAGCACCTACTATGTGCCAAGTTCTGTATCAGACACTAGCGGATGAGGAAGTGGGGACTGGACACTGCAGAGCTCAGCCAGTCACTGTGTGACCTTGGCCAAGTTACTCAAGCACTTTGAACCTCAGTTGCATCTTCTGAAAAGTGGAGATAATTATACCTCCTTGAAAACGCTGTCATGTGGAACATAGGAGATAAGGTACATTACAGGATCTAACACAGTGGCCAGGACATAATAGTCCAGGGAAAACATTCCAGTTCCGTGCCTACATCTTCCTCTCCGGCTCCCTCCTGCTTCAAGGAGACCCTGAGACATACTTGGGTAATTCTGACGTTTCAGCAGATCAAGTTAAGTGCTCTGGGTGAGGAACTGACCACAGACTAGTATTTAATTCTATGCCTAGGGCTATTCACAAAGGAGGTCTTTTTGTCCCCATGACACAGATGGGAAAAACCAAAGTTCAGAGAGAATAAATAACTTGGCCAAGGAGAATACGGTGTTTAAGGTTTAGAAGGTTCCTAGTTCTTGTCTTGTTCATCTCATGGAAGAGAGATTCTAACTATCTATGGAAATCCAGAGGGGCTGCTTGGAGGAGGTAGCCATTTCAAGAGCCTATTGGGACTTCCTTGGTGGTTCAGCGGCTAAGACTACGAGCTCCTAATGCAGGGGGCCCGGTTCGATCCCTGGCTCAAGAATTAGATCCCACATGCCACAGCTGAAAAGTTCATCTCTGCAGCACGAAGATCTGCTTTCCTCTCACACCGAACTCAGCATTCCTCTAGGTGTCTGCAGCCTGGATTCCACAGCCCAGAGCTTTGCCACTTTCCTTCCATCTTTGGCTTTAGCCCAAGTGGGCAGCAGCACAGATTTCCTCCCCTGAACACCAGTAAAACATTCAGACTCACAGAGACCTCTGCAGGACTCCACCACCCATCTCCTTCCCTTCCACATCTTCAAGAGATTTGAGAAAGACTCTTTGAGACTCTGCTCATAATCTCTTTGAAAACTCCCTCCCCCTGGTTGGTTATGTCAGACCTACTTTTTTGTCACTTGGTGACGGGGTTTTCCTTAAGGGGAAACCCAGCTAATACTATGACATCATCTTCAGGATGGAGGATCCTGCTATCACTAAAAATATGTGTGTTCTGGTTATTTACAATGACCTGTTTGTTTGGGAAGGACTTTTTTCTCTTCCTTGCATGTCCCCTACTGTGTATACAGTGAAAAAGGATGGGGCTGGGCCTGTAAGACTTTATTCCCCCCCTCGGCTGTGTTTATCCACCCAAGAAAGTATTTTAAGTCCTTTGTTTCCATTATGCTATTCTGAGCCCATTACTTGGTGGGGTGATTAAAGATTGCTTTTGGCAAGAGAAGAGAAAGCAAAGTGTTTGTTACTTCCATGACTGTTAGCCTTTCCCAGGCAGTCTTCAAAGGGGAAAGCATAAACACATGGCATTCAAAACACATATTGGCTTCATACTAGGAGTCCTGGTGAACGTCTGGCACTTCACCTTCGCCTAGAATCGGAGGAGCCAGGACAGGAAGCATGAAAAGGGCTCTTTTGAGAGCATCTTGGAGGCAACTGACCTCTCTGGGTTCTTCTGCTCACCTGTGTGGTCCTTGATTCTTTCCCTTGGGGTCTTCTTGGGTGCCTTTCTGCTCTTCCAGGGCTTCCCTGACAGCTCAGTTAGTAAAGAACCCGCCTGTAATGCAGGAGACCCTGGTTCAATTCCTGGGTCGGGAAGATCTGCTGGAGAAGGGATAGGCTATCCACTCCAGTATTCTTGGGCTTCCTTGATGGCTCAGCCTAGAGAATTCCATGGACTGTATAGTCCCTGGGCTCCCAAAGAGTCGGACATGACTGAGAAGCTTTCACTTTCACTGCCCTTTCAGTTGTGTTTGGATCCAGCCACAGACAAGACAAATGAGCTCGCTGTGTTCACGGGGCTTAAAGTCTTCTGGCATGGTCCACAGACCTTAATCAAAATAATTCTACGAGTGAGTTTCCAAGAGGTGATACATTTCAGGATGGAGGACAGGATGTGTCATGGGCTTGGGAGTAGGAGTCCGAACTTTTCTTGGGATCAAAGAGGACTTCCTTGCATGTGCAAATCTGAAAGATAAGCCCAAGCTGAGTAGGAAGAGGTCTCCTAAGCAAAGGCAGCAGAGAGAAGGGGTTTTGTTTCTTTTTTTTTCCAAAGGAGGGAAAGAGGGAGTTCCCTGGCAGTCCAGTGGTTAAGACTCTGAGTTTCCATTTCAAGGGGTGTGGGTTCAGTCCCCGGTAGGTAAACAAAGATTCCGTACGCTACATGGTGCAGCCAAAAAATAATAAATATTATTTCCAAAAGAAGAAGGGAAAGGTGAGGGTGGGCTGGAATCCAGAGGACAAGGGCCAGGTGATGTAAACAGGTCAGAGAGGTCTTGGGCGCCTCCTCCCGTATAACCTCACACTGCTACTGCTTGGTCACTTCAGTTGCGTCTGATTCTGTGCGACCCCATGGACTGTAGCCCACTAGGCTCTTCTGTCCATGGAATTTTCCAGGCAAGACAGCAGGTGCTAAATTCAAGGTAATGAAACTAGGAGTGGAAGGAGGAAGTGTCAGCTAGAATAGAAGGAGCCAAGCCCATCTTTCTTATCTTAACAGCTGGGTGGCCCCTGGGCAAGATGTTTCGCTGCCTCGATTTCCTGTCCTACGCGTAGCATTCGCCTGACCTCACAGGGCGTGTGGTACATAATTGTAACTCAACTTTAATGAAACCCCTTTCCTTGTCTCCCTGAGCATCCTGGGAGACGTGCACGAAGCCACAAAACCCCCATCATCATCTCTGATCGATTGCTCCTTTAAATGAAAGCGCAAGACCTGTCAGTCCAGCTGGCCAGGGGACCTCACTGCTTGCAAAGTTGCTGGAATCACTCGCCCTCCATCCCTCTGATCCGAAGGCACTGACTCTTTGAAGTCAACAGCTGATCTCTCCTGGGGATCTTGGGGACATTGGTATCTCCCTGGCCTATCTCCCAAACTATTGGAACAAGCCATGAGATAAAAGGTGGGCGGGGTCTTCGGAGGACTCCCATTCCCTTCCCTGGGCTGGGGCGGAAATCTGCATCGGTCAAGATAGGGTTACACGTTAGACAAAAGCACTTTCTGTGAACTCACACCCTTAAGTCAAGGGCCTCTCGAAAATTCAAAATGGCACCTGCAAGTCTGGGCATGTCTGGAGCACTGAAAACGTCTGGGAATCTCTCTCTTCTGAAGCCAAGCGGGCAGCTTCAGAAACTCAGAGACTCCAACTTCTCAGGCAGAGTGAAGGCACAGGCTGGGCTGGCACAGGCTGGGCTAGCCCACGTGCTCCTCTGCTCATGACCTCTTGGGTGCCAGCCCCATGCGGGGGCTTCTCTTCACCCCTCTTCATTTCCTGGTCTCCACAGTCTCCAATGGGATGGGGCTGTGCTAAGTCTTTTCAGTTGTGTCCCAACTCTGTAGCCCACCAGGCTCCTCTGCCCATAGGATTCTCCAGGCAAGAACACTGCAGTGGGTTGCCATGCCCTCCTCCAGGGGATCTTCCCGACCCAGGGATCGGACCTGCGTCTCACATCTCCTGTGCTGGCAGGCAGGTTCTTTACCAATATGGGGGTAAACGTTCTCATTTTTGACAGATTTGATCAAGTGACAAGTTCCGCTACTTGCCCATAGTCTCAGTAAAGAAATGAAAACAGAACTCCTGATCCTGAACACATACAGGTCTTTAGTCTTCAATGCTGTCTTTTATATATATATATTTATTTTTATTTATTTTATCTATTTGGCTGCTCCAGGTCTTGGTTTTGGCATGCAGGATCTTTAGTGGCAGCATCTGAACTCTTATTAGTTGCAGCATGTGAGATCTAGTTCCCTGACCAGGGATGGAACCTGGGCCCCTTACATTGGCAGGCAGAGTCTAATCACTGCAACACCGGGGAAGTCCCTTCAATGCCGTCTGGATGGCCTGTCCTCTGCTCCCCTCTCCATCCAAAAATTAGATAACCTGGGACCCAAGGAGATCCTTGAAGAATGCTCAGGTGGATGGAGGCCTCCAGGTGAGGGGTTTTTGCTTTGAATGTTAAACCTGGATTCTTGGAGACTCCCATACTACTGGTAGATCGCTGACATCTTCCATTCTTTGAGTCCTCTTCCAATCTCAGCTCCACTGCTAACCTCGCTGGAGTTCTAGAAGGTGCAAGCACAATCATTATAATTATAATTTGCCCCATTTTATTAAACACTCGCTAAGTGCTATATACCTAGCCAAGAGATAGGATATGCATTTCCTCATGGAATGGACTTAAGAACCTGATAAATGATGTATAATGCGTGTGTGCATGTGTTCATGTTCAATCGTGTTCATCTCTTCGTGAACCCATAGATTGCAGCCCGCCAGGCTTGTCTGTCCTTGGGATTTCCCAGGCAAGAATACTGGAGTGAGTTGCCATTTCCTCCTCCAGGGGATCTCCCCAATCCAGGGGTCAACCCATGTCTCCTGCATTGGCAGGCAGATTCTTTACCACTGAGTCACCTGGGAAGCCCCAAACTATATACAGCAGGTGCAGACAAACACTGTTGGATTCCACTTATAAAAGGTACCTAAAATAGTCAAATTCATAGAGTCAGAAAGTGCATGGGTGGGTGCTAGGGGCCAGGGAGTGGGGGTGAGGAGGAGGAATGGGGACTTAGTGTCTAATGAAGACAGAGTTTCAGTTTGGGAAAATGAAAATTTTGTAAGATGGATGATGAGGGGTTTTACAACAATGTGAGTGTACTTAGTGCTGCTGAACTGTACAGTTAAATATGGTAAAAATAGTATGTTTTGTATTATGTGACTTTTACCCACAACAACAAAAAAAATTTAGTGGAAAAAAGAAAAAAGAACCTGGTAAATGGCTGTACCATCATCCTCATTTCACAGATGAGCAGAGTAAGCCTCAAGGGGAAAAAAGTCTTCACCCAAGGTCACAGCTAGTAAGTGGTGGAGTCAAATCTGAAATTCCATCTCGCTGATTCCAAGCTTACAACCATCTCAACACTGCGTGCTTTTCTGCCTTCACACTTCAACCATGGTGAAAAAGATAACACATTCAAATCCACTGAAATCCTGCCCGAGGTGCCCTGAGGTCCGACTCAGTTGGCCCGATCCTTTCCACCTCCACCCGAGGCATCAAGTTCCCCAGAGTGTCCCCACACGTGGTGTGTGTTCAGTTGCTCAGTCACATCCGACTCTTTGCAACCCTATGGACTGTAGCCCACCAGGCTCCTCTGTCCATGGGATTCTCCAGGCAAGAATACTGGAGTGGGCTGCCATTTCCTACTCCAGGGGACCTTCCTCACCCAGGGATTGAACCCACATCTCTTGCGTCTCCTCCATTGGCAGGCGGGTTCTTTACCGTTAACACCACCTGTGCCCCCGGGTCTTACTCAAATCCTGACAATTGCATCTCAACACAGAAGCAGCATCTCCACATCCTTAACCCCATCCCTGTCCTTAGGAGACTTCTCTCTCCATACGGGAAATGGGTGAGGACGTCAATAACTCACCCTGTTTCTCTTGCTGATTTCCAAGGAGGAAGGAAGCCAACTGAAGTCATAGCTGGGCTCCTTTGGGCCCCACAGCACACACCCTGGGCTTTCCCTCAGGCTATTCCCCTTCTGGGAGCTTAACTTGGCCTTTCTCATGACTGGAATTCTCCTTCGCTGACTAGAGTGGATATCCTGCAGTTGGAATCTAGTCTTGCCCTCCAAGACTTAGCCCCATCTCACTGTGAGCTTTCAGAAGGGGTAGACCCAAGCCTTTAGGGCCAGAGAGAGTTGGATTCATATCCCAGAACTGCTAGAAACCAGCTATACTGTCCTTGTCCCTGTGAATGACACTTAGGGGGTTCGACATTTGTAAAGGTCCTATTGTGTGTTAGGAACTTTGTTACAGGGCACAGTGTTGAATAGAGAAACAAGATCCCTGCCTTCTCATAGCCTTCTTTCTAGTTGGAAGAGAGGGGAGGTAAATAATGAGCAAGTACGTAGGAGATTTTCAGAGCTAAAAAAGGGACTTCCGTGGTGGCCCAGTGGCCAAGACTCCACACTCTCAGTGCAGGGACTCATGGTTCGATCCCTGGTCAGGGAACTGGGTCCCACATACCTCAACTAAGACCCAGCACAACCAAACAACTAAATACATTTTTCAAAAAGAACAAAAATGTAAAATGATGAGACATGGCAGATGGCAGGAGGACTTTTAATTTATATGTTCTTTTTTCAATTCTTTTTTTTTTTATTTAAACTTTTTATTTTCTATTGGAGTATAGCTGAGTAACAGTATTGTAACAGTCTCAGGTGAAAAGAGAAGGGACTCAGTCATATATATACAAGTATCCATTCTCCCCCCCCCCCCACCCCCCCACCCCACAAACTCCCCTCCCATCCAGGCTGCCACACAACTTTAAGCAGAGTTACATGTAGGGGGACCATTTTTAATGCACATCAAAGGTCTTTCTAAGGAGAAGACATCTGTGTGGAGACCTGATCAGGGAGACCACCATATAAAGGGCCAGGGAAAGAGTATGCAGGCAAAAGGAATGGCAAAGGAGTTTGCTCTGCCTCAAGGTCAGAATAAAGATCAATGTGGCAGAAAGGGAGTAACTTGAAGGAGAGGATGCAAGATGAGGTTGAAGGATGGCAGGAGCCAGATTATAGAAGGCTTTATAGATCATAGCACAAAGTTTAGATTTTATTTTAGTGCAATGGGGAGCACCGAGAGGGCTTTAAAATTTTTTTTCAGTCTTTCACAAGGGAGTTTTAAAAATCTATTAAACTCTTCCAAAGTGGCTGTACCATTTTGCATTCCCATTGGGCATTCCAGTTGCTCCGCGTCTTTGTCAACACTTGGCATGGTCAGTCTTCTTAATTTCAGCCTTTGTCTTGGGTGCGTAATGAGATATCTTGTTTCTGTTTTCATTTTCCTCATAACTAATGGTGCTGAGTACTTTTGTATGTGTTTTTTGATGGTTCATACATCTTCTTTTGCCCGTTTTTAAACTGGATCATTTGTCTTCTTATTTAATGAGTCATAGGACTTCTTTTAATATTCTCAATACATGTCCTTTGTCAGATAAATGATTTACAGACAATATTTTCTCCTGCCTTTCCATTTTCTCAATAAAGTCTTTCAAACAGCAGACATTTTAAATGTTGCTAAAGTCCAATTTATCACTTATTTATATTTTATGGTTCATGTTTTTGTGTGTCCTAACTAAGAAATCTGTGCCTACTCCAAAGTCAAAAAGATTTCTTAATATGTTCCCTTCTTCTAGAATTTATATAGTTTTAGCTCTTAGGTTTCATTTATATCATTTATGTTAAAAATCATACACTTACCATATATCTCAGCAATTCAACTCAGATAGCTACCCAAGGCAAAGAATCATATATCCACAAAAAGACTTGGCTGTTCATATCAGCATTATTCATAATACTAAAAACTAGAAATAACCCAAATATCCATTCTCAAGTGAATAGATACACTGCAACACACCCATGTGATGGAATGCTTGTCATCAATAAAGGGGAACCAACCACTGATTCATGAAACCGCACAAATGGATCTCAGAAACGCAGTCCCAAGCAGAAGAAGGCAGACCCCCCCCACAAAAAAAAAAACATCCATACTGGATGATTCCATTGACATAAAACCCTGAAATGATCACGTTCTTCTCCATTGACAGAAAGTACATCAATGGTCTACCTGGGACAGAGTATGGGTGAAGGTGGGGAAGTGACTGAGGAGGTGCTGTAGGGAACTTTGGAAATGAAGAAGAGTGTTCTATACCTTGACTGGACTATGGTTACACAGATGCATATATTTACCAAAATTCACTGAGCCATACACTTGAAAGGGATGCATTTATTTTGTGTAAATTATACCTCAATAAAGTGAAATTTTGAAAACTAAGAGCAAAACAGAGAATATGTCCAGGGCAGGAACCAGGGAGGAGAGTTAGGCCACTAAGTCATCCAAATGAGAGAGAAGAAGGTGGCTTGGTCCCCGGTGGAGGAAGCAGGAAGTAGTATTGGCTGGTACAGGTATTATTATGTTGTTGTTGCTTTTCTGCCTTGTTTTCCCATGAGCCAAGGACAGGCTGTCATCTGTAGATGAACTGACTGTTGCACCCTCTCCACTGCCTGCCCTCTTCTCTGCTGAGTCATCTTTCAAGGTTATCATGGGGAACAAAGCTCTTTCATCTGGACCCTGCAGAGCTGACACACACAATCAGGAAACCATGTCACTGGTCAAGGTAACCAAGATCACCTGTGGTGTCACCCCCAGGCTCTCAAGCCACTCCTCATTCTAAAAATGGCCTCTAGTCTTGCCCCCACTCTATCTCTGTAAACAGAAAGACTTGGGTTTGGTTTCTTGTTTGTTTCTTTTTGCTAATGAAATTCTCTTACCTAAAATTTCTCAGTGGCTCCCCATTTACCCTGAGAATGAATGAGAAATTCCCTACATAATCTGAGCCCAGCCAAACTCCATCCTCATCTCTCCCTGCTCCCTTCCCCAGGATAATACTTTCTTATCTTTCAGAATTCAGCTTAGATGTTGCTTCCTCCAGGAAGTCTTCTTGGCCTGCCCCTCAGGTGTGAATCAGGTTTTCCTACTCAGTACCCTGAGAACACGTTTTCTGTCATCAGAGCACTTACGCACAGTGCATTTTTATTGCCTGTCAACTTGTCTATTGCCTCCAGATAGCAGGGGATATGCACAGGGGTTGGCACACTTGTGGTTCATATTTGTTAAATGTCATAGGCCATATGACCTTCAGTGCAGGAAGGAAAGCCAGGATTAGAAGCCACTACTGGCTGGCTCCAGAGACTGTGTTCTATCTATTGCTCACACAGATGCCAGAGGAGGCACAAGAGTCTGGACTAGCAGGCCCCAAAAAGCCTAGGGCCCAAATGTGCAAGGACCTGGAATAGCAAACATGCCTAAGCTGTCCTCGCCCACATCTGTAACAGACATTACTAATGGATCACAACACTCACTGAACCCAGGCTCAGATCCAGGCCCTAGGCAGTCTCTACCAATCGATCCAAGCCAGCACCGATATGTAGTATAAATGCATGTGATCTATTGTCCTGCATCCCTCTTTAGCAGGCAAGGAGGATGAGGCTGGGGAGGGAGCTGGTTTCCCAATACACATGTAAGTTCAAGTGAAAGCAGGGACAGGATCTTCTCCCAGTTCCGTGCTGTTCTCCTACGCCTCCTGGCCTCTGAAGATCAGCTCCTCATTCTGTGTGGTCAGCCTACCCTCAGGAGGTCTGGAGAAAGAAGTCTATCTATCTGTGCAATTAGACCAGGTGACTCACGGAAGGCTTTGAAGACAAGAATAACTTAGAATCGCCCAGGGGACTGTCTTTCCTTTTGTAAAGTTGTTCAGAGGCAACTCCAGCCTCTCTCTCTTGCCTGTGAGTCTAGCCAGCTCCCTGCAGGTCACGTGCTCCTCACCATCATGGAAATCCAGTACCCGGGTACGTGGGCTGCAAATGGAGAAAACCGGAAGACTTCCCAAGACACACACTAAAACACAATGCTCCACTTTCTTTTTCAAAAAGAAACTTTTTGCTTTGTGATGATTTCAGATTGGCAGACACATTGCAAAGATGATTCAGTAAGCAACTACACTCCAATAGAAATTAATTTAAATAAATACATAAAATTAACAACAACAAAAACGGCCAGATGATACAATAATCCCCATTTCCTCTTCACCAAGCTCCGCCTAATGTTACTACCTTGTCTTACCATGGGTCCCCAAAATGAAGAAACTGCTATAGGGACATTCTTTATAGAACTAAACTCCAGAATTTATTCAGATTTCACCCATTTGTTTCCTGTCCCAGGATCCAGTCCAGGAGACCCCACGGCTTTGAGCACTTTCCCTTTTTTTGATAAATCCCCTCCCTGACTTTCCTTATTCTAGAAGCTAATTTCTCCTGGCACTCAGATACGAATGTTTACTTGTTGCTTTGCTCTGCTTCATTTTACAAACTATGGTTTAGGGGTAGGCTTCACCTGATTATTTCTAATATTGTAAATGACCCTTCTTCAGCACATTCATTTTTCCTCTTTCGGTTTTCAAGTCTAGTTCACATCATCAAAATGGCCACTGGCACTTCCTGGAAAACTTGGCAGAGTCTTTTACTGTATTTCTTAAAAAAAAAAAAAAAAAAAATTCTGCTCTTTTTTTCCAGCCCCCACCCCCCACCCCAAACTTCGTTTGTTCTTTTATGACTAAGGATATTTATCTCCTGCCTGCTTTAGAAGTTTATGGGCAGCTTTTCCTTTGAATTCCAGGCCAAGGTCAGTAGCCTTTTGACTGTGATGTCACAGTGTGTTGCCTTGGTTACCACTGTGACATCATCAGACAAACCTGGGGGCCCAATGGAGTGGTGGGGAAAGGCTTTTTGAAACAAGCTCTTTCATCTGCAGTTTGAGAAGAAACTGCCACTGCTTTAGGAAGAAGTTTTGAGAAACTGTGAGAAGTTAAAGGAAAGAGTTAATAAGATTTACTACCTTCCCCCCAAATGCCACAGACCCCTAAAAAAGTCAGGCCACAATCAAAGGCTGCAGACTTTTGAAGGAGAAAAAGTTAAGGGAACAAATACATTCCTAGAAACCGGAACCTTGTGTCTGTAAAAAGACCATCAGCCACAAGAAGAAACACACACACGTACACGCACACATGCACACACGCACGTACACACATACAAATTGACTATCAACCAAATTGCCCCGAGATGGAATGTATTTCATGAGGTGTCTCCGGGTCTTTAATCTAATCTAATCTGTCTCTCCCTCGGCATAAAAGCGAAAGCAAAGAGAGGAATTACAAGTCAGGAATGCTTGGTTTAAAAGGCTTTTTCATAAAAGGAGAAAACAAAAAGAACAAAAGCAGAGTGAACACTCAGCAGACAGTTTTCATGCCATTAAAACAGCATCTCGAAAAATGTTGATCTTTTTTCCCTTAGGGTCAGGGGAAGCAAAGAAAAAAAATGTGTTTTTATTGTGAACATGTGTCAAGAGGACTCTGTCGCATAAGCTCGGTACCCACAATATGTATATTTGTGTAGTAATTAATGCGAGATCAGAGACGTACATTTTGCCAAAAGGCCATTGTCAGCATGGGGTGTATTATGTGGGTCAATAATCTAGTTTTCCGAATGCAGTGTACAAGCCCGTTCCTTGTAATTAAGCGCTCTGTCATCTAACGACAAAGCAAGCAAAAGTGACTCCCAGACCGGATTATACCTAAAACACGGTTTCCAAATGTTTCTTCTTGGCAAATCTTTTAAGGAAACTCTATGCAGAAGGAATGTCAAGACATCTGTAATTAGATCTTGGAGGAAATGCTGGAAGACTGGGGGCCGGTTTTTATTTTGTCTCTCCAAGAAACCCCATGTAATTCTCTGTCTTGGCTGTCACCGGGCTTATCCATCATGGGTCCTTGATAGTCTGTCTTGGCCTTGCCTGTCTCCTGGGGTCTCTAGGAACACTCTTGTGACACCCAGTTTCCCTTGCAAAGTTGACTGAAGCAGCTGTGAAGGCAGAAATGGGGGCATCCAGTCTTGGACTATAGCCGGGCTTCGAACCCGGTGAGAGGCTTTTTCTGAGGCTTTCTGCTTCATGAGGGGTCTGGACGTCTGACGAAGAAAGCAGGATGGAGTGTGTTTTGTGGGCCCCAGGGCTGCATTTTGGAAGACACTTGTATGGCAAGGAAAACTCATTCATTTAAGCTTCTCGGTGGGGCCGCAGGGAGGTTCATGCGTGGTGGAGCCTGGGTGCATACTCCCATCCCGTTCAGAGAGACGTGGGTCTGCGCCTGTCTCCGGTTTTACATGGTTTTATGTGTTGCGTATGAACACGCTTCTGCACGCCTGTGGGTCTCAGGCATGTGTGGTAAGCATGTGATGCCTCTCTGTGCATGCAATGGGGCATTGTGGGGGGGGCTGTCTCCGAGCTTGTCACCCAGTGTCTTTCAGTGGCTCCTATGTGTCGCCCCAGGCAAGGGGGAGGGGGTTTAGAACCGCGAAATAGCCTGCATTCACCATACATCATATTCTCTTTTCCAACCAACAGGCTATCTGCAGACCTCTCAGCTCTTTATCACCCAAATACGATCTTAGGGTGTTCGAAAAGCAAAACACATCATAAATCTCCAGGCTGGCTAGAACCTGGAGACTTTTAAAAAAGAAAGAGAGAGGGAAGCAGGGGAGGGAGGCGGAAGGGGGCGAGGGTGGCCAAGGGGGCATTTTGATGAAGCACTCCTCCTTCACACCAACGTAGAAGCAATTTTCTCTTGGCACTATGTGGGTTCAGTCCTAGTGTTTGGGGTTTCTGCTCTCCCCCGACACCCTCCCCTCCTCCATTCTAACAGTCAACAGCAGATGTGTTCCGCTTTATAAACGCTGGCCAGCTGGGGAGGCCGCGGCCAGCGTCCACACGCCTCTTCCAAAATGCTGGTGCCCAACGAGGCCTCTGGGAGGAGGAGGACTTGGGCGGCGGGGGCGGTCTCTCAGACACATCTTGAGGCCTGCTTGTTTCCAGAAACTTCCTTGGGGTTCCCTGAAAGGGGAACATTCAAGGACCTAGAGAACACCTACCGCCTCTGTTTGTGGTATCCCCATGGCTGTGTGGCTGTTCCCTAAGACCTGGAAATGGAGCCTTCCCTGGTGACTCGGTGGTAAGGCATCTGCCGGCCAACGCAGGAGACACAGGTTCAATTCCTGGTTCAAGAAGAGCCTGCCACTAAATGCGTGCACCATAACTATTGAGTCTGTGCTCTGTAGAGTCCAGGAGTTGCAACTTCTGAGCCCACAGGTCACAACTAGGGAAGCCCACTCGCCCTAGAGACCGTGCTCCGCAACAGGAGTCACCGCCATGAGAAGCCCTCGCACCGCAACTAGAGAAATGCTTGCACATTAACAAAGACCCAGCACGGCCAAAATGAAAATAAATAAATTTTTAAATTATTTTTAAAGTAGTAAAAAGAAAAAAGACTTGGAAATGTCAGAAGGACCATAATCCGGAGTCCTCTGGATGGAGATACGGCTGGTATGGGTGACAAGGATTTAGGAAAGAGGCTTGAGACCAAGCCTTGAAATGGGTGCAAAGAAGGGAGCTTGATCATTGCCCATGTAAATGATGTTTTTTTTCCCCCTCTAGAAGATTAAAAGAGCTATTTGTTTTTAGAAGTCTCAACTGGGCCTATTGGTTCATTTCACATATCAGTTTGCAGCGTGTTCCCCTCCGCAGGGCTGCCCCGGAGAACACAAAGGCAGGAAATTCAACACAGGCCCAGTGACATCTCTGTTTGGGATGTGTGTGTGTTTGTACAGAAGCTGACAACATCTGTGTGTGTTGTCCTCAGTCTGATCATTGCCTTGCAGAGTTGTTGTTTCTGCAGCTTTAGAAACAGATGGAGGGATTCCGTAAGAATCCTTTAAATAAAGCTGCTCATAAACTGTCCACTACAGGGTTTGGGAAGGAGATGAAACCTGTCCCATTTGGATTTTTTTTTTTTTCCCTAAGACAGTCTTCTCTGATTCTCCAAATGTGTTCACTTAATATGTTTCCCCATCAACACACACACTTTTTGATTCAGGTGTGAAAATACATAGAGAAAAGCACATATGTCATAAGTGTACCCAGCATCTAGATTAAAAAAAAAAAAAAATCCCCAGAAGTCTCCATGGTGTTCTTTTCCAGTCTTTGTTCGTTTCCCACTCCTCAAAGGGCAATCACTACCCTGTTTAGTGCTGCCTGGTTTTGCACCTTGTTGAAGTGGAATCCCACAGTCTCACACTTGAACCTGGCTTCTTTGGTTGAAAAAGAAGTGAGGTGCATCCCTGCTTCTCTGTGTGTCTGTAGATCAATGATTTTCAACCAGGCAGTGTTATGCCTCCAGGGGACTTGGGGCTGTGGACGTTCTTGGTTGTCAGCACTAGGGTGCAGCTAGTAGGCCTGAGCCAGGGATGCTGCTGAGCACCCTACAATACACAGGAGAGTCCCCCACATCAGAGGATCATCTGGCCCAGAAGGCCAACAGGGATGAGGTTAAAACCTCCAGTCTAGATCAATCACATTCAGGACTGTTCTTTGATTCCTCGGAAATACCAGTTTTAAAGCTTCCTGGATGTTCACGCAGGCACAGCGGAGTTAGCCTAAACTAAACTCCAAGTTCAAAGCCTCGACTCAGAGGCAAACCTCTAGTTCTATGGCCAAGGTGGGGGCAGGGAGAGTAGTGAGGGACTGGGGGCAGAGACAGGAACTCAGTGTGCACTCAGTCAGCTAAGTCACTTCCCACCCTTTGTGACACCATAGACTGGAGCCCGCCAGGCTCCTCTGTCCATGGGGATTCTCCAGGCAAGAATACTGGAGAGGGTTGCCATTTCCTCCTCCAGGGGATCTTCCCCACCCAGGGATCGAACGTGCGTCTTTTGTGTCTCCTGCATTGCAAGCGGATTCTTTATATCACTGAGCCACCTAAGAAGCCCCCACGATGCCTTAACATTTGCTGGTGACGAATTCTACCTTAGAAGGTCTTCACAAGTCACCTGCGCTTCTTTGGCAAGCTGGGGAAGGAAATGACAGAAGCGTTTTGACAAACAGAGGCAAACAGAGGCACACAGACATAAACAGACAGCCGCACAAGTCCAAACATATACCCACCACGGCTCTAAACACACACACACAACACTCACCAGCAGGTCCATGCTCGGACAGAGAAAAAAAGTCTGAAGTTGTTTTTAAAAGGACCCCTCTCCAAGTCCAACTGTTTAAAGCAATAGTTGGAGAGTAAGCTTGGAGAAGGAAATGGCAACCCACTCCAGTATTCTTGCCTGGAGAATCCCAGGGACAGGGGAGCCTGGTGGGCTGCCATCTATGGGCTCGCTCAGAGTCGGACACGACTGAAGCGACTTAGCAGCAGCAGCAGCAGCAGCAGCAAGCTGGGGGAAGGGAGATAAACTGGAAAATTGGGATTGACATACACACACTCTAAATAAAATAGTAACTAAGAAGGACCTACTGTGTAGCCCAGGGACCTCTGCTAAATACTCTGTGATGGTCTATATGAAAAAAGAATCTAAAAAAGAGATGATATATGTATAACTGATTCACTCTGCTGTACACCTGAAACTAACACAACATTATACCAATTAAATCAATTATACCCAACAAAAACTTAAAAAAAAAAAAAAAAGATGACTGCATTCAAGGAAACCTAGTCAAGACGGGGACCTCGTCTGTCTATCCCCGGGGCCTCAGCTAGGTTTCTCAGTCCCAGCCCTACTGTTGTTTTAAACTGGATAATCCTTGCTGTCATAAGCATTTCAAGATGGGTTTGGCCTCTACAAACTAGAGGTACCCCACCTCATGGTGTGTCTAGATATTGTCCCATGGCCCATGGGGACATTGCCCCTGGTTGAGAATCCCTGATGTAGCCCAGTGCTGGACTCACAGAAGCAGCCCCCAAATGAAGTGTTTGTTGATTGAACAAGTGAACCACTTCTATTCTTTCTTGAAAATAAGTGAATGCTTGTGGAAACTCAGCCAACCTCTCCTCTTCGAAAACTACGTGTGTGTGTATGTTTGCCTACTGCTTTTTTGTTGTTTTTTTAAGATTTTTTAAAATTTGGACCATTTTTAAAGTCTTGACTTTGTTACACTATTGCTTCTTAGAAAACAACAAAGTTCTGCAAAGTAATTATCCTTCAATTCAGTTCAGTTCGGTCTCTCAGTCGTGTCCAACTCTTTGTGACCCCATGAACTGCAGCACGCCAGGCCTCCCTGTCCATCAACCAACTCCCGGAGTTCACCCAAACTCATGTGCATCGAGTCGATGATGCCATCCAGCCATCTCATCCTGTCATCCCCTTCTCCTCCTGCCCACGATCCCTCCCAGCATCAGAGTCTTTTCCAATGAGTCAACTCTTTGCATGAGGTGGCCAAAGTACTGGACTTTCAGCTTTAGCATCATTCCTTCCAAAGAACACCCAGGGCTGATCTCCTTTAGAATGGACTGGTTGGATCTCCTTGCAGTCCAAGGGACTCTCAAGAGTCTTCTTCAACACCACAGTTCAGAAGCATCAATTCTTTGGCGCTCAGCTTTATTCACAGTCCAACTCTCACATCCATACATGACCACTGGAAAAACCATAGCCTTGACTAGACGGACCTTTGTTGGCAAAGTAATGTCTCTGCTTTTGAATATGCTGTCTAGGTTGGTCATAGCTTTCCTTCCAAGGAGTAAGCATCTTTTAATTTCATGGCTACACTCACCATCTGCAATGATTTTGGAGCCCAGAAAAATAAAGTCTGACACTATTTCCCCATCTATTTAAAAATAAATTAACTAAAACATTTTTTTAAATAAAAAAAGAAGAAAGCTGGGAAAAAAAAAATACTGCTTCTGGTTTATGTTTTGGGTTTTTGGCCCTGAGGCGTGTGGGATCCTAGCTCTCCGACCAGGGATCCAACCTGTGTCCTTTGCTTTGGAAGGCAAAGTATTCACCACTGGACCACCACGAAGGTCCCTACCTACAGTTACAAACATAAACACAGACTTCCCTGGTGGTCCAGTGGTTAGCACTTTCACTGCAAGGGACGCTGGTTCGATCCCTGATTGGGGACTCAAGACCCCACAAGCCTCATGGTGCGGCCAACAACAAATGAAACAGAGATGGCCCAGGGCTCCATCCCAGGCCAGGGACAGCTGGTCTCCGAGGTTTAGGCTCGGGCGGGATAACAAGGGTCCTGCTGGGGCGGGGGTCCTCACTGCCATCATGACAGCCCTTGAAGGAGGGGCCCCCAGGGAGATGCCTATGCCACATGCAGTCTGTTGTTTGACAGGGACATTTAAGCACTTTTCCGGACCCTGATTGGGTTTTAATTGTGTTTGGGATATTGCACTTCCACACACACCAGCTGAATTCAGAATTGTTTTCACATTGCCCTTCTCTTCTCTCTGGCTTGTCTGCGGAGCTGCAGTTGGCTGGGGGGGGGGGGGGGGGGTGGGGGGTGGAGTAGAGAGGAGTGATCTGCATCAGAAAGTGCGTCTATGGAATTTTCCACACATTAACCCATTGGAGGCTTCCTTTAAGCTCTGAATTTCCCAGGATTCACGGGTGTGTGACGAGGCTGGGACGTGGGACTTCTGGCAGACTTAGGTGTAGGCTAAGATGTCTACCATCGGCAAGGAGAAGACAGTAATTCAAGATTATACATTCATTCAGCAAACATTCTCTAAATATCCAGCACTGAGTATAAAAGATAATAAAAGGAAGGGACGGGGTGGGGGGAAGATAATAAAAGATGTTTCTCATCCTCAAGAAGCAAGAGAAAGGGTAACAGCTCATTCATCAGTTATTAAGTGTCAAGCATTGTTTTCTTCCACTTTGTAAACATTCACTTGAAGAACCTTCAAAATAACCCTCCAAGGTAGGTCCTCCCAACTTACAAGTGAGGAAACTGAGGCTCCAAAAGATTCACAGTACTCCTGTTTATGGTTCGGTTATTTTGACTCCGAGGCATGTGTGATCTTAGCTCCCAGACCAGAAATCAAGCCTGCACCCCATGCATTAGAAGCCAAAGTCTCAACCACTGGATCATCAAGGAAGTCCCCCAAAGGGCATGATTCTGAAGCGACAGAGCCAGGACCTAAAGTCAAGTGGAGTCTAGCAAAGATTCTCAACCGGGGGCAATGTGGGCCCCCAAGGTACATTGGCGGGTGGAGGCAGGGGAGGCATCCCAGGCACTGCAGTGGTAAAGAATCCACCTGCCAATGCAGGAGACACAAGAGACACAGGTTTAATCCCTGGGTCAAAAAGATCCCCTGGAGTAGGAAATGGCAACCTGCTCCAGTATTCTTGCCTGGAAAGTTCCATGGACAGAGAAGCCTAGCAGGCTACAGTCCATGGGGTTGCAAACAGTGGGCACAAGTGAGCACACACGCACACACAAGCACACAAGGCACCAGCTGGTGTGTTCAGTCCAGTAGCCTACAGCCTCCCAACAAGGAGTCAGTTTCTCCCTCAGTAAACAGCTTAGGTCGCACTGAACCTAAGCTGTTAATGATCCCTTAACCAGAAATGGAAGGACTAATGCTGAAGCTGAAGCTTCAGTGCTTCTGCCACCTGATGCCAAGAGCATCAGTGGAAATGACCCTGGTGCTGGGAAAGATTGAGGGCAAGAGAAGAAGGGGGAGACAGAGGAAGAGATGGTTGGATGGTATCATCGACCCAATGGACATGAGTTTGAGCAACCTCCTGGAGATGGTGAAGGACAGGAAACCCTGGCATGCTGCAGTCCACGGGGTCACAAAGAGTCGGACACAACTTAGGGGCTGAACAACGACAATGACAAACCAGAAATGATCTTATTTCTTCCTGTTACACCAATAAATTCATAATTTCATATGCAGTCCTCTGCATTTTCTCAGTTCCATAACCATCAGCTCCATCCTGGCCCTGCATCACGTTTTTGTGTGCTATCTTGGATGGATCATCCACCTCTTCTGGCCTCACTTTTCTGTCTGTAAAATTGTATTTAATTATATCTACCTCCGGCACTTTGGGGCTTCCCAGGTGGCACAGCGGTAAAGAAACCATCTGCCAGTGCAGGAGATCCCAGAGCCTCAGGTTCAATTCTTGGGTCGGGAAGATCTTCTAGTAAAGAATCCACCTACCAGTGCAGGAGACCCCGGAGACTCGGGTTCAATCCCTGGGTCGGGAAGATCTCCCGGAGAAAGACATGACAACCCACTCCAGTACTCTGGCCTGGAAATCCCATGGACAGAGGAGCCTGGCGGGCTACAGTTCATGGGGTTTTGAAGAGTCAGACACAACTGAGCAACTAAACATAGCACAATGCTATCATATGCAGAACACTCTATCAAGTGACCATTGCAAGGATTAAGTTAGCTAGTAGATGGCAGATGCCCTCCCTCGGGTCATGGCACACAATACCCTCACAAAGGATGCTAATTCTTCTCCTTTTTATACTTCTGTCTTTATGACCTCATTTCTTCCCCCAACTCCCACCCTTGCCCCAAGTTTTGTTTGACAAATAAACCTGGGAGGATAGGTTCCTCTAGCTATTTCCATCCTGTCTAGACCATGGATTCACTTTGGTAAACAAAATCATGAAACAATCCTCGTGGATCCAGATCTGGCTGAGCTGCAGAGTCACAGAAAACCTGATCACAGACTCTCTCTCAACATTATATTTCACCTAACGATCTTTTGGGTTGCAGAATTTAAAAAAAAATGAAATAAAATCCTCCCAAGAGAAAATGGAGTGTGTTCCACCTCAGTGGTATTCCATGAAGCAGAATTCTCAAAGATGCAGGATCTTTTTCATTATTGTTTATTTGTTTTATTCATTTTTTTATTTTTGGCTGCTGTGGGTCTTCAACGCTACGAGCAGGTTTTCTCTAGCTGAGGCATGAGAGGGCTGCTCTCTAGTTATAGAGCCCGGGCTTCTCATAGCAGTGGTTTCTCTTGTTGCAGCGCTCAGGTTTTCGTAGTCACAACACACAAGACTAGCAGCCCTGTAGCATGTGGAATCTTCCCAAAGCAGAGATCAAATCCATGTCACTTGCACAGGCAGGTGAATACTTAATCTCTGGACCACCAGGGAAGTCCAAAGACGCAGGATCTCAACGCCATAGAGCGTCTCCTCTGGGGGAAGGTATCCCAAATCAAGAATCAAGCACAGGCCACTGAAGAGATGCCCCCTGGAAAAATCTCACTCGGGCCATTCTTTATCAGCTCTGATTCTATCACGTCTGCAGAATCACTATAATTTACAAAGACGCCCCACTGTCCTCCCCCTATTTGGATTTCACAAGCACAAATTACGCCAAGTGCCTCGGCTGGAGGCTGGGAATTCAGAGAAGGAATTCCTGGCCCCAGAACTGCAGAGCCCAGCACTGAATCCATCTTCACACAAGCAAGTCCTTCCAACAACCCAGCACTTATCAGATTAGGGAGCATCTTGCTAACACAGGCAAAGTTGAGTGAAAAGCCAAGTCCAGCCAGTGTTGTTTTAGTCGCTAAGTCATGTCCGACTCTTTTGTGACCCCAAGGACTGTAGCCCACCAGGCTCTTCTGTCAATGGGATTTCCCAGGCAAGAATACTGGAGTGGGTTGCCATTTCTTCCTCCAAGGGATCTTCCCAGTCCAGGGATCAAACCCGGGTCTCCTGCAGCTCCTGCATTACAGGCAGATTCTTTACCACTGAGCCACCTGGGAAGTCCTAGTCCAGTATGGGGGAGTCTAAATGTGTCTCCCAACCAAGAGGCCAGACAAAAAGGAGAAGAGTTGGGAGCAGGGACTGGAGGTTGTAAGAGGCAGGTGAGTTGCAGGAAGTCAGAGTAAATGGGTTGGGGGTGGTTAAGTGGAGACAATACCCCCAAACAAGGCTATTCCCAACAGGTTTCTCCCTTCCTGCCTCTTACACGTGCATGCTCAGTTTAAAAAAGAAAAGATTCACCTTTCTGGCTTCTTGGTAGTCCATGGGGCACAGTTTGAGCTAGAAATTGTAAACAGAGGTCTGCCGGGAGGATTTGCGGAGGGTTTCGATTTCTCATCAAGGAGAAAGGCTCAAGAAGAAGCTTTCTGACACCATCCCTGTCTCCTTTCTGTCTGAATGCAGATGTGATGCCTGGAGCTGAGGCAGCCATATTTGAACATGAAGAAGACAGGCACCAGCAAAAAGGCCAAATGCTAAAGAATGGACTGATAAAAGACAAAACCAGATCCTCATAAGGCAGTCCACCTCTGAACTATTCACATAAGAGGAAAACAACAACAAACACCCTCTCCTTGTTTAAAGGACTGTTAGTCAGGCTTTCTGCAACCAAAGGTCATCCTGGGGATTCAAATTTCTTTCTTGCTATACATGGCTGTGGGTGTGGTACACCTTTGTTTAATGGACTGTGAGTGGGACACATATTCCACCTGATAAAAGTGTTTGCAACACATCAACTAATCTTTGAGAAGAGGTCTTTGTGAACAACTAGAAATAATCTAACTGCCCAGTGGCAGGGATCGTCATTGTTCAGGCACTAAGTCATGTCCAACTATCTTTGACCCCATGAACTGCAGCACACCAGGCTTCCCTGTCCTTCACTATTTACCTGAGTTTGCTCAAACTCATGTCCACTGAGTCAGTGATGGCACCCAACCATCTCATCCTCTGACACCCCCTTTCCCTCCTGTCTTCAATCTTTCCCAGCATCAGGGTCTTTTCCATTAAGTCGGCTCTTTGCATCAGATGGCCAGAGTATTGGAGCTTCAGCTTCAGCATCAGTCCTTCCAATGAATATTCAGGGTTGATTTCCTTCCCATTGACTGGTTTGATTTCCTTGCAGTCCAAGGAACTCTCACGAGTTTCTTCTCCAGCACCACAATTCAAAAGCATCAATTCTTCAGCACTCAGCCTTCTTTATATATGAGCTAAAACTTGGTGCATCTTTATAAAGGAACACAATTCTACCCCTAAGAAATAATGGTGCAGAGACAAATTTATTGGCAGGGAGAAGTGAGTTCTATGTTAAGATTTTTTTTGTGATTGTACCAAATAGCACTTTTTTTTTGGCTGCACCAGGCAGCTGGTGGGATCTTAGTTCCCAAACCAGGGATCAAACCAGATTCCCCAGCAGTGGAAGTGAATAATCCTAACCAATGGACCACCAGAGAATTCCCTATATTAAGAATTTTTAAAGCAGTTATCAAACAATATGGGAAAAAGTATCTAAAAAGATATTCACTTGAAGGTAGATAGTGGTCACAATGTGAGCTTTTGTTGGTGGTGGTTTGTTCTTTTTCATATTACTTGAATATTTTATTATAGGTATGTATAATTTTGTGAATAAAAGCTGTCATTAGCAACATATGCAATCTCTTTATTTTCATTTAGAATTCATATACCATATCCAGAAGACTGGAAAGATATATGGTAATGTATGAATACTAAGCCCCATGGGGTGGGATTACAGGTAATTTTTTTTCCTTATCTGTCTTTTCTACTTTTTTCCAGTAATGAATATATATTACTTGCTCAATTTTTCAAGTTTTGTTTTTGAAAAGCTACTCCTCTCATTATCTTTGCCAAAGGCTCCAAACCTCCCCTTGGGAAATATTTTAATCCAATCAAGATCTTCTGGTCCCAACAACAAACTCCAGGACTAGTGTCCTGTGATTTTAAATAACTAGGAGGATGTAAAATTAGGAGACGGTGGAGTCCTCAATTCCTGGTCATCATCAACTTTCCGAAGCTGGAAGCCTCAAGAACTCCCTGAACTGCTTAATCCAACCCGTTGCTATTGCATTTAAAACCCCAAAGCAAAAGACACAGGGTGATAAGAGGGAAATCCCACCTCCTGATACCAGAGATAAGAAACTCTCCATCCCTTCTCCTTGGAGATAAATCATGCTGACCCACTCTCCACGGATCCCTTCTTGGAAGAAGGATCATAAAAATATGGCAGGCCAAAGCATTTGGGCAAGTTTGATGGAATGACAGAATGTCGGGAAAATATATGATCGATTGAGCAGAGGTGGCTGTCAGTTTGGGGGCTCTCTGGAGTTCAAGCATGCCCATAAAAGAACTCAACATCCCAACAACTCCCCTGAGGAGAAAGAGATCTCCCCTCAGATCCAGCCTGTCACCTAACATCGGGGAGCCGGCGTCCCCCAGGGGAGCCGGGATTGGTTTTATCTGCGCCTGTAAGAGCCAGAAATGGAAGAAAGGAAGGCCAGAGGGGTAGATAGAGGGGTCTTCTCAAATGATTTAAGGCTCCAGATCTTCCCCTCCCACCCAAGTCCCTTTGGTGCCCTAGGGGTCCCAGAAAAGTCAGCCCAGAAAAGAGCAACCATGGAAAACAAGATTCTCCAGGTCTGAGGTGGGAAGGAAGACAGAGGGCCCAGTTGCCGCTGTCTCACAGGACTCACGCACAGGGCCCCCAACATGCGTGGCCTCGGGTTCACATCAGCGCTGCTGATCAAAAGAGGCAACTCACTGCATCCTTACCAGGCTTCCCCATCCCGGGAGGATTCAAAGTCACCAGGCTTCGCGGCTGGTGTGGCTTCCATTAACCCGGAGGTTGGCACTGTGGAGACTTCTCCAACAGTTGAACATCAAACGTAATGAATCATGAGAAACCAAGAGCTTGGGCCAGCCCAGTGACCTTTAAAGCAAGATAATACTATGCAAAGGGAACATAGCTGTAGCACCATGAAGACAAATGGGATGGGTGCATGTGCCCTTCAATTTCCACAGCAGACAACAGTCTGCAGTGATCTGGAGATGGGAGTCCTTTCATCCTTTCCCCTGCTTCCTCCAGCCTCCAGCTTCCTCACTGGGCCAAGCACACTTCTTTCTCAGATGAACAGGGTGGATGATGCTACATGACAAAGAGCATGCCCAGGGCTCAGTCGCTCAGTCGTGTCCAGCTCTTTTTTGACCCCATGGACTATAGCCCACCAGGCTCCTCCATCCCTGCGATTTCCCAGGCAAGAATAGTGGAGAGGATTGTCACTTCCTCCTCCAAGAGATCTTCCAGACCCAGGGATCGAACCCACGTCTCCTGCATTCGCAAGCAGATTCTTTACCACTGAGCCACCTGAGAAGCCCCACACGAGATGCAATTGCTTAAGAGGGCATTTTGCATAAGGAGATCCTTGTCTGTCCCATGGTTTACAGCATCAAAGCCAATGTCGGTCTTGGTTTCCTGCCCAATACACCCTCCTCAGAATCCACCAAGGTTCTGAAACATACTATCATCTAAAAGATTGTGTATGTGTGTGTGTGTGTGTGTGTGTGTGCACACGCACATTCACCCCTTTATTTTTCCCATCCTTCAGCTTCTGCATTGCCCCCAAGTTTTGCATAGAAATAGATACAGGGTATTTCAAGATCTAGACCAAATTCTGACTTCAAGAAATCAGATCCATTTCAGGCAGTGCCTGGGTTCAGCGAGAGGCCAGTCTACCCAGAAACGTAAACCAATTCCAGTCAGGGCTAGGTGAATACTCAGCAGACAGATGTATAGGCCCCACATAGGCTCAGCTCAGATGCACACACTGGAACATGCACCGCACACTCACACACACACACACGGGCGCACGCACACACATGCATACACACACTCATTTTGGGCCTGGCTGTCATAAAACTTAAGACACTTATATGGGGGTGAGAGGTCAGGAGGGGAGAAACATTATTTTCTGTTATTAATTACACCTTATCCATTCTACATGTGCTGCACTCATCTTAGATAAAGTTACAGTTCTATTTTATTAGGAAGCCTCCGGGATCATGTAAAGGGGGATTTTGGATTGAGACAAAGGAAATCGCAGGATGGGGCGCAAGGAGCGGGGAAGGGGGGGCAAGGGGAGCTCATTTGTTCTGCTCCTCTGAAGCCCAGCCAGTCTCCTCCTAGGCCATTTCCAGGACGGAATCTGCACATTCTTGAAATAGCTTGCTCTGCAAACGCCAAGTGAACCTGGTCGCCAAATCAACACGGTTGTTCATCGGGACTATAGGTTTCCTGAAGGGAAAGACAGGAGGTGAGAGAGAGAGGACGGTGAACCAGCTACTGCTGGGCTCAAAGAGAGATGTGAGGCCAGCTAAGTGGGGGGAACTTGGAAGTTCAAGTCCATATCCAAGTCACCCGTGCCCACCCCGCAATGGGCAGGCACTGGAGAGAATGCCCTCTTTGCTGGGAATTCCCACCAGTGAGAATAAAGGGTGGAGAGGGAGTGCAGGTGGGTGAGGCAGATGGAGGGCCTTGGGGTTCAACAGGAGGAATCTCTGGGCCTCTTCACCCTTGGATGACAAGCAGAGAAGAAGACTCACTTGTCTACCATGAGAAAGAATAAATTGAGACTCCCCGGGGGGCACAGAGGAGATAAAATGGCAGCACAGAAAAGACACTATCTCATTTCCAAGAAGCAGCCAGAAAAGATCCAGGAGGACAAAACCTGGATTTAAATCCTGGGCCAACTCTTTCCCTGGGCAAGCGATCCGTTCTCCCTGAACCTGTTTCCCCCATTCGAAAACTAGGAGAAGTCACATCAATAATAACACAGATCACACCACCGTCACTAACAGCAGCCACGACATTACAAGGGCCGTGACCGTCATCAGAGGAGTCCGCCCTTCCTAAGGCACTTACTATAACATAATGGGAAGCGCATCAGAGCCATAAATCACTGTGCAGATATAATTTATTGTTATTAATATGATCTGCCCTGTCTTTCTCCAGCTTCCCCCCCGCCCCCACCCCCGGGGCTGCCAGGAGAGTCTGTGCTCTGTCATCATGCACTTGAAGACAGCTTGTTTTGTCCCTTCTCCCCTCTTGTTTCTAATCACAATGTTCTAATTCTCCAGCTGAGGTTGAATTCAATTCTCGGCCGGAGTTAGATGCCATATATTACCCCCTGTCTGGGCAGCAATCTGGCTTCTGTCTCCTGGAGCCACCATGGGCCCCGTGCTTCCTAGGCACTGGGCCCTGGGCTCAGCTGAGCACGGGTGATGGTTTACAGCCCATGGCTATGCAGCGAGACATCTTTCTAGGAGCCCCCCTTTTACACAGTAGAAGACTAAGTCTCAGGAAAAGACTGAAACTGAAGCTCCAAGACTTGGGCCTCCTGATTCAAAGAGCTAACTCATTGGAAAAGACCCTGATGCTGGGAAAGACTGAAAGCAGCAGGAGAAGAAGGCAACAGAAATGAGACAACTGGATGGCCTCACAGTCTCAAGGGACATGAGTCTGAGCAAACTCAGGGAGATAGTGAAGGATAAGGAAGCCTGGCGTGCTGCAGCCCATGGGGTCGCAAAGAACTGGACACAACTTAGTGACTGAAATCTATAGGAAAGACAGCTTGATTTAATCCCAAGAGTGTCTCACTCCAAAACAGCACATCTTTCTGCCTCCTGAACAATTAACAAACAAAACAAACAAAACACTGTTTTGGTTGGCGGGATTTTAGTTCCTGGACTAGGGATTGAACCCGGGCCCCAGCAGCGAAAGCACCAAGTCCTAACCGCTGGCCACCAGGGAATCCCCTTTCACCGTATTCTTCTTCTCCTCTTCTTCCCCTTCTCCTTCTTTGTTTTCCCTCCTGAATACTTCACATCACTCCCCTGAGTCTTTAGACAACTCGGGATCCCCGCCTGTTACCAGAATGTCCATTTCACACACAAGGGAACTGAGACTCGAGAATGAATGGGGGTCCCTTAGAAGAAAAGACGCTGCTGTCCCAAGTTGAGTGAAGCGTTCAGAAACCCCCAATTCTGATTTCAAGGAACAAGCCAGAGGACGAGGAAGAGGGGGAGGGAGGAGGCAGCCTGCGGTTGGAACGGCTCTATCGGCCCATCAGAATGTTTCCTGGGGGTCCCGCCAGGAATTCAGGCCTGTGGGCCCCACTGGGAGTCCTGCCAATGAAGCCAGGGCCCAGGACGCCTTTGATCCTTCCCCCCTGTCCATCCCTCCCCTGACGTAATCCTGCCTCACAGCCCTGAGGTCTAATTTGTGATATCCCAGCGGTGGCCCCCAGGGCACCAGGCAAGCAGGGGACTTTGAAGGCCTGGCGATGCTGATAGGGAATTCCACGTTCTGGGAGAGAAAAGAGAGTCAGGATCAGTCACCTACTAGTCCAAGATATGACAATTCAAGTATCACATCTGCCTGCTCATTAGCTCTCTGTATATTCCGTCTTTTTCCTTGTAGGACTGTGTCTTCGGGTTTCTGTTTCTCTTTGCAGGTACAACCGGGTATTTCTGACCCTCTCCTGGCTCCTTTCCTCTGTGTTATCTGTGTGGGGCAATTCTCTCTGTCTCTCTCTCCTTTTTTCCCCTCTCCTTTCCTCTTTGTCCTTTTCTCTCCTGTGTTTCTTTCTCTCTGTGTCTGGGTGTCTCTCTCTCATCTCCTTCCATCTTTGGACTCTTTCCACCTCCGCCTCTCTCTCTCCTCCTGTGATTTATCTGCCCCCTTCGATGTCTCCCAGGAAAGCCCAGTCACTCCACAAAACCATTTAGCAGCAGTCAAGGAAACAAGGCTCAGGCAGGGAAGATTCACCCTAACCCGGAGCCTCAGTAGATGGGTGAACCTGTCCAAAGCCTCGGTCACCTTCTGTCCAGCACTAAGGACGAGCCTGGCGACACAGAGGACCCAGGTCACTTCAAGTATCTGAACGTGATATTAAGAGAGAAAAAGACTGCTGATGGGGAGATTCCCGGGAGGTTTGCTATGTGGGGGTGAAGAGCCTCCACTCTCCCTGAGGACCTTCCAGACACGCTAATCAATTTCCAGTTCACTCTTCCAACATTACTGGGGGCTGCCAAGCCCACCCTCACAGACTGATCTCCATCGCCAGGTTTCCCACCAGTTATCACAGCCAAAACTGTCCCCTTGGTGAACTCTTGGAGCGCGTCTGCATTTTGAAACTCTGAACCAAACGGGTATACACACCCGATGCACCAGGGTCTTCTGGCCACAGCCCCGTCCCTGTCTTCAATACACACCATTTAACCTATCAAGCCTCTGCATTTCTTGAGCTATTTCATTAACCTTCTTTCATCTAAACTTCTCAACAGATCAGTGACTAGGATTCATCCTCTTTCTATAAACTGAGATGTCAGAAAACTGGGATTCGGACAAACACAGTGATTTGTCCAAGGTGACACAGCCTTGTGTCACCAAGGTGGGCATCTCTTTTCACATGTAGGAAAGACAACTGGAAATTCACCTGAGCTTTGTTTTTGCTTTTTTTTCCCCTGACCCCTCCACTCACGGACCGATCACCTCAGAGCTGGATTTTGCTTCCAGGCCAAGCATACTGGGTTATTTAGCTTTCAGAACCTATACCAGTGCAAAAACATAATTTCTCTTCTCTAGAAAACTGCTTCTCTGTCTTTTTTTTTTTTTTTTTGGCTTGGGAAATGCTGTTTTCTCCTTCATTTAGGGGCAGGAGACATTCCGGATATTTAGCTTTTGGAAGGCAAATTTGGCATCCGGATTGTTTTCTGCCTTATTAAACTTCTCAGAAACTGTATCTCTCTTAAACAGCCTGTGGGGGCTCAGCCGCCACCCCGTCTCCACCCTCCACCCCCAAGGACCCTCTGCATCAGCCCACACGTTCCAGCATCCCATCTGCCAGAGGCTGAAGCCAAAACACATCCCAGGGAAAAAGCCGGAAAGGAAGGGGCAAGGCGGAGAGAAAGATGTCTAATCATCGCCCAACCTTTGAAAAGTATCCCGAGCAAATCGAGTTTGTCTAAGACGCATCCAGCATTTAACATTTAATGGGAGCTGATCCATTCAACGCACCACATGCCGCGGGTAAATGGATCCTTCCCCTTTAAGGGTCTGTTGACGTTAGGTGAAGGAGAAAAACAGTTGTTATGATTCAGAAACTCAGGATGAACCCAATTAATCAATGCTGAGATGATTTGAATCATGTGGCAAATGCTTGGTCACCTCTCTGATATCCTACCCCCGTCCTTGGGAAGACGCAGACATGATTGATGTCACCTGTGACCACTACGACTCCAGGCCAGACCCCACCCCCCCCCACCCCCGACTTCCTAAACCCAGCAGACAGAGAAACAAATTAGATCCAAAGACCCGGGATCAGTTTCAGAGGGGACAGGCCTCCGGTTGGGGAGGGGGTGGTCTCTGGGGGGGTGCCTGGCCTGGTCTGTCTGTCACAGGCGGGCAGAAGATAGAGGCCAGACCATATGGGGGTGGCGGAGGGGAGGCACACTCAGGGATGGGGTGGTCAGGGCCTCTGAGCCTGGAGCACGCCTGTATCTTTGAGGGCTTTAAAAAAAATTTTTTTTCAGTGTAAAAATAATTGCTCAGGCTTCCCCTGCCTCTTAGAATTACATTCAGGCGTGTCTGCCCTGAGCCTCAACTGGGAGGAAATGGGGTTCATGAGGGAGAGGGTAGGAGAGAGTGCTCATCAGAGTTATTTTGATTGCTTTGAAAGTCTCTGCCTGTTACACACATACACACACACACACACACACACACAATTGCCTTTTCCCTGGAAGCCTCTATTGATACAAATCTGCCCTCATTGATACGACTCTCCAGCCAGGTCAGCTCCACATGCCCATCGTCACACCCACCATTTTTCTTAATTCCCCCTTTTTTTTTTTTGTAGCCACACCTTGAGGCATGTGGGATCTCAGTGCCTAGACCAGTGATCAAACCCCAACCTTGTGCAGCGGAAGCGCAGAGTCCTAACCACTGAACCACCAGGGAATTCCCATCCCCAGTTTTTACATCAGCCTCCTTTCCTTTCTTCCTCCCCCAGGAGAAAATGGACCATAGGGAAGGGGCCACTTCTGCATTCTTAGATGCCTTCGTTTCTAAAATCAGACCCTCATATTCTCGAGGGATTCCTGTCTATACTCATGCACACATACATCCAAATCACTTCTGGGGTTTATGAACTAACCAGGAGGCCTGGTTGTCTCTTCCCCTCTTTTTCTATCTCCTTATTCTTTCTTTCTTTCTTTCTTTTTTTTTTTTGCCGCACCTCAAGGCATGCAGGATCTTCATTCCCTGACCAGAGCATGGTCCCCGTGCCTCTTGAGTGGAAGTGCACAGTCCTAACCGCTGGCCCACCAGGGAAGTCGCTCCTTATTCATTCTTTTTGTTCTTTCCTCTCCTCTTTGGCCTGTATGTCCCCCTTCCTCCCCTACCACCCTACTTTCATTCATTCTACAAACATTTCCAGACCACTGCGGGCACCTCCAGGGGCTACGGGGAAGATGAGGAGATAAGGTCCCTACCTTCGGAGTGTGCAGGAGAGACGAGAAGATGAGAAAGCAGGGGGGCCCCATTTCCTCCTTTTTCTCACCTTCTCCCTGAAGTCTGTGCTGCAGCAGAGTTCATCAGCACCTCCAATCCCGTGTCTGGATTCTGACCTCAGTCTTTCCTGACGCCAGCCTTCGATGGGGAGCACCGCCCCTGAGTCCTTGTGGATGATTGACTTTCCCTTCCTGAGATGTCTCCTCATGATGTCTTCCGGAACCTTCTAGCCATCGTCCAGCTCTTCTTTCTGCTAAGTGACTGGAAATACAAGACAACCAGAACTTCACTTACCTTGTCCAGACTGGATCCCAGGGATCCAGCCCCTAGCTCAGTGCCCGGCACACCATAAGTGGTCCAAATACCTGCTGAATAAACAGCATGAAGAGGGCTGCACCCGATGTCCACTCGACATCACCTAACTGACTCTACAGTGTGCTCACTTTTCTAAACAAATAATTATATCTAGTCTCCTTCCAGAAAGCCTTTCAGATTGTTTGCAATGCAGATCCCCAGGCCCCTAAAGAGGTGGATTCCTTAACCCAGGGGTGGGGCCCTGGGAACCACCCCAGGGAACTCTGACGCAGACCCTTCTCAGACCACCCTTGGAGACACTCTACGGTGGACAATGGGGAGCCATTGAAGGTGTGGGAGAAAGAGCAGGACTTGGCAGGTTTTAAGAAGGTCCTGGTGGCTGCAGTCTAGCAGATGAAGCCGCAGACGTGGGTGGGGGTGGGGGGAGATAATTAGGAGATGGAAGTTCTAGAACTCTGTTGAGTGCTTAGGCGCAAAAATCTTCTTAGAAGGGGGTTTAGGGCACTCAGAGCATGTTTATTTGGGGGTATTTGAGGAGAACTCACATGGGATTTCCAGGAGGCTCCCCGGGTTTCTTTCACCTCTGCCTGGGAGAAAAGGCCATTAGAATCCAGAAACTGGCAGGTCTCAAGTGGCGAACTGGCCGAATTCTTGAAGAAAGTTCGAGAAAAGAAAGATGAGCCCCCCTTTCCTTCTTCATTTTCTGCCCCCCTCCATTTCCGAAAGCCCCTTAGCAGCACCCCTACACCTCCTCATGCAGCAGCCCCCACCCCAACCTGTAGGGTCTAGAGGGACCAGGCTCCCAGCTTCTGCCCTCCCAGGGTTCTCAGAACAGCATCTGGCGCGGACCCTGGGCTCTGGCCGGCGGCATCTGTTTGCAATGTTTGAGTCAGTAGTTTTATTTCTGCTCAGCGGTATAATATAAACTATCCTGTTACACAGCAGGCAAACTGGGCGCGGAGCCGGCCGCTCTGTAGTCCTGCAGCGGGACCAGAGAAACTTAAATGAGCTGGTGGGCTCGGGCAAGGCCCCTGGAGCAGCCCAGAGGAAATGGCTGGTCTTTGGAAAGTTCTCCCCAGGCTGGGCCTCTGCCGTTGGAATCCCAGGGCAGTTGCTGGCTGACCCCGGAAATCTGCACCACCCACGACACCCATACTTGCAAGCACACACAAATCTCCCCCTCTTGCCCACTTCCTGAGGCTGCAGAGATAGGCTACAGCTATCTGCTCCAGGGGTGGATATTAGCCAAAAGCTTGACTTCTGCTCTTTTTTTTTTCTTTTTCTGTTTTTTTTCTTGGCCTTACCTCGAGGCATGCAGGATCTTAGTTCCCCAACTAGGGATCAAACTGGAGCCCCCTGCAGCCACAGAACAGTATCTTAACCACTGGATTTCCAGGTAAGTTAAAAGCTTGACTTCTGGAGTCAGCCTGCCTTGGCATGAATTCTTCCGGCCATACTATTTGGGGCACAAGCTTTCAGCTCCCCGGGTCTCAGTTTCTGCATCTGTACAATGGGACTCCACGTAATGGGGCTGTTTTGAGCAGTATCTGCAAAGCACTTGGCAAAGCACCCCAGTGTGGTGGGCACTCAATAAACATTCGCTGTTACCCAATCAAATCTGCCTCCAATGTTGGAGACCCATTCAATCACTATTCAATCACTAGGACGTATGAAGTGAAATGAAAAGAAAGACCCAACCGGCTTTGGAAGCAGGCACTGAGTGTGATCATTACCCTCAGCCCAGCTGGACGGATGTGCGTGCCCTCCCGAGATGCTGGGGCAAGTACCGGCTTGGCCAAAAAGTTGGTTCAGGTTTTTCCATACCATCTTACGGGAAGACCCACATGAACTTTTGGGCCAATCCAAAGTAAAAGGCAATCCAACTTCTCCCCCACTTCTCACAGGATCCCCTTTGGGGGAGGGGATGCTCCCAACTTGGGAGGAGGGGACAATCTCCGATGTCTGACTTCCCCAGAGAAACAGATATGGGGGGCAGTCCTGAGACTTGATGGAGGGACAGGACCCTCAGTCCTCTGAATCCCTGTATCAGTCAAGAGGCTTTGGGGATGAAGAAAGAAAAAATCTATACGCTGGGAGGGGCTTCCCAGGTAGCTCAGTGGTAAAGAATCCACCTGTCATACAGGAGATGCAGGTTCAATCCCTGGGTTGAGAAGATCTCCTGGAGAAAGAAATGGCAATCTACTCCAGTATTCTTGCTGGGGAATTCCCATGGACAGAGGAGCCTGGCGAGCTCTGAAGAGTCAGTCACAACTTAGTGACTAAACAACAATGAACATACCTGGGGAGGCCCCTCAGCTGGACTAAGGTGGGTGCTCTTAGCCCTGATGGCAGTCGGGGGCTGGACCTCTCTACCACACCACAGACCTTGACCCTGGACATTTTTAAAGACAGAGGGACAGTCCCCATGCCCAGGGCCCCAGCAGCTTCCCTGGCACAGTGGTCTACAGAGGAAGACTGAAAGATCCCTTTCATTGTCTTGTTTTTCTATCTTTCATGTTCAGTCAAATCCAACTCTGCAGCCTCAAGGACTGCAGCCCACCAGGCTCTTCTGTCCATGGGATTTTTCAGGCAAGGATCCTGGAGTGGGTTGCCATTTCCTCCTCCATTTTCTTTCTTTAATAGAAATTTTCCTACTCCATTTTCTATCTTTAATGCCGAGTCTAACACTTTTCATGTAACAGATTCTCAACAAATACTGAATGTGAATTCACATATGTATGCTGCAGTGAGTATTGTGTGTGTGTCTGGTGAGCTTCCAGGAGGGTGTGTGCAAACATACGTGATGAAGATGCTTGCATCTTGGGAAGGTTGCATGACCCTGTTCACACTCGTGTGTGCAGGCAAGGGCGTCCCTGAAGCTGGACACAAAGTCCCTTGAGGGCCTGAGGAGTGTCCCCAAGACCCTGCCTGGGGACAGACACACCCTCAGATGCCCACCCTAGAGGTGGCAGGATGACATTTAAAAATCGAAGATAGGGTATGCTGGGGTTGGCAGGTCATTTAAACCACTGACAGAAAACACTTCATCTGGAAAAGAAACTAACCCCTAAAGACCCTTATGCTGGGACCTGGAGTGGGCAAATGTCCCCTCACCCTGGACCAATTGGGTCAGGACAGCCAAGGACCCACCGCACAGTAGACCTCAGATCCCTGCAGCCACGGTGAATTTGCGTCAGTGCGGTATTCTGTCCCCTGTTGGCTACAAGTCTCATCGACCAGTTGGATCATCGGTCTCTGCTCAGTGTCTGTCTCTCTGTCTTTGTCTCTTTGTCTCTCCAGGTCTGTTTGTTTCTCCCACTCTCAATGTCTGTCTATCCCTGTATCAATTCTGGGTCTTCATTTTCTCTCCACTGTCTCTCTCCCTGCCTCTCTTGGTTTATGCTTCTTTCTCCGTCTCTCCGAGTCTATTTCTCCGTCTCTCCCTCCCTAAGTCTCTCTCCTCCCTGCTTTCTCTCTACCCAGTGTTTCTCTATATGCGTCAATCTTCTTCCGTGTGTTTCTCCTTCCATCCACCACCCTCCCAGCCTGCCTCCCTCTCTCCTCTGCGCGTTTCTCTCTCCCGATCTCGGTGCGTTCATCTCTGCCCCCTCAGCCTGGGTCTCTCTTCTGTGTGGGTTTGTGTCTCTGCATCTCCCTGCGCCCCCCGCCCCTCCCCCGCGCCTCCCTGGGAACCCGCCCCACCACGCGTGCCTGCGGATCGTCACTCAGCGGCCCTGCCCGATCCAGCGCGCGGGGGCCCCTTTGTTCGCAGCTCCCTCCTCCTACACTCCCCCCACCCCCGCATCGCCCTTCAGGCCCCGCTTTCCCTTCCTTCTTCCCAGCCCAGGAAAGCTGGGCCATCTCTCCAGCCCACGATGCGGAAAAATGCGCCTCCGCCCCGGGAGCGCCAGGGCACAGGGAGGCTGAGTCTGGACCACCCCGACGACACCATTGTGGGGGAAGGGAGGCGCCATGAAGGAGACACCCCACCACCAGCGCTTCCTCTGCCCCAGTCCCTCGGCACAGGGAAGCGGGGAAAGGCTAGTTCCAGGCCTTCTTAGGCGGGATCTCACCCTTGACTCTCACCCTGACTCCATCCCTGATTCGAGTGGCCTTGACCAAGCAGAGCCCCTCTCTGGGTCTGTAAAATAATACCCCAGGCCTCATCTGACTCTAACGGAAGGCACAATGGTTCTATCCACTGCCACCTACCCCTGCCTCCAGCCTCCCTCGGTGGAGTGTCTGGTTCCCCGTGTAGTTGATACATTGACGGAAACCTGCGTCCCAGGATCCCCGCATCAGCTGGGTCCTCAGGCTGCCTACATCCGCCTCCCTGGGCACTAGCACCCACCTTAGCACACACCTTATCCTCCCAGCTCCTGGAACAGAATAGGAAAGTCTGAGATCTCTGTAATGAAATACTTCGCTGCCCCAGGGAGTCACCAGGAATGGAGATACCAACATAAATCAGCCCCCAAAGCAGCCATCAGCACCTTTCTGGGGCTGTGGATCACAGCCTAAGGAATAGCCCTCAATCAGGGAACAACCCACTTCCTGGGGTGTTCTGTGTCCCAGGTGTCTTTGGGTGTCTGTGATCACGTCAAGGATGATCTATCCAGTTCAGTGTCAGATTTAGGGCAAGGAGATGGGAATTCTCTCCGCTGTCACAGTGCCTGCTCCCTCGACCTCCTCTCTGCCCTCTTTTTTTTTTTTTTTTTTTTTAATCTTTTGGCTGCCCTACGTGGCATGTGGGATCTTAGTTCCCCAACCAGGGATGGAACTCTCGGCCCCTGCATTGGAAGCACAGATTCTTAACCACTGCACTGCTGGGGAAGTCCGTCTGCCCTCTATTCTTACCTGTCTGTCTCTGGGCCACTTACTGGCCGAGCACCTTGAGCAAATGTCTTCACGTCTCTGACTCTCAGTGGTATACAGTAAATTGCAATACAGCTGACTTACTGTGCTGCTAGAAAAAGTGTAGCTCTAGCACTAATAATAATAAGAGAAGAAGGGAGAGGAGGGGAGGCTGAGGAGAGGAGGGGTGTACCATGTCTATGTGGGCCTTAAGTATTCACATAAGTCACTCTGGCTGGATATACATTCAGGCATTAGCACACAGAGCTACTGGGTCTTAGAGACCCTCCAGGCCAAAGCTAATTACTCCAGCCCAGACCTTCACCCTCCAGCCCCACCCTGCCCCCCAATATCACCCTTGGCTCAGTGGTCCCAAGGGCAGGAGGCCTCAGAGGAATCCCATCACTGGGATTAGAACCCACTTCTCCTGTAGAAGCCCATATACTCCATCCTTGGGCTGTGATCAAGAAGCCTTTGGGGAACCTCCCTTGTGGTGCAGTAGTTAAGACCCCATGCTTCCAATGCAGGGGACATATGTTCAATTCCTGGATGGGGAACTGAAGTCCCACATGCTGCATGATGAAGCCAAAAATTTAAAAAAAAAAAAAGAAGAAGAAGCCTTCGGGCTGTCAAAGAAAGAGCATTTCTTCAGGCATCCAGGGAGCACCCCACTGCCACACCCTCTCCAAAAGCATGGGGAGCCAGCTTTCCTAGAACCCTGGGATTGGGAACTCTATCTGCTTGGTTCTGAATCTGTTTTTTGGTTGTGACCTGATGAGTATCTACGAACATTATGATCACCGATGACTCAGCAACTGCACACTCTAACCCCTGTACCGCCATGATTTTGCAGTTGGAGCAACTGAGGCCCAGAGAGGTTGAGCAACTTCCACAAAGTCACACAGTAAGCTGAAGGCAAAAGGAAAAACCCAGGTCTGTCTCAGGCCCTTCCCTCGCTTCCTCCCTCAGGGCTGTGGCAGGCACTGTGGTATGGGAAGGAGATCCTGAGGCCCAGAACCAGGGGGTTCCGCCTCTGTTTACCCTCTTGACTCGATGTGGGATTGTAGGACACCCCCCACCCCTCTCCAGGCCTGTTTCCCCACCTGGATGCTGGCTGCACCAACTGTCCTGAGATCCTCTCATTCTGTGCTGTAGCTCATTTCAGATAAAATCAGAACCTGCTTCCACCAGAATATGCCACATTTACATGAAGTGAGTCCCCACTAACAGCCTCCTTCCTACTGGAGGGTGTCTAAAGCCAGGAATTTACTGGCTGTGTGACTCTGAAAAAAATGGCTTAACTTCTCTGTGCCTTTTAAAGGGACTAGAACCATATATTATGCATAGCATAGTAAGTGCTCAATAAACAATGTCTGGTATCATTATTTTTACTCTGATTATCGACACCTGATCTCTGCTTCCCTTACTTTCAACGTCTAGACCTCCAGCCCTCAGCGGCCTCCGCCACCAGCTCAGTCCTCAGACCACAGAGAGGTAGGTGAGAGACCGTGGGTGGAGAGCCCACAGTGTAGACTTGTGCCGCTGGCGAACCGCCCAGAGCCACGGCTGTACACCCTAGTGGTGACCACCTTTGAAGTTACTGCCTTATGTAACCCTTGTTCCACCCCCATCCTCCTGTTTGCCTCAGCGTGACCCTGGGGAGGAAAATGCAGCCTAGGGTCAGTAATCCTGGGATTTCTTTCATGTGACTCAGAAGAGAGCTGGGAAAGGCTCTCCCAGAGGCAGGATACTGATGGTTAGGAGTGCCTGCCTCTGAGTTCAACTCCTGACTCCGGTCTCCCTTGGTATGTGACTTGGGGCTGGTGACAACATCTCTCTGCCATGACACTTTACTGTCATGTGTTAAGAACATAGTTCGTACAGTCACTGTGACAAACATTTGGGAGAAATGAAAAAGCCAGTGGCTTAGAATGCTGCCCTGCACAGAGTAGGTACTTAACAAAGGAAGGGCAGTTGTCTTAAGTAGTTACTGACATAAGCCATAAGTCCAGAGAAGTATCGTTATGAAGAGTGTTCATTCAAACTAAGACATGAATCCCAACAGGATGGGATGGGAAACCAACCTCAGCCTCAGTTTTCCTCATCTATAAAGTGGGGATAATCCCACCTTGCCAGGAAACCAGGTGAAAATTGAAAGCAGGCTGTTAACAGAGAGAAGGTGCCAGTTTCCATCACCGCATCTCTAATCCCCTGTGCACCTCCTCTATCTTCACTCCCAAGACTTCAAATATGGATTTGGGGTGTTTACACACGCATACCACATCATATTCCTCAAAAAGAGGGGCCACGGGGCCAATTATTCAAATATTTCCCTTCTCCCAGTCCATCCTTGCCAACCATCGATCGGAAGGCGTCTGCTGAAGGGCTCCAACCCAGCGGAACTCTCTCGGGGTAACCGCCTCCGCCCACCCTTGCGGGTGTAGACCCTGATTCCCGGGGATAAGAGAGAGGAAGAATGTTTGTACAGCCTTCAAACGACTTGGCAGCCTGCAAGAGGGAAAAGGCTGCTCCGGGGAGAGTTCAAATTGAAATTACACGGAGGGAAGAACGTGCAGATCAGCTCTGAAGCTCATAAAACAGCGAGGTGACTGAGAACAAACACTTCTCCAGAAGGAAAATGGAAAAGTTCGTAAAAGGCACTTTTCAAAGCCTGGCAGAGATGGGGTAGGGGGGCCGCGGGGGAGGGGGTGAGCCAAGGCCCCCGGGCAAGGCCAAGGCCCCTCCGGCTGTTCGGACCTGGGGTCTGGGAGGGGGGAAACTGGCCCAACCTCCATCTCCTCCAACTGGGGAGGTCAGAGTTCTCTGGTTCCCTCTCCTTCCATGAGCTTGGCCCGCTGGAAACGAGAGGAGATGGGGAGAGTGGTCCGATCTCGAACCCAAGCTGGGTCTGGGGTCCTGGGGAGGACCCTCCCCACTGGATGTTGCTGGCAGGGAGGTAACAAAAGTTCAGTCCTGAAAGGCAAGCAAGGGGGAGAGCACTCCATCACTGATATTCACTGGAGATCAGGTCATTATTTGGATTTTACTCAAAGAACATTTGGAACACAATATTGCAATTCAACTATACTTCAATAGAAAATAATTTTAAAACAAAGAGCTCTTGGAATGCCTATTGAACCCTCCGGAGGCCAGAGAGCCCACCTCCCAACCCTCCTCCGTCCCCCATCCTCCCATCCTCACCCTTTTCTTTCACCAGGGAGAAGGCCAATGTCGACCTCTAACCCCAGGCGGTGCGCCCTGCGCTCCAGGACTGGGTCCCCGCCGCCGTGCCCGGGCTCTCCGAGTCAGGGCCCCCGCGCTCAGCCTCCTGTGCAACTCATTAATTCTGCAAACACCCGGGTTATTCGCCAGACGCTTTAAGGAAAAGCCTGGAAGTTAACCTCACGCCCCTCTCGCACTGCCCGAAGGCACCATTGGAGGATTCTCGGAAAAGATCTGTCGCCGCGGCCCGGAATCCCAGCAGCCCCTCGCCCCTCGCCCCTCGCCCCTCGCCCCTCTCCGGCGGGATCTTGACACAGGGACTTTCTGTAACTTACGGGGAGCGCAAAGCCGGAAACTGGTCCCGATGCAGGACCCCGTAGCTTCCTAGGTGCTTCTACAACTTCCGGCCTCAGTGATCCCCAAGATGGGGAAATTGAGGTTCGGAGAGGTTAGGGTGCCCCCAAGACAAGCTGCCTGGACGAGGAGGAATCGGGCTGAACCGAGGGTTTTACATGTTTCCAGTCCCGGTTGGGCGCGTTCCGAGCTGCCTTTTTGACCTCCCTGAACTGGATCGGCCCCCGGGGTAGAGCCCGCAGACGGACTCGGCCTCCGACCTCAGAGGCCCTGTCGGAGAGCGCTCTGGTGTATTTCCCTGCTTGTCATCCTCCCCGGGGGCCTAAGTGGCCTATTTCCCCACTCCTCTCCTGTCCCTCCCAGCCCTCCCACCCAGCCACTGAGTTTCCTACAGTTTCCTGGCCAAAGCCTCATTTTTAGCAAAAGAACTCAAACCCTGCCTCTTCACTCCCAAGCCTGCGCCTGTATTCTTTCTGCGGGTGGTTCTCCGACCTTAGCGAGCATCCCAGTCCCGCACAGGGCTTGCTGAAATCAGATTACCAGGCCCGCACCCTCAGAGGTCTGCGGTGAGGCCTGAGAACTTGCATTGCTGACAGGTTTGTGGGTGCTGGCCCCAGAATAGATTATGAGAACAACTAGAGAAGGAAGTGACACCCCGCTCCAGTATTCTTGCCTGGGAAATTCCGTGGACAGAGGAGCCTGGCGGGCTACAGCCCATGGGGTCACAAAGAGTTGGATATGACTGAGTGGCTGAGTACACACACACACACATAGCTAGGAAAGACCTGGGTCTCCAGGACCATCACAGCCTAGAATGTGTGTCCACCTCAACACCTGCCTTTCAGTGATTTGGCCAATACATCCATGTTCCTGAAGCTGGGAGAGACCCAGTGCCCCAAACGCCCTACTTTCTGCACTGGAGTTTCCCCATCCCATCCCCCCAGCCAGCCTTTCCGAAGGCTCTGGAATCAGAGCTTAGGGGTCTCAGATTCTGGCGGGTTCCACAATGTAGGCTCAAGAGGGATACCTGTCCAGCTGACAGAGGAGGGGCAAAGGATCTCGGCCTTCTAGGGTTTCCCCGGTGCCTCAGCAGCAAAGAATCCACCTGCAAAGCAGGAACCACACAAGACGCAGGTTTGACTCCTGGGTCTAGAAGATCCCTGGAGGAGGGCACGGCAACCCAGTCCAGTGTTCTTGCCTGGAGCATCCCATGGACAGAGGAGCCTGGCAGGCTACGGTCCATGAAGTCACAAAGAGTCAGACACGACTGAAGTGACTTAGCACACATGCACACGCGCACGCGCAGCCCTAGCCACACTGGGAAGAGACCTGTCACCCAACTGACAGTGGGTCAGGGAAGAACCAAAGGGACCCCTGTCTTACAGCCTGCAGGTAATTGTGGGACCCAGGCTTCTGTATTCAAACTCTTATTTTGTCCCCAAGTTCTGCACACAGCTCCGTGTTCCTGGGCCATGTCGTAAAAAGATTTACAAGACGATGTAAAACTGGCAGTAAAAACAATTAACTTTAATGGCACCTCGGGTGGGTGGCTGGGTGGGATGGAGGGAGGGCCCAGCGCTTCCTCCTTTCCTGACCGGGAATCCAGGTGAGAGAGAGGAGCTGCTTGCTGTCAGACAACCCTTTGGGTTCCAAGGTTCAAGGTTAAATCAAGAAGAGGACTGGACTAGGGGGCCAGAGGAGAAGGGTTCAAGTCCCACTTGACTTGAGCAATCCCAAACATGCCTCTTAAGCACTCTAACACTCAGTCTTCTCATCTATTAAATGGGAATCTGTCCAGTGGAAATGTGTAAAGGGGAAAAAAAAAAAACCACTTATCAAATGGGAAGCTGTAAGAAGAAGTAAATGTATCAAGTCTCCTTCTCCGGGTTGTGAGAATGGCAAATGAGATATATTTGAAAGGGCCTCCCATATACCTGACGTTTGGATGTATTTATTAAGTCTGTACATGAGTGTGCGTGTGTAATCAATGTTAGTTTCCTGAGGACCCAGGCTCCCCAGTTATAAAATGAAGCGGAAAGACTGGCCCATGACAGAGGCCTGAACTCCCTGGTTCAGAGTCCCCATTTAACCAGCATCACTTACATGTAGATTTCCTGCTAAAATTGACCTGCTTGTCCAGCCAGTGACCTCGGAAGCGACCCCATGCTCAAGCAGCCTGCAGCTCCAGGCTTTGAAAGTGACCTGGATTTCTAGAAAACTGGCAAGGAAATGAGAGTGCCTAAGGGGGCGGTGGGGGAGGGTCTCCGCCTCCCCTGTGCCCTGGTCCAGTCCGGAAAAACTTAATTCTGCAGGTCTCCCTGGCCTGGAGATAATTAACTGTCCGTTTCGGAGAGACCTCTGTGTCTGTGTGTGGCCCTCACCAGGACCAGTGAGAGATGCCCCAGCGGAGGGTGGGCCCAGGGAAGGAAGACACCCACCAGCCTGTTTCTCTGTTCTGGGGAATCAGTAGGGGAAGGGGAGATGGAAGGTAAACTCACTCTCCATTCTCCTCTCCCAGGGGCCAACTCTCCACGCTGCCTGACGCCTGCACTCCTCTCTAGGACCTCTTTGGGTCCCATCCATGAGGCCCCCGGCTTTGCCCCTCTCTGGGTCAGCCGCCTAAGGTCATGTCACCACCCTGACTTGCTTTGGAATGAAACCACTGTCATCAAGGAAGCCATCTGACATCAGAGTTTGTACCCTGCCTTGGCCTCTGGATGTGAGTGTGCCCAGTCTCTCAGTCATCTACGACTCTTTGTGACCTCAGGGACTGCAGCCCACCAGGCTTCTCTGTCCATGGGATTTTCTGAGCAAGAATACTCCTCCAGGAGAGCTTCCTGACCCAGGGATCAAACCGTGGTCTCCTGCATTGGCAGACGGGTTCTCTGCCACTGAGCCACCTGGAAAGTCCTCACCTGTAGGTCCCCAGCAGCAATTCAGTGCCCAGTTGCATTTATTTTGCATCTTTCTCCCCCAGCAGATGTATTTTCCCCTGTTAATTTTAGGCAGTGTTTAAAAAAAAAAGTTATAAAGTTGGAATGATTGGGAATTCCCTGGCAGTCCAATGATTAGGATTCTGAATTTTCACTGCCAAGAGTCTGGGCTCAATCCCTGGTTGAGGAACCAAAAATTTAAAAAGAGGGAATGATGACCTAGAGTTAGTTGATGTGATGGTTAATTGTGTGTGTGTGTGTGTGTGTATGTGTGTGTGTGTGTGTGTGTATGTGTGTGTGTGTGTGTGTGTGTGTGTGTGATGGTTAATTTTATGTCAATTTAACAGGCTAAGGGATACCCAGAGAGCTGATAAAACATTACTTCTGGGTGTGTCTATGAGGGTGTTTCTGGAAGAGATTAACATTTGAACCAGTGGACTGGGTAAAGTAGTTGGCCCTTACCAGTGTGAATGGGCTTCGGCCAATCCACTGAGAGCCTGAATAGAACAAAAAGGTGGAAGAAGGGCAAATTTGCTCTGTGTTTGAACTGGGACATTTGTCTTCTCCTGTCCTTGGTCACTGATGCTCTGGTTCTTGGGCCTTTGGACTGGGACTTACATCATTGCCCCCACCCCCACATCCCCCGATTCTCAGACCTTTGGACCTGGACTGAATTACACCACCATCATTACTGATGTTCATTGAACTGGGGTTGATTTCCTGCTGCAAAATATGTGTGTGTGTGTGTGTGGGTGGGTGGGTGGGTGTGTGTGTGTGTGTGTGTGTGTGTGTGTGTGTATAATGGATACACTTCTATCTCAGAGTGATCTTTTTTTATTGTTATTTTTATTTATTTATTTATGGTTGTGCTGGGCCTTGGTTGCTGTACATGGAGTTTCTCTAGTTGCAGAAGCGGGGGCTACACTCTAGTTGGGGTGCACGGGCTTCTCATTGCGGTGGTTTCTCTTGTTGTGGAGCACAGACTCTAGAGCATGGGCTTCAGTAGTTGCAGTTCATGGGCTCTAGGGAGCTCAGGCTTGGAAGTTGTGGCACACAGGCTTAGTTGCCCTGCAGCATGTGGGATCTTCCTAGACCAGGGATCGAATTCATGTCCCCTGCTTTGGCTATGGCAATCCACTCCAGTACTCTTGCCTGGAGAATCCCATGGGCGCAAGAACCTGGTAGGCTGCAGTCCACAGGGTCGTGAAGAGTCGGACACGACTGAGCTACTTCCCTTTCACTTTTCCCTTACATGCATTGGAAAAGGAAATGGCAACCCACTCCAGTGTTCTTGCCTGGAGAATCCCTGGGATGGCAGAGCCTGGTGGGCTGCCGTCTGTGGGGTCACACAGAGTCGGACACGACTGAAGCGACTTAGCAGCAGCAGCAGCAGCTTTGGCAGGGAGATTCTTTACCACTGGACCACCAGAGAAGCCCCACAGAGTGATTTTGATTGGGGTATCCCTAGGTTGGCCTATTCAGTAAACATCCTCAGCAGAGTAAGCAGGAGTGGGGGATGACTTCCCTCTAGAAATGCCCTAGTCCTGTTTCTGCACTGTGCATCCCAGTTTGATTTTAGACCTGGGTTCTGTTCTAGCAAGTGATGCAGGCTACTCTAAGACTACAAGACCATTGGTCATACAAAACCATTCAGCTTCCATGTGATTCTCTTGTTCTAGGTGTTCAGTCTTAACACAGTCTTACTTGGAACCCAGTTGCCATGATGTGAGGAAGCCCAAGCTGCAAGAAGATGCCATGTGGAGTTGTTCCAGTCAACTGTCCCTGGTGAGTCCAGCTTTTGAGTCACCCAGCCCCAGTGCCAGACAGGTGAGTGAAGCAGCCTTTGATGTTTCTGGGCCCCTAGATGTTCAGATGACTCCCAACCATTCAGGTCATCCAAGCTAAGGCTTCAAACATGATGGAGCAGAACCAGGCCAAAGTTCTGACCCATAGAATATGTGAACATAATAAAGCAGTTGCCTATTAGCCACTAAATTTGGGATAATTGGTTAGGGAGGAACAGATAACCATGTAATTGTACAATGCCTTTCATCAGTCTAAGCCTCAGTTTTCCCATCTGCAAAATGTGGATAGGAACACCTTTCAAAGGTGAACCTGGGAGTGAATGTGCTCGTACAAATAGCAGGTACATAAGCCCATTGGGTTTAAGAGGTTAAAACTGTTCAACTCAGAGGCTGGGAGCACAGATGGGCACCCTGAGATTCTCAACACCTTAAGTACCTACCCCCTTTCACCATATGCAATCAGTGGTTCAGCTAGCTCCCACAGCCAAAAAGGACCCCCCAAAATGTACACATCCTGCCATCATCAATCTCTCTTTCTATGCCAATGAAAGAATTTCCAGAAAGCAAGATTGCCAACAGCAGAAATAAATCACAACTGGGCAGCGGAGATGAAAATAGCCAAAGAGAAACAGTGTAGCAAAAATCTCTCCCCTTCCCATCCCTCCTCCAAACCAATACCAATCCGATTATTCAGCCGCCACTATGAATAATGAAGCAGCCACATGGCATCCCTGAAGGCCAAGGAGGAAAGGAGACGGAAACCAGCCAGCCTGAGAAGCACAAAAAAGAAAGCCAAGAGGGGTACCCCTCCCTAGGACTGAGGGAAGGAAAAACAAGGACCATCCTCGTGGTCATCGGCATAACACTTTGTTACGTGATGCTCTTACATCCATTATTGAAAACACAGAGTCTTAACCACTGGACCACCAGGGAAGTCCCACTTACATCCATTATTGCATGCGACCCACTGAGAAAGCCCAAGAAGTTGACTGAGATGATGTCATCCATCCCCATTGAAAACACACAGGGTGTGATGCTCAGAAAAGAATTCAGGTGTAATGGAAAGAGCACCCCGTTTGGAGGGAGAAGGGGATGTGCTTGTTTGTTTTTAATTGTTTGTTTGTTTCTGGCTGTGCTGGTCTTCTTTGCTGCAGGGATTTTTCTCTAGTTGCGGAGAGTTGGGCTCAGTGTGCAGGCTTCTCATTACGGTGGCTTCTCTGCTTGCGCAGCACAGGCTCTAGGCTCACTGGCTTCAGCAGCTGCAGAGTGCACGTTTTGTAGTTGTGGCTTATTGGCCCGCAGCATGTGGGTTCTTCCTATGCCAGGGATCAAACCTGTGTCCCCTGCATTGGCAGGTGGATTCCCAGCCATCAGACCACCAGGGAAGTTCTGAAAATATATTTTTGAACATAGGTCCAGTGGGACTCTTGCCTGCTATATCCTTGCACCTGGAATAGTGTTTGGTACCTGAGAGATGTTCAGTAAATAATTGTGGAATGAATAAATTGGCCTGTTGGAGAAGGTTTCTTACAGGAGATGAAAGCTGAGGTTTAAAGGATGAGTAAGACACAAATAAAGAAAAGAGGGTTAGGGATCTAGGAAGAGGGTAGCCCCAGTGCTTCTTGCCTCCTGGTATTCACATCATGTAGAGCCTTCTCCCACATCAAATAGGGCCAACCTGCTTCAAGACAAGAATATGGCAGAAAGGATGGACCGACCATGTCTTCCAAGGGTAGGTCATAAGGTAGCTTCTACCTCGCTCCCTCTTGAATCCCTCACCCAGAAGGAAGCTGCCGATTGTCATAAACATGAACAAGCAACCCATAAAGAGTCTCAAATGGAGGGAAACTGAGGTCCCTCCAACCAACAACCAATGCCAATTTATCATTTGTTTGAATGAGCCATTTTGTAATTGGATCCTACTGCCCCAGTCAAGCCTTCCGATGATTGCAGCCTCAGCAGACATGGTAGCTGCAACTTCAAGGGATCATTTTTTTTTTAAATATTTATTTGGCTGCCTTGGGTCTTCGTTGTGTAATGCAGTATCTGTCGTTGTGGCAGAGACTTTATAGTTGTGGCGTATGGGCTCAGTAGTTGTGGCAGCAATAGCTAACTGATACAGTGCTCACTATTGAAGTGGGAGGGGTCGGGGGGGAAGAATTGACCTTTATCTATGTGGGAAAGAGAAGCATGAGCTAATGACCATGGGCTTAGCAAAGACCAAATCATGGAAAACCTTGCTAGGCACATGGAGGGATCGAAATTGCCATGAAAATGTAGAGAAGAATTTTTGGTAGGGGAGTAACCTGACCTAGATTTATACTCTCAAGATCCCTGTGGCTGGTATTCTGAGAACAGAGAGGAGAGAAGCAGGAGAAACCAGGAAACCATACGGGAACCAACTCCATCACTTACTGGCTGCATGACCTTGAGCAAGTTTATCTCAAAACCTCAGTCTCTTCATCCAAATGGGTGTCATGGTCTCAGACTTGCTAGCAAAGATATTGATGATATATATCAAGTGCTTCCCGGGGTGCCCGGCTTGCATTACATGTTTCTGCAAATCTTAATTCATCCCCGCCCCTCCTGCAAAAACCAGTTCCATCAGGTACCCCTAGAGTATAGAATTTGCATTCTAGTCCTATACACTGACAGATTACAGAACAGTCAACGAGATCAGCCATCACCACCATGCTGGGTGCCTTCCGAGTGCCTGGCACTGTGCCAACCTCTCTCCTGGGCTATCTCACCCGTCCTCTCCATCATGCTCTGAGGCCAGTAATTACTATCACAGCGTTAACCTCAGAGCCTCTGTGCTCTCAGATTCCCATGACGTCACATCACAGAGCGGGTCTCAGCTGTCACTTCCAGTCCCGTAGCCAAGAGGCCACAGATACACGGGCTGCCCGAGAGACAGCAAGCACTGGAGGAAATCTGGGTCTAAGATACAGAATTCCACTCCTTGAATGGACCCTGGACAAAGAAGACCCTGCCTCCATGACCTGCCTGAGCTGGAGCTTATCACGTCCTCACTCTGATGTCCCCAGCTGGACTTACCTGTCCTGCCAAAGACAGTGGAGCACAGTGGTTAAGAGTGCTTGCTAGAGTGGAGGACTGGAGGGGAGTTGTATTGATACAATCTCTCAATGCCTCATTTTCCCCATCTGTAAAACGGGGATAAAGGCCACACACCCCTTTTTAGGGCTATCCTACAGAAGAAGTTGTCTGTATTTTTGAGATACTTGGACCCTGTCTGTTTCCATTGTTTCCCCATCTATTTGCCATAAAGTGATGGGACCAGATGCCATGATCTGAGTTTTCTGAATGTTGAGTTTTAAGCCAACTTTTTCACTCTCCTCTTTAACTTTCATCAAGTCTCTTTAGTTCTCCTTTGCTTTCTGCCATAAGGGTGGTATCATCTGCATATCTGAGGTTATTGATATCTCTCCCAGAAACAGTGAGAGACTTCATTTTTGAGGATCCAAAATCAATGCAGATGGTTACTGCAGCCATGAAATTAAAAGATGTTTGCTCCGTGGAAGAAAAACTAGGAGCAACCTAGACAGCATATTTAAAAGTAGAGACACTACTTTGCCAACAAAAGTCTGTCTAGTCAAAGCTATGGTTTTTCCAGGAGTCATGTATGGATGTGACAGTTGGACTATAAACAAAGCTGAGAGCCGAAGAATTGATGCTTTCGGACTGTGGTGTTGGAGAAGACTCTTGAGAGTCCTTTGGACTGCAAGGAGATCCAGTCAGTCCTTCCTAAAGGAAATCAGTCCTGAATATTCATTGGAAGGACTGATGCTAAAGCTGAAGCTCCAATACTTGGGCCACCTGATGCAAAGAACTGACTCATTGGAAAAGATCCTGATGCTGGGAAAGAGGGAGAGCAGGAGGAGAAGGGAGTGACGGAAGACGAGATGGTTGGATGGCATTACTGACTCGACGGACATGAGTTTGAGTAAGCTTCAGGAGTTGGTGATGGACAGAGAAGACCGCCGTGCTGTAGTCCACGAGGTCGCAAAGAGTCGGACACGACTGAGCGACTGAACTGAACTGGACCCTGACAGCCACTGCTCTGTGGGTAAGCTGGCTGACTCTTCCATTGCGAAATCTTCGGTGGAACACAGATTAACCTGGTGGGGAGGAAAGGAAGGCACTCAGAAGAAAGTGAGCTTCTTTTTATTTTTTTAAATGCATTTTTAAATTGAAGTATGCTTAATTTACAATGTTATAATAGTTTCAAGTGATTCACTTATACATATATTTATTGGGTTGATCAAAGAGTTCACTTGAGTACATGGGGGGAGGAGAGGGTAGGACGAAAGGAGAGAGAAGCATGAAAACATATATGTTACCATATGTAAAACAGACAGCCAGTGGGAATTTGCTGTACGACGCAAAGGAGCTCAACCCAGTGCTGTGTGAAAACCTTGAGGGGTGGGAGCGAAGTTCAAGAGGAAGGGGACATTCGTGTACTTATGGCTGATATATGTCGATGTATGGCAGAAACCAACACAACATTGTGAAGTAATCATTCTTCAATGAAAAATAAATAGTTTTTTTAAAAAAAGATATCGAGGATAGTTCCCTGTGCTATACAGGAGGTCACTGTTGTTTACCTATTTTACATACACCAATGTGTATATGTTAATCCCAAACTCCCAGTTTATCTCTGCTCCAAAAGCGAACTGCCATGTGGCAGGAAAGACAGGTTGGGTATGCGCTGTACCCAAGTGTAGGACAAGAAAGCAGTTTGCAAGCCCAGAAAAACTGCATGTGAGACAGTCAAGAGAGACCCAGTTCTCGACCCGAGAGAGCTCCTAGCTGGCTTTCTTCTTCCGCATGCCATTTGCTTGCATGCTCGCTTCTTGTGTTCACGGAGTGACACTACATTTTTGCCACAGCCAGGAGGACATGCGTGTACCTTTGTTCCCCACTGGGAATGCCGGCCAGGCTTCGAATGAAGTCTTCGTTGTTCCAGATCACAAAGCGTTGATTATCAGCAATCTGAACCATAAGAGGTTCAGCCTTTTATTAGCTATAAAAAAATAATAATAATTCTAGGACCTACTATATAGCATAGGGAACTGTCCTCAAAATTTTGTAATAACCTACAAGGGGAAAGAATCTGAAAAAAAAATAGATATATATGTATATATAACTGGATCACTTTGCTGTACACCTGAAACTAACCCAATACTGTAAATCAACTATACTTCAATAAAATTTATTAATTTTTAAAAGAATTTCAAAAAAAGAAAATAATAATAATTTGTTGCTTTCAAATTGTGGTGCTGGAGAAGACTCTTGAAAGCCCCTTGAAGTGCAAGGAGATCAAACCAGTCAATCCTAAAGGATATCCACCCTGAATACTCATTGGAAGGACTGGTGCTGAAGCTGAAGCTCCAATACTTGGGCCACCTGATGTGAAGAGCTGATTGTTTGGACCCTGATGCTGGGAAAGATTGAAGGCAGAAGGAGAAGGGGGTGGCAGAGGATGAGATGGTTGGATGGCATCACTGACTCACTCGATGGACATGAACTTGAGCAAACTCTGCAAGATAGTGGAGGACAGGGAAACCTGGCATGCTGCAGTCCACGGGGTGGTGAAGAGTCAGACACGACAGAGCTACTGAAGAAGAACAACAACAAAGACATTGTTATAGGCTCAGTCAGGTGTTCCCCCACCACCAATTTCCTATGTTGAAACCCTAACTCCTAAGACCTCAGAATATGACTGTGCTTGGAGACAAGGTGTTTCAAGAGGTGATTAAATTAAATGAGGTCTTCAGGGCAGATGCTAATCCATACGGATGGTGTTCTTAGAAAAGAGTTAAGGTCACCAGGGCACCTGGGCTTAGAAGGACCTGGGCTTAGAAGGTGAGAAGGCAGACACCTGGAAGCCAAGGAGAAAAGCCTCAGGAAACTGAGCTAGGCACACCTTGATCTTGAACTTCCAGCTTCTAGGACTATGAGAGAATAAGCCTCTTGATTAAGCCACCCAGGTTGTGGTATTTTGTTATGATAGCCCAAGCACACTAGCTATTATAACACAACACACTTTTTTTTTTGGTTGCATCCTGTGGCTTGGGGGGATCTCAGTTCCCAGACCAGGGAGCAAACCCAGGGCACTGCAGTGAAAACCCAGAGTCCTAACCACTAGACCACCAGGGAGCTCCCCTTTTTAATCTCATTTTCAACTTCCATTTCATGAATACAATTTTTAAAAATACACTATTCCAGAAAGATGGCCACAGTTCCGAGGAGTGATTCGTAAGTCTGCATTCCATGCAGGTCATTCAAGCCCCACTTCCTATTTCAGGTGGTCCTGCTCACCCCCTGGTCCCTCCAGCACTCAATACGTGGAGTATTGGCCCATCTCAAATAGGAAGAGGACACCCAGGAAGCATCTTTAGTCACATGGAACATATGGAAGGTGGCATGGTGTTGGCAACTGTCTTGTCACAGGCATGTTCAAATCCAAAGAGCAGGGTCCCAGCTTCCCGTGGCTTCACCTGTCTTCCCCCAGCGCATAGTAGGTGGTCAGTAAAGGGTTTACCGCAGCTCAGCCGGACCTGGGCTTCCATCTCAGTCCTGCCATTTCCTAGGTGGGTGGCCTTGGGCAAGTTCAATCTCTAAGCCTCTGTTTCTCGGTTGGCCCAGAAGCATGGAAATATCTACCTCCCAAAGCTTTGTGAAAGATAGAAACTGAATATATCCAGACCTCATCGCAGTGCACAGCATGCTGGAAAAGATCTGATGATTTGTGAATTCTGTTACTTTTTATTTTGTGCTTTTCCAACTTGGTGAAAGAGTATCCCTGATAGGGCTTCTCTGTTGTTTTCCCTGATACACACTGTCCTCTATGATGAAGAAGAAGGAAAAGGAGAAGATAAAAAAGAAAAAGAACTACCAACCTCTATGTGCTTAACAGGCACTCGGCATTGTTCAAAGTGTTATCCACGGAGATTCCTATTCAATGCTCCTTCTAACCCATTTTACAGATGAGAAGGCTGAGACCCAGAGACATCATTGACATCCTTGAAGTCACACAGCTGGGAAACAACACAGTCAACAGATTAAGCCAATAAACACTACCTTTAAAATAAGACTCCCCTTAAAGGGGGACTGGAGAGTGGCTGGAAGACACACACTCCAAATTCCTCTCCAAGTGCAACAGAGACACACTTGAACCTATCTGGGTGCTGACAGGTGGAGAGAGTGTTTTGTGCAGGGCTTGGTGAGCATGCAACCGTTCCAGGAAATTCCCAGCACACCTCCTGAAAGGCACCCAAGAGTCCCCTTTCTTTGAAGAAAACACCCTCTAGGTCACTGAATGTGTTCCCATTTGGAGGGTGAAAGAGGACCAGGGTGGGATCAGGTCTGTGCTGCTTATGCTATGCCCCTGCCCCATCTACACGCACAGATCCACGTTCCATTTTCTCTGCTCTGCCCGATACCCAGGGAGGTCCCCTGCAGATACAGCTCCAGCTCCTTGCCCTGTGCCTTCTGGGCAGCGCTGGTAGAGATAGGAGGGAGGGTGGGTTAAGAGGTCCTGTCTGGGTATCTACCCTTTCTTGAAAGTGACCCGCTGTGACCGGAGCTCCTGCTGGAAAGCCTAGCTCCATGGTTCTAGCCCTCATTGGCTCCGTCTACCTCCCCCTGGCCCCTGCAGCCCTAAGGGTGGTGACAGCTCCCACTGTGGCCAGCCCCTGAGAACCTCAGCATCCTTTTGTGTTTCTTTAACCTTGCTCACCATCCCCCCGCCTCCCGTAAATAGGCCGTGTATTGAACGCCTCCTGGTTGAATTGTCTGGGATGAGCCGTTTCCAATGAAGACCTTGCCTGATCTGAAATCAGGGTGGAACTCAATGGAAGAGATCTTGGTTTCCGGTTGTCTCTCCAAAGCCAGTTTCAGGTGAAGCTAAAGGAGAAGTCAAAAGATCTTCCGTGGCTTCAGGCACCACCTCCCTCCTGCTCTCTTCAGACAAGCTCAGGCCAGCGTAGAAAGAAAAGTTAGAAAGTTAAGTCGCTCAGTCGTGTCTGACTCTTTGCAACCCCATGCACTTTAGCCTGCCAGGCTCCTCAGTCCATGGAATTTTCCAGGCAAGGATACTGGAGTGGGTTGCTGGTTCCTTCTCCAGGGGATCTTCCCAACCCAGGGAGAGAACGGACTAAATATGGTCATTGTATCTATTACAGAAGGACCTTAGATCAAATCCTGCCTGTCACAGCCTGGCTAGGAAGCCTCAGACATGCCACTTAACTTCCCAGAGCCTCAATTTGTTCATCTGTACAATGGGAATAGGGGCTTCCCCACTGGCTCAGCAGCAAAGAATCCACCTGCAATGTGTGAGACACAGGTTCAATCCCTGAGGATCCCCCAGAGAAGGAAATGGCTACCCACTCCATTCTTGCCTGGGAAATCTATGGACAGAGGAGCCTGGAAGGCTACATGCCCATGGGGTCAGAAACAATTTACCGACTAAACCAGCACCACAATGGGAATGACGTCCACCTCATAGGATTGTTGGGTGGACAGGATAGCAGATGGAAAGCAAATCACATCATACACAGTACCAAGGTAGGTATGTGGAAAATTCTTGGTCTCTTTCTCATCCTCTTTCTCCAATTTCCCTCTTCCTTTACCTAAATTCCTCTCCTTTACCCAATCAGTAAGGAAGCAAGAAAAAAAAAAATCATATCAACACACTAGGATTGCATCACGGTTGAAGAACAACTTACAGGGTTGCTTGCTGTTCTATGCTTTCAGGCAAGTTGAAACTCAGAGGTGAAAGGACACAGCTTACAGTTGTCTCCAGCAACTGAATCAAGAGCAGGAGGCATCAGCGTTTAGATCAAACAGCCAGAAGAATCAGGTTTTTTAGAAACCAGAAAAACCTCTATTACCCAAACCTCTATTAACCATTCTGATCAGTTACTCATAGCTTTGAAACAAACCACCAGAAATGTAATAGCTTCAAAGGACCATGGCATATTATTTTCGGTGGGTGGGCTGGGGATGAAGAGTCTGAGAGGGTGAGGTCCCCCAAGACAGCCTCCTCCATATATCTGGAGCTTGGCAGCAACAGCTAGAAGCTGTCGCCTTCACAGGTGCTCTCAAAAGTCTCGCGGGAACTTCTTTCCGTGGCGGCTGGGCCACAACAGGGTGAGAACAAAACTCTTGGAAGGCCCACCCTCAGATGTGTGCAGGCATCATGTTTGCCGCATGCTATTGGTCAAACCAGGTCACGGGATCAGCCCAGATCCGAGGGGAGGGCAAACAGTTCCTACCCAGTGCAAAGGACTCTGGGAGGAATTTTTGCAAGCAACTTTGAAACCCACCGGTTCCTCTTCTGGTCCTCCACCCAGGCTGGCATCCCAACTTTGCTGTCCTTCACTGGTCACTTCAGTTCACGGAAAAGTCTCATCTCAGATTTATGAACCTCTGAAGGCCTTGAGGAATTCATTACTATAGTTCAAATGATGAACAATGGGCAACACGGCAGTTCAGCCTACAGTCTAACCTACATCCACCCTCATTATTACACAACAAACTTGCTATTTCTTCATAACTCAGGGAGGTTAAACTTCCAAGCAAAGGGGCATTTGAGTCAGGAACCATACAGCTCATGGCACCCAGCTCTCTGCTTTTACAGATCAGGAAACCGCGGCCCAGAAAGGTTGAGTGACTTCCCCCAGATCACACAGAGAAAAAAAGAAATAGAACTCAAACCCCAGTGTCTGATCTCTTTCTCTCCTCCCTTGGGACTCAAGGAATCACAGTTCTAATTTTGCTCCTCCCATGGGGAGCCTCAGTTTCCCCCTTCTGGCTGGTGAAGTCAGTCCTTGCCTCTCCCCACACCTTTGTCCCAGGTGTGCTATGAACTCTAATGAGTTAACATGTCTCTCAGAGCCTACAGAACCTCGCAGGAGATATAATTACAGAGAATTAGCCTCCACGGTCTTCTGGGAAGGATTTCGGCGGGGAGTAGGTAAATAAATTATATCCTGTGGTTCTCCCTTCCCACGGGCTGATTAACTCTTCAGCAGAGTGTTCCCCACAGGGTGAGGTGATGGAGCCCCTTTGCCAGCCCAGTATCCCACAAGTTGGAGCTCCCTTCTGGCTCTAAGAATTCCCTGGGTGGCACTCAGCCTAAACACACACCTCTTCTCAGATCTGATTCTTCTCTGGGTTAATCCAGACCCCTTATTGGAAGCCCTCGTGGGTCTCTCCCAGCTCCAACCCCAGGTGAGCAGGATTCTAAGAGTTAACCATCCTCTGCAGAATTTCTGGGTAAATACCATCCAGGCTGCCAGATTTATTACTTTTTAATGTCTCCCGTGTGGTTCCATTAGCCCTTCCTTTTGATACTTCTATCTTTTCCATCTGACTTCTCCCCACCCATACTCCATAAACCCAGGTTATGGATTTTCCCAATAACTTCTGCTCTGAGGTCTGGGCATAAAAATATCACTGGGCTCCCCAACACTCCATACCCCTCTCTCCACCCCAGCATCCAAATATTTACTAAGATCCCCCTTATCTTTTCCCAAGCATCTCACTGTTTCTCTCATTTTATCCCACAACCTGCCAACCTCTCCTGTCCCACTTCTTAGAACTTTCCAGCAGAGCTCTGACACTGGTGAAATCGACCTCAGACCAGGTTGAGTCATCACTTCCTGTCCTGAGCCCCCCCTTTTTTTTTTGCTTGTTTCGGTTTAACCAGTGCATTCCCTGAGCTTCTGTCCCTAACTGAGTTCCCACTGGTGCCTCTGCTGGCTACCATGCTCCATTGTGTAAAACCTTCTGTGGTTTGCTTTGACTCAGGAGGACACTGTCCTAACTGCTAAGCCCAGCGATCCACAGGCTGTTGTGGGATTGTTGCACACTTGGATAAGTTACTCAACCTCTCTGTGCCTTAGTTTCCTGATCTGTAAAATGGGTAGATGACAGGACCAACTTCCTTGATGGTGGAAGTGGATGATTAAACAATTTGCTATCCTCTAAAATTCTTCATGCCCCAATCCATCTTTCTGTCTTTAATATCTCCCTTCCCCTCCAATCTGATGTGGGGACTTTGACTCACCTACATGGTCCAGTTCAAAAGTCTCCTTCAAGCAAAGCATTCCACTATGGCCCCAGAGTTCATCATTTTCTCCTTCAGATCTCCACAGCTTTTCATGTTCTGACACTAGAATCTTTGGGACTCAGCCTAAGGATCACTCACTCTAGAATATTCCCTGACATTGTGTGGCAGACTCTCAGGGGCTAGCATGCACCTGAATGAAAGTGAAAGTGAAAGTCACCCAGTCGTGTCCAGCTCTTTGTGACCCCATGGACTATACAGTCCATGGAATTCTCCAGGCCAGAATACTGGAGTGGGTAGCCTTTCCCTTCTTCAGAGGATCTTCCCAACCCAGGGGTCAAACCCAGATCTCCTGCATTACAGGCAGATTCTTTACCAGCTAAGCCACAAGGGAAGCCCAAGAATACTGAAGTGGGTAGCCTACCCCTTCTCCAGGGTATCTTTCTGGCCCAGGAATTGAACCAGGGTCTCCTGCATTGCAGGTGGATTCTTTACCAACTGAGCTGTCAGAGAAACCCAGTACCTGAATGAATGAATGAATAAATGCAACCAATCCAATCTTATTTTCAGTCACTTTTGCTAATGTGCTATGTATAAATTTTTCTTTGTTTCATGTCTCCATTCTTTCCTTCTGTGCTGGTCTTTTAGACTGTATAAGCTGTTTGTCTTAAACTTATAATATTTTTAACCTGGAGAAATTGTGTTCAACTCCTTTATCCATTGATTTGAATGTATTGAGTACCTACTACATGCCTGGAAAGGCTCTGTGCTAGGAACTGGGGATACAGTGTGAATTAAAAAAAAAAAAAGTTTCCTGTGTGCTTGTAGAACTTTAGGGAAGAAGTCAGATAACAGTTGAGTGTTCCCATAAAGGTACAACTCTGATAAGTGCCGTGAAGGATATATAATAGAGGGTTTATACCTAACCTGCAGGGTCAGAAAAGGCTTCTCGAGAGAAGCTAGCTTTGAGTTAAGATCTGAAGGATAAGCAGGAGTTACTCAAGTGATAAGGAAGGGAACACCAGGGGCCTGTAGCCAAGGAAGTCTGGCAAGGAGGACTGCTGTGTATCTTGTATCAGTCAGCTACTGCTGTAAAACAAGCAACCACATAAATCTCACTGGCATCACTAACAAGCCTTGGCTTTTCATGGTTTTCAGGTTGGCTGATCTTAACTAGGCTCAGCTAGGCTTCTCAGCTTCAAGCTGCCCGTCCGACAGGGCTTAGCTCCCAAACCCAGGTTGGGGTCCAGGCAGATCCATCCATGTTTGTTCAGTCTGAGTGCAGTCAGCCTGAAGGAGCAGAAGCTGAAAGTTCTTCAGGCAGTGGTAACTGACACACAAGAGGACAAGTGGAACCATTGCCCACTGTCAATTCTGCCCACTTTTTTTTTTTTTTTTATTGGACAGGGCAGGTCACATGAGCATTCCGAAAGCTCAAGGTCTAGGAAGAAACTTTATTCTTGAAGGAAACCACCAAGATACAAGCAAAGAGCATGTATATAGGAGTGTGGAGGTTTCTGGTTCAATAATCAATCTACACAAGGCAACAGCAGGAAAAAAAATCACTGAGAACTTGAGATAAATTGAGCCAGAGATGACCTTGAGGGTCTATTGAAAATATTTGGTCTTTCTCATAAGAATAATGGAAAGCTATTGGAAATACATATAGCTTGATGGTGAATAATGAGACATTTTGGATCCTGAAGTCATCCTCTGGCTGCTATAAGGAAGCAGATTGGACAAAGGGATGAAATGCTAAAAATTCCATATGCCCTATAGCTTTTGATCCTGTGTGTGTGTGAATGTGTGGGTGTGTTTATGCCACCACATTTACATACCCAGTTCTTCTTGGAGAAGGTGGTAACCTAGGATTTATCATTCCACACATCTGAAGAACAGCTTATCTGTACATTGACTAGTACAACAATTCTTTTTTTGGCTGCATCAGGTCTTAGTTGTAGCACATGGGATCTTTTAGCATGCAAACTCTTAGTTGGGACATGTGAGATCTAGTTCCTTGACCAGGGATTGAACCTGGGCCTCCTTCATTGGGAGCATGGAGTTTCAGCCCCTGGACCACCAGGGAAGTTCCATAACTGGTACAACAATTCTATGGCTCCATCTCACAAGCTCCCCGAGCGTCACACTTTTACAGCATGGAGGGCAGGAAGCTTTCCACTTGTCTTAACAAGTGTAAATTCATCTCACTCCCAAGGGGTGTGTCTCTTATTGTAATTGCTGTCATAACAATACCAGTTTCCAAACATTCTGTATCTTAAATTTGTTGAAGATTTTATCCACAGGCCCCAGTAAACAGGGCAGGAAGCTTCAGCCCCCTTTGATAGATGCTGAGGGTTGGGGAGGTTGTCTGGCTGACTTGTTCACAATATCGGGAATGGATGAATTGGAAGCCGGTTTGCAGTCAAAACCCACGGCCTGCTTTTCAGCCAGTTCCTGTCTGACCTGGTGATGATATTCCCATCAGTAAGTCCAGCCAATGCTGTTTTGCTAGGACTGTTTGACCAGGTGGGGCAGTGACTGCTCTAAAAGGTGGGTTCATCCAAACACCTACAAACATTCCTGAAAGTCCCTGGCTTCCCTCAGTCAAGGGAAACATCCATCTTAAGGGTAATCAGCCAGAAAAACCTGTTTGCCAGCAATATTTCTCCATTTTTCACAAAGACACAGAAAGAGAGGGGGCCATGTGATTTGAACAGCCGTCAGCCCGAGTGGCAGGGAATACAATCTTGACTTTCTTCCGTCACTACGGGACCACACTTCAGACTCAATGGCTTAAGTCCTCACTAGGCCACCATGGGGGAGGGATACGGAGGGGGCGAGTAAAGATCACGCACTGCCGAACACGGGGAATCAAGCAGGCACAGCAGGATCTCGACTTGGCCAGGCTGGGGTGAAAACTCAAGCCGTTTCTCTCTTGTCAGCCTTTTTGAATGAGAGGGCAAGATTTACAGCTTGCATCAGCGGGCGGCGTTTTACAGCCATCGCAAATGGATTTGAGACAGCGCAACAGTAGACTGTTGACCACGGAGGGACTGTTGTGACTCGTTTTAAGACCTGTCCAGCATCACAGGCACAATAAAGCCGCTTCTGGTCAGTGAAGAGCACAAAGATTCAACTGGAACCTTCAGGGGCCAGCACTCTTAAACACGTAGCCAAATTGCTGAGGGTTTCAATATGTAAATGTTTTCAGTACACTTGCTCAGCCTGGCAGTTTCTGTCCATTTAGCAAGATCTCTTGCAGTGTAGGCAGAAGTCTTGAGGTCCAGCTGATGGGGGACTGCATTTATTATTGATAAAAGTAAACGAAAAATGGCTTGTGTCTGGGTAACACCTGGCCCAACAGGTTTACTGTTTACATAGTGGATATTTGTGATTTACCTCTAGCTGCACACGTTACCATTTCCCTGCGGATCACCCATTTTCGTCTAATTCACTCTCTCTTTTTTGATAAGGATGATTCCTTCTGTGTTGAATGAAATACAAATTATTAAAAGAAAACATTCCACTATACTAATGTATTTAAAAAGCGACCCTGAAAAAAAGATATTCTGGCATGAATAATATATTTTAAAAAATAGACAACAGTGATACATCAGTGAAAATTATGCATACACTAGTATATATAGATACACATGTGTATTAATCACTTGGATACACATTGTTACCATGGTGACTTATGAAGAGGGGAAACAGAGTTATGAAGAGAATTATGGGAAAGAATATTACTTTTCACTCTCCCGTTTTGTACCGCCTAGATTTGATATGCTGTACATATACACAAAAGGCTTCTCAGGTGGCTCAATGATAAAGAATCTGCCTGCCAATGCAGGAGATGCAGGATACGTGGGTTTGATCCCTGGTTTGGGAAGATCCCCTGGAAAAAGAAATGGCAACCCACGTCAGTATTCTTGCCTGGAGAATCCCATGGACAGAGGAGCCTGGCAGGCTGTAGTCCATTGGGTCACAAAGAGCCGGACACAACTAAGCATGCACACCCACTCAAAAGAAAACAATACTTTTATTTCTTCTAAGAATATGTATGGGGGGGACAAAGGAAAGTGATTATTATTAGAGTTTGTTACTAAGTTTTTCTCTAGATTTCATATTTATCCCATAAACATATTTTAAATTTTTTATCAGGAAAAACAAACAAACAAACAAAAAACCATGTGCCCCTTTGTAACTAATACATCCATAGATGACACAGTTCCAAATAGTTTACAGTTGAAAGTAGATTCACCTCCAGTTCTGGTTTCCAAGTTCAATTCTGCATAGGAAACCAGTGTCTTTGGGTAAATATTTATGTGAAAATAACAGTGTTCTTGTTTTTATTTTCAGAACATGGGTATGGAGTGTCAACTTGGGAAATATGGTGATTTGACGTACATTTGAAAAGGGGTATTTGTGTGTGGGGAGGTGGGGGTGAGACTCTAAATACTTAAAGGTAGTTCAGGCCTGGAGCTCTGCACACGTGGGGCAGCCCGGCCCTCACCACTGATACACCTCCAGGCTCACCTCTGCAGGGGACCAACCTGGACCCCAGGACCAAGACCAGCTGAGCTGGTTGCTGGAGAACGGAGGGTGGGTGCAAGGGCTTCCTTCATAGCTCAATGCTAGAGAATTCACCTGCAATGCAGGAGACCCCAGTTTGATTCCTGGGTCGGGAAGATCCCCTGGAGAAGGGATAGGCTACCCACTCCTGTATTCTTGGACTCCCTTGGTGGCTCAGCTGATAAATAATCTGCCTGCAATGCGGGAGACCTGGGTTCAATCCCTGGGTTGGGAAGGTTCCCTGGAGAAGGGAAAGGCTACCCACTGCAGTATTCTGGCCTGGAGAATCCCATGGACTGTATGTATAGTCCATGGGATCTCAAAGAGTCGGACACAGCTGATCGACTTTCACTTGTGGCGGTGAGAAGATTTGCCTGGAAGGGAACCCCAGAATAGGGAACAGCCCCCACTGTCTTCCTTCCATTTTTTTTTTCTTCCCCCTCTATAAACAAGTGATTAATGCCTTGCAAAAAATCCCAGACACACCTTCCCTGCTACAAGCGAACCCCTGCCAGATTCCCCAGCCTTAATTCTGCTGTTAACACTCGTCAGGGGGAGGGGTAAAGAGTAAATCCCCTCCTTCAAGAAGCAGACCTGGGGGCAATGTGGTTTGTTTAAAGTCTCCCGTGTGCTCTGATGGCGTGAGGACTTTGACATGAAAAATAAAAGCAGAAACAATGTACTTTTCCCTAAAGCAGCTTCCAGTTTGTAAACCCTCTCTGCTCAGGATTCTCCCAAACCGACCTTCCCTTCTCCCAGCACTGGTGAAAAGTAGGGGGCAATGGGTGGCGGGGGTAGGGGAGAAGGTCCCATGGATTGATCAACATTTTCAGAGAGCTTCATAGGCTCCTTTTTCATTTTGTTTGCAAGAGGCAAACTGAATTTCCTGACTGAATGCAGAAATAAATTCCTTACACCTGAAACGAACACAGCATTGTAAATCAACCGTATTCCAATAAAATTTTTAAAAGGGGAAGAAAAGAAATTCCCAACAAAGTTGCCCACAGCCCCCAGGTTAGGAATGGACTGACCACCGACTGCAGGAAGAAATTCTAGGCACATTTGTTTTCAAAGGTTATCTCTTTTAATTTCCAGTTGAGTGCAGTTCAGTGATATATCATACATCAAATTCAGTCAAAGAGGTTTATCATTGAAAAGCGTGAAAATGTAGATAGTGGACGATGTCTGCTCAAACCTTAGCGTTTAGTGATGTGGCAGACTCTTGAGAAATTTGGGAGTATTTCACATAATGAAGATGAAATGAAAGAAATGAAATATCACTGTTGTGCAAACCCTTAAAGAAATTATGGATCCATGCTGAAAATGGTCTTCAGCGGCTGCTCACAAACCAAGAAGAAAGACAGGCAATTTTGTGAGTCTTTTGGTAGAAGTACACACCACCAGCAGCCCCCTGGCGGTCCAGCAGTTAGGGCTCTGCCCGTCCACGGAAGAGGGCACAGTTCAATCCCTGGTCAGGGAGATCCTGCAAGCCACACATCATGGCCAAAAATAAATAAATAGTAAAAGCAGAAGTACAGACTGTCATCCATGAAGCAGATTTGCAAAAAGATTCAGCTCTGAAGCTCACCAAACATCTCTTTCTACCCACTAGTCTATAGGAAATACAGAGGACAGAGAAATGTAACAAATGATACTATGCGTGGACAAATGGTAGGAGCCAGAATGATTCCATTATTTCCATTTACAATTTGTTTCAGGGGAAAAAATGGGAAGTGGATGTAAGAGATATAAAATCAAAATCAGTGTAGACCCAACTGGACCCAACAGCAACAATGCAACTGCAATAAAATAAGGAGAATGGAGACGGTTGGGGAACACTGAGTACTAACAGGTTCTTTCACAAAATAACCCAGTGATTGTTTATGGGGTCCGTGTGTGATAACAGCCTTGTGGCTGTTTTTAAAATTTCTTTATTCTTGTCTTTTGGAGCTGCATACTGAAGTATTTAGAAATGAAATGATAGAGTGTCTGCATTTGCATGAAAACAATCCAGGGAGGGTATATCAATGAAACAAGACGGGCCATGAGTTGATCATTATTGAACTGGCGGTGGGTATTTGGGAGTTCCTGCTGCAGTCGCTCTATTCTTTTATGTTGGAAATTTTTCATTAAAAGTGTTTGGATGCATGTGTATGGGATCTAGAAAGATGGTTCTGATGAACCTATCTGTAGGGCAGCAAAGGAAACACAGACATAGGGGACAGACTTCTGGACACAGCGAGGGAAGGAGAAGGCGGGACAAGCTGAGAGAGTAGCGTGGAAACATACACGTTACCGTATATAAAATAGACAGCCAGTGGGAATTTGCTATATGACGCAGGAAGCTCAAACCCGGTGCTCTGTGACAAGCTAGCGAGGTGAGATGGGGTGGGAGATGGGAGGGAGGTTCCCGAGGTGGGGGATATGTGTATCCCTGTGGTGGGCTGCAGTCCATGGGGTTGCTAAGAGTCGGGCATGACTGAGCGACTTCCCTTTCACTTTTCACTTTCATGCATTGGAGAAGGAAATGGCAACCCACTCCAGTGTTCTTGCCTGGAGAATCCCAGGGACGGGGGAGCCTGGTGGGCTGCTGTCTATGGGGTCACACAGAGTCGGACACGACTGAAGCGACTTAGCAGCAGCAGTGACTGATTCACATTGCTATATGACAAAAACCAGCACAATACTGTAAAGCAATTATCCTCCAATAAAAATTTTAAATTTGGATATAAGTTTAGAGATCACTAACTCAGACCACAAAAACAAGTAGATATTTGACCGCCTACTCTGGACCAAATGGTGCCAAGGATCAGGTTGGTTGAGAAAGAGTGAAGAAATCTAATATTTATTGCTTATCAATTCTGTGCCAAGTATTAGAATAAATTATCACTCTTGAGGGATCTTGTCTTTCTTGTTGATCAAGTGTGGGTGATTGATCTATTTGGCTCCATTTCACAGATAAGTAAACTGAGGCCCAGACCACCAAAGTGACTTGCCATATGATTCCAAGAGAAGAACAGGTGCTGATGAGCTAAGTCGTGTAGCCATTGGGTCTTTTTTTTCCTCTGTGACCTTGGACAATTACTTTTCTTGTCTGGGCCTCAGTTTCCCCAGTCTTAGAAGACAGAGCCAAGGATTCACAGGGTCAGTTTTACTCACTGGCCTTCTGCCGCTCCTCCATGACCTTCCTGTTTCTTCCTTCCCTCTGTCTTCCTGGGAATGTGTCTGAAGCAGCCTGAGATGGAAGAGAGAGCAATTGAGTCCTGGGTTCAAATTCTGACTCTGCAATAGGCAGGCCTTCATGAGTCACTTAACCTCTCCGAGCCTCACCTTCCCCAACAATAAAACAGGGATGAAAATAATAAAGACCTAGAATGATGGAGATGATGGATAGAGGGTGCCCAGCTCAGAATCCAGGATACACCAGGTGTTCAGGCAAAGCTGAGTCTCCCACACCTGTCTTCTCTCTCATACTTCCTTTAAAAATGAAGCCCTCGGGACTTTTCCTGGTGGTCCAGTGATTAGGACTCAGCTTCCGCTGCAGGGAGGCACGGATTTGATCCCTGTTCGGGGAACTAAGATCCTGTATGCCTCGTAGTGCAGCCAAAAAAAGAAAAGTAAATAAAAAGTAAAATGTGGTTGATTCACGTTGATATATGGAAGAAACCATCACAATATTGTAATTATCCTCCAATTAATAATAAAATAAAATTTTGAAAAAGAAGTAAAATATAATAAGGACTTTCCCTGGCAGTGGTTAAAACTCTGCACTTCCGGTGCAGGGCCATGTGTTCAATCCCTATTTGGGGAATTAAGATCCCATTTTCCACATGCTGCATGTCATGGCTAATTTTTTTTAAAAATAAATAACTAAAATTAAAATGAAACCCCCATCCCCCACTCACAACTCCTTTTTCTGATTTTTTGTTTTTCATTTGATTCCTCACTACCAAACATTTATTTTCCCTGTTTTTGTTTCTCATTATTCACTCTCCTGTTACAAGGTCCTCAGGGACAATTTTATGTGCTTGGCTGCTGCTATATCCTTAGCCTGAGACACATACATAGTGGACCCTTGGTAAATATTTGCTAACTGAAGGAATGAGTTGAATGAATGAATATTAGACCTGGTAATAGAACTTCAGGTAACACAAACCAAGAATAGAGCATAGGTCTTGCGCAGAGTAGCTGGTCCATAAATGCTTTTATTCTCCTTTTGCTGGGATCCCAGGATCTGCCGAGGTTACCTTGTTCAGTGTTAAGCTGCACTCAATTTTACGTGAGGGTGTTTTGACGGTTTCCAACATTCCGGTTTGTGGTTATCCCCTAAACAGGCCTCCAAGTGCCTGTCCCAGGAACTCCGAGTTCTTTAAACTGTATTTCGCCAAGGACGGTAACAAGTACGGACCTGGGGCCATTTGCAACGTCTCTTCCCTGATCACAGAGGTTTGACCAAGTGCTTTGTCTAAAGGCAGAAAATGCACCAGTCCTGTGTCTTAACATTTATGAAGGGGTTACCCGATGTTAAGGTCAGACCTGTCCACAAATCCTTTGGGGCAAAGTAGCTGTGCGGGTATCACAGTGTTGGTGGAGGGGGAAAGGCAGCGATCCGTTAAGCAGGTAGGAAAGCAGATGTTTTGGAGGTTACAGAGGTGCCCAGAACATCACCCCAGAGGCGGAGCGTGGGTGTGTTATGATGGGGACACTGATGGTGGCCTCTTTGGGGAGAAAATTCCCCTCTCTGAGACAAACCGTCCCAAGCCAGACCTCTCTCTCCCCTCTGGGCGTATTGAGAAATATTCCTTGAAATGTTGTTGATAATGCCTTTCCTTTCTGCCTGAGCTCGTGGTATCTGGCAATTGCATCAGCTCTCAAAGCTGGCCTGTTTCCCATGAGAACCTTCTTCTGTTCCTCACAGAGACCAAGAGCCCAATTTATTCCCTCTGCACTTCAGGGGTTCTTACCCTGGTGTCCTCCAATGAACTCTTCCAGGGGTGTCGCCAGAGAGAATTCCGGGATCTGTGAACTTGGACGACTTACTGAGATTAGTATTTTCTTCCATTGTGAATCCAGGTGACCACCCCCAGGAGGACTCACACTGGCTGTGACATGGAGGCCAATAGCATCACAGATATTTTCATAACTGTATTACAGGCATGAATGAGACCCCCAAATGTTCTTTTGTTCATCCTGATTTCAAATATACAGTATCAGATGCATGGCTAGATTGTCTGATTTAATGAATCTGGTACACATATATTACTATGCTTTTTTTTTTTTTGGATTCAGTGAGTCTTAGTTGCAGCACATGGGATCTTACGCAGTTTCTTTAATTGCAGCATGCAGGACCTTCAGTTGTGGCATGCAAACTCTTGGTTTCGGCATGTGGAATCGAATTCCCTGACCAGGGATCAAACCCAGAACCCCTGCACTGGAAGTGTGGAGTCTTAGCCACTGGACCGCCAGGGAAGTACCAATACTTTTAAATTTTTAATATTTCTTTTCTTCAAAATTGTTATCCCATCTCTTGTAAAAAGAAAAAAGAATTCTGAGGCAGAATCCACAGGCTTCACAAGATTGCCCGAGGAGTCCATGGCCCAGAAAGATGGTAAAGCCGTTAGTGGTGATGGAGAAAACGAAGGGCGGGCTTGAGCCATGATTCTGAGGCTCGTGGAACGGCAGACTCTAGAAACCAGAGCAGAAGACTGCTTTGGCTTTCGGTGCCATTAAAAGCACCAGGAGAGCACACAGGATAGTAATCTCCAAAATGTCAAGAGGGTACGAGGGAGGGTGCTGAAAGTGGCATTAAATGGGACTAAATCTCCCAGAAAAAGAACCAGTCCCCTTTCAATTCCTTTATTTTTTCAGCTGTGCCTTGTGGCATGCAAGATCCTAGTTTCCCCACCAGGGATCGAACCCATGCCCTCTGCAGTCGAAGTGAGAATTCTTAGCCATTGGATCAGCAGGGAAGTCCCTCCCCCTACCCCACTTCAGTTCTTTTTCGGACCTTCAGACTAAGTCCAGCCTCAAATGAGCACCCACCTACCTGTCTCGATCACCCTTCTAACAATTAGCCCTGCTCGGAGCCTTGTCATATTGCTTTCTTTCCACCACTCGCCACTTTCATTCTACTTCTGGGAAGTGAGACACAAGTTTGATTTATGGTACCCAGATAAAGGTTTCAATTTCAACAAGTTAGGTGTTTTGAAAAAGTCAGCAGACGGAGATTTCCCTGGCGGTCAGGTGGTTTCAGACTCTAAGCTTTCACGGCAGAGGGTTTGGGATCAATCCCTGGTTGGGGAACTGAGATTTCACCAGCTACATAGCATGGCCAAAAAAAAAAAAGTGAGAAGATGCCTGAAATATATGTTAAGGAAATCATTGTGAAAGTGAGACCAAGACACATAAATATGAAGATGCTCTCACATCTCCTTCCTCCACCCCTCCCAATTTTGCCAGTGAGGGAATCAAGGCTGGGTACTTGCCTAGTGCCTGCTACTTCTCAGGCAAAGTGCTGGACTTCCCCACCCCTCTGCCCAGCGCCGCCCCCACCCCCACCCCAGTGGCCTGTGATCTGCCCCCTCTCGGCCTCCTAGACCTCTTCAGGGCCAGGGCCAGCTGGAGAAAGTCAGGGACTGGACTCAAAGTTCCCAGCATGGGTGTCAAACATGTCTTCTGAGTGCCCTGGCTCCAGGGTCCCCCGTCCTGAAGGGCCCGGCTGAGTGGGCCTTTCATCGGCCTCTGAGAGGTGGCAACAAGTGTCACGGCAGAATGCCTGCTGCCCACTGCCCCCACTTCTGCAGACCAGGCCGAGCAGCGCTGGGAGGACTGCAAGCAGGATTCCAGAGGCGTCTGGATATTATCAGTCAGTCGCTCAAACTGTCTGGCCGGTGGGCTGGGGTGGGGCTTGGTGGCAGGGGGCAGAAACTGGCTGGAGGGTAGAGTCAGGAATCCCCACCCCACCCCCTGCACAGATTCCTGGGGCCAGACCCAGCTCCTTGGGGGGAAGCAGGGGGCTGGCTGCGAAGCGCTGGCTGCAAGCTCTGCACCCTGTCCCGCGCACCCTGCCCCATCCTCATTAGACGGTAGCACCAAGGGATCAGAAAGTCAAATGATATGTGTCTGACAGAGGAAACAGAGAAAGGGGGGCGTCGGGGGGCTGGTGGGCAAGAGGGGAGGGGGCAGCACTTGAGGACAGCAACAGGGAAGAGGGGCTGGGAGGGGCTGGGTAGAGCTTTGCCCTCCGGTCCACTTGAAGACTCCTGCCTCAAAACTAACCCTGATGGCTTCCAGACAAGTCGGCACCAAGGGTCATTTCTGGAGGCTGTAAGTGTTGTCGGTGGCAGCTGTAAGGACAGGTGTAAATCTGTCCAGGCATTCCTTGCCACTCCCCACTCCCAGCTTTCTGCACCTGAAACAGGTCCCCTTTATAACTACAAGCCCACTCAGGAGCCCTAAACACACACACATACACAGTCACACACACACAAGCAGTTAACACTTGGCCTGCCCTAGGGGTACAATTTTTTGTTTTAAGTGCTCCTTTAAAGCAAACTCTATAAGCTGTTTGTTAAAGCAAAACAAACAAGCCTTGCAAGGAGAGGAGGTGGAAGCACTGGGAGGAAGAGGAATAAAAAGGAAACCTTTTTATTTGCTACCTTTGAAAATACCTTTCTCAGCACACTGGGAGACCAGCGAGGAAGGCACGCGGGGTGAGAAGGAAGATGAGCCCTACTTTATTTGATCAACTAGTTGGAGTGATGAGACAGCGAAGTAGGGAGACTTTGCCTTAAACCAGGGTTTTCTCCAGTATCTAACCCTTCTGCTTGTCTCTCACCGCTCAACCCCGTGCCCCCCCCCCCCCGCCCCCGCCCCCTGGTTGAACGAAAGCCTGCCTTCCCAGGTGTCGCTGGGGACATTCTCCATCACCACTCCATCCATCCCTTTCCGGGGGAAGCAGCTAAGAAACTGCGTGCACAGCTCCTCTCCATCTCGCCCAGTGCACTCTGGGAATCTGGAGGACTCCGGCAGAATGTTTCATCTTCTTGGCTAACTTTGGACCCTACGGGACCAACCTTCCTTGTGGGTTTGGGTGGCTGTGCACTGGGGGAGGAGAGAGGCTTCCAGGCAAATCCAATGACCAAGAGAGAAATGCTGCGTCTTTTCCTGCACTGACTGGGAGGCTCTTAGCCACACACTCCCCCACCCCCACCCCAAAGGCCTTGTAAGGGGGCCCCTGGAAACCCCTAGTGAATGATAATTTATCTCCTAAATTGCTGGTATCTGATGCTTCGAGGGGTTTTGAAAACCATATTCCCCTAGGGCTGGAGGCTACTTTGGGAATTGTTCAGTTGGAGTTCAATCATGATTTAATGGAGGCATTTATACGGTACTAGATAATCTCCTGGCAAGTTAAGTAATCTGTCTGGAGGGCGGGCCAGGGGGTGTGGCTGGGCCAGGGGGTGTGGCTGGGCTACCGGCGGCCTCCCTGGGCTGTCATTTCCCTACCAGCTCCCTTCTGTCTCCTTTGGGACATTCCTTTCCAAGCACCTTCCTTCTTTTATCCCCTCTCTGTGCCTCTTAGTTGCTTCTCTCTTTGTCTCCTGAGTTTCTCTCTCTCTCTGCCTCTCCCAGTCTCTCCAAGAGGGTTTCTGTCCATCTCCGGGTGGGTGTCTGTCTCCCTCTGTTTTCTCCTTCCTCCCTGCTCCCCAAGTGTCCCTTCTCTCTGTTGTTCTCACTCACTTCTCCCCACACTCCCAGTCATCCTCCTTTTCCATCTTGCCATCTCTCCTTTCCCATCTCTCTCTTCCCCACCACGCCATTCACTCTCAGGCTGAAAAGAAGCGGTCTCAGTATGTCCTAGAGGGCTGAGGAAGGGGACTGTGGTCTCCTGCTGCTGACCGGCAACCGGGCAGCTGCAGTCTGGGCCTGAGAGTAGAGTCATCAGCCACACACAGCTGTACTAAGAGCCAGGAGGCATCCAGGGACCCTCCCAGGGGCCCGGCATCCCTTCCATCCCAGGTCACACATAGGCGTCTCCTCATTTACAGAGCTCTCAGCCCTGGAGGCTCTGCCTAAGGATGCTCCAGGCACCCAATCATATTCTTTTATTTTCCACAAGTGCTTTTCCCTCAATAGATCCCAAGAGATAGATAGAGACACTTTTTTCTCCTGTCAGGAGATGGAGACGGTCAGGGCTGAAAAGGCATTGGAACCTGGTCTCCAAGCCCCTCTGGGGCCTGAACTCCCGTTAAAGGACAAGAAGGGAGCACACTTTCTGCAGTCACTTGCAGTTCTGAGATCCTGGGAGTCCAGAAAGTAGCCTGCGGTGGCATGAAGCCTAGAGTGGGAGGCTTGATCACTACAGGATCAACTTGGGAGAAGACAAGGAATGGGGCTTCAGGCTGAGATGTAAACAGAACTAAGTAAGAGGGACTTCCGTGGCAGTCCAGTGGTTAAGACTTCACACTCCCAAAGCAGGATGCACGGATTGGACCCCTGATGGAGGAACTAAGGTTATGCATGCCATGTCGTGTAGCCAAAAGAAAAAATTTTTTTGAAGAACTGGGTAAAAGCAATGTTAATAGAGAAAGGGCCTAATATATGCTGGGTAGTGGTCTAAGAAAAAGAGACTATGTCTTAAAGATACTCTAAACATACATAGTATATATTTTTAGTGTATATGTGATATACTGGGCTTCCCTGGTGGCTCAGTAGTAAAGAATCTGCCTGCAACGCAGGAGACAGGGGTTCAATCCCTGGGTTGGGAAGATTCTGAGGAGGAGGGCATGGCAATCCACTCCAGTACACTTGCTGGAAAAATCCCAAGGACAGAGGAGCCTGACAGGCTACACTCCATGGAGTGGCAAAGAGCCGGACAGGACTGAATGACTGAACACACAGCCACCTTATATCCTAAGTATGCACTGAGTCTATACACTTCGTAAATACATAGATACTAAGTAGATACTAAGTGCATCTATTTTATCAAAATAGCTATATGGTATGTAGAGACAGAGAGATTAGGGTGCCCAAACAGCTAATGCTTAATGAGCACTTACTATGTGCCAGGGGTTAGACTGAGTGATGTACACAAGAGGTCTCATTTACTCCTTGCCTTTGTCCTCCGGGCAAGACCTATCATCCCCATTTTTCAGAGGAGGCAACTGAGGCTCAGAAGAGTTAGGGGACTCGCCCAAAGTTCCAAGGCTATAACAGGCCCCCCTTTTAAAGCTCAGTAGGAGGTGTGTGCCAACACTTTGATGGAACGAGGCTTGTCCGAGGCCACCTATGTACCCAAGGCCACCAGCAATGACTGTGGAGCCGGCAACCGCAGGGAACCAGCCCTGCCTGCACCTGCTGCCTCGCCCTCGCCCTGAGGTAGCCAGCATCCCTGCGCCGCCAACCGAGCTCCACCAGACTGCTGGTGGTACTTGAGGGAGACTGGGGTCTTGGAGGTGGGTAATAGTCCGCGGAGAGGAGAAACAGCGAAGGCGCAGCGGCCGTGATTCCAGGCTTAACTGCACTCCACACACAGCAACTGCGGTGCCCGCCACCACCCACTCCGCTGGCCATGCCCCACGTTCCAGCCGTTTCGTCTCGCGCATGTATGATCCGAAAGGGGCGGGGAAACTGAGGCCCAAAGCCGTGTGCGCCAAACGCGCGCGCCAAGCTCGCCAAGCACCTGCGTGAGCGCCTGGCAGGGACGTGGCGAGCGGAAACCGCAGTCCCCGGCTTGCCTCGAGAAGCAGGAAGCAAAGCCAAGCGCGGCGCAGGCACCTCGGGGCCTTGAGCGAAGCCAAAGTCGGTCAAGCAAGCAAAGGAAGAAAGAAAAAACGCGGTTCGGGGCTCCTGTGTGGAAGTGAGGCGTTCATCGAATCATCCGCTGGGGTCTCTCCTAGGACCCGGCGGATGCGGCTTGGGGAGGGGCTGGGGCTGGGGCTGGGGATGGGGGGCGGGCGGCAGAGACGCGAGGGCATGGAGTCTGCGAGTCTGCATCTGTGGCTCCGATCCTGGCGGCTGGCGGCAGATGGGGGTCAACCCCGCTCCAAGCTGCGAGATGTGAGCAACTACCTGGATGTTTCGAAGAAAGTGGGAGAGATTCTAACCTCAGCCCTGTGCATTCGAAGGGGGAGAGAAAGACTGGTGGGTGGGAGACCAAAGTAGAGACCGAGCTCGAAAGACAAAGAAAGACGGGAAAGAAATGCAGAATTGGCGAGAGATTTGGGCCTTAGCTACAAACTGGAGGAGGCAAGGTGATTCTGGGGAACCTCTTCCTGTACATAAATGTTTGGAGCCCAGGCCAGGCCAGCAGGACCTCTGAGGATCCCCTGAGCTCTTCGCATGCTCAAAGGGCAGCACCGAATCAAGGCACCGAACGCCTGTTTGAGGGTGAAAGCCTCAGCCTTGCCTCCCCTTTGCTGTGTGACTCCAGGAGGATCAGTCCACATCTCTGACCCCCAGTTCCGTTCCTTTAGTTCAGGAGAGACCACTGGTACGTGGCACAAAAAGAGCTTGAAATAACTGAGTTTAACGATTTGTGTCTCCCCTCCCTCCTCTCCAGCAGAGCTGCTTTGACGGAAAACACCGGGGATCTTGGCTGCCTGGGTTACCCAGAGAGAGACTGGAGGAGGAGTGGAGAACAAAGTAAGGAAAACACACCGCTGGCGCTCAGCAGTTGCTTATGTGTGGCAGGTGTGCCTCAATTCTAAGTCCTCATCGCCTGGGGACACGGGTCATGGGTTACAGAACCCTTTCAAAGCCCTACATTATCTCAGAGGGTTCTCCTAACCGTAGCCGGGAACCTGGATCCTGGGTTGAAGGATGAAGAGTTGTGTACCTAGGAACACACAGCAGGCCTCAGGGCTCCAAAGCCAGGGCTCATTTCCACCCTGTGTCTCCTAAGTTCGGGTTTCTCCACATCCCCGGCGCCGTTCCCTGACCACCCAGCCCCAGATGTGCTAGGCGGAGGCAGGGGCTTTAGAGGAAGATGCCCCAAACGGAGAGCTTGGAGCCAGACGCAGCTGGGAGACGGGATGGAGCGAGCAAAGTTCTGGGAGAAGGGGCTACTGCAAAGACGAAAAGGGAAAGGAGAGATGGACTGAGGGAGTCAGGAAAAAGGAAACAGATGATGAAAGCGAGAGCCCGAGGGAGCGCGGGAGCCCACTCTGGGGCGCGGGGTGCAGGGCGCCGGGCACGGGGCAGCCAGAGGCGCCCAAGCCTAGTTCCCCGCCGCGCCCCACCCGACCCAAAGGGGAGCGCCCCACCGACCAATTTGACTTGCACAAAACCCGCGCCCCAGGGGCCTTTGCCAGGCCGCTGGGGCTTGATTCATTTCTTGACTAATTAACTGGAAGCTACGTTGCCCCTTCTTTCAGGGCCCAATTAATTCGCCGCGGGCGGTGGGGCGGGGGCCATGCGGCCGAGGCGCCCGCCTGGAGTCCCTTTGTGAAGGGCTGTCTGGCCCATATTGATTCTACATACACACACGTCCCCCTCCTTCCTTCGTACAAAAAAAAAAAAAATTGTCTTGAAAGCTCTGGATTTCCGAGTTTAAGAAGATTTGTCAGACTCAAACATTCCCCCCCACCCACTACCACCACCACTGCATTTGTTTCCAGAAGGAAGAGACCTACGGATCAAAGCAATTTACAGATGTGCTTAGGAAAGGGTTCCATGGAATGTGTGCTCCCTAAAGGGCAAAGAAAAAGATCGCCCTTGTGTACCTACTGTGTGTGTGTGTGCACGCGAAGGTGACACCTGTGACCTTGTTGTTAAAAGCCAGACAAGGAGTTAGACCCTCTCCAGGGTGAATCTCAACTCCAGGAGGGGCTCACCGGCTGTCCGAGCTCGGTCAAGTCTATCTCTCTGCATGCCTCAGTTTCTCATCTGGGAAACGGAGATCCCTGAAAGACGCCTGCCTCCTCGGATTGTTGTATCCGGTGAGCCAAAGTATGGGAAGGGTCTTAGAACATAATCATCCTCCAAGGGGATTTCACAGACATTCTCTCCAATAAACAGTATTTCGTAACAAACCCATTTCGCAGATGAGGAACCAAGGGCTAAGGACAGCCGACCCGCTGGGAAAAGTTGGCGGGTGTCTGATTCCAAGGCCAGGAAGCTCCGGAACGAAATTTACCAGGCTTTCCTGAGCGCGTGGCCGGCTACCTGGGAGCAGAGACTCTCCTGACCAGCAGTTCCCAGAGACTCCCTCGGGTGAGGCTGGAGGCTTCTTCCCGCCCACCTACCCCCATCCTCCTTCCAGTGCGGTAACTTCAGCACGGGAGTAAGAAACCTGAAATCCCGAAAGCTTTCGGGTGGAACCCAGCACGCAGCCACTGGAGCGGTTTCCGAGAGGTCGTCCATGGAGGACCACATCGATTGTACTGACCTCACGGTGGGTCAGCTTGTCTCCTCATCGATCACCACAACGAAGTCTAGGACGAAAATAAAGACCGAAGGAAATCACAACCATCTTTGTAAAGCTGGTGGGAAGTGGCCTTGCTGCTGCGAGGGCTCGCGGTGACCCAAGGCTGTCCCACCGCCAGGCAGCCAGTCTGGGGAATGAGCTTCTCAACCCACTCCCCTTTATTCGATCACTGATCCACTTTTTTGGTTTGTGCAATTTTTGAAACAAAGGAACCAAATAAGAATTAAGTTTATTCAATCAACCAACACTTGATGAACCCACCGCAGGTGCTCCGACTGCACAGGGCATTGGGGTACTAATGAGGACAGGGGTTTGGACAGACTCCTAAAACCCTGGCGGGGAGGGGTCGTCGTAAAATCTTCTGTACTGTCATCCTTTAGCAAGGCGACCTTGGACAAGACTCCCTAGCTTTCTGTCCCACAAATTCTGGTCTGTAAAAAGCAGCAGAGCTGCTCCGTCCTAGGCTAGGTGAACGCGCTGAACAGGAAACAATGGATGGGAGAGTTCGGAGGTTAGATCCCTCATCATAGTCCCAAGGCTGAAGGTGGGACAAGCAGAGCTGGGGTGGTCTTTGCAACCTCATCAGGGTATAAACTTCTGTCATCCCCCCAAGCCAGCCCGAGGTGACTTGTCAGCACCGCCGGGGTTCCCAGGGCCCTCACAGTCCCCAGAAGCAAAAATCACCCAGCCTTCTGCCTCCCTAGAGCACAGAAAAGCTGAGAGCTGACTTTAGTTCAGCCTTCCTGCTTTAAGACCTTGAGTCCTCTCCCGACACCATCTCTCCTTGGCCTCAACTTTCCTGATCTTTAAAATGGGAATGATCTCTCTCTATTTTTTTTTAAAAAAACCACAGTGACCAAAACTCAGGACCATAAGCATCAAGTTGGCAGAGACCCATGTTTTCACCCGTGTCTCCAGTGCTCAGCAGAAAAGTCTCGGTCAGTATTTTGTGGAATGACCAAGTGGATGTTTCTATCCATTACACCAAATTTCTCTTCCCACTACCATCTTTTCACTGTCTCATGTCAGGATCTGTTTGGGGGAACAGCTTACAAATTCGATGCTTTTTTTTTTTAAGTGCTCTTTGAAGTGGTCACTTATTTTTCATATGCACAGAAAATCACCTCTAGTTTGACTTCTCTCCTTTTCTTCATTCATTTTCAGCCCTGATTTATTGAGCACCTCCCAAACAGAGCTAGAGATATGAGGAGTCTTATCTCTCCAGGCGCTTTCAAGGTAGAGAACTGATATTAGACACTCTTACCCAGAGTGATCGGGCTTCCCTGAGGGAAGGGCTCAGAGGGTGAAGAAGCTGCCTGCAATGCAGGAGACCCATGTTCAATCCCTGGGCCGGGAGGATCCCCTGGAGAAGGGAATGGCAACCCATTCCAGTATTCTTGCCTGGAGAACTCCATGAAAAGAGGAGCCTGGTGGGCTACAGTTTACAAAGGGGGTCAAATAGAGTCAGACATGACTGAGTGACCCACACACAAACACACACCCAGACTGATTAACTTCTTTGTTTAAGGTTTTTTTTGTTGTTGTTGTTTAGCTCTGTAAGTAACTTTTGACAAGATCGCAGCATCTAATGCAGTGCCTGGTGCATAGTAAGTGCTTAGTAAGTTCGACATGAATTTATTTTTCTCCAAATTGTAGCCCGCAGTTCCTCCTTTGGCTGCGGAACAGCCAGCCCGAGGTCCTAAGTGCCTTTAGACAGACACTCCCGAATGAGGACTCAGGTCAGTCTGGCAACATGCAGTGCCCAGTCCCCAGGGAGCCTGAGATCGGAGTGCACCCCAGCCCTGAGATTCTCAATCCCAGATACAATTCTAGCCGGGCAGGCCTGCCACTCCAATTAGACGGAGCATACCTGGGTGGGGGGAGAGGGGTTGTGGAGGGGGGAGGGGACCATTAGATTGGCCTTTGCAAAAAGTGTGACACTGGACAATGAGGTTCTGCAAAGCCTGTACCCTTTGCAAATCTCCACACCTATCTAGCTGACCTCCTGTCCAGACCATTCCCCCGTCTACACACGCACCTTCCTAGGTAAACAGGTGACACCCAAGAAATGAGGCACTAGTTTGCCCTGAGAATCATCTTTTCACACATCCCCATTCTTGCCCATACTCTCTTTGTCCAGCTTCCGGACCTGGTGGGACTCTGGGTGACCCTCTCCCGCCCCCGACTCCAGAAACAGCTCCCGCCTCCTGGTGCATCAGGACTGCCACTGCTCTGGCTCAAAAACATGGTCCCAACCCCATGCATTGGCGGAGATTTGCTCAGGCCTTGCGGGGGCACAGGAGGACGAGTGCCTGCCAGCCTCGTCTCCCCTCAGCGCCATCCAGCGGTGAGACGGCAAGGGCACCCTGGGCAGAGGTTCCTGGTGAGTCCCTCCAGCTGCAAGGATCGGGAGGTTTCTAAGCTGGAATCGGTCCCTTCCTCCATCCACCCCCTCTCACTCCAAATTAGGACATGTCTATCTTCTACCCTCCTCACACATTCCCCGATTGCTTAAGGCTGATTCGGGTTCACCCAGCGTTCAATAATCACCTCCCCGCCCTCACCGCCCCTCTTTATTTATGCCCAACATATGCACTGAACAGGGAAGTTCTTTCAAGAAGGGAAAAAGAAAAAAAAAAAAAAAAAAGGAAAGAGGAGGCAAAAAATAGTGTTTGCTCCACCACTGCTTAGAAACTTTTCCTGTGCCGGCTCAGGGGTTTCACCCCAGGCTGAGTTGACGCTTTCTCTCTTTTTGTTGCGGACATGTTAAGTCCTGCCTTCCTAATTCTACACCTATGACCTTATACTGGCTGGAGTCAGGCGCCTTGATTCCCTGCCTTTGCATGCAACCGGGACTGGAAAGCCTCCTACTTCTAGATCCTCGTGGGTGTCAGTCCCTAGGGAATAGGTCTCCAGAGTGGCAACTCAGCCACAGACGGAGCCCTACTTGCAGAGGGAGAAAAAACATCACTTTTCATACAGCTGGAATGTTATCGCTAAGTTTTTGGAAAAGTGCCTGTGTACACACACATTACATATATTATTGAGCGGGTTAGTGCAAGACTGAAAACACTGAACAACAGTTGGGGTGGGGGACGCATTCTCCAATTTCCTGGTAATTTGTAACAGACTATTGCTCCAAGAGAAAAAGAGTAACTGCGTAGCAGCAAAACAAATCTAACTCTGTCTATATTGATCAAATGGGAGTCTGCCCGTGAGGTGTGACTGCAAAGCATCTTTAAGTCTGAGATTTCATTTCCTATCTGGGGCTACTTAGAAGTCCACATATACACCCTTGTACCCACACAGAAAATCCTAGAAGCACACACACCTTCTATTATGTTTAAATAATGCCATGGAGTATAGCCTTGAAGTTGGGCCCTTACATCATTTAACCAGCTCTCCAGTTGTTCTTGTTATTTAGTCGCTAAATCACGTCCAACTCTTTTCGACACTATGGACTGTACCCTACCAGGCTCCTCTGTTCATGGGATTTCCCAGGCAAGAGTACTGGAGTGGGTTGCCATTTCCTTCTCCAAATATTAGGAAGATCTAAACTGAAGCTCTAGAAGGCATCTGGCTCTGCTGTCTGAAAGACCACCTCTTCCCCAGATGCAGCTTGGGGCAGGCAGTATTCTGATATGCCAATTAAAGGCAATTTCCTTTTTTTTTTCCTTATCCTGTCTCACTCAAATTTCTACAACTTAAAAAAAAATCTGTAAAATAATCCAACTATAATATCTGTTATATAAAAATCTGTTCCATTCCTTTAAAAAAAAGAAAATTCATAACCCACTCTCAAAAGGCCTTTCATTGACTCCAACAGTTCTCAATTCTAGACAGAGAAATGAAATAGAGGAGCCTGTCCTGATTATCCACGACATTAATACACGGACATAAAAGTGAGTGCAACATCATATTTTAACTTGCCTAATAGAAAAATCCTAACTCTGCTACACTCTATCCCCCTCTCCCCTAAAAGAACTAGAGTCCAGCCATGGGTGGGTAGGGTGGAAGAGGGGTGGGTTTTGAAATGAAGTCGCTTGGAATGCCAAAAAAAGCAAGGCATTATTTACACCTGCAAACTTTGGATGGTTGTATTCTGCCCCAATTGGCTTAATTGTAAATCTTTTCCGCATGGCCCCAACTTCTGGACGGAGCGTCTGGGTTTAATAATAAGCCGGGGCACCCCAGCAGGACCGAACTGAAAAGACAGAATCCCTAACCCCACCCCCCGCTCAGCTCAGAGGTAATTAGAACAGCCCCCCTTCCCTCCCCTCCCCAAATTCTGCTTGAGGTACCAAAAGACCAGACTCAGACATGCGGGGAACTCATATTTTACCCTCTGAAGACAAGAGAAGCTATTTCAAAAGCAGATATACCCTCCAAGTCCGAAGTGGAAGGCGGTGCCCCTCCCCCCGCCCGGACTCCCACCCGCATCTCCTGCGTGCTTGACTTGCAGAGGGGGAAAGAGGGAAAGAGAGGCGTCTACACTGGCAGCCAGAGATCCCTGGCAGCATAGGGCTGACCTGTTTATAGAACTTGCTGCTGAGAAAACATGTAAAAACACACCCCAGCGGTGGGAGAGGAGATGGCTCCCTCCACTCCACCCTCCCTTTGCGCGCAGAAAATCTCGCCAGGCTCAGCCTGGTTCCCTCCGAGCCCGGTTTTTTCTCCCAGGAGGCTATCTCCCTTGCAGTGGTTTTTCCAGCCCTTTGAGGGACAGAGACTGCTACGCGACTCTTTCCTTGTTAGTGCCCCTCTCCCAAGGTGATTACTATTCCCGCGCCCACCCCACCCCCCCCATTAATCCTTTTCCACCGGAGCGGGGCGGGAGTTAGGAATCCAGGCTGCAAAAAGACACATCGGACGTGGGAGGGGGCGCGGTGCACGGTGACGGGTTCCTACCTGAATCCCCGCGATCTTAGTTTGGGGGAGAATTTGTGAGTTCCGCGGGGTAGGCCGGCCGCCCTCCCACCCGGGAAGCTGACTCGCCCCGCCCCGGCCGCCGCAGAGGAAAGGCAGGTAACCCGCGCGGGGAGCCAGTGCCTGGCAGGACCTTGTCGCCACCGAGGCCCGGGACGGACCAGCCTCGACCGGGACCCCTGTGCTTCCCCGCCGGCCGCTGCGGGTGTTGGGGGGCCCCAGATCGCAGCCCCTGGCCCCCTCGACCGGTAATCCGAGGCCGCGAGCGTCTTCTCAGGTACCGCGCTAGGCGAGGCCTGGAGCCGCAGCGAAGCACGTCCAGCTTCCGTATTTGGAACCGGGGTAAGGGGAAGGGGAGGGGGCGGCGGTAGGTGAAAACCCCCCGCTTGGGGGGAAGGGGAGGGGAAACCATCGCCCAAAAGCACCTTACAGGGGGAGCCCTGGGCTGTCACTCTCTCCCCCTCCGTCCTGGGGCCCGAAGTTTTCCTTTCCCAAGCGCAAGGAGGACAGGGCATCAGGAGGGAATGTAGGGGACAGGTTGGTTCCTAGATCGGGAAGGCCGCTCCTGTCTGCCCTCCCAAGCGCCCGCCAGAAGGATTTTTAGTATTTGGCTTGGAGATGAAACTTACTGAGGCCTGGGTGCCAGCAAAAGCAACTCTTAAGGAAAGCTCTCTCATAATTCCAAACATTCCCTCTTTCTATGTCTGTGTGTGTCCCTGCTCCCTTGCTCTCTCTTCTTCCCCTAAAACAGAAATACAAATTTAAAAAGAAAGAGAATACATCTGTACAGCTGAGTCCCATTGTTGTTCACCTGAGACTGTCACAGCAGTGTTCATCAGCTCTTGGTGTTTAGTTGCTGTGTTGCGTCCGACTCTTTGCGACCCCATGGACTGTAGCACACCAGGCTTCCCAGTCCTTCACACCTCATCGGCTCTACCCCAATACAAAATCAAAAGTTCAAAAACAAAAAGAAAAGAAAGAAAAATCCAAAAAGAGAATAACAGTGAGTTTAAAAATTGCTTTTACAAACTTGACAGCTATTTCTCATCACATTTGCATTAGTTCTTATATGTCCTAATAAAGGACAGTAAGATAATTTGCAAGTAAAAAAAGAGAGAGAGAGAGAAACTTCTGGAACCCTTCTGTATTCCAAGGCCAAGCTGGAGAGGTTTAAAGGCTCTTCACATCTCTAAGGCCGAAACTTTCACCCAAGCCTTCAGCTCTGGTTGAGAGCCAGAGAACTGTCACTGTGGCTCCTACTGGTTCATTCCCTGGATATGCTAAAAACTCGGGCAGGATGTATGTCTTATTTGGGGGCCAGGATGACTAGGTCAGGAGCAAGACATCTCTGACTTAAAATGAAGTCCCATTGCTGAGGTCTCTAGTCGTTACTGACTCGGAGGAAAAGGTTCCCCAGACTGTCTGGTAATTAAGACACAGAGGTGCAGCGACCCCTGCCCAGTTATCTGAGTGGCCCTGGTAGAGGGTCAGTGATCACAGAACTCAGACGCAGAAAAGGAGCTGGTGCTTGATTGCAAATTCTGAGAGGTGTGTTCGGTGGGAGAGTGACAGACGGGCCTGGGGCCTGGAGTCGGGACCCTGCATCCATCCACAACCCAAATCCTGGCCTTGGAAGCTGGGGTAGCAAGCTCCCTACCTGCCAGGCATACCAGAGAAACAGGTGAAAGTGAAAATGAAAGTGAAGCCGCGCAGTCGTGTCCGACTCTGTAGCCCACCAGGCTCCTCCGTCCATGGGATTCTCCAGGCAAGAGTACTGGAATGGGTTGCCATTTCCTTCTCCAGGGGATCTTCCCGACCCAGGGATCGAACCCAGGTCTCCCACTCTGCAGGCAGACGCTTTAACCTCTGAGCCACCAGGCACCAGCTGCTAAACACCCTGTGTCTTAGACCCACAAAAGGGTAGATTGCCCATAAGACTGTACAAGGAAGGAGGGATTTGATCAGTTTCCAATATGACAGAAAAGGCTGGAATCTTCAGTGCCCATATCCCTCCCATATCTGAAACCCCATGCCTACATAGGCAAGGCAAAGTCCTTCCCAAAGGCACACCACACACACAACTATATCTCTTGCGGGCTTCACTGGAGATAAAAGATTCTCTGTCGGTGTTACCTCCTTTCCTGTCTCTTCACCTACTCGATTTGGGAGACAGGAAAGCATTACCTTTAGGAACACAGGCAGGTTGGCTGGCTGTCGAGGAGCACTGGAGAGGCTCCAAGAAAGAAATGGAAAGAAAAGAGGAAAAACAAAACACAGACACACACAACTTGGGTGCTCACTGGTCCCTTCATCTCCTGGCTTCCCTCTCCGCTCTCACCCTTTTAAATTGAAACCCAGTATGGGAAATAGTAATGGATATTGTGCTCAAATCGAGGAAACGTGTCTGAGGCTACTAGGGGACAGTTAGTTCAGCAGCTTTAGAGGAGCTGATCTTTCTTTGCCCTGTCAACTTCCCTCACAGTAGTAGCAGTTATCTGATTTGCCATGCCCTCTCACTTACCCAGTCCCTTGTTCCCTCCGCCTTGTCTGCCCTCAAAGGGCAAGACCCCACTGCCCCCCACCCCGGGGCACCTAACAACAACACCAGAAATAGTGGACAGAAGCAAAAGCAGAAAGTCACAGAAGTAAGGGCTCCTGTTCAGTCAGTGGACACCCTTAGTCTGCAATTGGGGATTGGAGAATACATTGGTCTATTTCCCTTCACCCTTTGAAATATTCTGTCCCCGAGATTCCCACCACTCCCTGAGGCTACATTCTTAGGACAGATTGCTGAAGTGCCATTGACACCCTTACCTGTCTCGACTGAGACATCTGGAAAGAGGATGTTGAAAGAAGAAAGATTTTGGGTGGTCAACAGTGCCCGGTGCCTGAGGCCAAAGTCAGCTCTGGCTCTGCGCCTTGCAGATGCTGGATCAGATAAGATGAGAGGAAAAATTCCCAGCCTCTTCCCAGTGAACACATTTCGACTGGACTAAGAAATATCCATTGCATTATCTTTCGTTTCTTCTTTTTTTTTTTTTTTAAGTAATCTGGGTAAAACACACAAAGAGACCACTGAAGATGTAGATTGGCTTGAAATTAGGAAACCACAATTAGTTCCTTTTCCTGACAGAGAGAGAGGGAAAAAACCTTTCACAGATGTATAAGAAGCATGCTCCCCAGACACATACACACTACTTCCTTCATCCTTCCCTCCTTGCTTCCCTTCCAACTTCTCTAAATCATTGGCCGTTTACAAATTTGCCATTTGCAGAGCGATCTGCTTTGATGAAAGGTGGGTGCTAATAAGAATAATGCAGAGGGTGAAATCTTTTCATTCTGCCTCTGCCAAAAACATATTTACATTAAAGGGAGGTATGATAAGCATGGATTAAGTGCATAACGAATGATGCTCTAGAAACAGCATAAACCAACTGGCGCCAAAGTGAACCTCTGTGCTAAAAATACTGCTTCCCCAAGCTAGACAACTTTGACAATCTTCTCTCCCTCTCTCTCTCTCTCTCTCACACACACACACACACACACACACACACACACACACACACACTTCAGGCTCTTGCACCGAATCGCCCTGATCAATAATTTAGAGGGCTGTCAGAGGACAGGGAAATGAGCCTTACAGGAAAGCCCTGTGCTGCTGGGGCCAGACAGAGGCTAGGAACTGGGGCTTTAGACCTGCCATGCTGCCCTTCACCCTGGGCTCCTGCCTTGGAAAGGAGGGGTAGAGAGAAAGGATAGGAGATCAGAGCATTGGAACAGAGGTGAGAGGCCAGCCCTGGGCAGAGGGTGGTTTGGGGAATACTAAACGCAGAAAGTGAGACTTCAAACCTACACAAATGGGGCCAGCATTCTTCTATCTTGGAGGACACCTTATCATCCAGGCCAGGGATATGAGAGGAAGGTGTCTGCTTGAACCCCAGGGAGAGGTAATTCCAGCCTGTCTTGATTTCTGGAAACGAGGAAGAGTTGGGGGTGGATACAGAGGCAATATGGAAACACAGAAAGGCAGAAGAAAATTCAGAGAGGACCAGGAAAGCCAGAGAAAATAGAAAGGGAAGAGAAGAAGAAAGAACAGAAAAGGTAGTAAATAAAAATTTTTTTAAAAATATTGAGAGAAGTGAAGGCTGGGAGGTAGAGGCTGAGGAGTTACAGAAGCTGAGAACAAGATAGATGCCAGGAAGAGAAGAGAAAATAGAAGAAAACAGAAGAACACAGATCTGCAGTCATGGAATCTTGAAAGACATGGACAGAGAGAGAGGACAGCTCAAGCAGAAGAAAGAGAAACAGAAACAGAAATGGGTATCCTGTGTGGTCCAACCAAGACTCTTGTGCCTACCTCTGGAGGGAAAGAAAGATGGGGAAACTGACTCTCCATCAAAAAGATTGATCCTGAAGCCTCCAGACCTGAGAGGCACTAGGCTCTTAAAGCAAATTTGCAGGGGGAAGGCGGGGAAAGATGCGAAACTCCAGGAAGAAAACCAAACCTCCCGGTCTGTGAAGTCCTCCTTTGACTTCAGAGCTGCGTGTGAGAGAGTCAGGGTTTGGGGTAGCACAGGGGTGCTAATGTGGAAAGGAGGGTGCTGGCTGCTATCTGCTAGAGGAACTTAACCTAGGCCCTCACCTCGGGGGAGCTGCCTCCCTGAGGTGCCCGCTAAAAAAAATCACCTCCAGGGTTTGGGGAATTGAACGCAAAGGACGATGGGAGTCCTGAAGCAGACACCTAATCAGTTTCAATGTCTGTCAATATCAAAAGAGCCTGGGATCCCATGGGCAGGGACACTGGCCAGAAACAGGGAGCCGTCTCTACCCAGAAAGCCCCTCCTCAGAGAAAGTTTACGTTTTGACCGACCTCCATAGTAAACTTAATTAGGCCCCAGACCCTCCAGGAGAAACCCCTGGATGTCCTTATGTCAACAGAGTTCCCAGTTCAGCGACACCTCGGACTGAAAAACAGCTCCCCGCAGCAAACGGTGGGTGAAAGTTTAAGGGGGAATAAGCGTGTAATAGTCCCTCGCCAGACCTCACACATGCTGAAAAGAATATTTACAGCAAACTTGCCAAAGTAAACGACCCCGCCTATACACCATCCTTTCTTCTTCCACCCCACCGCGCCCCCCAGCCCCGCCCGGGTTTTGTAACCTCCAGATAAACACCATTCGGTCACAAAAGGGTCGATCTGCCCCCCTTTACAGTAGGAGGCAGACGATACCCTAGGAGAAAGTGGGAGCTGCAGAAGCTTCCTGGGGGGGATTCTTCGGCAAAGGGGGCTTCTCTGCCTCTTGCGTGGCCTGACCTGAGGATAGAAGATTTGGTTGCGTGCGCGTGCGTGTGTGCGCGCGTGTGCACATATAACATTTATTCTGAGGCTCCTCCTCGCCCCTTGCCCACTTTAAAATCCGCATTCATACTATTCTTCACCTTAAACACTTCAGACATCCCAGATTTGGAGAGATTAAAAAAAAAAAATCAGGCCTACAATTAGGTGAACACTCTTTGCAATAGATGGATGATATTGTAGAAGGACACCAGAAGTTCGGCGCCTCCTCTCGGATTCAGATTTTGGCCCCCTTTCCCGCTCTTTTAAAGCACCGTTTCTCAGGCTCTGCCCAGTGTCAGGCTAGGCTGCTTCAGTATTTTCCCGTCTGTCTTTTGTTGAACGTGAGGCGGGAAGAGAGACCGAGAAGATCGAAGGGGTCTGCATGGAGGGGGGGAAAAATGACCATGCCCTCGGCTAGAGCCTAAAAGCCCGGGCCCGTGGCTCGCTGGCCTGCGAGTTGTCCCAGCCGCCAGGCCTGGCACAAGTCTTCGGAACGCGCTAGCCAATGTTTAACCCGAATGCAGTGACCACCAGGCCGCTTTTGTTTGTTCGCAAATTAATCACCCAGCGCACGGCCGGCGCCAGAGTGGGTTTATCACCCACCGGGAGGGGGGCGCGGCGGCCCCGCAGAGACAAAGAGGAGTTCGCACCTTCCCGCTTTTGATCCCCAGTTACTGCGGCCTCCCTGCATAATACGAGCCTCCTGGGGCCGAGTCTGGGAGGTCAGTCATAATTGGCGGAAGTTTGCAGACCATTAGCAAGATGTCGACATTTTCGATTCAGAACCCCACAAACTTTCCTCTCCCGCCTTCCTCTCTGGCGCGCTGGAGTGGCAATGGGGGGTCAGAAGTGGCAACTGGGGTGACCCCAGGGTTAAGGTGGAGCTATGGGCAAAAACAGGCGCGTGAGAGAAGGGGCCGAAATCGCGGTTAAGTCCACCTCCACCGTTGAGGCCAAAGGCAAGTTGAGATATTTACAAGTGAAATCAGCAAGCTCCCCTCCCACAGTCCAAAACCGAAGCGAGGCCAGGATGCGGACGACCGAGTAAAATGTCTCTCTTCCTGGTCATCTGGACGCTTAGGACACCGATTGGGTGGATGTGGGTGTGTGTTGGGGGTCATCTCGTGCTTGCAGAATTACTTTCCTTCTCTTTGGTGCGTCGGAGCAGAGGTTGGCCGGCGAGCGCAGGCAAAACCAGACCCCGGGTTTGGGGCCGCTGCTGAAAGCACAGCGGTGCGGCCCCAGGCTCCCGCGGCCAGCAGAGTGGGGGAAGGGCGGGTTTCAGCCTCCGGAGACTGGTGGAAACCCTGCGGTGACCTCGGTGGACGGTATCAGAAGGGGAAAGGCCTGGGTTTCTCGCACCCTCCGGGGTCGGGCGGCCAGGGACGTGGGAGGGGGCATCGTGAGCCGACACGCTGACCCCTGCGGCTCTTGCACCACCACCTCAGAGAGAGGCCGAGAGACCGGCCAGGAGAAAGACAGACCTAAAGGGAGAGAAAGGGGCGAGATGGCAAGCCAGATGGAGTTCGCAGAACCACTCTTATTCTCTCTGGTGACTTCAGGGAATTCTTAGCGCTGGCGCCAAGCGCTCTTAACCATGTGCGTCAAAAATGCGAGGCTGGAAAAATCTCGTCGCCTCAAAAGTTCCGCCCCTATCTCGGCAGGGTTGGCCCATAATGGAACTGCATTTTTCACACTCCCCCCAACTTGCTCCCACTTCGGAGTCTGGGAGCTGGGGGTTTAGGGGTACACGAGGCAAAATGTAAGAGAGGGCTCTGCTGGTTACCTACACACAGTTACACGCACAAAACAACCCGAGCCTGGGAGTTCTTAACCCCCTAGACCCCGAAATCAGTCCTTTCTTGGTTCCACTGGAGAAAGTTCCCAGCTTAGGAAGGGTAATAGAATACTGTCCCCAAGACGTCCCTCCATCTAAGCAGGGATGGCGGCTAGAATTGGGAAATGTGGATCTGGGGAATCCTCTGACCCGGACAGGGACCTGCGGTAACAGTTACCAATTCGGCGACAGGTCTGATGGATAAGATCCTGTTGCGTCCCTCTCCTTCACCCTTGCTGAGCAAACCGCCCCCCCCCCCCCCCCCCCCCACACACACCTGAACTGGAGCCAGTCACCTCGCCTCTGGGGTGGGGGCATTTCACGCTTTGTTTTACAAATTCACCCCCGACTTCTGGCGAGATAAGTCTCCGGGTGGAGAAAAGAACTGAGGCACCAAGAGATAATTGCGATGCCTGGAGAAGATACGGACCTGGAGCACCTCCGCCCACCAGCTCGCCCACCCCATTCCAGCAGCTCCTCACCCTGCTGACCGCCGAGGGGAGGGCGGCGGCTAGACGAGGACAGGCCCAGAACCTAGTCCCTCGCTATGCTCACTTTGTTCAGATACCCTCTCTGCTCTCACACACACATTCAGGTGGAAAACCGGGAGCCAGAGTCCAAATGGAAGACGAGATCTATCTAAAAGGGCTGGTAAATCCATTCGAAAAAAGCCCGAATCCGCCTCCGGAGTAAGCTGAGCGCAGACCCGGGGCTGCCGCGCAGGCTGGGTCTGTGTTTGCGTGTATATGGCTTCCGCGGGCGGCTGAGCCCTAGTGGACTGCCGCGTGTTCGCGTACAAATGTGCCGGGGGTGTTTGGGTCTCCGCGCATAGTTTCGGGTGGGGCGCGGTGGGGAGAGAGCCCCCTCGCGTGGGCTGAGATCTGGCAGCACCGCGTGCTCGGGAGCCCGCGCGCGAGCCCTGCTGCCCGGGCAGACCGGCAACGAGAAACACCCGAGCTCGGGAGCCCTTGAGCGGCGGCCGGGAAGAACTTGGCTCCACGTGGGGCCGGAGAGAGCGCACAAGCCTGGAGACTCGGCGGCGTTCGCCTCTCCGCGGCGCCCGGCTTTTGTCGCGCCCGGCGGCCGGATGGCAGCTCACGGGAGCCGGGGCTGTCCGCTCGGCTCGCCCGGAACCGGGTTAAAAGGGTGAACGGGAGAGAGAAACGGCCGCGGCGGCTGGAGAAGCGAGCCGAGCGCGCGAGAGGCGAGCGCCCCTGCCCGGCGCCCGGCGCGCTCTCCGCCTTCCTGGCCAGGCTCGCTAGCGCCCGCCTCCCCTCCCGCGTGCTCCCTCCTGCCCAGCCTCCTCCCTCGATCCCGGGCTGGATGACTGAGGCATTTCAGACATGGACTGAGCGAGAGCGAGCGAGCAAGAGAGCGAGCTCCGGGGCTGCGGCGATCTCTCGATAAGCCACCTAGAGGCGACTCGGTGCGCGCGCTCCCCAGTGGCTCCCCGCCCTCCCTCTGATCATGTTGACATATTCACAGGACAGGCAGTAGTACCGTTGCGGCGCTGCGACGTTACAGTTTCCGACACCTTCTTTTTATAACTCGGCTCTATCCCCCAGCACTCGACCTGTGAAAACCACGCCTATGCAGCAACACAATTGGTCCGAAAGCGTCAAAGAGCCAATCAAGAGGCCTCCGGCTCCCCGCAGCCCACAGCAGAGCCCGACCTTCTAGACCGCCGAGCAGACGCCCGGGGAATTCTAGAGGCGGAGGAGGGTGGCGAGGAGCTCTAGCTGGCTTTCTTTCGCTCCCTCCCTCTCCTGGCGCTCCTTCTCCCACTCCGGTCTCTCTCTCTCTCTCTCCCTCTCCCTTCTTTTCATTCCCCTCCTCCTCCCCCCCTCTAAATCCTCCCAGCCCTGCGCGTCTGGACGCAGATTTAGGAAGGGAATTCGCTCACGTTTTAGGACAAGGAAGAGAGGCGCGGGAGCAGAGCACACACAGCAAGATTCGGATTGAAACCCAGACACCCTCCGGAGGCTCGGAGCGGAGGAAGGCGGAGGAGAAGGACGAACGGAAGCCCGCTTGCAGTTCAAGTTTTGATAGCGCTGGTAGAAGAGGGCTTCCATCAAAGTTTTTTTTTTTTTTTTTTTTAAGGAGAGAGACTTTTTTTTTTCTGCTCTCTTCGCTCGCCGGTCTAGCGCAACTGCAGACGCCTCCCGCGAGCCAAAGGGAAAGGCTAGAGACGGGGGGGCGGGGGAAGAAGAAGGAGAAGAAAAGGTAAAAAAAAAAAAAAAAGTCTCCGAGGAGAGCCGTCCGCATTGGCAACAAAGAACTGGGGGCTGGGGAGCGATCGCCGGGACCCAGGGCAGGCGTGTCTATTTCGAGCCAAGCGGCAGGGCTCCGGCGCGAGTCCAGACCCTGCTTGTTCCCCTCGCCTCGGAAACCGACTTCCAGGGGCGGCTTTTGGGAAACGCCAGACACCGGGACAGTCACCCAAACGACTATGTCTCCTGATTTCTCGCCTTGCCCTTTTTAAAAGCGGCCTTCCCCTGCCCCAAAGACACTTCCCACTCTTCACTTTGAGGTGCTTTAGCTGTGAACCTCCCACCGCCTTTTTTTTTCTTTCGCTTTTTCCCCCCGTCCAAACTATGCGCTGCTGTTAAAAAACAAAACTAAACTAAACTAAACAGCTGCGGACTTGTTCCCGGCTGGAGCCCAGCGCCCCGCCTGGAGTGGATGAGCCTCTCCATGAGAGATCCGGTCATTCCTGGGACAAGCATGGCCTACCATCCGTTCCTACCTCACCGGGCGCCGGACTTCGCCATGAGCGCGGTGCTGGGTCATCAGCCGCCTTTCTTCCCCGCTCTGACGCTGCCTCCCAACGGCGCGGCGGCGCTCTCGCTGCCCGGCGCGCTGGCCAAGCCGATCATGGATCAATTGGTGGGGGCGGCCGAGACCGGCATCCCATTCTCGTCCCTGGGACCTCAGACCCATCTGAGGCCCCTGAAGACCATGGAACCCGAAGAAGAAGTAGAAGATGACCCCAAGGTACACCTGGAGGCCAAAGAACTTTGGGATCAATTCCACAAGCGGGGCACGGAGATGGTCATTACCAAGTCGGGAAGGTAAGCAAGCCACGCACCCTCCCCGCCCCCACAACTCCCGTAAGCGACTGGAGGTTACTTTTCTCCTTTTATTTATCTTCTCCCAGAACAGTCGGTTTGCCAGTTATTTGACTTAGAGGAAAACTTAGTCCCCCCCACCCCACCTCCCAGCCCAGAACTGTGTACAGAAACCTCCCCGGCCTTGCCCCAGTGATAGGAAATTTCAGCTTACCTGGGCGTCTGCAGCGGGTGGTTTTTCCTACCTGGTCTGCATACTGGGTTCTCTATGGGATAGAATTTTTCAGTGGTACGCAGATATCTTCTGCAGGAAGAAAGAAAAGCACCCCCCATTGCAGGAAAACTCACTGTGCAAACCTTTCTGGACCATCCCTGTGTCTTTGTAGATGTTGTGTTTTTGTCTGTTTCATTTTGTTCTCAGAGAGAAACACTGAACAGCTCTTTTTGTTTGTGTGGTAGTGGGAGGCCTGGCAGAAACTGCCCTGCCCTTTCAGCCCTCCAGCCTAGCTTCTGGATCTGGAGGGGGCCTTAGCCTGCCCCCTGCCAGGGTTAGAGAGAAATCAAAAGGCGATTTGGGGTTTGTCCATGCTGCTTCGTGTGTCTGTAATCAAAGAGAGAGTTCAACAGGCAACTCTGGCTGATTCAGATTGTGTTCGCTGACCCAAGGAGCCAGCAGGGAGACACGTACTGCTGTTTCATGTGTGACTATATTTTACATACTGTTTAGAGGTCCTGGCCTGACCAAAACGTGCCTGTCATTTAAAGTCACTGATTTTTTTTTTTTAATGGCATTGAAGTCTATCAAGGCATACAGTTGAAGGCATAAAAGGAAAATCTTCTCTTGCCTTTAGCTCTGTTTCCGAGCTGAACGAGGCCAAAGTTTGCAACTTACCCTCCAGCCCAGAAGACAGTTTCACAGCGATGCATTCCCTGCTCCCTTTTAAGTCAGAAGTACAGAATGCTAACACTTTAGGGAAATAAAGACCAGTTTGGTGGTGGAGTCTTGTAGTTTGGGTCTGGTCCCGAGCAGTGGGGGGAATGTGGTTAGCAGCGCGCTAGGCAGACTGGTGATCAGGCCTCTGAGTCCACCCCAGTCTACAGAATTCGTTTGGAGAACTCACCGAAGTAGTTTCATTTCGCCAGCAGCGGGATTACTGTTCCACAGCAGAGAGGGGTCCCAACTTGACATTTCTCTTCTTGATCCGTTTAACATTTTCTCATCCACGGGTGGTGGAAAACTCTAGCCTTGATTAACCAAAGTCGACTAAAATCCTGCCCCAAGCTGTTTAGAACTAGACACCGGCAGGAAAAGGCATAAGCAAGAATTTCCCTCTAAGGAGGGCAACCTAAAAAGTCACACAGGGGGCCAAAAAATTACAAGGAAATTATTAGACAATGTAGAGAAACCCAGTGCCCCTTATTCACTTGTTTTGAATCTCGGGCCGTTTAAAATAGAGACATTGAAGCGTATTTAATTCTTCTGTTGCTGAAGGAAGCAATTTTGCACCCAGTCATCATACTCTGAACCGGTACAAGATCATCAATTGTAACAGAAAGTTTTAAATTTGATTGAAGTATTTTAGCATAGAGGGTCAAACCCAAGATTCTGAGTGATTTTTTTTTTTCCCCCGTTTCTTTCCTTCCCTCTTCTCTCCCTTATAGGCGAATGTTTCCTCCATTTAAAGTAAGGTGTTCTGGGCTGGATAAAAAAGCCAAATATATTTTGTTGATGGACATTATCGCTGCGGATGACTGTCGCTATAAATTTCACAATTCCCGGTGGATGGTGGCAGGAAAGGCTGATCCTGAAATGCCGAAGAGAATGTACATTCACCCGGACAGTCCTGCTACTGGGGAACAGTGGATGTCCAAAGTTGTCACTTTCCACAAACTGAAACTCACCAACAACATTTCGGACAAGCACGGATTTGTAAGTTTCACTGCTTGCCTTCCTAAAATTTCCTGTCTTCTCCCTAGCAAAGGCAGTGCTTTCCGCTTCCAGGTAAACTCCAGTTTCTCCCTCGCTCTCAGTTACAAAGCATAGCAAACTTGTTCGATCCACAGAGAATTCCGGGGTATTTCTTCTCTTTGGATAATAGAAGGCCTGGCGTTCTAAAATAAGTGAGGGGCGAGAGAACTTTTATAGGCTCCTGTTCTGTGGCAAGGCCAAGTCTTGGTAACTGCTTGACCTGACAGGAAAGTTAAAAACCCATCGTGAAGATGGAAAATCACCGTTAAGGTTAGGTATTCATAAAGGATTTGTTTTACGATATCATACTTCTATTTTGAAACCAGTCATAGTATTGTTTGGGAGGGTTTTAAGGTTTGAAACCTCGACTGCGTTGGTGAGATGGTGTGGGTACAGATTTTGAAAGATTTTCTTCCCTTGGACTAAAAAAGAATTGGGCTCAGGTGAAGGTCAGGTTTACCAGAAATGAGACCTAGATCTCCCGGTACAAAAATTGCACGTGTGTTGCGAGTATATATGTGGATTCAGTGCGGGAGTCCCTAGAAACTTTCCAGAGATTTAGATTGCTTGTGAAAGTCGAGCAAAGGACCTTTTGCCCCCTGCCCCTACACCTCCCCAACATTTCAGTAAAATAAACAGAGTGATAAGTGAGGAATAAGCAGAAAGATTAGGCCCAGGAAGACATGAATGGCCTGGACATATCTTCAGCGAGCAGGAATTGCATTTGAAGCCCTTGATTTGATTAAGGCATAAATATTCCTCTCTAGAGTTCAGCCTTTCAGGGCTTTAAGTGGATTGGGCTCATCAATTAGTGGGCGCTTAAAGGACTGAATCATTTTGTAAATTAAAATGCATGTTTTTCTCTATCTTTTAAGACTTTGGCCTTCCCAAGTGATCAAGCAACGTGGCAGGGGAATTATAGTTTTGGTACTCAGGTAGGCTAGGGTTCAACAAAGCAACCTTAGATGGTGAGGGTGGTGGGGGGGAGGGCACCCTTTGGAAACTGAGGAGCAATTTGGATTCTCCAGAACGTAACATGTGGGGAGCTGAAGATTCCCACCGAGGTACTCCGAGAAGGTGGGCTCCCTGGTGCCGTTGGTGGGGTAGACGTCAGCCTGGCAGGGGTCCTAGGAACCCATTGGTCCTCCGATAAATCCTCTTGTGATGTGTATCTCTCCCCTTCCGGCCCCTGCAGACTATACTGAACTCCATGCATAAATACCAGCCCCGGTTCCACATCGTGAGGGCCAATGACATCTTAAAACTTCCTTATAGTACTTTTCGGACGTACTTGTTCCCCGAAACTGAATTCATCGCTGTGACTGCATACCAGAATGATAAGGTAACCAAAGTCGCTTTCTTTTTTAATGGTGATATTAACACCTCCCCAGCCCCACCCCCATCCCTTAAGCTGCTTTGGGGCAAGGATGAGAAAATTACAAGAGCATTGCAATGGGAGTCTGATTTTTCTTTTGTGATTTGACTTTCAGTGGAGCTTGGGGGAAAGGGGGCAGTGGCACATAGCAGAGGCAGAAAGAAAACTAAAAAAACTTAACCAGCTAGGGATCCAACGCTGAGTGGAAAAAAAAAAAAAAAAAAAGCCAAACTAACACTGCCAGTGAGAAGCTCCTGGAACCACCTTAAGGTCGCCTGCCCCACCCCCACCCCAGCTTTCCCCTGTCTGTTTCAAGGTTCATCCTCTTTTCATTCAGGAAGAAGGATCCAGAAATCAGGTTCAAAAGGAACCAGCTAAAAATTGAAGGCAAAAGCCGGTAGGGATCTTGGGAGGGGAGTCTCAGCGGAGACCAGATTTTCTCCCCTAGCCAGAAATCCCGAGTAGCTGGTCTGGTTTTTATTACCTTTTATGCCGCTGTGTTTTTTATGGTGTGTGTGTGTGTGTGTGTGTTTGGAAAAAACCTACTCTGATCACAGGGTCATGCTAATTGAGTTGTCTGAGGCTTTTGAGATGAGATGACCAAAGTTACCACTTCATTTGAAGGATTTTTTTTTTTTCCCTCCCTGGGCCTGAGGCCAGGGATTAGGAGTACCCCCAAATGGAAGAGCAGACAGCACCTGGTATGTAAGCTATAGTGGCCTGAAGGTCATGGGTATGTGCTCAGAGCAGCACAGAGAAAGTGCTACCAGGCCACCAGTCTCCAGCATGGCTTTTAGCAGGCAGTTACTGAGGGTAGGGATGAGGGTGGTGGGCGAGGATGGGGGCCACCTGAGGACCCCTGCTCTTCAACTTCTGAACCCTGGTCCTCAGTGCCAATCCATTTTATTTCACTCTCACTATGCATGGGTCCTCTGTGGCCCGCTGATGGGGTGTTCCAGGTATGCTTCCTTCATCTGAAGACTAAAGACATCAGAGTCTCCTTTCCCTGAAAGAAGTAAAAACAGGAATTGACTTCAAGAACAAGAATCCATCCAGGGGCCCTTTTTCCACCTCCAGCGAATTCTGTATACATCATCCCCTTCCTCTGCCTCCATCCCAGGAAAGGGATTTGAGAGATGACATACGATTTTTCCTTAGTGTGTAAAATGCACACTCCTTCTAGATCCAGTACCCTGTGAATCTAAGTTGTTAATGGAATAATAAAATATAGCATTTTTGATCAAAGCAGCCACGGGCCTTCTCCACCTAATGGCAGTGGCAGGGGCATATAAATGAAAACAAATGTTTCCAGCGGTCATTCGGTCCTTTTAAATCTGTAATTGTCAATATTGTAATTCCTCAAACACATCCCCCCAACCCCCAACACCCAGCAAAAAAATCAAACCCAGTCCAGCACAAGGGTACTGAAACCCCATAAATCATTTTATTAGATGTACAGAAAAAGTTGGAAGGTTTGCTGTGTGAATGTGTGTGCACGTGTTTGGGCAGGAAATATACCATAACATATTTTATGATCAATTGCACTATATATAAAGAAAAATCAAAATGAAGGCATAATTTTAAGATCCACAGGTTGCCCTTTTGACAACTTTTTCATTTCTAAGCCCATGTGGTTGGCTGCCCAGGCAGGATCATTGTAGCTCAGAATCCCTGGTTTGGCCTCCTATGGGCAATGCCAGCCATGGCACACTTTCCTTTGGTTTTCCTCCTGGACCCCCTCAAACTTCTGCTGTGTTCTCTCTCTGTTTAACCTGGTATATCCAAATGACTTCTCCAGTGGGAAGTCAGATTTCGCATGGATCATTTGAGTTGGGGGGCAACCTCCGGGAACATTGTAGAAAATGAAGCCAATGTCTCTTTCTTGCTTGTGTCTCCTCCTCTAGATAACTCAGTTAAAAATAGACAACAACCCTTTTGCAAAAGGTTTCCGGGACACTGGAAATGGCAGGAGAGAAAAAAGGTGAGCTGTGGCGGTCATTTCTCAGACAGTTTAGAAAATCACCTTTCTGAGACCTAGGACTCAGCTGTTAGAAGTGGGATGCAGGCCCTTTTCTTGAGAAGGGTGGTGGAAGGGTGGAAAACAATTTACTCCCCCTTGATCAAGAATCTACAGATTTCACTACACTATTTTTTCTTCTTCCTCCATATTACCTTAAAGAAGGTCAGCGAGGCCACCCCCACAAATGTCTCTGGAAGAAAAGTATCAGGAATAACAGATTATATACAGATGCCTATTAATTCCTAATTAATTTAAGTTCATTCTGGACAGGTCCCAGGAAAGGACTAAGCCATTCACAAAACGCTTTGGAATTTTTGCAATCTTGTCTTAGATTGACAGAACCTAGGCCCCTGGAGACATATATGGCTCCCTCCTACTGTGGAGACATGTATCATTTTGTATTAAGCTGACAGCTGGATGGTATATAAAAGAAGCTCTCCCCTCCCCCACTCACTTTCAAAGAATTTTGAAAATCTAGAAAATCAGCAGCAACTTTTAACCTATCCCCTGGGGGAATGGGTGGGCATTAAAAAATAATTTCTCACGTGGAAATAGATTCTTTTTTAGTCCGATGAATGTGTTGGTGATACGATTACAGTAAAGTGCACCATGAAATAACCACTTCCTCCCAATCTTAGCAACCAGTCCAGAGCTGGTCTGCTGTTTGTGTTCACTGCTTTGAGTCCTCTGTTCTCCTTGGTCTGTGAGGCTGGCTGCTCAGCGGATCTGGCCAGCTCCCATCTCCCCTCTTGCTCTTGGCTTTTAAAGAGCAAGCCCCAGCCAGTGCCCTTTTCCTAGGGAAACCCTCTGGTCTTGAATACAAGCCTTCCTCCCTCCCTCGCCCTGGGCTACGGTCTTCAGCCTAGTCCCAGGGTCCTGAACAATGCTTGGATCCAAGTGGTTGCCCCTGGGGTACAGAGATTTCTAGGAATTAGTGTCATCCCGGGTGCAGGCCAGGTGAGGTGTGTGTGCCCAAACCTTCTGGAGAGGGTGAAGCTTTGGAGAGGGGGGAACATTCTGTATAATGCTGGGTGTCGGCTTCTGCCACAGAAAGCAACTCACCCTGCAGTCCATGAGGGTGTTTGATGACAGACACAAAAAGGAGAATGGCACCTCGGACGAGTCCTCCAGCGAACAGGCCGCCTTCAACTGCTTCGCCCAGTCCTCCTCCCCGGCCGTGTCCACCGTAGGAACATCCAACCTCAAAGGTGAGCCTGGCCACCTCTGACTTCTCAGATTTCTCCAGGTCTTGGAGGTCTGAATGAAGAGTTGGGAGCTGGGAGCATCCACCAGGGAACCTGCCCCTCCAAAGTTTCAGATCCTTCTAGAAGTTTGTAAAACGGAAGCCAAATCTCACCAAGGGTGATCAGGGGTGTCCAGCCCCTCAAAGTTAGTCTGAGCTCTCAGATTCCTTTTTCCCAGACATTGGTCTGGCAGGGATGAGGGGGTGGTCTCTGTTCCTGTGTCCCCTCTGGGGGTGGGAGGCTGGAGCATCCCTCTCTTTTGTACCTCCAACCAAGTAACAACTGATTTTTTTTAAATATCTTTGAACTCTAGCTTAAAATGTGTTGGGCTGGAGTAGGGGTGAGGAAGGGGGGACACGGGAGATTCTCTGCCACTTGGAACAGGGAAGGGGGGCTGAGAAAAATTCAGCTCTAGAGCCACCCTAGACCTATGATAGGAGATGGAGCCTTGAGAGTGGGAGCTGGGGAGGGCAGGGGTGGAAGGGGAGGAGCTGCTCGGATCCTCAGTTGATTTCCTGTGTTTAAAGAGCAAGAACTATTTATTTGGAAAGACACGCAGGCTCTCAAGGGGAAGAAACCTATTTTTTAAGTGAAATAAAATGAAAGTCCTTTATGTCTTCAATCTGTTTAAGCTTTAAACACAAAATGGGATCGCTTTTTCTTCTTTTCTTTTTTTTCTGGTAGGACACCCACAGAGGGTGTGGTGAGAGCAAAAGAGAATCTATGATTGTCTCCAGGCAGTGAGCAACACCGCCCCCCGCCCCCCCACCAAACCATCACCCATCTCTGTCTGCAGAGACAGGCAAACAGAGAAGGCTCCGGGGAGTGTGTGTGTGTTGGGGGAGGGGTGTTCACGTCTGCCACTGCCGATTCAGACGTCAGGGTTCTCTCCAAACAAATCTTCCTGAAAGAGTCCACAAATCTGTGGAAGGGACTGAAATCAATCATTCAGGGAACAAAGCGGGTAACTAGAAGGTGTTCCTGCCCTGAGTTTTAGTGTAAATCAGTTTTTATTTTTTAAAAAGTGAATTTGCAATCCAGTGGGGGGAAAAGGCCAGTAAAAGCTTTGTCTGACCTAGTAGGAGAACAGTCCACATGTATAAAATAGTAAAATTCACTACTGCAGGGAGGATCGCAGCTCTAGCTAGACTTGAAATACACGACTAGCTGGTGGAACCCTTCCCCTAAAGTCTGAGGTATTGTCACACTCCCACTTTGCAGATGAGAAAACTGAGGTGCAGAGGGGTTAAGAGGCTTTCCCCGGGTTGCACAGCTGGGAAGTGGCCGAGCTGGGGATTCCAAGTGGGGCATTGGAGTTCTGCTGGCCCAGGTTTTAGAGCTAACGCCCTTCCGCCCGGCTTGTGTTCCCCCTCCCGCGGTAGATCTGTGTCCCAGCGAGGGGGAGAGTGACGCGGAGGCTGACAGCAAAGAGGAGCACGGCCCCGAGGCCTGTGACGCGGCCAAGATATCCACCACCACGTCGGAAGATCCGTGCAGGGACAAGGGCAGCCCGGCCGTCAAGCCGCACCTCTTCTCGGCTGAGCCCGGCGGCCGACCCCGGGACAGCGGGCGGCTTGACAAGGCGTCGCCCGACTCGCGCCACAGCCCGGCCACCATCTCGTCCAGCACCCGCGGCCTGGGCGCCGAGGAGCGCCGGAGCCCGAGCCGCGACAGCGCGGCCACGTCCAAGGCCGCCGAGGAGGCGCGCGTGCTGCCGGGCAAGGAGGCCTTCGCGCCGCTCACCGTGCAGACGGACCCAGCCGCCGCGCACCTGGGCCAGGGTCCCCTGCCTGGCCTCGGCTTCGCCCCTGGCCTGGCCGGCCAGCAGTTCTTCAACGGGCACCCGCTCTTCCTGCACCCCGGCCAGTTCGCCATGGGGGGCGCCTTCTCCAGCATGGCGGCCGGCATGGGGCCCCTGCTGGCCACAGTGTCCGGGGCCTCCACCGGCGTCTCGGGCCTGGATTCCACGGCCATGGCCTCGGCTGCCGCGGCGCAGGGACTGTCGGGGGCGTCGGCCACCCTGCCCTTCCATCTCCAGCAGCACGTTCTGGCCTCTCAGGTATTTATCAGCTGCCTCTGTAGCCCCTCCTTCCATTCACTCTCCTTTGCCTGCCTTTTAGGACCAGACCCTCACCTAATCTCCCTGCCTAATAATAATAATAATTCATTATTATTACTAGGGGCAAGACTTCTTTCATTGATTCATCATAACCTCACACTCCCCCCTCAAAACTTAAGAAAACAATTTTCCCCTAAGTAAAGGGCTGTGCCTAGCAGAGTGACTAGGTGGTATAATAGATAATAACTCTTCACAGCACTTCCTTTATGCCAGGCACTCTCTTCTGAGTGCTTGATCTACTCTGAGTTTTTCGGTGATCCTATGATCACCTCCACCTTCTAAATGAAAGAGCAGAGCTCGGAAATGTTGAGTAACTTAACCAAGATCACACAGCTGGTAAGTAGGTGGTGGAGGTAGGTGGTGGACATGAGTCTCTAGCCCTAGGCACTTAGACTCTGGGGGCCTTTCGCAGGGGCTGTGATTTTAGCTTCAGAGTTGAAATGTCTCTTAAATGTTTTACAGCCAGCCCTCCCCCAAGACTAGGGAGAGACCATGGCCTGGGGATGGGAACTGACTCCCTGTGGATGTGTTGAGTCTGTACCCTCCAGTATGAAGCTACTTCCCTGCCCCCTCCCATCCCTCACTGCAAGCAGGCCAACCTTCTTCCCAAAGGGTTAATAGTTTGTGCACACGTGGGAAATGTCAGAGGACAGGGGCTATGGGGCTATGGCAAGCCTAGCAGCCTGTGTAAGGCTGAGACAGCTGTGTAGGGGCTCCCGGCAGCTGCCGGGGGGAGACATTTCAGGCCGCTGGAAGTGCTCTCACTTGGGCAAAAAGATTCTATGAGGTTTACTGCACGCCCTTGCCTTTTGTTTTGTCTGAGCACATTCGTCTCCCTTCCCTGAGCCAAGAGGCAGGACTGGCCTCCTCCCCTCTGGGGAGGAGGGAACCAGAAAAGGGCTGGCTTCTGCCCTTCCGACATTCCTCCCATCTCTTGATCTAGCCCTTTCTGGAGACCTCACTGGTAGGTAGGTGACAGGTAGGTGAGGGGCTGCCTGGCTCAACAAGTAGTAACAGTACTACTGAGGCAATGGGTCCAAGATAGCTAGCCCAAGCCAAGGCCCCAGGATTTGAATTCTGTTTCTGCCACTTGCTAGCTGAGTGGCTTGCTATACCCTGGGGCCTACCTCAGTTTCTCCACTTGTAATGTCTGGGGCTCTACCAGCATATCTGGGGCTGGATGATTTCTCCATCTCTGTTCATAGCAAATACCCTTTACTCTCTCCCCTTCCAACCTGCCCTCATCCCTTTTCCTTTTGCTTAAGGATCTTCCCCAGATTTATTTATTTTTTTTAGAAACTTCTAGAATGGAGTGGGAGGGCTGTGAGGTGGGGCAACAAGAATGGAGGGGGGCAGAAATATATGTCCAATAGTTTATGCCCTCTGGTTTTCAGCCAGCTACTTTTGTGAAGTAGACTGTAGCCCCATTTAACAGGTGGAACAACTGACTGATGGAAGAATTTCCAGCAGTCTTGATGGCCAAGAACCTTATGTGAAGCATATTGCAGGCAGCAGCAGTTCATTTCATACCCACGAAAGAATGAACTTTTCCGTTTTTGCCATACAAGAAAGCTGAGGCCTAGGGAGTAATTGGGCTCAGATTTAGGTCTAGACGCATAAGTTGGAGCGTCCTGCTCCGCATCCCGCCCACCCCATCCCAGGGAGTGAGGTTAAGGACTCATCCGAGGGGATGGTGGGGGGTGGAGGAGGGATGGTGGATGAGGTCGGCTCCTCCACACCGCACAGACCCGCTTGCTCACTCTGCCCTGTTGTTCTCCTCCTTGCCTAGGGCCTGGCCATGTCGCCTTTCGGAAGCCTGTTTCCTTATCCCTACACGTACATGGCCGCAGCGGCAGCCGCCTCCTCGGCGGCAGCCTCCAGCTCCGTGCACCGCCACCCTTTCCTGAACCTGAACACCATGCGCCCGCGGCTGCGCTACAGCCCCTACTCCATCCCCCTGCCGGTGCCGGACAGCAGTGGCCTGCTCACCACCGCCCTGCCGTCCATGGCCGCCGCCGCTGCCGCAGCGGGCCCCCTCGACGGCAAGGCCGCCGCCCTGGCCGCCAGCCCGGCCTCGGTGGCCGTGGACTCGGGCTCGGAACTCAACAGCCGCTCCTCCACGCTCTCCTCCAGCTCCGTGTCCTTGTCGCCCAAACTCTGCCCGGAGAAGGAGGCGGCCACCAGCGAACTGCAGAACATCCAGCGGTTGGTCAGCGGCCTGGAAGCCAAGCCCGACAGGTCCCGCAGCGCCTCCCCGTAAACCCCTCCCCAGAGAAGTCTCTTCATTCCAGTCCAATCCAGTCTGCAGTGCACTTTGTTGGATGTCACATAAACCGCGGGCGTGCAGTGAGGTCAGCCCTTTTTTGTGGAGCCCTGTCTGGGAAAGGGGTGCTGGACTCCCTGGAGAGAATGTGCTAGAAACAGGCCCTGTCTTCTTGGCTGTGGTTTATACATCCGGGATCTGGCTCAGAAACGTCCCAGTTGCATTGAGCTGTTGGGGGTAGGAGTTAAAGCGTTGGCTGCCAGAGCAACTCCTTGGGGGCTGGTCTGGAAGCTGTGGGAAGATCCGAGGTAGCCAGGCCCCAAGAGGGGAGGTGTTGAAAAGTTTCTCCCCCAGTGAAGATATATATATATATATATATTTTTTTTTTTTTTTTTTTTTTTTCTTCACCGTCCCAAGTGGAAACAAAATTGAAAAAAAAAATACTGGGGACAAATGGATACATTAACATGATTCTGTTCGTGAAGATTAAAAACTTTCTAGTGACGTGCATATCAGTTCTAAATAAGTTACTGGGCAGCATTGTTTGGGGAGGGAAGTCTCTGCCATTCTTGTTTAGTCTGTATTAAAGAAATCTGTGTCTTTTTAATAATTCTTGTGATGTTTTAAGAGCTCTAGGTCTCTTGCATGTTCCACAATAATGTATTTGTGGGTTTTATTTTTGAATGCTTGCTTTTAGAGAGAAAATATGACCCCTTATCTTTTCCTAGATCATTGACAACCCTAAGGGGGATGACTTAAAAGGAAGGGATGGGGAAGATACCAAAAATGAATTTATTTTATCTAAGCTCTGTAGCAGGATTCATGTTGTCCCTCTGGCAGTTCTTTTCTGTTTCCTGTATATGCAATAACAAGGTTTTTAAAAAAAAAATAAAGAAGAAGCGAGACTATTAGACAAAGTATTTATGTAATTATTTGATAACTTGTAAATAGGTGGAATATGAATGCTCAGAAAATTAAACTTTAATTTATTGACATTGTATATAGCTCTATGTAAATAGGGTTGCAGCTGTCAGGTTTTGTGGTTTTGTTTTCCTATAGTCAGTTTTATTTCAAGGTCACAGGATCGCTTTTAAAAGTAGAAAACACACTTTCTGCACCAACACCAACATACTTTTCAAAAGAGTCGTCTGCAAAGAAAATTTCTTTTCTAATGTCCAAAACTGGGGGAAAGTGCTATTTGCCTATTTTACCGAAAACTGGGGAGGTGGTGCCACTTCCTAGCCCCACCTGAAATTCCTAAGAGTGTTTTTGAGATTGCTTGGGGCGGGTGGGGGGTGGGGGTGGTGGAGAGTGCAGAGGCTGTGGTTTGACTTTCTAATTTTTCTTTCCTATTTGTATTTGCCAGTCTCTGATTTCTTCAAAACAAAGTGGAATTAACTACTTACTGTCCTCAGTGTTGATGTTTTGAATTGGTGCCTCTAGAGAGATATATTCACAGTTAAAAAGTCAGGTGCTGAGAGATGGTTTAAAGACAAAAATTCATGAAGGTATATTTTGTGTTATAATTGTTGATGAGTTCTTTGGTTTTCTGTATCCCCCCCTTTAAAAATCTCATTGAAATTTCAATAAATTTTTATTGAAATGTCTTTGGGCCTCCTGTTAAGTGTTTTTTTTAGGGACCTTTCCAGAAAGTGGAGTCAAATCTTTCTTCTCTAGCTTCCTTTTTAGCCCCTTCTCTTTGCCTTTAAATAATTAAGACCGCCCCCACTGAACCCAAAAGAGATGTCACTCAAGTTACAAAGCTAAAAACAAAAGTCCCTTACTCGGCCGGCGGAAGGGAGCAGCTTCAATCTGAAATTACTTTTCCTTGAAATTAGGAAGCAAAACGAGAGGCGGAAGGGGGGCTGATTAGAATTGGATAGAATCGCAATTGCAGATACTTAAGTTTTAATGGAAAAAGAATGTTCGCTCCCTAAGTCAGCGTTTCCCAGCCGAATCCGATCAAAAATGAGTGCGAGGACCGCGAACGTTTTCATTTGGGGTTCGCTGTTTCTCTGCGCTTCAATCTGAGCCATCCAAGTCAATTTTTTCTTGCCCCAGTGTGCAAAAAAGAAAAAAATAAATAAAACTCTAGCAGAATCTGCCCGCGGCTAGCCCCGGCCTGGCAAGGGAGCAACCCTCCAGGCCGCCCGAGAAAGGGACAAACTCGAACGTCCCCTGGAGTCTCCGGTGTCTCCGATTGGACTAGGCTGACCCAAGGTACCCCTCCGAGTCCTCAGCCCGGACTGTGCGTGCGACGGGCGGCCAGCTCTGCGCAAACTTTGTGTCCCGCGAGGGAGGAGGGCAGTTTCCAAAAGGTAATTCCAGGGCACATATTTGACCCCCTCCGAGGGAAAAGTCACCAAGAGGCTGACACCCTCCTCCAGCTCTTCCCTCCAACCAGCCTCCGGGGCTGTTTGGGGAGTTGCCTTTTGAAGTTCGATTTATCTTTGAAACATTCAATAAAAAATGGTGAGGCAGTGACAGTCTTTGGTCTCCTGGCCTCCCCACCCCCAGCCTCGCCTCGGAGGTGTGTGTGTGTGTGCTGGGGCGGGCGGGGGGTAGGGTGGGGGTCGCGAGGGTTGGAGGATGGGAAGGTTCTCCAGGCCTTCTCTTGCCCCGGGGGGCCTTGACGTGAGGACGCAGCCGGAGCCTGCCTGGCGGCTGCCTTTCCATCCACATCCCCCCCCCCCGCCCCCCACCTCCCTGGAGCCCGCCAGCCCGGCCCCAAGTCCCTGTCACCTTCGGGGCCTCTTGAATAGCCGGCGAGGAGGAACCGCGCCGCCCCCCCCGCCCCCGCCCATCCTGTACTTGGAAGGAGATCGAGGTCGAGACCTTTTGGAGAGGGGGCATAGCCCCTTCCATCTCCAATCAGGCACGTGGGGAGCCCACAGCCTCTCCAGCACTGTCTCCCAGGGTGGGAGGGAAAACCACCGGGGTCGGAGGTGGGTGCGTGGGGGAGCTTTGCGGGGCCCGGGGGCCTTTGGGGCGCTAGCTCTTCGAAGGGCCTGGAAGATTTCCAGGGCGCGCCCTACGCGCAGGAGCTGCAGCTGACCGGGGCTGTTTATTGACCCAACGATTAAGCGCAGTGCCTGCGCCCCGGGAAAGTGGCAGTCGGTTGGGGGTGCCCGGGAGGCGCTTTCCCTAATCGGGGTGGGGAGAGGCAGAAAACAGCCTCGGCCTCAAGGAAGGAACGAATCCTTTTCTTTCTCGGTCCGGATTCGCTCACCTCCTCCCCATCCCACCCCCCAAATTCTCGGACGGTGCTCAGACGTGTGGTCAGCCTCTCCACCCCAGTGCTTCCTTTTTTTTTTTTTAAATTAATCTCCCGTGTATCTTATTTGTATATAGTGATGTTAATGAGTAACTTGTGGCGCTGATGGACGGGGGGTGAGCGGCTCGCAATCTCTCTGGATTTCGTTGCCTATTACTCACCTGGCGCCGGTCGCAATCTCGCCGCGGGCTTTATGGTGGCGGCGGCCGCTGCGGAGGCCACTCGGGGCCGGCGCCTTCGCCTTTTTTTTTTTTTTTCCCGGGCTTCGAGTGCCACCTATCTGTCTGGCCCACAAATGCGCCCCGGTGGCGGCCGCTTCCTCGACTCCCCGGAGCCTCCCGGGTTCCGGAGCTGGGGTGTTTCATCTTTGCCCCTTCTCATCCTCTCCACCCCAGCCCGGGCTCCCCTCCTTCTCTGGCCCCCACCCCAGCACACCCCCACCCCCCAGCATCGGAAGAAGCCGCCTTCATCTCTTTCCTGAATATCACTTTCACTCCCGTTTGGGCCTCAGATGAGAAAAACAGTCCTTCTCGACTCTGGGTTTCCAAGAGCCTTCGGAAATTCAGTGAAGGGGACACTCTCTCGTTATTTTCTCGCCAAATACCTTGCTGATCCTTGTAGAAACCTCCACTAGTTCCCCCGACCCTGTAGGGCTGGGCATAACCCGAGTTCCTTATCGGTAAAGAAAGGATCCCCGCTCCCCAGTATACACCACTCAGAATCTCCCCTGGACGCAACTCCCTTGTGCCTGATGCGCTCTCTCTTCCTTACTTTACAACGCTGGATTTTTTTTTTTTTTTTTTTTTCTGGCTTCTACCCTGGTCGCTTCTACGGGGACGAAGGGCACCCGGCTCGTGGGAGCAGCAGTCCATAAAGGGCCCGGGCCGGGGTCAGCTACCGCAGCCTGCTGGGCTGAACGATTTCGTGATTTGTAGATTTAAGGTGACAAATGCGGGTGCCAGCCTGAGCCCTTCGGCCCCCGCCCCTTGGGAAGATCGGCTCCAAGCCTGGCTGCGCCGGGGCGTCTGAGACCGGTGGCGGGGGAGGGGGCAAGCTGGTTTTTTTTTTGTTTTTTTTTTTTTTCCTTCTTTTTTTTTTTGGCTCTGCTCTGAGCCGCGGGTAAGGCGTCCGAGTTCCTGCTGACCTACCGGCGCTAATTGCAGGGGCCGAAGGGCGCGCTCTAGCAGAGGCCGGGGTCACGACCCTGCGCTCCTTCCTCCCGGGTCCCAACAAGCTCGATGGAGCCGCGTGTGCGCTCACGGGCGTGCGTGTGCTAGTGTGTGTGTCTGTGTGTAGAGCCTCCCTCTGAATCTGAGCTGTCCTAGAACCCACCCTTCTTTTGTGGGGTAAGTTCCCGGCGGGTAGGCCCTTCCAAAAATTCCATCCAAGAAGGAAAACCCTGGTGCTGACCTTTCCCATAAGCCAGCAGACAGGCAGCCGCCTTTGGGCTCTGCGAGAAGCTTGAAACGCTTCGCGTCCATGCGCTTTTCTGCCTCGCTGGTTTCCAATTTTGACCTCACGGCAGCCAGCCAAAAGAGTGGCTGTTGGGGTGCAGATGCCAGGCCTCGACCGAGACCTGGCTTTTAGAGACAGAGCTCTAGAAAGTTCGTACCTATGGGTAACTCTTTGGGCGTTCTGGAGCCAGGAGCTACAGGTGTTAGAAGTAGATGCGTGTGCGTCCGCGTGGACTTGTACGTGCCCCACCAGGAGACGTCTCTTCCAATTTGTATTTCGAAGTTGCTGCGCAAGACAGTTCCGGATGTAGATGCCTTTGGTTGTTTTATAATCAAGATGCGTATAATCAAGATGTATATGTTGCAGATGTCGGCGTTCAAAGTACACGGAACAATAATAATAAAATGAGCTGGCAGACCCGGGCACGTGCAAGAGACAGGCACTGGGTTCAGCGCCCCACAGAAGAGATCGCCTTTAACGCCGCCTCACAATTAACCCTATGGTGTGCGCGGACGACCTTTAGCCTTGTTTTACGAAGTAGGGGGAACGGAGGCTCAGAACCGTGAAAGCACTGACCCGGGAGCGCCCGGGGAAACTGAGCCAGTATTTGAGACCAAGTGGGCCCCGGAATCCACTTGACCCGCTCAGTCTATCTAGTTCAGGTGGAGGTGTGCTTATATCCCGGATGTAGAGAAATCTATGGGCGTGTGTGTCGGCTTTTGGTGTGTGTCTCACCGGGTTTTCTTACATTTCTTCTGTCGTCTGTCCGGCAGGGCGAAAGTACAGTTTCTATCCCGGGGTCTCATTCTCCGGCCCTGTCTCCCGGTTCAAGGGAGGAAACCGCACGCTTGGGGCCACGGTTCCCAGGCGGATGCAGCGAAGGTGGGCTGGGGACAAAACCCCACTTACAAACGCACGCGGCGGGGCACTCAAGTGGATACCGTGCTCTGGTCCGGATCCAGAGGGACGGCGCGTTACAATCGCGCGGTCATGCGCCGGGGTGACCACGCTAACTCCAGTTTCCCTCTCCCGCCGGATGGGAGAGCGAGACTCCGGCTTTTCTGCGCCGCCCTCGGGTCCTCACCTGCGTCCCTAGCCCTGGCGGTGCTCCATCTGCCCAGGCGCGGAAGCCGGGGACCGCAGCTGGGGACACTCCAGGCGCAGGCATCGTTTTTTTCTTTCCTGGTTCGATCCTGAGCAGCTTCCAGGAACTTAAGCAAATTTACTTTCTCTCGTTCTCTGAACTCATTGGTCCCAGGTGGGAGCCGAGGGTTCGGCAGGTGGGGAGATAGATCCTCCGAGAGGCGGGAGAGGGGGCTACCGAGGACGCGGTCCCGCTCAGAAAAGGGGGTGTCTGCTTAGGGAACTGTGCGGCCCAGGTTCCCCAGCCTGGGCATCTGGAGGCCCCAAGCACCCGGGGGACCGAGGTCGGGCTCTGGATGGAGGCTAGGCGAGGACGTGGTGGGGAGCGGGGGTGACGGGTGGACACAGCACCCCCACTTTGGGCTTGGGTAGGGAATAAGGACCCCTCGTCCGTGCGCCCCAGGTGCAAGGCGCTTTCTGCCCCCGCGGCTGGGATGAAGTCTGGCGGCCTGTGTCCCTCGGATCCCGCAACTTGGAGCCAGTCCTGGGTTAGGGTGGGGGTGAGAGCGTGGGGTACGGGGGAGACTTAGAGAAGGGACATTGGCTCTGTCACACCCCCTTGCCCTCCCCAGTCCAACGATCCGAGTCGGTCAGTCTATTTGAGCTTTTGAAATGCGATCCCCTGCGCCACTTCGGTTTCCCGCTAATGACCCGGGCTCTGGTTTCGGGTTGGCGAATGGCACCCGGAGCTGCGGGCTGCTTCTCCGGGCCCGCGGCAGCCCACCGCCCACCACCCCCCCCCCCAGTCTAGGCTGTCCTCCCGCCGGCGCGGCGGGCCCAGGCTGGGGCGCCTGCTGGCCCCTTTCAAGGTCCCCGAAGTGTCAAGGACACCCAGGCACGGAACTGACGCTCGGGGCACTGACTTCCTCCCGCTTTTGCGCTTTGCCGCCCACCCCAGTCCCCAGCACCGGCATATTCGACGTCACTTTTTTCCCCCCTTCTTTTTGTGCCGGAACCAGGCACCCCTCGTTTTCTCAGGTGCTCCCGAGGAGCGCCAGTTGTCGCGGGCCGTTATTTCAGTCGCTCCCACGCCCCAGTCCTGGGGTAGAAGCCGGTTTGTCGTGTGGCTGCCAGTGGTGTACCCCAATCAACACCAGGCCTTGCCCCGGCTGTGCCCCTTCTCCAGAAAGCGCGCATCATTTAGCTACTGGGCATTCTTTAGGGTGAGGGCTCTTAACTGGAGGCCAGGACTCCTGACTTCAGCCGATCCCTAGAAATCATATACAAAAATTTCGTACTTGGTGTATATATATATACAGATTCAAGGGAGGAAACGCCACAGTTTTCTCAGCTTCTCAGAGGTATATGAACCCAAGCAAATTAAGGTGCACTCGGTGCTTGAGGGACAAAAAGAAATAGGGGTGGGTTTGGGGAGGAAAACCTCCAGAGTTTAGAGATTCTGGTTTTGTTTGGAGAGTTTGGTTTTGGTCTCATGGAATGTAGCTTTGGGGGCCAGCTCCATCTCTCTGGGTATCCATCTTGCTCACCTTCAGCAAGGACACTGTTTCCTGGTTTATTCTGAAGCTGAGCCTCCAGACCCGGAAGGCTTCAGGCATCATCTAATTAGCTGACTAATTAATGATATTAACTTAACCCAATGATTATGAACAGTCATTATCACTCCCAATGAATTCTGTGTTAATTTCCTGTTGCTAAGGTCACCCCCCATTCGACTATCACAGGTAATAAAAGGAAACCACTTTTCATAAGACCAAATTGCTTTTTACTGCACACCCTCCTCCCACCTTAAAATCCAGGACAAGGGAGCTGCAAAGGAGTCTCCTTTGGGGAGAGAACACTGGGGTCCGAGTTAGGGGTCCCCCTGCATCTACACCCCCTTAGAGCCACCTCCTTGTACATCGTGGGGAGTTGGCAGATTTCATCTTTATGTAGATCTTTCGAAGGACTTTGTTTTTCATGTTGTTGTTGTTGTTGTTTTTAAATTAAAACCACACCTGGTGGAATCAGGGACCTAAACTTTGGAAGATAGATGTGTATGTGTTGACCAGGGTGGGGATCTGAGTGTTTAGGATCTGAGGGTCACTGGAGCTTTTCCCCCACCCCTGGGTGAAATAAAGGACAAGGGGAAGGCTGGGACCTCTTTTCACTGCAGAAAATTCCCTTTATCTTTGCTGCCCAGCAGAGCCTAGAACAAAGTAGGCACCTACCCAAATTGTGTGTGAGGCTAGCCTAAACATGCTCAGGAACCCCATTAACTTAGAAGGCAGAGGTTATAGTGGAAACATTTTAAAACGTTGCCTGCATTTTTCTGTCGTGCTTCCCTCTTTTGTTTTATTTAGGCAAACACATCAAGCACACATGAAAATTCACGAGCACTTAAAAGAAACTTCCTAGATAGGGCAAAATGTGCCAGGAGAGAGGGGAGGGTTCTACTGTTTCCTCCTCTCTGATAAAATAAGGCCCCAGGGGAACCCCTCATTGCCACTCCCAAGTTTTGCCTAAAAAAAAAAAAAACAACAACAACTTTTGGTGGTACTTGGCCACTTAGAGATGGATTTCCTCCTGGCGTCAAGACAAGATGGATTTCATGATATAAGCAAGGGCTCCTTACTTCTCTCCACCGATGCCTTCTCAGCCCTCCTGAATCAACAACCCCCAACCCCCTTCCCAACTTCACTCCAAACCTTCCCCCAAGACTTTCCGGCAGGGAAATCACAAGAAAAGTGTGCGTGGTGTGACCAGTGTTTGGCAAAAGCCTGGACGTGACTCAGGGAGATGAAGAGCAGCGTTTTTGTTTTCTATTTGTTAATAAACAGGCCATTTCTGCGCTGGGTTTATTTGACATAAAAGCCTCTCTAGTGTTATTTCCCCCGATTTCTTGATACATCCTGGTCTCTGAGTTAGAGCAGGGGTGGTGACAAAGCTCAAACAGGAAGGGAGGACTGCACAGTCGATCAACACCAACTCCCGGTTTTTCCTCCGGGCGGGGGGGGGGGGGGGCGGGGGAATCGAGCTACCTGTTTTGCAGAGCTCAGGGGAGGCAGAATCAGAAATAAAAGCGGCTCACGGCCACCGCGCTAGCGCCTTTGCTTGGCCGTTCCTTTGCCGCCATCTGCTGGTTGATTGTGGGAAGTACAGGGCGCTATTTCAAGACTTTCAAGGGGGAAGAGTCGTTCGTTCTTTATCCATTTATTTATTAAGCAAATAGCTGTGTCTGAGACTCGATCTCTGTTCTCATCAGATTTGCATCCCAGTAAATCCAGCTTCATGGCCACCCCCTGTAAGTAAGATACAGAGGGAGCAAAGATGTCAGAACAATAAACCCGGTCCTGTGAGTCACCGGTGTTTCATGTGGCCTGGAAGCTAGAAATGGTTTTTGCACTTTTAAATAGTTGGGGGTGGGGGAATCAAAGGAAGAATACTTCGTGTGCCAGTGACTTGATATTCAAATTTTAGTATTCAGAAATCAAGTTTCATTGGAATCCAGCCACACCCATTCAGTTACACATTCTGTAAGGCTGCCAGATTGAATTGTTTCAACAAGAGACCCTGTGACTTGTAGAGTCAGAAATTTTCTTTCTGTGGCCTCCTGCAGAAAAAGTTTGCTGGCCTCACGTCTAAAGAAAAGGTTGGCTACTACCCCTCGATTTTTCAAAATGGAAAACAGCGCTACAAATCCAGAGAAAGTCTGGAGGCCTTTGAAGTGAAGTGAAATGAAAGTCGCTCAGTCGTGTCTGATTCTTTGTGACCCCGTGGACGATACAATCCATGGAATTCTCCAGGCCAGAATACTAGCGTGGGTAGCCTTTCCCTTCTCCAGGGGATCTTCCCAATCCAGGGATCAAACCCAGGTCTCCCACATTACAGGAAGATTCTTTACCAGTTGAGCCACCAGGGAAGCCCAAGAATACTGGAGTGGGTAGCCTATCCCTTCTCCAGAGGATCTTCCCAACCCAGGAGTTGAACCAGAGTCTCTTATACTGCAGGTGGGTTCTTTACCAACAGAGCTATCAGGGAAGCTCTTTCTTTTTAAGTGAAAGTCACTCAGTTGTGTCTGACTCTTTGTGACCCCGTGGACTATACAGTCCAGGGAATTCTCCAGGCAAGAATACTGGAGTGGGTAGCCTTTCCCTTCTCCAGGGGATTTTCCCAGTCCAGGAAGCTCTGGATCAAACCTTCCCAGACCTGGATGGAACCCAGATCTCCCAGATTGCTTTGGGGAAACAAACAAAAAAAAGCCTCCCGGCCTGGGTTGGACTCAAAATGTGTTACATGAAGCTCAGGGTAATCATTTCAAAGTTGCTTTGAAATAGAAGTGAACTGCAGCAGGAGGAGACACCCAATACATAGTAGGTTCTCAATAAGGTTACCTCCTCAGGGCAGGGGCACAGGATCCTGGAGAAAAGGCACCAGTTGCAAGATGTAGACGGTTTTAGTTTGTTTTTGTTTTTTTCTTAATTTGTGTGTGTGTGTTTTATTTATTTTTAATTGAAGGATGATTGCTTTACAATATTGGTTTGATTTCTGCCATACAGCAACATGAATTAGCCATGCTGTGTCTGACTCTGTGCGACCCCTTGGACCATAGGGCTCCAGGCTCCTCTGTCCATGGGATTCTCCAGGCAAGAATACTGGAGTGGGTAGCCATGCCCTCCTTCAGGGGATCTTCCCAACCCAGGGATGGAGCCTGGGTCTCCTGCATTGCAGGCAGATTCTTTACCATCTGAGCCACCTGGGAAGCCAGAATCAGCCTTAAGTATACATATGTCCCCTTCTTCTTGAACCTCCCTCCCACCTCCCACACTTTTCCATCCCTAAGGCAATGGTACCCCACTCCAGTACTCTTGGCTGGAAAATCCCATGGACAGAGGAGCCTGGTAGGCTGCAGTCAATGGGGTCACTAAGTTGGACACAACTGAGCAACTTCACTTTCACTTCTCACTTTCATGCATTGGAGAAGAAAATGGCAACCCATTCCAGTGTTCTTGCCTGGAGAATCCCAGGGACGGGGGAGCCTGGTGGGCTGCCGTCTCTGGGGTCGCACAGAGTCGGACACAACTGAAGCGACTTAGCAGCAGCAGCAGGTTGTTACAGAGCCCCAGTCTGAGTTCCCTGAGTCATTCAGCAAATTGCCATTGGCCATCTGTTTTACATATGGTAGTGTATAGAAATTCCATGCTGCTCTCTCCACGCATCTCATCCTCTCCTTCCTCCCCTGTCCATAAGTCAGTTCTCTATATCCGAGGGGATGAACCTAGAGCCTATTACACAAAGTGAAGTAAGACAGTTTTGGTTTTAAAAATCTCCAACAAAGTTTAAAAATAACAGAGCATCAGAGTCTAAGGAAAGAGAATGGTGCAGGCTTCTGTAGACTCAAGGTGGAATCAGCTTTTTTGAGATCTCACACTCAGGGAAGAGAAAAGCAGGAGGCTTACGGGAGGAGAGACAAAGGCTGAGACCTGCCTGGAGTGACTTTTTTTGTGATTTGCTTTGCTTTGGTATGAATGGGGGCGCCATAAGTTCATGTTTATTCCTCTGCACAGCTTGTAATGTTTCAAAAACACAAAAGAGGCTACAACCATTTCTCTGTCTCTCTCCTTTCCTCCCTGGCTCCTTCCCTCCCATTCATTCTTCCTTCCTTCCACCTTATTCCAGATAGCAGGCTTCATTCTGAAGGTCAGGGGAGAAAACGGAGGCTCCAAGAACTTCAGTGTTGAGTCCAAGTTTTTGCACCCGAAGGGTGACTTCATCACAGAGTTCGGGGACTCCTCCTCCGTGTTCTTCCTACAGTGAGGCCTTACCTCCCTCTCTCTCAGCTTTGGCTTCAGGCAGAGCCTCCTTATTTATCATTTGGAAGCCCCAGGATTTACAGAGCCCAAATCCAAGCTGAAAATGGAGGCAATTACCCAGATAATTTAGGTAAACGTCGGGGTTGTATGGTGAGTGTTTTAACATCCCGGTCTGAATTATTGGCGTAATTGTTTCCACTTCTCCTTCTCATTGTGCCCTTGAAGAGGCAATTCTCCCGACAGCCCCTGTTTGTTTTGTCCCGGGTTGAACAGGGCCCTGGTAGCTAAGGAGAGCAGGCTAGAAGCTGGGCAAACTCTAGAGGGCCAAGCCAATTTGTGTTTGAGGTCAATAACCTTTGTGTTTCCATCAAAACCCCATCCCAGAGGCACACTCCACCCCCTAGCAATTTGACAGTGGAAACGCTCCCCAAGTAGGAAACATCAAAGCTGCAACAGTGTTCCCACACCTCTGTGTGTGTGTGTGTGTGTGAGCACGCCCGTTAGAAAAGAAAACAAGGCACAAAAAGGATTTTTTTATTTCTCTTTTGTGCTGTTTGTTTGCCAGGCTAGTTTCCTTGACATCTTTAGAAAGGAGAGTTTCGGCTTTGAGAAATTCAAATAGATAATCATGCAGATTTGTCCAAAGGAAATGGTAGAGGAGTTTTTAAAAACTGAAAATAAACCTCTAATTTCTGAGAAGAGAATGAATTGTGGAGTCATTTTGTACCCTCCTCCATCCTTACCCTCCACCCCTCATCCTCCCCCCCAACCCTCCCAACCCCGCCTCCCCTCCCAACCCCCCCCCATCCCTCCCATCCCCCCACCTCACCCCTTTTCCAGTTTCCTTAGGAGGGAAAAAAAAAGCTGCAGCTCCAGGAACCTTCATTTCTCTGCTCTTAAAATAGGGTTGAGAGTAACCCTTGCTTTATGGGGTTGTTGGGAGATAACATGGACGCAACAGAGAGTCGGGGACCGACATAGAATAAGTCCAACGCCCGCCTGCCATTATTATCAGGGATGCAGTCTGAGAGACTGTCTGCTCAAGTGGACATAAGCCCGTCCATTTCCAGAAACAAGCCAACAACTCCCAGACCTCCCAGTCAGTTCCTTCTCCTGGCCAGTTAGTATACACAAACAGTGAAACCAAAGTCTGTGCCTCACGGACATCCCAACAATGGGAAATCCCTGCATTAAAGTTTTATAGACAGCGGTCGTTTACTTCAAAAGAAAACAGAGTCTGGAGTAAGGCAAGCTGGGGTCCAGTGACAACAAGTAGAACCAGGAGCCCCCGAGGACATAAGCTTCTTGCCTCTTTTCTTATTTATTTATCGCTGTTGCTCACGCCACTCGGGGAAGCAGGAGGTTGGCAGGCTTACCCCTCACTTCGAGATAAGCAAAGGAAGGGCCGGGAAGGTCAAGGTTTTATGTCAGGACCTGAAGCCATTTCAGGGCCAGAGAACATAGCGTTCCGTAAAAAACAAGACCAACTCAGCAAGCGCAAAGGAGAATACAAATGTTGAGTGTGGATCAAAACACGGGCAGAGACGATGACAGTTCAGCAGGTGTATTATCTCTGATGACTTTGCATCTCTGACAACCTCTCATCTGAAGCAGCTGTCCTCCCCACAAACACACGTCAGATTTGTATTCAGCCTCAGACTGGTGGAATCAGAGTTTGGGGGACAGGCCCTGGCCTTGGTATTGGTTGTTTGGTTTTTGTTTTTGTTTTTTTAGTTTCCTTGAGTAATTCCAAAGAAAAACTGAACCATTTAGAGGTATTGATAATCCCTCCAGGGGACTCAAATCTCATTCATAAGTCATGTGTAGCAGTGAAAAAAAAAAAGACCACTAATATTTTCTTTTTGTTTTGAGTCAAAAGAGGCTTTGAAAAGAACAGGAAGGAAGGCATTGAACCCCAGCTCTAAAGTTTGGATGATTAGATTTCTTCCTCCCGGGCTCTGGTTTATTGGATCCATGACCCCCTGGCATCGTAGGCAAAGGTGGCGGGTGATTGGGCAGAGGGGCATTTTTCGAGGGAGATGGTCCAAGGTTTTCATCAAATTCTCAGAGTGAGCACCCCTGCCCTTCTTCCCAAACGCGTAAAAGTCCCTGCTCCAAGATCAAGTCAAACTAAGTATATTCCTGGAAAGGGATTGCTGAGGGATCAGCCTCCATCTCTTGGCACTAAATCCACTGCTATTACGTTCAGCACTGGGCTAAAGCTGCTCAAGGTCATGGCCTTATCTTCTTTGGTTCTCCTGGCTCCACTGATCCCAGTGACCATGCCTTCTCCACGCCTCTTCCTCCCGTCAGTTCCCATGACCCCCAGGCCCTCTGGTTCTCCCCCGGCATCTCTGGCCATCTTCCCATCAGCATACTCGTAGGTTCCTGCTCTTTGCCGGTATGTACCTCTCAATTGGCCCCCTGGTCCTGCCCTCCCGTCTGTGTGCGCCTCTTCCTTATTCTCTATCCATCACTACGTTGCCAGTTTCAAAATCTGTCCTTCTCCAGGCAGACAACCATTCTCCTGTCTTCCTACTTAGCGTGCTAAGCCACTTCGATGGTGCCTGACTCTTTTGTGATCCTATGGACACCCTGCTAGGCTCCTCTGTCCATGGGATTCTCCAGCTAAGAATGCTGCAGTGGGTTGCTACGCCCTCCTCCAGGAGATCTTCCGACCCAGGGATCAAACCCTTGTTTCCCTCCAGCATCTCCTGCATTGGCAGGCAGTTTCTTTACCATTAGCGCCACCTGGGAAGTCCTCCTACTTAGAAAAGAGAAATGCTATGCCCCCCATAGGGCTTCCCAGGTGGCTCAAGTGGTAAAGAAACCTCCTGGGATGCAGGACACACGGGTTTGATCCCTGGGTAGGGAAGAGCCCCTGGAGGAGGAAATGGCAACCCACTCCAGTATTCTTGCCTGGGAAATTCCGTGGACAGAAGAGCCTAGTGGGCTACAGTCCCTGGGGTTGCAAAGAGTCAGATGCAACTTAGTGACTAAAATACAATCCCCCACTCTCAGCGTCACTAGGAAGATTAAGGCAGACATCATATGACAAGTGAGCTTAACACTGAGGGTCTTCATTTTGCTTGGGCTGCTGTAAGACAGGACCACAGACTGGGGAGCTTCAACAGCACAAACGTATTATCTTACAGCTCTGCGGGCTGGAAGTCCAAGATCAAGGAGTGGGCAGGGATGGTTTCTCCTGAGGCCTCTTTCCTTGGCTTGCAGATGGCCGCCCACCAGATGGAGTGAAGTTATGCAGTGAATTCAATTCCCAGAGGTTTCCTTGGCATCTCTCGGCATCACCAAAGAGCAGATTTCTCTACTTCTTCTGCAAAGATGTGATATACAATGGAAAGCTTTGGGCAGAAGAAGACTGCTGTGGGGGACTTCCCTGGTGGTCCAGTGGCTAAGACTCCACGCTCCCAAAGCAGGGGGACCTGGGTTTAATCCCTGGTCGGGGAGCTAGATGCCACATGCTGCAACTAAGACTTTGCATACTGCAACTAAAGATTCCACATGCTGCTTAAGATTCTGCATACTGAAAAGAAGATCAAAGATCCCAAGTGTGGCAGCTAAGACCTGGTGCAGCCAAATAAAGAAATAAACATTTAAAAAGAAGAAGCCTATTGTGGAAACAGTCATACACGAAGCACCTAGGGTCTACCAGGGGTTGAGGTCCGGGAAGGAGCTCCAGGTAAGTTCCTTCTTTTCCTCCCAACCTCCATGTTCATCACTGTGAAATGGGTACACTGGGCCAGTGGAATTCCCAAGGCCCTCAGCCACCTCACACAGTTAAGATTCCAGGCTGAATTTCAGTTAGCTTCTGTTTCCTAAAAGGTTCCTCACGCTTCGCATCAAAGTCCCCAGGCACCCATGGAGATGCTGTGTTTCACTGGCTGAAGGCCATGAGACCTCAGAGAAAACAGGGCAGGCACACATTTGTAGCCGAGGATAGACTTCAAAACCACCCCCCTCTGACCCCCGCTCCCACCCTCTCTGCTCCATTTCCTTTCTGTACCGTCTTGGTTTTTTTACGAGCTCCGAAGGGACTGCAAACGTTCCCCCACCTCCCTCATCAGGAATGCCAGCTTTGTTCACTCAAACGTTGGAATGGGCGCCTGCGGATGAGGGCGTCTTTGGCAAGACGTTTAATGAGTTTTCCATCTTCAGGATGGTGGGTGGTGGGTGCTTCCTTGATTCCACGCCCGCTCCCTCTCCCAGGCTGGGACCATGGGCCCTGCCGCCAGGCAGTCCCGGAGAACAATCCCATTCTTTCTGGAGCTGACATCAGTTCACAGGAGCGGGGAGGAAGTGGACGAGAGCAGGGGGCCGGTGGGGGGAGATCCTACTGGAACTGCAGAGGCACAAAAGCTGGCCTCACCATGTCAGCCCCTCCAATAAGAGCCTTGTTTGTGGTCCCTCGTCTCAGGGTCAGAGAGAGCCGGACTGAGCGGAAATCGGGCAAGAATGCAGCCTTATTGTGCATGGCCGGCCGGGAGGCTCAAGTGGGTCCCCGGTGAGGCACCCCGCCACCCCAGAGGCTCTTGAAGACCACTTCAGACAGACCCCTGAGTCTCCAGGGATTAGTGAAAGGCAAGGGGTGGTGGGTTTGCAGGATCCCCCCTGGGGCTCCTGAGGACTTAAGGCCATGAAGTTTTGACTCAGAATCAAAAAGCATCCACACTGTTCATTCTTTTTTTCTTTTTTAAAGTCCACTTTGTTTTTGGAAAACCTCCCTGCTCCTTGATTCTATCCGTGAAATTTCAAAACATGAGGCTGAGGTCAAGGAATGGACTCAGAAATAATAAATGGCTGGTGTGTGTGTGTGTGTGTGTGTGTGTGTGCATGTGTGTGTGTGCACCGTCAGTCATGTCCAACTCGGTGCAACCCCATGGACTGTAGCCCTCCAGGCTCCTCTGTCCCTGGGATGCTCTAGGCAAGAATACTGGGAATGGGTTGCCATTTCCTTCTCCAGGGCTATCTTCCCAGCCCAGGGATTGAACCCATGTCTACCCACGTCTCCTGCATTGCAGGCAGATTCTTTACCACTGAGCCACCTGGGAAGCCCAAATAGCTGGTATTAGGGACCAAATACTATTTTTGGATGAAAATGGTTTAATATGTATTCAAGATGGGAAGTTTAGATGATCCGGATCTGCATTTTGGAGGGAAGCATGACAACCACAATACCCATCCCCTCCAGATCCCCTCAAGCCAGGCTAACAACATGAAGGAGGGCAGTAAGCCCCTGGCCAAGGAAAGCAATTTAGAGCAAACATTCTCAAGGAGGGTTAAGACTGACTTTGGGTGGGGCCAAAAATCTTACTCTGCATAAGAAAGCAAGGATACACATCAGTTCAGTCGCTCAGTCGTGTCCGACTCTTTGCGACCCCATGAATCGCAGCATGCCAGGCCTCTCTGTCCATCACCAACTCCTGGAGTTCACTCAAACTCATGTCCATCGAGTCAGGGATGCCATCCAGCCATCTCATCCTCTGTCGTTCCCTTCTCCTCCTGCACCCAATCCCTCCCAGCATCAGAGTCTTTTCCAATGAGTCAACTCTTCGCATGAGGTGGCCAGAGTACTGGAGTTTCAGCTTTAGCATCATTTCTTCCAAAGAAATCCCAGGGCTAATCTCCTTCAGAATGGACTGGTTGGATCTCCTTGCAGTCCAAGGGACTCTCAAGAGTCTTCTCCAACACTGCAGTTCAAAAGCAAAAATTCTTCAGTGCTCAGCTTTCTTCACAGTCCAATTCTCACATCCATACAGGACCACAGGAAAAACCATAGCCTTGACTAGATGGACCTTTGTTGGAAAAGTAATGTCTCTGCTTTTGAGTATGCTATCTAGGTTGGTCATAACTTTTCTTCCAAGGAGTAAGTCTTTTAATTTCATGGCTGCAATCACCATCTGCAGTGATTTTGGAGCCCCCAAAAATAAAGTCTGACACTGATTCCACTGTTTCCCATCTATTTCCCATGAAGTGATGGGACCAGATGCCATGATCTTCGTTTTCTGAATATTGAGCTTTAAGCCAACTTTTTCACTCTCCACTTTCACTTTCATCAAGAGGCTTTTTAGTTCCTCTTCACTTTCTGCCATAAAGGTGGTATCATCTGCATATCTGAGGTTATTGATATTTCTCCCGGCAATCTTGATTCCAGCTTGTGTTTCTTCCAGCCCAGTGTTTCCCATGATGTACTCTGCATATAAGTTAAATAAGCAGGGTGACAATATACAGCCTTGACATACTCCTTTTCCTATTTGGAACCAGTCTGTTGTTCCATGTCCAGTTCTAACTGTTGCTTCCTGACCTGCATATAGATTTCTCAAGAGGCAGGTCAGGTGGTCTGGTATTCCCATCTCTCTCAGAATTTTCCACAGTTTATTGTGATCCACACAGTCAAAGGCTTTGGCATAGTCAATAGAGCAGAAATAGATGTTTTTCCAGAACTCTCTTGCTTTTTCCATGATCCAGCGGATGTTGGCAATTTGATCTCTGGTTCCTCTGCCTTTTCTAAAGCCAGCTTGAACGTCTGGAAGTTCACGGTTCATGTATTGCTGAAGCCTGGCTTGGAGAATTTTGAGCATTACTTTACTAGTGTGTGAGATAAGTGCAATTGTGCGGTAGTTTGAGCATTCTTTGGCATTGCCTTTCTTTGGGATTTGAATGAAAACTGACCTTTTCCAGTCCTGTGGCTGCTGCTGAGTTTTCCAAATGTGCTGGCATATTGAGTGCAGCACTTTCACAGCATCATCTTTCAGGATTTGAAATAGCTCAACTAGACTTCCATCACCTCCACTAGCTTTCCTCATAGTGATGCTTTCTAAGCTCCACTTAACTTCACATTCCAGGATGTCTGGCTCTAGGTGAGTGATCACACCATCGTGATTATCATCAAGGAAGGCAGTTTAGAGCAAACGTTCTCAAGGAGGGTTAAGACTGACTCTGGGTGGGGCCAAAAATCTCACTCTGTGTAAGAAAGCAAAGATAGACACACAGTACAGATACAGATGTGCAGTGTTTAATATACAGTATCTGTAATATTAAAGTTTCTTTTTAATGTCACAGTATCTGTAATATTAAAATTTCATGGGGCTCAGGGCCATTAGGAAAAAAAATGTCTAAAAAATTTCCTTAGGAGATGCAATACTAAAAAGTTTGAAAAACACTGGCCTAGAGAATATAGATTCTTTTGGAGGATCTGAATTTAAAACCCAGCTTTTTAGCTTTCTTGCTGTGTGTCCTTGAGCCAGTTACTTAACCTCTTTGAATCCATCATTTTCATACACCATGCTATTACCCTGTCTACAGACTTGGAGTTTTAATACATCTAAAGTGGCTAGACCAACATCTGGCATCTAGTCTTTGTCACTGTTATTATTATTATTAGGAATTCACAGAATCAGCTTTGTCGGGTTTTGTCTTCTGTATGTAAGAGTATGCCAGCTAGATCCACTCACCTAGAATCCTCAATTTCCAGACTTAAGCCGAGAAATTCAATTGTTAGCCAGCTGATCGATTCAGATTTAAATGGCAGATAAGTTTTGCTGCAGATAAGGGCTTCCCTGGTGGCTCAGACAGTAAAGCATCTGTCTACAATGTGAGAGACCTGGGCTCGATCCCTGGGTAGGGAAGATTCCCTGGAAAAGGAAATGGCAACCCACTCCAGTACCCTTGCCTTGAAAATCCCATGGACGGAGGAGCTTGGTGCAGGCTACTATCATGGGGTCGCAAAGAGTCGGGCACGACTGAGCAACTTCACTTTCACTTTCAAGGTTTGCTGTAGGCACTCAGCCTTGAAGAAGACAGGGCTTGCCCTTAAGGGCTATAGCCTACCATTCGGATAGATCACATTTCCTGTGTATGTATTATAAATGAGATCTTGGGACTTTCCTGGTGGTCCAGTGGTTAAGATTCCACCCTTCCATTGCAGGGGGCACAGGTTCGATCCCTGGTCAGGGAAAAAGATCCTGCCTGCCCCATGATGTGGCCCAAAACAAAACAAAACAAGATACAAATGCAGTCCTGGAGAGGTCGCCCTGGGAACATGCAGTTCTGTTATCAATTTACTATCATTACCATCACCTTAGAAAATGGTGCCATGTTTCCAACTCAGATTCTAGCAAAGTTCTTGGGCTAACAAGGACCTGACAGTATCTTCCTGTTTACTAAGAGCAGAGTATGAGCCGAGTCCTTTGGAAATTTTCCTCTAGAAACTTCGTTCCTTTCCATCAGGCATAAACCTCACTTTGCCGAGTAGAAAACGGGCTTGGAGAAGTCACATGGCATCGCCACAAGAACAGAGCGAATGATGGCAAATGAGATCCAACCATTTTTATACACTCATCTAGTCACTCAGTCATTCACTCATGCATTGACTAGCTCACTCAGTCATTCACTTCCTAATTCACTCATTCATTTACTGTTTTACTCACTAAGCCACTCATCCATTCACTCACGCCTTCACTAACTCATTCGCCAACCTGCTGGTTTACTCAGCCACCTAACCAGTTTTGCAGATATTCATTCCCTTACTCGTTTATTGACTCACCTAACAGCCATTCAGTCAGCCATCTGCTCATTCCTTCACTCCTTCATTCATTCACTCATACACTCAGCCCTTCATACAGTCTTTGTCTGATTTCTTCCTTCTATGATATTTAATACATTGTTCCTCACACTTTGTGCTTTACATATAGTTGCTTGGGGCTTGTGCAGCCATGCACGGTCAAAGTCACGGCTTAAATTCTAAAGGGGCCAGGGAGACTGAAAATCAAGTGCCAATGTACCTGATAAATACAGATTGTGATAAGTGCTCTGAAGACTGAACAGACTGATGTGCAAGAGGGGCCGCTTAGGCAGAGAGGGACCTTAAGACCCTCCAGGAGATGACATTAGAGGCAAAAATCTAAAAACTGTAGACAACCAGGGTAGGTTCAGTTCAGTTCAGTCGCCCAGTCATGTCTGACTCTTTTTGACCCCATGGACTGCAGCATGCCAGGCTTCCCTGTCCATCACCAACTCCCAGAGCTTGCTCAAACTCATGTCCATGGAGTCGGTGATGCCATCCAACCATCTCATCCTCTGTCGTCCCCTTCTCCTCCTGCCTTCAATCTTTCCCAGCATCAGGGTCTTTTCCAAAGAGTCAGTCCTTCGCTTCGGGTAGCCAAAGTATTGCAGTTTCACCTTCAGCATCAGTCCTTCCAATGAATATTCAGGACTGATTTCCTTTAGGATGGACTGGTTGCATCTCCTTGCAGTCCAAGGGACTCTCAAGAGTCTTCTCCAACACTACAGTTCAAAAGCATCAGTTCCACCAAGGTAGGAGCCTGCATCAAAATCAGAACTTTTTTTGACACTTCTTTCCCAATCACTCTGTCCTATTGTTATTAAATGTGGATAGGGCTCACCATTTTTTTTTTCCAAAAAAAAGAAATCTAAAGATAAAATATTTTTTGGAAGAATGAACCCCCAAGGTGCTTAGCACAACCCCAGTGTACTTTGTCTTTCTTTAGTGAAAATATCACTGTTTTGTGGACTTGCCTCGGGGTTCAGTGGGCATGACTGCACTTCCACTATAGGAGTCACGGGTTTGATCCTTGGTAGGGGACCTAAGATCCCACATCATGCATGCTTTGGCTTCCCCTCAAAAAAATAGTGTTTTGTTTTGTAATTGAATTTATTTCTTTAGAATAGGAAAAAGATTTTTCCAAGTCCCCACCCACAATGCCCTTCTCCCTCCCTCATTTTAATACTTGCGAAATCTGGAAAATGTATTTTAGGGCTATATCACCATTCTATCCAAGTGATAGTATTTCACTGTGATGTTGGGTTTTTTTTTCCCTTTAACCTTTGTAACATTCACTTTAGCATTCCCATCTCAGAGATTTCCCCAGGAGAAATTCCAAGATTTGGAAACTCAGGAGGGAAGATAAGCATATTCTCAAGGTTTATGATCCCTTTCACCAAACTGACCTTCACAAATTCACACTTGCACCAGCTCAGAGGGGAAACATCCAAAGAGACCTTTTTCCTTTCCTCATCAATTCCAGCTGGCCTGCTGAGGACTGAATTGGGGATAAAGATCTCATGTCTTTGTGAGGACAGCTGATGCCACTGGATTGGCAGGAGAGGTGGGGGCAGCTCCCAGCCTGGGAAGAAAGATGCTGGGTAGGCATCAAAATGCAACCATCTCTCTTTGAAAACAAGGGTGGGATGGCTTTATGCCGATTGGAGACCATAGCATCAGAGTCTTAGAAAATCCCCTCCCAAGTTTTCCTAATATATTCACCTCGTGCCTTAGGGAATTTTAAAAGCAGAAAACATATTTGGGCTTTGTTGGTGTTTTTTTCTTTTCTTCTATTGAAATACAATTGCTTTAAAATGTCGTGTTAGTTTCTAGCTGCACAATGAAGTGAATCAACCAAGTGGGCAATGGCATAGGAAGGGGGGATCTTGCCAAATTAAAATGAATAAATGCTTAAATGTGGATACAGTGTAATTTTATGTTAGTTTTCCAAAGCAGAATTCATGGAAATGCACAAAATTGTCTTTATTACGAAATGCATAAAGTGTGCATTTTAAGATACGAGGTAAGGACCCCCCAAAAGTCAGAATGCTGAAAATGTCCCTGCCCAACTTATGATAATTCTTGAAACTGAAAGAGAAGCACAAGAGAGTTCATTATATTTGGATATTTGGATATGTTCCAGAAAACAAATATTTGTTTATCCAATATTCTGTCTCCTGAGAGCTCAAGCCACCTTTTAAAGGCTAGTGATCTGAGGAATGAACTCAATGAAATATTTCAAACTTTACTAAGCAGAAGTTGTCTGAGAATCATGACTGGGCAATGAACTGGAATTCAAAGGGTGAGGGTCTTTTTACTGAAGTGTTTTGAAAAATCTGAAATATGTCCAAATATCCAAATATAATGCACTCTCTTGTGCTCATCTAGTTTCAACAATTATCATCACTTGGGGCATAACTTTCCACATTCTGACTTTTGGGGGCCCTCACCCCATATCTTAGAACGCACCGACATTACATAATAAATACAATTTTGTATGCCTTGGCAAGTTCACATAAAATTACACTTTGTTGACATTTAAGCATTTACTCATTTTATCTTTTTAAAGTAATTTTATTTATTTCTTTGCAGCTGTGCTGGCTCTTTGCTGCTGCATGGGCTTTCCCCTAGTTGCAGTGAGTGGGGGCTACTCTCTAGCTGTGGCGTGCGGGTTTCTCACTTCTGTGGCTTCTCTTGTTATGGAGCATGGGCTCTAGGGCACACGGGCTTCCATAGTTGTGTGAGCACAGGCTCAGTAGTTGTGGCACACGGGTGTAGTAGCTCCTCAGCATGTGGGATGTTCCTGGACCAGGGGTCAAACCCACGTCTCTTGCTTTGGCAGGTGGCTTCTCTACCAGTGAGCCACCAGGGAAGCCCAGGCATTCATTCTAACTTGGCAAGATCATTCATTTTAACTTGGCAAGATCATTCATTTTAACTTGGCAAGATCCACCCCGCTCTACTCTCTTGGGGTCATCTGAGAAAGTGGGTCCATTATGCCCAACGGTTAGACAGGCTCTGCTTTAGATGTGCAAAATGATACCTGGATCAAGAAAAAAGAATAATTTCACTCATTAAAAACTACTTATGACAATTCCTATGACAATTAGGGTTTAGGTTCAGGAGGTCTAGAAGAAGAATTGTCAAAATTCAACCCAAACTTTCCATACCAATGGGGGAAAAAAATATCAAAGGGGTGAGATTTACCATCTTACCTAAAAAAAAATTTTTTTTCATTTATTAATTTATTTTTTTGTTTTCCTGCCTTGAGCACTGTCTGTGTGTTCCGGATTAGGGAAATTTCTTGCCATTAACATTTTATCATCATAAAACATCATAGTACTACTAGGTATTAATACTCCCCCTATTGTTTCTGCTGTTTTTACTAATGAGTCAATGTTACTCCTGTCTCTGGGTTTTTGTTTTTGTTTTTTTCAAAAACCAATTTAATGTTTATTAGCTATCAGCAAATCATTGGAAAATGAAATTAGAATCTGACACAGAAACATCAAAAACTAGAATATCATTTAAAAGGAATTTAACAAAAGATATGCAATACTTCCACATTAAAAGTACACAATATATAAGAAAACATACTATGATTATAAATTGGCAGATTCAATACTGTTAAGATGTAAATTTTTCCTAAAATGCTCTATAGATTCAGAAAATTCCATTAAAAATTGTCAGGAGAATTTCGTGGAGTTTGTTTGTTTTTAAGATTCTTTGCCCATACAGACCATTACAGAGCATAGAGTTCCCTGTCCTATACAGCAGTTTCTTATTAGTTATCTATTCAATATACAGTATCATATATACGTTAGTCCCAGTCTTCTAACTTGTCCCTCCCCACCGCCCTTATCCCCTGCCAATCATATATTTGTTTTCTACATCCATGATGTCACCGGTTTTCATAAGGAAACAACAGGCTCAGAGAGTTAAAGAAACTTGCCTAAGGTAACACAGCACCTGCCGGGGTCTGAATTCAAGCTCTGGTCTTATCCAGTAACTGATAAGATCGCTTGTGATCTCTAAAACAAGCCCCTGGGTGCAGAATTTTGTCTCCTGTACATGCAGATAAATCTGTCATCCATTCCACCTTCTCCAACTTCTAATGTACCTTTTAGTTGCACAGAGATAATAGTAGTATCTCCTTACCCTGTGGCCACAAGCCTACATCAAGGAATATGTGAGAAAGTCCTTTATAATCAGCCAAGTATCCTTAGATGTGAGCTACCCCTCTAATCTCTACTGCTATTTTCACAAGGAAAGGTCAGAAGTAGATAAAAAGGGGGTTAATGATCCTCTGTGAATGCCATTAGGTGACATTTTAACGTCTCACAACAGGGTCCATCTGGTGCATAATAGATGCTCAATCAATATTTACTGGAAAATAAAAAGGAACAGATTTCTGAATGAAAACATGGATTCCTAACCCCTGAACCGCAGGGGCTCAAGGGGGTGGATTGTGGGAACAGTCTATGAGCTCCCATGCAGAGAAAGTCACCTACCTTCTGGTTTCTGGGTGTGTGCATTTCCCTCGTTGAGAGTAACAGGCATTCCTGGGATCTTCAAAGGGTCTATGATTCACAAAAATGTGAGATCAAGCCCTTGCAGCAGTATTTGCCCACAGAATTTGCCTTCCAGTAAAGTTTTCCTCAGAGGAGAAAGTGATAAGAACAGGATTTGGGAGCTAGATAAACAAATACACAAATGTAATTAAATAGGTATATATGTGTGTGTGTGTGTGTGTGCATATACATACATCTCTATATATTTGTATAGAGACATTATTAAATAACTATAGATGCTGCGGCTGCTGCTAAGTCACTTCAGTCCTGTCCGACTCTGTGTGACCCCATAGACGGCAGCTCACCAGGCTCCCCCATCCCTGGGATTCTCCAGACAAGAACACTGGAGTGGGTTGCCGTTTCCTTCTCCAATGCATGAAAGTGAAAAGTGAAAATAAAGTCGTTCAGTCGTGTCCAACTCCTAGCGACCCCATGAACTGCAGCCTACCAGGCTCCTCCGTCCATGGGATTTTCCAGGCAACTATAGATGCAATTATATAATTAAATAGCTATAGCTGTGTGAAAGTGAAAGTGTTCGTCTCTCAGTTGCGTCTGACTCTTAGCAACCCCATGGACTGTAACCCATCTGGGTCCTCAGTCCATGGAGTTCTCCAGACAAGAATACTGGAGAAGGTTGCTATTCCTTTCTCCGGGGGATCTTCCCAACCCAGAGACTGAACCCAGGTCTTCTGCATTGCAGGCAGATTCTTTACAAATCTGAGCCACCAGGGAAGCCCAAAGTGAGGACACCAGGGGGCACCTGGATTGAACTGGGGATACATCTGTATCTATATGTATACATGTTTGCTTCTCAAACCCTATTCAATTGTTCTTGTATAGTTATATTTAAATATTATAAGTAAAAATTTCATTTCTGGAAAAATTCATTATGTAACAGCAACCAAAGACATAATGCTGCTGCTGCTGCTGCTAAGTCACTTCAGTTGTGTCCAACCCTTCGCGACCCCTACCAGGCTCCATCGTCCATGGGATTTCCAGGCAAGAGGACTGGAGTCGGTTGCCATTGCCTTCTCCAAAAGACATAATGGGCCACGCACAATTCCACCAAAACCTGAGGGAATTCAGGAATTTGTTGACTTAGAGTAGACAGTATTTTGAAATTTATCTGTTGCTTATCATTTTTTTTAGCCACACCTCAGGGCTTGTGGGATCTTAGTTCCTCAACCAGGGGTTGAATCCAGGCCCAGAGCAGGGAAAGTGCGGATTCCTAATCACTGGGCTACCAGGGAATTCCCAAAATTTACTTGTTATTTTGATTGTTATTACTACTTAATATAATGTGTCTCCTATGTTGCTAGATAGATTTCCTATAATCATTTTAATCATTACATGTATTAGTAACTCATTTAAGAGGTATGTTATCAGGAGAATTGAGTGAATGTAAGAAATGATCTTGGAACTGGGTTTTGGCACATATAAACCACTCAACAATGATAACATCATTTTAATTTCATCCTCATAACAAGTTTATGAGGTAGGCTCAGAGTGGTTAGGTAAGTTTTCCTGAGTCACACAGCTGGTCAGGAATGGAGCCCAAGAAATAAGTGAGTTAACCATTTCTGAACTCTTGGATCTTCCATCTGCCCCACCTCCCACCTTGGGGCAGGATTACTTACATACAGTGCAGGGACCCAAGCCTTTGATGTGCTAATTCCATTTGTTTGCCTGGAGATCAGAAAGGGATACTTGGATTTATTTATGGAGTTTCTGACTCCAAAAAGCCTCTTGGGATTAGAGAGATGAGCTATTTAGTTGTATTGCTAGGTTGGATGATTACCCTCCATGGTCAAGACTTTCCTGCTCACCTTGCTGGTTTTATGGCCTCAGGCAATAGATTTCAATTCTCAATTTAAATATCTGGGTTGTTTTTTTTTCCCACCTTTAAAACTCTTCACAGAGGGGCTGCACTGGCACCACCAGGATGCAATCTCCCAGACTTTGGACGGCTGCTCCCTCTCACTCCATCTATCCAGCACCCCAATTTACATCCTAGAGATCCACTCCTGTTTCTCTCCTCCGCCCACCCCCTCCTTTGCTGAGTGACCTACAGTGGCAGTCGTGTTCAACTCTTTGAGACCCCATGGACTGTAGCCCGCCAGGCTCCTCTGTCCGTGGGGATTTCCAGGCAAGAATACTGGAGTGGGTGGTCATGCCCTCCTCCAGGGGATCTTCCCACCCCAGGGATCGAACCCAGGTCTCCTGCATGGCAGGTAGATCCTTTACAAGCTGAGCCATGAGGGAAGCAGTAGGACCTCATTGTTTATCTGTCTTATATATACTAGTGGCGAGCGTGCATGCTTAAGTCACTTTAGTCACGTCCAACTCTTTGCCACCCCATGGACTGTAGCCCGCCAGGCTTCTCTGTCCATGGGATTCTCCAGGCAAGAATACTGGAGTGGGTAGCCATGCCCTCCTCCAAAGGATCTTCCCGACCCAGGGGTTGAACCTGGGTCTCCTGCTCTGGTAGGTGGGTTCTTTCCCACTAGCACCACCTTGGAAGCCCATAGACAAGCTAGTATCTGCTAATCCCAAACTCCCAATTTATCCCTCCCCACTGCTTCCCCTTGGGTAACCAGATGTTTGTTTTCTGTGTCTGTGGGCTGCCTCAGTTTCCAAGGAGCCATCCATGCGACTCCTCCTTATTACCATCCCTTATTCTTGTTGTCATGATAGTAAGTGGCTCACTCAGCTAGTTAGAGAACTAGTGCTCACCGCATTGGTCTGTGCCAGCTCCCAGCACTGCCGACCCACACAGTATTTCCCTCAATTCCATTCTGGATTCCGTTTCTCTTCCTCGGAGAAGGAAAAAAGCCAGTGGCAAGGAAGACAAACAAATCATCCAAAAAGTCTGATTCTAAAGGAGGCCACAAGATGGCTCTCCCAAGAGGCCTGACTTGAGTCAAGAAAGCCCAGCGTGGTTCATGAACACCTTTCTTTCTTTCTTTAAAATTTGTTTATTTTACATTGGCGTATAGCCAATTAACAACGTGGTGATAATTTCAGGTGGACAGCAAAGGGACTTGGTTGTGCATATACAGGTATCCACTCTCCTCCAAACTCCCCTCCCATCCAAGCTGCCACATAACACTGAGCAGAGTGCCCTGTGCAAATACAGTAGGGCACGAATACCTTGCCTTGACTGAGAAATAGCATCCTGTTTGGGATTCTGGGACCCCTCGTAACCTCTCAGCAGCTCTGCCCCTCAGGACTGAGACCCTCTGGGGAAACGTTCCATGTCCACATTCTTTTTTTTTTGGCTGCACCGGGTCTTAGTTCTGGCATATGGGATCTAGTTCCCTGACTAGGGATAGAACCTAGGGTGCCCTGAATTGGGAGCACAGAGGCTTAGCCACCAGACCACCGAGGAAGTGGGGGACTTCCATGTTCACTTTCTTTGTTTTGCTCAGCTTCTTCCTGGGTCGCATCTTCTGGGTACTGACATTGCCTATCTGACTGGCATTGTTTCATGTTTTCCCGCCTGTGTACATAGGCAAGGAGAGAGCTGCAGATAGAGAATCATGCCCCTTATCAACCCTTTCAAAGACAAATCAAGAGAGAATCCAAAGAACGAAGAGAAAGAAAGAAGGGGGGAAAAAGAGATAAAAATATTTAAGAAAGAAAATAAAAAGATAAAAAACAAAGTTTAAAAATATAAACATTTTAAAGAAAAACTATCGAAAAAAAAAAAAGGAGAGCAAGAGAGAATCCAGGAACCATCGAGTCATTTCAAACCTCCAAAGCCGGTTCGGCTATGCTAGTGAAGACCAGTCTCCACAAGCTTTATTTTGGGTGTTCCCAGCACTTCAGCTGATAAGGAGTAGCCTCTGAGAAGCCTCTACGCATGCCCAGGAGGCAAAGTGGGTGGAAGGTGTTACCCCTGATCGTCTCTGACAGGAGCAGGTGCGTGCGTGCATGCTAAGTCATTTCAGTCATGTCTGACTCGTTGCCACCCTATGGACTGTAGCCCGCCAGCCTCCTCTGTCCATGGGAGTCTCCAGGCAAGTATACCGGAGTGGGTTGCCATGCCCTCCTCCAGGGGACCTTCCCAACCCAGGATCAAACCCATGTCTCTTATGTCTCCTGCACTGGCAGGCAGGTTCTTTACCACTAATGCCCCCTGGAAAGCCCACAAGAGCAGGCGTCAGGCATTTTTCAGAACTCTCTAGCTTCCATGGTTTCTCTATACTTATACAACATCCTGCCAGGGCTGACAGGCTATCGACCCTTTGAAATAGAAAAAGATACTGAGGTTCAGAGAGGTTAAGTAACACACGCAAGGCCACTTAAGTGGTGGAGCCAGGAACCACACCCACAGCTTGCCGCATGACAGATGAGCTCCAGCTTCTGATGTTTAGTCTTCTGAGTGACAGCGCCTAACCCTGACTGTCCCCCGGAACCAGATACATTTAAAATCTGCTGAGGGAAAGCATGACTCTCAGGAAAGACTTATTCATCTTTTGCTGGTTCTGAATCAAACAGATCTCAAGCTGTGCGTGGATCAGCAGATCTCTTTGGCCTTGGCCTACTCAAAGACTCCGAGGAGCCTGAGGAGGTCTGAAGGATATAGGCCCTGGCGGTTCACTGGCATCAGTGGTTGGTTTGCACTGGACAAATGCAGCTCCAAAACCACCCAAAAGTAGTTTACTGGGGACATGTGGATGCACACTTCCCCTCTCCACTACCACATACATATCCAACATCAGGAACCTTCAGATTTTGTTTCTTAAATGGCAACACAGTCAATTTTGCAATGGCCAAAACTTGTATGTGAATGAGCCTTGGATTCAGTGTCTGAATCAACTTAGAGATTAATCTGTTTCACTTTTGGTTTATATTTTCTTTGCAATGTGTTTTATTGTTTTGCTTTGCCATTTAAAGATCTTTACCATCACTGGGCACTTTCCAAATTATATCTCTTAACTGCGAAAATAATACATGCCTTGTTAAAAAAAAAAAAAAAAAAAGGAAAAAAATTAGGGACTTCCCCAGTGGTCCAGTGGAGGAGATTCCACCCTTCCACTGCAGGGACCATGAGTTCCATCCTTGGCAACTAGGATCTTGCATGACACACAGCTCAGCCAAAAAAAAAAAAAAAAATTTAAATCTACTCCCCACCCTTATCCAATATCAGGAGCACTTTCACTCCTCCCATATGCCAGCTGCTTAGGAGTAACTGTTGTCTGTTTAAAGGATTTTTTTTAAACTGGTGAATTATCTTGAATATCAAATTTTGCAAATGTTCATACACCTTCAAGGCCTGGAACATACTGAGAGAAGAAAGTCCAGATTTTTCTTTGCAGCATTTGAAGTCTTGCTACATCTCTGCAAACTCCTTCTCATTTCCACTTTTTTTTTTTTTTTTCCCCTCTGTTAGCCCGCACCACCCAGCTTGATGGATCATAGTTTCCCAACCAGGGACTGAACCCAAGTCCTCAGCAGTGAAAGCTCGGCGTTCTAACCCCTAGACCACCAGGGAATTACCATGCATGTTTGTTTTTTTAACTACTAACATTTATCAAGAGCTTCTTCAAGTAGTTTACCCTTCTCACTAACCTATGAAGTAGGTACCACTGTTCTCTATCATTATGTACAAAAGGAAAGTGAGGCTGGGAGAGATGAAGTGATTTTTCTCCAGGCACCTTAGCTTGCAAGTGGCTGATGTAGGGAGCACCTTTCCTGCCCCAGCCAGAATTTCTCTCTCTGTGCCATTGGTGTTTGGGGTGAGGTGATTCTTGCCTTGGGGTGGTGACCTTCCAGGGCACTGGAGGACGTTTAGCTGCATCTCTGGCAACAGACTGGCTCCAAATAGGAAAAGGAGTACGTCAAGGCTGTGTATTGTCACCCTGCTTATTTAACTTCTATGCAGAGTACATCATGAGAAACGCTGGGCTGGAAGAAACACAAGCTGGAATCAAGATTGCCGGGGGAAATATCAATAACCTCAGATATGCAGATGACACCACCCTTATGGCAGAAAGTGAAGAGGAGCTAAAAAGCCTCTTGATGAAAGTGAAAGAGGAGAGCAAAAACGTTGGCTTAAGGCTCAACATTCAGAAAACGAAGATCATGGCATCTGGTCCCATCACTTCATGGGAAATAGATGGGGAAACAGTAGAAACAGTGTCAGACTTTCTTTTTTGGGGCTCCAAAATCACTGCAGATGGTGACTGCAGCCATGAAATTAAAAGATGCTTACTCCTTGGAAGAAAAGTTATGACCAACCTAGATAGCAGAGACATTACTTTTCCAACAAAGGTCTGTCTAGTCAAGGATATGGTTTTTCCTGTGGTCATGTATGGATGTGAGAGTTGGACTGTGAAGAAGGCTGAGCGCCGAAGAATTGATGCTTTTGAACTGTGGTGTTGGAGAAGACTCTTGAGAGTCCCTTGGACTGCAAGGAGATCCAACCAGTCCATTCTGAAAGAGATCAGCCCTGGGATTTCTTTGGAAGGAATGATGCTAAAGCTGAAACTCCAGTACTTTGGCCCCCTCATGCGAAGAGTTGACTCATTGGAAAAGACTCTGATACTGGGAGGGATTGGGGGCAGGAGGAGAAGGGGACGACAGAGGATGAGATGGCTGGATGGCACCACGGACTCGATGGACGTGAGTCTGAGTGAACTCTGGGAGTTGGTGATGGACAGGGAGGCCTGGCGTGCTGCGATTCATGGGGTCGCAAAGAGTCGGACACGACTGAGCGACTGAACTGAACTGAACTGGCCTCCGCCCACTGGTTGTCAGCAGTAACACCCTCTCGCCTTTATTTTGACAACAGAAAATATCTCCAGACATTGCATGATGTCTCAGGAGGAAGGGAGAATGGCCACTCTAGGCTAACATCTCTTTCCCAAGCTGGGATCCAAATATTCTTGGCCAGGATGTGCCAATAACTGATTAAATCTTGATCTGGTTTATGAGTGTTTCTTTCTCACTCATGTCAAGCTTTTCTCTTTTCTCCACCTGGAGGCATGCAAGATCCTAGTTCCTTGACCAGGGATTGATCCCACACCCCCTGGATTGAAGCACAGAGTCTTAACCACTGGACCACCAGGGAAGTCTCTCTTGTCAAGCTCTTTACTCCTCCTTTCACCTTCCCATAAACTCTGAATCCACCAGTGGATCCTTCCCTCTGCTACGGCAAAGCATGTTAGTTTCATTTTTATCCTTTCCACACTCACTCCATCTCTCTGGGTTTAAGGTCATGTCATGACTGAATCTAACCCCTCCCAGCCTTGGCTGGACCCAGGGAAGACCTTAAAGCCAAGGACTTTGAGATTTTCACCTTCCTTACACATCTTTGATCCCAGTGCCAAGTGCAGGGCCTGGCACAGAGCAGGCGTGAGAATCTGCTTGGCACATGGAAAGAAAGGCTCATGGAAGGAAATAGGGAAGACATCTGGGCAGGGTGGGGTTAGGGAGTTTTCTCTTTTATCAGCACATATTTGTGTATTGTTAAAATTGAACAGAAGAAAAATGTATGAGCTACTATTATAATGTAAATACATAAAAATATTCAATAAGGCTCAGTATATAGGTTGCTCTCAAATAAATGTTGTTCATTTTTTAAATTAAAGTATAGTAGTAGTAGTATTTTAGTTGCTAAGTCATGTCCAACTCTTGGGACCCCATGGACTGTACCCCACCAGGCTCCTCTGTCCGTGGGATTCTCCAGGCAAGAATACTGGAGTGGATTGCCATTTTCTTCTCCAAGGGATCTTCCTGACCTAGGAATTGAACCTGGGTCTGTCTGCACTGCAAGCAGATTCTTTACCAATTAAGGTATGACAGATATAGTTGGTGTATAATACTGTATGTTAGACGTGTGGCAGTGATTCACAATGTTTAAAGCATGCATGAAGTGCTCAGTCAAGTCTGACTCTTGCGACCCCATGGACTGTCGCCCGCCAGACTCCTCTCTCCGTGGGATTTCCCAGGCAAGAGCAATGGAGTGGATGGCCATTTCCTCCTCGAGGTGATCTTCCCGACCCAGGGATCGAAACTGCGTCTCCTGTATCTCCTGCACTGCAGGAGAATTCTTTACTGCTGAGCCACCAGGGAAGCTGGTTTAAAGGGTAAACTCCATTAATAGTTATGATGAAATATTGGTTACATTCCCTGTGCTGTGCAATACTTCCTTGGAGCTTATTTATTTTGTTCATAGGAGTCTGTACCTCTTAATCCCCGACTCCATCTTGCTCTTCCACCCTTCACTGTCCCTACTGGTAGCTATTAGTCTGTTCTCCGTATCTGTGAGTCTGCTTCTTCTTTTTTTTTTAAGTTTTTTTTTGACGTGAACCATTTTTTAAGTCTTTACTGAATTTCTTACAATATTGCTTCTGTTTTATGTTTTGGCTTTTTGGCCTGGAGGTATGTGGGATCTTAAATTCTCCACCAGGGATCAAACCTGTACCCACTGCCCTGGAAGCACGAGTCTTAACCACTGGATAGCTGTGGAAGTTCCCCCAGTCTGCTTCTTTTTTGGTTATATCCCAGTTTGTTGAATTTGTTAGAGTCCATTTATGTGACCTCATACAGTATTTGACTTTCTCTGATTTATTTCACTTAGCAAAATGCCCTGCAAGTCCATCTATGTGGGTGCAGATGACAAAAGTTCGTTCTTTTTTCAAAAATTTTACTTATTTTTTAATTGAAGGATAATTACTTTACAGAATTGTGTTGGTTCCTGCCAAACATCGAATTTCGTTCTTTCTATAGCTGAGTAATATTTCAGTGTGTGTGTGTGTGTGTGTGTGTATCACATCTTTACCCACTCATCTGTTGATCGACACTCAACGCCATACCTTAACAACTGTAAATGATGTTACTATGAACATTAGGGTGGCGGTATTTTTTCGAATTAGTGGTTTGGTTTTTTTGAACATATACCCAGATGTGGAATGGCTGGTTCATAGGGTACATCTATTTTCCAAATTATTTTTTGCAAATAGCTACACAAAGACTTAAAGAAAATACAGGAGAATGTCACAGGGGTTGTTCCTGTCAGGGTTCCTTTGGTTTCTATGCCTTGCAGGGCTTCTCAGGTGATGCATTAGATGTTCATGCACAGAACGGGACCAACCCAGCATCATTCCTGGGCTCCATGACTCACTAGCTGCCACTTTGGACAAGGAAGGTCATCTTCCAGCCAAAGACCTCATGGAAAAAATTTGGAATGGTTCAAAGAGATAAGGACTTGAAAACAAAGAGCTTCAATAAGAGCTCCATAAATGGCAGCAATTGTCATTATCTTTTTCATCAAACGTGCTCTTTCTCTTTTTAACATGAAAAGAAGATCAAAGCCAATAAACGTCACTTTAAAAAAATGGTGGGGGAAGGTTATCAGAAAATGCCCTCCCCCTCTCCCCTTACACAATGTCCTAACCTCCACGAGCTACAGCCGGGCCACCTAGTGCCTGGGGGTGGTCCTGAAGAAGCTCAGGGGCTAAAGCAGGAGAGCCTGCACAGCTTCAAGCTCAGGCCTGACTCGAAAAACCCGAGTTTCCAACAAATGGATAGACTTGGCCAAAATGTTCCTTCGGGTTTCGTCCATAGGCTGTAGCAGAAAAACCCAAACGAACCTGATGGCCCGCCCAATGCCTGCACTCTTGGGGAAAAACAGCACTCCAGAAAATTCCCCCACAGTCAAAAACCTCAAATGAATCCCCTCTTTGTCTCTGAGGTCAATTCTGTGATAGTTTGTTAACCTGATTTGGCTCAGCCTGATGAGAAATCTGTTGTTACCATTTGTCAACCCTGGTGGGGCAACCGGGCAGCCAAGAATCAGTGGGGGACAGGACATTTAGAGCAGATGAAACAAAGATCTGAGCTCTCATTGGTCAAGTTCTGCTGGCTTTGCTTAAGTTGCCTAGCAACCCTACTGAGATTGGTACCATCTCACGCCTTTTCCAGGCAAGGACACTGAGGCTGAAGGTGACAATGAGACTTAACCTGGGCCACCTGGTCGGCAATGAGGCAGCCAGGGTGTGAATTGAATTCAGACAATGTACAGAGGTTCAGGACACCTTTAGGATAATCGGACACAGCTTGGCCCGGTGCCATGGAGAACCTTGCTGCTTCTCAAGGTATAATCCACGGACCAGCAGTAAAGCCTTACCGGCAAGTCTGTAAATGTACAAATTCTCAACCTGCCTTCCCTGCCGAAATAGGATTGTGTTCATAACTGGTTTTGGCTGCTGTTTTGTGTCCCTCGATTCCGTGTCTATCTCCATGGCTTTCAACCAGGCCTCTGTCATTTCTCATCCAAGTCATCCAAACAGCATTTAATCTGCTCCCTCCTGCTCCTTCTAAACCTTTCCTCTAAATCATTCTAGAGCTCCCCATGGCCTTTGCTTGGAGCACATCCTCATCTGGACACCGCGTTCTGTGACCTCATCTCTCATCTCCCTCCTGGGCTGCAGCCTGCACTCCACAGTCCAGCCTTATCAAGGACCGACCCTCCCTGGTATGCACCCTGCCCCTGGGGCTTTGCCTTTTCTCTTCTCGGAACTGGCTTGGTTTTCTCCTGCCCCTGATTCATCTTACCTGCCCGTTGGTTCTCATTTGGGTGTTGCTTCCAGCCCTTTGCCCTTGTCCCAGCAGAGGTCTCATCACGTGACGCTGTGGTGCCTGCCTGCTTACTTGTCCCCCTCTAGATTTTAAGCACCTCGAGGGCATAAGTCTTGTCTTCCTCATTCTTGGCAGCTTCGGCACTTAGCCCTAGATCTGGAGCTCAGCGCGTTCTCTGTAATGGTTCATCGAATCACCTTAAAAGAACTTAAGTGCTGCCCCTTACAGCTGGGCAATTGACGTGAAGGCTCGTGGTGCGGCAAGAACAGGCCTCCATAGGATGCTTTAGATATTTTACTTTATTATGCATTTTTGGCTGTACCACACAGCCTGTGGGATCTTAGTTCCCTTATCAGGGATCGAATCCGAGCCCCTTGCATTGGAAGCATAGAGTCTTAACGACTGGACTGCCAGGAAAGCCCCAGGTCTTTTCTTTTATAACATGCGTTTCATTTTTATGTTTGGTTTTGTGACTTATCACTGCATAGGATACACACGGTTTAACCAATTCTCGCAAAGAAAACACCAGTGTTAGTGACCCGCAGGACATAGCACCCCAAATCTCCCTGAGCACTGCTTCCTCCTCAAACAAGTAACCACAACCCCAGCTTTCGGGCTAATCCTCCTCTTGCTTTTCTTATAGTATTAGCCCCTCTGTCAGCATCCCTAAACAATGTAGTTTAATGTTGCCTCTTTTGCTTTTGAACTTTATATAAATGGAGTCATGCGTTATGAGTTTCTTGGGTCTGGTTTCTTTCCCTTGACATTCTGTCGGTGAGATACGTCTGTTTCGTTCCGGGCCGCAGTGCACCACCTCTTTTCGGCCTCGCCATGAAGCTTGCAGGATCCTAGTTCCCCCACCAGAGATCAAACCTGGGTCCCCTGCAATGGGATCTCAGCGTCCTAGCCACTGGGCCAGCAGGGAAGTCCCACCATCTGTTTCTGTTGCTGCGAACTTGGTCGTATGCGTTTGCCGTCCTGTCTCCACTCCACTCTTGGTGGGTTTTGGGGCTCTTCCTAGCCTGGAGCCATCCTGCGAATGATGCATGAACAACCTTCCTAGCAACACCTCCTGGTGTGAGTGCACCCAGGGCATCACCCTCAAAGTGGAACTAACAGAAAGAGGGGCATGTATATACTCAACACGCCGTCCTCTAATGAGATGATTACTTACTTAAGTAGTCGCTCAGTCGTGTCCGACTCTACGAGACCGCACGGACTGGAGCCTACCAGGCTCCTCCATTCATGAGATTTGCCAGGCAAGAGTACAGGAGTGGGTTGCCATTTCCTTCTCCAGGAAAGGAGGACCGGGGTCTCCCGCAAGGCAGGCAGATGCTTTATTATCTGAGCCACCAGGGAAGCCCCCTGATGTGATGGTAAGAGCCTTCAATCTTGGTCTCCTGGGGCAGAATAGGAGGTATCAAGAGTTTCCTTCTCTATCCTATCTCAATCTCTTCACAAAGGTCCATTATAAAGAAAAGAAGAAGAAGAAAGAGAAAGAAGACTTCTAGTCTATAATCTCAAATTGCCCCAGGGACTTTCTGTTGGTCTGCCAGAGGCAGGTGTGTGGGATGGAAGGAAAGGATGGAGTCTCTCTTGTCTTTGATGCGTATCTGAGTGAGGCTGGAATGGCATTTGAGCTCCTCTGGTAACTTAGAAAGGAAAATTGCTTTGGGGCTTCCCACTTTTCTCCATAATAGAGGACTGATCCAGTCTCTGAGTTGTATTTTATCATTTTTCTCTCATGGAAATACTTACGGTCCTTTCTAATTATGAAGATGATATTTACAATATCAGGAGGGAAAAAAAATCAGAACTTTTATACTCTTCCAAAAAGTATGAAAAGGGAAATAAATATTATCATCACCATTGAGAAATATGAGGGTGTATGTGTTGTGTGTGTGTATATATATAATCGGTTCAGTTCAGTTCAGTCGCTCAGTCATGTCTCACTCTTTGTGACCCCATGGGCTGCAGCACACCAGGCTTCCCCTGTCCATCACCAACTTCTGGAGCTTGCTCAAACTCATGTCCATCGAGTCGGTGATGTCATCCAACCATCTCATTCTCTGTTATCTCCTTCTCTCCCTGCCTTCAATCTTTCCCAGTATCAGGGTCTTTTTCAATGAGTCGGTTCTTCAAATCAGGTGGCCAAAGTACTGGAGCTTCAGCTTCAGCATCAGTCCTTCCAAAGCATATTCAGGACTGATTTCTTTTGGGATTGATTGGTTTGATCTCCTTGCAGTCCAAGGGACTCTCAAGAGTCTTCTCCAACACCACAGTTCAAAAGCATCAATTCTTTGGCGTTTAGCTTTCTTTATGGTCCAACTCTCACATCCATACATGACTACTGGAAAAACCATAGCTTTGACTAGACGGACCTTTGTTAGTAATGTCTCCGCTATTTAATATGCTATCTAGGTTTGACATAGCTTTTCTTCCAAGGAGCAAGCATATATATAATATATATGTAGAAATATACAATTGGAGAAGGCAGTGGGAACCCACTCCAGTACTCTTGCCTGGAAAACTCCATGGATGGAGGAGCCTGGTAGGCTGCAGTCCATGGGGTCGCTAAGAGTTGGACTTGACTGAGTGACTTCACTTTCACTTTTCACTTTCATGCATTGGATGTTCTTGCCTGGAGAATCCCAGGGACAGGGGAGCCTGGTGGGCTGCCATCTATGGGGTCACACAGAGCACGACTGAAGTGACTTAGTAGCAGCAACAGCAGTAGATATATACAATACTGGTAAAAATTTGCATGTGAATGGCGTATTAGATAATAGAAAGAACTGTCTCGTGATAATGTACGAGAATGTCCTTGTTTTTAGGAGATACATGCTGATGAATTAAGATGTAAGGCATCCTGATATCAGAAATTTATTTTCAAATGGTCCCACAAAAATAATTATCATAGCATGGATGGAGAGAGAGGTAGGCATGGATATAGGTATTAGTATAGAGGCTTCCCTGGTGGCTCAGAGGGTAAAGAATTTGCCTGCAATGTGGGAGACCCAGGTTTGATCCCTGGGTTGGGAGGATCCCCTGGAGAAGGGAATGGCAACCCACTCCAGTATCCTTGCCTGGAGAATCCCATGGACAGAGGAGCCTGGTGGGCTACAGTCCACGGGGTCCCAAAGAGTCAGACATGACTGAGCTACTAATACTTTCACTTTCACAGGGATAGTTATAAAGCAATGTGGGGACTTCCCTGGTGGTACAGTGGATAGAAATTCATCCAACAATGCAGGGGATGGGGGTTCAATGCCTGGTCTGGGAAGATTCCACGTGGCATGGACCAACTAAGCCCATGGGCCACAGCTGCTGAGCCTGCACTCTAGGGCCTGGGAGCTGCACCTACAGAGGCCTGTGTGGCTAGAGCCTGTGTTCCGTAACAAGAGAAACCACCGCAGTGAGAAGCTTGTGCTCCGCAACTAGAGAGTGCTCGCCACAACCAGAGCAAGGCTGCATGCAGCAGAGACCCAGCGCAACCAAAAATAAAATAAATAACAAATAAAATAAAATGTTTAAATATATAAAAATAAAGCAAATATGGTAAAATATTAGCAAGGTCTAAGTGAAACAGTGTCAGACTTTATTTTTGGGGGCTCCAAAATCACAGCAGATGGCGACTGCAGCCATGAAATTAAAAGACGCTTACTCCTTGGAAGAAAAGTTATGACCAACCTAGATAGCATATTCAAAAGCAGAGACATTACTTTGCCGACTAAGGTCCATCTAGTCAAGGCTATGGTTTTTCCTGTGGTCATGCATGGATGTGAGAGTTGGACTGTGAAGAATTCTTGGAGCGCCGAAGAATTGATGCTTTTGAACTGTGGTGTTGGAGAAGACTCTTGAGAGTCCCTTGGACTGCAAGGAGATCCAACCAGTCCATTGTGAAGGAGATCAACCCTGGGATTTCTTTGGAAGGAATGATGCTGAAGCTGAAACTCCAGTACTTAGGCCACCTCATGCGAAGAGTTGACTCATTGGAAAAGACTCTGATGCTGGGAGGGATTGGGGGGAGGAGGAGAAGGGAACGACTGAGGATGAGATGGCTGGATGGCATCACTGACTCGATGGACATGAGTCTGAGTGAACTCTGGGAGTTGGTGATGGACAGGGAGGCCTGGCGTGCTGCGGTTCATGGGGTCGCAAAGAATCAGACACAACTGAGCAACTGAACTGAACTGAAGCTAACTAAAAGGAATATGGGGGTCCATTGCATTTTACCTGCAGCTTCTCTGTCAAATATGAATTTTCTTCCAGCCTTATTTAGGTACAGTTACCATATAACGTTGTGAAAGCTTTTGTCCGTATAAGGTGATGATTTGATACATATATATACTGCAAAATGATTACCACAATAAGGTTAGTTAATGTATTCTGCGAGTCAAATTTCTATTTGGGTGTGTGTATCCTGAGAACATTGAGAATTTACCCCTTAGCATCTTTCAAGTATACAATCTAGTTTTGTTAACCACAGTCACCAGGCTGTACGTAGGGTCCCCATAATTAATTCATCTTCTTTCTTAAATTTTATTTTATTTATTTATTTTTCTGGCCTCGCCACTCATCTTGTAGAATCTTAGTCCCCTGACTAGGGATTGAACCTGGGCCCCCAGCATTGGAAGGTTTGAGTCCTAACCACTGGACCAGCAGGGAAGTCCCCAGAACTTATTTATCTTATAACTGGAAGCTGTAGCTTTTGACCAACATCTCTCCATCTCTCCTAGCGCCCACGTCCTGGCAACCACCAGCCTACTCTCTTTTTTGCTCTGAGTTTGGCTTTTTCAAGATTTCACACACAAGTGAGACCCTGCGGTATCTGTCTTTTGCTGTCTGACATTTGATTTAGTATGATGCCCCCAGGGTCCATCGACGTTGCTACAAATGGCAGCATTTCCTTTTCTTTTCTTTTGTGTGTGTGTGGCTAAATAATATTATATTGAATGTAGATACCATATTTTCTTGATCCATTCATCTGTAAATGGACACTTAGGCTGTTTCTGTATCTTGTCTATTGTAAATTTTGTTGCAATGAACATGGGGATGCTATGAAGCTAATTATTGTCTTTTGTCTTTTTTGTATCAGCCATCCTAACAGATGCAAAGTGATAGCTCATTGTGGTTTTTGAATTGCAATTCCCTGAGGATCTAGTGATGCTGAGCATCTTTTCATGGACCTGTCAGCCATTTGCATGTCTTCTTTGGAAAACTGCCTCTTCAGATCCTCTGCCCATTTTTAATTGGATTTTCATGATTTTGTAGTGAGTTGTGTGAGTTCCTTACATATTTTGGATATTAACCTCTCATCATAGTTGGCAAATATTTTTGTCCCATTCTTTAGGTTGCCTCTTCATTTTGTTGAATTTCTTTTTCAAAATAAAAAGCTAATAGTCACCTGCAAATCCCACTGAACAAAGTAGCCAGTGTTTATATCTGATGAATTTCCTACACAATCATTTAAGAACTTATACACATGAGCACACACATAATATTGCAGGCATGAGATTGTGCTACAACTGCTTGTTGTTCAGTCGTGAAGTTGTGTTCAACTCTTTGCAGCGCCATGGACGGCAGCATGCCAGGCTTCCCTGTCCCACTGGCTTGTCACAATTACGTTTTAGTCAGTAATGCACTGCTGTTCTTTCTTCACGTTAATGTCAAGGTCACCCACCCCATGTTTATTTAGTACATTCTATATATGAACACTCTTTAGTTTACCTTTGGTTGGTTTTCCTTATTCTTGGACTTCTAATTTTTCCAAATTTTCCGCTATTATCAGCAACAACACAGCGAACATCCTTTTATATAGACCTTTTACCTTCCAATAAGTTCTTCAGTATAAGTAAGTACTGTTTCTCTTAAGTTTTAAAACTTTTTAATCAAATTCTCCATTGTGTGGTTGTTTTTAATTTTTATAGTAGTATATTTTTAATTGTATTTTCTTGAAATATGGCATATTAATTTTAGGTATGCAACATAATGATTTGCTATCTGTATGAACTGTCACATGATTAACACCATCACCTCACAGAGTTACATTCTTTTTTCTTGTGATGAGAACCTTTAAGATCTACGGCTCCTAACTTTCAAATATATGACACTCTATCGTTAGCTACAGTCTGGGCATAGCTATTTTAAATGACTGTTTATTGTTTTTGCATCCTTACTCTGTCTGGAATTCTTCACTTGACATCCTGTCATTTGATTTTTTACAACAGTGCCATTGGGTGGATACTGTTATTATCCATATTTTGAAGATGAGACCAAGGTTTAGCAAGGTTACTGATTTAACCAAAGTCACACAGTCAGCTTTATGTTTTATAATTCCAGGAGTCTGGGTCTCTGAAACAACCGACTTTGCTTAAAAGTTAAGATGTACTTGCAGTTTCCTTTTGTGATCAAACCAGGCAAAAGCAAGGCTGATTCCACTGAGGTTCTTGAACAAGTGTGGCCAGAACTGGGTTGGAGGTGAAGTCCTCCGTTTCTGCTGGAGCTCTGCTGCCCCCTGGTGGCAATGCCCTTTCATTGCTTAGATGGTCAGGTTCCATCCCTGGGCTGGGAAGATACCCTGGAGAAGGAAATGGCAACCCACCCTAGTATTCTTGCCTGGGAAATCCCAGGGACAGAGGAGCCTGGCGGGCTACAGTCCATGGGGTCACAAAAGAGTCAGACATGACTTAGAGACTAAACAATAACAACTCTTTAACAGGGGCCAGTGATACTTGAATTCACACTCTTTAGACAAGATCACTAGCAATATTACAATTATTAAGAAAATATTTTCAAGAACCCTGCACTGAGACTTGCATACCCTATCAATCCAAGCCTTTCAATGTGGCGGTTATCCCCATGTCATAGAGAAGAAACTAAGACGCAGGTTAACATGTCAAGGTCACATGGCTCTCTAAAGGCAAAACTAACTCAATCTTAGTGTTTGTTTGTTTGTTTAATTTGTATTTATTTATTTGGCTGCATTGGGTCTGAGGGTGACACGCAGGCTTAGTAGCTGTGGCGGTGCATGAGCTTAGTTGCCCTGCGGCACGTGGGATCTTAGTTCCCCAAACAGGGATTGAACTGGTGTCTTATGTATTACAAGGCAGATTTTTAACCCCTGGTCTCTTGTGGCTCAGCTGCTAAAGAATCTGCCCACAATGTGGGACACCTAGGTTCGATCCCTGGGTTGGGAAGATACCCTGGAGAAGGGAAAAGCTACCCACTCCGTTATTCTGGCGTAGAGAATTCCACCGTCAGTGGGGTCACAAAGAGTCAGACGACTGAACGACTTTCACTTTCACCAGGAAAGTCCCTCAACCCTAGTTTTTTGCTGGTGCTTAAGGGAGCCCCGTACTTCTTCCAATCTGGCACAAAACAACATCTTTGAAACGCTTTGGTGGATTTAACTTGCACCCGAAGCACAGAGAATAGTGCAGAGATTGAGAATGTGGGCTCCAGGGTCTGACAGTCCTAAATTTGTGATGCCTTCTGGTTCTATGAACTTGAGAAAGAAGCTGCCTGATCACTTGGATGTTCATGTGAAAACAGGATGCGTGAACAATACAAGTAAAGCTCAGGGTCTGGTATTTAAGAAGCAGTCAGTAAATCCGAGCTTTATATCAAAGTAATGCAAAGACTGAGGATCAGAGTTGTGAATTCAAAATGGCGAGAGTCAGCATTCTGGACTGTGGTCCTAGCTCTGATACTGACAAGATGCGAGCAGGTCCCTTGCTCTCTCAAATTCTTGTTTCCTCTTCCATTCAAGGCATTCTTGCAAAAGCTCATTGATTTATACCCACTGCTCTTGGTCTCAAATCAGAAGCTGAGCCTCAGAGTTTCCTCATCTCTCCAATAGGGACAAAAATGACAACTTTTCACAGGATTCTTATAAGGCGGCAAATATGCTGGTGCTACGTAAGTGGATGGTTCTGTTAATAATAGAGGTATATGAGGCCCGCTCTCAGCAATCAAGGAGCTTGAGATCGCCTGAGGGAGCAAAAAAGACTTCAACTGATGACTAAATGTTTTTTGAACACTTAATATTTGCCAAGGACTCTTCTCTGAGCTTGCGAACGACTCATTTGATGCTTACATCAGCTTTTTGAAGGAGGTCATTTATTTTACTGGGTGATATGAATGAGGAGAGGAGCATGCGATTGAGGTCTAGCCAATCACAGTTGTCCACATCCTAGCCTCCGTCATTGGCTCAGGGAAGGCCGTAAACCCCAAGTCTAACCAATCAGATCCTTTCCTGGCAACAGTGTCTCTGGATGCTGGCAGAAAAAAATTTCTCTTAGCTCCCCAGGGCTGGGGTGATGTCAGCAGCCTAAAGCTTTTTGGGGTGATGCTGTTCCCCGGAAGGAGCCAGGTAAACTGCCTGAGAACAAGGGTAATGCAGAGAGGAGAGGGATGGAAAAGAGTTGAGACCAGCTAATATTGTTTGCATCTCAGTGTCCATTTTTTCTCTTTCCATACAGCAACCAGTGAATCCTAATTTTTCTTAAGCTATCTGTTGGGATTCTGTCATTTACAACCAACATGGTCCTCACCAATGCACGTACAGAAATAATAGTTATGGCCACCAATATACTATTGATCATTATGGCTTCATATGTGCTGGCATTTGACATGACTTTTGTGATGAGTTGAATGTGTTCCTCCAGAGCCCCCTTTGGGCCATTTGTGTCTTGAAGCCCTAACATCCAGTGTGATGGTATTGGGCGGTAATCAGGATTAGAAGAGGTCATGAGGGTGGGGTCCCCCATGATGGGAATTGTGCCCATTTAAGAAGAGGAAGATGGAGAGATTTCTTTTTCCTTGCATACCCACTCAGGAAAGGTTGTGTGAAGACTCAGAGAGAAGGTGGCCATCTGCAAGCCAGAAAGAGAGCCCTTGCCTAGATCTGAATCTGAATCCACCATGACCTTGGATCTTGCATTTTTCCTGCTTCCAGAGCTTCAAGAAATAAGTGCCTATTGTTCAAGCCACCTAGTCTATAATATTTTGTTATAGCAGCCCAAGCTGATTAAGAGAGTCTTCAAGATTCAAACAGCATCCTCTCTGCAAACCCTTCTTGGGTTCCTCCCAGGTGAAATTAGTCGCTTTATGATAAATGCATTTTACATCATCAGTATGTTTTTATTCTATAGAATTGTAAGATCATATGTCCCTTTACTTAATGTCTTCTGTTTTGCTCACAATTTCCTCCACATGGTTTACCCTCCCCTTCCATTTATAGGGTTTCCGTGGTGGCTCAGATGGTAAAGAATCTGCCTGCAAACTGGGCTTCCCACATGGCTCAGTGGCAAAGAAATCTACCTGCCAATGTAGAAGATGAAAGAGATTTGGGTTCAATCCCTGGGTCAGGAAGATCCCTTGGAGTAGGAAATGGCAACCCACTCCAGTATTCTTGCCTGGAAAATCCTGTGGACAGAGGAACCTGGCAGATTACAGTCCACAGGGTAGCAAATAGTCGGACATGACTGAATGCCACCATCATATCCCATTTATATAGGGAGTCAGCCTAGCAGTCATTAATATAAAGAACAGCAGCTTCTGAGTCAGACAGAACTGAATTCAAATTCTACCTCTTCTGTTTCTTAGCTTGTTGACTTGACTCAGAAATCTGAGACTCGGATTTCTCACCATCAATTGGACATAGTAAGGGTACAGGCTACATGATATTAGTGCGATCGCATTATACCATGGCAAGTGTTAAGTTCGCAATCATTGTTCGTGAATTCTTTAATACTTTATCTTGTGAGGTTATTCCTTGGTATGTGTTTGAGGTTGTGGTCAGCGTTCAATGGAGTGGGTGAGTTGGAAGAAAAGCTCTGTTTGAATTTTCCCATCATAAACCTCAATCTAGGTTAATCAGCATATACATATCAGAGGCTCAGCATAAGCCACCATTCATCCCCAGAGATGAAGGAATTCCCATAAAACCTTAGGTCTCCAAACAAACATCTTCCCACACTCAGCACATCCTCTTCCCACAATCTTGGGCCTCTCCGAGGAATACAGTTGTAGGGAGAAGGACGTGAATGAGTCCCACTGTGGAGGGATGCTCTGCAAGATACTGCATGCTGGATTCTTGTTTTGAAAAGTAAAGGCTTCATACAGTGAAACGTCTATGTCTGCTTAATTAGTTTGGGGGGCTTTCCTGTGGGTACCATAGCCCTGAATAATCTTGATTTTTCCCAGTCTCATCTTGGGTAGGTGTTCCTCATCAAAAACGTGGGTTCAGGACTTGCCTGGTGGTCCAGTGGTTAAGAATCCACCTGCCAATGAAGAGGATATGAATTCAATCTCTAGTCCGGGAAGATCCCATAAGCCAAGGGGCGACTAAGCCCCTGCACCGCGGCTACATTACCTGTGTGCTCTAGAGACTGTGCCCTATGTCAAAAGAGGCCCCCGCAATGGAAGACTGAGCACTGTGACTAGAGAGCAGCCCCCACCGTTCGCAACTAGAGAAAAGCCTGTGCGGAGCAAAGAAAACCTAGTGCAACCAAAAATAAATACATTAAATTTTAAAAAAAAGTTTTTAAAGCACATGAGTTCTGCAGCCAGAGACTTGAGCAGGAATCCTGACTTCCCCACTTCCCTGCCGTGTGATCTTAGTTGTCATTTTACCCCTTCAAGTCCTACCTTGACGTCTATAACACAGGCATACATACCTAGCATAGCTGTTGTTTAAAGATTAAATTCGCTGATATCTTTGCCAAGTGCTTGATATCTTGTGTTCCAGGTATTTATGGCTTTGGGGCAAACTGCATGAAAATGCAGTGCCTTAAAATAGTAACATTGAAAAGCTAAAAATAAAACTACCATATGACCCAGCAATCTCCCTACTGGGCATGTACTCTGAAAAAAAAACATAATTCAAAAAGACACATGACTCATATGTACTGTAGCACTATTTACAGCCAGGACATGAAAGCAACCTAAATGTTCATCAACAGATGAATGGATAATTGGATGCAGTACATGTATACAATGGAATATTAATCAACCATTAAAAGGAACAAAACTGGGTCATTTGTGGAGATGTGGATGGGCCTAGAGTCCATCGTAGAGTCAGTCGAACTGAAGTCAGTGGTCAAAACACTTCCCTGTTCCTCTTGGTGTGGCTTGAGCTTCCTTGCAACATGGCTGCTGGGTTTGAAGAGTGGGTTTCCCAAAAGCAAGAAGGCCTGCTCAGGTTCAGGAGGAGGGAAAATAGTTCTGCCTCTTGATGGGGGGGCTGCCAAGGCTCTAAAAGAGAATGTGTGACCAGAAATATTGCCACGGCCTTTTGGGGAGAAATACAAATTACCTCATCTAGGGCTTTCCTCGTGGCTCAACGGTGAAGAATCCAGCTGTCAATACAGCGAACTTGGGTTTGAATCCTGGGTCCGGAAGATCCCCTGGAGAAGGAACTGGCAATCCACTGCAGGACAATTGCCTGGAAAGTCCCATGGACAAAGGAGCTTGATGGGCTGCAGTCCATGGGGTTGCAAAGAGTCAGACATGAAACAGCAGCAGCAAAGAAAGAACAAGTCTTAAGATCCACCCCCTCTTTGAGGCTTACATGTATATTCTCTAATCTGTAAGATAGAAATAAATGACACCCACTTTGTGGAGGAGTTGAAAAAGATTGCAAATGGTGCGTGAAGAGTTCCTGCTGTGTGGTAACCAGCTTGCGTGCTCAGTAATGCTGGACTCTTTGCAACCCCATGGACTGTAGCCCTCCAGGTTCCTCCTGTCCGTGGGGTTTCCCAGGCAAGAACGCTGGAGTGGGTGGCCATTTCCTCCTCCAGGGGATCTTCTCAGCCCAAGTATTGAACCTGTGTCTCTTACATCTCTCGCGTTGGCAAGCAGATTCCTTACCACTGGCACCATCTGGGAACCCACTATGCAGTAGGTGTTGGGTAAGTGAGTCACTATAACAGTCTGTCATGTTTATTAAGTCATTGCCAAGTGCCAGGCACTCCCTTCAGAGCACATCGTGTTTTGTTTCATTAAATCCTCACAACAACCCTATAGACTGTATTATTATTCCTGTTGTACAGATGAAGGGACTGTGGCTCAGAGAGGGTAAGCCACTTGCCTAAGTGTCACACAGCTGGTTAGTGGGATTTCCAGGATTCAAACCTAGACAGTGTGAGTCAAGCATACATGCTTTTAAATATAACACCATACTGCCTCTTCATGACAGAAGTATTAATTGCTGTCCGCTCAGTACAAAGGTTTACAATGTGACCTAATGGAAACTACTAAATCTGTAGAGGCAAAAAACAGAAGTCAATGTATTGACAGAAGAGTTGATTAAAGGTTGAGACTTGATGGGCATCTGGTGCCAGGGAGGGAAAAGTTAAGGTTTAACTCCACCCATCAGTCATAAATGATCAACTCGTCGCCAATCTCATGGTTATCTAGAATTCCATCAAGGGATTTGTGACTGATATATACACACTGCAGTATTTAAAACAGATAACCAACAAGGACCTGCTGTATGGCACAGGGAACTCGCTCAATATTCTACAATAACTTAATTGGGAAAAAAATATGAAAAAGAATAGATACCTGTACTGGCTAACTGAATCACTTGGCTGTACACCTGAAATGAACATGACATTGTTCATCATCCAGTATAAAATTTAAAAAATAATGTTTTCATAAAAGAAGAAATTATAAACATATATGGGAAAAGCTAGAAAGATATCCAATAAAATGTTAAGAAGAGTTTAAAAAAAATTTTTTTAAAAGGACTTCCCTGGTTGTCCAATAACTAAGACTGTGTGTTTCCACAGCAGGGGTACTGGTCCCCTGGTCAGGAAGGTTCTGCATGCCACTTGGTACAGCCAAACAAAAAGAGTTTTTTAAAAAAGATGAGCCCCCATTCAGATTATTTTGAAGCAAGTCCCAACAGATATTAAATACAGCTACTAATGATAACGATAATAATAATAGTGGAGTCTTTCTTTAACAGCTGGCAAAGAAGGAAAGAAAATAGAACCATTCTCAACCGTCAACATCCCTGGTATGGGATAACCTGGTGTGGACAGACACAGCCTCGGAGTTTCCAGAGCCTCCGTCACCTCTCTCTCCCACGGCTTCAGTCCTTGCTCCAGACAGGAACAGTCTCTGCAGCCTCAATTGTTTGTTTAGTCCGTCAGCCATGTCTGACTCTTTTTGTGACCCCCATGGACTGTAGCCCACCAGGCTCCTCTGTCCATGGGGTTTTCCAGGCAGGAACACTGGAGTAGGTTGCCATTTCCTCCTCCAGGGGATCTTCCCAACCCAGGGATCGACCCTGCGTCTCCTGTGTTGTAGGCGGATTCTTGACCACTGAGCCACCTGGGAGGCACCATAAATTGTCAGGATTGAGACCTTGGGCTTGGAAGGTTTTTTCATTCCCTTGCCCTCTCCACCCTGTGATGTTGAAATTTGTTGCTTTGCTTCATGTACCGACTGTGGGTGTAATTATTGCCAGGGGACCGGCAATTAACCTTCCCCAGAGTGAACAGGAAGAGTTCTCTGACCGAGTGTCCTGTGGCAGAGGAGACGGCTTGTCCAGGTCCCCCGGAAGCGCCTGGGATGTCTGCTCTGAGGGGTGGGGGAGAGGATGCTGGGGCCACAGAAGGGTCAGCTTTTCTCACTGACCTCATCGGAACTGGAGAATCAGAACTTGACAAGGGAGTATGGCACCTCTGTTTGTACCTGAGACGCTGCAGAAAGTCCCCTTCCTAATTTTCTCTTAATAAGTCCTTGACTCACTATTTGCATATGCCCCTGTCATTCTGGAATTTGCATATTCCGTTTTCTTTTTCTTTATATTAAACTATGACTTCTATACAACAATATGCACAAAGATTGTGTGCAGCTGCATTACTCTCCATGGGTGTCTACACCTGTCTACATCCAGCTCAACACCCCCGTGATGCAGTCTTCAGTATACCCCTCCCTCCATATACCAACCCCCGCTGGCTAGTCAATTCACTTCCCACGAAGCTAACCACTATTCTACCCTCTATCACCACTGAACTTTTGGCTTCTTTTTGAATTGTTTATAAATACAGCCACAGAGCACATTCTCTTTTGTGTCTGTGAATTCATCCGTATGGTTGCATATAGCTGGCGCGTGTGTGTGTGTATGTGTGTGTTTGTGTGTGTGTGTGTTAGTCCCTCAGTCGTGTCTGGCTCTTTGGGACCCCGTGGACTGCAGCACACCAGGCTTCCCTGTCCTTCACCATTTCCTGGGGTTTGCTCAAACTCCTGTCCATTGAGACAGTGGTACTATCCAACCATGTCATCCTCTGTTGCCCCCTTTTCCTGTTCTCAATTTTTTCAGGGTCTTTTCCAATGAGTCAGCTCTTTGCGTCAGGGAACCAAAGTATTGGAACTTTAGTTTCAGCATCAGTCCTTCCAATGAATATTCAGGACTGATTTCCTTCAGGATTGACTGGTTTGATCTCCTTGCATTCCAAGGGACTCTCAAGAGTCTTTAACACCATAGTTTGAAAGCATCAATTCTACAGCACTCAGGTTTCCTTGGAGAAGCCGATGGCACCCCACTTCATACTCTTGCCTGGAGAATCCCATGGACGGAGGAGCCTGGTAGGCTGCAGTCCATGGGGTCGTGAAGAGTCTGACACGACTGAATGACTTCGCTTTCACGCATTGAAGAAGGAAGTGGCAACCCACTCCAGTGTTCTTGCCTGGAGAATCCCGGGGATGGGGGAGCCTTGTGGGCCGCCGTCTATGGGGTCACACAGAGTCGAACACGACTGAAGTGACTTAGCAGCAGCACCAGTTTTCCTTGTGGTCCAACTCTCACATCCATACAGGACTACTGGAAAAACCAGAGCTTTGACTATATGGATCTTTGTTGGCAAAGTAATTTTATCAAAAATTGTTGTTCATTGAAACTCATTGAGTTCAATTTTCAAGTATTTGTGAAGATATATCCACTTACTTCTGTGATGGACAAAAGAGGTGTATACACATTCATACAGCTTCTCTTCTGTTAATTGTCCTGTTTGTCTGGAGTTTCCGATTTTGACAATCTGAAAACTGGAGTGAAACTCCAGTGAAAACTGGAGGTCCAGAGAGTGGAAAGATTTACATCATTGCGATGTTATGGTTACCAGCGAGGAGTCAGAGGGGGGGATAAACTGGGAGATTGGGATTGGTACACACACACTGCTATATATAAAATAGATAACTAATAAACACCTACTGTGTAGCATAGGGAACTCAGTACTCTGTAATGACCTATGTGAGAAAAAAATCTAAAAAAGAGTGGACATACATATACGTATGGCTGATTCACTTTGCTATAAAGCAGAAAGTAACACAACATTGTAAATCAACTCGACTCCAATAAGAAAAATAAAAAAAAGCTTTTTAAAGGCTGAAGAAGAGAAGAGACAGAACAGACTTAGGGTTTAAAACCCTACTGCCCACTTACTAACTATGCTGGTATTGGGACTCTCTGGGCTTCATGTCCTATTTTGGTACCATGAGAATAAATACAGTGTGCTCGTGGGATTTTTGCGTATGTAAAACAAGACATTCTGTGTAAGGCACTTGCATTAAGCCTGTGATGACTAGTGAGTACATTCATCACACTGTCTGATGTGAATGGATATCCCCCACTCAGGCTGCTGCCTGGGAAGGGGGTCAGAGTGTGTTTCTGGTGGGGCGTTGAAAGCTCCGCTGGCGGAAGGCACATCACGGGATGATAGTGAACCTATGCAGTCTGACTAAGGGCGCCCCAGGGATGAGGAGATGGGAGATTTTCAGGCACTGGGTGCTTAGCAGACAGTGAGAGGAAAACTCAGGAGTGAATCAGTGGGAAAAATAAAACCTTCCTGTTAGCTCATGGGTTTGCTTTCTTCCTGTGTGACCAATCCTCGGGGGCCGTAAGACTCTTCATTATATTAACTATCAGGGGCCACTGAACCAGTGCTGTGCTACAGGGCACTGGGAATTGCCAGGAAATGGTAGGTTATTGGTAAATAATGATCCCTTCTCTTTTCTTTAGAAGTCAACAGGACCCTACAGGTGTATTATCATCCCATGTCTTCTTGTGACCTTTTCATGACCTCCTTCTTTTCTGAGCACACTTCGTGCAGATCATTTGGTAAAGAATCCTCCTGCAATGCTGGAGATCCCAGTTCGATGACTGGGTAGGGAAGATCCCCTGGAGAAGGGACAGGCTACCCACTCCAGTATTCTTGGGCTTCCCTTGTGCGTTAAGCTGGTAAAGAATCCATTTGCAATGCAAGAGGGCTGGGTTCGATCCCTGGATTAGGAAGATCCCCTGGGGAAGGGAAAGGCTACCCACTCCAGTATTCTGGCCTGGAGAATTCCATGGACTGTATAGTCCATGGGGCCGCAAAGAGTCGGACATGACTGAGCAACTTTCACTTTACTTTTTTTTTTCATTTTTGAGCGCACTTTGCAGCACATGGAATTTTAGTTTCCTGACCAGGGATTGAACCAGTGTCCCCTGCGTTGGAAGGCAGATTCTTTTTTTTTTTTTTTTTCAAAAATCATTTTGATTTTTTAAAATGATTTTATTTATTGTATTTATTTTTGGCTGTGCTGGGTCGATCATCATTTCTGAGTGAGCTTGTCTCTAGTGGTGGTGCAAGGGCTTCTCACTGAGGTGGTTTCTTTTGCTGTGGAGCACACGCCACAGCCAAGACCCAGTGTAGCCAAAAAAAAAAAAAAGTAGCTGAGGCTTATATAGGCTACATTCTGTGTTGACTCCTTTAATGTGTCAACAACATCAGGGCAGATATATTATCATCCTCATTTTACAGATGAGGGAACTGAGACCCAGAGAGGTCAGTTAACTTGCCCACAGTTTATTAGTGAGGATTTGGAGTCAAGCATGACCCTGCTCTATTGCCCTAGATTAGCAAGAATAATGATCTGGTATGACTTGATTTCCCCGATCACGTGCCTTATCCAACAGAATGGAAACTCCATTTATGAAAGTTCTCTTGTCTTGTCGACTACTATAATCCAAAGTCCATTTCGTTGCTTGACCTATAAATTGGCATTCAATATAATTTTGTTTGAATGAGTGGATAAAGGAATGATAGTTGGGAAAAGGAATTTGAGAAGAAATGGGACCCAGGGAAGAACAGAAGATACAGTGAACGGCTTTCACCAGGCAGAGCTGTAAGGAAATACATGCAGTATGACCTAAACTATCATAGTAGAGATTTATGATGTGCGTATGTTGAACTTCATCAAAGACTTTTTTCTGTATATATTAAGATAATTGTATGACTACAATAGGGCACAGCACAATTTTGAGGATGCTGGAACTATCCCATCTCTTGACTGATTTGTATCTCTGAATTTACATGTACACAAAACCAATACAGTATTGCAAAGTAAAATTAATAATAAATAAATAAACCCAAAAAACCCGTATATTATAAAGGGTGAATTTTACTGTATAGAATTATACCTTAATTTTACAAATCAGTGCAAGAGCTTAAAAAATAAAAATAAAATAAAATATCGCATTAGACTTGGCAGGGACCTTGGGAAGGGTTTGATCCTCCAAGCCATTTATAAGTGGGAAAACTGAGGCCCAAGGTCCCATTCCAGAGGAGTGATACTGTTCAGGCCAGGTGTTGTGGCTTAGACACCTATGGCTTATATTTTCAACCACATCTCCAGGCCCTTTCCTTCGAGCACCAGCCTCATTACATCCACAAAACCTGCTTAAGTGTATCCTTCACTGGGGACCACTGAGATGGCAACATGGTGCCCATTCCAACAACATCCACTTTTGCATCCAGTCTATTGTCAAGCTGGTGGTGGTGAGACCTGGGTTCGCTGGGGGCTGGAGGAGGAGGGGTGAGGGGCAGTCAACTTTCTCATTTTCATAGCCCAGTGGAGAGCAGGGCGGTAGATAAAGCCCACAGGCATCATATGCCATGGGTTTCATTTCCTTTCGAATAATTCTCTCAAGCTGTATAAACTTTCTGCCTGAAAAATAAATGATTCCCCCCTTAAAATAAACATTTACACCATCCGAACGCCTGCGTTCACTGCCTAGGAATGAGGCTTACGCATCAGTGTACCCAGAAGCTCCCACCAAAAGCCTGCAAACTTATATTTTTCTCCATGACCCTTGGCGACCACTGTTCTTCAATCACATCTTCCAGTTACCCGTCAGAAAAAAACACATACACACGTGGAGACATAATAATAGATTTGTGTGAAAGCAGGGACTGAGTCCGAAAGCTCAGCCACATTTCAAACTCAAAAGGAGAAATCTAAGAGGAAGGTGGGTGGGTATCAGTATTTCTAATAGGATAGGCCATCTGTTCGACGATCCGTGTGCATGTTAGTCACTCAGCTGTGTCCAACTCTTTGCGACCCCTTGGACTGCAGCCCACAGGCTCCTCTGTCCGTGGCATTCTCCAGGCAAGAATACGGGAAGTGAAGTGAAGTGAAGTGAAGTCGCTCAGTCGTGTCCGACTCTCTACGACCGCATGGACTGTAGCACACCAGGCTCCTCCATCCATGGGATTCACCAGGCAAGAATACTGGACTGGGTTGTCATTTCCTTCTCCAGGGGATCTTCCCAACCCAGGGATCGAACCCAGGTCTCCCACATTGCAGGCAGATGCTTTAACCTCTGAGCCACCAAGAATACTGGAGTGGGACACAATTCCCTTCTTCAGGGGATCTTCCCAACCCAGGGATCAAGCTGAGTCTCCCGCATAGCAGGCAAATTCTTTACTGTCTGAGCCACCAGGGAAGCCCTGATAAAACATTTACTGTGAAATATTTAGTGGGGGTTAAATTAATGGACAATAAAAGACGTGATTTAGGCAATTTTCTGGTGGTCCAGTGGTTAGGACTCAGCACTCTCGCTGCCAAGGGCCTGAGTTTGATCCCTGGGGAACTAAGAGCCCACAAGCCTTGAGATACAGCCAAAAAAACAGAAAGAAAGAAAATAAGAAAGAAAGACAGGAATGAGATAAGAATCACCTGTTGATATCATCCGTGTATTCATCCATCATTAATTGAGCTTCTACTATGTGGCAGGCACACTGTCATTGTTACAGTCCAACTGGAAAATTACTATGATGCTTTCCTACCATCATTAGCGACACAACTCTGTTCTAATAACCATCACTCACAAAAATTCCCAGGAGAAGAGTTCTTCTCTTATGCAAAGCTTCATTGCATTATTCCTCTCAAATGACCATGAGGAAGGGCATTACCGTTGCTATTGGTCATTATTTCATCACCACGGTACAGAGGAGAAAAAAAAAATGAAATTCCAAGAAGTGCTTTAATGTTAAGAAACAGGTAAAACTTTATTTGGCACCTCTCCTGAATTGTTTGTTGCTCTTAAAGCATGCAGAGAAGAACACAGTTTTATCGCTGACAAAGCTAAAGTGAAAGAACCTTTAACTTATTCATTATGTATGTGTCAGTTTATTCCCTTATTTTATATATTTATATAGTGTGCTTTTTATTGTCAAACAATGGGCTTATTGGGCTTCCCTGGTGGCTCAGCTGGTAAAGAATCCACCTGCAATGCAGGAGACCCTGGTTCGATTCCTGGCTGGGGAAGTTCCCCTGGAGAAGGATAGGCTACCCACTCCAGTATTCTTCGGCTTCGCTGGTGGCTTAATAAAGAATCTGCCTGCCATGTGGGAGACCTGGGTTCAATCCCTGGGCTGGGAAGATCCCCTGGAGGAGGGCATGGCAACTCACTCCAGTACTCTTGCCTGGGAAATCCCCATGGACAGAGGAGCCTGGCAGGCTGCATTCCTGGGCTCACAAAGAGTGGAACACGGCTGAGAGACTAAACACACACACACACAATGGGCTTCTTAGTCAATTACTTGAGTTTACTTTCCCTTCCCTTCCTGTCTCCATCTTTCCCTTCTATCTTTCCTAATCTCAATGTTCTTCACCCCATGTGCTTTTTAAAAAATTAATTTATTTATATTTATTTTGTTTATTTTTGGCTGTGCTGGGTCTTAGTTGCTGCGTGCGGGCTTTTCTCTACTTGCAGTGAGCAGGGGCTACTCTTCACTGCGGAGCCCAGGCTAAGTGCACGGGTGTCAGTAAGCTGTGGCTCACAGGCTCCAGAGTACATCACCCCCTCTGCTTGACTTCCCAAAACTTCCTTGGTGAGGCAGCATGTCAGTGGTTGATGTCTCTGAGTGGTGAGGGATGAGGTCTTTCTTCTTGACTGGGCAAGGGGAGTGTCTAGAATTGCACAGCCAAGGTTAAGCTCAGAGTTGGCAGGTCTGTTTCCCTGCATGGGAGGGGTGGCAGGCCAGCTCTGGGCATGAGAAGCTATTTCAGGCTAGGGGTGGCTCCCCTCAACTAAGGAGCTGGTTTTTTCTGGCTTATAACTTTGCAGGTGTGAGGATGAGGAAGAACTGGCCTGTGTGTCTCCACGTGGTTTAGTGCCTATTTTGGGCAATGCCACCTCCCTTAATGGCCGCCCACTGCCCTGGGTCTGCACGCCCACAGGTGGGGCAGCCCTGCTTGGGTAGAGAAAACTCCTCTGAGACACGCTCCATAAAATGGAAAAAATAAGACTTACAAGTCCCTCTGTCAGTCTGGAGAGTTGTTCCTTTTCTTAAAAAATCAATTTGTTTATTTTTAATTGGAAGAGACTTGCTTTACACTATTGTGCTGGTTTCTGTCATACATCAACTTGATATAGAGCTGTTCTTATCTGTCCCTGGAGAGCAGGTAGGTGCATGAATCATCAGACTTTCTCTTCCCAGAACATTCTAGAAGTTTTTTCATGAAGCTCAGGCTACAAAAATGAGTTGGAGCCCTCTTTCACACTGACTTAGATACTGTCTTTTTTTTTTTAATTTAGTCATAAATCACTTACTGATCTAACAGCTGGACATAAGCTCCTATTGCATTCACCTTGCCATCTGGCTATGAGTTTGGGAGTGATAAATATTTATCAAATTTTTTGCCAAATTGGTGTGTGTTTGTGCATGCTAAGTCGCTTAGTTGTGTCCAACTCTTTGCAATGCCATGGACTGCAGCCTGCCAGGCTCCTCTGTCCATGGGATTCTCCAGGCAAGCATTCTGGAGTGGGTTGCCACGCCTTCCTCCAGGGGATCTTCCCAGCCCAGGGATCGAATCTGGGTCTCCTGCGTTGCAGGCAGATTCTTTACCGTCTGAGCCACTAGGAAAACCCGTAGTAGGTATTAAAGAAACAGCTAAAGGACTCTCAGCTTTCGGAATCTTACTTCCCAGACCAGGGATGGGAGTTGAGGCTCTGGCAGTGGAAGTGGAGGGTCCTAACCACTGGACCCCCAGAGAAGTCCCACCAATCCCTCCTTTATAATTCAAATTCTAGCTTCAAATCTTTTCCATGGTGTGATTGCTTTATATTTGGTCTTTTCATGTGGGATGGCTATCGGTACGTTTGCTCCACAGATTTGCTGCAAGGATTGATTGTCAAGCATGTACAAAGTTCCCAGCATGGGGTATGACCCATATTAGACATGCAATACATGGTAAAATCATGCCAATGCCAATTCTATCCTCCACCGATATCCTGATTATGATTTATTAGGCTAATGTCTGCTTTTTCCATTAGACTGAAAACCCTAAGAAGGAAGAGATCAGGTCTGTTTAGATACTGCTATATCCCTGAGGTCCAGGAAAGGTGTATCCTTTTCAAGACTGAAGTAACTTGGGATTGGAGAGATGAAATATGCTCCAAAGTGAAAGAGACCAGATTCAAAGCGGGAGTGACCAGTCACCCTGGTTTGCCAGAGATAGTCTTTCCCCATGCTCAACTGTCTTTTTCTGACTTTCTTTTCCTTTTTTTGGCTATGCCATGCATCTTGCAGGATCTCAGTTCCCTGACTATGGGTTGAACCGAGGCCTCTGGTAGGCAGTGAAAGTGTGGAATACTAACCACTGGATTAGGGAATTTTCCCGAAGTGCTAAACTTTCCGTGCTAAAAGCAGTAGAATTCGTGATGGCCTAAGACAACTCAGTCACCCTCTTTCAAACCCAGGTATGATTTGACACCTGGAACCAGAAACTAGTAACTTGCCCTTGTCTTGAGATGTTGTTATCTGGGAAATCTTTAAACTTAGCTAGAAAATGGGAGTTGCAAAGAATCAGACAAAACCGAAGCACTAGATAATAAGGGAGCCCACTGAGAAAGCTGAAGCAGGATAGAAAACAAACAAGAATTTTCCAAGAAACAGTGTAGCCCTGGCTGATTCTGCAGCCCCAACCTGGGTTACAGCCAAAAGGTGTAAGGATGAGCAGACTCTTGTGTGGAAAGGGCTTAGATGTTCTCAGAGCCAAGGTCATCAGGAGAGCCAAGTTGGCCCGGGTACCACCTCATGTCTTGTTATTTATCAGTTCATTGCTGAGACTAGGATCCTTGGCAAACGCAGGGAGGACCAGGTGTTTGCTTATATTGGAAACAGTCTTCTATAGTGCAGATTTGGGGCAGAGGTGAAACAACTCAAACAGTAAAGAGAAAGGCAAATCAAACATGAACACAAATCCTAACAACAGAAAATCCAACCCCAAAGAGAGAACCTCTCTTGACATATTGCTGTTTACTCTTCCAGAATGCTCTCCATCCCTCTCCATGCAAATTTTAATAATCATGGAGCATTTCATTGACAAGAAGATATGACACCACTCTTTCAAGTGATTCCCTCTGTCAGATCTTTAGATTGTTTCTAATATTTCTGTTACACAAAAAATTCAATGATGACCATTTTCCTGTAAAACATTTCCCTTCATTTGAAAAATTATCTCCTTGTTAAAACAAACCACTCTGTGGCCTGACTGACTTCTTCTATTATTTTTTAATCAAACTATTACATTTTATTTTAAGTGAACTTTACATCATAGAATAAACAAGTTAGTAAAGTCTGATTGTCTTCTAAGAAAGATGTGTCTCCATTTGTGCACCCACTATTGAAGTTTGAATATGCTCATTTTTGTGCACTTTAAATATCACCAGGTTGTGCAAATATGTTTCCACCTTTACCGTTCTAGAAGCAACACTTTCAACCTGCTGGTCATTCTTGTTTTGGAGGACACGTTTCCGAGTTGTGTGTTCCCTGAAGACCTTGTGGGTGACCAGATGTACATGCTTTGGTGATCTCATCTTTTCTGTTGGTACATCCTAAATTCAAGAGAGATAGAGTTTGTACCTTTTTAACTTTGTACCCACTTTGGGGGGAGTCATAACTGACTCCGCCTCCAGATGAGAAATTGGAACTAGATTATCACTTTGCTGTTGTTGTTCAGTTGCCAAGTCACGTCCGACTCTCTGCGACCTCGTAGACTGCAGCATGCCTTACCTCCCTGTCCCCAACCAACTCTGAGTTTGCCCAAGTTCATGTCCATTGAATTGGTGGTTATTATCTAAAGCTCCATTATTCTATCTGCAGGGGGTTTGTTTCCTTCTGAAGCTCACAGCTGGCCATGGCCCAGAAATTGGTTATGGCTGACCTGGAAAGAAGTCTATTTACATGGTAGGTGGACAGGGTGTATTAGTCCAGGCCTTATTAAAATTGATCAGACCAAAAAAAAAAAAGACACATTCCCTCATGTCACTGGGCAGTAATAGGGTCAGGAAGCAGATGAGTGTTGGAGACAAATCATACTGATAACTGCCTTGACTCTGTTCATTGGTTTCATACATTCAGACCAGATTTCAACACACTAGTTGGCTACTAACTGTTTCTATGCTTATATCTCATAACCTCCCCATCCGAGAGAGATCAAACTCACTCTCTCCGGTTCCCAGCTGAAAAGTCCCGGGACAGGGCTTTGCTTGTCGAATATATTATAGATCCACAGGCCATTGCAAGAGGTAACACAGAGAATCCCATATACCCTTCACTCTGTCTCCCCCCGTGGTGACATCTTGCGTGCCCTCAGTGCAATGTCACAGTCAAGGGCCCAACTGTTACCATGCATGGACTTACTCTGATTTCTCCACTCTTACCTGCACTCATTGGTATGACTGTGTGTATGTGCATGTAGTCCTGTGCAGTTTTATCACATGGAGATCTCGGTCATCACCACGGACAAGATATAGAACATTCATCTCAAGGATCCTTTGTGCAACCCTGTAATAGCTACCACCACCCCCTACCTTTCTGGTCTCCCTAACCCCTGGCAACCACTCATCTGCTCACCATCTTGACAATTTCACCATTTTAGGAATGTTATATAAATGGTTCAAAATTGGGAAAGGAGTACATCAAGGCTGTATATTGTCACCCTGGTTATTGAACTTATATGCAAAGTACATTGTATGAAATACCAGACAGGATGAATCACAGGCTGGAATCAAGATTGCTAGTAGCAATAGCAACAGTCTCAGATATGCAGATAGCACCATTCTAGGGGCAGAAAACAGAGGAACTAAAGAGCTTCGAAATGCTGGGCTGGAAGAAGCACAAGCTGGAATCAAGATTGCCGGGAGAAATATCAATAACCTCAGATATGCAGATGACACCACCCTTATGGCAGAAAATGAAGAGGAGCTAAAAAGCCTCTTGATGAAAGTGAAAGTGGAGAGTGAAAAAGTTGGCTTAAAGCTCAACATTCAGAAAACAAAGATCATGGCATCTGGTCCCATCACTTCATGGGAAATAGACAGGGAAACAGTGGAAACAGTGTCAGACTTTATTTTTGGGGGGCTCCAAAATCACTGCAGATGGTGACTGCAGCCATGAAATTAAAAGATGCTTACTCCTTGGAAGAAAAGTTATGACCAACCCAGATAGCATATTGAAAAGCAGAGACATTACTTTGCCAACAAAGGTCCATCTAGTCAAGGCTATGGTTTTTCTAGTAGTCATGTATGGATGTGAGAGTTGGGCTGTGAAGAAAGCTGAGCGCCAAAGAATTGATGCTTTTGAACTGTGGTGTTGGAGAAGACTCTTGAGAGTCCCTTGGACTGCAAGGAGATCCAACCAGTCTGTTCTGAAGAAGATCAGCCCTGGGATTTCTTTGGAGGGAATGGTGCTAAAGCTGAAACTCCAGTACTTTGGCCACCTCATGCGAAGAGTTGACTCATTGGAAAAGACTCTGATGCTGGGAGGGATTGGGGGCAGGACGAGAAAGGGACTACAGAGGATGAGATGGCTGGATGGCATCACTGCCTCAATGGATGCGAGTCTGAGTGAACTCTGGGAGTTGGTGATGGACAGGGAGGCCTGGCGTGCTGCGATTCATGGGGTCGCAAAGAGTCGGACATGACTGAGCGACGGAACTCAACTAAACTGAACTGAACTGAAAGAGCTTCTTGATGTGGGTGAAAGAGGAGAGTGAAAAAGCTGGCTTAAAATTCAGCATTCAATAAACGAAGAACATGACATCTGGTTCCATCACTTCATGGCAAACAGATGGGGGAAAAGTGGAAACAGTGACAGATTTTATTTTCTTGGGTTCCAAAATCACTGTGGATGGTGCTGCAGCCATGAAATTAAAGGACTCTTGCTTCTTGGAAGGAAAGCTATAAAAACCTAGACAGCATGTTAAAAAGCAGAGACACACTTTGCCAACAAAGGTCTGTCTAGTTAAAGCTATGGTTTTTCCAATAATCATGTATGGATGTGAGAGTTAAACCATAAAGTTGAGCGCCAAAGAATTGATGCTTTTGAACTGTAGTGTTGGAGAAGACTCTTGAGAGTCCCTTGGACTGCAAGGAGATCCAATCAGTCAGTCCTAAAGGAAATCAACTGAATATTCATTGGAAGGACTGGTGTTGATGCTGAAGCTCTGATACTTTGGCCACCTGGTGCAAAGTGCCAACTCATTTGAAAAGACCCTGAGGCTGGGAAAGATTGAGAGCAAGAGGAGAAGGGGGTGACAGAGGATGAGATGGTTGGATGGCCTCACCAATTCAATGAACATGAATTTGAGCAAGCTCCGGGAGATAGTGAAGGACAGGCAAGCCTGGAGCGCTACAGTCCATAGCGTTGCAAATAGTCGGACACGACTTAGTGACCAAAAAACAGTAACATATAAATGGAATCATGTGGCATACCACCTTTCGAGATGTGCTTTTTCTCACTCAGGATAATTCCCTTGAGGTCCATATGGATATGGATGTCTTTTTTTTTTTTCCTTTTCATTTTTGACCAGTATTCTAGCAGTTCTTATCTTGATGACTACCCATCTTGGTCTTTTTGAGGAATTTCATTTAAACAAAGCTTTCATCAGCTTTGAAAGAATTCTTCGATGACCATTCCCAAATAGAAAAATTAGACTGGCCTGGTTGTAACTTATAATAGATAAATGTAATCTGTATGTTGAAATTGACATAGCTGTTTCCATTTACTTGTGAAGCAAATCTGATTCTTGTGGGCATAATTTTATCTGACTTCTGGAGAGAAGAGAAAGAGAGACAGACAAAGAGAGAGAGAGAGACAGAAAGGGAATTTATTGCTAGTGAGAACTAAGGAGGTCCAGGTTTTTAGATGTTGGAGAAAAAAACATTTTTTATTATCTCTGTAAGGATAAGTTTGGTTTTCCTTCTCTTTTCTTTCTATTACCCAATTCTCTTTCCTCCCATGTTCCCATATCCTGTTCCTCAAAGAACAAGTGACTTTTTAAAAGACAGAGATGCGTTTCGTTTCTTGCCTTCCCAGCAAGGGAAAAAAGGCTGTCGTTTATTTTGGATGGAGAAATCAAAAGATATTTTCCATTCAGAGACCAATGTCAGGGCTTCTAGCTAATCACTTGAGAGAACTGCTGAGCGAATGATAAATAATACAAAGAAAACTCCATGAAGCATTTAGGGGCTGCGCCTCCTTGTCTGTTACCAGCCCGAGCATTTGTTAAGCTCTCCAAAGTCTCTGTTCAGTATCGATTGTGCAGATCCAGGGACCTGAGATACTCAGGGAAAGGGGATGGTGTCCGAAGGTTAAAGCAGTAAATACACACTTCGTAACACCTCGATCCTACACATTTCTTAGAACTGCCATATCTGCCTGTTGGGACGTGAATTGTGGTTTAGATGGAACCTTGTGGGAGAGATAGATATTTTCCCCAGAGGCAAAGATGGTGTGCTCTTTGTGTGCCTGCCAGGTTCCACCGCATTTCCTCATCAGTTTCCAGTTCTGTGTCTGGACCATCCTCTTTATCTCTAGCTGTCCCTCTTTTCCTTCCTTCCAGGGTCCTTTAAGGCAAATTTGAAAGCCATCATCCAAGAATCAAGTGCTAAGAGATACTCGCTTCCATTTTAAACAGCATATTATATCTTCTTGTAAAGAAAAATGTTTTCTAATGGAAGCTTTTAATTGCTTGAAACATAACTACTCAGCAAGCAATGAGCTGCTGATCTTACAAAGAGAGAGACTTGGGCCATGGCTTTTATCTTCTTGGCACTGTCCCTAAATTACAGTGTGACTTCACTTCTGTCTAGTTTTAAAACAGTACAGAGTGTGTTTATACTGTGAACATATTGAGGGGAAGAAAGCCCAAGAAAGAATCAAAATGAAAATCACAGAGAGTTTCACCAGTGCAAGCTTTACACAGTTAAGTTTTGGGTGATTCACTGCCCTACTTTCTTAATTTTTAATTATTTAATTTAATTTAATTTATTTATTTTTAATTGAAGGATAATTGCTTACAGTATTGTGTTGGTTGCTACCAAGCATGAACATGAACCAGCCACAGGTTTACTCATGGCCCCTCCCACTTGAACATCCCTCCCGACTCCCTCCTGTCCTACTTCTTAATGTACATTGTCAAAAAAAAAAAAAGTAAGGGATTTCCAGTGGGCTAACCACAGAACTAGTAAGACTCCATGCTTCACTGCAGGTGGCATAGGTTTGATCCCTGGTTGGGGAATTAAGATCCCATGTGTCATGAAGCCATGTGTTGCAGCCAAAAAAAAGGGCTAATTTTTTAAAAAGTGAGATTATGCTGTAATACTGTTTTGTAACCTCTTCTTTGCAACCAACATCTGCTGGATCATCGAAAAAGCAAGAGAGTTCCAGAAAAACATTTATTTCTGCTTTATTGACTATGCCAAAGCCTTTGACTATGTGGATCACAATAAACTGTGGAAAATTCTGAAAGAGATGGGAATACCAGATGACCTGACCTGCCTCTTGAGAAACCTGTATGCAGGTCAGGAAGCAACAGTTAGAACTGGACATGGAACAACAGACTGGTTCCAAATAGGAAAAGGAGTACTTCAAGGCTGTATAGTGTCACCACGCTTATTTAACTTATATGCAGAGTACATCATGAGAAACGCTGGGCTGGATGAAGCACAAGCTGGAATCAAGATTGCTGGAGAAATATCATAACTTCAGATATGCAGATGACACTACCCTTGCAGAAAGTGAAGAAGAACTAAAGACCCTCTTGATGAAAGTGAAAGTGGAGAGTGAAAAAGTTGGCTTAAAACTCAGCATTCAGAAAATTGAGATCATGGCATCTGGTCCCATCACTTCACGGCAAATAGATGGGAAAACAGTGGAAACAGTGGCTGACTTTATTTTTCGGGACTCCAAAATCACAGCAGACAGTGACTGCAGCCATGGAATTAAAAGACGCTTACTCCTTGGAAGGAAAGTTATGACCAGCTTAGACAGCATATTAAAAAGCAGAGACATTACTTTGCCAACAAAGGTCCGTCTAGTCAAGGCTATGGTTTTTCCAGTAGTCATGTATGGATGTGAGAGTTGGACTGTGAAGAAAGCTGAGCACTAAAGAACTGATGCTTTTGAACTGTGGTGTTGGAGAAGACTCTTGAGAGTCCCTTGGACTGCAAGGAGATCCAACCAGTCCATCCTAAAGGAGATCAGTCCTGGGTGTTCATTGGAAGGACTGATGTTGAAGCTGAAACTCCAATATTTTGGCCACCTGATGTGTAGCACTGACTCATTTGAAAAGACCCTGATGCTAGGAAAGATTGAGAGCAAGAGGAGAAGGGGACAATAGAGGATGAGATGGTTGGATGGCATCACCGACATGAGTTTGGGTGGACTCCGGGAGTTGGTGATGGACAGGGAGGCCTGGTGTGCTGTGGTTCGTGGGGTCGCAAAGAGTCGGACACGACTGAGCGACTGAAGTGAACTGAGCTGAACCTCTTCTTTTCCATGCCGATAATATAATATTAATGTGTAATCAGAACTATTGACATTCGAGGCTGGACAATCATCTGATGTGGGCACGGATCCATGCATTTTAAGATGTTGCCAGCATCCTTGGCTTCTGCCTGCTACATCTTGGTACCGTGTCCCTCTCCCTTTAGTTGTGACAATCAAAATGTCTCCAGACATTGCTGAATGTCCCCTGGGAGGTAAACTCAACTTTGATTGAAACCTAGTTTACATATTTTTTATTTTAAAACTTTTATACGTATTTATGTTTATAAATTCTTTACGTAATGTCCATCTCTCTTACTAGAACGCTGGCAGAGGCCCATTTTTTAAGGCTGTACAGTATGATATCACTTAGATGTGGAATCTAAAATATACACCAAACTAGCAAATATAACAAAAAAGAAGCAGATTTAGAGATGTAGGGAACACGCTCTGTGTGTTTGTCACTCAGTCGTGTCCGACTCTTTGAGACCCCATGGACTGTAGCCGGTCAGGCTTCCCTGTCCACCGGATTCTCCAGGCAGGAGTACTGGAGTGGGTTGCCATTTCCTTCTCCAGGGGATCTACCTGACCCAGGGACGGAACCCAGGTCTCCAGCATTGCAGGCAGATTCTTTACCAGCTGAGCCACCAAGGAAGCCCAGAGAACACATCAGTGGTTCCAGTGGGGAGGAGGAAGGGGGAGGGAAAATATAGGGGTGGGGAGGGGGACGTACAAATCGTTGGGTATAAAATAGGCTACAAGGATGTACTGTACAATACGAGGAATACCGCCAATTTTTAGTAATAACTATATTTAGTAATAACTATAAACGGGAAATAGTGGTAAATACTGACCAGTATTTTGGTCATCTGATGCAAACAGCTGACTCATTGGAAAAGTCCCTGAGGCTAGGAAAGATTGAGGGCAGAAGGAGACAAGGGCATCAGAGGATGAGATGGCTGGATGGCATCACAGAAGCAATGGCCACGAACTTGGGCAAACTTCGGCAGATGGTGGGGGACAGACAGGCCTGGCGTGCTGTAGTCCATGAGGCTGAACACGACTGGGCGACTGAACAACCACAACATAAATGGAAAGTGATCTTTAAATTGTATACAAATGTTTCTTTTAATTTTTAATAAAAATGAAAAATACAGTGGACAAGAAAAAGAGTTCATGGAATGACTTCCGTGGTTGGTGATGGACCCAGATCGCTTGGCTGAGGTGCTATCTGTCAGGCTCTCCCTGGAGCGTTACTCTTTTTTTTTCCCCCCTTAAATGTTTATTTTTATTTGGCTGCCTAGGTCTTAGTTGCAGCGTGCGGGATCTAGTTCCCTGACCAGAGATGGAACTTGGAACCATGGAGTCTTAGCCACTGGACCACAGAGGAAGTCCCCAAAGTTACCTTTCGTTTCCTTGCTCCTCACTGTCATCTTCGGAAGCAAGTCATTCGGCTCAGACCACACTCAAGGGACAGGGTCATGCTCCACCAACCGGATGGCAGCGTATTTACATAAATTATCTGGAATTCTCCTGCCTGGCAGATTTGTCTCGTCTCCAAGTCATGTAACTTGTTCTGTGTTCCCTGGCACCATGCACAGAAGTCTGTCAGAGAGCTCGACACCTCCTGTTCTGGTTAGAATATTCCCTGGGGAGGCATCTCCTGAAAGCTGGAGAAACAGGCTTACCCTGGCATCTGAGCAGGCGGAACTCTGGCTAAAGGTCAGGAAAGCCAATGTACCACCCCGTGGTCCAGCCTGGGGACGGAGCCGTGAGTAGTGGGTTCTCACAGATAGGGAAATGGAGCTCCAGACTGCCTGGGTCAAAGATTAGCTCTGCCATTTACTTAGAGGAGTGACCCTGGGCAAGTCACTTCACTGCAGCACGTCTCCGTTTCCTCATCTAATAAAACCCATCTCCTAGGGCTGTGTAAGCGAAAAAGTGTCAATACAGATAAACCACTTAGAACAGTGTATGTAACAGATACTAGCTTTTATTTGTGTCACGAATTGAGTTTGAGGTCCGCTGGTGTTATCTTTTCATTGTTCGTTTCTTTTAGAAAATCAGCTTTTTAAAGATTTTTTTTTTTTTTAATTTACCTGGCTGCACCGCACTTTTAATTGCAGAGTGTGGGATCTGGTCCCCTGATCAGGGACTGAACCTGAGGCCTCTTCATCGGGAGCAAGGACTCTTAGTCACTGGACACAGGGAAGTCGCCACTGGTGTTATGGTTTACGGAGGAAAAAACTGACTCAGTGGGCAAGTAACAAGCTTGAGGTCACGCAGTGAACTCAAGACAGAGCCAGGATTCAAAGCCTGATCTTCAGGCACCAGGACTCGGGTGTCTTCCTCCAGCTTGCAAGACCCTGCAAAAGGAAGTAGAGCAGGTAACCCTGACTCAGTTGCCCTCAAACCCCCAAATGGCCCAATTCATTTGACAAGGCAGAGAAGGGCTTCCTGCTTCCCGTGTAGTCAATCATAGCCTCATTCCTTAAGCAATACACTCTGTAGTGACAGCGTTTGGATATTAAGATCTTTAGCAATTAGCTAAACTGGCTATCTTGTTCCCTGAATGTGTACTTGGCACAGAAGCTGATTCCCTTTCCCAGGCATGGGGGGACGGTGGGGGGAGAGATGTCTCAGGGGTGCCTTCTACTGAGGGAAAATGGCAATGGACATGGAAATGGGGGTTTCTCAGACACCTTTGTGTGTTCTCAGCTTGAAAATCTATTTCCTCAAGTTTGAGCCTGTACTCCTCGCCTAATACAAAGACTGAACATTTCCCCTCGGACTGTGTAGTTGGCCAGGCTCAAAGATATTCCTTAATAATAATTAGTATTCTCTTAACATGTTTGAGCAGTTAATGTTTTAGCCAAGTGAATTTTCTTATTTTACCTTTACAATAGTAGTAATGCCCCATTTATGGGTAGAGAAACTGAGCCACAGAGATTTTTTTGGGGGGGGAGGTAGGTTTTTTTTTAATGCCTTAATTATTGGAGTATAATTGCTTCACAATGTTGTGTTGATCTCTGCTGTACAACAAAGGGAATCAGCTGTATGAAAACATACATTCTCTCCCTCTTGAATCTCCCTCCCAGCACCCCTATCCCACCCCTTTAGGTGAGTTCCCTGTGCTAACAATGCGAGCCACAGAGATTTTAACTCACCTGTGCTTACAGACATACATTTACATCAGTCTGACTCAAAGTTTCTCACACTTGACTTAGTTCCACACGATTATGAAGTGTCATTGCATTCACTTATTTATATAGGTCTCTCTTCTCTTTTCATGGATGTAATACTTCCTCCCAGCCAGACTAAAGGTACCCTGAAGTCTACGTAAATGTAAGTGAAAGTCGCTCAGTTGTGTCCAGCTCTTTGCAATCCCATGGACTATACAGTCCCTGGAGTTCTCCAGGCCAGAATACTGGAGTGGGTAGCCGTTCCCTTCTCCAGGGGATCTTCCCAACCCAGGGATCAAACCCAGGTCTCCTGCATTACAGGCAGATCTTGACCGTCTGAGCCACCAGGGAAGCCTAACTTGAGGTCTAGAATTCTGCTGTTTCTCCCTATTGTCTCAGGGTGTCAAACACAAAATAAGTTCTTATTAAATGTAATTTCAAACTCACTCATCATTTCTCAGCTTTTGATAAGGAATCATAGAGAAGAATTATATTTCCTTGAACACTTCGGCAAATTGTTTTTTCTCTAAACATTCAATGGCAAAAGATATGGCAATTCACAGTTGGAATGACAATAAAAAGGCAGAATTAGCGAAATGCATTGATAATCTCCAAGCTCTAGAGCCAAGAATTTTAAGTGTATCGTTCTCCCCACACCTCTGACAAGCTATAAATTTCAACTGAATGGCATTTCACATTGTTTTCCCCATTCACCACAGACAAAGCTATTTGCAAGCAAATCTAGTCTCGAATGTTCTAAATATAGTCAGCCTCAGTCTGTATTCTTGGGTTGGTGGAGTCCAGCAGACACAAAGGGAGGAACTAAATTCTGCAGATTTTGGAATCTTCAGGCGTCCTGGGACCAAGCCCTCCCACCCTTCCAGGATACTGCTGCTGCGGCTGCTAAGTCGCTTCAGTCGTGTCCAACTCTGTGCGACCCCATAGATGGCAGCCCACCAGGCTCCCCCGTCCCTGGGATTCTCCAGGCAAGAACACTGGAGTGGGTTGCCATATCCTTCTCCAATGCATGAAAGTAAAAAGTGAAAGTGAAGTCGCTCAGTCGTGTCCAACTCTTCGAGACCCCATGGACTACAGCCTACTAGGCTCCTCCGTCCTTGGATTTTCCAGGCAAGAGTACTGGAGTGGGGTGCCATTGCCTTCTCTGTTCCAGGACACAGATGACTACAATATTAAAATCTAGTTACAAGAGGCTACAATTCCAGTTTCTCCTCTTTTGTACATTTACCTTTCTTCCCCAGGAGCAGAACAGTGTCAGAAAAAGTGTCAAATTAGTGGTCAGAATATCTCTTTTAAAAATTAATTTATTTTTTATTGAAAGATAATTGTTATACAGAATTTTGCTGTTTTCTGTCAAAGTGAAGTCACTCAGTCATGTCTAACTCTGCAATCCCATGGACTGTAGCCTACCAGGCTCCTTCATCCATGGGATTTTCCAGGCAAGAGTACTGGAGTGGGTTGCCATTTCCTTCTCCAGAGGATCTTCCCAACCCAGGAATCAAACCAGGGTCTCCTGTATTTTAGGCAGACATTTTACCATCTGAGCCACCAGGGAAGTCCAACCTCAACATGAATCAGCCATAGGTATACATATATCCCCTCCCTATTGAAACTCCCTCCCATCTCCCTCCCCACCCCACCCCTCTAAGTTGATAGGAGCCCCTGTTTGAGTTTCAATGAGCCAAACAGCAAATTCCCCTTGGCTATCTGTTTTACTTATGGTAATGTAAATTTCCAGGTTACTCTTTCCAAACTTCTCACTCTCTCCTCCCCTCTCCTCAAGTCCATAAGTCTATTCTCTGTCTGTTTCTCCATTGTTGTCCTGTATAAAATATCTTTTTTTAAAACTCTTTCAAAATTATGCAATATGAACTCATTCAGAAAATGTACAGCTTAATGAATTATCACAAAGTGAACATCCATCTGGGTGAACCCCATCACCCAGATTTTGTGTGAGATGCTAGGAAAGGCATCCACTCTAGTCCTTTGTGCCCCATCCATTAGCAAAAAGGATCTTTTCCACTGTAACATAGCTTTTAATTGCAACATTTCACTTCAGCCATTGCCTAAGCTATAATTTATCAAATTCTATTTTAGGGGGTTGTGGGGATTTTTCTCTGTATTATTAACTCTTCAACAAATAGCTTATCCTCATTCTTACTGATATCCATGTGGATCGCTTAGCAAAAAATTTCTAGAAGTGGAATTGCCAGGGACACAGGAATGGCTTGATTTTTAGAGCCTTTGCAAGACACATAATTAGCCTGAAGAAGAAAAATGATTGTGTCAAAGAAACTTGGGCAGCAAAAGACGAGTAAATAGGAAGATTTTGCTCTGGGGCATAGGCAACCAAGAGGAAATCGTGCAAGCACAGAATGGGCTACTTGGGAGGCCAAAAGATTTCCTCAGAAAAATTGCAATTTGCCATTTTCAAAAAGTGTAGTTTAGTTCAAACGCAGGAACTTCCTCCAAGAGGATGTGAGACAGCTAATAAGAAGAAAACCAGTGTCAGGGAGTCGTAAGCCATTCCTGGTAGAGCACCAAGGCAACAGACAAGTTACAAAATAGCTTTTCAAAAGCACTCAACACTCCTGCTCAGGGTGAAAAATCTCTTTTAAAGTTCATCCAAGCTTTGGCCACTAGAGGGCACTAACAACACATATTTCCAGGCAGTATCAGCCCCGCCAGAATTGGAGTTGAATTGTCCAGTTAGTTCCCTTCCATCCTCTCTCTCTGATAGGCAATAGCCTGGAGCTTCCAGGATCCTCGCTGGGTGGGGTCCTCCATCCTCCAAACCTTGAGAACTTGAATATTCTGTGAAACAGCTGGTAACTTGAACCTTGCAAGAAAGCCTATGGGCATCAGAGAGAAAAACACAAGCTATGATGAAAACATATTTGTTTAACTTCATAATTATTTTTTTCCACTTCTAATGAGTAAGATGTATCACCGAGTGACAGGCCACTCATTAATTTCCTCTTGCTGCTTCGATTTGGCTTCTGATGAAGCATCCTGGGTTTTTAATTTCCCTCATGTCGAAGGAATTTAATAACATTGACGGCCCAGCATGTAGGCAAAATGTCATAGCGTCTGTAAGTGGAATAGTCCATAATTTTTCATAATTTATATGAAGCAGCTGCCAGTGTTTATGAGACAGTGATGATGCTCAGGGTCTTAGATTCTGAAAAGAAACCACAAGTCCCCAGCCTAATAGGAGCTGAGAGATGGGTGGTGCTTGGCAAAGGATTAGAGACAGTTGGGTCCTTTCTGAGTCCCCCAAAAGTAGCCTTACTAATTACCACTCTTAAGACCCTAGTCCTGGGTCTCTCGCCAAGTTGCACTCTCCTTCTCCTAGGAAGATACCACGTCCTCCGAGGTTTATCCTACGTCAAACAGAGTAGAATCTCTCTGGACAGAGTCTAGGTCTCAAACAGAATCTATCTCCTGAGTGAGGGGATGAAATCAGTCATCAGCTTTAAATTGCTTTTTGTTTTTTATATTTGTATGTGTGTGTCTGTGTCTGTATTTTGGCCACGTGGCTTACAAGATCTTAGTTCCCCAACCAGTGACCCAACCTGGGGCCCCAGTGATGGACGCACCAAAACCTAACCACTAGACTGTCAGGGATGTCCTTAAATTGCTTTTTAGCTTTCTTTTTATTTTTTTATATGCTTTTTCAGTGTAGTTATTTACCGTAAAAAATTGAGATATAATTGACATATAAAACTGTCTTCATGTCAGGCATACAACACAACAATTTGATGAATGTATCTATTGCAAAATGACCACCAGAATTTTAATCAATATCCATCATCTCACACCATTACAAATCTTTTTTCTTGTGATGAGAAACTTTTAGGATCTGTTTTTTTAGCAACTCCCAAGTATACAATACAGCATTCACTGTAGCCACCAGGATATACATGACATCCTCAGGACTGATTTTGCTTGCAACTTTTTGACACCTTCATGAATTTTGTCCAGTGCCCAGTCTGCTCCTCCAGTGACCATCAGTCTGTTCTCTGAATCTATGAATTCGATTTGGGAGCTTTCTCTCTCTCTTTTAAGATTCCACATATAAATGAGATCATCCATCCGTTGTCTTTCTCTGTCTGACTTCTTTCACTTAGCAAAGTGCCCTCAAGTTCCAACTGTGTCATCGCAAATGGCGGAATTTCCTTCTAGCTTTTTTTTTTTTTTTTGGAAAAGTGCCTGAGACTTCCCTGGTGGTCCAATGGTTAAGACTTCAGCTTCCAAAGCAGGGGACAGAGGTTTCTATCCCTGCTGGGACAGCGAAGATCCCACAGGCCTTGAGGCCAAAAAACCAAAAGGTTAAAACAGAAACAATATTGTAACAAATTCAATAAAGACTTTAAAAATGGCCCATATCAAAAAAAAAATGGAAAGATGTCTGGACAGCCTGGATAGGAGAGGAGTTTTGGGGGGGGAAATGGATACATGTATATGCATGGCTGAGTGCCTTCACTGTTCACTTGAAACTATCACAGCATGGTTTGTTAATCACCTATACTCCAATAAAAAGTAAAAAGTCAAAAAAAAAAAAAAGATGTATGGAATTCTACTGTTTTCTCCCAAAATGAGCCTAAATAAAGGTGCAAAGAAAGGTGTTTGAGCCAAGATTTGGAAAATCGGGGTGTACAACCTTTTAAAAGCCTCTTTTCTTAGCAAACAAAATAGCTGCCTACAGTGAAGCTGTTTCTTCTGCCCCTTGGCTGCAAAGTCATATGTCTTTCTTTTAATGGTCTCCTCATTTATCCTCAAGGAGCTTCTGCTCCCCTGAGGTTGAGTCTCTTTGTTTATCAGCAGACCACAGGGGCCTGATAACTTTGGGCGGGGAACACTTAGTTTGAATGGGAGGCACCCATCTTCCCTACTTTCTATCGTGGAAGAAGAAAATGCCTTGGCAAAGATAAATGACTCCGATTTTAATTCAGACCTGACATCCATCTTGGCAAAAACTAAAATCCATTCGGGGAGATTAAAAACGTGGCACCGAGGTTAGACAGTCATTCCCGCAAAGGGAATTCTGGGCAAAGATAAGCCTGGTTCTTTGGAGTGTGTGATGTTTTGACGGCGAATACTTTGCTTTTTCTTCACGTCCCTTTCTTTCTTACAAGACATTTCCCCTCTAGGTCTTCCTTTTCTTGTTTGAATGTTTATCCATGGAAAAGGCCTGGTTGTTTGAATCAATAACAAATCTCTCCTGTTGCTCTTGGCTGGAAACTTCTGAGAGAGAGCCTGATAGAGGTTTTCTTCAGGAAGCAAGCAGGGGGGCTTCCCTGGTGTTGTCGATTCGCTCAGTCGCTTGGCAGCCTCACGGACTGGAGCACACCAGTCTCCTCTGTCCATGCGATTTCCCAGGAATACAGTATTCCCAAGAATACTCGAGTGGGTTTTCATTCCCTTTTACGGGGGATCTCTCCCACCCCAGGACTGAGCTCGCTTCTCCTGCACTGCTGGTAGATTCTTTATCATCTGAGCCAGCAGGGAAGCCCTGCTCAGCAGGAAGGAATCGGCCTGCCAATACAGGAGACCCGGGTTCAATCCCTAGTCCGGGAAGACCCCACATGCCTCGGAGTAACTCAGCCCGTGGGCCACAACTCCCGAGCCTGTGCTCTAGAGCCGGGAACCGCGACGGCTGAGACCACGCGTCTAGCGGCTCTGCTCTGCAGCCAGAGAAGCCACCGCAAGGAGAAGCCTGGCCCCTCAACTAGAGAGTAGCCCCGACTCGCCGCAACTAGAGAAAGTCCACACACAGCAACGAAGACCCAGCAGAGCCAAACATAACATGAATAAATACAATTATGTATTTTTTTAAGAAGAAGAAAGCAATCGCGGAAATTTTGAAGTGGCCAGGCGGTGCCTGGAGACCCCATTAGAGCACAAAGAGAAAGAAACAGATTTAATCAAAAAGCCTTGCCACGCCCCCTCCCCTCCTCCCCATCGCCCAGTGTTTTGAATCGGCTGAGTGTTGTGTCAATGTCAGTTCCTAGGCTTGTGGTTTGTCGGAGGAGTTCAAAGCCACCGTCTGATATTTGTATGTAGTGTCACTCATTGGAATGTCTTGATCATGTCTCTCAGAAACACACTCTGCTATGAGGCAACAGGTCAAGGAGGGAGTCCAGAAAAATCAAAGGCTGCCCAGATTCTTCAGGAGAACTTTGCCCAGAAGATTGGGCTTCACGGCCGCTGAACAGAGGAAGCCGTCTTTATGGTCCTGGCTCCTCTCCCACTCTCCTTGGATGCATGTGTGTGGTTAGAGTTTCCAAGAAAACTGGCCTTAGAGACTCGGAACCCGATAGTCAACGCTTTCGACAGAGAAGTTCCCAAGTTACGGGCTACAGAGAATCTGAATTTAAATTTACAATTTTGTGTGTGTTCAGCGGCTGACACCTAGAACTGAATGCCCAAAAGGGTCCACAGGGACCCTGGTAAAAAATGACCTAAGGCAAGGCTCTTAAAATTACTTATGGAGTCAGGTAGACGTTTCATTAAAGGTAGGCAGACAGACCTGAGATGCTGGCATAGAATCAGGAGAACCAAAGTGACTTGTCCAAGGGTGCTTCATAATTGCTCGTGGTGATGGTGGTGATGTGACGGTGGTGCTGATGACGGAAATGGTGGAAGTGGTACCCATGGTGATGTTGGTGGCAACGTGGTGGGGTTTGGGGTGGTGGTGACAGTCGGGGTGTTCATAGTGAGTATGACAAAGGCTGGGGGGACAGAAGTTATGGTGGAGGTGCTGGTGGTGATGATGATGGTGGTAATGACAGTGGTGGGGATGGAGGTGATGATGGAAGATGGAGACGGGATTCCAAACCTGTATTTTCCTGGCACCCAACTCTTAGTACTACAGCCTATATTTTAGCCAAGGATGTTAGACACAAAAGATGACTCATAGGAGAACACAGAATATTGTGTTGTCAGGCTTTAATTGTTAGTGTATCAAGTTTACTGTATTCAAGCAGTAAACTCTTATTGAACCAAATATAGAAAATACCTTGAAGTATAAAGGGGAATTAGGCAATGGCAACCCACTCTAGTACTCTTGCCTGGAAAATTCCATGGGCAGAGGAGCCTGGTAGGCTGCAGTCCATGGGGTCTCGAAGAGTCGGACACGACTGAGTGATTTCACTTTCACTTTTCACTTTCATGCATTGGAGAAGGAAATGGCAACCCACTCCAGTGTTCTGGCCTGGAGGATCCCAGGGATGGGGGAGCCTGGTGAGCTGCCGTCATGGGGTCGCACAGGGTTGGACACGACTGAAGCGACTTAACAGCAGCAGTAGCAGGAGGTATACCTGGGAGGTGAGATTTTAGGACAGGTTTACAATACTGTGTTTTACATGAAGGTTTTACAGATTGATTTTATCTTTGCTGATAGAGGGGACTTTAGGATGCCAATAAAAGTTTTTATTTTAAAGCTTTCATAGCCTATGATGTATGTGTAATCATTCTGATGCTGTAGATGCGAAAACTGAGTGCTGAAGTCACTTGCCCCGACAACCTACAGCAAATACGTGGCAAAGTCAGGACGGTAACCCAGGTCTGCTTCACTCCCAGGTTGTGCTCAGATCTGATGGATGATACAGTCTCCGGAGGATGGCCGTCAGCTTTGTCCAGGAAATACTGTCCTCGGGCATGATACATCAAGAAGCCTTAAAAGTGGTCCTCTGGTGGGTTGTATAATTCAGTCTTCTTGTCCCAAAGCAGATGTTGCTTTACCAACATTCTAGTGAACCTGGGGTCAAGTCTTCTGGAATCATAGGCACTTAAGAATTGTATACATTCACAGCAGTCTTCTATTCCAGACTCTCCCTGGTGCAAGAATCCCAGACAGATGGTCCCCACTTAGGTCTTGAGTATTGCCTTCTTTGGGAGCTTTTCCTCTCACAGGAAACCCCTCCTTTATGTCTGTATTTTAAAGTACTCTAGGGACTTCCCTGGTGATCCAGTGGTTAAGACTTCACACTTCCAATGCAGGGAATCCGGGTTCCATTCCTGGTTGGGGAGCTAAGATCCTGCATGCTCCATGGCACAGCCAAAAGAAATATTCTAGCTTTTAAAATCTATTTTGTGTGTGTGTGTGTGTTTATCTTCCTTTTTTAATTTTTTTAAAAAATTTATTCATTTTAATTGGAGGCTAATTACTGTACAATATTGTAGTGGTTTTTGCCATACATTGACACGAATCAGCCATGGGTGTACATGTGTTCCCCATCCTGAGCCCCCCTCCCACCTCCCTCCCCATCCCATCCCCCAGGGGCATCCCGGTGCACCAGCCCTGAGCACCCTGCCTCATGCATTGAACCTAGACTGGCGATCTGTTTCACATGTGGTAATATACATGTTTCAATGCTATTCTCTCGAATCATCCCACCCTCACCCTCTCCCACAGAGTCCAAAAGACTGTTCTATACATCTGTGTCTCTTTTGCTGTCTCGCATATAGGGTTATCATTACCATCTTTCTAAATTCCATGTATATGTGTTAGTATACTGTATTGGTGTTTTTCTTTCTGGCTTACTTCACTCTGTATAATAGGCTCCAGTTTCATCCACCTCATTCTCTATCACATGTTGAATCTCAATTGATTCCCCTGTCACTTTCATCAACTATACCAGATGAGGGTCTTTTTTCTTCAACAACACAACTCTCTAAACGTCTGTGGGCTGTCATCTTCTGTCCCCAGGATTAACAGCCACAAACAACACCATCTGTTTGCTCCAGGATCCAGGACCCCTCCATCCTGGTATCCCCCATCCCTCACAAACAGTAGCACCCCAGACCTGAATCCTGCTGGTGCTCCTACCAAACAGAACCTTGGCTGAGATGCTATTCTGTGAATGAAACCTAACACAGGCCCGAGTTATGTTTTAAAACTACTTAGTTCAGTTGTTCAGTTCAGTCGCTCAGTCGTGTCTGACTCTTTGTGACGCTATGGACTGCAGCCTGCCAGGATTCCCTGTCCATCACCAACTGCCGGAGTTTACTCAGACTCATGCCCATTGAGTCAGTGATGCCATCCAACCATCTATGGGGTTCAATTAAAACCACTTAATTGAGATATGATTTACATACCATGCAGCTCACCCCCATTTAAAACATGCGATTTAGGGTTTTTCAGTCTATTCACAGGTACGTGCAACTATGATAATAATGTGCGCATGCTCAGTTGTGTCCAACTCTGTGCGACCCCATGTACTGACGTCCGCCAGGCTTCTCTGTCCAAGGGATTTCCCAGGCAAGAATACTAGGGTGGGTTGCCACTTCCTTCTCCAGGGAATCTTCCCGACTATCATCCCAGTCTATTTTTGAATATTTTCATCGACTCAGAAAGAAATGCTGGAGCCTTTGGCTATCATTCCTTATCCCTGTCTTGAGCATGTTATATGAAGGAGTCGTGATAATCTGTGGTCTTTTACACCCGGTTTCTTTCTGGGAGCCCAGGGGGTTCGAGGTTCGCCCATGCGTGCGTCAGCACTCCGTCCCTTTTTACAGCTGAATAACACTTCAGCGCGTGCAGAGATGGCATTCTGTCTATCCTTCGGTCAACGAATGGACCTTTGGGTTGTATCCCCCTGAATTAATTGGGCATCATGTATTATCGGTGGGTTTTAGTAACCCAGATCCCCAGGTCACAGTCACATCAACTGTGATGGAGCCACTTGTCCATCCTATATTTTGGCATTGGGTTAAAAAAAAAAAAAGTGAATTGAAAGACATCCTTTGACAGTTTGTCTAAAAATATTTAGAATTTAGATTTCTTTCTGTAAATAATTTTATTTACTTATTTACTTTCGGTTGTACTGGGTCTTTGTTGCTGGGCGGGCTTCTCTAGCTGCAGCGAGCTGGGGCCCCTCTCTAGACATGGTGTGCAGGCTTCTTACTTCAATGGTTTCTCTTGTTGCAGAGCATGGGCTTCAGGGCACACGGGCTTCAGTAATTGTGGCGGCTTAGCTCAGTAGTCGTGGCTCCCAGGCTCTAGAACACAGGCTCAGTGGCTGTGCCGCAAGGGCTTTGTTGCTCCACAGCATGGGGGATCTTCCCAGATAGGAGATCGAACAGGTGTCTCCTACTTGGGCAGTCGGAGAATTTTAGATACTTTTAAAAATCACCCAAATTTGAGGTATCCTTTCCAGTTTGATGCCACCTCTGAACAAAGATATCTTTAGGGTCAGTAAAGTAAAGTGAAGTGAAAGTCACTCCAGTCGTGCCCGACTCTTTGCGACCCCGTGGACTATCCATGGGATTCTCCAGGTCACAATACTGGAGAGGATTGCCATTCCCTTCTCCAGGGGATCTTCCCAACCCAGGGATCGAACCCAGGTCTCCAGCGTTGCTGGCGGATTCTTTATCAGCTGAGCTACCTGGGAAGACCTTAGAGTCGTTATCAGTAATAAAGTAGACAAAGACGATTCAAGGACAAAGCTTGACACTGAAACGATGTTTTTCCAAAGTAAATCCCCCGGGTATCTAATTCTACGAGATGTCAATAGGCATCATGAAAAAGGAGCTCATCCACCAGAAGGGTATGGGCCACTCCGGACTCTTAGTCCATCTCTACCTGGGCGACTAGAACATGCTGTGTTTCCGAGGCAGGTCACTGGGGTCCCATGGATCAGAGGAGACAGGGACACAGGAATCCAGCCGGCTGGTTGCAGGAGGCGAGGTTGAAGGCTGCTTCCCCGTTTCCCAGGGGCATAGTTACAGTAACAGCTGCCAGCAGAGAGAAAGCCTGGGGTAGATAGTAGCTTTCTGGAAAGAAGTTCCTTATCGTTTCTGTCTCTGGGTCTTGAGACACATCTTCCATCATCCCACAGAAGCCAATGCCAGGATCCAAGGGGACATTGGCCCGGTGCAAACTAGAATCATTTTCCACCCAAGTTCGACGTCCTAAGAGTTCTGGGCTAGCGGATGAAGGATGGGTGTGTGTGCCTGTGACGGCGGCTTCTTCTGGCCCCAAACTAACATGCTCACTCACCCCACTTCTCTTTGCTTTGACAGAAGGAAAATTTGACCCAATACCAGAGAAGCCAACTTGGGGATGGTATTTTCCAGGAGGTCTTGGTTTCATTTGAGGAGTAAATCAGAAGGGATCATACAGGCTCTAAGACCCCCTGGCTAGCTTTAAAAAAAAAATTATTTTTTTTTTTTAAGCAAAAGATCAAAGTTTTAGGACCTTAAGGGAAAGGAATTGGAGGGCAGAATCATGGCCAAGCGTGTAGAGACATGTCCATGTGTCTTGGAAGGCAGCGAGCTTAATACCTTCTTTTCTTTGGATTTTTTTTTTTTTCCCCACACAGACCTCTACTGTCTCCTCATTATTATCTAATAATGGCAACATTTGGAAAGTCCATTGCAGCAGTTTATAAATCGCTTGTCCATACATTCTCTCTCCTTCTTTTTCACCCAGTCTCTCCATCTCTCTCTGTCTTTCTATCTTTCTGTCTCTTTCTCTGCATTCAAAGGACATATAGGACCTTTTACAAATGAGCAAATTGAGCCTTGAAAAAGAAGACCCCACCCGTGCTCCACCTAAACCCCCAGCTAGTCAAGTGGCAGAATTGGACTGTGCCTGTGGGATTGGATGCTAGCATTTTCTCTCTGCTCTACCAAGTTTGCTCTTAGGGACAGAATTCTGGAACCTCTAGGCAGTGGGTTGGGATGGGAGAGATCACCTAGTTATTGAGACAAAGACTCTCAAGGAAGCCTGAGAGTCTCTTTGCCATACTTAATTCTTCATCAAGTGTATCATCATCCTCCCATCTCAAGCCAGCCAGAGACAATGAGACGATTTTCTTTTCTTTCTTCGTCTGACCTGCTTATCTTGCTTGCTTTCAAGTCCGCATCTAAATGTGCACGTGAAAGGTGATTAGAAGACTTGGGGGCATCCTCTTTCATTAGTTAATGCTTGAGAGGGTCTCGGGTCCAGCTCATGGTACACCGTCCCTTGTATCATACATCACCACTGACAACAGGATGCCCCCAGTCTTCTTGCTTCCCTCACCAGCTTCTGCCCACGAATGGGCCGCGGATCGGAGGGGTTGGAGATGCGTTTAATTTAAAGACAAGCCCCCCTTTGTGCTGCAAAAGGAAATGGCGTGTCAGCTACGTCAAAAATAGATACTGTTGTGCAGATATATAGATGGGGAGGTGGACGCCGCCCCTGTCATCCATTACCTGGATTGCCTTTAAATGTCAAAACAAATCCTTCTCCGGTCCTTCTCCAAAACTTAAATCATCAAGAGAGACAGGGTCAGCCTCTGCAGTTTGGAATGCTGGAAGCGGGGGGAGGGGGCCGGGGGGGATGGGTAGATGATGAGGTTGAGGGGGTTGGGGAGGTGAGTGAAAGCTGCCCGTGCATCTGAGGCTCGGTGGGTGTGCACACAGAGCAAAGATTGCCCCTGCTTGCCTTGGGAAGACTGTCAGTGTGGAGCCTGCCCCTGCTGCCCTGAGATTTATTTCATAATTCCAGACGAGTGCCTCTCGACATGTAAATATCATCATGGATGCGTGTAAAACCAGCCGCGGATGCTGTGTATCCTTGTGAAGAGCCGATGTGAACGTGACTGGTGGGAAGCACACGCAGAGCACCAGCTGCACGCATTAACGCTAGTCCCTGGAGACATCTGATACTCATCTCTTTGAATACTAGAGCTACCCTGCAAGATGGACTATCCCCCATTTTACAGGTGAGGAGACTGAGGCTTGGAGGAGTTGAGGCACCTGCTCAAGGGGGCACAATACTGCTAACGGGTGGGACTCAAGAGCCCACGATCTTAGGCGCCACATGGGGCTGGGTATATGATCAAAAAGCTTAGACTGTAGCACATTAAGGCAAAATGAAATGGCTTAGCTTATATTGGCATGGGTACTTTAAAGTCAAGGAATAAGCAAATTCTAATAAGTAAGATGATATATACTGTGTGTATGCATTAGCAGTTGGGATGCTTTATATCAATATGAAGTGAGAACCAGACCCCCCGGTATTAAGTCCTGTTTCCTAACCATGGGACCTTGGGCACATGAAGGATTTGTTTGCTCCTCAGTTTCTTCATCTGTAAAATAAGGAGACTAATGTTATCTTCCTCATAGCCTGGTCAAGAGAATAAGGAATTAATACTCATCAAGCATGTTAATAGCTTCTAAGCATGGGATAAACATTTAATAAATGTTAGCTACTATTAAGCACACATGTGTCTCGTATACTCTGCGTTTAGTCCTCTTAACTAAACAATTTTATGGCCTTCACATCAAAGAATGCTAAAGGGCTGAGGCTTTCCTGAGAATGTGGAGACACCGCATAGATTGGTAGAGAATATGTTTTTATAGCATTTACATACGTAAAGAAATCACTATATTCTGGGTTGTGTATGCATAAAGGAAAATACTGGTGCTTTTCAAAGTACAATTAAATATATTTTCATATGGGCGAAGGGGTAGTTAGGGAGTGTGGGATCGACATGTACACACTGCTGTATTTAGGATGAATGACCAGCAAGGACCTACTGACACGGAATTCTGCTCAGTGTTGTGTGGCAGGCTGAATGGGAGTGGAGTTTAAGGGAGAATGGATACATGTATATGTATGGCTGAGTCCCTTTGTTGTCCACCTGAAATTATCACAACATTGTTAATTGGCTATACTCCAATCTACAATAAAAAGTTTATTTAAAAAATAAAACATATGATAGAGCCCCAAAGGGAAAACAATCGAAGTAACCATCAACCGGTGAATGGATATATAAAGTGCGGTGTATTCATAGAGCAGAATATTATTCAGCAATGAAAAAGAACAAAGCATGGACACTGATACATGCTACCACACAGGTGAGTCGCTAAAAGCTTATGCTACCTGAAGGAAGTCAGTAGCAGACAATGACAGAGTCTATCCATGTATATGCAATGCGTGGAAAAGACAAGCCCATAGAGACGGAAAAAGGATGCGTGTTTGTCTGGCTCTGGTGTCCGAATGGGAAGTGGCTGCACATAGATGCAAGGGCCCCTTTTTGGGGGTGATGGAAATGTTCTAAAATTGGATTATAGAGAAGGTTGCATAAATCCATAAATTTACTGAAATGGTATTGGATTGTACACTTAAACTATATCAATTTCATGGAATATAAAATTCACTGAAACTGAGAAAAGACCGACTGCTGTCCTTTCCACCTCTGTGATCAGTATTCTATGTTCCTGACAGCAGTACATGGTAAAATATATTTATTCTATTACATACTTGTAATTATCATTTACTTTTTATAAAATATGATAACACTAGTGCATCATTGCTGTAAAAAAATAGAAATTCTAGACTGTACAGAAATGTGAAGTAAAAACGTAAAATTCATCTTTTTTCTATACCTTTTCTCCTCAATTATTTTACTTGTAGCTTAGTATATATACTTAACTTTTTCTAGAAATATATATGATATACATTATATATACACACACTATGCATGATATATGTGTATACACACATGCATGTACATGTCTATACATGTATATACATGAATGTGCATGTATGTATAAACACACATATAATATACATATAATGTACATCACATGCATACATTATATGTGTGTGTGCACATGTCGAATCTATACCTATCTATATTTTTCCATGCACATGCATGTAAAATCTTTATACATACATACATATACATGAAAAAGATTGTGTTTCTGTCATTTTCACAGAAGCATGCTCAGAATATACAACTTTACTCAGTTCAGTTCAGTTCAGTGGCTCAGTCGAGTCCGACTCTTCGCGACCCCATGAATCACAGCACGCCAGGCCTCCCTGTCCATCACCAACTCCCGGAGTTCACTCAGACTCACGTCCATCGAGTCCGTGATGCCATCCAGCCATCTCATCCTCTGTCATCCCCTTCTCCTCCTGTCCTCAATCCCTCCCAGCATCAGAGTCTTTTCCAATGAGTCAACTCTTTGCATGAGGTGGCCAAAGTACTGGAGTTTCAGCTTCAGCATCATTCCCTCCAAAGAAATCCCAGGGCTGATCTGCTTTAGAATGGACTGGTTGGATCTCCTTGCAGTCCAAGGGACTCTCAAGAGTCTTCTCCAACACCACTGTTCAAAAGCATCAATTCTTCGGTGCTCAGCTTTCTTCACAGTCCAACTCTCACATCCATACAGGACCACTGGAAAAACCATAGCCTTGACCAGACGGACCTTTGTTGGCAAAGTAATGTCTCTGCTTTTCAATATGCTATCTATAAGAGGTCTAATTTTTACCCTCTAAGCAATCTTAGCAAAGATGCTCCTACACCGTGAACCCACCACAGTCTATGTCTTGGACATCAGCCCTGTCTGGGGTCCAGGCTAGTTCCCTAAACCCCTGCCCTGCTCTCTTTTCTGTCTTAAAGTTCAGAATGAGCAGGCTCTGCATCTTATTCCTTTCAGGACAAGCTTGGGGTTAACCCTGAAAACACCAAGCTGAGTCCCTTGGCACCAGGACTGAATACACCAGCCTGTCTGTCACAGATGGGGAACCAGGGAGGGCATCACACACAGCCTCTAAATCAGTACTCCTCAGCCTCAGCACTATTGACATTTGGGCTTGGAAAACTGTTTTGCAGGAGGTGATGGGCTGCCCTGTGCCCAGGAGGGTATTTAGCAGCATCCTTGTCTGCTACCCACTAGATGCCAGCAGTCTTCCCACACTCTCTCCATCCCCTGCCTACCCTCCCCCTACCTCCCCTCCCACCAGTGGTGACAACTGAAGATGTCTCTAGACATTGCTTGATACTCCCTGGGGAGGACAAAATCATGCCCGGTTGAGATCCGCTCTTCTGAAGAAATCATCCCTTGTTTGTGTTTTCCCATCCCTCATCTGGGTGCTTTCAGGGAACTTCTTCTTATCACATGGCCGGTGGAATCTGGTTTGCCAAGGGAAAAGTCCTCCTAAGGAAATACTTGTATATTCACTCAAGGCAAAGTCACTTCCTGTTGACAGATCCATTAGTGATCAGAACATTAGTTCTGATCTTTACTGTGTGATTACAAAAACATTATGTTTTTTTTTTTAAAAAACAAAACATTACAGCCGTGTGTGATTTATACAGTGAAAGTTCCTGAAAAAATCCCATCCCCTTAGAAAATCCCATCTCTCTGATCTTTGGATCAAATCACGAACATCTGATCCAAAGATTTCTGTACGCATGCACACATGAACACACACATGTTCAGCTAAATGCATCTATATTTAAATGAGAGCTTACTATGTACATTCTTCAGCAACTCCCTGCTCCCCACACAACCAAGACATCTTGGGTATTAGTCAGCTCTTGCCACAATAATGCTTTCCCCAAAGTGAGAGTCTTAAAGCAATGCATTCTCACGCTCATCGGTCTGTCGGTCAGCTGCCCCTCAGCTGGACTTCAGGCTTCAGTTTGATTTCAAGTCTAGTTTCCCTGGACCATCCAGGACATGTGATCTGCCCTGTGTGTCTCGTTCTGAAGGGGCCCCAGCTACAGTGGGCCTGGCCTTTCATGCAAGGCAGCAAGGCCAAGTTCATAGGCACATTTCCAGCCTGTGTCTGCCTCACATCTACTAGCATCTCATTGGTCAAAACAAGTCAGGTGGCCAAACCTATGTGACTTAGCATGAGACCACAGTAAAGGTGCCCGTGTGTAACGTCGCCCCGGTAAAAATGAAAGTCACTCAGTCGTGTCCGACTGTTCAGTCCATGGAATTCTCTAGGCCAGAATATTGGAGTGGGTAGCCTTTCCGTTCTCCGGAGGATCTTCCCAACTGAGGGATCAAACTGGAGTCTCCTGCATTGCAGATGGATTCTTTACCAACTGAGCTATCAAGGAAGCCCCAGGGGCTTCCTGGTGGTCATCAAATAATTAGGACCTTTCATTTAATCTTCTGGGAGAATTCACTCTCAGACCTCCTGTACCTTTAAAACAAGCCCCTCTGTTAAGCCCTCCACTGGTGGCTCAGTAGTAAAGAATTTGCCTGCAATGCAGGAGACCCAGGTTTGATTCCTGGGTCAGGAAGATCCCCTGGAGAAGGAAATCACAACCCACTCCAGTATTCTTGCCTGGAGAATTCCATGGACAAAGGAGCCTGGAAGGCTGCAGTCCATGGGGTTGCAACAAGTCAGACATGACTGAACAACTTACTCCCTCTGTTTGGAGGAACTCCTCCTGTGCTGGACATGTAAATGTATGTAAATGTACCTTTCCCTGGGTGTAGTTCTTCATCCTAAGATTTCTTCATAACATTTATTATTCAACTGAATTATATTTACTGTAGAAAACAGGGGAACAAAATAAAAACGATGAAAATTTTGACAACCTAGTTCCACTGTGCAAAGATTACCTGTGTAAGCTTATTAATATACAGCCACATAGATGCATAGTTTTCCTAATAAAATTGAGGTCTTACTGTATATACTGTTTTATAAGCTACAAACACCCCACCTACAAACAGACTACACACGTTGACTCCTGGCGATAATTTTCTAAGACGTTCAGTATGGTGACAATCTAGACAGCCAGTTTTCTGTTGCTGGAAACTTAGGTTCTTTCCAATGTCTTTCCACCGTAAATAACACTGCCTTGAACATCTTGAATCTAAATATTGAAAGAGTTCTGAGTATTTCTTTAGGATGAATTCCTAGCAGTGGCATGACTGAGGTACAAGGCTTTTTGAAACAGGTTTCAAATCTTCTCTCCAGAAAGGCTGACCCATCTGTACTCCTTAGTACAAATTTTTAAGTTTTACAAAGCTAAAGAATTTCTGAATCAGCTGATATTTTCAGTTAGAAGGAAAACTCATCAGTACCTTGCATCAATAGCTCACTCACTTAATGAATGAGTCCAACTATGTGTCAGGCATTGGGGACACAGAGCAGGTAGAAATCTTCACCCTGGAGAGTTCACTAAAGAGACAGCCTGCATCATGAGAGTAGATACATTTTTTTTTTGAATTTTGTACTTTGTTTTGGGATATAGCTGATTACCAATGCTGTGATAATTTCAGGTGAACAGTGAAGGGACTCGGTCACACATATACTTGTATCCATTCCCTCCCAAACCTCCCGCCTCCATCTGGGCTGCCACATAACATTGAACAGAGTTCCCTGTGCTATACAGTAGCTTCTGGTCTGTTATCTGGTTTATATATAGCAGTGTGTGCACGTCCATCCTAAGCTCCCTAACTATCCCCTTCCCCATCCTCCACAGCAACGGTAAGTTCATTCTGTGAGTCTCCTTCTGTTTTGTAAGTTCGTTTGTATCATTTCTTTGTAGATTTCACGTGTAAGGGATGCCATATAATATTTTTCTTTCTCTCTGACCTACTTTAGTCAGTATGGTAATCTCGAGGTCCATTCATGTTGCTGCAAATTGCAGAATTTTATTCTTTTTAATGGGGGAGTAATATTTCATGGCATATACGTACCACATCTTCTTTACCCATTCCTCTGTCGAAGGCCATTTAGGTTGCTTCCTTGTCTTGGCTATTGTAAACAGAGCTGCAATGAACACTGGGTGTGTGCATCCTTTTGGATCATGTTTTTCTCTGGATACATGCCCAGGAGTGGGACTGCAGAGTCATATGGTACCTTAATTTTAATTTGTTAAGGAACCTCTGTACCGTTCTCCTTGTTGGGCTTCCCAGGTGGCGCTATAGAGGCAAAGAATCCGCCTGCCTGTGCAGGAGACTTGAAAGAGACACTGGTTCCATCCCTAGGTGGGGAAGAGCCCCTGGAGGAGGAAATGTCAACCCACTTCAGTATTCTTGCCTAGAAAATCCCATGGACAGAGGGGCCTGGCGGGCTACAGTCCAAGGGGCTGCAAAGAGTCAGACATGACTGAGCGAATAAACGCATACATTCTGTTCTCCACTGTGGCTGTACTGATTTGCATTCCCACCAACAGTGTAGGAGGGTTCTCTTCTCTCCACATCCAAAAGAGTGGCTACTTTTTAAGTTTGCCTGGGTTAGCCTGGCTCCTTTAAATCACGGACCAGAAGTGGATCCTCAAGCCCATCCACTTTCCCTGTTATTTGCAAAGCATCATTGTTCTCAAGAGATCAAACCAGTCAATCCTAAAAGAAATCAACCCTGAATTTTCACTGGAACGACTGATGCTGAAGCTGAAGCTCCAATACTTTGGCCACCTGATGCCAAGAGCTAACTCATTGGAAAAGACCCTGATGATGGGAAAGATTGAAGGCAGAAGGAGAAGGGGGCAACAGAGAATGTGATGGTTGGATAACATCACCGACTCGATGGACACGAGTCTGAGCAAACTCTGGGAATTAGTGGAGGACCAGGAAACCTGGCATGCTGCAGTCCACGGGGTTGCAAAGAGTGGGACATGACTGAGTGACTGAACAACAATTGTTTTCCCTCCGGAAACCCCAAATAATTAAATCAAGGAGGTAGGTAAACCTTCTCCAAGTGAAAAGAGTTCATCCCAACTCTTCACTCCCTAAGTGGAATGGAAAACCCTCAATGAAGTAGGTCAAATAAATTTGGAGCTGCCCACCCTACCCACCCAGGAGACGTCTCCTGACATGCTGACTTCGTAAGCGTGGAGCACCGGGAAGAGTCTGGGACAATGTCACCTGGACGCTGGGATGTATTTATGGCTTGTGCTCACAGCTACCCTTCACATCCTCTCTTTGGGTAAATACATCCAGAAGCTATCAGAGTAGAGGCAGGGGTGCTGGCTGACTGGTTTACAGTCTTGCCGAAGCTGAGAGGTGTATTTGCAAGCCTGCTTGGCAGATGCCTAGGTGTGAGCTTCTAAGATGCTGGGTTCTGGACCCCAAACCTGGGATATCACAGAGCCTTCTTTTGTCTTTCTCAGGATGTTTCCTTCTCTCTTGCTTCCAGCCCCCATCCTCTGTGTCAGCAAAGTCGCTCTCCCCACCCATTCCTCTACCTCCCCATTTTGTCTTTCTTGAGTAACAACCAAATAAAAGAGCAAACCTCTTCATCAGCCTCCCTGGACCAAATGCAGAAGCCCTTCAGTTCACACCTCAACTATGTTGACCTTTTGACTTTTGATTTGGGGGAAACTGAGGGTAAAGCAACTGAATGTGACCTCGCAGGCAGTTTGGGGAAGCGTGGGGAAGGATTCTCAGGAGATGGACGGCAGATGGGGCAGGGAGAGGAGGATAGATGGAGGGCGATCTCAGGGAGTAGCATCTCCTCTGGAGGACTTGGCTGTTTCCCATTCCATACTTAGTTCAGTTTCCCTTCTCTGTGTTTACCTGTGTCCCAGCATCCTTCAAAGTGCGGAATGACACACTGTGAGATGCTTAAGGGGGGGGACCATGGTCCTGGCGTGTAATAGGCATTCACTATGTGCTTAGTCACTCAGTTGTGTCTGACTCTTTTTGACCCTTTGGACCACAGCCCACCAGGCTCCTCTGTCCATGGGATTTTTCAGGCAAGAATACTGGAGTGGGTAGCCATTTCCTCCTCCAGGGGATCTTTCCAATCCAGGGATCAAACCCACATTTTCTGGGTCTCCTTCAGTGTTTTTTTTTTTTCTTTAAAGAAGTGAATGCTTGAATGAATGAATGAATACAACATTCTCCCTTAGTGCTGGAGTTATTTTATCTCCTATTGAACTTGGCTGTTTTGCCCATTCATTCACTCATTCTTTCAACAAAGTGCAGGGACCCTTGACCATGTATCAGACCCTAGGTGACAATGGAATAACATTGATTCTCTTATTCATTCTGTAAAAATTCATCCAGTACCCTCAGGTCCTAGGTTCTGGGGTTGAGTCTACGGCTAAAATTGGCCATTCCCTATTTCACGATGTTCAGCTGCATCAGGAGCATAGAACAGGGGATTCTCGTTCAGATTTTGAGGAATCATGGAAGGCTTCCTGAAAGAGAAGACTGAGGCTTCTGGTAGACTTGTTTTGGGGAAAGACTTGGAATTGCTTGTCTGGCTGAATTGTCAACACCCAAAAATCCTTGGCTTCCATAGAGATCATGTGGTCTTCTTCATAGGAATGCTTCTCAACTGTAATTGTTGCCATTTGACAAAATCAAGGGTTGGCAAGGGTGTGGAGGAGTGGGACCACCCAGTCACTGTTTACAGCAGGATAAAATGGTACGACTGGGTTGGAGACCTAGTAAGCAAGTGCCAAATAGCTCTAAGGGACATAAACATTTTAAGCCAGCAGTCCAACACCTGTTCTGGTCTCTAGAAGAAACTCTTACACATATGCCAGTGAGCCAAGCACAGGATTATTTCTTGCAACATTGTTCCTGCTATTAAAATCCTGGGAACCACCTACCTGGTCATCAATAGGAAAACAAAGGACTAAATGGAGATTCATTCATTTGGTGGAATGTTCTACAGAAGTTAGTCAACTAGAAATGCCTACCTCAATATCCAGTGATCTCAAAAACAACATTGGACAAAGTTTGCTCTAAGATATGGACAGTATAATACTACTTATATGTTTTTAGATGTGTGCAGCGATATCATGTGCTAAAAATACCATGTATTAAGGACACATATGTACATAAATGGTAAAAATGTAAAGACGTGCATATAAATGAGAAACTTCAGGGGGCTTCCCTGGAGGTCCAGTGGCTAAGACTCCATGCTCCCAATGCAGGGGGCCCAGGCTCGATCCCTGGTCAGGAAATTAGATTCCACGTGCTGCAATTTAAAAAAAGATCCCATGTGCTGCAACTAAGACCTGGCTTAGCCAAGTAAGTAAAATAAACTTTAAAAAAAAAAAAAAGAAACTTCAAGATTGGGAAGGTGGTTACTCTTAGAGATGGAGGCAAAAGAATGCAATTAGGGAGGGTTACTTAGGAGAAATAGTATCTGAAAGATTTTATTTCTTAAACTGGGTATTGAGCACATGAATGTTTATGAAAGTGAAAGTCACTCAGTCATGTCTGACTCTTTGCAACTCCATGTACAGTTTGTGGAATTCTCCAGGCCAGAATACTGCAATGGGTAGTCATTCCCTTCTCCAGGAGATCCTCCCAACCCAGGGATCAAACCCAAGTCTCCCGCACTGTGGGCGGATTCTTTACCAGCTGAGCCACCAGGGAAGCCCAAGAATATTGGAGTGGGTAGCCTATCTCCTCCAGGAATTGAACCCGGGTTCTCCTGCATTGCAGGCAGATTCTTTACCAGCTGAGCCACCAGGGAAGCCTGGGTATTTATGATAGGATTCCCTGTTCTTTTGTGTGCCTGAAATATTTCAAGAGGCAAATGAAAGAAAGCTGCTGCCTTCATGCATATGTCCTGTACTCTTCCCAAAATGCTGCCTCAGGGGAGAAAGGAAGGTTTATTTTCCCCTCCTAGCCCTTCCAACCTTCTCTGTAAATTCTGGACACAAAAAAAGAGGCTCCCACTGTTTGGTTGGAAATAATAACATGGATAAGATTAAGTCCTCCTTAGCTGGGTGTGGATTATCTCAGGAGCATCACAGCAGCACTCTGAGGCAGTTAGCTTTATTGTCCCCATTTCACAGATGCAGCAACTGAGGCTCAGAGAGGAAGCAGCTTGCAAAAGTCCCACCATTGTGGAGTGCTGGGGTCAGCAGTCTTGAACTCGTGACCCAGGGCTTCCCTGACAGGAAGGCGCAGAGTGTAGGGGTTAAAAGGGTCCCCTCTGGGGACACACACACCTCTTCTCAGCTATGTGGCTTTAGGCAATGTCGCCAGCCTGCGCCTCAGTTTCTTCACCTAAAAAAATGGAGCTAATTATAGTCCTCCTTCATAAAGTTGTCACGAGGATTTTCAAAACTCCGAAGAACTTAGTATTGTGCCTGGCACATAGTAAGTGCTCCTAAAAGTGCCCGCTGAGACTGTTTCTAATTAAGCTGGAGCACTCCATGTCTCAGAACTCAGGCAGGCAAACCCAGGTGACCTTCAAGCTGGGGCTGGGTGGTGGTCGGGTGCTGGCCACACAGCTTAGGGGACGAGGAGACTTTCAAAGGGGCACATACTTTGGCCAACAGATGAAAAAGGACTGGTGATGGATTCGTGGACCGGGCACTCCCCCGCCCTCCTCTGACTTTTCAGCGTTTCCCCCTCACCATCACTCACGGGCTCTATAAACAGATTTCCCAGTAATCGTTTTCCTTCCCTTTGAAGTCCGCCATCCATTCTCTCCCCACGCTTAGCCTGCTTCCCTTGCTCTCCAAGGAGGACCTCGTATTGGCAACAGTTTCCTACCCGATGGGGTGGAGAAACGGCCTCTAGGTCAGTTCCGTTCAATCCAACATGTCTTTTCTGAACACCTACTGAGCGCCTTTGAAGAACTTTGCTGGGAAGAGAGGACCAGAGAGGCAGAAGGAAAAGGTCCAGCCGACTGGGTTAGAAACTAGGTTTTGTCAGAGGGTATCCTTGGGGAGCTCCGTCGTCACTCTGAGCCTTAGTTTTCTTATCTGTACAGTCGGGGTAATGACAACACTGACTGCAGTGGTCAGTGGGAGAGATAAGTGATGCTCTCTGTGAGAACAAAGGGCAGGCACTCGGGTCCTGGCAGTTTCATGCCTCTGCGCTTGTTCTTGGTGTGATAGAGAAGGAAGAGACAGGCATGACGTCCAGCTTCTGATCTGGAAGATTTGGTGAAAAGAGAAGCTGTCTGCTGAGATGAGGAGCCCGGAAGAAATCTCATTTGGAAAGAAGAAAGCCAGTTCAGTTTGGAACATGTTGAACTGGAGGTAGTGGGCCATGTGGAGACTTCTAGGGGGCATCTGCCAAGACAGGTGTGGGGTCCTGGGGCTCGGATCATGGAATCATTATCTTTCCTAATATCTCGGCTCCCACCATTCACAGTGACCACACAAACCTACTCAGAGGAGCTGGCAGCCCTTGAGATTCATGAGGCCAATAGCTCCTCCCCAACTGCCCAGCACTGCCCACGGAACACACACACACATCTCTAAGCCAAGTTCCAGGGCTGTGTCACTCCACAGAAAGAATCCAGTTCAGAAAATGACCAACTGTGACCTCCTTCTTTTTTCTTTTTTCACCAGAAAACAAAATCTAGCCTCATCCCTAAACTAGGGAAGGAACAGAGGTGATGTTTCAGGGAGATTTCATTTTGAAGATCTTACAGCACATAGAGATGTCTATCCCACACAGATGACACACGCCAGCAAAGCTTAAGCATCTATGTAGTTCTCAGTAGTTGCCAACTTCAGGACATCCCACCCAGGTCTCTGGGTGGGATGCCCCTTGGCTCAGAAGTCTCCACCCTTGAGAAGGATGTGGCTGGAGGGGTCAGAGTGGTACCCTCCCAGGACTAATGCTCAGGTCAGGCTCCGTTCCCCTCAAGCCTCTGCATAAAGCTATGTATTTCGATATGAGCCAGGAGCCTCCATCAGCTAAAGGCATAAAGCATAAAGCTCATCCACAGAGCTTAGAGACACACTTCTTAATGGTCATCTGTACTCTGATTAGTCTGCCTGCCAAGCGGGTTCAATCCCTAGGTCACCTGGAGAAGGAAATGGCAAGCCACTCCAGTATTCTTGCCTGGGAAATCCCATGGACAGAGGAGCCTGGTGGGCCACAGTCCATAGAGTCGCAAAAGAATTGGACAGGACTTAGAGACTGAACATCAAATAATCCAATCGTGTGGAGATCAGAAAGAAGGGAAACTTAAATATTTGATTAGTCATCACGGAGAATGGTGGCTCCACTTCACTTCCATACTTTGTCAATGTCCCTGCAACACACTTCAAAACAGTTAAAAATTCGACTTGATTTTCTACAAGGACTTTATTACGTCCATAAAGATCTTAAGGGCTCATTAGAAACACTTCTTGCAATGAAAAAAATGGTTACAAACCCATTAGCAAAATGTTATCCTGTGTAAACCTACGAAATAGAACTGAGAAGTTGCTGCTCTGTTTTCTCCTCCAAGGCCCAGAGGTGTGCATGTTCGCCCCTTTGGATCACTGCTTTCTCAGTCTTTCTCTACATGCAATACACAGGAATGCTTAACCGAACGCATGCCACAAATACAAAAGTTTTCCGAAAGTTCCTGCTGGGTTCCACAGTTGTGAGAGGGGAGAAGTGACTGCCCATAAGCATGTGTACTTGCAAAAAAAAAAAAATTCACAAACGAAGATTGGTCCTCTCTTGCATTGCCCAAAAATTTATGGTGCGTCTGCTCCACACGAGGCAACATGTGTATTTATTTGTGTGCAAAAGAGCAAGAAGGGCTGATGGAGACTGCATTCCCTGCCGGTGTCCACACACTTCTGTGAGCGTGCCATGTGTAACAGGGACGGCCATTTTTTATCTCAATTGATTCCTTACCCCAATTCTGCTGGTAGCTGTTCAGCCCAATGCGCACCATGTGCCCGTCCACCCAAGCCCTTTGTCTTTATGGGACTCTTTGCTCTTTCCCTCCCCTCTTTGGAGATTTTATTTATTATCTGTGGGGGAGTGTATTGTTTGGAGATTCTGGTTTTTATTTCTCTGCTGGCTTTGACAGATACTCAGGGAAAGGGGGGGCAGAGAGGGGTGGGTGGAGAAAGCATTTGGTTTTGTTTTATGGTATGCTGGGAGGCTCTGTTAAATTCTCCTTGGGGTTTGGAGGACCATGTGAGTGAAAAGGCAATAGTGATGAACAGGAGAGTTTTTGGTGGGAGTCGTGATGACACCGAGGTGATGGAAATTATAAGACTGGGTTTCATAAAGGCAGTCATTGTAACAGTGCTGGGGATAGGCGAACGTGTAGGGCGTGCAAAGGGTGAGCTATGGATCCTCTGCCTCTGAGAACAGACTGCCTGTGTTTAGCTCCCGTCTCTGCCACTTACTTCCTCCCTGCGTAACCTGGGGCTAGTTACCGGGTCTGTCTGAGCCTCAGTTTCCAGCTCTGTAAAATGGACGTGATGATAACAGCTATTATGGGGACAGCCCACATACGACACTCTACCTGGATGGTTAGGACTATGACAGATGTTTTCTGCAGCTTCCAAGCATGGAGCATCCTCTTTGTAACACTGCTGTGAGAGAGGCCATTTAATCTCTTTCTATGGCTTGATCAACTTGTATGAAACTATGTCAAGTCTCCTGGAGAAGGATTCAAATCCTTGTTGTCATGAACCCAGCATGTTCCAAATCAAAATCATTTCTCTTTCCTCGTTCTGTTCAAGCCAGCCTTCTGGAAATTCTCTAAATCAGCGGTCTCCAACTTTTTGGCACCAGGAACTGGCTTCGTGGAAGACAATTTTTCCTCGGACCAGAGAGGGGATGGTTTCAGGATGATTTGCACACGTTAGATTTATTGTGCACTCTATTTCTATTATTACATCAGCTCCACCTCAGACCATCAGGCATTAGACCCCAGAGGCTGGGGACCCCTGCTCTAAAGGGCCTTTGGAAATGCACCATGTATTCCCGCCATCTCCAAACTCAGCTGCACATGAGAATCACTCTTAAACACCAGTGATGGGGTGCAAACCCTAAGGTTTTGATGGAGCTGACTTGGTGTCAAGCAAGTCCAGCCGGGAGAAATTCCTCCAGATGGTTAGGTGCACAGTGAAAGTTGAGTGAATGGATGATGTCCACAGATGCTCACAGGACAAGCATGCTCCTTTCCCTTAGTAACTCCCTATTCTCTGGAGACCTGTTGAACCCACTACCCAGACATTCTTAACTCCGTCCCCATTCTCTGATCCTTGGCCCCAGTTAGCATGCTTGTCACTTTTCACTTGGGCTTCTACAGAAACCTCCCTACTGGCTTCTGGGCTTTTAACACAATCTCTTGTCAATGGCCCATCCATCTGCCATTCTAGCCTCCCTGGTGTCCTTCCAAAGAATGCATCCAATCACAGCCCTCAATTCCGCTATATGCCGGAGTCAAACTTCCCAGTCTTCATTTAGAATCCCTTCCCCTCACCTGGGCTTAATCTGCCTTTCCAAACTCATCTCCAATCTCCTCTCCTACCCGAACCGCCACTGTGTGATCATCCTCTGTTTTTCTAATGTGCACCTTGTCCTTGCCTAACTGGTAAACCCCTGCATACTCCCCCGCCCTCACGGAGCCCAAGCCACCATCCACATCCCAGGCAATATGGATTGCTTCCTGGGGACTTCACAGTCTAATGTGATACATGCTGTAGAAGTCCGTACGGTATGGTTCTTATTTATATCTCCATCTCCTCCACTTGCCTTGGGGATTTCTCAAGTTTAAAGAGTGGGTCTTATTCGTCCACATGCTTGTTCATCACCCCTCAGAAGCATTTTTGAACAGAACAAGTTGTACCACCACCAGGGTTTGCTCTGTGGCTGATTCTAATTTCCAAAGGCTGAGCCGACTATCTTCCCCATTCTCCGTCCTCTTTTGCAGAGTAACCTTACACTCCCTATCGAAAGCCTAGTTTCCCATCTCTTAAATCTGGGAAGGCTTGTGACTACTTCTACCAAGAAGATGGGGCAGAAATGAGTTGGGTGACATCCAAGGCTGGGACATAAATGTCAATGCTACTTCAGCTTTGTTCCCTGGAACACCTCTGCTTGGATCCCTACAGTCACCATGATGGGAGAAAGGCCCCATGCCCTGTTGACAGTCCCAGGTGAAGCCCACCCTCTAAAGGGTCCCAACCCAGGCATGAAACTATGAGGAAAGGAGTTTCCAAAAGATTCTAGCCCTAGGCATCAAGGCACCTCCAGTCATTTGAATTTTTCCAGCTCAGATCTCAGACATCGCTGGGTGGGAGGGGGGGAAGACTGAAAAACACTAAAAGTTTAAAAAAAGCAAAAAACCCCTCAGACATTGTGGAATGGCAATAAGCCATCATTACTCTGCCCAGTCTAAATGTCTGACTCTTGGAATCTACAAACGCAGTAAAAGACTGGTTATTCAAAGCTGTAATGTTTTGGGATAGTTTATTATGTAACAATAGTGCCTAAGGAGCTCTATTTTTTTCTTTTGTAAAATACACAGCCCTGCATCCAGCGCCCGCCTCCCATCCCCTCTCCTGCCATCCTCTCTCACTCTGATACACCTGACTGCTCCTCAGTCGTCCATGCCTAGCTGGTTCCTACCTCAGGGCCTTTGCTCTTTGCTTTCTTGGGAACACTCTTCCCCCACCTCTTCACAACGTGGCTGCCTTCTTCTATCAGCGTTGAATTAATTCAAACAAGTGCTACATAACATATAGTTCAGTTCAGTTCAGTTCAGTCGCTCAGTCGTGTCCGACTCTTTGCGACCCCATGAATCGCAGCACGCCAGGCCTCCCTGTCCATCACCATCTCAGGTCATAAAGATCCCCTGAAGGAGGAAATGGCAACCCACTCCAGTATTCTTGCCTAGAAAATTCCAAGGACAGAGGAGCCTGGTGGCCTACAGTCCATAGGGTCGCAAAGAGTCAGACGTGACTCAGCGACTGAGTACATACACACACACGTACACACACACGCAAGGTCATAAACGTGTAAATAATATATAATTACAGTATAACCTGTAACATACAAAATTAAATGTTTCATATAATTAAAGCCTGAAAAGATGGTTAACAATATAAGGTATCAGGGAAACGCTAAAATGGCTAAAAGTAAAAAGGAGACGATACTAAGTTTGGAACTGCTAGAATGCTCTTATGTTAGAATGCAAGATGGCAGAGCCTCTTTGGAAAACAGTTTGGCAGTTTCTTATAAAGTTACAAACAGAGTTACCATATGAGCCAGCAATTATACACCTAAGTATTTACCCAAGAGAAGTGAAAACATATGTTCATGCAAAGGCATATGCATGAATGTTCATAGCAGGTTTATACACAAGAGCCCCAAACTGGAGAGAGCATCGTGTGTCCATCAGCTACGGGACTGACAAACAAACCATGGTACATTCACTCAGTGAAATGCTGCTCAGCAATAAAAAGGAACTGACTGATGACTCTTGCAGCAAAATGTATGAACCCCAAGAGTAAGTGCGAAAAAAAAACCCAGGCACAAAAACCTACATACTAACTAATCCATTTACATGATATTCCAGAAAAAGCCAAAACTATGGGACAGATAACAGGTCTCTGGCTGCCAGAGACCACGGGGAAGAAAGGAGACTGACTGCAGTGTGATTCAAAGGAATTTTGGGGGAGGAGGGAAACATTCGATGCCTTGATTATGGTGGTCATTATACGAGTGTCCACATTTGTCAAACGTGACTGAACCATATGGTTATCAAGGGTGGATTTTAATGTATGTAAATTTAACTCAATAAAACTGTATTTTATTTGCTTTTAATTGAGCATAGTTGATTTACAATGTTGTGTTATTTTCAGGTGTACAGCGAAGTGATTCACTTACATGTGGGTGTGTATATATATACATATACACATTCTTTTTCAGAGTCTTTTCTCTTATAGGCTATTACAAAATATTGAGTATAGTTCTTTGTGCTGTACAGTAGGCCCTTGTTGGCTATCTATTTTATATATAGCTGCATGTATATGTTAATCCCAAATCCCTAATTTATCCCTACTTGTCCTTTCCCCTTTGTGACCATACATTTGTTTTTCATGCCTGTAGGTCTATTTCTGTTTTGTAAATAAGCTCCTTTGCACCATTTTTGCAATAAAACTGTCTTTTTAAAAATTACTTTTTTTAGAGAGGAATTTTCCAGCCCCGTTGGATCTAATGACCTCCTCCCCCACCATAATTCTCTCTCATGTGATTTTATTTTGTGCATAGCATCTAATGATTGTTAAAGTTTTATATATACAATAATATTTATAAAATTAAATAAAATTACATATAACATGTGAAAGTTAGATAATTTAGAAATTATTCAGTACTATGCAAAAAATAAACTCATGAGAAACAATTTATGGTGGGTGAGGATATGCATGTGTATATAAAAATTATGTATTATTTATAATTTTATATATGTAAAATTTTAGAAATCATTAAGTTCTATGCAGAAAACTACACAGACACAGACACAGACACATCTATTTTTCACTTGCTTATTTTCTGTCTGTCTCCTCCTCTCGAATGGCCTGTGCTGTGCTTGCTCAGTCCCAGGGATCGAACCCAGGTCTCCTGCACTGCAGGCGGATTCTTTACTGATTGAGCCATCAGGGACACCCCCAAACAGGGATACTACCCATCATGTTCACTGTTCTATCTTGAATCTCACACACCAAGTGCACATAATAGATACTGAAAATAAACATTGCTGGAATTAATCAACAGGAAAACAAAGCAGCTTGGGCCACAAGATGCAGTGATCTCAACTGCAAGAAAACTCATTTTTGAATCCCGAACTGAGTTACTTCCAGACTCGGCTACTTCTCAGCCAAGGCTCACCGTCGGCCAGAAGAAACCACAGCCCTTTCAGAAGGGCCAGACGTGGGGGATGAGCACTGAGGAGCGGCCTGGGATTGGGGGGCAAGATAAGGGCTTTCCTGGGGCAGCTGGGGTCCGAGAAGGAAGCTCCCCCCTCCCTCAGGCGTGGCTGGAGACGTGTGTCCCCATCAGGTAATAAAAGCCTGGTTGGAAAGCTTGCACCCTTTGGATTTCATTTCATTTTACTTTATTATTAAAAACTAAACATGTGGAACACAGATAATTTGGTTCTTGCACGAGGCTTCCTTTGGCTCCTGCATCTAAGGAATTTAACGAGGGGAAAAAACAGAGGGGAATATATATAGCTATTTGGTATATTTGGCAGGATTGAAAGCAAATTTTTTACTTCAAAGGATTATTTGGGTAATCTCTCTGGGCAAGTTGTGATCAGTCATGCTGCCCATATTGTCAGACTGTGGACTTTTTTGGAGGTGGATGGGGGAATCATAAGATTTCTTGGTTTTGTTCTATTTAAATTAGTTTTAAAAGGAAGAATATAATGAAGGTGAGCCAAACTTTTAAGTATCCCTTCTGCAATGGTTGGAATTGAATTTCAAACCTTAATGGGCTCCAAGGAATAATAATAAAAGCTGGAAAATCATTATTTTCCAAGCTTCAAGCGCTCCTTTGCCCCTCTCTCTGCACTGTCTCAGCAAACAGGGCGCAGTCCTGTTTAACTGTTCTCTGTCCTTGCCTCCTTCAGCATGACAGGAAGGACAGGTTCTCCATGATAAACTCCTGGGGATCATTAGAGAGCAGAACAGTTTGAACAGTTTAGCCCTCTGGAGTCTGAAAGGGAGAGACAAACCAGGATTCCGTTTCAGCCAGGTTCCTCGGGTGCAAGACGACAGCAGTAGGAATCTTCACTTTAGGATTCTTTAGCATCTTCTTCTTTCATTGCATGTTATGCTTGAGAGATTCACCTACATTTTTCAGGAGGCTGTAGTTCATTTATTTTCACTGCAGAATGGGATTCCTTCTGATGATATTCATCTATTCTGCTGTTGATGAGTATTTCGATTATTTCCACTGTAAGGCTCTTAGCAGTAATAATGAAGGTAATTGTATCTATCCTGGGACTTCTCTGGTGGCTCAGATGGTAAAGAATCCACCTGCATTGCAGGAGACCAGTGTTCGATCCCTGGGTCGGGACGACCCCCTGGAGAAGGGAATGGTTACCCACTCTGGTATTCTTGCCTGGAGAATCCCATGGACATGGGCTACAGTCCACAGGGTCTCAAAGAGTTGAACATGACTGAGTGACTAACACATATGCACATATTTATCCTGGTGAACATGGGGACCATTTGCCTTTGATAAATCCTTAACTCCTAAGCCCAGGAGTTCAAAACTCTTTGGAGATGGTGGATATCTCGGATAATCTGACGAAAGCTGGAACCCCTACCCCAGATGCACAGACACATACACAGAAACAGAGGGACAGAGGTATAGAGACAGACACACACAGATATAAAGAAGTAGAGGAAGAGCCCTAGATTATATTACAAACAATCTTAGGGTGACCTTTTCAAGGATGCTCAAGGGCACGCAGGGACCAACTCAAGAACCCTGCGTGTATGCTAAGTTGCTTCAATAGTGTCTGACTCTTGGCAATCCCATGGACTGTAGCCCACCAGGCTCCTCTGTCCATGGGATTCTCCAGGCAAGAAGACCGGAGTGGGTTGCCACGCCCTCCTTCAGGGGATCTTCCCGACCTAGGGATCATAGACCTGTGCCTCTTAGGTCTCCTGCATTGGCAGGCAGGTTCTTTACCACTAGCGCCACCTGGGAAGCGCTCAAGAACCCTACATATTCTCTGATCTGAGAAGGGAGGCAGAGAGGTCTTCTCAGCAGGGCCAGGCAAGCGACAGTTATCTCTGGGGAAAACTGGAGAAGGAGAAGTAGATTCCCCTCCAACTCTGCTCCTGAATGCTTTTGGTTTTTTTTTCCTCCTTGGCCCTGGGAGGATTCCAGCTCTGGCAAGGAAGACAGGAGAGGTCAGTTTCCCTGGCATACATAACCTAAACCCCGTGGAGCTCCTGCACAGCCCGGTCTGATTTCTGTGGATGTCTGTGTTTGCAGCGGGAGTGAGGACGAAGCTGGAGCCAAGAACAACCTGTAGTTCTGCACACAGCAGCTGGAGTTGCTTGCCGAATGTGCTCCCAAAGGAAACGTCAGGGCAGGAGCTGAGTGCGGCTGGGGCCTCGGAGGATGGGTGAGCTGTGGGTATCAGAAAGCACCGTGGCTGGGATAGCCCTGAGGGGCTCTGGGAACATCCAAGGTGGGATCCAGCCATGCTAGGGCAGAGGGACTCTTAGTCTAGGGCAAGAGAGTCTCTGTGCTTTTAGTGGGCTCCTCTCTGCTTTTTTCTGCCTATGCCTGTCCCATCACAGGGTCACGGGTTTGCAGGACAGGGGCTCCATCACTATCACTGATACTCCCATGTTCAGGGTACCCAGACAGAGACTTCTGCGCACCTGCACCCCAGCCTGCATCCAGGCCCCACTTGGTCCTACTCCTTGGATGCATCATTGGGGGGTAAATCCCTCTACCCTTATGCTCACTCCTGGGCCTGGGGGATGGCCTAGTGGTGGTTGTTTGCAGGAGGGGAATGTGGAAGAGGCTTGGGCATGCAGGCTGGGGTGTCCACACATGTGTACAGAGCGCCTCGTGGTAGAGACAGACCTGGGTGAGCTGTGAAGGGGTGCGGCTGGAGGCGAAGTGACAGCTCTTCCTGTGTCATTGGACTCTTGGGCGGAACACTAAGGACCAGCGAATTCTCAAGTCCACTTTGACTTTCCAGATTATTAGAAAGGTACACTTGTCCACTTGCAGGATGATAGAATACATTTTATTTATCAGTTTGCTATCTTGACTTATAACTCTGAAGTTCCTTTATTTATACAATTCATTCATTTGTTTTTGGCTGTGCTGGGTCTTTGTTGCTGCACAGCTTTTCTCTGGTTGCGGCGCGCAGGCTTCGCACTGCGGTGGTTTCTCTTGTTGCGGAACACAGGCTGTAGGCACACAGGCCTCAGTAGCTGTGGCCCCCAGGCTCTGGAGCACAACCTCAATAGTTGTGGCACACGAGCTTAGTTGCTCCTTGGCATGTGGGATCTGCCCAGACCAGGGATCGAACCTGTGTCTCCTGCATTAGCAGGCAGATTCTTTACCACCGAGCCACCAGGGAAGCCCAGTTCTGAAGTTCTTAATCACAGTATGGGGATCTCAATCTGTGCCCTTGCCCCAGGGCTCCAGAATGTTTGAGATGGGTCCGCGAGGGTGCCGCAACCCACTGGGTTCTTTTTTCTCTGCCTACAAGGTGCAGCTCAGAGGCACAGTTAGATATCTTGGGTCAGGAGCGCAAAGGCAAAAAAAAAAAAAAAAAAAAAAGCCCACCCGCTGCGCAGCCCCCAGGGAACAGGTGACCTTCCTGTTCCCACTGTATTGAATTTGTTTTATATCGGATAAGGGCTCATTAAATAGTAGCTCTGGTTATTTTAGAGCTGAGAACCTGTGCCTACAGAGCAATGGGGATGGGGAAACCAGGAGAGACCAGACTGTACCAGAACTCAAGCATGGGTCCTTGCAGCTTGCCCAGAGTGTGGGCTGGGGAGTGTGGATGGTTCCAAGCCTGGCGGTCCCCTCTGCTGAGAATGTCACCTGACTGGGGCTGCCCAAAGAACAGGATTTCTGACTTGTGAGTGTGGCCAAGCAGAGGAACAATCCAGCGATTTCAAGGGCAGACAGTATAGCCTCAAACTTGACTTGTCCTCTGTGAGATATGGTACTTTTGCTTAAACCCTTGTGAACCCGGGGACAGAATGAACAGTGAAGCTACCTCTTCATAGGTAACTTTAATTAATTAATTAATTTAAAATTAATTAATTTTAAAAATTAATATTTTTTGGCTGCGCTGGGTCTTCATGGATGCACGCGGACTTTCTCTGGTTGCGCAAGCGAGGGCTACACTGTAGTTGCGGTACCTGGGCTTCTCACTGTGGCAGTTCTTCTTGTTGAGCATGGGCTCTGAGTGTGCGGGCTTCAGCAGTTGTGGGGAGTGGGCTTAGCTGCTCTGTGGCATGTGGAATCTTCCCAGACCAGGGATCAAATCTGCTTCCCCTGCACTGGCAGGCGGATTCTTAACCAATGCCTTCATGGGTTTTGGCAAGGACTAAACGAGCATTGATCAGGCACTGGACAGATGACTCCAATTCTTCAGCAGACACTCAGGGGCACATCTCCCCCATCCCAGGTGTTCAGCTGGCCCCACCTTGCATTGGGAAGCTCTCTTCATCCTTCCTGGGAACCCCCACTAGCCCAGTTTACCCTATAAGGAAGGACTCTCTCACCAGCAGTAGAAGTCTCAGTAGGGGGAGGTTTAGCAGTGTCTTGACACCAGTCCATCCTTCTTCAATGGTACCTTCTGTTCAGGCATGTAGATGTCCCAGGTGTTCAGAAGTTAGTAGCTTCTTTTCGTGTTGGGTCAGCCATGCAGCTGCCAACAAGCCATCAGTGATGCCCAAAGTTCTCACATGCTTATACTGCAGGAGTCAAGTAATCACTGGAGGCTTGGATGGCTCTCCTAGGTCTCACATGGGGTATATGGGCTCACTGTAGAGGGTGAGCACACAGACAACCCAGGATCCAGGAGACAGATGGGCTGTCATGAGGCCACTGGGCCACCACATGGCAGCTTGGCCCCTGAGATCCCTGGGCTGTGGGTCACAGTCCGGGCTCAGGAGGCTGTCTCTACCTGTAGCTATTTCTACATCTCTGGGTGTGTCTCCGACGGTCTATCATTCCTCCTCTGCTTTACCTGCTTCTGTTTCACTACTGGCTGTCTTCTTTTTACTTATTTATTTACGGCTGCACTGAGTCTTCATTGCTGCGAGCAGGGCCCACCCTCCAGATGCAGTGCGCGGGCTTCTCATTGCGGTGGCGTCTCATTCCAGGGCGCAAGGGCTCCAGCAGCTGCCGCACACGGGCTCAGTTGCCCCATCGACCACGGATCGAACCCGCGTCCTCTGCAGGTGGATTCTTAACCCCTAGACCACCAGGGACGTCTTCTTCCTCTTCTGTTACGCATCTCTTCCTCTCTGTCTCTTTCTGATATTTTTTTCTCTCTCTCTCTCTTGCGGTACATCTCTCGCCATGGCACTCTCCATCTGTCCTAAGCTGATAAACCTCGATGCCTTCTCCCCTTAAGTCCATCTCTTGGGACAGATGTCTTCTGTGACCCCAGAACCCTTTGTACCCACTTTTCCTCCCTTTCTCATGGAGTTCCAGCCCTGGGCTGCTAAAGGGGTAAAGGGCAGAATGGGCTCAGCCCTGCCAGGGCTAAACCAGGTCTCCATTTTTTCTCCTGTCCCTCCCTGGGGTATCTTGTCATTAGGAAGTCTTCAAAACAGTAATTAAAAACAATTTGCAGGAGGTTTTCAACAACTTCTAAGATATTTATTTTAATCCTCTTGGTCCCAGGGCCCACCTGAAGCAGAGGGGATGAGGAGGTACCAGGGGGCACCAGGGGTCTTTCGGAGTTGATGCTTTATCCTAAAGGTAAAGGAGCGAAATGGCCAAGTTTAGAAGACCCCTGACCGGCACCCCGCAGAGGGAGTGTAGGTCTTGGGGACCAGAAGAAAAGGACTGGGATGTTGCTGGAGCGTTAGGAGGTGGCCTTGTAGGAAACTAGGGCAGCAGCGAAGTTTTCAGTGGGCCCAGGTTTCCAGGCTCCGAGTCTGAGGCCACACCCCAGTCTCCAGCTAGAAGGCGGCGTGCCCGCCAGCTCTTGCCTCTTCCAGAACATGGCTGGATTTTTTTTTTAATTCCAAATAAAAATTTTTTCAAAATTAGGTCTCGATTACTCTTGGCAAACATGTCCCGTCCCAATTTTTAATTGGGAACCGTTCCACTCCAATGCAAACGGCCGGGCAGAGGATTTTGCAAAAACTTCCGCGAATTGCGCAAAAAACGGTCCGATCCGGACTCCCGGAGCCTCCAGAAATTGAATACAAACGTTATCACGTCTTTAAAGCGCCTTCCCCACCCCCTCCTCCAGGGAGAAGGTCCACAGGTCTCATCAAATTTTCAAAGAGCTCCAAGAAGCCCACCACCACCGCTGAAAAGGGTGAAAAGGTTAAACATCCTTACAAAGGTACCAGCGAGGCGGTTTTCAGTTGGAAAGGAAACTTCTGCCTGCCCACCACCCCCCATCACCCCACCCCCTTTTTCCTTTTGCTACTTTTCTTTGACATTTCAAAGCCCCCTCTCCTGGTTTCGATTTGAAGCTCCCGGATAAAATCGATCAATTTCAAAAAAGAGAAGAATTCCGAGTCTGGAATTCAAAGTCCTCCCCCTTGGGCGAGGGCGGAGCTGAGAGCCCGCGGCCAGAGAGCAGAAAAATTTTGCTTCAGCACCTCATTTCCCCTTCCACCCTCAACCCCCTAAAAAGAGACGATCAAAGAAAAAGGTTTAAGATTCTCAGCGAGCGCGCGCGCGCAGCGCATCCAGAACGCGCGGGGTGGGGTCGTTGAACTTGCCCCGCCCTCTGAGCCGCAGGAAGCCCCCAAATCTGCTCCTGCGACCTCAGGTATTTGAGGAAGCCAGTCCCGGCGATTTTAAAACGCTGCGAGATGGCCAAGGTCATAAACTGGACGACAGGAAGCGACTCTTGGAGCTAAAATTCTAATTCCTGTTTTATTGATTAAGGAGAGGAGCCTAGATGGAGTTTAAACCCAAGATGGAAAGTTGGAATGTCCCACCCAAATCCTCTTTCTCGCTCCGGCCTTCCAAACAGCCTCTGTGCTCTTCACCCCAGCTCACCTCGGTGGGGAGAGGGGCGCGCACAGGGAGGAGAGGTGGAAATTTATGGCTGTGGACCTTACAGGAAATTCGAGGGGGTGGGGCTAAGGGAGAGTGGATGCCGAATTTAATCTCACTCCCTTGGGTTACACTGTGGACTGCAGGTGATCGAGGGCTCCTGTGGTCACTGCTGCTTTCTTTATTTAAAATGCTGACGTTTTGTTCATCGTGAACTTTGTTTTGGCTTTAGGTTTTTTGGTTTTTGTTTTTGTAATATACTGCATTAAAATATTATTTATCTTGATGACCGTTTATTTGGCCTTGTCATCAGTGTTGCTCAGAAGCCTTGCTCTAGTGGAAGCCTTGCTCTAGTCCCCGTCTCGCTGCCGGGGCAGCTGAAGGATCTCAAAAGGCCCAGTCTTGATTTGGAAATATTTGGGGAGGAGGAAGTGTTGGGGCACTGCAGAGAGGCAAGGGCACTCCAGAATAGAAGGAAAGGGAGAGAGGAGAGATTTCCAGGGTGCTGAGGTTGCTCCCCTTCCCCACCCCAAACTGGAACCCCAGGACCAGATCAAGGCAAGAGAAGATTTCATTTTCCTCCCCTAGGTTGTGGCATGGGTTCCTTGTGACATCTCTGACTGTGATTGAGAGCAGGGAGCTTGGACCATCTGACTCCGGGTCAGAGGCCTGGATTTCATTCCTGGGAGCCCAAATGAAGCTTACTGTGTGGCCTGGGGCAGGTTTGTGTGCTGTGAGGAGTCTGTGGTCTCCTTGGGGGATTTTTTTTTTTTAAGTGGAAAAGTCCAGCCAGATACATTCAGAACATGTTAAATAAAGCAGTTTTCCAAAATGCTTCTTGGCTCATGAGTAGTTTTTTTTTTTTTTTAATCCCCAGAAAGCTCCTATTTTATTAAAAGGCTTATAATAATGGCTAAGATTTATAGAGCATTCACCCCAGATGAGACACTTTGCCAGCACTTTCCAAACATTATCTCTTTTAATCCTCACAACAAGATCTAGGAGATAGAAACTGTCTTTTATCCTCCTCTTATAAGCAAAGAAATTGAGGCTCAGAGAGGGGAAGCAATTGATGCAGGGTCACACAGCAGCTGCATGGTGGACTTCAGAGACCTGGTGGGTTCCAGCCCAAAGACTCAGTTCTTCAGCGTTATGTGTGTTTGTGAAAGTTCTGCCATGTTTGCATTTAAAGACGTTTCAGGACAAAGGAAGTATGAATGGATTCAGAGAGGTGAAGCTACTTGCTCAAGGTCACACAGCTAAGGGAGACTGCGGAAGGTGCCTCTGGACCTGCGTCTCTGGACCATCTGAACGCAGACTGGCCTTCCGAGCTGATGCGTCCTTGCCCTGTTCATGTCCCCCGGAATGAACTAAACCATCATCCAAAAACAGCTGTTTTTTAGCCAGTAACAACCTAGGCATGTACTCTGTGTACCAGAGCTGTTTCAATAAGCCACAGATTCTCAGGCTGAGCAAGAAGGCTCTGGAAGTCTGCACCCAGGGATGGGGGGTGGACCAGACAGCAAACATAAGAGGAGAAATTGGGAAACAGAGAATGTTCTGATTTTGCCTAAAATTCCAGGAAAGAAAAAAAAAAAAAAAAGACATAATGATTAAAGGACTGGGTATAGGCAGTCTGAGCACCATACAGGGGAAACTATGCTGATGGGTCCCCAGCTAGTGGCCGTTCATATCTCAAGAGTATTTGTTGTTGAAGAAGAAACAGCTGTGATGTTAAAAACACTTCCTGAGTGAAGCAACTCTGTGCCCCACAGAAGCTGGGACACGTGATTCTGTGTGATGCCTTAAATGCAAAAGGAAATGTGATTCGAGTTTTAGACTTTTCCTATAAACCTCCAGAAGCAGACATTTGGGGAAAGATCTGCCAGATTTGAGGTTCTAGCTTTTGCTTTAGTAAACAAGGTCGTTAAAAGTCAGATGGGCAGCTGGGAATGTACAGCCCTTTAAAAATCTGAAATATTTTCCCGGCTCTTAATGATTACTTTGATTCATAGAGGGCTTACTCTTAAGGGCTTTAAACACATTTTCTTTTTTTTCTTTGTACCTCCAGGTGATAGATTAGTAGATCTTTTCACCTGTAAAGAAACCCAAGCACAGCAAGGTTAGAATACTCACACCAGAACACACAGCTTGTAAATGGAACAGCTAGGATTCACGCTCAGATTCACACTCAGATTTTTTTGTTGTTGAACTGCAGACACCATGTTTTTAATCCATTTTAGGAATCTACGGGCCAGGGGCAAAAGTGATGGAACATACCAAACATTTTATAAGACTCTCTGAGGAGCCTCAGAGGTTCAAAGCGTTGAAGGAATATCAGAGAGTTTTTGGAGCCAATCTCAGAAACTTCTCTCGGTCCCTTTTTCCTGGCCTGGAAGCTAGAGAGGAGGCCTGTTCAGGAACTGAAAGCTGCTGTCCAGGGCAGCCAGAGTTGCTTGGAAGCATGGGTTGGGAGTTAAAGGCGATAAGTGCTCAGAGATGGGCTGAGATGAACTGAGAAACACCATACCTCAAGCAGATGTTAACCTGAGATTTCTCAGTGAGTGCCCAGAGCTTGACACAGCAGCCAACATTTACTGAGGACCTGTGGACCATGTATACCAAAGTGCTAAGTAAACACCTGGCAGGCGGGGTCCAATTTCCCAACAGTCCAGTGAGGAATTCTTGGGAAACCATGTACAGTTGTTCAGGTCACGCACTGCACAAAGAGGCTGGCAATCGCAGCCTGGCCTGTGCCCATGTGTATTTATTACAACAGCTTTCCAGCAGATGGCAGTAAAGTGTCTGGTTTCAATGAAATCAGTGTATTATGACAAATTACTGACATGGAAGTAAGGTGACTTGAGGAAGGGGAGGAAGAAGTGCCTTCTCCTAATTTTGCAAAGGCACAACAGTATGGGCTAGCAGTGAGCAGCTCTCCCATTCACAGGTGGCACACTGAGGTTCAGAGTGGTGGAGTCCCTGGCTTGGGATCACAGAGTTGGTTAGAGGGGAAGTCAGCTTTCATACCTAGGACTATCTAACCCAAGTCTGGGCTTCTGAATGCTGTATTAAGGCTCTTAGGAGGCTGGGAAACAAGTGACCCAACAAGATGGGGAATACAGTATGGGAGATTACTTCATGTGATGGTCTATTGATCATATTTTGAAAAGGAACAGCTGTCTTGCCAAGGGGTAAACTCCACTTTGGGTCTTTAAGTCTGATAATAGTTCAGTCGCTCAGTCGCGTCCGACTCTTTGTTACCCCATGGACTGCAGCCCTCCAGGCTTCCCTGTCCATCACCAACTCCAGAGCTTGCTCAAACTCATGTCCGTGGAGTCAGTGATGCCATCCAACCATCTCATCCTCTGTCGTCCCCTTCTCCTCCTGCCTTCAATCTTTCCCAGCATCAGGGTCTTTTCCAATGAGTCAGTTCTTCACATCAGGTGGCCAAAGTATTGGAGTTTCATCTTCAGCATCGGTCCCTCCAATGAATATTCAGGACTGATTTCCTTTAGGATGGACTGGTTGGATCTCCTTGCAGTCCAAGGGACTCTCAAGAGTCTTCTCCAACACCACAGTTCAAAAGCATCAATTCTTCAGTGCTCAGCTTTCTTTAGAGTCCAACTCTCACATGCATACATGACTACTGGAAAAACCATAGCCTTGACTAGATGGACCTTTGTCAGCAAAGTAATGTCTCTGCTTTTAATGTGCTATCTAGGTTTGTCATAGCTTTTCTTCCAAGGAGTAAATGTCTTTTAATTTCATGGCTGCAATCACCATCTACAGTGATTGTGGAGCCCCCCCCAAAATAAAGTCTCTCACTGTTTCCATTGTTTCCACATCTATTTGCCATGAAGTGATAGGACCAGATGCCATGATCTTAGTTTTCTGAAAGTTGAGTTTTAAGCCAACTTTTTCACTCTCCTCTTTCACTTTCATTTCACTCTGATAACAGATGCAGCATTAATTTTTGACTTAAGGACTCTTCAAATTGTCATGGAAAGAACTCATTTAGTGGCTTGTTGGGGCTAAATTCCACACCGATTGTATTCTGGTTATGCTAGAATTTGTTCACATCGTGCATGACTATGTCAGACTTGCAGGCACGCCTTTAGGATTTGAAAAGTTGGCCCCTAGAATGGCTGAGCAGTCTAAAGCATGGAGTTCAGGAATTGAAAACCTCGCGTCATGCAGGACACAGCCTTGTCTTAGTAACATAGCATTGTGGTTAAGAGTATAGGCTCACGGGACTTCCTTGGTGGTCCAGGCGTTGAGAATCTGCCTTCTGATGCAAGGGGACATGGGTTCGATCTCTGGTCAGAGAACTAAGATCCCACATGACGTGGGGACAGCTAAATCCTCGCACTGCAACTGCGAGCCTGCACCCTGCAAACAGAGAAGCCTTTGGGCTGCAACTAAGACCTGATTCAGCCAAATAAATAATTTAAAAAAAAAAAGAGTAGGGGCTCTGGAGTCTCCCAGAATCTGGGTTTGACCTACTCCTCCTGCTTAAAGCTGTTGTAAGCCTGAGGAAGCGATTTACAGCCTCTGAGCCCAGGTTTCTGCAGCTCTAAAATGGGCATAATAACAACAGTCCCCGTCACAGGAGAAGTGAGATAATGCAAGTGAAGAGGTTAGCACACCTAGCATATTAATGTTGACTAGCGTTGCTGTGAACGGTGTCCCATTTGCACTGACTGAATCGTTCACTTTCATCTGCCTATTCGGATCTCAGACCAAACCCTACAGCCCAGCACACAGGTTTGGTCACTGGGGCTGGGGCAGTGGGGGAGGGCACTTAACCATGGTTTTAGCCATCAGGGCTTCCTAGAAGGGTCTTGGTTTGGTGGTAGGCATCCTTTCTTTCAGTCCTCTTTTTCTTCAGTCTGCAAGTGGAGATGCAGGATTTATTGGAAGTGTGGGCATGTAGATAATTTGTGCAGGTATGGCTGCCTTGGGTTCCTTGATGGAGAGAGAAAAATGAGAGAGAGAAAGTGAAAGAGAGAGAGAGATGGTCAATCCAGAAATGCTCCTGAAGTCCTAAATTTCATTTTACAAGGAGTGTCTTTAATAACTCAAACCCAGCAAACTCGACAAAGTCGAAGTGCCACCTCATTCACCGCCTCGGTGACATTTGGAATTTAGAAACCTGCCGGCTCTCTTCAGCCTGGTGATGTCACCAGACGCGGACGATGGAAATTCCACACACCCCTCCGCCGCCACCAAAATAAAGTCATGAAGGACGCTGGGGAACCTACGATTTTTACCATGTATTATATAATTGTTATGATTATTACTACTCTAATTTATTTCCCTACTTAAAAATGTTCTGGCAACTGTAACTCATTTTAGTCTGATCCTTGCAAACCAGGAGACCCCGGGTTATTTAGAGAGAGAGAGAGAGAGAGCATTTAGCCAGGTGCGGGGGTCTCAAATTTCCTCGAAATTGCTGCAGGGCGAGTTCTCAATATAGAAATAAGCAAAGAACAGTGTGTGTATTATATCAATATTATGATAATGTGCACCGAATGCAGATCATAAGTGATTAATTCGGTCGTTTTCCAAGTGTATCCCTGGGGGTTTCGATCCTAACTGGCCTGAGAATGAACGCATGCGCATGTATAATCCCATCCTCCTTGGGCTCAGTGGAAAAACACCTCGATGCAAAATGAGGGAAGAGAAAGTAGGTACTTAAGGCCAGGCGAAGCAGCTTGTTAATTGCAGGCTCGGCTTTGTCTGTCACCTGAGTGGGGGCGGGGGAGACGGAGGACAGATCGGAGGCACAGAGCCAATAAAAACGGCCAGGTCCTATCGTTCTGGACGCAGTATTTCGTCAGTATTTTAATGTTACACAGATGAAAAGTTCTTACAGGGAAAAGTTTGTGTCTGAGGTTAAACTGAGGAGTTGTTCTGGAAGGGCTGTGAATACGAAAAAGAATTCCTTCTCAGCCGGTTAAAATACCAGTAGGTTTGTATTTTTGTCCTAATTGAGCAATGGAATGTTTTAAGGTTCAGCAATGATGATAATATCATATAAAGGCGAGGAGTTTACTGAGCACTAACTGTGAGGGTGGATGTGCTTGTGTCTGGAGACTTCTGATTGGCATCACTGGTGGAGGTGCTGGAGGGATGCTCTTGGCATCTAGTGGGTAGAGGCTGGGATGCTATTAAACATCTTAGAGGGTTCCCTGGTGGTCCAGTAGTTAAGAATCTGCCTTCCAGTGCAGGGGACTCAGGTTCAATCCCTCGTGGGGGAACTAAGATCATGTAGCTCACACATGCGCTGCAATGAAGACCCAGCACAGCCATAACAATAATAATAAACACCTACAATGCACAGGACATTCCCCCCTGCCCCAGTCTCCACCATCAAAGAATTCTCCAGTCAGAATGTCAATAGTGCCAAGATGGAGAAATATTTTGTTTACAGCTACACATGCATCAGCTTATTTAATGTTTGCAACAATTCTTCAGGCTAGGTATTATTGCTTATCCCACTTTCTAGATGAGGCAATGAGGCTTGGAGACATTAAAAGGATGCTCAAGGTCACTGGAGGACTTGATGGAGCCAGGAGGCAAACCCAGGTGTGGAGGGTCCTACCTCCAGCCATGCGATGAACCGTCTCTCTTAGAAACCCCACCAAGCTCAGCATGTCTGTATAGTATCTGCACTGAGCCATTCCAGGATAAACACCAGTCTCTCAACGCTTATCTCCAGGGTTGAGTTATGAGAGATGATTTTTCAATTTGCTTACCCATGGTGCACATATCAACTCCATAATCAGAACATAACAGTGATTTTTAAGTTGAATACGTAGGAAGTCTATGTGACAACGTGGGAAAGAATTGACTATTTTAGTAAGTGAAACAGGATAACAATGTGTATCTCTCATGGCCTCTCTTGTCTTGGCAAGAATGAAAGCTGTGAACGAGGGCTTCCCTGGTGGCTTAGTGGTTAAGAACCTGCCTGCCAGTGCAGGAGACTCGGCTTTGGTCCCTGGGCCGGGAAGATCCCCTGGAGAAGGAAACAGCAAACCACTCCTGTATTTTTCGTGGAAAATCCCATGAACAGAAGAGCCTGACGGGCTACAGTCCATGGGGTCGCAAACAGCTGGACATGACTTAGCGAGTGAACAGCAAGAAATGAGTCATGAACAGTCCTTGATGGAGGAGATGCTGGGAACTGCTTCTCAGATATGAGGTAGGAAATGAATGCTTTCCTTCTGTTTTTCACATTGTCTATTAAATTGTGTTACTCTATACTCATATAGGATTTTTATTATTCTTTCTTTTTCATAAGATATGTTGTTTCATAATACTGAATATTTCATAAAATACATTTCATAATAACAGTGTAACATATCTGTATGGATTAATTTTTAAAAACATACTTAATTCTTTTTTATGTAAAGGAATGCAAATATTTTATGCATATTTTCCTGAAGGGTCTTGCATAGCTTTTTGGAGATTCTCAAAGATGTATAGGTGACCCTTCAGATAATAGTTGCAGCCAGCATGTATTAAGCATTTACTTTGTTCCAAGGATTATGCTAAGCACATCACAGACATCTTACTTACTGTCACAACAACCCTATTGAAAACTGAAAGTGTTAGTCGCTCAGTCGTGTCCAACTCTTTGTGACCCCATGGACTATATAGCCTGCCAGGGCCCTCTGTCCATGGAATTCTCCAGGCAAGAATACTGGTGTGGGCAGCCATTCCCTTCTCCAGAGGATCTTCCTGACCCAGGGATTGAACCTGAGCCTCTTGCCCTACAGGCAGATTCTTGACTGTCTGAGCCAGCAGGGAAGCCTGACAACCCTATTAGGCCCAAATAATTTTTATTCCTATTTGACTCAGACTCAGAGAGGTTAAGTCACTAGTCTAAAGACCCACAGCAACTGGAGCTGGAGTTTAACCCCAGATCCCCCTGAAGTTAGAGCTTCCATTGTGTACCTCATAAAAAGAGTTTAGAAGCCTGGGAATCAGTTATTCTTCAGGGCTCTTGCAAGTGTGACATTTTATTCATTTCCAAGAGGGTTTGAGGAGCATGTGAAATAGAACTCTATGCATTGAACAAGGATTCTTGCGCCTAAGAGCCAGGGACCGTCGCGTGTGTACACAGTCAAAGACTCAAATCTTGTCTTTGTTTCCTGCTGGAACCAGACAGAGAAACGACCCCAGAAACTCCACAAGGTGTCCACCTAGGGATGGGGGCAGCGGTGGGAGACTGAGGCTTGCATTCCTTTAGAAGCGGGTGAAAGTAAGAAGGCAGCGTGAACAGGCGACAAGCACTTGGGTTGGCTATTTTAAAGCTGCTTTAAAAACACTAATGAGACTCCAGGCAGCCTGAGAGTCTGGATCTGCCAATCAAGGCAGGGATTGTAAATAGCGTGTTCCCACTTGGCCAGGCTCCTAATTAACCACAAGCCACCCTGTCCTAAACTTGGACTCTGTCCCCCATTGCGGCTCCTTGAACGTTGGAAGAGGGTGTAAACTATGTAGATGCGGTGAGAGTGGAAGGTGGGAAACCCTTCCTTGGGTAATTATCTGGGAAACAGCGACCGGCTCTGGTTACCCCCAGGCAGGGCATCCCCCAGGCAAGGAACAGAGTGACTTGAATTAGGTACAGTGATAGGACTGATGCTTCCCTCCCACAGAATTTAAGGGGCTGCCCCCTAAACTCGGTAATCAGGATAAATAGTATTTTAATGCAGTATTGTCCAACTTCCACTTGTTTATTTCTGTGTATAGAATACAATTGAGTTTTTAAATTTTTTAAAAAACTTTTTGTTTCGTGTTGTGGTATAGCCGATTAGCAAGCAACTCTTGTGATAGTTTCAGCTGAACAGCGAAAGGACTCAGCCAAACGTACACATGTATCCATTTAATGCAATATTTTAAAATATGAAAATTAGTGCCAAGTAATCTATGATTTTAAATTTTATTTAAATGTTAAAGAAATGCAGGCTCTGACAGGTCCAGGATTAAGATAAGGAGAAGGAAGGGCCGGGTTAGACCTTGGTTTTATTTAAAATAGTCACTGAGGAATTTTATTTTTTATTTTTTATAGATACTTATTTGTTTATCTGGCTGCACTGCATCTTAGTTGTGGCCCGCGGGATCTTCGTTGTAACATTCAAGATCTAGTTCCCTGACCAGGAATCGAACCCAGGTCCCCTGTATTGGGAGCATAGAGTCTTAGCCATCAGACCATTGGGCAAGTCCCAAGAATTGTAAAAGAAATCCCAGCCATTGTGTTATTTCAGCCTTATTTTCACGGGCATTTCTTAATAACATGGGCGTTTTTCTTACGTGACTTCAGTGCTACTATCACATTAACAAACTTGACAATAATTGTTTGCTATCATCTAATACTCAGGTTAGGATCAAATTTTCCTGATTGTCTTTAGAAACTCTTTTATGGTTGTCTTGTTCTAATTAGGGTCTGGACGAGTACATACATTGCGTTTGGTTGGTGCACCTTTAAGCTGTCTTTTCATGTAGGACAGTCCCCAGCATCTTTTTCATGCCACTGACTTGTTGCAGAAACAAGTCATAGATAATGTCCCACATTCTAGACTTGACTGCCTGCTTCCTGGGTGTCATTTAGGTTCATGTATTTTCTCTGTTGATTTTCTGTTTTTAATTTCATTGATTAAAATTTTCTTCTGCCGACTTTAGATTTATCCTTCTCTTTTTTTCTAGTTTCCTAAGGTGGAACCTTAGATTATTGATATCAGAGCGCTCTTCTTTTCTAAAAGGTACACTCAGTTCTATAAATTTTTCTCTAAGCACTGCTTTCCCGGCATCCCACACATTTTGAAAAGTTGTATTTTAATTTTTGTTTAGTTGAAATCTTTTTACATTTCTCTTAAGACTTCTTTGACTCATGTGTTATCTAGAAGTATTGTTTAATCTATTATTAGATTAATCTATTAGGCTATTAGGCTATTAGGCTATTAATGTGTTACTTAATGTTGTTTAATCTCCAAGTATCTGGGGGAGTTTCTAATTATCTTTTTGTTACTGATTTCTAGTTTAATTCCATCCTGGTCTAAGAGCATACACTCTATGGCTTCTATTCTTTTATGTTGTTAAGGTGTGTTTTATGACCCAGAATATGGTCTGTCTTGGTGAATGTTGCCAGTGAGCTTGAGAAGAGTGTATTTTCTGCTGTTGTTGGATGAAATAGTCTATAGATGTCAATTATATCCAGTTGACTGATCATGCTGTAATGATTTTCTGCCAGCTCAGTCTGTCAGTTACTGATAGGGGGTGCTGAATTCTCCAACTGTAATATTGGATGTGTATTTTTGGATGTGTATTGGATATGTTTTTTTTTTTCCTCCTTGCAGGTTTACGGGTTTTGCCTTGTGTGTTTTGAGTCTCTGTTGTTAGGTGCATACATGTTGAGGATTGCTAGTCTTTTTGGAGAATTGACCCCTTTGTCATTAGGTAATGTTCCCATGGTATCATTTAACTTGTTTCCCATCCCTTGTGTTTCTTGTAAATACCAGAGAGCTTTAAAGACTTGTAGTAGAATTTGGGCCCCCTGCCTGTCCTCTTGCCTATATCATTTCAGGATGGACTGACAGTTTTGGCATTTCTGTACCTGGATATTGTCTCAGCTACCAGGATCCACTGATCAGAAGTGCTAGAGATTCAAATCTCCCCACACCCCCAGGAATATCCCTTAACCAGTGACTTATAAGAACTGCTCGATAAGTACTCCTGTATCCCATCCCTTGGGTGGGATGACTCTGAAGGACTAGTTTACACTGGCTTGCAGACTTCCTGGGCTGAGGGTTCCAGGGTTAAGCTCTAATCACCCACAGTGGTAACTTGTTAGATAACTCAGCTTTTACTGGCTGTCTTCCCTTCCTTGTCTCATTTTCTCATTCCACTACCAGCATTTCCAGGGAATACTTCCAAAATTTATTATGTGTACTTGAATTTTCATCTTAGGGTTGCTTCAGGGGGAATCCAAACTAACACAAAGCTTAAGTAGATTCAGATTCGAGCTTTTCATAAGAATGCATCACAGAGGCCTCACAATGTCTGGTTGTCCCACTGTTAACTGAATGCTTCAGTTGACCAGGGAATTCAGGTGATGACAACCTGAACTCTTCATTGCAAATTTCCTCATCAGCCTTTCCTCTAATGATCGTATCCACTGATCATCACTGCCTGAATCCACATCTCTCACTTTTAATGTTTTATGAGACAGGGAAAGCAAAAACACCTGACCATATCATTTGAGGCCCTGAGTCAAGCTGTGCCTGAAGCCATTACTATTCCTGGACTTCTCACTTTTTTTTTTTTTTTTTTTTTGCCTCACTGTGTGGTTTGCGGGGTCTTAGTTCCCCAACCAAAGAATGAACCCAGGCCCTGGAAGTGAAAGCACTGAGTCCTAACCACTGGACCACCAGGGAAATCTCTGGACTTTCCAATTTTCTGAGCTAATAAATTCCTTCTGGGCTAAGCCAACTGGAGTTTAATTTCTGTCACTTGCCACTGTACAAGTTCTTGATGGATACCAAGTATTGCTGAGGGTACCAAAAGAGCAGATTGCTCACACACCAATTTATCTAATACAGACTCCAAACTATGCACGTCTTCCCTTGTTTGGGAAGGACACCTCTGTCCTGAGATGACGCCACCATTGCTCTGATAAAAGGGGCTCCTGGGAAAGTGGTCAATAACAAGATAATCCTCTTTCCGCTTTCCCAAGGTCACATGGTGTGTGAGCAGAGGTGGCTGGTCGGGGGCGGGGCCGGGGGGGGGCGGTCCTTCCCCCAGTTCTATGCCATATTTTGTTACCTGGGCCCACAGGCAACGCTGCTTGATCCCAGAGTAACCCACCTTCCTACCGTAGCACTTTTCATTGCTTTCTATCCATCCTCATCCTTTGCAGGCAATTCTCAAACATATAATTTTCTCCTCAAAAACATCCCTCCCTACAGGACAATGGGACAGCTCAGTTACTTTGTAACATGAATACACCTCTATTAGCCCAGAGGTTAGTGACCTTAAAAGCACAGCTCCAAACTAATACAACATTGTAAAGCAATTATACTTCAATTAAAAAATTAATTTAAAAAACACAGCTCCAGCTTAATCACACCCAGCAAGATCCCTTTTCTCACCCATTTTGGTGATCTCTCTCTCCCAAAGCCCAAAGTCAAATCAAAGTTTCCATTTTTAAAGATAGAAGATTGCTGATGTCTTTGAAAAGACTTTTTCCCACGAGCAGTTTTCAAAATATTTAACAACAGATACAGCAGGGATGTCAGTGAATCCAGATGCTGCTCATAAAAACAGATACCCTAGGATGAGCACATGCCAAGTTTCATCATCAGCTCTGGCTTTTCCTTCTTCTACTCCTAACTCTTAAATCTTAGGATCCAGTTGGGAATCTGCTTTCAGATCTGGGGGTACCTGCTTTCAGACACAAAACACCTGAGATCTTCTCAAATGATTGCTCAATTTCCCCTTCCCCCAATAAGGCCTTCAAACATTGCTTCTACCTCTGTATGAATGCCACATCCATTTAATTGCAACAGCTTAGGGCAGTATGGAGAAGGCAACGGCACCCCACTCCAGTACTCTTGCCTGGAAAATCCCATGGATGGAGGAGCCTGGTAGGCTGCAGTCCATGGGGTTTCGAAGAGTCGGACACAACTGAGTGACTTCACTTTCACTTTTCACTTTCATGCATTGGAGTGGGAAATGGCACCCCACTCCAGTGTTCTTGCCTGGAGAATCCCAGGGATGGGGGAGCCTGGTGGGCTGCTGTCTATGGGGTCGCACAGTCAGACACGACTGAAGCGACTTAGCAGCAGCAGGGCAGTATGCTTGCAGGAAAGCCATCACTGGTTCTGATTAAATGAAGCCTGGTGAGCATCTCCAAGACTCCCTTCTCACCTGCCCCTCTGACAGTGCAATGAATGTGAGCTCCTGTTTATTGAGGAACATTAAGGAGAAGGGGAAGAAACTTTGGTTTGGTTTTAAACTTCAATCTCAAACCGGTCGGGAGCAGGTGGTGTGACAGGCCAACTTCAAAGCAAATTTTGCCCCAGAGCCAGTGAACAAGCAGGTGTGCTGAGAGCAAGCATCTGGGGTCCTGATGTGTCGTGCTGGGCCCTAGACTTCTGGAAGTCCAGGACAGTGATGGGAATACGTGGGGCTCTGGGAAGACCTTCCGTCTAATGTTCTCTGGGGCAGGTGCCAAGCCATCCCGTTTTTGGGGGATGTCAGATGGTGACAGGTACAGGGCACTCAAGAACTGTTCAAAGTGTGCCTTGGTGGTAGTCATGGCTTACGAACCCACATGTCTCCTATGGGTCAGTCATCTGGCATAAGTCTTTTACATACATTTGTTCATTGACTATTAATCGCAACCCCAAGAGGTGGGCAGAATTATTTCCCCCACCTTAAAGATGAGGAAGAGAAGGCTCAGAGGGAAGTTAAGAGGCTTGCCAAGGCCACACAGCTAAGAAGTAGCAGAAGTGAAGTGTTAGTCTCTCTGTCGTGTCTGACTCTGTAGCCCGCCAGGCTGCTCTGTCCATGGAATTCTCCAGGCAAGAATATTGGAATGGGCTGCCATTCCCTTCTCCAGGGGGTCTTCCTAACCCAGGGATCGAACCCAGGTCTTCTGCATTGCAGGCAGATTCTTTATCATCTAAGCCACCAGGGAAGCCGAAGAAGTAGCAGAACCCGTGTTGAAACACATGTGGACTTTACCTAACCTCTCTCTTCTCTGCCTCCTAGCCCGGATCAACTTCCCTACTCTAGAGATGAATTAGGAAGCTTTTAATGCAAATAAGAGAAAGCCTAAACTGGTGCCAACAGTGAAGACATGATTTTGCTCAACAGGAAGTCCAAGGTAGAGTGGGTTTCAGGGCTGGGTTGACCCAGCAGTGCCACAGTGCCATCAGGGATTCAGATTCTTTCCTTCTCCTCACTCTGCCATCCTTTGTGTGTGGTCCTTGCCTTCAACAATGACATCTCTTGTGTCCTAGTTGGCTGCATCTAGACCTGACATGTCCCAGGGAAAAGAAGTTGGGGACATCTTTCTATCTCTTCACAGCAAGACAGCTTTCCCCAGAAGTTCTTCTCTCTCATGGTTCTTTGAGTTGACTGGGTTCAGCAGGGCAGTTGTCATTTGTGGGTGGGGGGACAGGTCTCTTGAGAGATTGCAGTCAGATGACAGCTGGGGTTGTCGTCATTCAAATGACAGCTGAGCTCAGAGTCCAAGATAGCTTCTTGTCTAGTGCTTCTGCTGGGAGGATTAAGCAGCTGGAAGATGGATGGCCAGGTGTCTCTCTCGTTACATGCATCCATCCCTTCCATGCAATTCACTTGGGCTTCCTCACAGCATGTCAGACACCTCACAAGGCAGCTGGCTTCCTCTGGAACAGGAGATCTAGGTGGCAGCTGCAAGGCTTCTTATGACCAAGCCTCAGAAGTCACACAGCGTCACTGTCACTATATCTGTGAATCAAAATTCCATCTTAGGGCCAGCCCAAGTTCAAGGGGTGGGGGAGACAACACAAAGGCATGAATACTGGGAAGTCTGGTTTATTGGTGGTAGGGGGGGGGCGGTCTTTGGAAACTAGCCCCCTTCCTTCTAGCAAACTTCTTATATGTCATTGGCCAGAACTGTGTCACAGGTCCATTCCTCAACCAATTACTGCTCGGGATAACCAGGTTAGTAAGAGGAGCTATCACATCACAGGATGGATCACAATAAGGGGTCAACATCATTGTATTATGAGCAGTCGCCAGGGCGGCCTGACCCTTGCTTTTCCCATACTATTATGAATTCACTGTGGTTGGTTCTTATGGTGATCCCCTCCCCCAGAACCCAAACACCTTCTTATCTCCCTTCAAGACAGACTAGAGAATCAGCAGTTGAGGACTGAGCCCAGTTCTGAACGTTGGCCAGTCCTCTGCCGTAAAATATACTGAGTTGGGAGCAAGGTTCTCTTGAGATCTTTCTCCTTAGGTTCAAGTTGTCCTCTAAGTGAGATGGACCAGCTTACTGTTAAAGACTCTTCCAAAAACCGATTTACCTTCTGGGCTCCTGTGATGTTCTCCTGTGTCCGCAGCTGCCTCTGCCTGACCCATAAGGTAGACAAGGAGAGGAGCATGCAGGTAGCCTAGATGAGAACTTGAACCAGAAGTCCAAAGACCTCTCACTGGCCAGGTGACAGACAAATGGCCATTCTTAGATAAATGGCTTGACCTCTGCAAGTCTCAAATTCTTCATCCATAAATGATAATAATAAAATACAGAGCTGTCACGAAGTTTCAATCAGATGTTATCCAGGGATTTCCCTGGTGGTCCAGTGGTTAGGAGTCTGCCTGCCAATGCAGGGGACACGGATTTGATCCCTGGTCTGGGAAGATTCCATGTACCACTGGGCAACTAAGCCCGTGTGCCACCCTACTGTGCCTGCGTGCCCGAGAGCCCGTGCTCCCCCAGAGAAGCCACCTCGATGAGAAGCCCACACATCGCAACTGGAGAGTAGCCCCCGCCCGCAATAACTAGAGAAAGCCTGAGCAGCCACGAAGACCCAGTGCAGCCAAAAGTCATTCATTCATTCATTCATTTAAAAAGCTATTATCCAGAAAAATGTATACATTGATACATAAATACAAGATATTCTTATGAGAGAAGGGGGACGTAGGCCAGTATCACGGTCCGGAGGTGAGGGAGAGAATCAAAAGCCTGAGATTTGAGCTCTGCCCCTTCCGAGCTGTGTGTGTTCTCGAGGAAATGATGCCACATCTCTGATTCTCAGTTTCCTTATTCATAAAAGGAGGGTCCAGTGAGAAGCCCTGCATATCTGTCTCACAGAATCAGGGGAAGTTCAATTGAGATAAGAGATGTGAATGAGGTTTGAAACCCATCCAAGGCCCTACTGATGGGAGAGGAAGCAACAGAGGGTGGGTAGTTTTCGAAAGGGCACAGCATGGGCACCCCTGCAGACTCAGTCAGTAAAGAATCTGCCTGCCATGCAGGAGACCTGGGTTCGATCCCTGGGTCGGGAAGATCCCCTGGAGAAGGAAATGGCAACCGGCTCCAGCATTCTTGCCTGGAGAAGCCCATGGACGGAGGAGCTGGAGGTCTGCAGTCCATGGGTTCACAAAGAGTCGGGTGGGACTGAACGGCTAAACCACAGCGTGGGTTACAATAGGTAGGGAGTATGTCTTAGGCAGAGTCCCCAGAAGCAGATCCTGAGACAAAGTTTCCGGTACAAGGAGTTACTTTGGGAGATGATCTTAGGAAAACCTGGAGGAGCATGGGAAAGCGAGGCAGGGAAGGGAGGCAGATGGCAGTACAGGGTACCTAGTCAAGCAAGTTTCCTGGGTGGGCTTTGGGGCTTAATTCTACTGGGGAATTGTGGGAATCAGTGTATACCACACACCCGAGAGTAACCCACCCAGGGGCGAGGAAGGCGGGACATTAATTCTCTGACAATTTCAGTTTGCTTGTGAGCAAGCTGAGCAGGCTCCAGTGGCTAGAGACAGTTCCTGCCAAAGAATTTCAACTGCTGGCCTTTGCAAGTTCAACCAGCACGCTGGAAACGAAGATGTGACAGAAACAGACAGGGACAGTCACGAACAGTGTCACTATACATAGACGACCAGTTGCCTCTTAGATCCAGCCTACTGACAAGACAGGATAGAGCTTAACCATGGTCAGTTCCAAGGCTGTCCACAGCCCAAAGGGTGTTGTCTTGTTCAATCCTCCCCACAATCCATGGGGTTAAACAAGATAAAGACACTAGAGTGTTTTGCCCAGTGGCGGGCATGGAATGAGCCGTTGATTGCAATTAGACATTCTTCTTGTCATTTTTTAAAAGAAGATTATTTATTTATTTGGCTGCATGGAGTCTTAGTTGCATCATGTGGGCTCTGGTTCCCTGACCAGGGATCAAACCCCGGCCCCCTGCATTGGGAGCTCAGAGGCTTAGCCACTGGGCCGCAAGGGAAGTCCCGTCTTCTTGCCATCTTTATCATTGCAAAGGAAGGGGCTTAACTCAGAATCTGTTCTCTCTGATCCTCAGTGGCCTTTGAGGAGCCCTATGCAGCATTCAAATTTCTCCTTCGTTAAAAGGGGATCCTGACTTCCTCTCCCCTCTCTCCGTTTTCCACGGGGTAATCATTATGAGTGCTGGGCATTTGGGGTCCCTTAGCACGAAGGCTCAGGGCAGCCATGCATTTCTGAAGTCCATCACACTCCATCCTGGTCTAGGGCCTCCTCACCCTCTTTTCAAATCTGGCTTCCATACATCTGGAAGTCCTTCTCATCCCACCCAAATGCCCATAAGCCTCTTTTTATTAGTCTTTTTCCATGTCCCCCACCACCCCTAGTCATTTTACAATGATGACTTCAGAGATATTTAATACATATATAAGGGAATCCTTGCCATTGAGAGTAAAGACGGGAAATTCATTTTCTTCCTTCCTTCCTTTTTTTTTTTTTTAAAAAAAAAACATACAGAAGAGCTCTTTTTAATGTGCATTACAGAAATATCAGAAAATGTGGAAAGCAAAAGAGGAAATGTGTAAAAACATCCACAAACCAAGGAGGTGACTAACTCTAAAAGTTTAAATGTCATTTTAAGCATGTTACTCTGCTTAGAGAGTCACAGGTATTCTTTGACTATTTTAAATAATTTAATTATTTTCACTTATTTTTAAAAGGCGAATACTCACATGGTTCCCATGTTCAAAGCTACAGAAGCATAAGGAGTAAAAGCTTGCCTCCTACATTTGTCCCTACAACTCCATTCCCCACCCCCGAGCAACCAAAGTCATCACTTCCTTTGGTACCTTTCTCCTTTTCTACACATATTCTAGACCCGCTGCTATGAACCTTAGCTTTTTCTTTAGTAATATATCTCAGAAATGGGGTTCCTTTTTTCTCCTTTTAATGGCCATATAGTATTCCACTCTTGGGATTAAATCATGATTTATCTAACCACTTCCCTACAACTGGGTATTTAAATTCCCTTGTATGGACTTCCCTGGGGGTCCAGCAGTTAAGACTCCAAGCTTCCAGTACAGGGGGCAGGGGTTTGATCCCTGGTCAGGGAACTAAGATCCTACTTGCCATGCAATGCAGCCGAAAAAAAAAAAACAAAAACAAAAGCAAAAATACCTTGTAGATGCATGGCTGTGCAAATTCACAAATTCACAAACTATTTTGTAACCTTTTTTTAAACTTAGTGATGTGTGTGGACCCACGTCACTAAGAGAGAGATGGAGACTGAGAGAAAAGTAATGAATAAAGTCCTACACCATCAGGGATGTCAGGCATGTTTCATTTTGCAGATGTATCCTTGTTTTAACCCATCCTTAAGGATGGGAATGACTGGTTGTTTCTACCACTGTCGAATTAAAAAATCGTTGCAGAATTACACCTACTTTGTGACAAACAAGAAAGTCATTTTCAACCATGAGATTCCACGCAAAATAGAGCAATGAATCAAAATGCCACTCAATTAGGCGTTAAGGAGACTAAAAAGAATGAGAAGAACCCAGGTATCAAGAGCTCGGGGTTTTTGTTTGTTTGTTTTATTTTGTTTTTTAAGTCAATAACGTGTCAGAGATCCTTCTGAGTTATTTTTTTCCTTCAATAGACTCAATGTTTTAACTCAGACTGGGCAAATAAATTATTTATAAATGACATTCCTTTCTTTTAAAATAAACACCCTTCCTCCAGAAATTCAGATAAATAAAATGTCATCTATTTATCAAATGGACTCTTCATGCCTAATAACCCGCGGCTCAGCTAAAGGAATTGTTATCTACCAGCTAGGTCAAAAGTGCAAGAGTCCAGACTTATTAAATCTAAGTCGAGCCAGGCCATTGATTAGGCCTGTGGATGGAAGAGTGGTCGGGAGGGGCCTGTGGACACCTCAGTTCCCGGGGTCTTCTGCACTCCAAGATGATACCATTTTCCCTGGCCTCGGCTTGTGTGTTTAACAATGTTTGTGTAGCACTCAGATAAAAGGAGCAGGGTGAGACTTAAGTGGTTGTTAAAATTGTCGGCCCCAAAGTCATCAGAATTCCGATTGATAACCCGCACTTACAGTGAGAGGAGAATTTGTTTTCTTAGGGAGGCTGATTTTCCCTTTTTAATGACTGGGAAAACTTCCACTTCCACTTCGTGGCATTTTTGGTCTTCAGACTCTTATATATATAGATGCTTTCTTCTTTCTGTAAGAGTTGAGCTTCTGAGCTAGCAGAAAGGGCTCATAGATACCCTGAACTGGAAGGTCAGGAAAGGCGGGGTTCAGGAACATAGGGTCTTAGAGTGATGGTACAGTCGTGGAAACTGAGGCCCAGGGAGGGGGAGGGGTCACCCTGGACATGATAAATTGGGGTCAGCTCTGGGATCAGAACCCCAATTTTTTTACTTATTTTTTTTAAAGATATTTTTGATGTGGACCATTTTTAAAGTCTTAATTGAATTTGTTACAATATTGCTTCTGTTTTGTATGTTTTGGTATTTTGGCCAGGAGGCACGTGGCATCTTAGCTCCCTGACCCAGGATAGAAGCGGGGATCCTTAAGCGCTGGACCACCAGGGAAGTCCCAGGACCCCAGTCCTTCACTCTTAGTCCATTTCACTTTCCCTTAGTGGTTCCTTGACTCTCCTGTTTAGCCCTTGCCAATCTCCCCATTTAGCAGGTGGGTAAACTGAGTGAGAGTTGTGCGTGCTTAGTCGCTCAATTGGGTCTGACTCTGTGGGACCCCATGGACTGTAGCCCGCCAGATTCCTCTGTCCATGGGATTTTCCAGGCGAGGATGCTGGAGTGGGTTGCCATTTCCTCCTCCAGAGGATCTTCTTAACCCAGGGACTGAACCCAAGTCACCTGTGTCTCCTGCATTGCAGGCAGATTCTTTACCTGCTGAGCTATCGGGGAAGCCAAGTAAGAGATGACCCCACCATCATTCAAGGCTAACGTCCACAATGCCTAACTTTTGTTCTACACCAGCTCTACTCCTCAGAAGACTTGGAGCTTATTTCCACATTCTACTAGACTCAAAACCGGTCTAAGGCTTAAAAATATCTAGCCATGAGGAGAGAATGGGTAGACAGTTCTGGAATCAGTGGAAACAACTCATCCCCTCCTGGAGTTTTTAGGAGTCAGATCCCACCATCATGGCTTCTTTGCTCTGTGGCCTTGGGGAGTGGGTCTCTCTCGGCCTCAGTCTCCTCAGCTGTAAAACAGGGATTATAATGATCCATACCTTATCAAATTTTGAGAAGGAAATTAAATAATCCATGTAAAGTTACATGACATGGATTAAATGAAAAAAAAATTGAAAAATCAATTCTTAGGAAATTCTGCTGTGGTCCAGGAGTTAGAACCCTGAGTTCTCATTGCCAAGGGCCTGGGTTTGATCCCTGGTCAGGGAACTAAAATCCCATAAGCCACGCAGTGCAGCCAAAAAATAAATCAGTACTTAGCATATTGCCTGCCTCCCAGGAAGCCCTCAATAACATTCTGGATATTAGCCTTGAATTATGGTGGGGTCATCTCTTAGTCGGCTTCCCTGATGGCTCAGCGGGTAAAGAATCCCATTGCAACACAGGAGACCCCAGTTTGATTTCTGGGTCGGGAAGATCCGCTGGAGAAGGGATTGGCTACCCCCTCCAGTATTCTTGGGCTTCCCTTGTGGCTCAGTTGGTGAAGAATCCGCCTGCAGTGTGGGAGACCTGGGTTTGATCCCTGGGTTGGGAAGATCCGCTGGAGAAAGAAAAGGCTACCCTCTTCAGTATTCTGGCCTGGAGAATCCCATGGGCTATATAGTCTGTGGGGTTGCAAAGAGTCGGATACAACTCAACGACTTTCACTCACTCATCTCATACTTGGCTTCCCTGATGGCTCAGTGGGTAAAGAATCTGCCTGCAATGCAGGAGAACACAGGAGACTTGGGTTAAGTTATTACTGTTATTACTGTTGCCATTGATATTGTTGAAAGGTTTGTGGCTTTGGGCAAATCATTTCACTTCCTAGGCAATGGTTCCTCTCCTGCAAAACAAGTTTACTAACTACTTGAAGGGATTGTTTCAGGAGTAAATGAAATAATACATACACAATGCTTCTTGACACAGTGTCTGACACATGATAAGCAGTCTCCCTATTTTTTTTCTTTCTTTTTTTTTTTTTCGGCCAGGCAGCAGGCCATGTGGGATCTTAGTTACCCAACCAGAGATCGAACAACTGCCCCTGAAAGCGAGGAGTCTTAACCACTGGACCACCAGGGAAGTCCCTGACACATGATGAATGTGAAACAAATGGTAGATATAATATCTACCAGTGATACTTACCTGTAAGAAACACAGACGGTCATAATAGTATTTCTGATGATGTCACTTTGCAGGACTTATGTGCCTTTAGGAGCTTCTTCTCGGAGTGAGTGGTAGGTATGCCTGCAGCAGCGCTGTCATTGTGAGTGACCATGTGAATGATCCGGGTAAGTATTAAAATTGCCTATGCTACAGGTCAGAGGTTCTGATTGGTATAGTTAGGCTGGAGCTCGGGATTCAGTGTTCGGGACCCATCAATGGACGACAGGGTAGCAGATGACCCCAGACACCCACTTGGGGCAGTAATGCCATAAAAGTGGAGCTGTTGGGCAGGAGGCCAAAGAAGTGTTCATGAGTTAATTGATTTGTTTGTTCATCCATCAAGGAGTTACCCTTGCCTGTGAGTTCTAGGCGCTGCAGAGGAGCTGGCCATGCAGAATCCATGCAAGGCCTGCCCCGGGGACTACAGGCTGCGGTTCTGAAGACTGAACCAACAGGTTCTGTGTCCAGCTGTGACAAGTTTCGACTTCTCCCTTCTCTCCAAAGCCAGCCTGCAGCAGGCTAGTCGTGGATAAGAACACCTACTTCTGATGGTTCCTTTAAGGATTTTGGCAAGGGAGGGCAATAATTAACCTTCTCTAAAATGGCTCAGGGCCCCGAACCTCAGCCCCTTTGTAATGGGACCTGTGGCTCCCCTTCCCCATGGCCCCCAGGTCTCAGTGGCCCCACTGTCAGAAGGTTTCAAAGACCATTTGGAATTACTTAGCCCCAGGGTCATTGGGCCTCTCTCCAGCCCACTGAGATGCCCAGTTTTGCCATTTTCCTGTTTCAGCTTCGCTGGATTTGTTCATTCATAATAGCAACCAAATGTCCCCCAGGCCTAAAAGGCCCTCTTTCTCATTCCCCTTTTCGACAAGGCCGTCTACATTAGCTCCGGGCCCCTTGGGACAACCTCTCATTGCAAACCCACCTAATTGATTTCTCCAGAGTCACTGTTCTTGCTGACTCGTCCTAGGCAGCTCACTATCAGAACTGGAAATCTGAGCAGGGAACACACCCCACTTACTCACTGTGGCCCCGCTCAGGAGGAACAGGGTGTCATCTGGGTTTATGAACCCCTGGAATCCAGAACCATGGCTGCAAGGGCAAAGAAAGCCTCTGGGGAGCTCTAAAGCAAGAGCCTTGAAAGGGACATGGACTTGAACTCTCTACATCTTTTTCTCTTGGCCAACGGAAGAGCCATGCATCACCGTAAACGTTGAAAGTATTAATATTTTGTTATGGAAGAGCTTCGAAGGTACGCAGAAGGAGGAAGGATGGTACAATGAAACATGGCGATTTCATTATTCACCTTCATATCTATATATTTAATTTTATTGAAGTCAAGTTGATTTACAGTGCTGAATTAATTTCTTCTGTACAGCAAAATGACTCAGTTATTCATATATATGTATTCTTTTCCATTATGGTTTATTAAAGGATATTGAATATAGTTCCCTGTGCTATACAGTAGGACCTTGTTGTCTATCCATTCTACTTATTACCCAGCTTCAAACACCGACCTTTCAAACCCTTCAAACTCTGTGTTTCTGCCTCCCAGTAGTATTAACTTCTTGATGTATACACAGCATTGTTTTAATGGGTATGTAACACACACAGTTCCCTGGTGGCTCTGATGGTAAAGCATCTGCCTGCAATGTGGGAGACCCGGGTTCGATCCCCAGGTCAGGAAGATCCCCTGGAGAAGGAAATGGCAACCCACTCCAGTACTCTTGCCTAGAAAATTCCATGGATGGAGGAGCCTGATGGGCTACAGTCCATAGGGTTGCAAAGAGTCGGACACGACTGAGCGACTTCACTAACACACACACACACAGAGATGCATACACATAAAGAAAATGGAATCCTTAAAATATATACTACTTTAAATCTACTTTCCTCCCATAAAATTGGATTTTTAGTGACTGTGTAGTATTCCACCTATAGCTAAAACATCATTTTCCCAGTCTCCCATTTTGGCACATCTAAATTCTCAATTTTTTGTGTGTTATTGCATGTTTCATAGTTATGGACATTTTTATATAAAAATACTTATCCATATTTCTGGGGACTTCTTTTTTAAAAAAATAATAATTTTACTTACTTAATTTATTTTTTTGACTGTGCTGGGTCTCCGTTGCTCTGCAGGCTTTTCTCCAGATGTGGCGTGCTGACTTCTCGCTGTGGTGGCTTCTTTTGTTGTGCAGCACGGGCTCCGGGGGATGCAGGCTTCAGGAGCTGCAACTCCTGGGCTCTAGAGCACAGGCTCGGTTGTTGTGGTGCCTGGGCTCAGGTGACCCTCGGCATGTAGTTATCTTCTTGGACCGGGGATCGAACCCATGTCTCCTGCATTGGCAGGCAGATTCTTTACCGCTGAGCCACCAGGGAAGCCCTTTGGGGGCTTGTTTAGAAAACTTTTCTAGAAGTGGAACAGTCATGGTGTGCACTTTTAAAAATAAACTGCCACCTGCCAAAGCACCTCCAAGAGGGTTGTTTTCATTTACAGTCCCCCCAGTATTGTCAAAGAAAGCTTGCTGGTTCAGTTAAAATCAGTTCCCTGAGGCCCCCGACTCTGAAGGGCCCAGAGACTTGGCCTGTAGTTCTCACTGTAAATTTCCTTCCCTAAATAAGAGAGCTCTGAGGAGAGAGGAAAAGAGGGGATGAGAAACGGTGATGGGTGTAGTGGGAAGAGAGAATGACAGATTAAGAAGAAAGGAAGGAGGGAGGAAGGGAAGGAGGCAGGGAAGGATGGATCATGCAGGGACAGGGAAAGAGAAGATGGGATTGAAAGAAGGTGGGAAATGGAGGAGACCAAGAGAACAGGGATGGAGGTGATTAGCCTTTTTGCTAGAAGCTGCGGGGAAGGAGGCAGTGAGAGGCAGCAGAGACCGTTGGTCATTATTATTCTAAGAAGGAGATCCTGTGGGTCCAAGAACCCTTCGCCGAGCTGCTCACCCCGCCTGGTGTTCTGGCCACCCCACTTGAACAGATTCTACAGGACCTGCCTGCCTGTCCCTGCAGGAGACATCCTAGAAACCTTCACATTGCAGTTTGTCAAGAGGATGCTCTGTGTTTATGAACACAAATACCGTTTGGGGAAAACAAATACAAGGGAAATTTATAAAAGTTATGTGGTGACTCTTGGGGGGCGGGATGGGGGTGAGGAATGGGATTGACAGGATGATCCCTTAAACTTGACTGCACCCTGGCAGGGAAGACCACACGGGGAGCCAAGACCAAGAATAGAAGAGCCTCAGCTCATCCCCGGGTTCCTGTTTGTCCGGCGGGTCCGATGTCACCCAGCCCTCCATCCTGAGAGCCTGCCCCTCCGCACAAAACGGAGAGTGACCACAGGGAGACCATTTAAGGCTTTGAAAACCTCCAGCTCTGAAACGCCAGTCTGGTGACACCCCCGTGCCAAGGGCGGATGAGCGTGTTTTGTCCCTGGGACATGTGCTATCTCTGATTGGAATGTAAGAGCTGTCTGAGCTTCTTATCCCCGTTCTCTCTCTCCCTGCCTCCATTTCTGTCCTAAGCAGCTAAAATGACCCAGAGCAAAACTCGACCCTGCACCACCCCCAGGACAGCAACCCTACCGCTGCCCTTTGTTGTTGTTGTTCAGTTGCCAAATCTCCTTTGGGGAGGGAGGGGAGCGTCTTGTGATTAGTGATGAAAAACCCATACCTTTCAAATGCTTCATTAAGTCGAGCAAAGATAAAAATGCAAAGAAAGTTAAGAGCAGCTTCCATTGAGAGCTCAATTTGCCATTCAAAAGGGGGCAGAATATAAAAAGGTATGTAAAACACGAATCTGGACACTGGCAGAGGTGGGGAGAGAAACCAGAGGAGGACTAGTGAGGGGCCATTCCATATCTTTCTCTTCTGTTAGACATTTTTCTATTGCACTTATGTGCATTCATTTAAAAAATCTGTTGTTATTGTGGTGGTGGTTGTTGTCATTATTATTATTTAAAGCCTTGTGGCCCTGGTTTGAATCCTGCTCTACTAGCTGTGAAGATGGGGTACGTGACTTCACTAGATGTCAGCTGTAAAACGGGGTGATGGGGCTGTTTGCCTTGCCAGGTTGTTGTAAAGAACAGTTCAGAGTGTGCAAACCTCTTAGCATCAACTTGGCATGTGTGGTCAATAAATGGTCCCATCACCATCATCACCCTCACCACCATCATCACCATCATCCTTAGTTTTCCTGTCTGTGGCTGTTGCTCTGCCCACAAAGACCCTGGTTGATTGTTTGTTTCCTGAAGGCCAGGAAACCCCTGTAATGTCACCCACCGGCTGTTCTTTGAAGTAGGGCTGCCTGCTCTACCGACTGGGGAGGGAGGGAGCCATGTGTTATGATCCTGAAGCATATAGATCTTCCCCCGCAGATCATTAGGCTCACGTTTGTCACATTTATTTTAAAGAAACTGGTAGGGAGTGGGTGGGTGAGGTTAATTGCTCGATGGATGCTGGGCAGCCCTGTTCTCCAGATGGGAGGAGGTTCAACAGGGCCTGGAGTGACCCCAGAGGCACGGCTGAAGCCCCAGCCCCCAGGCCTGACCCAATGCACACAAGACTCTCAGCCTGGATTGGGATGTCTGGGGACTACGTTTTCACCCTTGGGACACTGGGCTAAGCAGAGAAACCCGAGCAGTCTGCTTTCAATTCTTACCGGAGCTGGGGAAAGCACCAGCCTCCATTCTATATTCATAGCGAGTCAGGCTGGACTCCTCCGTACCCCACTCCCAGGGTGAGTCAAGGGCCATTCTGTTTGGAACTCTTCTCCAAGGCACGAATCATTTCATAGGGTGGGGAGGAAATGACATGGTGTCTTTTGAGATCTGACGCTTGTCCTTCAGGTGACAAACTGGTTCCCCAGGACAAGTTAGTGAAAGTAACCTCTCCCTCCATCAAGGGTCAGACTTCCCAACAGACTTTTGTCGCGAGCATTCTGTGCACTTGCATGAGCCACAGTGAGGGCCACGTGGGGCTAACCTTCCTACAGTTGAGTGACTCTAAGACGTCACTTATTGAAACCTCCAATGGTCCATCTGCAAAATGGGGAGAATAAGAGTTCCCACCTTGTAGGAAGGGTTAAAACACAAAAGTGCTCAATAACTGTAGCTACTATAACACCACCACCACCACCACCATCATCATCATTAAGACCCAACATTAGCTTCCTCCTGAGAGTCCTCTCCTAGCACCCAAACTGCCCGTTTTCACCCAAAAAAAGAAATCAATCCACAACACAGTAAGACTCAGCCCTTGCAGAAAATCAGGGACACACAGCAGTCCTGGATAAACTGGTTGGAAATTAACTCCCAGTGGATAGAGGGAGGTGATATATCTATCCAATGCTGATTTTCTGACCACCAAAAATACTCCTTTTTACGGACCTGCTGGGGCTCTATAGATTAACAGCCTTGGCCCAGTACTCAGACACTCATCGCCCCCACCCCGGCAAAGCTCCCCAGTCCCCAGGAGAAGGTGTGACTTCAGACCTAATGGTAAGGATGAGGGGGGCGAGGGGGGGTGGGGGGCGGAATGCAGGCCTGTGTGTGAGGTGATTGTAACCAGAAACACCTCGGCAGGCATCTCGCTGCTGTCCGGAGCGGCAGCTGGCAGGCAGCCGGGCTGGGAGCCGGGAGCCGGCCTGAGGTGCCCGGGCTCGCCGCTGAGCGCCCTTCCTAGGCCCGGCCCGCCGATAGCTTATCGGGCCCACTCCGGGGGCGCCCCGTGCTGGAAACCGGAAACGCGGCTGGAGGCCAGGGGATGCTTCATGGAGCGATCTGTGGCGCGGTGCTCGGGCACCAGCTTTTAGATTCCGCGCGCGGACCTTCGTCCATCCACCGGCAGCCAGGTAAGGCACCAGGTGGGTGGGGAGGGACGGGACGGATGCGCCTCGGATTCTGGGCAGTGTTCGCTAGGGGCCAGTGAAATGCTGGCTCTTTATGGGCGCGGGAGAGCTGGGGAGGGAGTGGGTTGAGAGCACAAGCGGGGATGCCAGGGGCCGGTGCAACCTTTGAGCACCTGGACTTCAGTGTGGGGGTGGCATGAACGCAGGGACAGGAGCGACAGTACTGGGACGCACGCTGTGCACCCCAAGTTGTCAGTGAGAGGGCGCCTGCTTGGGGTACCCGACCTCCGGATGTGCTTTCCCACAGCTGGTCAAAGACGCCTGGGTTCAGGTGCTGATGCTGTTCAGTTGTGCGCCAGCATGCATTTTGGGGTACCTGTGATTTGGGGGTGACGGGCCCTAAAGTAGAGGCTAATCCTGGTGCATAGAAAATGACAGGGATTTGGGGACCTGAAGCCCTGGGTTTCAATCCAGGTTCTCCACTTTTTACTGTGCACTCTTGGGCTGACTGCTTAACCTCTCTGGGTCCGGCCCCTTCATCTTGAAAGGAGACATTCTAACCGCGACTAAGTGGGTTACTGGAGTTTATTAATAGTAAGATGATTTGTAAGATCCTTATAAAATAGAAAAGAACATATTTGGGGGTTCAGTTATTATTCGGAAATTTGGGCACTGTGTTGGGAGTCAGTCGGCTCTGGGATGAGTGCTGCCCCGGAAGGAAGGTCCGGGAGGGAATAAACAGGTAGAACCCTGGCCTGCTTCTTCTGCTCTGAGCAGGTGTCCCCAGACCCGGGGAAAGAAGTTTGGGAGGAATGGCGGCGGGAGGCAGAGATCCGCCGCCACGGGTGCCAGACTTCAACCAAGCGCATCCCCAAGCCTCTAAGTCCAGCATCGTAAACAAGTCGCTCGGGACTGGGTCCCTGGGAGATCGCAGGCAAAGCCTGGCCCCAGCGCGTGGTCGTCAAGGCTCGCCCTCGCATGGGGCCAGCCGCGCGCTCCCGGAGCGTGTCGAGTTCACTCGGGACAGCCGGAGACCCGCGGGCAGACGCGCAGACAGACAGACGCCGCGGTGCCGGGCGGTCTCCGGCTGCGCCCGAGTCCGCGAATCAAAGGAGGGGCGGGCGAACTCCTCTCACCCTCTCACCCTGCTTTGCTGGCCCGCTCTGTTCTGAGGCTCCGGAGAGTCAGCTCACGTGGCCCCCAAGCCCCGTGGCGTCCTGGGGTCCCTCCCTAGGGCACTGGTCAGTGTTTACGCTCCGTCTCTTCGCTTTAAGCCAGGGACTTTCACCTGCCCAGGGACCCCGAAAAATTGTATGCAGAATCGCCTATTTGAATGCTTCCTCCCCCACCCCCACCCCTGTTTCTTTCATGATGCGGAGGAAGTCCATCCTTTTATCTGCTTCTCAGTGGGATTCACAGACCCCCGAAAGTTAAGAACCATCCTTCCCCATCAAGAGCTCCAAGTCTTATTCAGGATGCAAGGTGGAACATTACAGATTTTGTGTTCTCCTATATATACCTTCAAAATCAGTTTATTGTTAAAGAGATGACACAGATTGGTCCGCACCCGGGCACACATGCACAATCCAAAAAAAATATGTCTTTTCCAAAAGTTTAAAGGGAAACTGAGGCTCAGAGAAGCTTTGCTGCTGGCTCAGGGTCAGACAGCCAGTTAGAAGCTGGAAGCAAAGCTCAGGCTCCTTGGATCTTAATCTAAAGCTTTAAGAATCCTGAGTGTCATGAGTATACTACATGGCCAAGTCGCCTCCAACATGCGATTAAGGAGGTGGCTTCTGGTCATTGATACCCTTTAATGGAGCAAGCTAACCTGGTTTGAAGGAAAAAACTCGGGTGGAGTGAGCAGCTGTCATCAGAATGGGAAAATGAAAGACCTAGCTTAGCTCTTTCCTTAATTAGAGGATTTTTATACCTTTTGGATCCACCAAGAAACTAATGGAAACTGAGTTTTCTCCAGAAAAAGACCAATGTTTTTTGTTGGCAAACACATGAGTTTGCCAATAGTATCCAGTGTTCCACAGATCTCTGACCGTCACCCGTGTAATGATGTTAAGAACCTTCATTTTAACTGGAAGAGAAAGGCAGATTTGGGGGACCCCCTCGGAGCACGTTCTCTCTGAAGAGGCTTGTCCCGGGGATACTCATCCACACACGTGTAGACACAGACACAATCCAAGGGCACAAGGCGCAACTACTGGCGCGATTTCTTGCACTCCTGGCTCCGTACCCACATCCAAGTTGCGGGTCGCTAGGAAAAAAAGTTCAAGTTGCCAGCCCACGGCCAGCTGAAGTGGTCTTTAACACCCAGGCCCCTTTAGCCTCATTGTTTATCCATCTGAACGACTCCCCTGCCCCGGCCCACTCCCACCCCCACCTTTCCGAGGTCGACTATAAAAATAAACTATTTTTCCTTGTTAATAAATCTCCGCCCGGCGCCCTCTTTTAAAGAACTCAAAAAAAAAAAAAAAAAATCACTGCGCCCAGCGCAAGAGAGCAGGGAGATTAATCTCGAAGCAGGATTTATGTGGCGCGGGCATCCTCAAACAATTGGAGTCATAAAGTGAAATGAGATTCGGAGGCGGGTGGGGGAGGGGAGGGGGCCTCTGGAACCACAAACACGTTTGTGTAGCTAAACAATGTGGAAACTCTTAAAGACCCTTTTTCTGCAGACATCTTGCAGCCCCGGCGCTTCCCTGTCAGCCCGCGGGAAAGGGAGAGAGATATATTAACTGAAGACACAATCTAAAATTACTTATGGGTTTTAAACATGCGGGCAATGGGGGCGGGGGCGCTGATAAACTGTCGTCCATATTTCCTTCTCTCGGTGTATTATTTCCAAGATATTTCACCCCCTTCCCAATGTCCTCTCCCTCCCCGCCCCTTCTCTTCTCTCTCCATTCATTACGTGGACTAGCGTGCAGTGGCCGAAGTCTGGCGGGATTGGAGACCAGTCGGCTGGACCCTGGTTTGCGCGTATGCGCCGGGCGCAATTGTGCCTGTGCGTAAAGACGCGGGTGGGGCGCACGGCTCGGAGGCACAGGAGCTCAGATCGGTCATATCCGCCCCTGGGATGACCTTTCTCAGGACCCTTTCGGCCGTTACCTGCAGACATTCTAGATTGTTAGAGGCGCTAGAAATTTTGAGGAGCATATTTAAGCGCGGCCTTGGTCAGAATCGCAGGCGAACCTTTCCTTTCTCGCAATGGAGAAGGAACACGAATGCCCAAGCAGCTATGGGTCCCAGGCCTGATCCGGACATTTAGAGCTAGTTACGGCTCCTTCAAGTTTCCAGGCATAGTCTGGCTGCACTGTTCAGCTTCAGACATTCAGCTAGGGGAGACGTGGACCCTCCAAGTGGTTGGAAAGACTTGTGTAAAACTGTAGCAAGCTGAAGAAATGGGTGGCCCAGGACCCCCGCACGTATTGTACCCTGGAGCGATGCCGACATTCAGAGCAAAAGACTCACACTGGCATCAAAGAGCTGCAGGGACTAGGCCCGAATTAATTAGCCTGTGTGAGCTCCAGTTTGCTCGTCTGTAAAATGGGAACATAACCAGCACCTACCCCCCAATAAATGAATATAAAGCTCGATGAAAAGCGTAGGTGGTCAATGAGTGGCAGATGTTTTTGTGGTTTTCACTTGTTAGGACTGAGTTGTGAGAGCCTGGCAGGGCCCACAAGACTGCCCTTTTATTCTACAGAAGGGACGTGGTCTCCGGGAGGGAGGGAATTAGGATACACTTAAAGATTGAAAGTCTGATTTCTGGATTCATTCATTGATTCAATAAATAGCCCATTAGTTTCGATCTCCGTTCTGAACCCTGGGGACCCAGCTGTGACCAGGAGAGCTATCCGTCGTATCCCCCAGCCCACTGATCACTAGTAGAGACCGTTGAGAGGAACAGTGTCTAATTTGGTGCCAAACTCTAGCCTGCGCATTTGCTTAACGCCTTTCTGGCCACGGCTGGGGCGTTCTGCAGACAGAATCCCGCCCCCACGAGGCACGCAAACGTGGAAGTCGCCAAGGAAAAAAGAAAAAGAAAACCCCGCAAAGGCTAGAGACATTCTCCTCCACGGAGGACGCCTCTGTGGCCGCCGCTGAGCGCCAGCTTGTGACCCAAAGCACAGCTTCGCCCAGGCCGCCGGCTGCCGCTGTCGCCCTAGCGGGGCAGGCGTCCAGCAAAACAGTTCTAAACGTGTCTGGGCCCGATTCCGAAGTGTGAGGCAATCCCTCCGGCCCACGCTTCAGGAGGACCCTTTATTTAGGCCGGGCAGCTCTCGTCTCCGCCACTTATGTCATCTTTTCTTGGTGCGCGCGGGCAAATGTTCTCCGCTTGCGCCCAGCGACCTTCTTTTCTGAGTGACCTCCCCGCCTTCGGCCTCCTTGGAGACAGGGATTTACGCCTCTCGCTCCCCGGGGATGGGGGGGTGGGGTGCACCTTGGCCTCTGAGAAAAAGTGTTCGCTAGGACCATGTTCTCAGTGCCTCTCGAGTGTGGCCGAGGCAGACTTGCCAGCTCAAACCGCGCTCTTTGAATTAAAACAAAACGAAACACAACCCCCGCCACAAAATTTTTTTTTTACTGTGGCTAGAAATCTACAAATTCCCCTACCCTATGTCTCTTGAACTATCCCGGCGAAATTGCCAAGTATCCAGATGTTACCCTGAGTCTTCCAGAATTTACTGATTTTGCCAGGGGATCCAAAACTGTTCTTATGGGGACAACTGTCCAGACTGTATTAGCAAGAGTGAACGGTCCCTTCCTCCGGCTATGACTCTGAAGATTACACAGTCTCCTGAATTTTCCAGATGCTTCAAGAAGAATGTTTTCCTTTGCCAAATTTCCAGGGCTCCCTGAGGGTGGGATGGACAGAGAGAAAAATGGATGCGGTTTGGAGGCTGATGAGGAGGGTTCATCCTGACCTCTTCTCAGAGCTCGTTGGGGTTTCAGGGTACTCTCTTGACCTAAGAAAAAGCCTCAAAGCCAGGTTTTCGAAATGGAGGTACCACCCCCCTCCCCACACACCACACACAACCCCCCACCCCTTGTACACACAGATGAAGAAAATTAAAGCGCTCCTCTGGCTGTCCAGAAATTAGTTCTCTAAAATTTCCCTAACAACTGAGATGATTAAGTGTATATGGGAGAGGGCAAGCTAAGCCCAAAATCTCAAAATAATTTTCTGAGTTCTTTTTGCCTCTGTTCTTTCAAGGAAGATGTAGAGACAACTTTTATCTTGAAAGGCAAAAGACAAACAAACCCCTCCCCCCCGTAAGTGTGTGTTTGTTTTCAACAACTTTCTCCCTGCACTTAGCACCCTAGAGCTCCTCAAACCCAGAGGAGGTGAGTGGGCAGTGGGAGCGTTGGCTTGGGGTATGGGACAATGTGGTCAGTTTTTCAGCTTCGGGAAAAGATGGTCAGATCTCACCCAGAGCAGATATGGCTTTGCAGCAGCCCAGGCGCCAATTTCTGATTCTTCCGTTTCCTGGAGGGCCTCCCTTAGGTGCGAGGGGTTCTTTGGCAGCTCTGTACCCCTGACGGAGCCCAAGGATAGAGGCTGGGTCTACACTAGCAAAGCACAGGGGTTCCCCAACAATTTGAATAGTTGGAAAGGAAAACCCGCCATCACACTGGGGTGCAGGGGGTGGAACAGTCTGGGGGCACTGGGTCTTCATTCATCTCAAAGTTGTAGATCTCTGCTTGGAAACAGGAAAGTCTGAAAGCCGAGACTTTTAGAAGTCCTGTCCTCTGGGGCTCCTTGAGGATTGGAGTTGGTTACTGTCCTCCAGTTGTAGGGGGACATTTTTGAGGGCACAGTGGTCCCTTGACTTTTGCAGCTGGAAAGAGGGGATTAAACTTTGTCTATGGTTGTCCCCCTTGCCCCAGCCAGCAGCACACAAAGAGGAGGGAAGGTTATTATGTGGTAAGGGGTTATCCACTGCCTCACTGTCTGCAGGAAGCCTCTGAAGTTTAACCAAGATACAGATGTGGCCCTGGACCATTACTGGGGTTCTAGAGACTTTATAGTCAGGGTTCATAGATCGCCGTCCCCTTAGAAGATGCTGAGATTTTATTGCATCCCAAGGATATTCCCAGCTTCCAAACCCTAAACTAGAATCTGTTTCCCACCAGTTGTTCTCCACCTACCTACTAACTCCAATTAAGCTGAAATACCTCCGTGTGGGATTGGGAATGCAGTTATCAAAATCCAGGGTTCTACAGTCTGAATACCCGAACTGTATCACTCTCCTTACTGGCTAAGTGACTGTGCGCAAGCTATTTAACCTCTCTGAATTCCTTCTCATCTGTGAACCAGGATAACAACGATAAGAACACCTCCTTCACACTGTTAGGAGGAACCAGCCAAGGAAAGGGGGCAGGAGGAGGGAATAGCCAGACCACAGTCAGGTCTGATGGCTGAGTTCTCAGCTGGAGGTTTGCAGAGGGCACGCTGGCAGTGCATATCCTGGCCAGATGGTGCCAACATAATAAAATAAATATATACTGATGGGCTATTCCAGAAACAACAGTGTGTGGTGTGGGGAATCTTCCTGCTTCAGCTGTATGGGTGGATGTCTGCTTCCCCCTGCCAAGTGCTAAGCGATGGGTTCCAATCCAAGCCCTGCCCTTTTCTAGCTGGGTAACTCTGAGCAACTGCCTTATGCTCTCTGTGCCTCCCCTGCGCAGTAGAAGTGAGTCCCGCCTCGGGGGTGGTGGTGCAGATCAAACAAGTAGGTGCCTGGCACATGGCAGTGAGATTGAGAGATACAATATCACAGCACGTCGTAACAAACACATAAGCAAGCCTAACACAATATACACATCCTAATGGAAGGTAAACGCGGTATAATATCCGATATTACGATGTGTTATATTGTATTATAATCCTGGGCACACGTGTGCGCACTGGGAGGGACGGACTGCCTTAGCCAGGACGTGCTTCGCCATTGCAGTGCCCGTAGGGGACACTTGGGCTTGCTCTCCCACCTTTTCTCCAGCGGTTGCCAGTTGGGGTTTCGCAGCGCGCGCGCACGAAGCTTGGCAAAACGCAGGAACTTTCGCTTTCACCGCGTGGCGCTGCTCTGAGCCGGCTGCATCCCGCCTGGGCAAGGTTTCAGGAGGCTCCCGGACGCCGGGAATCGTTGGCTGCGTCCGGTCATTCTGGGTGGCACCCAGTAGCCCTCGGGCACCATGGAGACGGTGCGTCGGAGGGAATCTGTGTCTGAGTGCGAGGCACTGCTATGCAAACCCCCGCCGCTGCCGGGATCGCGCCGACCTCGGTGAAGCTTGGGGGCGGCCAAGAGAGGACCTGAAAATATACCAACCCGTTCTTTCCACTTTCTGCTTTTCCATCCGCGCCGGGAGCCGGTAGAAACTGCTTGGAGATGACAAGGTTGGAAGCAAGGCTATTTTTTTCTTTTACGCGCGGCTTCTCCGGACGTGGCCAGTCCCTCGAATGTTCTCTCTGACCAGCATCGAGAAATGATTTGGGGGAATCTTTTCTTTGGCCCTCTAAAGGCACCCGCACAACTGTTTGCGGCGGTAGAAGCATGGCGAGAACACCAAATCGCTGGCACACTGAACAATTTGCCCAAAGAATCATACCCCTATAGAGGTACTTATGCACCCCAGATCCGAGAGCGTCGGCGCGTGGGCATGGAATTATTCTCACATCCTTAATCATTCGCCTATGTTTTCTGCACTTTCTGGCACGGATATTTCTATTATCTCTGTGGACAGAATTGTCTTGGGGCACACACAATTATTTGTACGCGTGTTAGCGCGTATACACTTCATTATACACACACAAACTAGGGCACACCCGCAGCCATCTCGCTTCTGCGCAGCCCTTGGCGCGCGCAAACGCGCAGACCTCAGGCTGTTAAGAGGCGAGCGAGGGCCAGGTCTGTTATCTTCTCGGGGAAAAGCCCAGAGTTTAGAGGGAAAAACTCTCTGTGCTCTGCGTTGGTTCTTTGTTGTGGTTCTATTTTTTTTTTTCCCCTCGGACAGAGGTCAGAAGTCAGACAGTTTCCTCGCTAGGAAAGACGGCGGGGACAAAGGCCAGGCAGCGGGTCACCAGTTTTGAACCGAGGTCCAGGAATGGTTCTAGGGTGGCGGGTAGGGCTGTGAGCCCCCATCCCTCGGAGCAGTCTCCCTGCCTCCCCGGGGTCCGAGAGCCAGGTGAGACGACGGGGAGGGACCTACTAAGGCCTGCTCCCAGAGGCTCGAGGAGCTGCGTTTATTTTCTAGTTATTCTTGGCCGCTTTCCATGCGATTATTTGTAGCAGCGCAGGGAACTTCTGGGAGAGCGGGTGCCTTGCGGGGGTTGGGGTGGGGGGTCCCTTTGCCCGGCCCCACGAGTTTTATGACATCGAAGCTCGGAGGGTGAAATTACAGGCGGCATCAAAATGTGTAAATTATAGGTTTGTGTTGTAAAGAGGCCTAAGCGCGGTCGCTGGAGAAAGGCGGGTTTGTGGGTTCCAAGCTGATTCCGAGCCCGGCGCGGCGCGAGCCAATGCGCCCTGGGCGTTCGCGGACTCCATCCCCAGGCGCGGCAGCCCGGGCCCCCGGGTGCTGGAAAAGACGGTGTCCCATACCGGGTGGCCTCACCAGCCGGAGAGGAAGAGGCCAGGCAGATCTCCGGCGCCCAAGGCCCTCAGGCCTCGCAGCCAGAACCGCGGGAACTGGGGCCCTGCCTCCCCGGCCCACTCGCAGAAGATGCCTTTTAGCGCCGGCTTGCTAAAATTAGGTTTAATCGAAGATACATTTTTATGCCTAGCGGTGGGCAAACTCTCCTTTAGATGTCTCTTCGACTACAAAAGTGGAGCGCGTTGGAGACTATTTCGGCAACATTTCAGTTACAGGGCTGTTTTGACTTCACTTCTCATCACTTAGCTTTTTCTGGATCTCTTCTTTGTTTTCTCCTCCAGGTCTTATCTTTTTTTTTCCCCCTTCCTTTCCCCTCTTCTCTCCTCCCAGTCGCTCCCTGTCTCCCTCCTGTCAGCTTTCTTTTTTTCTTTCCCTTCTTTTTGTTCTCACCTTAGAGGTATTTCCACACTCCCCTTTCTTTGTAAAGTCTTTTTCATTAAACTGTTTTGCATTTCCTTTTGTTCCTCATCCTTTCCTCTTTTTAAAAAATTACTTTCCCCCCTTCCCTCCTTTCTCCTTTGTACTTAGGTTCTCCACTTCTTGGAGACTTGGAATGTGCAGCAGTTGCACTTACACTTTCTTGATTACAAGAAATCCTAGTAAAGCAGGTCCCATTGGCCTGGAGAAAAGCAGAAGCAGGGAAGCAGACACTTAAATAACAGCCCCCAGAAGCCCTGGCGTTTGGTTAGCACCAACCTCTCCAGGACCCAGTGTACTGTAGAGGAGAAGGGGGCTGGAGGATTAATAAGAACCCAAACGTTCCATAGGCAACGGGACTGTCCACTCGGACGCAGTAAAAAACAATATGTATATATCCAGCTATCAGCAGTCCACCCTGTGTGTTATCAGGCAAATGTACACACCAAGATCTGGGCTGCCCATTGGATTCCCATTTTTGTGTGATCTGAGAACCCAGGAGAAAACCTTGCCAAGAGTTAGCAAGAATTTCACGAAGGCAAACAAACCACCCAATGTTAAAATCTTTCTGAGGCCACCTAACTCCCTTCCTTGGTGTGAGATTTTTTTTCCCCTCCCCTCTGAGCCCAGGTCTCCCTCTTCTCAACAGCTGTTCATCCATTGTTATATTTATTAGGTAAATATAAACCCCATAAATATGCCTGAATGAAAACCTTCATGTTCCCTAATATGCTGTTCAGAGTCACCAACATTCATCTTCCAACCGTTTGACTCCTTTGGTTTGACAAAGAGTGTAAGAATTCTACACTCTGGCCCCTTCCCCTAAGTGATGAGAATATTAACATCTGACCATTGTGCCCCTGTAAGTAGCCTCCACCCCACCCACCTTTCCAAAGCTTCTTTATTAATAAGAGGTCATTTCCTCCCAGGCCTTAAATTCAACCTGCAATTCAGACCAGACAGGGAGAAAATGTTGACATCTCTGGGCCAGTGGCAATACCCAGGGTAATCGCAGCCTCATGCAGGGAGAGGTTCTCTGGGGACTTGTGCTTCTAAGAATGGGGAGACATGGGTGCGCCTGCATGTCAATTAAGGAGGTTGGCTTCAAGGACAGAAATGCTGGTAGCAGCATCCCTGTTCATTTTCCTGAGCACGTGCTCTGTAAGTCTGACTTTCTGGAATGACCCGAGCAGCTAGCTAGCTGATGAGTTCTTTTTTTTTTTTAAGTCATTGATTGCCTAGTATTCATGAAGCTAGAAACCTATAAGAAGACTGGTAAAGATGAAAACATGTAATTAACTCGCAGTGCTAATGAAGGTGTGGGAAACATTGGTGGGGAGCGGGTACACGGTTACAACCAATACAGGGGCAATTTGGTAGACCCATTAAAAATAAGAGAGCACAACCCTTTAACCTAGCCATTTTCTTCCCCGAGGTCTTGATCCTACTGGGGAAGGATCATTACCGGTGTAATCACACACATGCAAAATGATGTACCTCTAGGGATAGTCAATAGAGCGCTGCTGTAACAGCAGAAGTGGGTAAATGACTTGATAGATATCAATAGGGATCTGGTTAAACTAAGGGTGGTAAAAAGAATATTAAAATATTATGCTGTTAGAAAAAAGATGGAGGGCTTTCTGTATGTACAGATAAGAAAAGATCTCTGAGAGGTAAGTTAAAAATGATTAAAATCAAAGGACAGAAGGGTTTGTAAAGGATGCTACAATGTGCCAGAGAAAATACAATTGCATGTGTGTAGTGTGTACAATTGTGTGTGTAGGCTCTACAGACCTGAAGGAGGGCATGGCAACCCACTCCAGTATTCTTGCCTGGAGAATCCCCTTGGACAGAGGAGCCTAGTGGGCTACAGTCTATGGGGTTGCAAAGAGTTGGACCAGGAGAAGGAAATGGCAACCCACTCCAGTATTCTTGCCTGGAGAATCCTGTAGACAGAGGAGCCTGGCAGGCTACAGTCCATGGGGTCACAAGAGTTGGACACGACTTAATGCACTCTTACCCCAGAGATCCTGCCACATAGACCACAAAAACCAAACATCCCCCAGTGACCTTGGCCCCACTGTTCCAATCACTCCCAGGTGGGAATTCAGGCACATGTCCACAGAGGTCACAGGCAACATACATATGGTTCTGTTATGTCCCATATCTTACCCTTTCAGCTCCCAAGGAAGACATTTTCTCTTAGAGATTTTCATTTAGTGTATCTTTAAAAAATCTTGTGTTAAACTTGCCTCCATCTTTTTGTTGGGTAAGGACAACCCAGAAATGGCCCTTTTGTGTCTGTGATGTTGCCATTCACAGCTTTTCTTGATAGGCCTAGTACAATCTTGAGAACAGGGTTGCTGTATGCTGAATGTCAGACGGTAGCTCTTAGCTTTGCCTATCTTAGGTAGTTATGCTGTGCATTTTTTTTTTATTGGTGTACCATGTTTGATTTGTCCCTAATACCTTTGAAGTTTTTCTGAGAAATGAAATAATGCAACATGAACTTATTAAAATACATTTTAAGCCTTAAAAAAAAAAAAAAAAAAGAGTTGGACCAGACTCAGCTACTAAGTGCAGCACAGCACAGGTTCTACAGAAAGGCATGTAGAACCCTGTCACCATAGTTACTCCCAGAGGCTAACTGGCGTTAAGGGAGGAAAATTTACTTTCACTGTATACTATTTCCTACTCTTTCAGTCGTTTTGTCTTTTGCGTGTTTGTGCCAAAATAATTTTTTAAAGTATTTTATTGCTCTTCTTATTTATTTTTAGTTTTTGGCTGTGCCCCGTGGCATGTGGGATCTTAGTTCCCTGACCAGGGATTGTACCCATGCCCCCTGCATTGGATGGCAAAGTCTTAACCACTGGACTGCCAGGGAAGTCCCGCAAAATAATTTTTAAATGAATTGAAAAAATTAAAGAAAGTGGTTGTTGTCCATGTGGTCATTTTCCCAGCAGCCCCGGTATCACTTTCTTCTGTCCTCCTTTCTCTTCCAGAATCCTAGTCACCACCTAATGAGCACTCACCATGCACAGAGGCTGGGCCAACCCACTTCCAAAACATCTCATTTCATCCTCACATCAGTTCTCCCATAGAGGCACACTCAAACCCATTTTACAGGTGGGTAAACTGAGGCTCTTAGAGGCACATCTCCTGCTCAAGGCCATATACTTGGTAAGATGCTTTCTATCCCAGAGAACCTGTTTCCTAAACCAAATAACTGCAATTCAACTGATCTCCACTTCAGCATCCTCCTCTTGGTCAACTTTTTTTTCTTTTTCTAACTCCTCTACTTCCTGTCCTGTCCCGGGATTCTCACCCCATGCTCGACCACTCAAAAGTGGATGAGCGCAAATAAAATACCTGAAAGAGAACAAATAGGTCCAGACCAAGGCAGGTCAACTAGGTTCCAATGTAAATCCGAAGATCGCTGGCCAGACCACATGGTAGCAGATGGCACTGAGAGATGGACTTGAACGTGGTGACAGAAGTAGGTCAGGCACATCTCTCAGCCCTTCTTCAGAGGAAGCCTGTCCATGGACTCGGGGCTTCAAAAGGATTTGGTCCCAACTCCTGTCTTGCTCCAGCTCCTACAGCCATTCCCATAAATCCTAGCTGGTCTTCATTCCTGGAGCCAGCTCTAAGCCCTGAAAGGTAATGGGGTGTGAGAATATGGTTTTGGAAAATTGCTCGGTTAAGATCCGGATGCGGAGCTAGGGTTCCTGTGGGGAGTCCTTTAACATAGGAGCTGGGGCAGTTACCAAACTTCCTCTTATCTGAGGATTGGGCTTCTGCGTGTGATGCCTTTCAACTTCAAATGCATTCCTTTGCTACCAGAGCAACGCCCCAGGAAGATACCAGGAATCCTATTTATTGACTGCTGGGACTAACTCACAGCCAAGTCAGCAAATAGCACTTGAGCACCGCGGATATCCAAGGTGCCCACTGTACATCCAAAATGGTAAGGTGTGTCAGTTCTGTATATGTGTGCATATTATAAAAATTCAATTCAAACCCTGTTTCAGAAGTGACATGGTGCAAATCTGTCTCCATCTCAGTTGCTTCTACAGATTTTTGGTTTCTTTCTTCCGGGGCAGTCCCAACTGTGGCTCCTTGTATATTTTCTGGACATAATCTATGCATAGTTAATTTCTTCTTAATTGAAACTTTTAGACTCAATGTATAGCCATAGTCTACTGTGTGAGAGCCCAGGTGCCTGGATTCACATACTGGGCTGAGACTCTTTTGTTTTGTGACTTTGAGCAAGTTCCTCAACTTCTCTGCCTTGGTTTTCTCATCTGTAAAATGGGGTGGTTACCTGCCTTAAAGGTTTCCTGTGAGAAGTAAAAAATTTAAAAATTTCCTCTGAGAAGTAAATGTGACAAAACATGCTAAGCATCTAGGATTTTGCCTGCCTCAAAGAAAACATGCAATGAATATTAGCTTTAAATATTAGACTGAGTAACAAATTATTCATCCAGACCATTGCTGGAAAAATAAGTGAGGAATTAAGTTTCTACCATCAGAACAACTATCTTACAATTTGCAATGTTTAAAAAAGGGAATGATGCTAAAGATCTCTAATTCTGGCTTCTTACAAATAGAGAGATGAGGGTTGGGTTTACAAAATATAACTGAGATTTCTGTTCCTCAGATGTGTGTGTGTGTATGTGTGTGTTATCAAAAGTTGAAGGTAATGCCTGAACCCAGAATCTGGTTGCTTTGGATGTGGGTCGGCTTCATTAAGCAGTGAAATTTGTATTAAACTTGATAATGTTTGTGGTCATATTAAAAAGTAGAGTGACATTTACAAATTTAAATTTAAATAAATTTAAGGCTGTAGCACACACTATAACCCATGGACCAATGAGTCTGGAAGGCTAAATGAGCCTGGGGTTGCAAACAAGCCAGACTCGACTTAGTGACTAAATAGCAACAGCAATACCTACTATCAACGACTGACTTTTAAATGAATTCTTCTGGATAAAAATTCGTTCCCTTTCATAAGTGGGTTCTACCACTGTTTACTTAAGTTGACTGCTGCTTCTGCACCAGGGTTTTCTGTGTGACCATAGGAAGATGGTATTTCCTCTGTATTCTTTCGGGAGAACTGGCAGGTTGGCAGCGGAGGGCTTTCTCAGGCCAGGTCTGTGGTTTAGGGTGTGGCTGGAAGTCTCTGTACCTTATGGAGATAAATAATGAATGCTGGGTTCCTCCCTGGAGATGTGTTTTGTAAACAATTTCATAGTTCTTTGCAAAGCTCATCATATAGTTGGATGGTAAATTATGCTTTTTTCTTTCTTGGTTATTAGTAAGTCAAATCCATCCCTCCAGCCTTCCAGGAAAGAAGCCAAAAACATAGGAGGACAGCGAAATCACAGATATGCTGAGTGCAAGCTTCTCATAGCAACATAAACAAAAACTCTATGTGCTTTTTCTTTGCACTTGGAAAAAAGTCTTTAAATACATAGTGCATAGATTAATAGATCTAATTCCTGTGTACTTAACACCCAGAAAAAGAACTTCACATATTAACATGTGGTCATATCTGTTTCAAATCTCTTTTTTCTTTTTTTACTAACAGAAGTAAAATATTATTAAGTTGAAGTGCTTTTCCCTTTTCTGATCTCATCTCCATGTTTCTTCCTTTTCTTAAAGGTAATCACTATCGTAATTTTGGTGAAGCCTAGCAGTCCACATTTTTATATTTCTATAAAATATGCACTTCTCCAAAAGCAGTACAGAAATGTGGTTGGTACTTTTTGAATTTGCATGAGCCTCATACTCTGCATACAGTTTTCTGAGTTGCTTCTTTCACTCAATGTTCATTTCTGAGTTTAATTTATATTGCTAAATAGATATGTGACCTACTTGAGAATATTATATAAATATATTTAGTTCACTTCGGTTGCTACATAACAATTCATTCTAGACTAATAAATCGAGGCTAACCCATGCATACCACTCTCCATGTACCAAGCACTGTTCTAAGCATTTTCTATAATGAATTCACTTTATCCTTATACCTATGAGATAGCTGCTATTGTCTGTTTGATTTTGGCCATGTCATTAAGCAAGCGGAATCTTAGTTCCCTGACCAGGGATCAAACCTGTGACCACTGAGTGCAAAGTCTTAACCATTGGACTGCTGAGAGAGTTGCTACTGTTATTCTCATTATCCAGACAAGAAAACTAAGGCTTACAGGGTTAAGTTACTAGGTCACTTTCTCTGTTGATGGATATGTAGATCGTTTCCCTTTTTCACCACTATAAACAATGATACAGTGAACATCTTATCTGCTGCTTCTTATATACCAGTTATTTTCTGTGCACAAGAGTTTCTATCGATTAGATACCCAAAACAATTTGGGGGATTTAAAATATGTACACTGCTGAGTTCAGTGTACATAAAAAACATTTCTTTTTGGCCACACCACATGGCGTGTAGGATATTAATTCCCTGACCAGGGATTGAACCTGAGCCCTCTGCTTTGGCAGTCGAGAGTCTTAACCACTGGACCACCAGGAAATCCCACTAAATATTTTCAGTGTCATGCTTGTATACGTGATCTCAGGCAGCCTTTGCTTTACCAAGCTTCACTTTCTTCCTTTGTATAATAAAACGGGGACGTAAGAGCTAGCTTGTAAAAGTTGCGGTGGGGATTAAAAGACCTATACATGGTAAACACTCTGTAACTAGTAGCCATGATAATAGTAAGAATATTACTACTGCATGGGACTATACCATTGTTGGTGGTATAGTCTAATCAAGGATACACTTTCCAAAGTTAAATGACTTTTAGGCCCAAATTGGACAATTTTTAATCAGCAATAGGAACCTGTTAAATTTTTATATCAAACCACAGCAGACAACCCAGAGGGGACAAAATGAAGCAGAAACTTGACATATAGAATTGGGACACTCTGAGGCAGTTGGTGACTGCTGTGTTACCCTAGGCAGATTACTCAATCTTTCTGGGTGTCTAGTTCTCCAGATCTCAAGGAAAAAATAATTATACTTTTTACCCTTGCAACATAAGGTTGCTATGAAGGAACAAAGGTGGGTGAGTGAAGGTGATTTCTTTATGAATTATTGAAAATAAAAGATGTTCAAGATATTGTTTTCTGTACCTTTAGATTTGCCTGGGCATCTAGAAATGATTTTTTTCTTTCTATTGTCGACCTATCCAAAGTATTTCAGAAAAAAAGTATAACTTAACTTTTGAAATTGGTTTTCTGTAGGAGATCAGGGAACATATTCTAATGGTGTGCTAGGGAATTTTTCTAATTACTGTGCCAACTTCAGATTCGTGAAAATGTAAAGACTTTGTTTTTCTACATAAACTATCTTAGGTAGTAAAAAGATGAGAGGGAGAGGAAAATACAGAGATAGAACTCTATCCAACCATTGTTTTGCAAACAATTGGTTGCTTGATGGGATTTAATTAGTTGTTTGCAAAACATCTTGCCTGACCAAATTCATTGTCTTGCCTTTGTCTCTCTACCACTGCTGCCAAGATGTTATAACCCCAACCAGTTGTGTTTGAAATTTCTTCAATCAGTTATCAGCTAAATTCAGCTTCTTTTTATGTCAAAAATAGCTCACTGGTAGCCAACTGGCTTCTCTTCAAACTGGTTTGTCTGAGGCTGGAGCCTACCGGAAATGCTCCAGCCCCGCTCCTAGCCGAGACCGCACTGATGTCAGTTGGACTCGGGCCATTTTCATTTGCTAATAAAGCCCCAGAATCCATAGTGAAAGAACTGATGAAAGATGCTGATTGCTGCTGGTTGCCAGGAAACAATGCAACATCTCCTCTGGGGAAGGGAGAAAATCAGAAAGAAACTGAACCAGGGTCCAAAGTACTCTTTCAGCCAAGCCCTAATGGAACACTGGTCTTCCCTGATGGCTCAGGTGGTAAAGAGTCTGCCTGCCACGCAGGAGACACAAGTTCGATCCTTGGGTCGGGAGGATCCCCTGGAGAAGGAGATGGCAACCCACTCCAGTATTCTGGCCTGGGAAATCCCCTGGATGGAGGAACCCGGTGGGCCACAGTCCATGGGGTGTCAAGAGTTGGACATAACTTAGCAACTAAACCACCACCACCAAGGGTATACTGGCTGGCTTGGTTTTCCAAGGATGGTATGGGAAGAACCTGGTTGGAGAGAGAAGGAGAGAGAGAGAGAGGAAGAAAGAAAGAGAGAGATTGGAAGCAAGTCAATGAAGAAATAGATGTGTTTTATTTGTGTAAATTAGCTAGGGGAAGAATGGAGACTGGGCATTCCTCAAAGAAAGAAAAGGGGGTTTGTACCCTCAAGTAGGATAAGGAAATGGCAATACACTCCGGTGTTCTTACCTAGAGAATGTCATGGACAGAGGAGCCTGGCGGGCTATGGTCCATCGGGTTGCAGAGTTGAACGTGACAGAAGTGACTTAGCACGCACACTCGCATCCTCGGGTGGGGTGAGAGGGAGCCTGCTATCTCCATTGCGTAGGGTAGTTGTATCACGTCAGGCAGAAGTCCTGCTTTGTTGATGTCATTATTTGGAGATTAAGTACGGTTTAAGGAGTTGTATACGGGTGTCAAGCTGACGAGGCATGGTGTGGGGACTTGGTCCTGAGTTTGTGTGCATTTATATGTTATGAAAATCATTCCTTCCTTAGATTTAGTGCTTATCAAACTCACGTCATGATTTTTGCTGTATCTAAGCTCTCTCAATTGTATTTTTTTTTAAATGGTGATTTCTTTACTTATGTATTTGGCTGCACTGGATCTTAGTTGTTGCATGCAAACTCTTAGTTACGGCATGGGGGATCTAATTCCCTGACTAGGGATCGAACCTTGACCCCCTGCACTGGGGGTGCAGAGTCTTAACCACTGGACCACCAGGGAAGTCCCTATTTTCTTTTTTATTCACTTTTCTAGAAGCGACTTAGCAGCAGACCTGAATATCCACTCTGGGCTCATTCTAAGCAATGTGAGTATAGTGGGTTAGTCTTTTTAAAAAATAATGCTCATGAAAATGACTGTAGAAATATTAACCTGTTTTCCTAAAGTTTATCTGGTTACAGTTAAAATCACCACAGGAATGGCCACAGGGTGATGGTTGAAAACAAAGGATTTGGTGTCAGTCAGACCTAAATGAAATCCCGGCTTTAACATTTAGCTGCTGTGTGAGTTTGTCCAAGTTACATTTTGAGCCTCAGTTTTCCCCATCAGTAAAATGGGGATAATCATTTCATCTCTATGGGGTTATTGTGAGAATTAAATAAGATGAGGCATGTTAAGTGTTTGCTGAACAAGTGCCTGGCACATTCAACTGTCCTCAACAGGTAAGTAAAAGTATGTTATAGGCTGAATTGTGTCCTTTAAAAACTCATATGTTGGATTTTTCACTTCTGGTCCCTCAGCATGTAACTATATCTGGAGACAAGTCTTTTAAAGAGGTAATTAAGGCAAAATGAGGTCCTACAGGTGAGCCCTAGTCCATTCTGACTGGGGTCCCCATAGAAGCAGAGATTAGGGCACATGCGAAAACATGGAGGGAAGACTGTGAGAGGACCCAGGGAGAGCTTGGCCACCTAAAAGCAAAGGAAGGGCTCAGAAGAAACCCAGATCTTGGACTTCCAGCCTCCAGAACGGTGATTTCCATTTCAGTTTCTGCTGTTTAAGCACCCCACACCCACGCCAGTCTGTGGTACTTTGCTATGGCAAGCTGAGCAGACTAATAATATAAAGCCTATAGACTGTCTGTTCATGGCAGTCTCCATTTTACAGTCCTGGTGATTAGCCATGTACAGGCATGGATTGAGGCTTTATTTAGATCCAAGATGATGACACACAAACCACAAAAAATAGTAGTGGAAAGTGGGTTGAAGCACTGCCTTCTTGGCAAATTCGCAGAAATGTTGTCATCTACAAATGTGATTATCACACAAGAAGAGTGACTAATCCCCAGTGAGTGTAACTCAACATAATTTTTAGGTAAAGATTTTAGGATTTGGTGAAATGCAGTCATTTTTAATCAGGCTGAACTGTTCGAAATAGCTTCTGGCTCAGATTCACAGTTCAAGATGCCATTAATGTTGTCAGATGTTTCTAATGGTTTCTCAGGCCTGAGAAATTCATGTTCATCTGAAAATCTTTTATCAGCTACTCTCTCTTGGAAAATGCCATTAACCCCCTACCCTCATTGCCACATGCCCTTCCAATCACCAACTAGACTACTTGTATGATTTAGTGAATTCCAAAACACTTCTTAATTATGATTACCAGTCAGTGTCTATATATTTTACCCACATGAGCTGAGAATGAAGTTGGCAGGATAGGGTATGCAGTGTCAAATACCAGGGATGTCTGATGGTTTGATCCTTCTGGAATCAGTGGTCGATGAAGACTCATGAAGGAGTGTCAACTTGGGCTGGCCCCTCTAAGCCAGAATGAGATGAGAATTTGGATAGGTAGGTAGAAAAAAAGAGAGGCTATTTCAAGCAAGGAGGAGAGCTTGAGGAAAAATCGGACGGCCTTGTATAGTAACTGTTTTATGTTCATCTTCTTATTAGACTGTGATGGGACCATTGAGAGTAGGAATTGGATCATGTTTATTGTCATACGCCTGTTGCCAAGCCAAGTGCCTGCAACCTAGTGGTCATAGAACATGGCAGTAATTGTCAGGACCCATGCAGTTCTCAACTTAGTCCCCTCAGATGACCAAAGCGTAACTCAAAGTGGCTTAAGTGAGAAGAAAATTAAAAGGAGAGGATTTTATTGGCTCATTGCATTGGAAAGTCTAGGGGTCTGTCAGCTTCAGGCACGTGTGTATCAAGGACCTCAACGATGTCTCTTGTCTTTTGCGTCTGTTTCTCTTTGTTGGACTCATTACCAGATCAGGTTTTCCAAGACAGTAGTTACTGGATGCTCTGGGTTTATAACTAACCAGTGCTCACCGTCTCCCTCTCTCTCTAAATATGTTCCATATATATATTCTTATCCATAGACAGGAAACCGTAACAGTATCCATTTCATACATTGTTGTGAAGATAAAATTTAGTTAAAGTAAGTGGCACATTTAGTAAAATGCCTGCTACAATGGCCATACTCAAATCCTTTTCTGTATCTCAAGCTTTGTGTTTGTGTATCGGTATCTCTATTCACCTCTCCATGTGGACAGATTCCGCCCGGTGGCTCAGACGGTAAAGAATCTGCCTGAAATGCAGGAGACCTGAGTTCAATCCCTGTTGGGAAGATCCCCTAGAGAAGGGAAGGGCAACCCACTCCAGTATTCTTGCCTGGAGAATTCAGTGGACAGAGGAGCCTGATGGGTTACAGTCCCTAGCATCGCAAAGAGTCGGACATGACTGAGTGACTAACATGGTCCTGATAATAATGGTTATAAATAGATTTCACCCTTTATTTGCAAGTAAAGACCCACATGATCCTTTCCAGATTAACACTGGAGAGAAAACCAAGGGAGGTTGCAATTGATACAGAGTTGTCCAAGCTCTTTTTCATTTGTGGTTGAGCAGCCTAACATTAGAATTTGAGCTTCTTGAGGGCAGAGATGTTTACTGATTTTGGTCACTGTTTCAACTTCAGCATGAAGAATCGTTCTGGGCACACAATAGACACTCTGCCAATGTCTATTGAAATCACAAGCCCCTGCTTGATAGCCCTGGAGGTTGGAATAAGATGGGGTTAGAGTATTACATGAATTTCAGGTATAGCTCAAATCTCTTCCAGCTGGTGCAGAGAAATGGATGGAAAAGATGGTCTCAGCTTTAGACGCCTGGAGCATTAACTAAGAGCCAGCATTTGAGCTGAAGTGGGGTGTAAATGAAACAGCAGTGGCTAAAGCTTAGCAAATGTAGTCTCGTGGGTGCCTTGATCTGATTCACCATTTAGGCTTGAAATTACACGCAATTTCCTGCCTTCGCGCTTCTCTCCACGTGGTGTGCCAGGCACTCCCCAAGCCTTACTTATAATCCTCGACATCTCCCTACAAGGTGGGTGTTCACAGTCTCATCACTTGAGAAATAATCTGCTGAGGACTGGCTTTGTTTTTTTGCTTTCCATTAAAAGGCTTGAATGCTTTGTTGTGGGTTAAAGGAAACAAGCTTTCTCAGTTCTACACATGGACCACAGAGAGGAAGAAGGATGATTCTCAACACATCTGCTGGCCCTCTGTCGGTTGTGTGCTAAGTGATAAACATGAATATCTTACTTAATCCTCTCAGCAATCCTAGAAGGGAGGTATGAGTAGGTCCATTTCACTGAAGAGGAAAATGAGGCTTAAAGAAGTTTAGTAACTCACCCACGGTCACCCAAGTCCACTAATGCCTTTCACAGGCCATTCAGCTGTGTCACAGAATCCATGGTTGGCACAAGAATGAAAGCAAGTCCCCAGGGCTGCTGAGATGTGAGAACTGGACTGTGGCTGGTATGAGTGACCGCTTGCCCGACCCTCTGCTCACCCAGATCCAAACAGATGGTAATGACTTCCAGCCAAGATGTGGCCAGAGAGATGAAAGGGCTTAGTTCAGATTTCCCAACCCTTAAGTCAGCCACCTTGACTTTTCGACAATTTTTTAAAATACAGTTTTCTTTATTTATTTAGGTTGTGCTGGGCCTCCATTGCTGCGTGGGCTTTTCTCTGGTTGTAGTGAGTGGGGGCCATTCTTAGTTGCGGTTTGCAGGTTCCTCATTGCAGTGGCTTCCCTTGTTGCGGAGCACAGGCTCCAGGACCCCCGTCTTCAGTACTTGCGGCTCCCGGGCTCTAGAGCCAAGCTCAGTAGTTGTGCACGGGCTTAGCTGCTCTGCTGCCTGTGGGATCCTCCTGGACCAAGGACTTGAACCCGGGTCTCCTGTTTTGGCAGATGGATTTTTTTTGCCACTGAGCCGCCGGGAAAGCCCTGGACCACTTTTTTTTTTTTAAGACTTTCTATTAAACTAATCTTTTTATTTGGCAGCATGGAAAATTTATTTCTTAGTTGCAGCATGGGGGAACTCTTAGTTGTGGCATGTGGAATCTAGTTTTCCAACCAGGGATCGAACCTGGGTCCCCTGTATTGAGAGTATGGAGTCTTAGCCACTAGACGACCAGGGAAGTTCCTGGACCATTCTTTGAGCCATCTTCAAGATCCAGTGGGAAAGAACCTGTAAGTCAACTCTGAGCAAGATCATCCCCTAGTTTAAAAACTTCCTGGAGGTCTCTTGGTATATTACAGCCCCCAATGGTTTGCTTTTCCTTTTTAGGGGTGTGGAAGGGGAAATAACGCTTTTGATATAAATAAATGGAGACTAACATTCTTGTGAAAAGAGGATGTTGTCCTTGTGATCCATACAGGCTGTGCAAACACCTTCCTTTATCGAAATGCAAGTTGCTCCAGGTCCATTACTGAGATCTGGCAGATGAGTCAACGCATTCACTCCGTGTCTCTTTATGTAAATCAAGACATGGCTACTTGATGAGCTATGGAGGCAGGGGTGAGTGGGCAGTGGGAAAACTGAACCGTGACAGCCTGCAGCTGTGTTGTCCTAAAAACGATCCCCAGATCTCTCCAGGTGTTTGAACCAACAACACCTTTGCTTTTGGGTGTTGAGCTGCTGGAGACATTTTGCCATCTTAGCTTCATTCACTGCCATGGGGCAGATACTTCCTTGGGAACACAGCACGAGCTGATGTCTCATCCGGAAGCTTCCTCTTTTCAAAGAGACATGCCCCTCCTTTCCCTAGAGACTTGAGGCGAGTGATCCAAGGCAGAAATTTAGGGTGATGTTTCTTGCTTGACAAGTGTCATCTCCTAGACTGGCTGCAGAACTCTGACATAATACATTTCTCTTGTATAAGCCACTCAGTCTAGGGTACTTTCTTATAGCCGCCCTAGGAAATAAACACAGCCCTGGAGGAGTGGGAGACACTGAGGATGACCCTGCGAATAAACCTAACCAAACTCACCTGACCCTCTGCAGACAGTCCTTTCTGCAGTGGCCACATCTGTGCCTCTGGTGACCAAGGAGAGTTCAGGGTGGCTCATTTCAAATCTCTCTTTCACTAGAGCAAGTCAAAGGACATGCCTGATTAAAAGTTAGGATTCCCCCTGCTTGGAGAGACCAGCTTGGAATTGTACTAGCTCATCTGGAAGTAGATGCCATACAGTATGTTTACCGGCATCCATGTACAGATGGAAAGCATCATTATATAGATCTGTTTATTTTTAGTTACAAGTTAAATATCAGATACAGATTTAGGCCAATGATTACACCAGATTCACCACAATAGCTAACATTTACAGATCACTCGCCTGGTAGCTTTTCATGTATTATCTCATTCAAACTCTCCTAATAATTCTAAGGGGGGACACGATTATTATCTCTTTTTACATGTGGGAACACTGAGTCTTAGCAATGTCAGGAGCTTGTCATTTTGGGCAGGATTTCCCCTGGTGAAGCAAGATGGTTATCAGCAGTGCTAGGCATTCTATCCTTAAAATTCTAAGTCCAGTAAACAGAGACCTTCTTTTTTTTTTTTTAATTGAAGTGTACTTGATTTGCAATGTTTCAGGCGTCCAGAAAATTGGTTCAGTTATACACACACACACACACACACACACACACACACACACACACATATGGGCCCACTCTAGTATTCTTGCCTGGAGAATCCCAGGGACAGAGGAGCCTGGTGGGCTACAGTTCATGGGGTCTCAAAGAGTCGGACATGACTGAGTGACTAATATATAAATTATCTTCCGGATTCCTTTCCATTATAGGTTATTGCAAGACATTGAATATAGATCCCTGTGCTATATAGCCAGAGACCCTCGTTTCTCAGTATTTCTGGCCAAAGTCCCACAGTAGTCTCTGATTGGATAGGATTTGGACACATGCTCATTGTTGAACCAATCGCTGTAGCTGGGGGATGGAATATGCTAATTAGTGATATCTTGGGTAATTGAAGCAGGGGTTGTTGCCTCTGGGGTATCAGGATGCTGTACACAGAGGAGCGAGTGAATGCTGTCTACTCTGGCCTGATAATTTGGGCTGTGGAATAACCTGCCTTAGCGTTTCTCAGAAGAAGCTCACTCACCCTGCCTCATTAAACCCAGACCTATGTGTTCCACATGAACCAGGAAATTGCTTCAATGTAGACCTGACTTAACAGAAGTGCTCCCTCATTCCTTGTCTGCTCTAGTTTCCACGGGTTGAAGCCAGAAGCACCAATCTATTTCTCATGCTTTAAATAACCAACCCTTGAAATGAAAGCCCAAGCCTGAAAATTTGTAATTGGAAATTTTAAATAAATGCCATTTCTTTCTAAAAAAAAATTTTTTTTAATTTATTTTATTTATTTGACAGTCCCAGGTTTAGTTGCAGTAAAACACCTTTTCTTCAAAACTGGAATGTGGGAATACTCGGGGTGGATTTGGCACAAGACCTTGTATCAGCTACCTACTGCAGTGATAGGGCTATGTAACAAAGAACTATTAACACCAGTGGCTTACAACAAGAATGTCTATTTTTTCTTACAAAAATTTAATTAACTAATTAATCAAATTAATTTAATCTTAAAATTGAATTAAAATTTTAAATTTTAGTTAATTGATTAAAATTAATTAATTGCTTGATTATTTTGGCTGCACTGGGTCTTAGTTGCAGTATATGGGATGTAGTTCCCTGACCAGGGATTGAACCCAAGCCCCCTGCATTGGGAACGCAGCATCTTAGCCACTGAACCACCTGGGAAGTCCCTCCATTTAGTTTTTCAGCTATTCACTCCATGAGCATTTCTTGATGGCCTGGGAGCTGGGGGACAACAAGTATACATTTCCTGCCCCAGAATGGATGTATCTTATGGGACTCAGACCTGGAAGTCAGTGGTTACAACTTAAGTTCTTAAGCACCACCAGTCTAGGGAGGACCCCTGTCTGATGATAATGAAATTGCAAAGGAGAGTCACTCCCTTCTCCTCAAGCAGACACTAGGGCCAGTGGTCTCTGCTAATTAGTGGTACTAATGCTTTCCAGCAGACCAGCTACACATATGGCTCTTGAGGCTGGGCCGCATCCTTTTCTCCCTACTCCTGTTTCTATCCCAGGCTACACCTTCACTGAAGCCTGCCTCCTCTCTTCTAGAAAGGACTGGCCTTCTTCAGAACAGTGCATTCACCAAGCCCTACTTGAAGCCCCTGCCAGATGCTTGACATACACTAAATCGTATCTTCTTCTCTCAGAGGGGCTATCTGAGGCTGGTATTCTTATGAGCCCCATTGTACAGATCAAGAAACTGAGGCTGAGAGCGGTGAAGAGACTTGTTTGGTTGGTCCACCACCAGGAAGTGGCAGGGTCAGCATTTGAGCCTTCGGTGAAGCCTGGGAGCTGAGCAACCCGCACACCCAGCTTCCTCTCCAGGCCTTTTCTACCCCAGGTATCTGCACTCTCCTCACTTCCTGGTCACAGTTTGGGTCTAGATTTGCTCTGAATATAATTGAATACAAGAAATAAAAATATAATACAAGTGTCCTTCTCCATGAACCTAAAAGAGAGAAGTGGAGAGACTAGCCTAGAAAATTTGGATTGAAAAAAGCCCAGCAAATGTGCCTTGTCAGCTGATTTTTCTCTCAGCTCCCTGAATCTCCCCATCTCACTGGGACCCCAGTTCTCCTCCTCCTCTGGCTCCTGGGAGCCTCCACCCAGGGCAAAACAGGAGGTCAGGCAGTGGGCAACGGGCCAGCAAGATCAGCTAGAAACAGCTTTTTTTTTTTTTTCTGCCAGTGACGGGTCCACACCCAGGGCGCATAAATCCTTTCTTTTATTTTTATTATTATTACAGCTCAGGGTCTACCATGGGCCGTAAACGGATTTAAGAGGCTGCAAGAATATAGAATTTAATATAGTTGGCACCATTAAATAGTGGCACAGCAAACCCGCTTGGAGAAGTGCAACCCCCTCCCTCACTACCCCCCTCCCCCACGTCCTCTCACCTCCCTCCAAAATCCTTCTGGCCAAGGTTTCCCCCTCCCTTCCCCCAGGAGGCGGGGAAGGGCAGAGGGGGATGGAGCAGAGGCAAGAGAGGAGAGTGCCTGCAGCCTCAGTGGAGAGGGCATTGGGCAAATGGCCAATTAGGGACACTTGGGGAGATGGGACAGAGCTTTCTAGATAAGCATGGTTTTTATCAGCCTATAAAAATACCACTTTCACTTATCTGCTGGCTCCTTGTCCAGGCTCCTGGGAACAGACGGAAGGGGGCACTGAAGACAGGCCAGAGGACAAGGCAGGGACAGTCAGGGGTGGGGGCATGTGCAGTAGGCAGAGAGGAGGCCACCCTGAGAGCTGAAAACATGCTGCGGGGAGGCTTTCTTCCCTCCCAACTCGTTACCCTTCAGGCTTCTATTCTTATTGCAGGGAGCGGGGAGAGTCCTATAGACCTGTGCGTCTTCTGCATTTTATCGGTTCCTTACATAGGCTTTGTCTATGTCTTGGGTCTGAATGCATCTGTTACGATATCTTCAATCGACATTCATCTAGCACAGACTATGTAAAAAGGGGTGGATGCTGTGTTGAATAATGCAGTCATGATCTCTGTCCTCGGTAGTTTAGAGCCTGTGGTGGAGGCAGATGATTAACAAGCATGTAGCAAAGATGATAGGAGGAGACATCATGAAGAGAGCTGGGAGCAGACGCAATGGCATGTGCAAAGGCCCTGGGGTGGGAACGGAGGTTGGTGCAAATAAAGAACTGAGAAGGAGGTGGACAGAATGTGGTGGCAGAAAGGGGGCAGGAGATGGGGCAGGAGGAGCAGGGAAAGGACTTGCCTTAAAAATACAGAAATGACTTTTTTTTTTTCTTTTTGGGTTGCATTGAGAGGCTTGTGGGATCTTAGGCCCCAGAGCAGGGATCGAACCTGTGCCCTTGGCAGTGAGAGCATGGCATCCTAACCACTGGACTACCAGGGAATTCCCAAAGAACCATTGTTTTTTTTTTTTTTTTTTTTTAAAGCCATGTGGCATGGCTTGCAGGGTCTTTGTTCCCTGACCAGGGATGAAACACATGTCCCCTACAGTGGAAGCACAGAATCTTAATCACTGGACCACAAGGAAAGCCCAGGAGTTGGGATTTTTATCACAAATTCTTTGAGCTGCCCTTGTTGCTATGTATTTATTTTTGAGAGTTAGCAGCAGGAATGGGACCTGAGCTGATGCCTCATTTTTACCTACAGGCAGGTGGCTCAGGCCTCCTTGGGGGCTGGATCAGACCAGTAGGGCGGTGACGGCAGTCGTCGTGGTTGGTGGTGGTGGGGTGTCCAGTAATCTTGCAGTGTGGTTTCCACAAGGAGCAGATGGCAGCCCAGTCCTAGCTCCGCTTCAGAAATCCTTAGGGAATTTGTCAGTTTCCTCCCTGATCTTGGTGCCTCTAGCCCTCAGCTTCCCCACATGTAAAATCGAAGAGATGGGCTAGTTGTCACTGAGGGCTCCCTTGGGTCCCGCCCTCTAGATGGGTCTATGTCAGAGTTCCAGGTGTTTGGAGGGGGGTTGACAGGCCGCTTGGGATGAGAGGGCTGCGGTGCTGAGAGTGGACCCGGAGGAGGCTTCTCCCTGCCTGCTGCAAGCCACCCCCGCTCCCCAGCATCCTTCTCCCCGATCTGGTGATTCCTGCCTGCGCAGGGATGCTGAATCAAGGGCTTCTCTCTAGAGAAGGTATTACCTCGGTAATGAGCCCTGATCGCGCCCACCTAGTGTCTTCTGCCTGGCTGGTCAGGGACAGCCTACCCTGATGGCACTGTGGGCAGGCTACAGGAGAGGAGACTTGGCGTCCAGGGTGGGTGTGGACACAGTGACGGAGTACAAATCATGGGTGAGCGGACGTGAGGATGATGGTGTGAAGGCATGTGTGTGTGTGTGCATGTATACACACATGGACTGGTGTGTGACTCTAGGTGAAGGATTATAATTGTGTGACTTTCTGTCCATGACTGTGGGCCAGTGTGACCACTTGTGACTGAATTAAGGTGCACATATGTGCAAGTGTGAACCTGCTGTGTGCACAACCATGATTGTGTGTCTGTGTGTGTCTGATCCTGTGTGAATGTGTGTCTTTGTATGACAACGAGCATGAGTGTGTGTGTGACTGAACAGATGTGTATGTGCCTGGGGGAGCTGATGTGAGACTGAGGAATAGGAGTGTGTCTGTGTATTTGTGTGACAGAATCAGTGTGTCTGTATGTGTGCATGTGTGTGAATGTATAAAGGTCACTGCTGTGTGCAGGAAAAAAAAAAAAAGCAAAATGCTGCACCAAGATGTGTAGGGAGTGACTCTGCCTGACGTGAGTGTGTGTGTGTGTGTGTGACACAGCTGCTGCTCCTATACATGCAGTGGGTGGTCGTGTGTGGCTGTGTGTGCTCCAAGTGACTCCCAAGTGGCTGGATCTGGGGCATTTTGTTGCTTGACCCTCAGGGTCAGAGGGCCATGAGTGGTATCAGCCAGGGGCCAGGACCCCAGGCACAGGCAAGTCAGCTCCCTCCAGCACTGTGGGGCAGAAGTGGCCAGAAGCCTCACTGCTTTCCAGGTGGGGCTGCTGGAAGTGGGAGCTCACTAGCCCAGGTAAGTGCTGTACCCCACCTGGACTCCTGGCGGATTGGCTGCGAGTGGCTATGACCCTGGGTGGACCGGGATCCACCCTGGAGCAAGCCCACTGGGACCACGGCCTTGGTCGTTGTTCAGCCGCTCAGTCGTGTCTGACTCTTTGTGATCCCGTGGACGGCAGCACACTAGGCTTTCCTGTCCTTCATTCAGTTCAGTTCAGTTCAGTTGCTCAGTCATGTCCAACTCTTTTTGACCCCATGGACTACAGCACACCAGGCTTCCCTGTCCTTCACCATCTCCAGGAGTTTGCTCAAACTCAGGTCCACTGAGTCAGTGATGCCATCCAACCATCTTGTTCTCTGTCGTCCCCTTCTCCACGGCCTTGGGGGACAAGGTAAAGGCCACTTCCGGGGGGCATCTGGGGGTGGGCAGCCAGACAGTAACACCTGATTTCTTAGAACCAACTTCTGAGAAGGAAACATGGTTAGGATTTAGAGTCACCTCCTCTTCCTTCTTGGAGAAGGCAATGGCACCCCACTCGAGTACTCTTGCCTGGAAAATCCCATGGACGGAGGGGCCTGGTGGGCTGCGGTCCATGGGGTCGCTACGAGTCGGACACGACTGAGCGACTTCCCTTTCACTTTTCACTTTCATGCATTGGAGAAGGCAATGGCAACCCACTCCAGCGCTCTTGCCTGGAGAATCCCAGGGATGGGGGAGCCTGGTGGGCTGCCGTCTGTGGGTTCGCACAGAGTTGGACACGACTGAAGCGACTTAGCAGCAGTAGCAGCCTCTTCTGGGGCTGGGGCAGTCCCTGGCGGTGTGTGCAGGGCGCATGTGCCCATGGTGGAGGGGCGGGCAGGGTGTGTGTGCGTGCTCGAGCTGTGGGCCAGTGGGCGGGTCGTGCTTGAGTATCAACTCCCCACCTCCTGAACTCTGCCTGCAGAGGAAGTGACCGGCCCGCCTCCTGTCCAGGTGTGCATCCAGCACGGTATCACACCTGACATTTCCAACCTGCCAGGAGTCGGGATGGGGGGGCTTCCCCGGTCGGGGGAAGGGTTGGGAGGGGATTTCATTTACCACACTGTCCCCTCCACTCCCCTCCACTTCTGCCCAGTTCCCAGGAAGTGACTGTGGAATTTGTTTCCAAATATAGACTCCAGTGGCCCAGGCTGCCTGTACACAGCCCCTTTGGCCTCCCGGCTGAATGGCTGAGTTGTGACTGCCTTCCAGGAGGCCCAGGCGCACAGACCTCCGCTTGGAGCCGTTGGTAAAAATAATCATAAAAGTGGCCCATAAAAAAAGGAGGGTAGCTGAACACTGGGTTATGAGCCCAGGACACCAATTGCCCCACGATGATGTTTGGGTGGTGACTGCCCTGCAGGCTATGTACACACACATACACACAGGGCATTCCAAAAGGACACACAGACTCACACCAGCTTGCGCCACACACACTCAGGACCCCAACGCTGGATACTTGAGAGTGTTTTCACATAAGGAGGTGCACAGAAATATATGTGTGTGTGTGTGTGTGTGTGCAGTGCTCTCTCCAGGAAGGCCACACAATGACACACACACACAGACTAACACAACAGCAGAGAGGCACACGTGGTCGCTCCTCACGTGACACACTGCCATTTAGAGAGATTTAAAGATACTGTCCTCTTTAGCCCAGGAGACAGACAGCCCACCTCTCCAGGTGGGGAGTAGCAACTCCAGCTTTCTTACAAGATGGAAACTGGAGAGGAAGTTGGGGGATGAGCTAGGACCAGCCCTTGCCTGTGCACAGATTTGGGTGTTGTGGGGTCAGGCACCCACTCCCAGGGTCCTGGACACTCCCTCAGAGGCACCAGGAGCTGGTAACTCTCCTCCTTGGGGCAGCTGTTATTGGAGAAGAACTGGCATGGGAGAGGTCTGGGAGAAAATGCAAACAACCCAGCTGGTGTCTGGTCCACCACGGTCCTGGAAATGAGGGTGCATGGGAGTTATCGAGGATCCTGGAGACAGGGCAACCCAACAGAATGAGCATTTTGCATGGAGGTGGGAGGCATCGGCCACGGCAGCCAGGCGTGGCGGCTGGCAGGTCCAGAGAGGAATCTGGAAACTGAAGACCACTTGCGCCTCCCTTGGGGTACTGTCGTGGGGCTTGGATCTCATTGGATCTCAGAGTTGCCCCATTTCTAGAGAAGTCCTTCCCTTCCTAACTTGGATTCGTGGCAGCCAGTGCTGCGCCCGGAGCCAGCTGGGGAGAGGTACGCTCTTGGGCAAACAGGCGGCAGGAAGAAGGGTCTATAAGTGGGAAGGTGAGGCAGGCACGACTGGGGAGGCTGTAGGATTGATGCCAGGCACAGGCTCCTCTGGATCCCAGGTCCCGGGCCCCTAAGAGGTCCAGGACTTCCCTGAGACTCACCACTGGCACACTGTCTCTATCCTGAGGGAGTGTGGAGCGTTTGGGGGACCCCAGGCTGGCTCCACCTTCAGCCAGCTGAGCCTGTACTTCCAAGCACCACCTCGCTGTTCCCTGGAGAAGCGGCTGAGGTCCCTTCTTGGGCTGTACCTAAACGTGGGAAGCCTAGGGATGAGCAGGGAGCTGGGTGAATTTCCAGCACAGGCTGTGTGACTCTCCCTACCCTCCTGGAGCTTCATTATGTGTTTCCAAAAATGGAGCCAGGCACGTCTCCTCTCCCCCTCCATCCTACCCACCCTGTTTCTCTCCCTGCAGGAGACAGAGCGTCCTGGCTTGAAACTGTGAGGAATAAGGGCCAGGGAACAGGACGCTGAGGTTTGGCGAGGAGGCGGCAGTGGAGTCCCATCTTCCTCTCCCAGCTCCCCTCATCCTGCGAAATGCTTGGGGACCTGGGGCTGTGTGCCCGAAAGCTCTCTTCTGAGTCCCTCTGCCTCCTCCCTGAGAGTGGGGAAGGGGAGACAGTGACACAGAAAGAGATCTAAGCCTTTCTCCCACAAGTCAGGGAGCAACTGCCTGACTCTGCTTGTAGATGCTTACAAAGTGCTCTTTGCACCCCACCTCCCACCATCCAAGAGACCTTTCCTGTTCCCTCCCTTTCCCTGGTTTGTCTCGTGAAAGAGGAGCTCCTGGCTTCTGGAGTCTGAGTGCCTGGGTTCAGGTCTCCACAGGAGTGCCACTGGCCAGGAGCCATTGTCTCATGGAGCTATTTAGAAGGAGCTGAACTAGTGAGACCATGTTACAAGAGCCCCTGGCCTGCCATGAACGTTAGCTCTGATGGCACCTCTGGTACTAATGACTTGAATGGCTATTTGAGCCTTTCTCCTGGTGACTGTGTGGACGTGAGCAGGACTCTTCTGAAAATATGAATGGAAAATGCTGGGGAGGAAAGAAGATGGGGTTTCAGGTATGCTAAGGGAACTCTTGCAGGCTGTATTCCAGACTCAGAGGGGGAAAAAGTGGGTAGGGACCCTGCAAGGCCAGCCAAGAGCTTAGGGGGACAATCTCTGCCCCTCTGGAAATGGAGAGAAGTTTTGGCTTTCCTGAACAGCTAGGAGATGAATGAGATTCACAGCAGAGAGTGAAACAAGGGAGGGCAAGACGGACCCAGAGCAGGAACTGACCTCCTCCAGAGGCCAACCCTTTTCTGGCTCCCTCCATCCTGCCAAGCCCGGCTGTCCAAGCTGGTCAGCACCTCAGTTCTTTCTGAGAGCTTGCTGCCTCAGAAAGGAGAACAGAAAAGCTGCCCTGTTATTGTCCATCCACCGCCCCACCAAGAAGGAGAGGCATTTCCCTTGCCAGCAGTTTTGAGAAAGCACTGACTGCAACCTCCAAATATTATTTAATGCTCTTTATAGTACATCCACAATAGAATATTTTTCTCCTTTAAAAAGGAGTATAGTTTATTATTTTTTCTTAAGATCTTGCAAACATTAATGCTTCCCCACGTCTCTCCTTCTTAGAAGACCTTATTCCAGGCAGGAGAAAGGGTTACCTGGGAAGAACGTGGGGAACCTCCGGTGCTGATGGGGATGACCAGTGAATGTTAAGAGACCCTCGATTCCTCAAAGCCCAGCCCCCCTCCCCCGCTGAGATGTTCTGGATGCGGGCTTGGATGGATGCATCCAACTCGATGCGTGGGCGCGCGTCTGGGAAGTCATCGCTCTCAGTTCAAAAGTGGGAGCTTTTGCTGGAGATCCCCCACCCCCAACCGACCCTGCAGAGATTCTACGAAATCCTAGATTTTCTCCCCCGTTTAAAAGAGGAGAGGAGTTTTTCAATCCCTGCCGTGTTGAATCAACAGAAGAGCCTCCGGAAAGCCCAGACCAAAGGGCGGAAGCGCCTTGCAAGGCCTCAGAGCGCGCGGCCATAGTGCGCGGCGATTGTCCTCCGGGCGCCCGGTGGTCGAGAGCGTACGAGGGGGGACTCCGGGGTTGCCATGGCGACCAGGAAACCCAGGGCCCTTGCGGAAACAATTGCCGGGAACTTTTCCACTTAGAACCTGTCAGTCGCACCCCACGGCCGGCCTCTGTCGGTTTCACCCTAGTGTTTTCCGGATGTGATTGTGGCTGTGATGGGAGAGTGAGATGTTCAGGGTCCCTACTTCCGGACCCTTCTGTCTGGGCTGCCCCCAGAAGCCAGAAACCCAGCACCAGGAGGCCAGAGGATACCCGCAGCGGCCCGAGCTGAAAGGGAAGAAAAATTAGAGGTCTCGACCAAGCAATCGTTTCGGTGACGGATCCTTCCAGTTTGGGGTTTGGCCGCCCTCGTCATCCGCAACCCCCCCGCCCCGCCCCGCCGCCTCCCTTCACCTCCTCAAGGTCATTACTAGAGTTTTCACTCGCAGCTCCAGGCAGGGGTGGCCTTGTCCATCCTCCACCCCCTTCTACGCCTGCACAGCTCGTTTTCCGGAAGTTTCTCCCGGAAAGAGAAGAGGAGGCTTAAGCTCCGCAAATGAACTTGGCTATTCCCAGTACATAAAACAGCCTTTAAGTTTCTTTTAAAACAAGTAAGCCCAAGGCTTGATAAGAATTTAGGGATCTCCCATATCATTGGCCTGCCTCACTTTGGCCATAGGGCGTCGATGACCTGAAGCACTGGGTTGACTGGGAGATGGCAAGCTGGGCTTTCTTAAAGGAGTTAATTATTCTTACAACAGGCCATCTCTCTTTTTTCTGCTACATGTTGTGCCTCTGTGCAAGTAGACAGAGAGAAACCATGTCCCTTCCCCCTTAAATAAAATGCTTTATGAAACATAGGATCGAATTCTCTCTGGTGGGGATACTGGGCTCCAGGAGGCCGGGGCTGCCTGGAAAGAGGCCCCTTGGGCTGCCAGCACTGGAGGACTCCAGAGTTTTGTCTCTGGTTTTGAATTTGGCCCTTTGAGCAAGCTTAACACGTGTGGATTTAATTTCCCTTTCTTTCTTGCTTTCTTTTCTGCCCCCTCCCTCCTTGTGAGGAAACAAGAAAAATAGTCTGCCGTGTCGACAGCGCGACACCGTTCCTTTTGCCAAAGAAAATTTGTCTTTCCAGAGCCCCGGAGAGCAGCGAGCTCCCAAGTTTCCATTGCACCCTCCAGTTGAGGGAGGGGGCTATCCAGACAGCCCCCCTACCCCACTGCCTGCCTCCCAGACCTGGAGGTATTGCCCCGAATCTCTGTCTTCACAGAGCCGGAGCCCTGGAACGTAGTCTGTTCCCCCGCCACCACTTCTGGGGGCTGCGGGGACATTCTGACTACAGATCTGGTGGCTAAATGCAGAGGCCTTTCTGCACGTTCTGGGCTGCAGATACAGTTGAAGTTTTCAGGCTCAGAGCAGCCTACGGAATGGGGCTGGGGAGGGGGGTTGTTCCAGGCTTTCTCAGTTCAAGACTCTCACCCTTCTCTTCCACTGTGGACTTGTCAAACCAGAGGGGGCAAGATCTGGGGCTCCTTTGCATCCTAAGTGTAATACTGCTTTCTCCGATCCTTCGGAGCTTGGGAATCTCCAGCACCGATAGCTCCGCTGAGTCTCTAGAACGATGTTCCCACAGCCATTTCTTATTTCATTAACCTGAAGGGGATGGTGGTGGTCGTGGGGAGGGGTCTCATTCCCCAAATTTGAGGGAGTGGGGACGGATAGTTCCAAAGCACAAGAAACGACATCAACATGCCTAATTAGTAAAGTAAGTAGCGGTGCTAATTCTTGGTGGAAATATTGGAGAATACTGGATATTCTGAAATAATAATAACCGTTAGCGTTCCGGAATACTTCCGGTCAAAAAGCAGGAAACCGAGAACCAAAGAAGACATTGGGAAGGACTACACTAAAGTCCTGGAAAAAACATAATAAAGCCAGATTTAAGTAGGCAGCAGGCAAAGTGACCCCCTGAGAAAGGAGAGATTTTCCCACCGTCAGTCTGACCTTTTTTTTTTTTTTTTTTGCAAAACGAGTTGGTCAAAGTTAACTTTTGCCATCATTCTCACTGTTGTTACAGTTCTTACTAATTTTCCCAGCCCTATCCGCACTTCTGCCTAATTTCTGCCTTCCATAGAGATCCGAGTCAGGCGGGGACACGTCGAGGGAGAAACGGAAACGGAGTGAATTCTTAAGCGAGTTCTCTTCGGGGAGGGAAGAAACATGGTGGTTCGGGATGCGGCTTTCTCAAAAGTAGAAGGCAAGAGTGAAGGAAAAAGATTCACAGCGGACGCCCTGGTTTTATTGTTTTCGAGTTTTAAACTGGGAAGCTCTGTTCTCCTAGGCATGGCAATATTAAAATCTGGGCAGGAATTTTGCAAAATGAGGAAAACACATTTCGGGAGAAAACCGAGCTGGGGGCGGTTCGGGAAAAGCCTCAGTCCTCAGAAAGAAGGGAGGAAGGTTCTATCTCCAAGTCTCTCTTTCCAGTTAACTGTCCAGTGATTGGGGAAAGAATGGAGCTTCTCAACTCTAGTTGAGGTCTTCGGTTTATTCTATACGTGGTGCGGCCTCCGGCCCCTCTGGGACAGCGGGTTCGGAAGGTGAGCCTGCGGAGTCTTTTGTGAGTTGGTCCGGATGATTGCGGGGCCCGCGCTGGGCATGCGAGAGAAAGGAACTAAACGGAAAAGAGCTCGCTCCGCTCGGAGTTTCGCTTTCCCCTTTGGGGCCCAGGCCTCCGTTTCCGGCTCACCTCGGCCCAGAGGTCAGATGGGAACCCGTCTCCAGGTTTTGGGCGAAGGATTTCGGGTTGCGCTCTTGGGCATCCGCGGGCGCAAAGGCTGCACCCAAAGGGCCTTGCATTGGGTAAAAGATAACTTAATAATTTGGGAAATGAAAGCGATGCTCGGGAAAGTTTTTGCGGCCTGACGGAGAAAAGGCACGCAGGTTCTGTTTGCTGGAAGCAGCAGAGTCTGCGGCCAGACTGGCCGGGGCGCCCGCGTCCGGCGCTGGAAACCACTGGTCGCTTTCTCCGCGGGCTTGACCTTAGCTCCTGAGGCTGCTCGGTCGACCGCCTTCCTGCACATTTTGCTGCCGCTCCAGCCCCAGATGGACGAGGCCTGGAGCCAGGCCATGCTCCGGAAAGCCCTGGGGGCTGGCCGCGCGCGGAAACCCAGTCTCGAATCCTGAAGCCGGGGGGAGAGCCCAGATTCCGAAGTTCGGGCCCCCTCGGAGCCCCTCGGCGGGGAACTTACCCTTTCCGGAAGGTCGGACGCTCGATCGCTCCGAGTCGGGTAGGCCTACCTCTCCTCTCGGTGCCGCCGGGGACGTCTATGGGGGTACGTTTCGCCCCTGAACCAGCTGCGCGCAAAGGCTTATGCGCATCCACCATGGGGCTGCTTAGAAGTTATGCCCACTGATGAGACCAATAATAATGATCGTTATTACAAAACAAAATAGAGCGCCTCGTCCTTCTACAGGATCCGGCACTGCAATTTTTCTCTACAGAAATCACCCTTCTCCACCCCCCTCCTCCACCACCCAATCGCACCCCGCCCCCGCCGGGCTACGCTGGGACTAGCTGCATCCCCAGACCCAGCTAAAGGAGGTTTGCAGAATGCGGCTTTTTCTCAGCCAGAAACACTGGGGACGACTCTTCGTCCTAACGTCTCTGTCTCTTTTCCTCTCCGCGATAACCCAGTAATTGCTTCTATGCACGTCTGCAAGAGGGCACCAAGTTATCGCGTCCCAAACTTAACCAGCTATAGAGGTGCCTCAAACGCCAATGCTGAAAGCTCTTCCTGAGAAAATTAGAAGGAAAAAAAAAAAGATTCTCTTAACCTCCTTCAGGAGACCTCGATTCCTGACCCCCCTCCCCCCCAACTCGATTTCTTTCTAATCTTTGGGCTGAGGTGGGATTCTCACCTCCCTTCGCCCAAAGCTCCCCTCCTCCCTCCCTAAGAAAATCGATCTTGGTTCTATTTGGGGATGATGTCCGCCACCCCCATTTCCCCAGAGAGTTGGATTTGTTTATTTCTTTATTTTTCCCCTGGCCCAGGCGTCTGGGACTTGTGGTTGCGCAGACCCCTGGCGGGAGTCGTAGGGGAAGTCGAGGATTCGAGAAATCAACATCCCGCCGCTGCCCCCCAATCGAGCGTGACAGCGCGCGGGCCGGTTGCGTGACTCGTGACGTCTCCACGTCCTATAGGTGCAGCGGCTGGTGAGATAGTCCGTATCGCCTGGTCGCCTCTTTATTTTATTGGGGTATGCCTGGTAATAAACAGTAATATTTAATTTGTCGAGGACCACAAACCAACTTCGAGCTGGGAGGTACCTTACTACCCTTGACAGACGCTGGAAGAAGGCTTGGCCTAAAAGGGGTCTCTCTTGGCGGGGGTTCCTTTCCAAACTCTCCACCTGAACACACCCTTCCCAGCGAGGGGGCACTCCCCGCTTCTGCGCTGGAAAGAAGAGGCAGGATTTTTAGAGGTGAGTTTTCCTTTGGGGGTGGGGGGTATAGGATTGCCTTAGCACTGGCCTGCCTACCTTCCCCTGGGTTTACCGCCCAGCTTGACCCCGCCGAATGCCTCCTCTCCCAGCCTCCCGATTTTTCGCTATCTAGATAAGAATGCACTCATTTTGCCTTCCAGTGTCACCTGGCACGCATAAATTCTCTCTTGAGATTTCAAAATCCCAATTTCGCTCGGTGGCCCGCAGGATCTGCACTTCACAAACTAAGCAAATCTGGCCAGGCAATTACTCGGGAGAGTACAGATTGTCCCTCTCGGGAGGGGCCTGCAGATTATTTATGGGAATTTCTTTTATCCGCAAATCTCTAAGAATTTAAAGGGATTGGAGAGCTCTTTCTGGATTTCCCCTTCGTTTCTGCCAGAGATGCTTAGATGCCGGCTTTTCCTAAAACCATGTTTGTTTTCCATCTTTGGCCGAGGGTCGCCCCCTGAGCAAGCCCAAAGTCCTCTGAGCTGACATTTTGGAAGGGTGAGGGTGTTTTCACAAATAAATAAACTGTCTCGGAGAAGGATGTTTGAAAGCAACCCTGGAAGGTGAAGTGAGAACTCGAGAGACTGCTGGGGCTAGTTTGCTTGCTGGTTGCCCCGATTTTAGGGTTGGACAGTCCTCCACTCTGGAATTCTGCAGCGATGCGTCAGGCCTGCCCTGGGATTGTAGTTCCCAGGAGCCACAGAAGATTACACTTCTGTGGTCTTCTGAGGTGGCCTCGGATCTCCAGGGTGGTTCCCCTCCCTCCACCCTTCTCTCCAGACCTTGGCCTGCAGGCCTGAATCTCTAGACGGAGCCTGAGTAAAGATCAGGGTGATGGAGATACAGAGGAGAAATAAAAATGGGAACCCTGACATTTGTTCCAAGCACTAATTCTTGATTTTCCAAGCTGGGTCTGCTCAGGCTAAGACCTACTGACTGTTTACGCTTCTATTGACCTCTTCAACTCGACCCTCCAAATAATACATTTCAGACAAGGGGAGGGCAGAGAGAGGAGCCAAGTGGAGATGAAAACCCCAGCCAGCCCCCAGTGACTGTTTGATTATTTTAATAAAACTGGGCACTTGCCTGTGTACACCTCCAGCCAGGGAGGTCTGGTGGCTCTGGGGGTGGGGGGTGGGGGGTGGGGGGTGGGGGCGGATGGGAGCCCAGGGTAATTTCTGGGCATCTTTGATCTCGGCCCCCATCCCAATGCACCTTCACCCTGCCTTCACCCCGGAGTCGCTGAGAGTCGGGGTGATGAGTGGGGAGGGGGGAGATGTCAGGGCGGCTAGCGGCGGCAGGCTGGGCCAGGCGAGGTCAGGCAGCTCTCCCGTCTTGAGGTCAGCGGCAGAGAGAGAACGCGGGCCAGGCTGCAGAGGAGGCTCTCGGCGGGTGTGTGCACGCCTGGTGCGTTCAGACTCCCGTTCTCCGCACCGCCCGCGACACCGAGATTATTTTCCCGGGCAGAAGGCGAGCGGGTTTGCGATGATTTGTGCAGGATTTTTCGCAGCCACCGAGCCGCGCTCAGAGAAGCCGAGATGGATGGAGGTTGGGAAGGGGGTGGAGAGGAGGGGGGTGCTCTCGAGGTCTGGGTTTGAGACTCGTGTTGTGATTTGAGTGTTCGGGAAATCTAATGGAAAAGGTGGTTGGGGGAGGGAGTGGGATGGGAGAGGGAGGGGGGAGGAAGAGAGGGAGGGAGGAAGAGAGAGACAGACAGAGGCAGGCAGCGTGCAGTGGGAGCTAGTTGGATAGGCAATTTCAGTACTCTGTAAGCATCAAGGCAGCCCAACGTCACTGAGCTCAGCTGAGTCGGCTTGTATTTCTGAGAGAGGGAGAGGGGGAGAGAGAGAGAGAGAGACTCTTACCTCGGATTCCGGAACTTTAACCCTGAAAGCGGCGCTCAGCAAGGACTTCAGCCATTCCCAGGCTCCGTCTGGTCTCCCAGCTTTCCCTCCCTGGGGGTGCAAAGGAGAACCGGGCACTGAGGTTATACTATTGGGGGTGCTCCGGGAGGCTGCTGTTTTGGCGTTCTTGAGAGTCCTGCTGGCGCCTGACAACTGGGAAGCCTGTAGGGAGAGCGAGCGCACGGCGCAGGAGGTGTGTGTTGGATCGTGGTCAGTCGCTGCGGCGAGGCTCCCGCGGTGGGTGCTCCCTTTGTAGGCAGCGGTTGCCGCCGGTCCGGGGAGGGAGTCTCCCCGTAGACCCCGGAGCCACCATGCCCGCGCCCCCGCCTCGCCGCCGGCTTCCCTGCTAGGAGTAAGAAGGAATGCGGTGAATGCACCGGCTTCACCGAGCGAGGTAACCGTTCCGCCGATGGCCCGGGAGGCTGGGGAGGGAGCCCGCCTGCCGAGGCGGCTCGGGCAGGCACGCAAAGCGGCTCTAGAGCCTGGTCCGGGGATTTTGCAGGGCCTGGCTCGCCAGCGATTTTCTGCGGCCCGGAGCTGCCTGGCGCGCGGAGCCGAGGCTGGGGGAGAGGCGTGGAGGTTTGCAGGACGCGCGGCCTGCTTCTGTCAAACCGCATCTCGTTCGGGCCCGCCAGCCCCCCAGCTCTCCGGGACCTCGGCCGGGGCTCGGAGTGGGATTGTCCCCGCGGCCGGCGGGTGCAGGGGAGCGCACGTGGGGACGCCAGCACCGCTTTCTTTTGTTGTGAGCAGGCTTCGGGGCTCCCATCACCGCCTCCCCCGAACCTCAAGGGCGTGGTGAAGGAGGCGGCTTGGGAATCGCGCTTAGAAGACGATCTCCTCCGCACCATTTCTGGGTCTCCGGCCACGGCAGATCAGGGGAGTGGGATCCAGCCTTTCGCTGGAGCGGCTGCTCAAATTGGGGGCGGCATTTCTTGCGCCTCCTTCCCAGCGTTCCCGGGTTTTGAGGAAGGAAATCCCTACTTGGGAACGTAGAAGGGATTGGAAGACGATCAGAGCATGGGGCAGGCTCCTCAGGGCTTGAACCGTTCTGCAGCTGCTATTTTGCGTGTTCCGACCTCACATGCCTGTAAAACCCGGGCAATTCGGCGCCTCGCGTCGGATCTCAGTGGCGGGTTCAACGCCGGAAGCTCAGGACTTATCCGGGAACCAATTTGGCGTCGCCAGCCCCAAGCTTAGGCCTGCAATTCCAGCGAACCAGGCTCGGCTGAAGCTCAGAGAAGCTCCCCTCAGTCAGGCCGCTCGACAAAACGCCCGGCTGGGGCTGGAGAGCCGAGAAAAACGAGGGGAACGCGCTCCGGAGGCCGGCGGCCCCGCGCTGGCTTCGGGCACCCGGGCGCGCCTCCTTCCGAACCGCAGCACGACCGCTTTCCCGACCTTTCTGTTTGACTCCTTTTTTATTTTTCATGTTGCTTATGACTGGGGAAAAAGGGAGGACTCTTAAAGGACTTATAAGTTTAAGGCCGGGAACTGATGAACATGAATTTTCAGGACCTGGCCTCTTCTGTGGGTCTTTCCTCTCCTGTGTTTTTGATTTTTTGCAAGAGGCGGGTTATTTCAGGCATTTTGGCTACTGCAGGGAATACTCCTGTTGCCAGTTTTCAGCAACAGGGCTCTGCTGGCCTCATGTAATTTGACGAAGAGAAAAAATTCTCAGAAGGGCAGTAGGTTTGTGTTTTGTTTTGTTTTGGGTTCGTACCCAATGGCTTCCAAAAATACCCAGGCCTTATCTTTATTGGCTCTTCCAGAAGTCCAGACAAATTTGACGGGCAGCTCGCTTATCGCGGGGGAGCCTGCGCAGCGGAGATGCGGGCCTCGCCTCCTCCCGCTGTGACGCGGGGCTTTCGCAAGAGGATGTGCGTGGTCATAAAGTAATAGTAATGCTAAGAATAACGGGACCTTCTGCAGCCTCCTTCAGCGGGGGAAGGAGGTGCTGGGAGCTGCAAACCGCGAGTGCCAGCCTAGTAACTGCCCCCTCCTGTCACCAGAACTGTGCTTCCAACCTTCCCTTTTTCTCTCTCTGCGCCCCCCTCTCATCTGTCTGTCGCTGGCCTTCCCATCCTCAGAGCAGGACCCCGAGCGGTCGCAGGGCCCAGGGATCACCATGGCCGACGCAGACGAGGGCTTTGGCCTGGCTCACACACCCCTGGAACCAGACGCCAAGGATCTGCCCTGTGACTCCAAACCCGAGAGCGCGCTAGGGGCCCCCAGCAAGTCCCCGTCGTCCCCGCAGGCGGCTTTCACCCAGCAGGTAAGAAGGGCCTCGGCGCCCTTTTCAGAAGCCAAACACCCTCTTTTCAGAGGCTGAGGCGGCGGAGGAAGGGGGGGGGCAATGCCCATAATTACCCTTTTATTTTTATCCCCATTCAATTCCACCCTTCTCTGTCATGCCTCCCCAAATGCCACCGTATTTCTACCCGCTGTATTGTGACGACTATCTTTATGGCCAGAGGATTTTTGAATCCGTGGAAATGGTTAGGGAAGTCAAAGATCCGGCTATCTTGGAGCCAGCGAACAAGGGTCCAGATTCTTCCTTTCCTGCTGCACGAGGTGTAAACTCGGTCTGAACGCCTCATTAAGGGCCGGGTCAGCGGCCGCTTCAGGCCGGCATGAGCGATGGCTTGACCCCTCTTCAGATCTGCCGTAGCCTTCGCCTCCGCCCGCCTCCTCCGCGTCGCCGCCCCAGCCCCGCGCGCCGCATCGTTTGTCTGGCGTCCGGGGCCTGGAGAACTGGCGCGGCCCGGGCCGGCGGCGGGGAGCGCGCAGGGCTGGGCAGGGAGGGCGCGGGGAGCCGCGGGCTCGCCTGGCTGAAAGCTGGGCCCCAGCTGAGCGTGAAGCCTCGCCTCTCGCTCTGCGCCCTTCACCCGGGCGCCCTGGGCGCTCAAGGCGTCCTCTGTAGACCTTGATGGTTTTTAAATGGGGTGTCAGAGGGCTGGAAGTGGTTGTCTTGACCTGGAGAGACACTTGCACGTAGCTGAAACCCGTCTTTGGGATTTCGATGGCGTTCCTCGCTTTTCCATCGCCTCTCTCCTCTGCCCTTCCCATCTCAGGAATATGCCCCTATATTTGTAGCGCGGCAGTGGGCACGCATTTTCAGAAACGTAAGAGGTTTTCTTCCAGGAAAAACCAAACCTACCTATTAGACGTTTCCAAGTTATTGCAAAATGAAGACATATATATGTGTATATATATGCATTAGTTTTGTAAAACTTGTAGTTGATGTCAGGAATGTTAAATCTCTGTGCCCATAATCAAAACAGCTTGAAGTGAATGAGGCCGGATGGGAGGAGAGCCTAGGAGGCATATTCATAGAGATACTTGAGATTTGATAATTAAGTTTTGTTTGGGACTGTGGCAACCTATTATATAAAAATTTAAAAATTTTAAATTTCACCTATGTCTATATATGCACCACCATGGGGAGATTAAACACACACATATACAGTGTTCGAACATCTGTGTGTTTTTGTGTGGACATCTGGGTACCTACACTGGAATATCCTGAGTGAGTTTTTTTCGAGATTGAGGCTTTTTCTTTTTCTTTTAGCTGCCTCTTGGCTAAAATGTGATTGGTTCTTTTTTTTTTTTTTCCCTTCAGCTCCATCCACCCCATGCACATTCTGGAATGCCCTGATGGTTGGGGTTTTTTTTCTCTAGGCTTATGTTGGTGGCATTAGAATGAGACGGATCTGCACCATGGGGTTAAGACCTTCCTGGACAGAGCACACACACACAAATTCCTGGGCAGGGGCTGCTCCAGAGCTCAGACAGTGCTGGGGGCAGTGGTTCAGCCTATGAGCCCACTGGCTTGAAGGGGAAGGAGGAGAAAACTCTTTAAGTTTTCAGGGTGTGTGGGGAGGGAAGGCTCATTGTCTCCAGGCCTTCTCTGTGTGACTTTTCTCTCCTCCTATAGGGGATGGAAGGGATCAAGGTGTTTCTCCATGAAAGAGAACTGTGGCTGAAATTCCACGAAGTGGGCACAGAAATGATCATAACCAAGGCTGGCAGGTGAGATGGTCTCCTATGTGGAGGAGGCGCAGGGAACTTGTGGTAGAGATGAAGAAAGGTGTGGGAGATCAGGAAAAGGAAAGAATAAACAAAGAGGAGAGACAGAGAGATGGAATATGAATATATTTTGTTTGACTCTATTGTGGTTAAAGAGGCATGGAGAATTCCTCTAGGGATCGCCGTCAGTGTAAGGGAAATAAGGTACCTAAAAGATTTGATTCTTGAAACTGGGCATTTCTTCCACCTCCTAAATAAGAAGACCCAGAGCTTGGGAGGCCATGCTCTCTGGATGGATCAGTAATGAGAGAGAGAGAGATGAGATGGGAGAGAGCCCACGGGAGAACATAAAGGTGCCCAGACACACACAGATGAGAGGGGGGCTTTGGGTTTCATGGGATCTCAAGCTTGATTCCTCGCCCAGACCCTCCTTCCCATTCTCCCTGACCTTGGAGCGGTTCCAGGGTCGCACCCGATCGCCAAACCTCAGAATCGTTGAGTGTGTTCGCTACCTCTTTCATTGTTTATAGAACAGAGGCGAAGCCTTTGAAACTGAACCGGGGCTCGGCCGGGCTCTATATACAGACACCGATAAACACGGCAGTTTCGTCAAGACACTTACCCCAGAGTTCCTCTTAAAAGCTCGCAGAGTTTTAGCTAGAAATGCGAGACTTCTGGGGGAGGGGGTAGGAGAGTCGTGTGCTCGGTGTTCCAGCGAGTGGGTGCGCGCGGGCGTGCGCCCCGGCTCGGGGAGTACCCCGCCACAGCCCTAGCAATGCTGCACTGGCCCACCTCGTCCTTAAGGGGCAGAAAGCCCCCGGCCTGCGCGGAGCACGCGTGTGAAGCCGAGGAGCCGGTAGGCCCAGGCCACCGAGTGTGTGAAAGGGGCGGATGGAGCCGCCTCTCCAAACGCCCACCGCTTCTCCAGCCCAAGCCCCCCGCAATAAACTGACAACAGTGACATTTATTATTATTTGAAATTAAACAACGTCTGCTCCCCTGCTCGGCCCCAGTGAACTAGGAGGCACGTTCTGTTTATACCAAAGAACTCAAGTCCTCTTCCCATTCCGCCGCCGAGGAAGGAAAGAGCGGCCGGGGCCTCCTTTCCCCCTCCCCAGCCAGAGCCGACGGGATTTAACTATAAAAGGCCTGCGAAGCCTTCTGCGCCTCCGCCTCCAGGCGCGCTCTCTCGGGCAGATAAACACCGCGAGGCGAGGCTCCAAGGCCCGAGAGAGGGCTCCCTCACCCATTCCCGCCATCCCTTGGCGAGCCAGGTTCCAGCCACTGGTTCTTGCATCCCGATCGGCCTTGGGAAGAAGGCTTTCGGGGTGGCCTCCATCGGAGGCGGGATGGAGACCCGGGAGTGCGCCTGGACGCGGAGAGGGAGCGGGCACGGCGCATTCGGGGCTGCAGAACCTCCTTCCAAGCACCCGATCTCGCGCAGAGATCAGCTTCTTCCAAAACCAAATTTCTTCGCGGAGGGGCAAAACGTTTAGACTCTGCACGTTAGAGTGCCAGCGCCTTGGAGAAGCGGTGAAGCATTTATGAATGAATTCCTGGCCGAGATTCGTGTCAGAGGTCACGCTCTGAGCCATACCCTGGGGGCAGAGGACTGGGGCCAGGACGCACCTTGTGTGGGCACCCACGCGCGGGCAGTCCCAGGGCGCACCCACTTGGGTGCTCACGTGACGTGCAGTTCTGCCCAGAAGGGCCAAAGCACCTGGCTGGGCGAAGCAGGCCACTTTTTTTCACCCTTAAATCTAATAAGCATTTTCCTGCCCCCGAATAAGAGAGTAGGTGTCTGGTTCTGAAAGGAGCATTTGGCAAGAATCGAAATGCGGGGTCCCTTTCTGGCCTAGTTTGAAACCGGTCTCTAGAAGCTCTCTCCTCCTGGTTTCTCCGGTAGATAGGTGTAGTCCCAGCCTGCTTGCTCAGCTCCGGATCTTTCTCTTCCCCATAACTTGGAGGGAAACCTGGGCTGGATCTTGGCAAGTGCGGAGCAGGGGCCACTGTGTCTCCTCCGTTTCTTAGAAGATACGTCGATTCTTTTCATTAAAATTTGTGGATACGATCTTCAGAATATTTGCATTAATTCCCTGTCTCTGTCTCTCCGCCTCCGCCCCTTCTAGGCGGATGTTTCCCAGTTACAAAGTGAAGGTGACCGGCCTGAATCCCAAAACGAAGTACATTCTTCTCATGGACATCGTTCCCGCGGACGACCACAGATACAAGTTCGCAGATAATAAATGGTAGGCAACACAGTAGCGGGGTGGGGAGGGTGGGGTGGACCGTGCAAACCCAACTTCCCTCTCCCCTCCGAACCAATAAACATTGTTTTGAGCTCTTACTGTGTGCTAGAGGTTTTTGCTGCCCACGGCTCTGCATCCTCCTGCCCTGAGAAAAAGAAAGAGCAGCCAATAGCTCCCATTTTATAGATGGGAAAACTGAGGCTCAGAGAAAGTAAAGTGCCGATGTCTGTTGCTGGACTGGAGGGTTTGTGGATCTTTACACAGGGTATTGTTCCCAAGCGTTGGAGCTATTTCTAGGGGGCATAAACCATTAACAGTTATTTTTTTTATGAGTTACCTGCTTTGAACATGCCTGTTTTATGAAATTGCAAACTCCATCCGGGGTATTTGAGTTAAACAGGCAGGAGAGGAGAGGTTCATTCTTTGGGTACTTTGCTCCCCCAGCTGCCAACAGTGCAGAGGCTTGAAGACGAAGCCCCTTTGGAAAGCCCGCAAAGATTTTTTTTTTCCCCGAGACTTTTGTGCACATCCAAGCTTGACAGAATGCGCCAGTTGTTCGTGGGCAGAGAGATGCTGCGAGATGGAGCCTTTGGTGCTGGGGAAGGAATTAGGTGGAAGGCGAAGGAGCCAGTCAGTTCGTCGAGTGTGGGGCCGGGGGGGGGGGGGGGGGTTGGGGGGGGGGACGCTCACTTGGATACCGGCTCTAGGCCTTCTGGGCATGTGGCATTGTAAGTGCCCGAGCAAGACCTGAGGGTCAGGCCATTTCCAGATCTATCTCATATTCAGCAGCCGTCGCCTGGCTCGTGAAGCAGCCGGCACCGCGGTGCGCTAAGTCTAGGCGGGTGGCGCCTCTCCTTGGTCTAGGTCTGTGACGGGCAAAGCGGAACCCGCCATGCCGGGCCGCCTCTACGTGCACCCGGACTCGCCGGCCACTGGGGCGCATTGGATGCGGCAGCTCGTCTCCTTCCAGAAACTCAAGCTCACCAACAACCACTTGGACCCATTTGGGCATGTGAGTACCTCCCGCGGCCCTTTCTTGTATCAGCAGGTCCACACCTCTCTTTCTCACCTTCCCTCTTTTCCAGAACTTTCTGTCTCTCCCTGGCTCCTTGTGCCCACCCATGCTTCTTTCTTTGCTCCATTTCAAGCTCCTTGGCCTCTTTCTCCCTCTACCTTTTTGACCTGGCCTTCTTTCTCTTCCCTTTCCTTGCCTCTTTTTCATCTCTCTTTCCTTTTCTCTTACTTCTCACACCTTCGCATTCTTCCTGGCTTTCTCCACTCCTCTCCTGCTCAGACATCTGCCCCTGGCAGTCCTTCCTGTTATCCATTATCCACACTCTGTTATCCACACTCTGGAGTGTGTCTTTCCCGGCTGGCTGGTGATTGAGTCCCTCGGTTCTCCTGGCCTGGGGCTCACCCTGCATCTCTGATGCCAGCATCCAGCCCACCTGCTTTTGCTGAGGGACGGGGGTTGCGGGGTGACTAAAGCTGTTCATTCCGGGCCTGGAATTCCTGTTCATTCAGCCCAATCTGTGATTAGGGACTGGTTGCATTTCTACAGAAAACATGGGCCCTGTAGCTCGGTGTGTACTCAGCACAGTTCACAAAGGCTGGACCATAGTGGGAGCCTTATACCTTACCTTTTGTTGTTGTTGTTCAGATGCTAAGTTGTGTTCAGCCCTTTGCGAGCCCACAGACTGTAGCCTGCCAGGCTCCTCTATCTATGGGATTTCTCAGGCAAGAATACTGGAGTGGATTGCCATTTTCTTCTCCAGGAGATATTCCCAGCCCAGGGATGGAACCAACATCTCCTGAATTGGCTGGTGGATTCTTTATCACTGAGCCACCAGGGAAGCAGATGCCTTACCTACCTCCTTCCAAATCCTCTTATCATCAGGATGTTCTAGATGAAAGGGAGACCCTAGGCTCTCTGCTTCCTCTTTTACAGATTGGGAGACCATCCCCCACCCACCCACCCAGAGGCAAACTCTGGTACCCACGCCCCTTTGAGCTTGACACTCTCGGGTTTATCTGTTTGTTCCAGTTTCCAGCTTTCCCCTCCCACCATGCCCAGAGTGGGCAAGCCCAGATCAGGCTCTTACACCTGGAATCTGGATTGACCCTAAGAGACAGGGGCCAGGGGAACCCTCTGAAACTGCAAGATATTGCAGGTATAGTCTCCTGCCTTCCAAGAGAATATGTAGCTCCTAGCAGATTCTCTATAGGATATCATTTTCTCTTCCCCCAAAGAAAAACCAACAGCACATGGATTAGGGGGGAAACGTCCCTAAATCTCTTCGTTGGACATGATTACCAGGACAGAACACAGTCTCTGAATTCAGAGTTCAGAAACTTTAGTTTGCTGATTCCACCAAACAAGTGGGCTAGTCCATCTCAGGGCATTTGACCCTCAGAGCAGCTTGGAGAGGAGGATGGAAATACAGCATTTATAACTGGGACCTTATGGGAGGGGAGATGGCCTGCCTGAGGACACACACCTTGTATTTGGGAAGGAGGATGTGAGGCTAGGTCTATCTAATTCCAGAAGCGATCCAGGTCCTGCCACTCTGTCTGTTTAAAGAGAAGATCAACAAACACATGATCCCCAGTTTGGGGACATGAGGGGCCCAGGTGCAGATGCATTTGGTCAGGAGGGAGGAGGGTTTGTGATGGTTCAAATGAAAAATCAGGCTCCTGAGGCCATAGGGCTGATGCCCTGAGCCCACAGGGTCCAGTGGTGGAAGGGGACCACAGGTTCTTCACTGATGCCTTCAGTTCCGCTCTACACGTGGTTGGTGTGAGGCTGGACTGGCCACTAGGGCAGAACAGAGAGAAGGAAGAAGGTTCATTCCCTTTCTATGCTGTAGGAAGGGATCGCAAAGGGGCAGAGCGGGTATTTTCTGGGCAAAATACTGGGGCTTCCTTTGCGTTTAAACCGGGTATTTTGCCGGCAGGGTCCAGCTACTTGTGCATCCAAGCCAGGTGTACTCTCCAGCTTGCGTGGGTGTTGGCGCCTGGGCTGTTAGGTTTAGGAACGTATGCTGAAGCGAAGCTTTAGGTTAAGCGACAGAGAGAGAGGGGACCATTTTGTGAAGGACCTGCCTGCATCTTCCCGGGACCGCATCCTTCTGGAGGCTAGGAGCCCTTGGTGGGAGTCTCCGTGAATCCTTGATCTCCTTAGCTTTCCCTCTGCGGACCTGGGTGTGCCTTTGGGGTCGCGCTGGGGTAGACCCCTAGGGAAGGCGCGCGCACAGCCCCGCGCCCGAGCCCGGGGCGCCCGTGCGAGTTGCAGGGCTTTCCGAGCCCGCGGAGGAGCGGCTCGGGACTCCCCAGCTGTCACGCATTCCCATCCTAAACTCCGGACTCGGAATCCAAAGCCACCCTAATGAAATTAAGGGCCATTAGATCGCCCTCGCGCTGATGTCTCCACACTGTCCCCGGCCGTCAAAGCAATTTGGCTAAGCCGGGACGATGGCCGCGCCGGCCGGGGGCTGCGGCGGCCCGCGGGGCCCCGCTGCGTCTCTCTGTCGCCACGCCGCCCGGGCCGGCGTCGCTATCGGCCGGGGAGGCGGCCGGGCCGCGGCGGCCGGAGATTAGAGCCGCGCGGCCCGGGGGTCGGGGAGCCGCGGGGTCCCGAGCTTTTTGCGCCCCTCCCCCGACCGGGTCGGGCCGCGCTCCCCTCCCCCTCCTCTAGGCCGGTCTCAAGGGTTGGCCCAAGCCCCCTGCCCCAGGGTCATCCATGCAAATAATCAAAGACACTGAGACTCCCTCTGCCGCTCAGTGTCGCGATCCTGGGGAAAAAACAGGCCAGATTTTTCAGCTCAGGAAGCGCGGCGGTTAGCACATTCGGTGGGTATAGCTCTAGAACGTTTTGACAACCATTAGCATTACCAGCCTCCCGGCAGCTGCAAACTGCAAGGCGTCAACCAGACAACACATTCCGTTTTATTAGTGAGGATGCTCGTCTTCTCTGGTTGGTCCTGCTCCACAGAGAGAGTGTGGTGCCTGCAGACCCCTCTTGGTCTTTACTGTGGTGGTTGTAATCGTAGTACAGCGACAACAGGGAGACCCCACTGGTCCCTGAGACCCCCTCCCCAAACATGGAAAAGGTGGAAACGAAGGAGAAAAATATTGCCCACGAAGTAGGATGCCCCGGTTCTGTTTGGGGCCAAGTCTGGAGATAATTCCAGTGGCGGATCCTGAAATGTTGTAAAACTGGAGAAACCCAGGCCCCTGTTCGGTGTTAGGCAGGGCTCTTTCTCCCCCCATCTCACACCCTCCCCCACCACTTTCCTCTCTCCTTCATTGACTCCCCTTTGCACATTATCCAAACAAAGGACCAAGCCTGTGATTTTTCCTCCAGTTCTGGAAATGCTTGCTCTCTTCTCCTGCAACTCTTTGAACTTTTTTTGGGGGTGGGGTGGGGTGGAGAAGGGGTTGTTATTTGTATGTATGTTTATTTGTTTGTTTCTGCTCTCCTTTCATTCCAAAATTACTGCCCAGACTTCCTTGGGGGCACTAATTCCCCAAACTTGCTTCACTCGCATGGAGGGGGCGGGAAGTGCCCTATGCAGAGAGTTAATTTATTAAGCAAACTTTATTAAGAATTCTGATTTACTACCCCGTGTGCTTTCGGTAGATTCCTGGAATATTACTGTGGCTTTTTCAGATGGAAATTGTCATTTTTTGAAATGTTTCTTTTTAATGAAATCACTGGCTTCTTTTCAAAAACAGGAGTGAAAAAAATCAGAACTTTTTTTGAGAGTCTATATAAGGAACGTAACTTTGGAGTGGAGATTGGGGTTTTATGGAAACAAAGGGGGTTTGATTTTTCTTACCATCTCATTTTCTTTATTATTTTTAGATTATTCTAAATTCCATGCACAAATACCAGCCAAGATTACACATCGTGAAAGCGGACGAAAATAATGGATTTGGCTCAAAAAACACCGCGTTCTGTACCCACGTCTTTCCTGAGACAGCGTTTATTGCGGTGACTTCCTACCAGAATCACAAGGTAAGCCCAGGACCCAGGAACCAGCAGGCCTGGGCTCACCTGCTTGTTTGCATGAATCTGCAGGGGGCTTCTGCTAAAACCTTAAGCCTTCTGGGCACCTTTATTCCACCCTACAGTGGGCACCAACTTCTGTCCAGGGGGCTGAGGCAGGAACAGAGCTGCAGCCTAAGGATTGCAGCTGTTTGTACCGTATTCACAGGCTTGGCATGAAAGCCATACTCCCACACACTAGATGGAAATTGTCAAACCATAGCTGACCACCTGGTTTCAATACTTATCCTCAAATGCAACAAGAAGTCATCCGCCTGCAGTGGTGGAAAGATCAGTGAAAAGAAAGGTCCCCTCATTGACAGGCTCGGTGCCCTTGGGTGGGGAACCTGGTGCCACCCTGCCTGGGGCCATCTTTTCTGTTGGGGGGGGTCGGTGTCCTTTCCTCCTCTACTCTTGCCTTTTGGATGCATTTCAGCTCCCATCAGGGGAGGTGGCTGAGTTGCTGGAAACCTTGAGCTTGGACCTTCCCAGATGCTTTCTTACTTGTTTCGTTAATGACTGACCCCAAAGTACATACTCAAGCAAGACTGGCATTGCTAAAACAAAAGCAAAAACTGATCAACTTGTGTGACTAGCTGCCTGAATCGAAGCTCTGGGGACTTAAATAAGATCCTGCCAAGACACAGCCTGGTGAGGGGAGACGCGCACAAGGCCAGCTCATTGTTTTTGGTGGCTGCAGTGTTGTGTAGGGGTGGGATGTCGCAGATGGGTTGTGTCACCGTCAGACCCCAACGCTGTTTGAAATTCAGGCCCCAGTTTCGTCCTTCAAAGCTTGACAGTGATACTAGAATAAGATGCCTCCCTAACTGCAGGTCAGGGGGTAGATATTTTCTTGCTCGGGAGAAAGGGCTCATCTTGACTTGTTCATGTCTGTTCTTTAGAAACCCAAGTGCCCATGGATTCATTTTATTGGCGTGGATATTACTGGCGTGGGGAGGGCAGGACTGAATGATTCCTAAACCTCGATATGGAAAGATCTGGAAGCGGGAAAGGCAAGATATAGGGGCTGGGGAGGCATCGCTGCTCCCCTCCGGGGTGGTAGACTCTTAGGAATATTGTGAAGTGATTTGGGGTTAGGGGTTGTGGGAGGGGAAAGTGGTGGTGGGGTCCACATGAGATCAGTGAGGGCGGGTCCTGTGGATGACTTACGGAGGTGGACAGGGAGCTAGGGTGCCCTCCCCCTCTACAGCTCCCATCCCTCCTCTGTCTGCAAGAGAAAAGTGGGGTTGGGGGAGGCTGCAGAGTCTGTGGGGCCAGGCTGGAGAGGCCAGGTTAGAGTGAGAGATGGGCTTAGCACCCTAAAGCCTCCAGTCACCCCTTGAAGGTCATTTCATGCAGGCTGTGTGTCGGCTAATCCCCACCCCCAACGAAGCCAGGGCAGTTACGAAATGCTGTGGGTAATCTCCAAATTCAGATTGTCAGTGACCAAGCCAAGCTGTGATGGATGGTCCCTTGCAGGCCACATGGCCTGTTTGGGATCCCAAGCCTTGGGCAAGCTTCCTTTCAGCAGAAAACACACTCCCTCTTACCCCCTAAATGTGATTACTTTTTAAAGGAAAAGAAGGACTTTTTATGTTATTATTTTTTAAAAATTTCTACCCACTTTAACCAATAACAGAAAAAAAAATGGTAGGGTCAAGTGCCCTGAAAGGTGCTATGCTGTTTCAGGCTAATTTGAGTCTGGCTGCTGGAAACCTGTTTCCTCTATGGCTGCTGTAAACCTATGTTTAACTTTGTGGTGACGGCTACAGGGGGAAGAAATGGAAAAAATAGCAACCAGAACGCTCAGTTCCCCATATGTGTGTGTGTGTGTGTGTGTGTGTGTGTGCGTGTGTGTGTGTGTATGTGTGTGTGCTTAGAGCTTCCTAGTCTTGACACAGGGTCCAAAAATATGTAGAATCTTTTTTTTTTCCTGCCAGGAAAACCCAAGCTCATCCAGAGAGAGGGGACAGGAAGTGATAGGCATATGAAAGAAACACATGAGTGTTCAGATCCTTTGGGGGAAATTCCCAAGCTTTATATATTAATAGTAAAGATCTAAGGGGTTCCTCAGGAGTGGGTAGATTTGGGGGACCACACAGTCTTTCTGTTTATAGCTTTGTTGAGGCATAACTGTCATATGGTAAACCACACTATTTGAAGTATTCAGTTAGCTGTTTGACATATGTGTATGTCCATGAAACTATCACTGTAGTTACTTGTGAACACACTCAACACCCCTTAGATTTTATTTTTTTTAAAGGTCTTCTTCAATGCATATATTTGCTCATCTATGTGTGTGGAGTGCCTGTCCAATGGGGTGTGTATGTGTAAGTTTTGAACACAGTCTAGGAGATTGTGTATCTAAATGCTCATGGGTCCCAAAACATGAGTTCCCGTAGATGCATTTGAATATATATGTTGTGTTTTTTTTTTTTTTGCTTGTTTTTTCCTTCCAGTTTTATTGGGATATAATTGACACAACGTACTGTATGAGTTTCAGGTATACAGCATCACACTTTGACTAATGTCATGAAATAAGGACCGTGATCAGCTGAGTGATGAATATAGGTGTATTTGAGGATCACACAGGAATTACTGATTTTCTTCATTGGTTGAGCCAAGAAGCCAGGCTGAGCTGTACATACAGGGTTTTGTTTTGTTTTGTTTTTAAACCAGCCTGGCATCCATAAGAAGGATTTCAAGCACTCAAGGAGATGACTTTCAAAACACTTTCTCCTGCATGAGGTTTTCCCCACTTTTTAGTTATCAAGTACCAAAAACACCTATTTTCTTTGTCAGGAGGAAGTCTAAAGCAGTGTATTTTTCCAGTTGCATTCAGGCCCCTGCAGACATTCCCCACGTGGATATATGATGTGTGACTTAAATAAGCGGGGCAGTTGGGTTGACTGTGATTTGTGGGCTCTGTTTTGTTACTTTATTGTCCCACCTGGATAGGATGTTGAGACTCTTGGCTTTGTGGGTAAAAGCCACCTGGGCTGTTCCTCATCCTTGTGTAAGTGTTAGTGTCACAATCTGGCGGTAGATGCCTGGGTTCAAATCTATCTGACTTGGGCAAATTATTTAACTCAGTTGTCCCCATCTGTAAAATGGGACTAAGAAGAGAAAATATATATATATACATATATATATATATATATATATATTTGGTTATTATTGTGGTGGGGATTAAAATAAGCTAATCCATGGAACATGTAATCATGCAGAGCCTGGGTACAGAGTCAGCACAGGTTGTTAATAATGAGTCATGATCGACTTCATAACTGATCAGTTAACAGTAACAGGGCAACTCCATCCAAAACGCAGGTTCTGGAAAACTCTTTGCCTGTCCTATTTTAGAATCTGAAAAGCTGAGATTTTTAAATAAGCTCTTATTACTGTGGTTGAACCACAACTACAACTACTTTGTGGTCTAATTGGTTCATTCCCTGATTGTTCTGTCAGTCCAAGGACAGTTTGCCTGGCATTAGGCTTTGGAAAGAAAAGCAGTCTATCTGATTGAATTGCCAGGACAATTTGGAAAAATTTGGTTGTTCAATGGCGAAGTTCTGTCCGACTCTTTGCTACCCCATGGACCGCAGTACTCCAGGCTCCTCTGTCCTTCACTAGCCCCTGGAGTTTACTCAAATTCATGTCCATCGAGTTGGTTGGAAAAATGCGAGCCACCAAGTTTTGGCCCAAAGGGCTTAGTGCCTCCAGACTGATCTTTGCATGCAGGTACCAGGTGGAGGCAGGTATGTGGCAGGCTTCATTTCTTACACTGCCATCACACACCTGTATACCATGGGGTTCCTAATGACACGACATATTTCCTGAGCCCAGCTGTGATCCCAAGCTGGATTTGGGGGTTATTTCCCCAGATGGTTGACAGCTTGAAAAAGATATTTAAACACTCGAATCTTCCCCAGCGACGCTCACTCTGTGAAACAGGTTTTTGTAAGGTTTGTGCCGCAGTTGTCAGCAGCTCCCAGGGCAATCCCTAGAAATATTTAGGTGTTAAAAAAAAGGTCACATGGGCATTTCATTTCCCTGCTTAGGCAACAATGGCTTTGTATGCAAGTGTGTCTCTCCCTTCAATATTAACTTACTTTGCCATTAAAAGGCATGTTCCTCCTGTTTAAATCATTGTGTATGGAGCCTGTATTTATGAGGTATGAGCTTTCTGGTCGGGACCAGGAAATGAACCCCTAATAGAGAGACATAATTAAGATTTTTGGCCCTCTCGAGGGTTTTTTTTTTTATTTTTTTTTCCCCAAAAGCGAGAATTCACAACAATTATTCTCATTAATTTTTACAACCTCTGTCTCAGTGGTTGGACCTGGCGTTTATATTTGTTTTTCTCCCGATCGGGCCCCTCTCCGGATATCCGGTTTTATGCTGATTTTGGAGGGAGTACATTTGTATGACGCATGGAAGTCAATTTCAGTGGAGCCTTTGGGTAGAACTCAGACATCCAGGTGTATGGGTTTGTGTGCCCGTGAGTGACTGGCTCCATGTTAGGAAGGGAATTTCATAGACAGGGTTATGGTAAATGAGGGGACTAGTAGGAAATAAGATAGACATTTTCACTGGCCCCTAAGCTTACATGTTAAGATTTCTCAGGGGTAATTCTTACAACCATAGCCATCTATCCTCAAATCTACAGAGCAGCGTAGATAGGTAAGATCCGCACATCTCAGTGTATGTCTCACCAGTTGTGTGCATCCTCTGACAGCATATATTTGGGAGGTATGGTATAAGAACAAGAATTAGGCAGTAGTTATTCTGTTTGAGGTGCAAGGGATTTCATAGACAGGGTTATGGTAAATGAGAGGACTAGTATGAAATAAGATAGGCATTTTCACCTGCACCTAAGCTTCCTTCGAGCAGTTTTTTTGAGCAAAAGATTTTTGCTGATAAGATACCAAAACCCACCCTTTTCTTTTTTTGCTCTGGGTAATTTTTTGTGTGTTTCTGAGCTCTTGGTGGAAGAGCGATGTCATGGAATAGGCATTAATTCAGCCCAGGTGCCCCACCCCTATTGTCTCATTGTCTCAGTATTTTCAGGGGCTGGCTTCTGTCTCTTGATGTGTGGGTGAAGGGCATAGAAATCGGGATAAGGATTCCCTTCACCCTTTTTAAAAATGATCTAATTTTTGCTCAACATTTTGAGAATCTCTCCCTCCCACCCCTCACCATTAAAAGTGCTTTATGGTTTTATGCTTGCATTTTGCTGCCATAAAACTGGTGTGAGAAAGAAAGCCCTGCTAGGTGATGGGGCTGAGTTAAGGAGTGCACATGTTCAAAATTGTTATCCAAAGAGATTTTGTATTTAAAAAAAAATTTATTTAATTGGGGTAAAGTTGATTTATAGTGGTGTGCCAGTCTCTTCTGTTTTCCAGAGAGGTTTTACAGATGTTTCTATATACTCTGAAGAGTTGATTCGAAGTCAGAAAGTTACAGGAATGGCTCACCATGTTAAAAAAAAAAAGGAAGGAGAAGGGAATTCGTATATGTAGACATGCCCACTCGTAGTTTAAGAGTTTTAAAGTTGATTTAAATTTTTTGAAACAGTTTCAGGTTCATAGTAAAGTTGAGTGGGAAGCAGAGCCTTGTATAACCTCTGTCCGCTTCCCCCCACCATGTACAACCACCCCCACCCTCAGAGTGGGACATGTGATGCCACTGATGAACCTGCATCGACGCATCATCACCCAGAGTCTGTAGTTTGCCTTAGAGTTCACTCTTGGTGTTGTAGATTGGGGTTTTTTTGTTTGTCTGTTTTTTTTCGGTTGTGCCATGCAACTCATGGGATCTTTCTTCCCTGACCAGGGATCACACCTGTGTCCCCTGCAGTGGAAGCTCCAAGTCCTAACCACTGGACCACCAGGGAATTCTCTAGATTCTGTGGGTTTAGACAAATGTGTAATGACACATCTTCACCGTGATGTATCCCACAGAAATCATTTCATTGCCCTGAAAATCCTCTATGCTTCTCTTGTTCATTTTCCCCTTCCTCCTAACCCCTGGCAACTGCTACTCTTTTTGCTGTTTCCCTAGTTTTGCCTTTTCCAAAATGTCATACGGTTGGAATCACATAACATTTAACAAATGTTAAGCTTATATATATTTTTATTGTGAGCACACGGACTCACAGAAGGAAATGCCATAAGACCATGTCTAGCAGAAAGTGGAACGTTCTTGCCCCCAAATGGACAAATCTGTTCATTCATTGATTATGCCTAGTTTCTCAAAGCAACTCCTTGGTTTCTCGAAGTCTGTAAAGATGCTACTGGGGGGTAGAAAAGATGGCTCTGTGCGGATCTGAAGATGATGGAACCATAGGAAAGAAATCTGTTCTTGTTCTATCTTTCTATTCATCTACTAGAGAAAGGGAGACTTACTTCAGTACCGGTTTATGTTAAATACTTCTGTAAAAGTGTCGGATTTTCCCTTGCAACAAAGGGCATGCTGGCCTTCCGTTTGGAACTTTGTAGGGGCAGCCCATTCCAGTACTCTTGCCTGGAGAATCCCAGGGACGGGGGAGCCTGGTGGGCTGCCGTCTATGGGGTTGCACAGAGTCGGACACGACTGAAGTGACTTAGCAGCAGCAGCAGCAAGGGTACCAGTAGAGAAAATTTGACACACTTGCTGTCTTTTTATTGACTTGCAAATGTTTCCACTTTGACATGTAGAAAAGTGATATAGTATATTTATAAAATAGATTTAAGTAAAAAGTGGTTTGATTTGGGGCATGTACACTGTGGTCTATTTAAAATGGATAACCAACAGGGACCTACTGTATAGCACGGGGAACTCTGCTCAATGTTACATGGCAGCCTGGATGGAAGGGGAGCTTGGGGGAGAACGGATACATGTGTGTTGTATGGCTGAGTGCCTTCTCTGGTCACCTGAAACTATCACAACACTGTTAATTGGCGATACTCAGCACAAGATAAAGTTTTAAAAGAAGAGAATCATTAAGAAGCCAGTAGAGGAAAAAGAATGAAATAATACAAGTACATACAATCAATCCAAGTAAGACCAAAAATAGGAAAGAATAAATAAAAAAACAGTAAAAACAGAACATAATTATGACTACCTTAAATTTTAATCAGTAATTATGATTCAGTAGTTAAATTGAAAATAAAATACTGGGCTTCTCTGGTGGCTCAGTGGTAAAGAATTGTCCGCTTGTCAATGCAAGAGACGTGGGTTTGATCCCTGGAGAAGGAAATGACGACCCCCAGTATTCTTGCCTGGGAAAATCCCATGGACAGAGGAGCCTGGTGGGCTTCAGTCCTTGGGGTTGCAAAAGAGTCGGGCACGACTTAGTGACTAAACAACAACAAACAAAATACTCAGAAGTAAAAAAAGTGGTTTGATTCAATAAAAATATCAAGCAGATTAGTAGACCAAGGCTATATAGGTACGATAATGATGATGAAGTGCTTTTTGAATGACCTCTGATGAACACTGCCTTGGTGTCTGTAAAGTGATCTGATATATAAAAATTCAATTCACACACAGTTTTTGGGACATACTTCTGGCAAATTTCATGGGGATGTACTCTTTTACCTAGCTCTGCTACTGCACATTCACACTAACAGAATATGTTGATGATTTCAAGAATGTGTGTTGATGGACCTTGAACCAAAAGATCCCATTCTATCACTGAGTTTTATACATTGCAACAAGAATTTCCCAGAAGAGGATTCGTTCTTCCTTATATAATTAAAGAGGTTTGGAGCTGTTAGGTAGCTCTTGTATATATTATAATTCTACATGTTGGTCTTTATTTAATTAGACACCCTCCTTTTCACTGGAACTAGCAAACTCTGTGAAAACTATGAAATGAATGTGAAATGAGGCATAGCAGGCTTTCGAGAGCAATAATCAAGTCCTTCCCAATGGAGACTGCCACGTTACAGGAAATTGACATCGTGTCAACATGGTACAATTTTCCAAGGGGGTGGACCAAGTGTTGAGGCCTGCATTGTGTTTGAAACACAGAATGCTATGATTGAGACAAAAATGCCAATCCGGCTGGAATGATGCAGCGTATGACTCCAGTTAATGGGCAAACTGAAACCAGGTTTTTTCCCACCCCCCGCTTTTAAAGACAATCTGATCTAGGACATTTTTCAGAGCCTCCTTTTGAGTGCAGTGGTGGGTCTCGTTGATGTGACGGGCTTAATTTGCTTCTTTGGGTTGCCAGAGACTGTGTTTCCATGACACTTATCATTAGCCGGGTCCCCAGGTGGTTTCAGAGCAACCAAGTGAACACCGAAGTCTCTCTCTCTGCTTCCTACAGATCACCCAATTAAAGATTGAGAATAATCCCTTCGCCAAAGGATTCCGGGGCAGCGATGACATGGAGCTACACAGGATGTCGAGAATGCAAAGGTAAGTGGGATCCTCGGCTCCCCGCTCTCTTCATCCCTTGCCCTTCAATAGCCCAGGTGAGCCAGCGGCCCCGGAAGACCAGGCACAGAGAAATGGGGCCCTGTTGCCATCGAGAGAAACGAGAAAGAGCCTCTGGCACACTGGACATTTTCTAATACCCTTTATATGCACAAGTGCTTGCTAAGTCACTTCACTGTTGCCCACCGGGCTTCTCTGTCTATGGGATTCTCCAGGCAAGAATGCTGGCGTGGGTTGCCGTTGCCCACCTCCAAGGGATCTTCCTGACCCAGGGGTTGAACCTGTGTCTCCTGCAGCTTCTGTGTTGCAGGCGGGATTTTTACAGCGTAAACCAAACCCTCTGTGTGGTCTCCTCTATCAGACGCTGCGGAGCGTGTAGATTTGGGGAAGACTGTGTATGAGGGAACTTGACCGTCTCCATCTGCCCAGGGAGCAAAAGCTACAATTTTCTCCTCTTTCTCTGCTGTCTTCCTCTCCAGTAAGGTCCTCTCTCTCTTTCTTCCCATAAGTCACTGCCGATGAATGATTTTCTTTTGGCAACAGCTCTTGGTAAATGAAAGGGGAGTTAATGGCTTGATTTCCGTGGGGTGATATACAAACTTGACACCACGTGGCCTCCCAGGCATGGGGCAAGGGTGGTGGATTAGAAGCTGGTGATAAAAATTGTTCGGTCTTTTTACATATCCTGTGGTCTTGGTCGCTGATATGATGAATAGAAGGGGGCTGTGGCAAATGGACATAGTGGGAATTTGGTCTGATTTGAAAGGATTGTACAAGCATTGCCAATTTTGTCAAATATTCTCTTGGTAGAGTTCCAAAATAACTTACCATATGGCAAGAGAATTCGAAATACATCTTGATTCCTTTTGACCAAGAAATGTTGTTTTTTTTTCTTCCCATTTTGGTGAGTTTAGCATTTCAAAATAAAATGAGGTCATTTAGAAAGCTTATCCTTTTCCTTTCTGGAAAACCCAAAAAGGGAGAGTTGGGCAGATGGACACATGTACTTACTCAAAGGAGGACAAGAGACCCAAGAAGAAGAGGGAGAGAAAGGTCCCACAGCTTTGTGGTTTAAACATTGGGTTTGGAAATAACATGCTGTAGAAATCTTTTTCAGATAGCGGGCTTAGCAGATCTAATTTTGCGTGCTTTTAAAAAATAAATATGTCATTATCTTCCGGTGGAACAGGTACACCAGACTCATATGGATTCCTGCATTCATAACTGGTTTCCTTCGTGATGGTGGACTTGTAAGATGCTTTATGTGGTGAAAATAATGAAGTCCTTAAATTATTATTTAGAAACATTTTTGGCTTTATGTGTCTTCACTTGGAAGTTGGAGTTGAATTTAGCCTGTGGTCGGTGGAAAAGTTGATAACAAACATCACTTGAAGGTGAAAGAGGCCAAACTATTTTCAGCTGTAGGCTCAGGGAGCCGTGTGTTTGTTTATATGGTGTCTAAACCCCATCCTGTCCCGATGGTCATCTTGTCGTCATGGCAGCTTAGCCACTGATGGGCAGTCTCATCTTGGTCATCCTGCAGGTAGGGGTCCAGGCTGTGCAGCTGGGGACTGAAGGGCTTTTTCCATCCCTTACTTCTTTCCTCCTTTCCACCAGGTCCAGGGCAGGTGGGATTATGGGTTTAAGGTATTGCAAGTAGCCCCCTCAATTTTACCCAGTCACCTGGTCTCGGAGACGCTACCTTCTTATCATGTCTCACAATTCACCTCCTTTCTCCATCTAGGCTGCCTTTCCACCAGCAGCCTCACCTGCCACAGCCTCCTAACCTCTTTAGGCCTGACATCAGCTCTGTTCCCCTCCCAGACATGTTCCAGGCAGCTGCCAAAGACATCTTGTCCCTGTGCTTAGTCGCTCAGTCGTGTCCAACTCTTTGTGACCCCATGGACTCTAGCCTGATAGTCTCCTCTGTCCATGGAATTTTCCAGGCAAGAACACTGAAGTGGGTTGCCATTTCCTTCTCCAAGGGATCCTCCCGACCTAGGAATGGAACCGGGGTCTCCTGCATTGCAGGCGGATTCTTTACCAGCCGAGCTACCCAGGGAAGCCCAAAGACATCTTTGTACAGCACAAATAAGACATTTTTCTTCACAGCCTCAAACACTCCTATTGCCCTCTGTGTCAGGTCCAGACACCTTGGTGTGTTTGACCACGCCCTTCCCCAGCCTGGCCACGCCCCCTAGCTTTGGTCCTCACCGATGTCCCCTCTCCCTTTCAATCAGGCTGAAGGAGCGGCTCCAAATCTGTCTTCTATACATTGTTATTGGCCCCGTAACACCACAGTTGGTCTAACTAAGCTCCATCTTTCCCCTCTCCCCTTCCATCTCCTGCCCATCACTAAAGCCTCCTTGTAAGTATTTCTCCTTGTAGCTGTTCGTTCCTCCAGGGAGCTGCTTCTGGCCACAGACTGCCTGGTCGGATGTGTCTATTCCTAGGGGCCCTCACTGCTTTTCTGTGTAAGGCCGGGGCCCCACACTTTGGAGGCTCGTTGGACAGATGATGGGCATGGAAGCAGAGACAGTGGGGGACGGACAGGTGTTTGAGAGCTCTCATGTCAGCAATCCTGGCGTCTCTTCCTACAGCTCTGAACCACGTGCCTGGTGAGCTATTTAGGCCGAGGACTCTGCTCAGGTCTGAACTGTCTACCCTAACTCCTCTCTAGGGTTATTGCACATTGGCTGTGTGCTTCTTCCCACCTCGGCACCTGGAGTTGAAAGAAAGGAAAGGTAATTGGTCCTCAGTAAGGGGTCAGGGATTGACACGTTGGATTGAAACTCTCAGCCTCGCAGACATGTGTGTCTTTGTGGCCGCATGAGGAGTTCCATCGGGAAATAAAGAGGGTTGGACTGACCACTCTCCAGGCTGGGAGAGTGGACAGGGTCATCCATCCAGTTCTCCGGAGCTGTCCCCTGGTGGGCAGAAGGAGCAAAGCAGAGAGGCTCCAGTAGGCTTTGGCGTCAGACAAACCTGGGTTCAGTGTATCAGCGTGTATCAGCAGGTGACCTCGGGCAAGTGATGTTACTGCAGGGAGCCTCAGTATCCTCATCAGTAAAATGGGCATAAATAAAGATAGCTTCCCCTTTCAGGGGTTCTTGTAAGAACAATATGAGAGAATGCCTGAAGGGTGCTTGGTTCCTAGTCCACGCTCCAAAATATGATCCGAGTCGGGGAGAACTCATTACTCCTAGTTTTGCCCTTGTTCAGAATTGAGTCTGGGCTGTGGTCCCAACTCCCAGGTCACAGTTGGTAGTGACAAGTGGGGAAGATGGCTCTCCGGAGACGGCTCTGATAACAGCCTGGCTGGAACGGCGGGCTCACTGTTGATCTTGTAATCCTGTTTCCTGTCCCCCACACACCCGGTGACAGCTGGCTCAGGCAGCAAAGCGGGAGGAATGAAATTTCCTCTAATTCCAACAATCAGAACAGAGGGAGGGAGAGGGGTGGGGTGATGGAGGGCTGAACCTTAACTCTGCCGTGATCCCACATAAATAACTTTTGGATTAGCTTGGCAAATGTCTGGGCACATACCCTCCTCCCCTCTCTTCACCCAGCAATCTGTGTTTGGAACATGTGGAGGGTATCGTAGTTATTTTCCAACGTTTATGTATGGTTTCTAGTTACAGAAGCGATAACTGCTTATTCTGAAAATGGGAGAGCAAAGGGAAAGCAGGAAGAAGAAAATAAAATCATTTTGCAAATCCTGTCTCTAGCTGACTGATTGAAATATGTGCCGAGGTTATTTGGAAAGGTTAATCTGGTTAATCTGTGGCTTAAAAACATCTTATCCTAAAAAACCAATATTTCCCAAATTGCAGTGCCCCCTCCCCTGGTGACAAATGAGATGACTTTAGAGCGTGCCCACAGATACCAGGCACATCAGGCTGATTTCACAGACAATATTGTTTAGGATAAGACTAAGTTCTCTTTTATTGACTTATTTCTTTGACTGTGCTGCACTGCATTTGGGATCTTAGTTTCGTGACTAGGGATCGAACTCATGCCCACAAAACACAGAATCTTAACCCCTGGACCACCTGGGAAGTCCCCAAGACTAAGTTTGAAAGAAGGAAGGGTAGAAGGAAAAGAAGGAAAGAGGGAGGGAGAAGGGAAGGCAAGCTAAGGCTGGTTATTTAGAGAAAATATTCTTTGTGACCCCATGGACTGTAGCCCGCCAGGCTCCTCTGCCCATGGAATTTTCCAGGCAAGAATGCTGGAGTGGGTTGCCATTTCCTTCTCCAGGGGATCTTCCCATGAACTAAACAGCAGAAGAGCTGGTATGAAGATTTGGCCAACATTGTCAAGGTGATATGCAAATCACAGAAATTCGGGAGATGTACCTAAATGCTCACCCTAATGAGAAAGCGTAGGCACTTACTGTCAAAGCTGAATGGGAACTTCTGGGAGTCAAAGGTCCCTGTGGGGCCAAGGACAGGGCCACTGAGTGCAGGGAGGTGCTTTTATCGAGAGGATGGGAGTCAGGTTTTGTGGGATGAATGGGATTTTTTCTTTTCGCTAGCTCTTGTTTTTTAATTTTTTTTATTTTCAGCTGTGACAGGTCTTAGTTGCTGCATGCAGGATCTTCATTGTGGCATGCAGGCTTCCCTCTGGTTGAGGTGCTCGGGCTTAGTTGCTCCAAAGCATGTGGGGATCTTAGTTCCCCTCCCAGGAATCAAACCCACGTCTCCTGCATTGAAAGGTGGATTCTTAACCACTGGACCACCAGGGGACTCCCTAAGGTTTTTTTTTTTTTTTTTTGGCTGAGCTGAGTGGCTTGTGGGATCTTAGTTCCCCTACTGGGGGTTGAACCCACATCTCCTGCATTGGAAGGTGGATTCTTAACCAGTGGACCACCAGGGAAGTCCTGGTGAATGGGATTTGAATTTGTTGAGAGGAAGGGCTTTCTGGGTTGGATTGGAGGAGTGCTCAGGGATCTACCCGTTTGGGGCTCTGGAGGAGGCATCAGACTCTAAAGATCTCTGAAAGTCAGCTGCCGTGGCACCGTGACAAGGACACACTGTCCCTAGAAGCAGGGATTCTAGCAGTAGAAGGGACCCTGGGAGGCAGCATCTGGTTTAACCTTCCTGCTTTTGCAGAAAAGAAAACTGCAGCCTGGAGACTCATTTGTTTTTATTTTTTTGATCAATTTATTTTAATTGGAGGCTAATTACAGTATTGTAGTGGTTTTTCCCATACATTGACGTGAATCAGCCATGCGTGTACATGTCTCCCATCCTGAACCTCCCTCCCAGAGAGCCTCATTTATTTATTCAGTTTTGGATCTGTTGCTTTCTTCTTCAGCGGACATCCATTCTTTCAGGGCTTACTCCGTGCCAGGTCCTGAGGATGCAAAGGGGAATCCATGCACCGAGGGGCAGGGTTCACTGATGCTAAAGCAGGCTCTCGAGCTGGGGTCCTGGCTAGCACACCGATGAGCCCTGGGGCTCCCCTAGCTCTATCTCCTCATCTGTAAAAGGAAGATAATTACAGCACCTACCTCCGGGGCTGTTGCGTGGATGAGGTGAGGTAATATGGGTGTCCTAATTACTTTCGCTATGCAATGAATGACTCCACTCCTAAATTTCCCATCTACTGGCTACAGAACTGTGGGCTCTGAGCTGGCTTATCATCGCTGCATGAGACTCTGAATCCAGGACAGCCAGAGCTCCAGCACTTTGCTTCCAACACCTCTGCGCCCACGCAAGGGGAGGACGTATAAGCAGCCTCTGTCCTCCCATGAGGAGCTCAGAGACCATCACAGTGCTCCAGATTTTGTCCACTTAACAACCTACTCCCGCTCAGGAATGCTCTCTAAATGCTGCTTAGGGTGGAAAAGCCAGGCATCACTTGTTGTCACTGTGCCTAAGGAGAAGCCGGAAATCCCCAGGGAGGCACTTGGGTTTAGCTCAGGGTTTAGGGGTCGGGAAGGATGCCTCTGGACAGGTGTGATTGCTGTCGGGTTTTGGTGGGGACGGCTGCAGGTATCTGACGGCCAGACAAGGCTGGGTGTCCAAGATGGCACACCCCCATGACCGCCGTTGATGCTGGCTTCTGGCTGGGAGCCCATCTGGGTGGTCCCCTGGAGCGTGTGTATGTGGCCCATCCAGCATGGACTCCCTCCATGGTGGCGGCTGTCCTTGGAGAACCTTGAGAGGGCCTTTGCTCACTACACCTTGGGAGCCTGTAGCATCACTTCTGCTACTTGCTGTTGGTGGAACAAGACTCACTAATGGGCTCAGATTCCAGGAGAGCCAGAGAGCCTCCCTCTAGACAGGTGGAAGTCAGAGAGTGTGCCTGGGTGATTTAACACTGCCCCAGCTTGCCTAGGAGCGCCTGACACTGTCCCTGGGCTGGAGTGACCCTGGATCATGTCAGGAGGAGATGGGATCCATTCCCTCTTGAAGTCTGAGGCCAGGTTGACACCCAGTTAAGGTGCAGATGCCTGGCGGTGAGCATCTTCAGGATAGAAGGAATCACCTGTCTGCCCCGGCCGGCTACCCCTGGTCTTTCTGTAAAGACAAACTCCAGAATAGGAACAGGCAGCAGCAAAGTGCTTCTTTGGGCACTTCTTGCTTTAATTCACATAGTGCGGCTCTGAGTCATGCCTGGCCTTTCTGGCATACAAGCATTTGTGGAGCACGATGGGGAGACGGGCAGCGCCTAGCGGTGGCAGCTTCAGAGCTCTTCATAGGAGAACTGGGCTGTCTCTTCTTCCTCAGTCTTCTTGTGAACTGCCAATTCCTTGGCAGGAAGTAATCTCCAGAGCCGGGGACCCTGGAGTCTCTGGTTGGCCTGCCAAGACTGATACCAAAGTTCCAATACTTAGGCCACCTGATGTGGAGAGCCGACTCATTGGAAAAGACCCTTATGCTGGGAAAGATTGAGGGCAGGAGGAAAAGGGGGGGACAGAGGATGAGATGCTTGGATAGCATCATCAACTCAATGGACATGAGTTTGAGCAAACTCTGGGAGATAGTGAAGGACAGGGAAGCCTGGTGTGCTGCAGTCCATGGGGTCACAAAGAGTTGGACACGACTGAGCGACTGAAAAGAACAGCAACCAGAGGGCCGATAGGAGAGCCAGGAGTCCAGGTTGTCCCAGGCAGAGCAAATAGGTTTTGTCGGCCCCAGCCTGGGGACATCTCTATCCATCCATGTGAGAAACAGACCATTGTCCCCTGCCTCTGCAGTGTAGGTCACCTCCTCCTCTTCCCCCTTGAGGGTTAGGCTTCTTAATCAGTATCTAAGAGCCCTTTGGAAAATCCAATTAAAGCAAGAACTCTGAAAAACTCACGATATATAAATAGAAGAAAAAATGTCAAGCAATTTTGGGGAATTTATAGGGTCTGGGATCCTTAAAAGGTTAAAATCCAGGGCTTTCCCTGGTGGTCCAGGGGCTAAGATTCTGTGATCCCAGTGCAGCGGGCCTGAGTTTGATCCCTGGTTGGGAAACTAGATCTCGAGTACTGCAACTAAGACCTGGCACAGCCAAATAAATAAATAAATATTTAAAAAAATTTTTTAACCTTTTTTAAAAAGGTTAAAATCCTTGCACTGGAGCCATCCCTTCTTTTCGAGCAACCACCCCCCTCCTCGCCCCTGCCTTCCTAATTTTAAATGACTGTTCAGCTCCTAACTTCAAATGGTCATTTTTCAAAAAGAAGGCTCAGCGCTCTTGTATTCTCATGCTTGTGGTTAAAGCTGATGTACTTAGTCACTCAGTCGTGTCCGACTCTTTGCGACCCTATGGACTGTAGCCCGCCAGGCTCCTCTGTCCATGGGGATTTTCTAGGCAGGAATGCTGGAGTGGGTTGCCATGCCCTCCTCCAGGGGATCTTTCCGACTCAGGGATCGAACTCGTGTCTCTTATGTCTCCTGCATTAGCAGGCAGGTTCTTTACTGTCTGAGCCACCAGGGAAACCCGTGGGGATGTCCAGTTAATGAGATGTGATCTCCAGGACAACAAACATTCTGGAGGTGACATTGATTCGCCACTCCTTGCTGTACTTTTGGCTATGCCTGTGGCTTCCCCCAGGAAAGTGTGAATTTATGTAAAACAAGAAGACTCTTTATGTTTGGGAGGCCAAGCCAGCCTAAGTTGTGAGTGGAGGTTTGCCGCGAGAGGTCTCATCTTGGTCCTGGTTGTCCATCATTCATCTGCAGCACCATACCCAGCCCTCTGCTCCCCCAGTGAACCTGCTCTTCAGGGACAGTGTCTGAGGGCAAATCCCCCGTAAGTGTTGTTTCTTAAACTTTTGGCAGACATGACAATTAGCTGGGGGTGGGAAGGCTGGTGAAAACAGCAGGTTTCTGGGTCTCACCCTTAGAGGTTCTGAATCAGTGGCTCTCGGGAGAGGGCACAAAACTGTCCTTTATCAAGTTATTTGATGGAGGGGTCCCCTGGTCAGACCGGGATAATTCTTGGCCCTACAAAATGAGCAAGATGTGCAGAAAATAATGTGTGACGCTTCTGGAAATGGAGCTCATGGGCTGGGCTGTTTTATAAAAAGGAAACCTTTTCTCTACTTGATGGCCAACTTTGGCTGAACATTGGAAGTTCCGAGAGTGTGTCCCAGTGTTGTATTATGAAAAATGTAAGAAATATAGAAAACGTGGAAGAATTGCACGGAGAACACCCATATACCCACTGATTTGGTTCTGCAATTAATATTTTGCTATATATTTGCTCTATCACACATCTATCCACTGATCTATCTCTCCATCCACCAATCCATCTATTTATCTATTCATCCATCAATGCATACATACATTTATCCGTCCACCAATCTACCTATTTACCAATCCATCCATCCATCCATCTACCATCTTACTTTTGAAATTTCTATCTTATTATTTTTAATTTCCTTTTTAATTGGAATAAAATTGCTTTACATTGTTTGTGTTGATTTCTGCCATACAGCAATGCAAATCGGCCATAATTATACATATATCACCTCCCTCTTGAGCATCCCTCCCCTTCCCCATTTTTTTTGGATGTATTTCACACTCAGTTGCATTTGTGAGTACCTTTCATCCTTGTATACTTCAGTAGGCATGCCATTAACACGGATTCAATTTTTGTTCATGAGCCTCTGTTTCAGGTAAAGTCTACATACATTAAGAAATGCAGAGATCTTAAGTGCACCATTCACTTCTTGACAAATGCATATACCTGTGAAACCCAAGTCCTTCTCATAATATAAAACATTCCTTCACCCAGAGAGTTCCCTCATGCCCCTTCCCAGTTATTCCTCTTCCACCTCCCCAACAGAAACAATTAATATTGTGATTAAAAAAAAAAAAACTGTTGGTTACGTTTGTCTGTTATAGAATTTTATATAAAGGAAACCATACACTGTTTACCCTTTGCATAAGGCTTTTTTCTCCTGGGGAGAATTAGAGATCCTGGGACCCCTTTTGAGTAGCAGATGCAAGTATGGACTTCTCCTTCGAAAAACTGACAAGCTCTAAGGACCTGGTATTTGGGATGGCTTGGGGAGTGGAATTCATAAATCAGGTGAAGCCCTTGCAAGGTGAGAATGTTTGCTTCAAAATATAATCATGTGGTTTATAAGCTGGGGTTTATGGAGCAATATGTCTCCAATATATGCTAAGCCTTTCCAAGCATTGTATTGTTTGACCACCCAAGAAGGGGATGATATTCCCATTTTATAGACAAGAGACTGAGGTTCAGCGAAGGGAAGAACTTAGCCAGCCCCGCAGTGGCCAAATTGGCTGTGTACCATCAAAGGCAGGCACATCTATACAACCTGACTCAGAATCACAACTCAAAATGAGAACCCTGATATGAAGTTATGCAGAGATTTACTATGGGAACCCCAAGGTCGCCCACCAAAGTCATCATGAATGCTGGGCGCGCTCTTGGCCAGTGAGGGCGTTGTCTTTGAGGTTCTTTCTTTTTTTTTTTGGTCACGCCGTGCAGCATGCGGGATCTTAGTTCCCTGACCGAGGATTGAACCCATGCCCGCTGCAGTGGAAGCTCAGAGTCTTAATCACTGGACCGCCAAGGAAGTCCCAGCCTTTGAGGTTCTTGGTGCTGCTCACATCAGACAGCCCTGTTAGAATCAATGGTGGGAATTCATGTCACTTCTTCGTGTCCCCCCTGGCCTGACCAGAGAGATGGAGCAGCTAGAATTCACAGTGCTTTTCTCCACCTCGCTGGTGGGGTGAGACCTGAGTCACAAAATGGTCGCGAAGCACTTTGTAGATGAGAATGATGGGAGCGATTATTATTTGCTGAGCTAAAATCCCGCTTGGGGTGAACTGCCCGCATCCCTTGAGGGTCCACGCACATTAGATCGGAATCATTTCCCCAGGCGTATCAGAAAGTTAATAAATCGAGAAGGCTCTCGTGGGACAGGGGGAGTGTCCTCTTTTCATTCTGATCGCATATTAACGTGCTAGCTAGCGAGAGGAGGAATTTGCTTGCGAGAACAGATTCTTCAGTCCCCAGGCCTTGCCCTAGCGCGCTGCTTTAGTGATTGGAGAGAGGCTGCCAGAAACCGCGTAAGCATCATAAGGGAAAGCAACAGAAACTCACCCCCTCCTCAGCACCCCAGCGCCCCTGCCACCTGCTGCCGTGAAAAGGCCAATTCAGTTGGCTGCAGTGGAAAACATTCTCAGGGCCCTTCGTTAGCTGGCGGCCGGCTGTGATGCCGTTTGGCTGTGGATTTCAGTATTCCCTTGTAACGTTTTACAACCCAGAGCCGGCGACAATGGCGTCATTCATTGCATCCGCTCACGTGGAGCAGAATGTGAAAGGGCGGTGGAGCCGGGAGAAGCTGGTTGGTGGCCCTGATACCCAGGGTAAACTGGGGTAGTCGGGTCCCTGTGTCCAGACTGGGCAGATCATGTCTGTGTCAGCCGGTGCAGTGGGATTTGACTTTTGGTAAAGCAGAAATGATGGACAGTTGGATCGGTAGAGGTTGATGTTCCTGATAAAACCAATACCTAACTCTGGTAACCTCAAAGATGCTCTGTGTGACAGAAGTGCCATGTTGCCCTAGCAGCGATGGGAAGGCAACGATTGCCTATTATCAAGTGTAAGTTGGGAAAACTTTTGGAATAGCACTGACCCTGGGTGCAGCTCAGCTTTACCTCTTCTTAGCTGGGTGATCTGGGACAAGTTGCTCAGCCTCTCTGAGTCTCATTTCTTTTCTCTGTCTCTAAAGTAAATATCATCATATGGATGAAATGGGATTCTCGCCAGGATCAAATGAGGGAAAGCATGTAAGTCAACCAGTGCAGTGGCTGGAGAGCTGCCCCCGTGACTCAGTGGTAAAGAATCCGCCTGCAATGCAGGAGATGAGGGTTCGATCCCTGGGTTGGGAAGAGCCCCTGGAGAAGGGAATGGCAACCCACTCCAGTATTCTTGCCTGGAGAATCCCCATGGACAGAGGAGCCTGGTAGACTACAGTCCATAGGGTTGCAAAAGAGTCGGACGTGACTGAGTGATTAAAAAACAACAGCAGAGGCTGGAACAGTAGGATGCGCCAAAAAGCAATGTAAATGATGAGGAGGAAGATGAGGATGAGGAAGGTAGTGGTGATGGTGAGAATGGTCATGCTCATAATGATGATGTTAGTGAACAAGAGCCCCCAGTTGCTACTCGCTTCCCAGACCCTCGAGGGCTTTTCAACTGTCCCTTCAATTCTCTGCTGCCTGTAGTCTTGAATGATGCTGCCTGTATACTTGAATGATGTAGAGGAAAATAGGTCATCTTCTCCTCACGGGGACTTTAGAGGCTTTTGCTGTGTTGCTACTCATGAGTTCCTTTGATTCATGCGTTGATGAGCCCAGGAAAAATGATCCTGGGAATTTCCTGGTGGTCCAGTGGTTAGGACTCTGTGCTTTCACTGTTGAGGACCTGGGTTCAATCCCTGGTTGGGGAACTAAGATTCCACAAGCCACGTGGCATGGTCAGAGAAAGAGAAATGATCCCAAATGGTGTTTATTGGGACCATTTTCTTCTCTTTGCCTCTGTAACTCCATCCTGACTAGAGAAGTCACTCAGCTCTTCTATGCCTCGATTTTGACACCTGCCAGGTGGATTTGGGGATGTTGTATTGCAGACACCAGAGGAGACGTGTGTGGTTGATGGTGGGACTGATGTTTCAAGCTCCTCAGAGAGAAACATACTGAGAGGGACAAGTGGTTATTGAGATAATATGCCTTTCCCACTTCTGTGAGTGTTAGTAATCAAAAACAGGATTTGGCTTTTCCAGAGGGTAATTTTGCAATCTGGCAGTGCCGGAAGGGAGAATTCCACAGAGTCCATTGATACATTCTCTTGTAAATTCCCTCAGCCAACATTTTTTAAGAGTTATTTTCTTTAACTAAAAAAAATAACCATCCCCATTAAGAATATCAAACTAAAAAGAGACTTCCCCTTCCCTGTTGGATCTCTGACAGCCCAGTACTCGAACTAAGCAAGATCTAAACTGAATTGCCAGCAAGATTTGACACCTTTTTTGTTTTATTATTATAATGATTTTTCTTCTTCTTCTTCTTTTTCCATTACGTAGCTTCAGCCGCCAAGCGAGAACTATAAAGCTAATTTCATTCCTTTCAGCCTCCTGGCCCCAGGGGAAGAGTCTGAGCAGTTGGAGCTGCTCAGTTTGGCTCCAGCTTTGGTTCTGAAATGACACAGTCCACAGGAAAGCTGGGCTAGGAGACCCCAGGGTGTCATGAGGGTGTCTGTAACCTCACGGAAACTTGGCAGATACTCTGTTGTCCCCTGTCTGGTTACTCTGATGTGGTTTGTGATGACAAACAAAGGCAGGGGCCCAGAGTGGGAGATTGTCACACCCCTGAGAGGTGGGTGAAATGAGAGAGGAGTCTTAGGCTCCAAACCCCTGCACCCCTAATAGCATATTATGTTTTAAAAATGGAAAGAGGTCAGTAGGAAATTGTCTAGAAGTAATTTGGAGACGGTTGGGTTAGAATTCTGGTGGTGTCTCTTTCTAACTCTGGGACCCTGGGCAAGTTATTTCATCTCTCTGGGCCTTGGTTTTCTAATCTATAAAATGGGGATAAGAGTAGTCCCCACTTCAGAGGGTCACAGAGAGGATGAAGGGGGTGAATGCAGCATCCTTCAAAATGTGCTAGGCGTTCTGCTCTTTGTACATGGGATAATTTCAGGTGTACTTTTAAAAATTTTGAATAGGTAAGTATTTTTATTTTAATTGCATTAGAGGACCTTGCACCACAAACCCCTTAATGTCATGGCTATTATTACTCAGAGTAAGGCAAAGCTCATTTAGGCAAAGAATTCATTTAAAAATGGAGTAAGGTAAAGAATGGTTGGTTCAGAGCAAACATCATAGCAAAGTTCAGGATTTCCTGATTCATATTTCTTCTACAGAGGGATTCTTATCCTGGTTAGGGCCCTGGGCTCCTCTGGCAGTCTGGGGAAGCTTAGGGATCCCTTCTCAGAAGAATCTGATTAAATGTGTAAAATAAGATGCATTGATTGCCAAGGAAGCCCATTATATTAACACAGAGTGATCAAACTCTTTCCTAAATGGCGACATAGTAACATATGCACTTTATAAATGTCTTAAGTAATGGGGACCTCGTAGCAGATCGAAAATGACTGTAATTTTGAAGTCATCATGAGTGTAAGTGGTATCTGGAGACCTGTACAGCTGCAGCAAGATGGGAAGTTATTTTGTTTCTGTTGATGACAGTCGCTAGGGCTGCTAACTCAACGGTGGCTTGCTGCCGACACCCATCACAGAAGGAAATACTGAATTCCAATTCGGGATTACTGAAAATAAAGACATCATTTTGAAAATCCAAGTTTACACCCCTAAGTTTTTCCCCAAAGTTGAGACCTCCACATTCAGGAGACAGGCTTATGGCACGGCTCCCTCCCGGGAAATTTTATGAGCTGGAAGCGCGAGTCATCTTGTAACGGCGGTCATGACAGCTTCTACTGTGTGCCAGACATTTTCTAGAGTATGTTCTTGGATAATTTCAACGATCTTGAGAGATAACTGATGCTCAGAGAGATTGAGTATCTTGTCTAAGATCACACAACTGTTAAGATGGTAGGTCTGATACAGAATGCACTTTTGCCTGAATCTAATATCTTTTTCCTTTCCACTATACCCTGATTCTTAGATACTCAAATAAAAATCAGAGTCCAGTGAGTGGGTGATCAGGGAAGGGAAGGTGTCTGGGGGACTCAGGGCTGGCTGCTATGGTTTCTCCAGATCATCTCTTTATTTCCCCATTTTGCAGGTGAGGCTTAGCTAGGTGACCTCCTTTATCCTAGCACACTGAGTTAGCAAGGATATTAGACTAGGGGTGCTACAGGCTCAGTGGGGTGGAGGACCCAATGGAAGGTATTGCGTGAAAAATGGACATTTCAGGACTTTCCTGGTGGTCCAGTGGTTAGGATACCGAGCTCCCACTGCAGGGGGCTAAACTTCGATCCCTGGTTGGGGACTAAGATCCCACATGCTGTGGGGCCGAAAAAAAAAAAGACGAGGAAGCACTTTTTTAAAATGTTAAAAAAAATTAGAAGGGACATTTCCCCAGAAATAGCAGCTTTTCTGGATCCACAGATGACAAGACCAGATTCAAGTCCTCTTCTGTCCTCCTCACTCCCAGGGACCTCTCTTGGGAGAAATGTGGGGGAAGCTTTGAATAGCTTCTCCTTCATTCTCATTTTGCTTTCCAACCAAGGAAGATCTTGCCCTGCGAATTTTACCTCTGTTTCCATTGCCTTTTGTTGCCCAAGGTGGGGTGGAGGGTGGGGGACATGGGGAGGATGAATGGAGAACCTGGAGGGTCACATGTTGTCGTCCAGGAGACTGCAAGCACTTCTTTTATTTTGCATGTATCCCTCCTAGACTAGTCCTCCTGCTCTGTCGTAATTAAAATCATGTTAATAGTTTATATTACTATTCTATTAACAATTAGTAATAATTATTATTTTCAACATGGAAATAGTCATCTAAACTTCATAAATGGTGGTGGTGGTTTAGTTACTAAGTCATGTCTGACTCTTGTGACCCCATGGACTGTAGCCTGCCAGGCTCCTCGTCCATGGGATTCTCCAGGCAACAATACTGGAGTGGGTTGCCATTTCTTTCTCCAGAAACCTCATAAATGCTCACTGTAAAAAGAGTCAAACAAGGCAGATGTGCAAAAAGTAATGTTGTTTAGTAGCTCAGTAGTGTCCAACTCTTTTGCAACCCTATGGACTGTAGCCCACCAGGCTTCTCTGTCCATGGGATTTCCTAGGCAAGAATACTGGAATGGGTTGCCATTTCCTTCTCCAGGGTATCTTCCCGACCCAGGGATGGAACCCGAGTCTCCTGCATGGGCAGGTGAGTTCTTTACCACTTTGAGCCACGAGGAAAGCCTGCAAAAAAAGTAATAAGTTGATCTAAAAGTTCTTCCATAACCCCAGCTTCTGGAGGGACCCCCTGGGATCTATTTCATAATTTCAGTCATGTTATATCCTACCTCTTTAACTTCATTTATCTTGCACAGGTTTATGAATCTATTCGTAAATAGGCTTCTCATTATTTTCAAAGGTTGCATGAATATTCCATCATCTAGCTCAAAGTTGACTCAGCCATTAATGAGGACATTTAGACTGTTTCCAGTGTCTTCCCTTGGTTCTGGAGAAGGAAATGGCAACCCACTCCAGTCTTCTTGCCTGGAGAATACAATGGACAGAGGAGCCTAGACGGGCTACAGTCCATGGGGTCGCAAAGAGTCGGACGTGACCAAGCAAGTGAATACTTTCACTTTCATAGACGATGCAGTGGAGAAAAATCTTCATACTTACCTTCTTAGGAAAATCCATAGTAATGGGATTGCTTGGTCCACTATATTAAAAATTTAAAAAATGAACGCTATCAGGAATTCCCTGGTGATCAGGTGGTTAGGACTCAGTGATTTCACTCCCATGGCCCTGGGCTGAATTCCTGGTCTGGGAACTGAGATCCTGCAAGTTGCGTGGTGTGGCCAAAAAAAAAAGGGGTGATATCATATTGCCTTCCAGAAAAGATGGGCTGATCACCGTATCCACGCTGCACTAGTTACTGTCCTGTGCAAGATATCATTTCTGATCCCAAACACTGGCAGCCTTCTTCTCTTAGTGGATGTGAGAATGTTATGGGTTGGACTGCTCTCTTCTTTAACACCCTGGATATTTCTGTCACTTCTTCCTTTTACCTTTGAGCTTCTCTGCAAATTCTCACTCAGTCCCTCCTTCACTCACCTGGTTTCCTTTGGGGCTCTTGGTGATAACTCAGCTCCACTTTCCTCCTTTCCAGGACAGGTTTCTGTTGAACTGCCCGAGCTTTTATGAAGACAAAAATAGGAATACCTGAAAGCTAAAGGGAAGGGAATGTGGGGGACCTATCATAAAAGTGTGAGGGACCAGGAATTTCCCTGGTGGTCCAGTGGTGAAGAATCTACCCGCCAATGCAGGAGACATGGGTTTGATCCCTGGCCTGGGAGGATCCCACATGCCGTGGAGCAGCTAAGCCCGTGCACTGCAGCTACTGAGGCCTGCGCCCCTGAGCCCATCCTCTGCAGCCAGAGAAGCCACTGTGATGAGAAGCCCACGCACCACAACCAAAGAGTAGCCCCGCTCGCCACAACTAGAGGAAGCCCAGGCAGCCACGGAGACCCGGCACAGCCAATAAATACATACATAAGAATAGTAAAAGAGTATGAGGGACCAGATTTTGAGCGCCCTGGTAGAGGCTATCCATATGGCATCGTAAGCTGAGGTTTAGAAAGGCTGTGATCCATATGGCATCGTAAGCTGAGGTTTAGAAAGGCTGTGATCCATATGGCATCGTAAGCTGAGGTTTAGAAAGGCTGTGGTCCCGTGGTGGGGATGAGACCTGACTCTGGACCTGCCTCTCCTTAGATCCCAGGCTCTGTTCTCCATCTCCTCTGACCTCTTTCTTTTCCTCTTCCTGCCCCCCTCCCCCCCACTGTGTCTCCAAAACTGTGACAGTCCTGCTGATGGCTGTCATTTGTTGTGACAAACACCACTGTAAGGCTTTCACAGGCATTAACTCATTTCTTCTCTCAACAATCCTTTGAACCTAGATTTTGTTTATTATCCCTTTTTTACAGGTGGGAAACCAAGGGACAGAGAAGTTAAGTATTGTCAGAGGCAACAAGTACAGCAACTCAAAAGGAAATTCTAAGGCACAGGCAGCAAACTCTTCAGATTGGGGTGACCTAGATTCTTCTGTGACTACCCTAGATGGTCAGCTGCCATTCTTGATTAATGTTAGGGAAAGATGGAGACCAAGAAGTTAAGTCTTAGTGACTTCTCAGCTCTTTAGCATTTGAATTAGGGAATTCAAAGACATCTAGAATAGCGTGAATATTTCAACTGGCATGTGTTTGTTGATTTTTAGGAGGAATTCTGAGCTGGGGGTGCTTATTTACCTTTTGGTATATGTATAGAACTGTTCATGAACCTACTTGCCTAATGTATAAGACATGAAAAGATGGTGACTAAATGTATATGCCCATGGCATAGGATGCACTTGAGTATAACTTTATCTCTCCATTCATCAAAGACCCCTTTGTTTCTTATTCTGTGGTTTTCTGTTTCCCAGTGGATTATTTGACCCTGTGGTTCAGACAATGAAAAGATCTCTATCATGCCACTGATCGATGTTATTTTGTATCTTCTCTCTTTCAGTAAAGAATATCCTGTGGTTCCCAGGAGCACAGTGAGACAGAAAGTGGCCTCCAACCACAGTCCTTTCAGCAGTGAGCCTCGAGCTCTGTCCGCCTCATCCAACTTGGGGTCCCAGTACCAGTGTGAGAATGGTGTGTCTGGCCCTTCCCAGGACCTCCTGCCCCCACCCAACCCGTACCCACTGCCCCAGGAGCACAGCCAAATTTACCATTGCACCAAGAGGAAAGGTGAGTGCGACTGCACTGCCCACCTGGCCACTTTCTTTTCTTCTTTCCCTTGAAAAAAGGAAATACACCTGACCACATGTATATTTATTTTTTAAATGTGAGCAGTGCACCGAGAGACTGAGAGAATGTACGAGAGTCAAACCATTCTGGTACAGCAAAGGATTCCTTTGACACATCTCTGCCAAGTTCTAGCCCCTTCCTTGGGGAAAGCTTATTTGAAATGTTCAGATGCATTTATTTATTTGCATTTGCACATGCACACAAATACAGGGTTTTGCTTTTACTTTTAATTGTTGATATCGTACTGTACCTGTTTTGCAACTTGTATTTCTTAATATTTTAGAATATATTGTATTTTTAAAACTTTTTATTTTATATAGGAATATAGTTAATGAAAGGGCTTCCCTGGTAGCTCAGCTGGTAAAGAATCCACCTGCAATGCAGGAGACCAGGGTTCAATTCCTGGGTCGGGAAGATCTGCTGGAAAAGGGATAGGCTACCCACTCCAGTATTCTTGGGCTTCCCTGGTGACTCAGCTGGTAAAGAATCTGCCTGAAATGTGAGAGACCTGGGTTGAATTCCTCATTTGGGAAGATGCCCTGGAGAAGGGAAAGGCTACCCACTCCAGTATTCTGGCCTGAAGAGTTCCATGGACTCTATAGTTCGTGGGGTCACAAAGAGTTGGACCCAACTGAGCGATTTTCACTTTCATAATTAATGACTGTAAGGTGTACAGTAGAGTGAATCAGTCATACATATACATGTTTTGATTCTTTTTCAAATTCTTTTCCTATTTAGGTTGTTACATAATATTGAGTAGAGTTCCCTGTGCTCTACAGTAGCATACATTGTAGATGTCTTTTCATGACCCTAGAACAGCCTCATTCTTTTTAGCTGCTGAAAAGGAAATATTACTCTAAAAGGATAAAGCCAAGTTTATGTTGTCATGGGTAGTCAGGGAGTATGCTTTCAGAGTCTTGGTTGTATTGTAAGCCTACAACCTACACTCCAGGGAACCTCCTTGGAATTTGATGTGCTCTTTAGTCCTTGGAAAAGGAAATGGCAACCCACTCCAGTATTCTTGCCTGGAGAATCCCATGGATGGAGGAGCCTGGTGGGCTGCAGTCCATGGGGTCGCAAAGAGTCGGACACGACTGAGCGACTTCACTTTCACTTAGTCCTTGGGCAAGGTTTTTCCCAAGTGGATTCTGAGCTCTTCTTTCTTTTCCAGATCAATACCAAAAAAAAAAAAAAAAGAAAAAAAAGGCAGAGAGGGAGAAAAGAAAATCATAGTGGATTTTGTCTTCTGTGCATCCCCTCTTTAAATCTCCCTAGGCTGTTGTCTGAGACATCTCATCATTTCCTTTGCCTAATGAGAAATGGATGACTTCTTCCTAAGCTATCTGAGTCCAGAGGGGAAGTTAAGGCAGGAAATTTCTGGTGGCACATTTTCCAAGGCAGAATCGAAGGTGTGGATGTGGGCAGTGGGGCCAGGGAAACAGATTTGAGTCTCAACTCTGCCACCAACTTCCTGGATGACCTCAGGCAGGTGTCCTAGCCTCTCTGGGCATCATTTTCTCACTTTGTAAATGGTGCTAAGTTCCTGAGAGCAACTGGTGCTTGATGAGCACCCCATGGGTGGCAGCGAAGTGAATCCCAGGAGGAAGTAAAGAGACGGCTACTCATTTAGGTGAAGGTTCGGGAAGACAGACATAAGGGGAGGGGACTGTGCAACCTCCTGCTTATGCCTGTGATTTTCAGAGTCAGACTAGTGAGATAAATCTGACCTTTGCCATTTTCACATGTTTATGATTACGGGAAAGTTACTTAGTCAGTGCCTCTAAATCTCACAACAAACCTCTGTAGATTGGAGCCCACAATTGGACCTGTCTCCTCGGCTGGGTGTGAAGAGGCTATGAAATAAGCGCTAGGTTGACTTAATAAACCAGCTCTGTTTTGCTCCAGACAGTCTGTGGCCCCGTCATCAGAGTGCTCCCTGTTGGATCTCAAAGCCTCATCAGCCAACACGACGCCGTTCAAAGTCTAGTGGCGCCTGGACCTTCTTTTTTGACCTGAGAAAAGGAACACGGTTTTGCTATTTGACATTTACCAAAGTCACGTTTTTAAAGAGGGAAGAGCTGTCACGGGTCCAAATATGGGGCTGGGGAGCTGACCCGGTGAGACCAGGCTTTCCAGACTTACCTGAAGCCCATCCAAACTCCTTGGATCTGGAAGGCTTGAGCAGCATCAGCCCATCAGGCCCCCTGGCCTGACTCCCAGCACGCCCGCTGCTGGATGGGCTGGAGCCCAGATGCCTGCAATATGCCTCTTTCAGGCACAAGCAGGGGTTAAGAATGTCCTGTAGCGCATAGATGCCGGTGCAGAGATGCTGTTTCATATTATATTTCAGGAAGCCCTGCCGAGGTTCCAGGCTAACCTTTTCAGGAACATTATTAAGTAGGCACTGTTATATAAACCAATTTTACAAATAGGGAACCTGAGGGAAAATTGTGAGCTGATGATTGTTTTTCTTTTTCTTTTAATTAATTAATGTATTTTCATTGGAAGCTAATTACTTTACACTATTGTAGTGGTTTTTGCCATGCATTGACATGAATCAGCCATGGGTGTTCATGTGTCCCCCATCCTGAACGCCACTCCCACCTCCCTCCCCAATCCCTCAGGTTGTCCCACTGCCCTGGCTTTGAGTGCCCTGTTTCATGCATCGAGCTTGGACTGGTGATCTATTTTGCATATGGTAATATACATGTTTCAGTGCTATTCTCTCAAATCATCCCACTCTTGCTTTCTCCCACAGAGTCCAAAAGTCTGTTCTTTACATCTGTGTCTCTTTCGCTGTCTAGCATGTAGGGTCCTTGTTACCATCTTTTTAAATTCCATATATATGCGTTAATATACTGTATTAGTGTTATTCTTTCTGACTTACTTCACTGATGTTTTTTTTTTTCAAGCTGCTTTTAAAAATATTTCATTTATTTTTATTTACTTACATATTTTGGCTGCACCGGGTCTTCGTTGCTGCATGTGGGCTGCTCCCTAGCTGCGGTGCTTGGGCTTCTCTTTGCAGTGGCTTCTCTTGTTGGGGAGCACAGGCTCTAGGGAGCGCGGGTTTCCGGATATGCAGCACGCGGCCTCCGTAGCCCTGGCTCCCAGGCTCTAGCGCACAGGCTCAGTAGTTGTGGCGCATGGGCTCAGTTGCCCTACAGCATGTGGAATCTTCCCAGACCAGGGATCGAACCTGTGACCCCTGCATTGGCAGGCGGACTCTCAACCTCTGCACCACCAGGGAGGTCCGAACTGATGGTTCTTGAAGGTAGAGTTTGAACCCACGCCTGGCCTGCAGACTCTGCCTGGCTGTGAACCATCACCCTATCTGCCTCCATTACCTTTGCTTATGAGCTGCAGTCTCCGAATTTCATCGTCCCACTAGAGATCTGCTCTTGAGACTGGGTCCTATTCGCTGATGAAGAGCTCACAGGTTTGAATTAAAGAGTTCTTTCGATTAAATTGATGCCAGACCTAGTTACAAAGAATCAGGGTGCTGTTTTAGGTTCGATATTGATAGCAGCATCCTTGGAAATGCACTCTTGGAGGATACAGGAGGAAGGCTTTGAATGCAAGGCTGTGAACCTCTTTGGGTAATAGGAGTGGTTGTCCTGCACATGGTGCTTTGCTGGGATCCTTGGGTGAACTTGGAATCGGCTTGAGGTGGCCCCCAGGAAAGCTGGAGTCGGTGGCTGGTCCATTGCGGTCTCTCCCAGCGGCTGATCCTTCCCAGCAGCATGATGGTGGGTAACTTGCTTCGGCTTTCTGAGCCTCAGCCAGCTTTTCTGCAGAATGGGGGGAGACAACAGCGCTTACGCTGCAGGGTTGTCACGAGATGAAATGAGATAATCCCGGTGATGTGCTTGAGAACCTGCTACCGATAAGTCTTCCACTGAAGGTGAGCTCACAGCCGCCCTGACTTTGGGAAACGCACACCGTTGCAAACAGTGCAGACATTACTATGGCTTGTTATTGACTTGTTTGATGGCAGTGGCGATCGAATGCTATGAAGGAGACGCACAAAGTGCTAACAGAAAGCAAAGTGGGGGACTTCCCTGGTGGCCCAGTGGTTGAATCCACATTTCCAATGCAGGGGACGTGAGTTTGATCCCTGGTTGGGAAACTGAGATCCTGTGTGCCATGGGGCAGCTGAGTCTGGGCATCATGCTGTAACTAAGATCGGACACAGCCAAATAAATAAATGTTTTTAAAAAGTTATTTTAAAAAACAGCAAAGTGGATTATTGGACTAGAGTGGGGGTGTCGGGGAAGAATTTCAGTTGAGGTCTCTGGAGAGTGGGTGTCAGCTATGAGATTGGGGAGCCAACTGGGTGTCCAGGCATAGAGAAGACCCTTGGAAAATGGGGAGCCCCCTCTCACTGGGGGAGTGGACATAAGGCCAGCATGGTTTGAACACAGAGTGAGGAAGACTGATGGGAGAGAAGGCTGCTGAGGACGGCAGGGACCAGCACAATGCCAGCCCTTGTGAGCCACTTTGAAGGGTTCGGATTTTATCTTAACACCGACGGGTGGCCTTTGCAGGGCTTTGAATCCATGAAGGATGTGATTCTGGTTTTGTTTGGAGGCAGTCCCTTTGCTGTGATTGAATTGATGCCAGGGATGGTTCATAGGCTCCAAAGTGTGTGAGATGGTGATGGCTCAGACCAAGGAGTGTGGAGAAGAGCTGGAGATGTCAGAGGAGTCAGGACGTTGCGACGGGTTGCAGATAACAAGGTGAAGGATTGCCCCCTCTTTGACAGATGTGGACCCTGAGGCTCAGAGAGATGGAGTAACTGGCACAGAGTCACCCAGTGAGTAAGCAGCTCCACCCCCTGATTCATTCTGAGGTCTGTGCACTTGGGGTGCAGGGTTCATTTTACCTTTGCAGAAACCTCTGCCCCTCTTGCCTCCCTTCACCCGGAAAAGACAGCTCCTAGGGACAGAGAACATTCCAGCCAAGCTCCATCTGTCCTGCCTGCCTGCCTCGGAGACGACAAAAAGCAATTCATCATCAGCCTCCATTGTAAAGCGATAAGGAATCAGCCGAGGTTTCCTTCCAGTTTGGGACTCCCGTTAAGTGATAACTCCATGGGTGGCTTCTCTCCCACCCTGGCCCCTGCCTGCCCCACTATCTGACTTCCCCTCATTGTCTGTCTCCTTTCCAACCGGCCCAGAAGGCAGCCCCAGTGAAATGTCAAAGGACCAGGCCAGCCGGGGGCCCCTTGTGTTTGGACCCAGCTGTCTCCAAACTATCTCTCCTGATGGGAGGAGCTAAAAAAGCTGGGAAAGTGTTTTATCAACGCCACTCAATCACATCCAGTTCACCCGGGCCTGGGAGACCACTTGTCTGTCTTTCTCTCTCCTTCCCACCCTGACAGCCCTCCCCAACCACTGGAAACCAGAGGCGACCCAAATAAAGGTTTTAGCCAAGCCAGTTACCGCACTGGATACTGAGAGGGAAAGGGGAGCGGAACTGGGTACCATGAAGGGCTTTGCATTTCCTCAGCCTCCTTGGTTTTTAGAGCAACCCCACACTCTTTCCTTCACTGGAGTTTCCCTGTAGTCTTTGAGTCACAGGAGATGCCTTCTACCCCCGTGGCAAATAGGAGGCAAATAGAGGAATAAGAGCTTGGGATAGATTCCCAAGGTTATGTGGCTGATGAGTGGCCGATCCAGGCTGCAGTCATCAAATAAATATTAATGGCACACTTACTTTGTACTCTGTATGCTGAAGATAAGGGGAGAGAGGTGGCAAAGGTCTCTATTCCCAGGAAGCTTGTATTCTCACTGGGGGAGACCGATAGCAAGCAAGTCAGTACATCCCATGGCTTTGGATAGTGGCTATCTGAGATTTGAACTGGAGTCTTTTGATTCCCAATCTTCCCACAGTACCATCAAAGTTCTTTTTACTTTAAGGTTAAGAGCTACCAACATGGGGACAAACATATACACACCAATCCATCTGTCCATCCAACCATCTGTCTGTCCATCCATACATCTAATCATCCACCTACCCATCCATTCATCCATCTGTCCTTCCATCTATCTGTCCATCCATCTATCCATTCATCTGTCCATCCATCCATCCACCCACTCATCCATCTGTTTATCCATCTGTCCTTCCATCTATCTATCTGTCCGTCCATCTGTCCATCTATCTATCCATCCATCCATCCATCCATTCATCTGTCCAAAGAATCAAGGTTACCGCCTTTTCATAGTCTCTGAACACAGTGGGTTTCCTGAAGGCTGAAAGGCTGGGGCCATCTATCAGAAAGAGCACTCTTCAGAGTCATAAGGCCTGAATTAGAGTTCTACTTCTGACTTGGCAAAGGTCACTCAGCTAAGGAGTGGCATTTTATCTGTCTGCCTCCAGTGTCTTTATCTGTGAAGACTCCCCCACAATCTTTCATCTGAATGAACTCCATCAGCAAGGGAAGTGACCCATTTGGCAGTGGTAACAATCTTTGCTCAATGGGATCAGAGATTTGAAATTAGCTCTGTGAGTTTCCTAGCTCTGGAGTTCACCCAAGTACCTTCCAGTGTTGGACGACCTTCACAGAGCCATCTTTCCAGTCTTCCAAGAGGGGAAAGAGAGTAGAATTGTATTACTTAGACAGATAAGATTGGAATATTTAGTTTAAATACAAGGAAGATAGAAACTAGACTGCACTATTATTATCTCAATTCCTCCATGAAATTTATCTATCATCCCCATGTATAATGGGTTTCCCCGACTGCTCAGTGGTAAAGAATCTGCCTTTGATACAGGAGCCACAGGAGACTCAGATTTGATCCCTGGGTTGGGAAGATCCCCTGGAGAAGGGAATGGCACCTACCCATCCATTCATCCATCTGTCCTTCCATCTATCTGTCCATCCATCTATCCATTCATCTGTCCATCCATCCATCCACCCATCCATCCATCCACCCACTCATCCATCTGTTTATCCATCTGTCCTTCCATCTATCTATCTGTCCATCTATCTATCCATCCATCCATCCATTCATCTTGCCTGGAAAATCCCACGGACAGAGGAGCCTGGTGGGCTACAGTCCATGAAGTCTCAAAGAGTTGGACACGACTGAGGTGACTTAGCACAGTAGCACCCCGTATATAATACAAACAAGAACTGAGATTGGAATGGTCTAGAAGTTTGCCCAAAGTTATATATCCAGTGAGTCAAGAGACATAACTCAGTGCCCTAAAATCTGTATCCTGGATTCATCATTAAGGCCATTTTATCCAGAATCAACAACATCCGGAAACATGCCAGGCAGTAGAGTTTTTCACGGTGTGGCGTGGTGATCTGTGGTCAGAATCAGGAAGAGCTTTACTGTTATCCAAGGGACTCAGCTGGGTTTTGGACGTTTGAAGTGTAATTGACCACCCGTATACAGCTTTCTGAAAGCAAGCCGTGGACTCATCTCATCGAGGACTTGACCTTTGACTGCAGCCCATTCCCCCAACTGTGGAAGATAAGCAGGGCTCGGCTGGGACAGATGTGTTTGCTGTTGATCAGTTATCAGGCTCCCAATAAAAAGATAGAAACCAAACCATCACGAAAATAAACACAGAGATTACATCCCAGGCATTTATCATGACCAGCGTGAAGTTCTGATCCTGGCTTTGGAATTTCATTACAGTATGATGAGGATCAAGAGAAACTGGAGAATGCTTAAGTCCTGTTTCCGTCAATAACCCAGCATCGAGTTTTTCTTAGGACTCTGCATCAGATCTTTGGAGTATTAAGCCTTGGAATGTGTAATTTTACGATTTTCCAAAATGTGGCTCTGGCCTTTTTCATATTATCCTTCTTTTTTTTACTTGTAACCAATCTGGAAGGGGATCAGAAACTTGGGACTGGTTAGTTTGCCCTTTTTTTTTTTTTTCTCTTGCCAAGGGTACCCTGCAGCTGTACTTTCTATTATTGAAAAGGGGAACACCCTGGTTAAATGGAAAACCCAAAGGTTATGATTCCAGCAACAATGGAAACATTCAGATTTATGGATCTGAGGGGTGGAGGAAAGGAAGAGTGGAGGGAAGAAATTGAAGGAGGAGGTGGCCAGGATAAAAAATACAAGTGATGTGTAGCGGTGTCCTTAAAATGCCCCCAAAATGCTAGGTTGAAAAGTGAAAAATATGGACCCTTGCTCATCTGGATGTCTTCAAACATCTGGGTGGTTGGCATCATGTAGCTAGAACACCTGGAAGAATGATGATTGCATTTTTCAATTTTTGGGGACCAGTGTTTGAGTATCCTATGGGTCCCAGATGTGTCCCAGAAAGAGTTTAGCTGAAAATAAGTGCTTGCTATTAGATGGGTGTAACCTGGATGTGAAGATATATGTTTCGGGGAGATTTTGGATGTACCTTGGGGTATCACCTGGAGAATGATGAGAGTGGAGGTGTTGGGTGGAACCCACATCCAAGCTACCCTACTTGGCATGGGCGGTTGGCTTATAGTCCAGTGCTAAGCCGTAGGGCTTACTGTGGGGAAAAGACTGACTTGAAGCTTTACCCCCAAGGACTACCTGCGCATCACAGTGTCAGCCTCCTGCTCTTGCAGGTCCTGTCCTTGTTCCCTTGCCCCTGGACGGGGGAGGATGGAGAGGGCCAAGGATGTCCTCTGAACAGGACCGCAGCAGTTGACCAGCGCCTGGTAGGGGCTTGGTGAGGGCTCAGTCAGTATTTCTTGGGAGGCTTGAGTGAGTGGCATTGGATAGAAATCCAGAGAGCTGGAGGCAAGGTGCGGTCAGCAAAGTGAATTAGTCACGTCTTTGATTCCAGCCTCCACTCCTTGCCAGCTGCATGGCCTTGAGCAGGTCACTTCTCTGAGCTTTGGTTTCTGCCTCTAAGAGCCGAGAATGAGAACAGCCACCTCGAGGAATGACGGGGAGATTGGCGTTAGGTCACTTGGTAGGTGTTCAATAAATTCTAGCTCTTATTTCCTTCCTTATTTAGTCCTGTGTCCTGCCATCAACCATCATTGTAGTCACAGGTGTGGGAGTGTCCCAGGGTTTCATTTTTCTTCACACCCCAAACATGGTATATTTCCTTTTTTTATATAGAAATTAAAAAAAATTTTTTTAACAGGCAAGTATGTTCTTTTATTGTAAAGTTTAGGCATGAAAGATAGAGTGGTTTACCCAGACCGTCTCACCACTCGACAGCACAGCTGGGAAAAGACTCTGTTTTCTAAGTCTAGTTCTCAATTACTATCAGCATATTTCTTAGCGTTGTTCATTAGAAAGAGATCGGAAGTGAGCAAAGAAACATCTCCAGCTTGGAGAGTAAAATCCCAGCCAAGGAATGAATCCGTGTGAGGTTTATGCCTCGGTAGAAACTGCCTAGGACTGCTTCCCCTGTAGGAAACACCTGGATGTGTGTTATTATGGATGGGGTCTGCCAGGACACAGGTGGTGTTACCCTGGCAACACGAGCTGCCCTGGGTGATGGATACAGGAGATTTCCATGCTCAGTATTATGCCTGAGATGCCCAGCGAGGTAAGTATTGCTGACTCTGATTCAAAGATGTCAAAAAGGAGTCCCAGAGATGGCAAATACCTTGGTAGTGTCCCGCCGATATTAAGTAAAAGGGCCAGAGTCAGGCTTATGCATGTCTAGGTGTTTTAACTGAGGTCTGCATCTTAGGGGGTCTTTGAGCCCCTTGAAGTTGTGTGCATCACTTTTGTCTATACCTACAGTTCTCAAAATGTCGTGTTTCGGTGTTTTTTTCCTAGGAGAGAGCCCAACACTTTTGTTAGAACCCAAGGGGGTCAGTGACCCCAAAGTGGTTAAGGAGGACCCTCTTTTAGAGACAGAACTCTCTCTCCATTGCTCTCTCTTAGGGATTAATTAGCGCCCACAGGAGGAAAGTGACTTCCTTGGTGAGGAAACGGTGACCCAGTCATTGTACTGTACCAATTACCGTGTCAGTTACCAACTCCACCGATCCTAACTGGGTCCTTGTTCACATGAGATGTCAGGAAGGGATCTGGGGATTCATTTCAGTTTCCATCCATGTATCTGTCTGTCCACTCACTGTTCCATCCATTGCAGAAGTATTTGCTGCATGTCTTAATGTCTAGCATGGATTGAAGAGCAGGGATTTTATCATCAGATTCCTAGGATTCTAATCCCAACTCCACTGTTCATCAGCCATAGAGGACCGTGGGCACGTTTTTTTTATTGTTGTTGTCGTTCACTCAGTCATGTCTGACTCTTTGTGACTCCGTGGATTGAGCACACCAGGCCCTCCTGTCCCCTCCTATCTCCCAGAGTTTGCTCAGATTTATGTCCATTGAGTCGATGATGCCGTCCAGCCATCTCATCTTCTGTTGTCCCCTTCTCCTTATAGTCACTTTACAATGCCGTGCTAGTTTCTACTGTACAGCAAAATGAATCGGCCACACATACACATGTATCCCCTCCTTTTTGGACTTCCTATGCAGGTCACCGCGGTGCAACAGGCAGGTTTCTCAAACTCCGTGTGTCTCCTTTCTCTCATCTGTAAGATGAGTATACTAAGAGAACCCACCTCATGGGGTTGTTGAGATTAAATGGGTGACCTTGTGCAGAGTACTCCGAACACTGACAGACAGTAAGCACTGTAGTGTTTTTATTGTTATGGTTGATGCTGTTGTTATTGTTATCAGGTATACACCCCAGGTTCTGGGAAGATAGTGATGGATACTCCAGACCATATATTGGCTTCCTGAAATTTACATGCTGGGAAGGAAGGAAGAGAATAATAATAATTGTGATTTATTGAGCGTTTCCTTGTACCAAGCTCTGGGCTAAGTACTTAAGCTATATTTTCCTATTTCATTAGGGCTTCCCTTTCTAGTGCCATTACGACTCTTTCCATTTTATAGGTGAAGAAGCTGAGCTCAATCTCCCCAGCTTACTAGAAACTACACAAAGCATCTTCCATAACAATTGCATTAATGTTCTACTGAGGGAATACACTGAAATTTTTTTTTTTAAGAAGAAACTGGGCTCGGAAAGGTCAAACTGTTTGCTCAGGACTCCGTAGCCCAAAGTCTTAGCTGTGACAGGCCACCCCCTTAATGATCAGAACGGAGGTTGGAGCTAACCATCTTCCAGACTTAACCCTTCCATCCTTGGGCCAAATGGCTGTCTCAGCCTTGAGCTGTGGGGTGGCTGGTCCCTGGCCTCATGGGTGTCTGTCATCCTGTTTTCCCGCAGATGAAGAATGTTCCAGCACAGACCATCCCTATAAGAAGCCCTACATGGAGACATCACCTAGCGAGGAGGACCCCTTCTACCGCTCCGGCTACCCCCAGCAGCAGGGCCTGGGTGCCTCCTACCGGACAGAGTCAGCCCAGCGGCAGGCCTGCATGTACGCCAGCTCTGCGCCCCCCAGCGAGCCTGTGCCCAGCCTGGAGGACATAAGCTGCAACGCCTGGCCCAGTATGTCCTCGTACAGCAGCTGCACGGTCACCACCGTGCAGCCCATGGACAGGCTACCCTATCAGCACTTCTCTGCCCACTTCACCTCGGGGCCCCTGGTCCCCCGGCTGGCTGGCATGGCCAACCACGGCTCCCCGCAGCTCGGAGAAGGAATGTTCCAGCACCAGACCTCCGTGGCCCACCAGCCTGTGGTCAGGCAGTGTGGGCCTCAGACTGGCCTCCAGTCCCCGGGCAGCCTTCAGGCGTCGGAGTTTCTGTACTCTCACGGTGTATCAAGGACCCTGTCCCCGCATCAGTACCACTCGGCTGTGCATGGAGTCGGCATGGTTCCAGAGTGGAATGACAACAGCTAAGGCCAGGCCTGCTCCTCTGCTGCCATTTCCAGAGGGAGGGGAGAGAGAGAGGGAGAGAGAGACAGCCACAGGGAGAACCCCACGGACAAGATGTCTCATTTCACCCCGCGTTCACGTCTGCACTTGAGAACTGCCCCTGCCCCCACTCCCCCACCCTGACACTGATGTAATCAGTCGCTTGAAACCACAATTCAAAAAATGTGACTTTGTTTTGTCTCAAAACTAAAAAACGACAAGAAGAGATGAGTCCCCACCCCCCTCCACGACCACTGCCCTCCTCGACCGGCCACAATCACACCACCTCCAGGACACCCTCCCTGATTTCTTCTTTTGTTCTCCAGAAAGTCCTGCCTCCTTGAGTGTTTGATCCTCATGCGTAGTTGGAGTCCTTCCCTGTCTTGGTGTTAATGTTGACGTTGTTATATAATAAATAATAATATATTTTTTTCTTTCAATTTTCTTAATGGGACCCAGTCCCTTATTCTGGGGGAGGTCTGAGGCAAGTATGTTGCAAGATATGTACTTGTGGGGTTCCCCTCAAATACTCCTCCAACCCCCCAAACGTAAATTGGCCACCCTCCCTCCTGACTAAGAAATTACCTACCTCTGCCAGGGATGTTTCTGCCGAGCTTCCCTGCGTCCCAGCTTCTCTCCGATCTTGGCCTCCCTTCTCCATCCTCACGGAGTCCAGGTTTGCCTCCTGCCCACCAGTGGGGTCAGGATAACGCCGGACTCCATCTGGCGTCCTATCTCACTCTGCCCTCCCGTCTCCCCGGCTCCGCGTCCTTTCCGCCCGCTGAAACGTGGCCTATACCTTCCCAACCGGAAATCTCGCTTTGAAAAACTTAAAAAGCCCCAGTTTACATGCGGGCAGAACTGTGATAAGCAAGGCGCAAGCTCTGTGCTGACAAGCGTTGTGAAAAAGCCAAAATAAATATTCGTCCTGATAACCAAAAAAAAAAAAAAACAAAGCCAGCCCCCAGCTTCCAAACCTCCATCACTGCCACTGATGACCCAAACTGGATGCAAAAGCAACACCACCTTCCCTAGAGAAGAAGCCAGACTTATTCACTGAGGAGCATTCTCCGAAGACATCATACCAGCACCAAATGCAGACCCTAAACTGTGGTTATTGAAAGCAGAAAATGGTATTAAAAAAAAAAGTGTGTAAGTAAAACATTATTGCAGGGTTCTTCAGATGTAATATTTTACTGGTACTATTTATTTATAAATAGGAGTTCTAATTAAGTAATAACCTGAAATGGAATCCAGCATGGGAGCTGGCCAAAAGCTTTTAATTTTATTGATACTCAAAACCAAGTTTGCATTTTTTCTTCCCTTTCAAATGTGCTTTGCTTTCATGATTAAAAAAAGTTATTGTTTTTGTTTTAAACTGACCCTAATAAAGAGAACAGGGTAATATGTGAGACTGCGTATGTTCAAGTACGTAAGAGTGTGTGAGTCTGTTTGTCATGTCAGTGTCTTTCTGCGATTATGTCTTTTTATGTTGCTAAGGGCGGGGTGGGATGAGAATTAAGTACTCGTTTCGTATATTTGTGTGCCAGTTAATGCCTAATAAATACCATGTGCTTTAAAAAGTACAAGGGACTTGAACACCCATTTTTTTCCCCTGTGTTCTTTCAATGGACTGAATTGAGAGGAAATTCAGTGGAGGAAACAGAAGGAGAGGTTGTCTGGCAGGTGAATTTTTCGCCCGATCTGCTTTCTCCAGCTGTTCTCAGGGGTGTTTGGAATCCTGTATTCAAGCGTGATGGAGCTGAATGTGTTTAACCACTGGCTTAGACTTCTGGAATGGAGATATTTGTTTTAAGTGAATTTCAGTCGGCACTGGAAAAGAAAAATCAGGAATCCTAACTGATAAAAAGAAAATGATATTGGCCATACCTAATAATACTTGGTTTTCTGAAAGATTTCTTTCTTTGAGTTAATTTACTACAACGACTTGTTTTGGAGGTCCCCAATTCAGGTAACTTTCTGAACCTTCTGTGGATATTTACTCAAAGCCCACAAATTTAGGATGTATGAGTTTGTCCTGACACTTACAGGGCAAAGTCAAGTCACTCAGTCGTGTCCAACTCTTTGCAGCCCCATGGACTGTAGCCTACCAGGTTCCTCCGTCCATGGGATTCTCCAGGCAAGAATACTGGAGTGGATTGCCATTTCCTTCTCCAGGAGATCTTCCCGACCCAGAGATTGAACCCGAGTCTCCCACACTGTGGGCAGACACTTTTACCATCTGAGCCACCAGGGAAGTCAGGGCAAAACAGAGCAGCAAGCCAGTGGTGCTGCACTTTTTTTTCTTCTATTTTTATAATTTTGGTGCCCATACCTTTCAAATGATCTAGAACCATCAAATATGTCACATTGCCTTAAAACAGGAACAACTGGCTTGTTGATTCCAAATTATTCATTTAATCGGGTCCCCCTGGATCTTTCCTAGCAGAGAACTCCCAGGAAGTGTGAATTAATTATAAAGAGATGACAATTCAGCTTCTCTCAAGTACGATGGAGAAACTAGGTCAATGGCTTTCCTGTCCCCACAGAGAATGAATGAGTTAAGTTTTACTGGAGAAGTTCTGACTGTACTCTAAATAGATACTTACTCTCATGAGTTAATAAAGGGGGCTTGAAAAACTTACCTTCCCAACTAATTAACCAACTACACAAGATAAGCAGTCTTAGTCTTTCTCAAGAGCATCACAAGAATACTGAGTTAACACTCCTATCTCCAGCACTCAAATAGTCGCATCTTTGGAGAGTCATTAAAAATATGTCCAAGCTTCATAAATCAAAAAAGGGACACTGTCCTTCCATAACAGAAGCTTACTGACCTCTTCGGGTTCCAAACAGTGGTAATAAAGGATCTTTATACTAAATTGGTAGGTTTAAGTATGTCATATCCAAAGATTCATGTAGTCTTATCATTGTTTAGATGTCAAAAGACACAACACTGGGGACTTCCCTTGTGGTCCAGGGGTTAAGACTGCCTTCCAAGGCAGGGGATGTGGGTTTGATCCTTGGTCGAGGAGCTAAGATCCCACATGCCTCATGGCCAAAAAAACCAAAGCATAAAACAGAAGCAATATTGTAACAAATTCAAGAAAGACTTTTTAAAATGGTCCACATTAAAAAAAAAATCTTTGAAAATTAAAAAAGACACAACACAAATTACTATATTTCTGTAATATCTTTCGTGGATGCTTGCTCTGGACTGGACAAGGGATAAGTACGGAGGATACAGTGATGAACAAGGTGATAGAGGTTGTGTCATCCTGGAGTTTATGGTTCACAGAGAGAAACAGCCCTTAGGTAATTATCTTCTTAATTAGTAATTGCCAAGGCAGGGAGAACTATGAAAGCGGTGTGAAAATGTCATAAAGAAAAAAAACACGAAGTCCTAACCTGGTTTTTGAGCCCTGAATGATGAGTAGGAATTAGCCACGTGAAAAGTTGGGAAGGAAACCTTTCAGGCAGTGGGAACAGCTTGTGCGAAGGTCCTGAGGCAGAGATGGGGGTGGAGGAATGAGCTACAGGTTCATAAATGGATAGTAATCACCGAGTCTACATTTATTCATTTGTTCAACAAGCATGTGTTGGAGTCCCAGCCCGTGTGATAGATACTCTTACCTGTTGAGGACCCACTGGTGGTGGTAAGGTCTTTTCCAGTTTCTCACCGCAGATGCAGAGGACAGGCAGGATTCGCGAGCCGGTGGGCTTCTTTGTACTTGGGAGAGAAAGATTACAGCATCCTTCTGGCTTTCTTGTCTGACACTGAGCACTCAAGTGTGGGACTTAAAGTTATGAGGCAGAGGAGCACCAGAGCCGTCAGAGACTCTGACCATTCGTATGAGCCCAGAGAGGCTGGGAACACTCACAACAGCACACAGCTGGTCTGTGTGGCAGAGCTCAGCATGGAACCTAGGTTTGTCCAAGCCTTGGCTTCCTCGGTCACAAAAAGGACCTCTTTTACCTGCTTCAAAGGACTGTTGTGAGGTTTGAGATAATTATCTCTGGACATGTCCAGTTAAGCCCCTATCTCAGTACATGCTTAATAAAGAAAGACTTTGATCCATGAAATGCAAGTTATATAAAACTTTTTATCCATTGACTTAGTGAATGCATATTTTAATAATAATTATAACAATACAGGAAATTTCCTGGTGGTCCAGCGGTTAGGACATGGAGCTTTCACTGCTGAGGGCCTGTGTTCAATCCCTGGTCAGGGAACTAAGATCCCACAAACCACCTGCCATGGCCAGATAATAATAATAATAATAATGTTGCTAATGAGAAAATAGGAAATTTCATAAACTCCTGGCTGGAACGAAGATAGATAAACTGTTTAGGAGGAGAGTCAAGCAAAATAGATCAAAAGCCTTAAAAATGTGCTAATCATTTACCTGGACAACTCTGTTTTAAGGAATTGATCCTAAGGTCATAATCTGGGGTGTGCTCAAATATTTATTTTCTGGGATGTTCATTATTGCTTTAATCATACAAAATTGGAGACAACTGGAGTTGGGTAAATAAATTAATGTCCGAGCAGACAGTGCAATACTGCTTTTCCATTAAGAAGCACATTTATGAAGACAACTTGAAGGAGATGCTCAATATCCATTGTGAGTGAAAGAATGGGTCACAAGTAGCAAGCCCACCAGCATCTCAGTTTTATTAAATACATCTGCATTCATTCATGCTCAGAGGAGAAAAACTAGGATGTAGAACGCAATAATAACAGTGATGAGAATTGTTGGTACTGATGAGAATTGTGGGTGTTTGAAGTTTCTCTGTGTATTTGGACATTTTCTATTTTTTGAGATGAAGATGAATTCTCTTTATAATTAGGAATAGAATTAGTGAAACAAAATCACATTTATTTTTTGGACATTGACCAAATGGAATTTGTGAGGAAGGTGAGGCACCAGTATCTGCTTTGAGGATAAAGAGATGGAGATTCTGTAAGGGGTGACAGTGGGCAGTGACAGAGCTGGGTACCACCCCAAGGCAGCTGCCTGCTGAGTGTGGGATGTTCTGCTTGGCAGAAACGAGGGGGCATCTGGATATTTCTCTGGCTCCATTTTTTGGAGGTTGAATTTTGGAGGCTTGGTGCTCTTATTGGGTCAAACTATTGTCCTGAGAGAACTGGCCTCTTGTTAATGAATACACACAAGCACAGACACACACAGACATAAGCACACACGTACACACACACATGGGCATACACATATACACATATACAGAGACACAAGCACACACACATAAGAGAAAAACACACATACACAAGCACACACGTACACACACACACATAAGCGCACAAACTAGACCACTGAAGAAATCCCTTAGCTATTTATTTTTAATTGAATTTGCTTTACAATGCTGTGCTGGTTTCAGGTGTATAGCAACGTGATTCAGTTTATATGTATTTATTCCTTCAGATTCTTTTCCAGGAAGCCCCATTTCTAATCCTGAGGTTTAGGTCCCTGGAAATGTCAGATGTTCATACTCTACTGATCTTTAGAGAAGAGGAAACGAAGGTCTGGGTATCTCCAGGGTGGAGGCAGTGACTTGCCCAAGACCAAGAGGCTACTTAATGGCAGAGATGGGGCCAACACCCAGACACACTGCATTTGTTCTAGATTCCTTGTGCGATGGGTATTTGGTATTTTTGTGACCTCCCTGCATCTGCTCTTCCTTCTTTTGGAGACTGTACCCTGAATCTTTGGGAGGGTTTATATCATTCACACTGTGTGTAGTCTTGGTGGGCACAGCAAATGGCTGGGTCAGTGCCCAGCTCGGTCTCCGGGGTCCATCCTCCGGTTACTTGCAGATTGGCTGGATGGTCTAGCTTCCTGCATCTGAGTCTCTCTGTTTTTGACGTCTTTCTCTGGCCTTGGGCATGTGCTTGGCCAGGGAAAAGTAATGAAGGACCAGAGTACTACCTTGTAAGTACCTCAGCTTTCTGTCCCTTTGATGGGACCACGTTGAGTCTCTTTTACAGTCTCTTACAGGATCCCTAGGGGGGCTGAGTCCCACTTGCTCACAAAGGTGACCTGCTGTAGTTTAGTCGCTCAGCCGTGTCTGACTCTTTGTGACCCCATGTGGCCTGCCAGGCTCTTCTGTCCGTGGGATTTTTCAGGCAAGAGTACTGGAGTGGGTTGCCATTTCCTTCTGCAGGGGATCTTCCTGACCCAAGGATCGAGTCCAGGTCCCCTGCATCTCTTGCAGGAGAATTCTAGCAGATGAATTCTTTACCACTGCACCCCCTGGGAAGCTCGACCTGCTTGTTACCACACCCTTCACTGGTTTCTTTCCCTTCCTTATCTCGAGTCTCACTCCACTCAAGTAGACCAGTGCACCCAAATCCTTGTTTTAGGGTCTTCCTGGAGGAAACCCGCACTAGGAGAGTAACACTGTTAATCTAGAGCTTTCCTCTTCTTAGACAAGAGGGTGGGAGCACGCCACCCAAAAAGGCTTATTGCACCTCTTTCTTTCCCTCTCCAAGAGAGAATCTTGAGTGGAGAGGTAAACAGACCAAAACTGCTAGTGCACATTCAGTTTAGTCCCTTATAAAACTCTTTTTTAGCTTCTTCCATCTACATCCCCCAGATTGTCCCTTTATTATAATTATGATTCTCCAGGCTTCCCTTCGGTAATGTGGATTCCTTTTCAAAGCTGCCACCCCCACTTATAAAGACTGAGCAGAGCACAGTCCTCATAGCAGGTCATTCACATGGATAGTCTGGCCGAATGGGGCCCACTTGAAGTAGTGCAGTGCACAGCCTGCCCAACTGTTCATGGCGGCCCTGTACCACTGATATTTTCAACACTTTTTTTAAAGATTGTACCATAGTGGATAAAAACCTTGATAAAGAAATAGCCTTCTGCTGTCAGGTAAGTGAATGCTTAAACCATGAGCATGAGATAGTTGAAACACATTTCAGGTATTCTGAAGGTTGAAGTTTGTCCCTAAAACAGGAATCCAGAGGAGAAAACAAAAAAACAAAAAAACGAAAAACAGGTACAGAAGGGGAACTTGGGGCAGAAGTTTTGACTTTGCTTTCTTAATACCAATTGTAATCAGCGAGTCAGCCTCATTTCTGTGACTTTCATGCAATTGAAATAACTAGCCAAAAGCTTAGCTATTGCCAGTGGCATTTCCCAAATCTATCTGGTATCTGCCTTCTTTTCCTGGGGGAAAAAAAAAAAAAAAACATTTGCAGAAAAAGAAGGGGAGAGAGAGAAAGAGAGGGCAGAGAGATATATAAAGGAACCTAAGAAAAGCTTTTACATTGCTCTAATTTCTGAAACATAAAAGCTATTCTTTTTGAGTAAATCCATTTTCCCCCCTGTGGCATTAAGGATAGAGAAATTCCTAGGAAAATAATTTGTCAAGTCCTGACTGATCAAAGATACGTATGAAAAGACCTCACTTTTTTTTTTTTTGCTTCCCGAGGAAAAAACCAGCCCCCATCTCCGTTCAGAATGAATTGGCAATTCATTTACTGACTGTCAGATGAAGTAGCACGATCCCCATCACATCTTTAACTGGGACAGGACCAGAAGGAAGCAATTCTGTGCCCACCGAATGTACAAGCTGGGGGTATGTTAGTGATTAAGGGCTCCAGGCCTGGGGGAGGCAGGGAGATATGACTCAGATTCGAAAATGCACCATAAATCTCCCTCTTTTATTCAAAATGTGTGTTTTATAGTCGTTTCCTGGCCAATTGCTGCCTTGAATAAATATATAACATATCTAGACTGAGCTTTTAGGCCCAGAGCTGGGGTTTGTCTTGAGGGCCAAGTATTCTTGATATTTCCAAGAACTTAGCAAAGGGCAAATAACGAAAGCTCTCCTTTCTTCCTGACTCACCAGCCACATCCTACATGGAAAAATCAAAATACGCGATCAAGGCTAAGTACGCAGAGAGAGGTAAAGCAACAGCTAGTCAGTTGAGCTAATTGCTTGTGTCCTTCAAACCGGCTTCCGCTTTAACCTCTCCTCTGATACCTTCAACCAGATACACCCCAGTGAAGTTGCCAGCTCCAAGCCACGGACAGCGTTTTGTTCAATCAATGTAGACGGACTCAGACATGCGGTCCAAAACTTTGGTTTGGTGGATTAAGAGTTTATAAAAAGAGTTTTAGATTTCCATTTGTTTTTTAAACATCAGGCCGTCTCCCCACCTTTGCCTGCCACCCCCTCACCCCCCGCCCAGTCTTCATTGCATTATATCGAGGCTGTCACTTCCAGAGGTGGGAAAGAGAGCAGGCTCATTTCACCCAATCTCTTTTTCCCTCTCCTTATCAACATCAGTTAAGCTTGGAGTTTAGGCTCCAGAGTGCTTCACAGCTCTGATTATTGAGGATTTGTTACATGCTAAGCACTCTGGTGGCTCAAATGGTAAAGAACCTGCCTGCAATGTGGGATACCCAGGTTCGATCCCTGGGTTGGGAAGATCCCCTGGAGAAGGGAATGGCTACCCACTCCAGTATTCTTGCCTGGAGAATCTCATGGACTGAGAAGCCTGGGATCTCAAAGAGTTGGATATAGCTGAGCGACTAACACTTTCACTTCTTTTCAAGCATTTTATGTGATTATTATGCCTAGGCTCCACACTTGCTATTGAGTATTTTTTGTTTTTGTTTTTTAATTTCTTTACATTTTGGCTGTATGGTGCATGCAGCGTTCAGGACCTTAGTTCCCTGACCAGGGATTGAACCGGCACCCCCTTCATTGGAAAAGCCAAAGAGTTTTAACCACTGGACCACCAGGGAAGTCCCCACTGTTGAGTGTTTTGGAAGTGAAAGCTAAAAGGGAGATCTACAAAAGATTCCCAAAATGGACCTGGGAGGTGCACAGGGATCATTCTAGTCCCCATTTTACAGATGAGCAAATGGAGACTCAGAGGGTCTGTCACTCGGCCAAGTTTTCATAGCTGAAATAGACAAACACTTCTACTTCCTCCATCCCCAGTGTTGGACACTTTCAGTGTACTCACTGCAAAGTCAAAATAGCATAGTCCCCGCCCTGCAGTGGACCTCAGTCCAGTGTGACATTACATGTCCATCCTGTGTCTGGATTCCTGAGGGTTAGCTCAGGGCCTGGCAAGAAGTGGGTGCTCAGAAACTTCCTGTCAAATCCCCCAGTTCGCAACAGGCTGGCTGATCTAACTTGGAGAGAATGTTAATCTTGATATATACATGGAAGTCGATGAACACTTTTTTACGTCTCAGAGAAAGTTGCACTTAAGAACACCTGCGGGGGTCTTCCCAGGGGTCTAGCGGTTAAGACTCTGCACTCCCAATGCAGGGGATTGGGTCTGACCCCTGCTCAGGGAACTGGATGGGCTTCCCAGGTAGCACTAGTGATAAAGAACCCGCCTGCCAATGCAGGAGACATAAGAGGCAAGGGTTTGATCCCTGGGTTGGGAAGATCTCCTGGAGGAGGGCATGGCAACCCACTCCAGTATTCTTGTCTGGAGAATTCCATGGACAGAGGAGCTTGGGGGGGCTACCGACCATAGGGTCACACAGAGATGGACATGACTGAAGACACTTAGCATGCATGCGCACAGAGAACTAGATCCTGAAAGCCACATCTAAGACCTGGTGCAGCCAAACAAATTAAAAAAAAAAAAAAAAAGACCATGTTTTAAAAAACGAACACTTGGTGACTTGGTGGTCGGAGGAGACATTTCGGGGAGGAGGCAGCTGAATCCTGCAGAACCCTTGTGTCCCAATATTATCTCAGGATCTTGCTTGGAATGAGGTTCAAAGCTAAAGAATGGAGACATGTGGGGTGGGGTGACTCCATGGGACTACTGATCAAGCTGCCCAGAAGGGAACCCCACCTCTGGCACTTCTCCACAATGCCAAATCTGGGAAACATCTCCCATTTCCTGTGCTCTGGTTTCTCTACTTGTAAAATATTTTTAAAATATTTATTTGGCCGCACTGGGTCTTAGTTGCAGCACTCTAGATCTTTCGTGGCCGTGCGGGGGGCCCAGTTACCCCGTGGATTAGTGGGATCCTAGCCTCCCACTCAGGGATCAAACCAGTTTCCCCGCACTGCGAGGCAGACTCCCAACCGCTGGACCACCAGGGAAGTCCCTCTGCTTGTGAAATGTTGATAAGAGGATGTTTGTGAATAAAGGCAGTGAAGGCATAATGAAGGACCTATTTGCATGGCTCTCAGCATACAACAAATACTCAGAAACTGGCACTGATGACAGACACTGTCTGTCTCCTGCCTATTTCCATCAAGAGTCTTAGACTGGGCTTCCCTGCTGGCTCAGTGGTAAAGAATCCACCTGCCAGTGCAAGAGACACCGGTTCAATCCCTGATCCGGGAAAATCCCACGTGCCATAGAGCAACTAAGCCCATGTGCCACGATTACTGAGCCTGTGCTCTAGAGCCTGGAAGCCGCAACTACGGAGCCCGTGAGCTGCACCTACTGCAGCCCGTGCATCTAGAGCATGTGCCTCGCAACCAGAGTAAGCCACCGCAGCAAGAAGACCACACACTGCAGCAAAGGCAGCCCACGCCCATAGAGAGCCCGCGCAGCGGCCAAGACCCAGCACAGCCCAAAGTAAATAAATAATACAATCATATATAAAACAGGATCTTTGACTGTGTATACATATGTTCCTTCTATTTTTGGATTTCCATCTCATTTAGGTCACCACAGAGCAGTGGTAGAGCTTCCTGTGTTATGGGGCTTCCCAGGTGGTGGTAGTGGCAAAGAATCTGCCTGCCAATGCAGGAGATATAAGCGGTATGGGTTCGATCACTGGGGCAGGAAGATCCCCTGAAGGAGGAAATGGCAATCAATAAAACAATAAAACCGAGAGTGATCTGCACACATCAGTGAATTCCATTTGGAAGTGTGTGGCAGACTGTATTTTCCAAAGGTGACCACAGCGATATTTTTTGTCCCATACTGTCTTCCAGGGCTATGATGCTTCTCTCCCATCAAGAAATGGAATCTGATCCTCCCCTTGATTATGGGCTGAACTTACTTTTGGCAAATACAATATGGTGACGGTAGTGGAAAAATGCTCCCCAGCACCCTGGCTGAGCTAAATACAGGCCAGGCCCCAGGGAGGGGGACAAGTGATAACCTCTTGAGCTGGAAGACCTCCCAAAGCTAGCTTATAAAAAGCCATACGGTTTTCGCCTAGCTTGCCCCTGCACTGGGACACTCACTCTTTAAACTCAGCTGCCATGCTGTGAGGAAGCCCAGACGACCTCAGTGGGAAACCCTGAGTGAGGAGCAGCCCACGTGGAGGAAAGATGAAGCCGGCAGCCCACAGCCAGCATCCAGCCCCAGACACGTGAGTAAAGAGCCCTCAGGTCATTCGATCGATTGCCTCATGCCGTCCCCCAGCTCAATCACTGACCCACAGCATCCAGAAGCACTGGTAAGGGTTGTTTTACATCACTAAGTTTTAGGATATTTTGCTTCTCAGCTTTCAGAACTGGAACATCCCATGCAGTTAATAGAAATAGATTTGGCTTCGGGCTTCCAAATGCCAAAACAAGGAGAGAACTGTAGTTAGTTACAGAGTTCATAAAAGACAAACAAATCGAGGTGTTTGCTAAAAACCAGGAGGGAGTTTTCCCTTGGGTTCTTGTAAAGATGGCGTAATGCTGTGTAATTTGTTTCGGTGATTTTCTTGAGGCTGCATTAAGATTAATGAAGCCCAATAGCAAATATTATGCTGGTTGGTTTAGTCGCCAAGTCGTGTCTGACTCTTGCGACCCCATGGACTGTAGCCCACCAGGCTCCTCTGTCCATGGGATTCTTCGGGCAAACATACTGGAGTGGGTTGCCATTTCCTTCTCCAGGAGATCTTCCTGACCCAGGGATCAAACCCGGGTCTCCTGCATTGCAGGCAGATTATTTACCAAATGAGCCACAAGAGAATATTATAGGCCTGTCTCTCTTAGGTTCCCTGGATGAGCCACAGAACCTACAAATCACAATTTGACAAAATTAAGTGGCAGAGAGGCTGAAATGGTAAAATCTGTTTCCTAAGGTCTCTGTGGGCGTGGCTTAATTTTGAGGGATATATTGTAGAAATCAGTAAGTTGGGGTCAAGTCTGTTTTTTTTTTAGTTGGAGTATAGTTGCTTTACAACATATTAGTTTCTGTTGTATAGCAAAGTGAATCAGCTATATGTATACATATATCCTTTTATTTTTGGATTTCCTTCTCATTTAGGTTGCCGCAGAGTGTTGGGTAGAGTTTCCTATGCTATGGAGCTTCCCAGGTGGTGGTAGTGGCAAAAAGCCTGCTGGCCAATGTGGGAGACAAAAGAGATGTGGGTTCGATCCCTGGGTTGGGAAGATCCCCTGAAGGAGGAAATGGCAAACCCCTCCAGGATTCTTGCCCAGAGAATCCCATGGACAGAGGAGCCTGGAGGGCTACAGTCCATGAGGTCGCCAAGAGTCGGACACAACTGAGCACACACATAAAGCCCTGTGTTATACACGCATTTCTTTTTTTATTTTATTTTATTTTTTTACTTTACAATATTGTATTGGTTTTGCCCTACATTGACATGAATCCGCCACAGACAGTCATTTCTTATTAGTCCCCTATTTTATACATGGTTCATGCGTTCCTCTGTCCACAGAATTTTCCAGGCAAGAATACTGGAGCAGGTTGTCATCTCTCACTCCAGGGAATCTTCCTAACCCGTGGACTGAACCCGAGTCTCCTGCGTCTCCTGCACTGGCAGGTGGTTTCTTTACTACTGAGCCACTTGGGGAACCATTTCATACATAGTAGTGTATACATGTCAATCCCAGCCTCCCGATTCCTCCCCCCACCCCCAGGGTCAAGTCTTTATCGCCAGCACACAGCAGAACCTGACATGGAGGCAATGAAAGTATTTGTTGAGTGAACAGAGAACAAATCCTTCATGGTTATGATGTCTCATAACAGAGGAGTTGCAAGAAATACCCTGGTTAGAGAAGTAAGAAGTCAACTTTGGAATGGAGAGAAATCCAGGTTCAGATTCCCCCGACACCTCTGAGCAGCTGGGTGACCCTCGATGAGTTCCTTAACCTCTCTGGGCCTGGTTTCCTTATCTCTGAGATGGGGAGATTCGTAGGTAGGCGCCCACCTCCTAGCGTAGTAAGGGCCATGGCGGGTTGTTATAGGATCCTGGGGCGGGATGGCCGAGGCCCCTCTGAACAGCTGCAGAAGGCCTTTCTCTTTTGCTCACTCTCTCTTTCCTGGGTTTCACACTCTCCCCCAGCCACTTGAGAAAGACAAGTTTCAGTTTCAAGTGGTTCCCCTGGGAACGGGGCGGGACCATCTCCCTAGCACTCAGGGCTGAGCTAAAAACAGGCCTGGCCTGGGGTGGGGGGTGGGGTGGGGTGACCTCTCCCCCACCTTGCAAGCCGTGTGGGACTCTTTGGGGAAGTTGGGCCCCCAGGGTGCCTCGCTTACTTGCTCCCCTCCCCCAGCATCGCCCAGTTAGGACTCCTCTCAAGGAGCGAGCTGTAAGTACTTTAGACAACAGGCTGATAGTGTCAAAGAGATGGATGGGGCCGGCCGCTTATCTTGCTTAAAGAGACACGACCGGCGGGGTCTGCTGCATCTCCCCCGCTTCTTCCTTCCCAGCCTGTGAATTTAATGTTTGCTCACACGCGCATGCGTGCACACACACACACGCACACACACACGTGTGCGCACACACGCAAGCATACATGCACACAGACTCTGGGAAGCTTCTTTGTTTCTTAGGACCGCTTTCCATGTCTTCCTCCCTCTTGTCCACTCTTTTCATCACCTAGAAAACTCAGAGAGCCACCGGGACACAGACCGTGATCTTCAGAAGCCTGAAAGGACACGCTGGAAATTTGAGCCGGAGGGAAGGAATGAGCGGACTGTCTTCCCCTCCCCTCGGGAGAATGACCTTAAAAGAGAAAAGGAAAAAAGAAAGGAAGGAAGGAAGGGGGAGAAAGAAACAGAAGAAAGAAAGACAGAGGAGGAGGGCGCAAGAGAAAGAGAAAGGCAGGAAAGAAGGGCGGGAAGGAGGAAGGAAGGAAGGAAGAAAAGGAGAGATACAAAGAAATCAGTTCCTTTTGGCCCTTGTTGGATAGTCTGTTTGACTCCAAACTTCTGGGCTCATATTCTAGACTCTGGAATTGTCTTCCAGACATGATAGGATCCCTGGGCTTCAGCAGAAGGCAGTGTGAAGTGAAAGATGCTCAGGGTTCAAGCCCAAATTCCAAGTCCAGACTCGCAGAAATGAGGGGACAGGATGTTGACCAGCAGGATATTCCTGGAAAATGAGAAATGATGAATTAGTGCAGGAATTTTAGAGCCACGTGGACTCTAAGAAAAAAGGGTACACGTCCTGTAAAATCCAGCCATGTCCCTTCTGGGCCCCCACCCTGGAGAAGCTGTTCTCAGCCAGGGGTGATCTGGCTCCTCGAGGGATATTTAGCAATGTCTGGAGACATGTTTGACTGCCGTGATGTGTGTGTGGGGTGTGCCCTCAGCGTCTAGTGGGTGGGGGCTAGGGATGCAGCTGAACATCCTACATTGCCCAGGACAGACGCCCCTGCCCCCCAGCCAAGAACTGCCCACCCCCAAACGTCAACCATGTGGAAAAACCCTGCCCTTGAGAAATACCAGCACCAATGTATAAGGGGGAATGTACAAAGCGCCCAGCAGGCTTTTTTCTTTTTTTTTTTAAATCAGCAACGACTTGGAAATAGCTTAAATATGCATAAATAGGGGACTAGACAAATGAATCAATCTTGACTTTGTCTGCAAGTTAAAATTGCTGGAGTTGTAATATTCTGATACCTAGATCCTGTCTTCAGAACTCTCATTCCATTTGCCCAGGGCTGGGCCTGGGCATTCATATTAGAAAGGATGCCCCCTGCCCCCTGCACCAACACACACAAACACCTTGGTATTTTAACATGCAGTTAGTGTTTAATAAACTGGGCTCTCTCTACATTTAGAAGTGCTATGTGACAGTGAAAAAGAATGAGGTTGACATGTATGCACCTCTATGGCAAGATATCCAGACACATCACTGAATGAAAAACAAAACAAAACTATTGGAGAATCATAGGTTCAAGGTGGTGCCATTCAGAAAACCAAACAAATCAACCTATCCCACCAGAAAAGTCTACATATCAATAATACATACACAGGCAAAATAAGGAATTTCCTGGTGGCTCAGTCAGTAAAAAGTTCACCTGCGGTAAAGGAGACCCAAGTTCAATTCCCGGCTTGGGAAGTTCCCTGGAGAAGGAAATGGCAGCCCACTCCAGTATTCTTGCCTGGAAAATCCCATGGACAGAGGAGCCAGGCTATAGTCCATGGGGTTGCAAGAGTTGGACACGACTTAGCGACTAAACCACCACCACCACCAGTGTGTGGGTATGTAAAGCATCACATGGGTTCTAGAAAGATACAAACATCACGAAATGCAGTCCCAGGATTGCTCTTGGGACATGCCGAATGGGCTAAGGTGAGGGTAGGGTCCATGTGAACTGACCTACCAGGTTAACTTTTTTAGAGAAGGAGAACGTATTCATGATTGTAGGAGTAAAACTTCATTACAGTAGGAAATCAGAGGAGAAACTTGGGTGTGTGGTCACTTAAAACCATTGAAATCCAGTGAGGTCTGATGTTTTTGTGGCCTGAGCTTATTTATGCATTTATATCTGGAGGCAGCGGCTTCTCCCTGGCTCCCTTTGCTACACTCCCAGCTTTGCGGCTGCCCAGAGCCTCCTGAGAATGGACAGCAGATTGGAGCAGAGGCTGACAGCCACTCATTTTATTAATAAGTGTCACGTCCAGAGAGCTTAAATTGCCAGATTTCTCTCTTTCCCTCTCTTTCTTCCTAGAAGGCTCCTGTCAGTGATCAAAGCTGTTCTGCATCTCTGGGTAAAATGGTGAGATGAGAGGGGGCTGGGAGGCTGTCCCACCACAAGGAGCTGAAAATCCTCCCCTCGATTCGAGAAGGAAGATGGGAAAGTCTTGAACCAGCAGCCAGAGGCAGCAGGGACAACTTGCACACTTACTATGTGCCCGGTCCAGCGCCAAGTCATGAAGATAAAGAAATGAACAGGCGTATAATTATCTCTGCCTTTAGGGAGGCAAGGGCTTCCTTGGTGGCTCAGACAGTAAAGAATCTGCCTGCAAGGCAAGCGATCCAGGTTCCATCCCTGGGTTGGGAAGATCCCCTGGAGGAGGGCATGGCAACCCACTCCAGTATTCTTGCCTGGAGAATTCCCTGGACAGAGGAGACTGGCAGGCTCACTTCACTTAGGGAGATGAAAAAGCATTCATTTCCCTCCTTAACAAGTATTTGTTTGCACTAACTATGTACCAGCTAACACACAGGTGGGTACTGGGGATGCACATTTCCAGTTATGCTAATAACAACACTTATATAATACAATACTTAATACATAATATGCCAGGCACCATGCTCAGCTTTTAATGTACATTCACTCATTTAGTCTTTAAGACAATCTTATGAAGCAGAGTTTATTCTTATCCTTATATACGTAAATATTTGGAGGCAGAGAGAGGTTAAGGAACTTGCTCAAGGTCTCACAGCTGATATGTGGAATAGCTGAGATTTAAACACATGGAGTGTAGCTCCTCACTCCATTATGCTTTTGGAATAATGCTTTAAGGAATGTGGACACCATGTCTGCTCTCTTGGAGCTAAAAGACAAGTGTGTGTGTGCTGGGAAGTGGAAAAGTTAGACAGACTCAGATTAACCACATGGGGAAGAGGTTGATTTATGTCACGATGTGGGGACTGGAGCAAAGGCTGCGCTGAGGAGGTATTTGTTCAGTCTGAAAGCTAAGGAGGAGTCGTTGACGTTGTGTTGTTGCTCAGTCGGGTCCAACTCTTGCCACCCCATGGACTATAGACAACCAGACTCCTCTGTCCATGGGATTCTCCAGGCAAGAATACTGGAATGCATTACCATTTCCTTCTCCAGAGGTAGGAGTTAGCTAACAAAAGTAGGGGAAATGATTCTCTAGGCAGAGGGAACAACGGTGTGTGCAAAGGTCCTGAGGTGGTACTGAACTTAATTCGCGGAACAGGAAGAAAAATTCAGTGTGGCTGGAGTAAGGGGGCCTGGGGGCAAGAGAGGTGGAGAATTTTAGGGAATTAGCAGGGGCCAGGTCACATGGGGCCTTGGAGATGCCAGTAACAAACTGGGTCTTTACTCTTTTGAACATGGAGAGACATGGCAGGGTTTCCAGCCAGGGAGGTTTGTGCCAAGTTCGCTCTGGCTGTAGTGAAGAGGGGCGTGGGGCATTTCAGTACAGTAAATGCAAAAGAGGTTACAGAAGGAGGGTACCCTTCACCCCTCCTTTTTCCTCCTGCTCCTTCCCTTCCAACTGCCACCCCTGACCCCCCCGCCAACCGCCCCCATACCCCACCATTCTCAACAGCTGCCCGAATACCCACACACATTCAGCCACTCAGGTGTTCTGTTTTTGTCCGTTTTCTGATATGTGCCCACATGTGGCCTCAAATTGTTTCATGCCTGGCTGCCTTGTCTCTATGAGTAGATTGGGGTATGGATGACCGGATACCCACCTTTGAGGCCTCTCAAGCAGACACTGTCAGTTCCTTGCTTTTTTTTCTTACCCTGATCAAGGGAGCAAAATGCCCATGGCAATCCCATTTTTTTTTTTTTTTTTGGCTCAAGTACTAGTTTCCCCAGCTTCCTTTGCAGTAAGAAGTGGCCACGTGATTCAGTTCTGGCTAAAGAATCAAGCAGGGATCCTGTTGGGGGTGACTCTAGGAAAAAATTTCCTTCTCTTTAAAAGGAAACACCTTGCGGTTGACCCATTCTTCTCTGATTTGGACACTGGAGTGAAGTGTGATATTTGGTGCTCTGGCAGCTATCACGTGACCATGAGACCAAAGGGATGAGACTGAAAGCCAGCACATCAAATATGGTGAAGAGAAAGAACTGAAATAATGTGATAGAACTGTTGAGCAGCTGCAGCAGCTCTGGAAACGTTTACCTTCAGCTTTCCTGTTATGTGACATCGTAATACACAGTATATTCTAATGTCCTTATGCTTTATCTGTCTGCTGCGTGCACACATGCTCAGTTGCTTCCGTTGTTTCTGACTCTTTGCGACCCTATGGGCTGTGGCCCGTCAGGCTCCTCTATCCATGGGATGTTCCAGGCAAGAATACCAGAGTGGGTTGCCATGCTTTCTTCCAGGGGATCTTCCTGGCCCACAGATCAAACCTGTGTCTCCTGCATCTCCTGCATTGCGGGCAGATTCTTTACCCACTGAGCCACCTGGGAAGCTCTATCTGTCTGTTATTTGCAGCTAAACATATCGTGAATGACAGAGCATGATAGGAAAGATATGAGCCTCAGAGATAATTGCATTCAATTCTCGTCATGGACAGAACAGAAAACAATGCTTAGAGATGGGGAGGGGGTGGTGCAGGTCACGAAGAAAACCACTAGCAGAGCTGAAGGCCAGAACTTCTGCCTCACTGGTCTAAATGGAAACCTAGGAAATCCCAGCTGGGCACTCTTGTTTGTCCACATTCCTTCCATGAGAAGGTCTCAGTGGATAACAAGAACATTCGGGAAATGTACATTTTCACTCCATTTCTCATGTACAGAGAGGTCAGGTACATCAGGGAAGAAGTCAGAAATGTCTCAAGTTTCTTGTTGCCATTGACATTGGGAAAATAAAAAGTCTTTAAAACAACCACACGTGTTAGCTTAAGCCAATGGGCCAGGATTTGAGAGACATTAGATCTGGGTGTAAAGACATCAGGCAGTAAGGAAGGAAGTTGTCAGTCATCCACCTAGGTAGATACACATTCATCCATGCATCCAATGAGGTTCCACAAGGTCAATGAGGAGTCTGTGAATGAAGGTCATCCATCAGAGGAATCCCACGTCTCCTAGGAACACACCTGCCTTAGTATCTCATTGTGCTCAGTCCTTGGAGAAGCAGCCCAAGGACAAGGTGACTTTGGTGCACAGCTGGTGATGGGTTTCCTAGTGCGGCAGCTGGAACCCTTGGCCAGTTACTCTCCTTGTAGTTGGGACTCTGCGAGGTATATTCCCATGGCTCTCACACCATCAATTTAATTCAATTCTCTAATCTACCCTATGAAGTGGTAACCTAAACTGATTTAGTTAGAATGTATTCAGTTCAGTTCAGTCGCTCAGTCGTGTCCAACTCTTTGTGACCCCATGAATCGCAGCACGCCAGGCCTCCCTGTCCATCACCATCTCCCGGAGTTCACTCAGATTCATGTCCATCGAGTCCGTGATGCCATCCAGCCATCTCATCCTCTGTCATCCTCTTCTCCTCCTGCCCCCAATCCCTCCCAGCATCAGAGTCTTTTCCAATGAGTCAACTCTTCGCATGAGGTGGCCAAAGTACTGGATCTTCAGCTTTAGCATCATTCCTTCCAAAGAAATCCCAGGGCTGATCTCCTTCAGAATGGACTGGTTGGATCTCCTTGCAGTCCAAGGGACTCTCAAGAGTCTTCTCCAACACCACAGTGCAAAAGCATCAATTCTTCAGCACTCAGCCTTCTTCACAGTCCAGCTCTCACATCCATACATGACCAAAGGAAAAACCATAGCCTTGACTAGACGGACCTTAGTCGGCAAAGTAATGTCTCTGCTTTTGAATATACTATCTAGGTTGGTCATAACTTTCCTTCCAAGGAGTAAGCGTCTTTTAATTTCATGGCTGCAGTCACCATCTGCAGTGATTTTGGAGCCCCCAAAAATAAAGTCTGACACTTTCCACTGTTTCCCCATCTATTTCCCATGAAGTGATGGGACTAGATGCCATGATCTTTGTTTTCTGAATGTTGAGCTTTAAGCCAACTTTTTCACTCTCCTCTTTGACTTTCATCAAGAGGCTTTTTAGTTCCTCTTCACTTTCTGCCATAAGGGTGGTGTCATCTGCATATCTGAGGTTATTGATATTTCTCCCGGCAATCTTGATTCCAGCTTGTATTTCTTCCAGCCCAGCATTTCTCATGATGTACTCTGCATATAAGTTAAATAAGCAGGGTGACAATATACAGCCTTCACGTACTCCTTTTCCTATTTGGAGCCAGTCTGTTGTTCCATGTCCAGTTCTAACTGTTGCTTCCTGACCTGCATACAGATTTCTCAAGAGGCAGGTCAGGTGGTCTGGCATTCCCATCTCTTTCAGAATTTTCTACAGTTTATTGTGATCCACACAGTCAAAGACTTTGGCATAGTCAATCAAGCAGAAGTAGATGAGGGAGAGCTCTTGGTATTGACAGTTGAGGAAAGGAAGGAGAGGAAGCAAGATGGGCAGAAAGAGGAGTTGGACTGTGATGCTGTCTTAATGAAGGTTTTAGCCGACCCCACAGGGAACCTTGTGTTCATACAAACTTAGCAGCTTAATGTAACACACATTTAGTATCTCACCATTTCTATGGACCAGGAGTCCACGCACAACCTCACTTGTCCTCTGATTCAAGGTCTCTTAACTGACTGCAATCAAGATGCCAGACAGGGTTGGTTCTCATCTCAAGGCTCAACTGGGGAAGGATCTATTTCTAAGGTCTCGTGGCTGCTGGCAGAATTTGGTTTCTTGCAGTCATAGGACAGAGGGCTTCAGTTTCTTGTTGGCTGTTGGCAGGAGGACACTTTTGGCTCTTGGCTGTGTGAGCCCCACCCCCCAACCCCTGCCACCACGGCCACTTGCTTCATTCAAGCCAGCAAGGGAGTGAGTCTGCTAGTGAGACAGACATTGCAATCTTATGTGATGTAATCACACAAGTGACATTTATGGCACCTTTGCTATGTTCTATTGCTAGAAGCAAGTTATATGTTCTACCCATGCTCATGGAGAGAGGATTATACAAGAAAGTGAGGATCCAGGGGGCAGAAATGATGAGAAAACCATCTTATAATTTGTCCACCACAAACTCTGAAGCTGAGATGGCTCTTCAGAGTTGTCCTGAGTTGGGTCAAGGGGGTCAGGTCTTTCTGTTTCTCCATGGACTTGTCACTGGATGTGGGCTGTCCCAGGAAGAGGTTATGACCTTGGATGAGATAACTTTCTGCTGATGAGGCAATTTTTTAAAAATATGGACAATTTTCGCAGTCTTTATTGAATTGTTACAATATTGCTTCTGTTGTTTATGTTTTCAATTTTTTGGCTGCAAGGCACGAGGGATCTTAGCCCCCACCCACATCATCCTCATTGGAAGATGAAGTCTTAACCACTGGACCTCCAGGGAAGTCCCATGACAAGGCAATTTCTGACAGCTGAGGGCTATCAGCTTGCAATCTTTCCAGTGGATAGTCTTGAAGAGGGGGGCATAGACAGCAACCACAACAGCACACAGCCAACAAGATGTGCTACAAGCATCCCTATTTACAAATGAGGAGGTGAAAACTAAGCCTTCACTAGATCCACACATTAGTATGTAATTAAACCACATTCTAACTCATGTCTAGGAAGTCCATATACCGGAACAGTTTTATCGTTTATTCCCTGATGGAATTTAAAGTCTAACTGTGGAACAAGCTAAGAGCCTGACTTGCAGTCCCCTGGGTATAATCCCAGTAGTTCATGTTCTTTCCCACCAGGTTTACTGCTAATCACAGCATCGGTGGCATTTACAAGTAAAGATGAGTTAGGGAAGGTGACACGTAAGTGGGTTGCGCTCATATTTTGAAAGTTAATAGACTTTTCTAAATCGAATTGCATTAGTCAGGGTAGGCTAAGTAATAATGCTGCAATAAGAAACCCTCCAAACTCAGTGGCTTAATACTTTCACTTTCATCAGAGTCTAATATGGGTCGGGCATCTTTGGTCATTCTCCTCTGAGTGGTGATTCAGGAATCCAGGCTCCCTTTTTTTTTTTTTTTTTTAAGCATTTACTTATTTATTTGGCTGTGTTGGGTCTTAGTTGCCACCCACAGGCTCCTCATTGCAATTCAAGGGCTTCTCTCTAGTTGTGACGCATGGGCTTCATTGCCCCAAGGCTTGTGGGATCTTAGTTCCCAGACCAGGGCTCAAACTGGCATCCTCTGCATTGGAAGGTGGATTCTTAACCACTGGACCACCAGGGAAGTCCTCTTTCCATCTTAAATATATAGTCTCCTGGGTGATCACAGAAACAGCAGCAGATTCTAAAAGCACAGGAAGTGTCATGACTGAACCTGGCAGCGGTACCTCCCTCCCATTGGCTGGGACTTAGTCATGTCCTCAACCTAACAGGGGATCCTGGGAAATGAAAGATTGACATGGCATCTTCTGAACACACATCATTGTCTCTGCCACACCCATCTGTGTGTCCCAAAAGGAAGCAGACCATGGGAAACGTGAATTCTCTCAAACTAGCTAATATTGACAATTGTGTTTGGAAGGCCCATCCCTTTACCCTTCAAGCTCCCTATGTAGAATATTTGCTGGTGGAAAAAAAAAAAATCAAATGGCCCATATTTACCAAGCCTTTGGGCATTGATAAGGATCAGTGTCTCAGGCCTTATGAGTTGATTTGACCCTCTCCCAGGTTTCTTGAGGCTCTCTGCGGTGTCTGTGGATCCTGAGGGCCTCAGGTCTGAACCAAGAGACCCTGGGAAGGAAGAAAAGTGATCTGGCTTTAAACTATTCCCAGACGAAGGGGCTCTTAGCGCCTAAGCCTCAAGGGGAGAGACACTTGCCTTGAGAGACTGTCTGAGCCCACACCTGGAAGAGATTGAGAGACAGTTAATACGGCTGTGTGATTTATGAGGAGGGGATATTGTAGCCAAGGTGTGCGGGCAGGGGGTGGGCAGAGTGAGTACAGGCGATGTTAGGTACTTACTGCTGGGTCAGGAAACACTTGATAACGTTCCACGGTGGAGCTCGCGGTGGAGGGAGGGGGGAGGGCCAGTCACTGTTGGGAGAGCCGGCTCCCAAGCCAAGTGCCGAGTGGGCTGTGGGATGCTGAGCGCTTCTCCCAGGGCTGCTGGTTTTGGTGGGACCTGGGGCTCAGCCTGGCTGCCTCACATTCATCATGTGGACGAATGGTCCCGAGTGAAATATCACATCTGTCAGGAGCCCTCCGCACTTACTGGCGTCCATCGCTTCAGCTCATGTCCATCCAGTGTCTACCAAGTGCCAAGTGCTTAATTCACACACGTGTCTGAAGCCAGGCATCTCTGGAATACTGTGTGTTCTGTGGGCTTGCTGCCCTCCAAACCTCTTTCTCTTTTTCTGAATTAATAAGAATATTCTCTTCCAGGAGCTTAGCTGATCTTTAGGCCCTTTTGGGCAAATCGGTGACTTCTTGTGAATTTCCTAGTGATTGTCTATACCTCAAGTACCCATCTGGGGAGGAGTAGGTTTTCTTTGCTTGTCTCAGTTGCAAGAATATAAGCATAATACTAGTTTAATGCTTAAGGTCAAGGGTCTTAGACATAAGTAGAGCCCTGGCTCCACTTGAACTATGTAAACTTGAGAAAGTTACTTGACCTCTCTGAGAGAGTCTAGGCCCACTCACATATGAAATAAGTAATAGCTACCTCTTAATATCATATGGCAGAAAGTGAAGAGGAACTAAAAAGCCTCTTGATGAAAGTGAAAGTGGAGGGTGAAAAAGTCGGCTTAAAGCTCAACATTCAGAAAACGAAGATCATGGCATCCGGTCCCATCACTTCATGGCAAATAGATGGGGAAACAGTGGAAACAGTGTCAGACTTTATTTTTGGGGGCTCCAAAATCACTACAGATGGTGACTGCAGCCATGAAATTAAAAGACGCTTACTCCTTGGAAGAAAAGTTATGACCAACCTAGATAGTATATTCAAAAGCAGAGACATTACTTTTCCAACAAAGGTCCATCTAGTCAAGGCTATGGTTTTTCCAGTAGTCATGTATGGATGTGAGAGCTGGACTGTGAAGAAGGCTGAGCACTGAAGAATTGATGCTTTTGCACTGTGGTGTTGGAGAAGACTCTTGAGAGTCCCTTGGACTGCAAGGAGATCCAACCAGTCCATTCTGAAGGAGATCAGCCCTGGGATTTCTTTAGAGGGAATGATGCTAAAATTGAAACTCCAGTACTTTGGCCACCTCATGCGAAGAGTTGACTCATTGGAAAAGACTCTGATGTTGGGAGGGATTGGGGGCAGGAGGAGAAGGGGATGACAGAGGATGAGATGGCAGGATGGCATCACTGACTCGATGGACGTGAATCTGAGTGAACTCCGGGAGATGGTGATGGACAGGGAGGCCTGGCGTGCTGCGATTCATGGGGTCACAAAGAGTTGGACACGACTGAGCGACTGAACTGAACTGAACTGAATAACATGTGGAATTATGATGATGATCTAGGTAAAGTGTTCATCTTTGGAGCTGGTACACAGCATGAACTCAGCAAATGAGGCATAAAATAATGACTACTGATTATATTTACACCAAATATGGCTAAGGTGGCTCAGCGGGGAGGTATCCACCTGCAATGCAGGAGATATGGGTTTACTCCCCAGGTCGGGAAGATTCCCCTGGAAAGGAAATGGTAACCCACTCTAGGATTCTTGCCTGGGAAATCCCGTGGACAGAGGAGCCTGGTGACTTTGTCACAACTTAGTGACTAAACAACAACAACAAAGGGCACACATAAGAAAGTGTTTACAAACACATTGTTACCATTGAAAGAGATAAGCTCTTGCATCTCCACAAGAGATGTACGGCTTCCTTTAGCAGATTTTGCATGACTTGGCCAAGCTCCTATCAGCCAGTGGGAGAAGTGAGCCTGGATAAATCCATATTTAATTCCTATTATCTAGAGGATAGTCTTCTGGAAAGCTGCATTGTATATATCTTTATAGATCAGTAGAGGAGAGGTTTAAACAAACAAATGGATGAAACTGTAACCTGATAAGGGCTCTTCATGGAGTCAGTACAATGGAGACTGGAAGTGGCTCTGGAAAGAGTGATTAGTGAATCACTTTCTGGAATGATCCAGGAAAAAATTCCAGAGGGTTGTAACTAGAGCTGAGCTCTAGACAGCATGAATAGACGGTCAAATATCTTACTTGCTTATTCCAGGCTAGAAAGTCAGGGTCTCCAGGGCATGAGGAAATGGGATTTAAACCCAGAAAGTCTGTTGTGCCAGCCCTGCTCTCACCCCATGAGCTGCCCGGCCTTGTGATGGCATTAGGGACTGAAGCCAAAAGGATGACCGTATATGCTCTGCTGCTGCTGCTAAGTCGCTTCAGTCATGTCCGACTCTGTGTGACCCCATAGACGGCAGCCCACCAGGCTCCACCGTCCTTGGGATTCTCCAGGCAAGAACACTGGAGTGGGTTGCCATGTCCTTCTCCAATGCATGAAATTGAAAAGTGAAAGTGAAGTCACTCAGTCGCGTCCGACTCTTTGCGACCCCATAATTGGACTTCCCTGGTGGCTCAGCAGTAAAGAATCCGCCTGCCAATGCAGGAGACGCAGATTTGATCCTAGATCAGGGAGATCCCTGGAGGAGGAGGTGGCAACCCACTCCTGTATTCTTGCCTGGGAAATCCCATGGACAAAGAAGCTTGGTGGGGTACAGTACATGGGGTCTCAAAGAGTCGGACACGACTTAAGTGACTAAACACCACCACCACCATATATAAAATAGATAACCAACAAGAACCTACTGTATAGCACAGGGAACTACTCTCAATATTTTGTAATAACTACAAAGGAAAAGAATCTGAAAAAAAATATATATGTATGTTTAACTGACTAGGGCTCCCTGGTGTCTCAGCAGTGAAGAATCCACTTGTCAGTGCAGGAGATGTGGGTTTGATCCCTGAGTTGGGAAGATCCCCTGGAGAAAGAAATGACAACCCACTCCAATATTCTTGCCTGGGAAATCCGATGGACAGAGGTGCCTGGCGGGCTACAGTCCATGGGGTTGCAAGGGCTGGATGCAACTTAGCGACCACCACCACCATCAACCAACTGAATCACTTTGTTGTACACCTGAAACTAACAACATTGTAAATCTACTATACATATATATATATATATATATATATATATATATAAATTTCTTAAAAAGTCAAAGGAAACAATAGCCCTTGTTCCCAAAAGCTCACAGTCTGCAGGAGTGACCATCCCAGAGAGATAGAGAAAAGGGCCAGGGATGGGATGTAAGGAAGCAAGGAAGGTTCTGGAAACTCACAGGACAGCTGGTCTGTCAATTTTTCTTTGCCTTCACCAGCTTAATGGCAACAAGTGCTCATCTCCCATCTCTCATTTAGGCAGTTTTTCATTTGTTGAATTCATTCATTCAATAAATCTTGTTTACAAGCCAAGTGTTGTTCCAGATTCTGGAAACATGGACGTCAATGAGACAGAAAAGGAACCTGCCCTCTTGTGGCTTTTACTCTATTGGGCACTGGCAATAAGCCATCAAAAAAACTAAACAAAAAAGGTAATTTCTCATGGTGAAACGGAAATAAACTGGGTGATGTAATAGAACACACCCAGGGGAGTCTTCTTTAGGTCAGGTAATCAGGGAAGGCTTCCCAGAGGAGGTGGCAACCAGGTTCATATTTGACGGTTGAGAAGAAGGCAATGGTGTGAAGGGCCAGTCTCCTTGTAGGAGAGAAAGATGAAGGAGTCAGGCTTCTAGTTTCAAGCTGAGCACACTAAGTGGAGAAATTTTATTGACTTAGCCCAAGAGCACTTGGCAATTTGCTTCATTCACCTCCAGCTCTCTGACTTGCAGAGCATCCCTGTTAGCATCCCCATTTCTCTGATGAGAAAACTTGAGTTTCAGACAGGTTGTAAAAAACCTCATTAAGATTATGTAGTAGTAAAAGCTGGAAGCAGGATTTGAACCTAAGTCAGTGGGAATCAAAAGCATTGGATCTATCTAATCTGGGCCCCAGGGAGCTCTTTCCAGGTGTGTATTTGAACCTCTGTCCGCAGGTTCTTCCAGAGGTCAGCCTATAGCTGCTCAGCGGACCTTGGGGGACATGCCAATCATGAAACCAAGGCTGGAGTCAGCCTGTGTCCACCTTCCACTGGGCTTAAGAGAATTCACTTGGCAGTTACCCACTCTGGGGTTGTTCACAGAGGAACAGACAAACTGGGCCAGATGCTGAGGGGGCTACCGTAAGCTTTTCCTTGCCTCCAGATAATGAAGACAGCTGCTTTAAAACCAATTTGGCTTCTCTCTTTTTATAGAGGAATGAGCTTGCTCATAGCTCCAAGGGACTGGAAGGTCATGGAAAGGCGCAGATGTTGTATTATTTCTTGGGTGAGGCTGATGATAACACACAGTGAGCCATGGTTACCGCCTGTTTGGGCTGCAGGCGCTGGTAGTTACTAGGGTAAGCTGATCTTATAATAAAAATAATAAAAGGGAAAGACAAACCCCATCCCACCCAATGGTGCTGTTGATGTTGTGTGGGTTTTCTTATTGGATCCTTGGTCACTATGGCAACAGTGCTGAGCGGTGGCTTGTTGGGGGTGATTAAGGGTTTGAGTCTCGTTGACTTAGGTTAAAGTCCTGGCTCCAGCTCTTTGTTTGTGGTCGTTCAGTCGCTAAGTTGTGTCCCACTCTTTGCGACCCCATGAACTGCAGCACGCCAGGCTCCCCTGTCCTTCACTATCTCCCGGAGTTTGCTCAGATTCATGTCCACTGAATTGCTGATGATATCTAAACCATTTCATCCTCAGCTGTCCCCTTCTTATTTTGCCTTCAATCTTTCCCAGCATCAGGGTCTTTCCCAGTGAGTTGGCTGTTCTCATCAGGTGGCCAAAGTATTGGAGTTTCAGCTTTAGCATCAGTTCTTCCAGTGAATATTCAGAACTGATTTCCTTTAAGATTCACTGGTTTGATCTCCTTGCAGTCCAAGGGACTCCAGCTTTTACTACCACATAACTTTGATTAGGTTTATGTGACCTGTCTGAACCTGTTTCCTCATCTGAGAAATGGGGGTGCTAATGATACCCTCCAAATCAGAGGGTGCTTGGACATGAATGAAGCAAAATACTTAGCACAGCTCCCTGGAACACAGAAAATCCTTCATAACTGAGAACTGTTACTCTTACTACAATTATTAATCGTTCTTAATTGTCTTATGATTAGTGCTCAGAATTAGGAACAGTAGATCATGCCAGATTTTCAGATGAGGAAACTGAGGCACTGAGTGATAAGGTAACTTAGTTGAACCTTCCCATCTTCCCTGTCAATAATAGGCTTTACAGACCCAAAGAGTGAGGTTTTAAGTCTTCCCCATAAATAAATGGGGGGAAAAAAAAAGCAATCTCTTGGCCCGGGACACGACTTTCTAGTCTAGGATAAGCAAGTAAGATATTTACGACACAGTCTCAATAGAGGGGATATTGTTCTGGGCTGACTGAGGGGCCCATCTAGAATGCTTCCACTGTTTTTTTTTTTTTCCTGGGGCTGTCTTTTTCATAAAGAGAGATCTTATTGCCTCACATAAGGGCCACTGGGATAATTCCAGGTGGTAGCTCTAAGAAAACCCCAGGAGAATATCTGAGCGAGGAAGGATTTGGGAGGGGAGCAAGATGAATGACTTATTCTGGTTTGCAAGGAAAGGAGAGGAAAACATAAAAATGGAATTAAGCATAGTAAGGGAAATAAGCCAAGGGCCTTTTGGGGGAGGTAGTAATAACAGGAGCAGTGATGCAGTTTGGTAATTAGGAAGCACCTACTATGTGCTAGGCTGTCATCAGCACTGAATGATTTTCATTTTCTCATTTGGCCCTTCAAAACATCAGGCAAGAAAGAGAGTCATTTCCTAGGTTTTTTTTTTTTTTTAATATTTATTTCCTTATTTATGGCTGCGCTGGGTCTCTGTTGCTGTGCGTGGACTTTCTCTAGCTGCGGGGAGCTGGGGCCGCTCTCTAGTTGCAGTGCGCCGGCTTCTCACTGTGGCGGCTTCTCTTGTTGTGGAGCATAGACTTAGGGCCTGTGGGCTTCAGTAGTTGCTGCACGTGGCCTCAGTAGTTGTGGTGCACGGGCTTAGTTGCTCCGCCGCATGTGGGATCTTCCTGCACTAGGGATCAAATCAATGTCCCCTGCATTTTAAGGAGGATTCTCACCCCCTGGATCACCAGGGAAGCCCATACGGTCTTTTCCCATTTTACAGATGCTCCCAATGAGTCCTAGAGAAGTTATTCTCTACTGATCCCTAGATTCTAATTTGAGCCTGGTTGGCTGTTTTCAAAGCCCACTTTCCCCTCCAGCTATCAAATTGCCAGGTCAGGATGATGAATTCAGAGTGTCAAGATCTACGTGGAGGAAAGGGAGGCCTGGCCTTGTGGCGGGGGTGGGGGGTAGGTGGTGCTTGCTTAACTTACCCTGACATCTTGGCCCCCTTTGGGGGATGGAGCAGTTCTGGCCTCTGCAATAGCCTTCCTCTCTTGCCAAGCCGCCAGCGGCTGCAGTCTCGCTTCCTCTCTCTCTTCCCGCCACCCACGCACCCGAGAGTCACTTCCAAGGGTGGAGAAGCCTTTGAAGTCAGTGGTGACGCCGTGGAAGGCAAAGGCGTCGGGGGAACCATGGAAGAGGTGAACACGGGGCCAGCAGATAAGCAACCTAAACAAGCTTGAGCACCCTCCCAGTCGCAGAACCAGGAATTTCCTGACAGCGGGTCCTCGCCTGGATTGTGCTTAGTCTAGTTTTCAGAGCTCTGAAGGATGTTCCCAAACCCAGCTGAGCCAGAAACGGAAGGGAGTTGTTCAGGAGTTGTTCAGGAGCTTTCCCTGTGGCTAGAGTTCTGGACTCTCTTCCCCGTGGCTTCCTCTCTCTCTCTCGTTTCCATATTGAATAAATCAACCTGGTATCCTGGAACAGTGTCCTGGAAGGTGCAGTTTTCTCTTGACAGTATCAAGAGCTTGCAACAGAGCCTCAGTAATCCCTTTCTGGGAAAGGTAATAATATTTTGCAATAAACAAATGAAAAAGTGCAAGCTGTTAGCAAGTAGATGGAGAATGCCAAACACATTTTTTGTTGTTGTTGTTGTTCAGTTGCTCAGTTGTGTCCCACTTTTTCTGACCTGGTAGACTGCAGCATGCCAGGCTTCACAGTCCTTCACTATCTCCTGGGTTTGCTCAAATTCGTGCCTATTGAGTCATTGATGCCATCCAACCATTCATCTGTTGACTTAGGTGGAGATGCCCCAAAGTCGACCTTCAGCTAAAGATCTAAGTGCCAGTAATTTGAATTTTGTTTTGTTTTGCTTTGGGGGGGTGATTCCAGAAAGCACCAGTAAGGGTGTAGAAAAATTTGAAGGAAAGCGGTCAATACAAATGCATTCATGAACAGATTATTGCTGGGGAAAACTGAGGCTCAGTCCTGCTGGGGGGATCTCTGAGAAGTGATAGAGAAGTTGCTTTGGAGTCATTTCTCCAGATGGACAAGAAGCTGGCACATGTAACTTGCAACTCCAGGCTATCATTATCTGAGGGGTACTCCTGGACTTCTGGTCTACCCTGTGAGCTAAGGGAGGGGAAGCTATTGGGTGGTGAGTTGCAAATGCTTGCTCTAGGAAGTCATCAGCTTGCAGAAAAAGGGTGTGGGCTGAGAGCGGACTTCCCACGGTATCTACTACATACATAAATTCATATTTATTTGTTTCATTGCTGAGTGGAATTTTCTACTTATGGGAGACCCAGCTCTGAAGATGACAAGCTTGGATTTTGTAGTAAATTAGGAGCAGGGCTCATGTAATATTAATCATGTAAGTATTTACATAAATGCTGTGGGCTTATAGGTGAGCTTCTGGGAGGAAGCATCATAAAACATTTCTTTGCATGAAAAATAAATATGTGCAAGCGTGGCAGGAGGACTAAAGGAAATGTGAAATTAAGGAACAATGAAGCCCAGTGAAATTTCTTTAGTCAAGGTTTAGTCAAACTGCTAACCTCTGAGCTTCACTTTTTGCCTTTTTTTTTTAAACCTATCAAATGATATAATCACATGCAGCTATCATGAGAATTAAGGGAGGTAGTACCTACAGACAATGGTTATAGGTTGTTTGTTTAGTAGCCTTTCTTTTTTCCCCCACCCTTTCCCCCACCAGGGCTTCCCTGGTAGCTCAGACAGTAAAGAATCTGCCTGCAATGTGGGAGACCTGGGTTCGATCCCTGGGTTGGGAAGATCCCCTGGAGAAGGGCATGGCAACTCACTCCAGTACTCCTGCCTGAAGAATCTCCATGGACACAGGAACCTGGTGGGCTACAGTCCATGGGGTCACAAAGAGCCGGACATGACTGAGCTACTAAGCACAGCACCCTTGCCATGATTTACTGTGTCAGGGGTATACTTCCTGTCCCACTGATTTAAGATGTGGCCACATGGTTAACTCTGGCAAGTGGATCCTGAGCCCTTACTCCTCCTTCCCTTACTATTCTAGCACCTTTTCTACTTTTACCTGTGCCCAGGTTTATTATTAGTATTTTAAGAATCTTCATGCAAGGAGCATTTACTACACGCCAGGCACCCCACAGGGCACTTTGTGCATATGACCTTATGTAATCTCCACAACAACCAGTGAAGTAGGTCTTATGTCCATTCAATGCCCAGGTGAAGGGACCTACGCAAGACCATGCAGCTCAGGAAGTGAAAGAGCTGGGATCTGAACTCAGGGTCATCCAGCTCCAGTGCTGGTGTTCACACCAAGGACGATGCTATCTTTCTCTGGTTTGAGTATAAAGATAACCATGGACCTCCCCGGTGGTTCAGTGGCTAAGACGCTTGAGCTCCCAATGTAGGGGGCCTGGGTTCGATTCCTGGTCAGGGAACTAGGTCCCACGTGCTGCTACTAAGAGTTTGAATGCTATAGCTGAAAGATTTCACATGCCACAGCTAAGCCCTGGCACAACAAATCAATAAATATTTAAATAAATAAATATTTAAAAAGTCATCTAAAAAACATAACCATGACCATAGTTGTCATTTCTAGCTCTGCACACATTAGGATATTCTCAGATGTTCTAGTGCCCATTGGAGACCAACAGTATCTCTGAAGTGCTCACAAGCATTCTGGCATCTCTTCTGCCCCAAACTGTGAACGGTAACCCTTCAACACGCTCACATTTAAACCCAAACAAGCACTCACACTCCACATGTTCTCACACTCATACACACACACACCTCATATATACTCTCAAACATGTTCACACACTGTCACATACACCCTCACACACACTTATATTCACACACACTCACACACACACACACCTCTCCACGTCTGGAGAGGTCCCAGATGGCTTCTGGGTATCCTTGGCAGGGGAAGGCAACCAAACTCAATTCTCTGGCAGGTGAGAATGTTTTTGCTCAAGGCTCCTTTTGACTTATGACTTAAAAAGAACAGCACCAGCTTTAGGCACCTTGGCTCCAGTGGTTTCCAGAAACTTCACACTCTGATGGGTTCCAAAGAAAACTTTATCAGGGCCCGGGGAAGCCAGAACACTTGTTTCGTCACCTGTGGAGATGCTGGGAAAGATTGAGGGCAAGAGGGGAAGGGGGCAATAGAGGATGAGATGATTGGATGGCATCATTGACTCAAGGGACATGAGTTTGAGCAAACTTTGGGTGATGGTAAAGGACAGGGAAGCCTGGCATGCTGCAGCTCATGGGGTCACAAACAATCGGACACAACTCAAGTGACTAATCAACAACAATAACATAAAAACTTGAGCTCAGGGTCTGTCCTAGAGTTAGCTCTTAGGGGAAGGAGGGAGTTTATTTCTAAAAGAAAATAGGCAAGAAGAAGAACTGGAGGTTGAGGACAGATTGCATATAACTTTAATTTCTCCAAGCCTCGAGACACGGATGAGAAAGTACAAAAAGCTCACTGCGTGGTTGCTTTTTCTTCCCCCCCTCCTCCCTGCTGCCGCACCATACAGCCTATGGGATCTTAGTTCCCTGACCAGGGATTGAACCCATGTCCCCTGCAATGGAAGCACAGAGCTCTAACCACTGGACTACCAAGAGATTCCCAGCATGACTGCATTTTGCATTCTGGGAATTTGCCTCTGAGAAGCTGCCATCCATGTGTAAAAGACAGGGCATACCAGCTGTTTAACTGGAATGAGACAGGAAAGTAGGTAAAAGCTAAGACACCATGATTTCAGACATCCTAGCAGCCTTTCTTAGCAATGACTAACTGGGGACCACGGCATTATTTCCTTAGCTCATGTTTTCTCTGTTTGAATCCAATGTTTAAGTCAGATGCTCTACCAGATAAGGAAACTTGAGTAAGTTCCTTTCCCTATCTGTACCTCAGCCTCTTCATCTGTTAAGTGGGTGTTCATGATTTACCTCACAGAGTAAAGAAGCAAGACACTCAGCACAACGTCTGGTACATAACAGGTGCTCATTGATTAGTTCCCTTTCATATGAAGGTGGTCTGGGACTAGAGGAAAAACTAATGGTCAGCTTGGAGGATGTGTTCTTACATTATAAAGATTTCCTCCAAATGTTCAAAGAAGCATACTCTTTGTGGACCTGACCAGGCATCTTCAAACTTTTAAAATTATTATTCTTACCAGTCTAAAATATTGAGGGTGGATTATATTCATACTTATCTGTATACAGGAGATTCATGTAATATTAGTTAGCATATTATAAATATTCTAAGAATCTGCAAAAATTAGAAACAAGAAGGATGAGCTAAAAAATGAATATAAATAGAAGTTCTGATATTTCCCCTAAGTCCCAAAGAATTATTCTAGACACCCTACTTTGTATACCGCAGTCTGCATGCTAAGTCACTTTAGTCGTGTCCAACTCTTTGCAACCCCATGGACTGTACCCCACCAGGCTCCTCTGTCCATGTGATTTCCCAGACAAGAATACTGGAGTGGGTTGCCATTCCCTTCCCCAAGTGAACTTCCTGACCCAGGGATCAAACCTGGGTCTCCCACATTGCGGGCAGATGCTTTACCGTCTGAGCCACCAGGGAAGCCCGTACCAGAGTTTAGGCCTTTGCTGTTCAAAGTGGGGTTCCTGGACTACCGGCGGCAGCACCTGGGAGCTGGTTAGAGATGCGGAGTGCCAGACATCACTCCAGACCAGCCGCATCCAAATCTGCATTTTAGCAGGGTCCCCGGGGTACTGAGTGCACATTGAAGCCAGGGAACCACTGCTTTCCTCCATCTCAGTCTCCTTACCAGTGGTGAACCTTCTTCTTATTACCTGAGGTTGAATGAGTTCTTCGCATTGTCTTCAGTTCACCCGGCATCTAGGGGATTCTAGGGAATTCACTGGCCCCCTGTGGGATGGCACCAAGTTCAGTAAACTGCCTTAGCATAGACTGTCAGGAGCCAAGCCTGCTGAGTGTTTCTCATTTAGCCTGTATTTAGTGATGCCAGCCAATTTGGAGACATCTCCGAAGAAAGGGCTGCTGGTCTCCATAGTCTGAAACGTGATTGCCCAGCGATTCCATAAATCTGCTTGGGAAAAGGCCTGGAAGGATTTTTGGAGGTAAAAAAGCTAACAAAACTAATCCCTCGCTGTTCCTTGAAGTGGACTCAGATGGAAATAAAATCTTTCCACAAAGTGAGCTTTGGCCCCACTTCCTCACTTTGGGTCCAAAAATGACTTTCAGAGAGCATGTTAGCAAGAGCTCTGGCTAGAACTCAGAAAGGGAGGCCCTGCGGCAGAGAGGCGGAGGGGCGCCGTCACCAGGGAAGCACGCGCTAATGGGCCGGGCTGCACAAACATTATTTTTTCATTCTGAGGGTAGAAGCAACTGTTGGAGAATTCATCAAAATCTAGACAGGGAAGGGCTTGGTTTCGGCTGCACTGGCACTGCCCTGAGAACAGAGTGGAGTTGAGTCACCTTCAGTCGTTGAGGACACAGCCAAAGCCAGGTCTTTTGATTATCAGCCGGCCCAGTGGACTTTAACGGAGTGGAAGGGGGAGCGGCGGCCAGGCCAATGGCTCAGAATGTAATAGGGCTACGGGGCGACTTTCTGGTGGAGGGCAGGGTTGGGCAGTCCAGTGGCAGAATGCGCTGTTTCTTTCTCCATCTGTGTGTGTCCCTTCAACTGCCATGTTGGAATCCAACAGAGTGGTAAGATGGCCAGCTGGTGGCTGCGAACTACAATTCCCAGTATCCTTTGCTTTTGGTTAGATTCAGCCAATGGGAATGAGCCTCCAGTGGGGGGCGTGGCGGGGTTGGAGGATGGGCCCATGGGAGATGCTAAGATGTTCCCACACTCCATGCTTTCTCTGATATGAGGGACTTTTCTGTGCCTAATGGTGACTCCAGCAGTGATTGTGTTTCCTACGTGGTTCCAGCTTTCTCTATGTCCCTCCACGTCCCAACTCCCTGCACAGCCAGCCCCAGCTCCTGGGTTCTGGTAACGCCCCTTCCTTCCTTGGTCCCTCCCGTCTCAGATGTTAGTGACTCCCTACTTTTTTTCACTAAGCTGAGTTGTCTCCTAGGGTGTGTTTGCCCTTTTAGTTCTTCCAATATTTCTGTCGCTGCTGCTGCTAAGTCGCTTCAGTTGTGTCCAACTCTGTTCGACCCCATAGACGGCATCCCATCAGGCTCCCCTGTCCCTGAGATTCTCCAGGCAAGAACACTGGAGTGGGTTGCCATTTCCTTCTCCAATGCATGAAAGTGAAAAGTGAAAGTGAAGTTGCTCAGTCGTGTCCGACTCGTAGCGACCACATGGACTGCAGCCTACCAGGCTCCTCCATCCATGGGATTTTCGAGGCAGGAGTACAGGAGTGGGGTGCCATTGCCTTCTCCTTTCTGTCACTGCTGCTGCTGCTGCTGCTGCTAAGTCACTTCAGTCATGTCCGACTCTGTGCGACCCCATAGACGGAAGCCCACCAGACTCCCCTGTCCCCGGGATTCTCCAGGCAAGAACACTGGAGTGGGTTGCCATTTCCTTCTCCAGTGACCTATATTAAATCCTTTCTCCTGAACTGGCTGAGGAGGTCGCTTTGTCTTCCAGACTAGTGACTGACCAACAAACGTTGAGACTCGGCAACAATAACTTGAATGCTGTCAAATGAATCAGTATTTAGAGACCACTCAAGGATTCAATGACTCAGACTAACTTGAACAGTGTATGACAAGGACACAGGTTATTCCCGTGACTTGAAAGCAAAATGAAACAAGAGTGTAAACCCATCTAACATTGTTCAAAACAGTGTAGCGCCTGTCAAGGGTCTCTGTCAAGTCTCTTTCCGACACCCAAGGCCTGGAAAATTACTGAAGACAAGAAGTTACAGATTCTCAGAAAAACCACATCTTATAGAGACGTGCAGCCAGCCCAGCTACTGCTGGGAACCAGCATAGATATGAACACACCCCATTTTTCCTGCACCTTCCCCTTTTTAACTCAATAGAAGACCCACTCTATGTATTTGGCCCCTTTCCTCCCTTGGAAAGTGAATAAAAATTCTTTTCCTCCCTTGTTAATACTTCTGTGAATTCTTTCACAACCCACATTGGCTCACCTAACAAGTGTGTTAGTTGCTCAGTCATGTCCTACTCTTTGTGATCCCGCTGACTATAGACTGCCAGGCTCTTCTGTCCATGGAATTCTCCAGCCAAGAGTACTGGAGTGTGTAACCATTCCCTTCACCAGAGGATCTTTCCAACCCAGGGATTGAACCTAGGTCTCTTGCATTGCAGGCAGATTCCTTACCGTCTGAGCCACCACTGCTGCTGCTAAGTCATGTCAGTCGTGTCCGACTCTGTGTGACTTCATAGACGGCAGCCCACCAGGCTCCCGTCCCTGGGATTCTCCAGGCAAGAACACTGGGGTGGGTTGCCATTTCCTTCTCCAATGCATGAAAGTGAAAAGTCAAAGTGAAGTCGCTCAGTCGTGTCCGACTCTTCGCGACCCCATGGACTGCAACCTACCAGGCTCCTCTGTCCATGGGATTTCCCAGGCAAGAGTACTGGAGTGGATTGCCATTGCCTTCCAGGACCCACACAAATAGAAAGCACAAGGTTTCTGCTCTCTAGGGAGCAGAAACTACTAGGCGAGTCTCCTTAGGATACAACCTTTGAGATAAATCAGCTCCAAATGCTTTCCTGGCCCTCACGAAGAGAGAGGTTCTCATGGTCTTAGCTTGGGTCACCTGGCCACTGGCTGACCAGAAAGCCCAGGGCACCATGACTGACAGTCCCACCAAAACCTGAACAAGTGGGAGAGGAACTTGTATTCATTGGGGAGCCCTGTGATCTTGTAGGGGACACAAACCTTCTTTCTGTGGTAGTTTCCTTCCTTCAACTACAAGCTCAGTGTACCTTGAACGTGTACTCTGTCCATGGAATTCTCCAGGCAAGAATACTGGAGTGGGTTGCCACTTCCTCCTCCAGGGGGATCTTCCCAACCCAGGGATTGAACCCGGTCTCCTGCATTGCAGGCAGAGTCTTTACCAACTGAGCTATGAAGGAAGCCCACCTTGAAAATAGTAGGTGTTTTTAGTGAACTGTGTTGATCTGGATGCCCACCATCTCCTTTAGATAGCAGCACCTCAGTTTTCTTTGAATACTATCTGTGGTTAAACTACTAATTTTTTCCCAGTGTTGGTTCTCTTTCTCTTCCACAACAAGGAAACAATTACGTCCATAAGCACTCTGTAGTTATCGGGAGCAGAGAGTAGAGCGAGTAAGGAAACAGACTGAAGAGTGCAGTCCAGATCAGTTTGCCTGGGAAGGTAGATTCAGCAAAGGCCTGAATGATTTAAGTGGATGAGCCATGCAGATATCTCAGGCAGAGCATTCTAGGCCAAGTATACAGCAAGTGCAAAGGCCTTGGGGTAGGAGCATGATTTTCGTGCTGGACGAAGGGCAGAGGTCAGTGGTCTTAGAGCAAGTGGAGTGAATGGTGGGAGCCAAGGTAGAAAGATCAGCTGTAGCAGGTCTTAGAGATAGCAGGAGATTGAGAATCACTGTTAGGACTCTGGATTTTACTCTGAGTGAGAGGACAGCCAGTGAAGGTTTTTCATAGGAGAGGTGGGATGGGCTATGTTGTAGGTCAGGTTGCTGACCACTATATGAAGAACAGACTGTGGTGGGGAGCGAGACAAAAACATTATTCTGTACAGTTTATCATACATCTCTCAGGCAGAGGATGAGCGAATGTGAGAAGGTAAAAGAAAGCAAGGATATTGAAAAGTTAAACAGAAAGAAATTTAAGTAAGAGTTCCAGACAAGATTGGAAGGGTCATTCCAGGGCTGTGCAGGAGTCATTGCCAAATGCTGGGAGTAGACAGGATTTACTTTGGGAAATCTGAGGTGGGAGCAAACACTTCATCCTGGGGAGAGAAGGAAAGGCGTTATAAAGGAGGTGGAGTTTGAGCGAGGCTTGAAGGATGAGGTAGACAAACCCCAGTCCGTGCCACCGCAGGAATTCATAAGCAGGGGAAAAGCTTGGGGCCAGATGGGTCTACCAGTTGTTTTCTGGCCAACCAGGATTATTAATCCATCCAGTTGTCACAGGTGGGAGAGTGATGGATGGCTCTTAACTCTACTAGCACTGCCTGGGTCTCGGTCTCTTCCTCTGAAGGCTTGGGATTCCAGCCTCTCTGGCTGGCAGAGTCTGGGCTTGTAAATGGAAGATGAGTGGGTGAGTAGAGGGGTGTCTACAAGGATGAATAACACATACAAGCCCCTTCCCCAAGGAGCTTGTAGACAGAGAAGTGCAATGTTAAATAAGCAAAACAGGGGAACTATTTCTTTTTTATTGGAATATAATTGCTTTACAATGTTGTGTTAGTTTCTGCTGCACAACAACATGAATTGGGTATAAATATACATATATCTCCTCCCTCTTGAGCCTCCCTCCCACCCCCCATCCCACCCTGCTAGGTCGTCACCGGGCACTGAGCTGAGCTTCCTGTCCTGCACAGCAGCTTCCCACTAGCTGTCTGTTCTACTCTTGCCTGGAGAATCCCAGGGACGGGGGAGCCTGGTGGGCTGCTGTCTATGGGGTCGCACAGAGTCGGACACGACTGAAGTGACTTAGCAGCAGCAGCAACAGTATATATATGTCAATGCAACTCTCTCAACGTGTCCCACCCCCTCCTTCCTCTGCTGTGTCCACAAGTCCGAAAGGAGAACTATTTCATTACAAACATTGGTGAATGTGATGAGGGAACACATCACAGTGGGGTCTTCTCCGGGAAAAGGGACATGTGGGTTGAATCTGAAGAAGTCTCAGCCTTTGTGCAAAACTGGAAGGAAGAGCACTGGGGGGCAGAGAGAACAGTGGGTGCTGAGTTCAGGGCAAGAGCAAGCTTCCTGGATTCAAAGAAATGAAAGAAAGCAAGCGTGCTGGGAAGAGAGTATATTAGAGGAGTTGCAGAGGATGAAAATTCTACAGCTATTCTTTTTCTATTTATTTGGAGGAAAGGGAGAAACAGATGCACAGGTAAGAGCATGGGGTCCCTGGGGATATTTTATTACACGAAAGAATGATTGTAATTTCTTATTAGCAAAAAAGAATGATTCCTTAGAGCTGGAATAACGCAGAATGAGGGTGTGAGTGGTTGCCCATTGATGACGATGGTCACTGTACTGAGTTTCAGTACTCTCATGGCACCCTACTCCAGTACTCTTGCTGGGAAAACCCACGGACAGAGGGGCCTCGCAGGCTTCAGTCCACGGCGTCGCAAAGAGCCAGATACAGCTGAGGAACTGACCACAGCACAGCGTTAAGAAGTACGCACTTCTCAGACTGAGAAAGTCATGAAAACCCATTCAAAGCTTTATCTGGCCAAGCACAGGGTTTTTGTCTTCCTGGCTTCCTGGTTTGACTTGCTCCTTCGAAGGGTGTTTGATCCCCAAGGCTTCGATGGTGATCTAATTGCTACTGAAAGTTAGCTAAGGAGGAGTCTTTTTCAGATGCAAAAGGACTACCCTGTTGCTTACTCCATGTTGTAAAAAACAAAAACAAATAAAACCAATCCCAACTACTTACCAGAAAGTGCCTGCGGTCAGTTCTGGAACAAACCTTAAAGTTTAAAAATCCATTTGTTTCCAGGACCCAGACATTGCAGTCCTTTCTCATTCCAAAGCCATTTTGTGTTCCAGGGGATTTTAGTTCCCGTGATTTCGATTCATTTGCACCCAACTCATCAGAACAGATTTGTTTGGTTTCAAAAGCCACACAGCATCCTTTGATACCCAGGAGACTTCACCATCTTTGTAGCCTCACCAGACAGTTCTCTCCAGAATGAAGTTGGAGCCTGGGAGACAGGAGCCTCATCAATTGTTGGCAGTTGTCTTCTTCGTTTTTCATTTTGTTTCCAATTTGAGAAAAGGATGGGTCCCTGGACAGTATTTTAAAGAGGTTCTTCCAAACCTCTCCATTCTCTGTGACAAGAATGATCTTTCATTCATTCAGCAAGCGTTTAGCCAGTGCTTACTATGTTCCAGACTCTGAGCTAGAACTGGAAAAACAATATACAGCTTGACGATGACTCATGCCCTGCACTAAATGGAATTCTGAAACGGAGTTTGCAGTCAAGTGAGAGAGACAGACGTTAAATTATAATGACTCGTAAAGTACTTTAATTGCAAATGCAATTTTTCAACTATCAACAAATGTCTATAGAGCATCTCTTCATGCCAGATGTCATTTGGCACTGGAGATTCAGTAGTGAACAAAACAGACGTAGCCAAAATATGGATATAAGTAGTACTGAAGTTTAAATGAGATCAGGCACTGTTATTATGAGTTTACCTACCTGGTTTGAAGTCTTCACTGGTTCCTCAAGGCTTAGAGGGTAACAATGTTCCATCTCTTTTGGTCACAAGTAGCTGGGCTCTTCTTTTTTACGGTCCAGTCCTGGTTTTACCACTTAGCAGCTGTGCGGAAGTCACATGTACTTCTCTGAGCCTCAGTTTTCTCTTCTGTAGAATGGAGATACTGGAATCTATCTCAAAAGGTGGTTGTAAAGATTCAAAGACCAGAGTGAACACTCAGTGAATGTAAGTTATTATTATTAAAATTGCTGTTTTTAAAATAATTGCTACTTCTGGCAGAGAGTCTTGATTATTTGATTTCTTCCCTTCATGATGGGGCTTCCCCTATGGCTCAGCGGTAAAGACTCCCCCATCAATGAAGGAGACACAGTTTCAATCCCTGAGTCGGGAAGATCCCCTGGAGGAGGAAGCAGCAACCCACTCCAGTATTCTTACCTGGAAAATCCCATGGGCAGAGGAGCCGGGCTGGCTACAGTCCAAAGGGTTGCACAGAGTCAGACATAACTGAGTGACTGAGCATGCACGCACTTCGTGATGGTAATAGCATCTTTAGCTGGACACACAGCTTCTCAGCATACATTTCCCAGATTCCTTTGCAGTTACTTGTGGCTATGTGACTTAAGCCCTGGCTCATAGGGTATGCGCAGAAGTGATCTGTGTAAATTTACTCTGTGTTCTTAAAGGGAGGGATGTACCCTAAGTTGGCTCCTACTGGACGCTAGGCTCTGTTTTGGGTTTTTTGGATCTGAAGGAGATGAGTAGATGGTCTCTGTTTTCAAGGAGCTTCCAATCCTCCATCCATTATTTCATTCAACAAATACTTTATGGTCCTACTGTGGGCCAGGGACAGGACTAGGCTCTGGGGATTCAGTGGTGAACAGAACAGAAAGGCCTCTGCCCTCATGGAACTTAGGTTCCAAAACATTCATTTATGTTTGGGTTGAGGGGCAGGGCAGAGAACAAACACATCGATAAAAGGGCAAGGTAAAGACACAATAGAGTGATATGATACAAAGTGAAGATGGGAATGCCAGGCTGGAAATGACCATCAGACAAGGTCTCTCTGAGGAGCTGACCCTTGAGCTAAGACATAAAGATAAGAAAGTCTGGGGAGATGCATGTCCCGGGCAGAGGAACAGCAGGTGCAAAGGCCCTGAGGTAGCAATATACTTGTTAAGCTTTGAGTCATGGCATAGAAGGCAGAAGGTTGGGCTTCCTGGTGGCCCAGTGGTTGGAGCCCACCTGCCGATGCAGGAGACACGGGTCTGATCCCTGGTCTGGAAAGATCTCCCATGCCGTGGAACAACTAAGCCCGTGTGCCACAACTACTGAAGCCGGCGTGCCTGCCCATGCTCTGCCATGAGACACCACTGCAATGAGAAACTGGGGTGCTGCAACAAAGTGCAGCCCCTGCTCACCGCAACTAGAGAAGGCCTGCTCATAACAACAGAGACCCAGTGCAACCAAAAATAAATAAAGAGGCTCTTTAACAAAAATATAGCAGCAGGTTGGAACAGGGCTGAGAGGTCAGGAGATGATGTTGGAGAGGTGGGCAGAGACCTGACTATGTGGGGGTCCTATGGCCAGAGTAAGGGGGTTAGATTATCTTCTTAATGAAAAGGGAAGCCACTGGGATTGAAATAGAGGAGTGAAAGAATGAGATTTGTACATTTAACATGATTCTGGACTTCCCTGGTGGCTCAGACGGTAAAGCATCTGCCTGCAATGCAGGAGATCTGGGTTCAATCCCTAGGTTGGGAAGATGCCCTGGAGGAGGACATGGCAACCTACTCAAGTATTCTTGCCTGGAGAATTCCATGGACAGAGGAGCCTGGGAGGGCTACAGTCCATGGGGTCGCAAAGCGTCAGACACGATTGAGCGGCTAACACACTGGGTCACAGGAGAGAATAAGGGAGTGTCTGGGAGACCACTTAGGAGCCTATTGTAGTCATCCAGGCAAGAGAGGAGAGAGTGGCTCAGGTCATAGAAGAGCAGAGAAATAGATGGATAAGGGGTCTATTACAGAGAGAGAACTGGCAGTACATTGCAGAGCTATGGCGGGCTCAAAAGCCATCCTCAGGCAGCTCATAAAGCTGTAGAGGAGAGAGATCCCTAAACACATAAGTAGAATACAGTAGGCTACCTGTGATGGGAAAACTTCACCTTCAGAACTATCTCATAACTGAAATTGCCCTTGACCTTGTCACAAACCAAGCTTTTGTTTCCCGTATCAAGTTCCTTTGAGAGCTGATTCTCCTTGGCATCACTGACAGTCCCCTGCACTGCATGTGGGGACTGTACCACAAGTACTTGTTGGATGTCTTGAGGGTTAAATCAACCTACAACATTTATTATTTCTATCAATACAATGATAGTTAATGTTTTGTCGTTGTTGTTCAGTTGAGAAGTTGTGTCTGACTCTTTGTGATCCCATGGACTACAGCACGCCAGGTGTCCCTGTCCTTCGCTATCTCCTTGAATCTGCTTAAACTCATGTCCATTGAGTCGGTGATGCCATCCAACCATCTCATCCTCTGTCGTCCCCTTCTCTTCGACCTTCAATCTTTCCCAGCATCAGGGTCTTTTCCAGTGAGTCGCCTCTTCACATCTGGTGGCCAAAGTTTTGGAGTTTCAGCTTCAGCACCAGTCCTTCTAATGAGTATTCAGGGTTGGTTTCCTGTGGGATTGACTGGTTTGATCTCCTTGCTGTCCTAAGGACTGAGATCATGGACCAGGCTTTGTGCTTCATCTTTATTATCTCAAATCATCTCTACAATGGCCCTTTAGGGTAGATTTCATTGTTACTCCATTGTGCAGCAGAGACAACTGATGCTCAGAGAGGGGAGGGAATGTCTTTCTGATCACACAGCTTGTCTGTAAAGGGTGGCATCAGGATTCAAACTCAGCTCCGCACAACTCCCCAGGGTCTTAGCTGCAAAACTGTATTTGCTCTTCCTTTATGGATAATCGAGCCTCAAATCCACCTTTCGTAGGAGTCGATGGGTGTGCCACAGAACCCCTGGCCTGTTTCTCCATGAGGCCTCTCACATATTCCCACCTAAGTTAGCGAATCTGTAAAATATGGTGGGTTAGAGTGAAGAGATGGTCCCAGGTCGCAGGGGGCCTGATCATGTATGTTCCTCTGCAGGCCTGGAGTATGATGGATGGAGACTCTACCTATGGTCAGATGGGTCAGCTTTGCCACTTATTGGCTGTGTGGCCCTGGGCAAGTTACTTTACTTCTCTGAGCTTCATCTGCAAAATGGGGATAATAGTGACAGATCTATTTCAGTGAGTTTCTAGAAAGATTCAACGTGCCCAGAGCAAGCACCCAAACCATGCTGGTCGTTATCATTGCCATCCTAGAGGTGGCAGGTTTGAGATTAATGGGGCGAAGGAGGAGTTACTTCAGGGACCTCTTTCTAAAGTTACAGAAGGAGGGAACCGTGTGGTGGTCCAGTGGTTAGGACTCTGTCCTCTTATTGCTGGGCCCAGGGTTCAATCCAGGTATACAGTGGCCCTCTAAAGTAAAAATAATAATAATAAAGTTACAGAAGGAGGTAACTGAATTCCTCGAAGCATGAATTATTTGCAAGTCCAGTGTCCTCCTGACCTGCCCCTCCTTTCCAGGGCTCCCCTCCCTTCCCCTCTTGGGATTTGAAAGATTGTGAACCCAAGGATTTTGGCCTGGGAACCAGCACCCAGCAGCACTTTGGAATTATAAGAGTTAAGCATCTGTCCAGCTCCCAAACACAGAAAAACTCCACCAAGACACGGGAGGGAAGTATTTCCATCTCTGATAAGGAGTAAAAATGGAGCAACTCATTCCATATGGGCTGTCGAGAGAGGTAGGCAGGAGCGGGCAGGGTCTGCAGAGGGCAGGGCTGAATGGGACTGATGAATGAGCCACCGGCTGGGACAGGCCTCCACTTCATAGGGATCAGAAAAGAACGAGGACAGAGGAAGAGAATCCGAGTCCTGCACAAGGAAGGGGTGGGCGTCGCAGGAGCCATCTCCACTTTTCTTGTGGGTGGCAGCAAGAATGGGTGTCACTGTCTGTTGTTTGGAAAGAAATGGCAGCTTTAACTAGAAGGATGTTGCGAAAGCAGCATTCATTGTGATTCAGCTTTGAGTCCATCTTGGTTAAGATCTGGATGAATTTTAGAGAAAAATCACCTGGTAGGCAGGAGACCCCAGTTTGATTCCTGGGTCGGGAAGATCCCCTGGAGAAGGGATAGGTGGCTCAGCTGGTAAAGAGTCTGCCTGCAGTGCGGGAGACCTGGGTTCAACCCCTGGGTTGGGAGCATCCCCTGGAAGAGGGCATGGCAACCCACTCCAGTATTCTTGCCTGGAGAATCCCCATGGACAGAGGAGCCTGGCGGGCTACAGTCCATGAAGCCGCAAAGATTCAGGTACAACTGAGCAACTAAGCACAGCACAGCACCCAGGATGTTCTGGTGGGCTGTTTGGCAAGACCAAAGAATCTCAGTGGATGCCTGAAAAATAAATACTGCTTGGACTGAGTTTTGGTTAACGGGATACTTGGCTGAATACAGCTCGCGGATGTGGGGTATAGTCTGTGCTGTTCTGTTTCTGTCTTTCGGATAATTATTCAAGCTGTGTCCTTTGCCTGAGGTGCTGTTTCTCCTCATTTTTTTTTTTTTCCCCAACTGGAAATTTGCTAACACTTACCTAATACTGTTTTCCGGCCAGGTGTTTTCTAAGTGCTTTCTGAAATATTAACATCCCTCTAACATCAACTTTTTAAATCCTTGCAGGAGAGCTATCTGGTTGGTACTGTGATTATTCTAGTTACGCTAAAGAGAAAGCTGAAATAACCAACCCACCCCACTGAGATCATAGGTGGCAGATCCAGGATTTGAGCTAGGCCAGTGGACCGCCAAATGCTATGCTCTTAATCGCTAAGCTACATAATTCTTATACTTTTGTTGTACCTTCAGGTCTCTGCTTAGATTTTCCTGGCCAGAGATGCTATCAGCCTCAAACGTCAGATGGTTTGATTCTCTTTGGATCTCTTTCAGTTCAGTTCAGTCGCTCAGTTGTGTCCGACTCTTTGCGACCCCATGAATCGCAGCACACCAGGCCTCCCTGTCCATCACCAACTCCCAGAGTTCACTCAAATTCACGTCCATTGAGTCGGTGATGCCATCCAGCCATCTCATCCTCTGTCGTCCCCTTCTCCTCCTGTCCCTAATCCCTCCCAGCATCAGAGTCTTTTCCAATGAGTCAACTCTTCACATGAGGTGGCCAGAGTATTGGAGTTTCAGCTTTAGCATCAGTCCTTCCAACGAACGCCCAGGACTGATCTCCTTTAGAATGGACTGGTTGGATCTCCTTGCAGTCCAAGGGACTCTCAAGCGTCTTCTCCAACACCACAGTTCAAAAGCATCAATTCTTCGGCACTCACCTTTCTTCACAGTCCAACTCTCACATCCATACATGACCACAGGAAAAACCATAGCCTTGACTAGGCGGACCTTTGTTGGCAAAGTAATGTCTCTGCTTTTGAATACGCTATCTAGGTTGGTCATAACTTTCCTTCCAAGAAGTAAGCGTCTTTTAATTTCATGGCTGCAATCACCATCTGCAGTGATTTTGGAGCCCCCAAAATAAAGTCTGACACAGTTTCCCCATCTATTTGCCATGAAGTGATGGGACCAGATGCCATGATCTTCGTTTTCTGAATGTTGAGCTTTAAGCCAACTTTTTCAGTCTCCTCTTTCACTTTCATCAAGAGGCTTTTTAGTTCCTCTTCACTTTCTGCCATAAGGGTGGTGTCATCTGCATATCTGAGGTTATTGATATTTCTCCCGGCAATCTTGATTCCAGCTTATGCTTCTTCCAGCCCAGCGTTTCCCATGATGTACTCTGCATATAAGTTAAATAAGCAGGGTGACAATATACAGCCTTGATGTACTCCTTTTCCTATTTGGAACCAGTCTGTTGTTCCATGTCCAGTTCTAACTGTTGCTTCCTGACCTGCATACAGGTTTCTCAAGAGGCAGGTCAGGTGGTCTGGTATTTCCATCTCTTTCAGAATTTTCCACAGTTTATTGTGATCCACACAGTCAAAGGCTTTGGCATAGTCAATAAACCAGAAAAACATCTATTTCTGCTTTATTGGATCTCTTTCGTCCACTTAACTGCCCTCATTAGGGTGTGGGAATCACAGAGTGCTGGGTTCGGACTTCCTTTCCAAGAGAGCTCCCTGTTCTGAGGCACAGAGCTTGGTAGCTCAGAGCCTCCAGCTGCAGCACCTTCAGGATCCTCCGTGGCTCTCAGCTGAGGCCACCTCTGCAGCCCCAGCAGATGCCTGTGGCAGATGCCTGAGGCCTGGTCAGTTTGCCCAGCTGTCTCTGCTCTGAAGCCCCCGCTGTGCTGACCTGGACTGTCAACTTCGAGTCACTGTTGGAACCCTCTTCCAACCCACCTCCCATCCTACCCCGGACAGCTTCTTCGATCTGCTTCCTTCTTCATCCTTTTCCCCTGGACTCATGAAAGGGCAGAGCCTGGTCCTTGCAACTGTGGTGTTTCTAGTCTGGAGCTCTGTGCCTTGTAAGATGCTCTCTCCTTGTGGTAGGGTAATATTTTTAAAACAAAAGCAAAGTGAGGAACCTCCCTGGTGGTCCAGTGGCCAAGACTTGGCCTTCCAATGCAGAGGGTGCAGGTTCGATCCCTGGTTAGGGAGCTGAGATCCCATATACCTCTCCGCCCCCCAAAAACCAAAATATAAAATGGAAATATTGTAACAAGTTCAATAAAGACTTTATAAATGGCCCACATTAAAAAAAAAAAAAAACGGTCTTGAAAAAACCATGAAGTGGAATATTTTTTTGGTATTTTGCTACTTCCATATTTCAGATTGTGCCTGCTCCCCCTTTTGGTCACTCCCTACCCCCAATCTGAGCATGGTTCTGGATGCCCATTGTCTCGGGGGGAAAAGTTGAGACAGAAACAAAAACAATATTGAGCTTCATCTTGGTTTTTGAAATTCAAAATCTGACATCCTGTGACTCAGGTCATGGATTGTGTGTTTGGTATTTATTGTGAATAATAGTATGCTTTCATCCCCCTGAATTACAAAAAGGGTGGGAGGCAGGGGAAAGACGGAGAAGATTTGAAAAGAGAAAGAGAGAAGCGGGCTAAAGGGAATTCACAGGATGAAGAAGTTGAACAGATACAAGGGGCTGGATTAATCTCCTGAAGTGGCATCTATAGGCCAAGTAGGATCTGAGCAGCATGAACCTGGGGGCTGGTCTGTCATAGAGAATCAGAACAAGACCAACAGCCTAAGAAGTCAAGGTGGGCAGCATTAATGAGAATTCAGGGGGCCTTAATGAAAGTATATTTGGAACCCTATATAGTCCTGAAGTAATCTGTGTTTTTAAAATAAAAATAAAAGGGCACAGACAAGCCAAAAGAAACAAAAAAATATATGTGTGGATAATCCCTCTACCTAGACATAACATCATTAATGAGTTGTGGTTTAGCTTTCCAATAATTTCACTCATAAGTGTATATGCTTTTTATTAAAATGGACTTATCCAATATATACTGTTGTGTAACCGGTCTCTCTTACTCAGCATTAAGTCAGGATATATTTCCTTGAAAATAAATGGAGAGCTACCTCATTGATTTTGATTGTTGTGTAAGATTTTAACATATGGATGGCCTGTGATGAAGTAGTAGTTTAACCAAATTGCTATTGTTGACATTCCAGCTATTTGTAACTTTTTGCACCTTGAATAACACTGCAGCAAGCATCCTTTCATGTCCTTCTTTTCATACATTTCTGCATATTTCTTTGTAATAAATGAATTTAATGGGAATTCCTGTATCAAGGATATGCACATTTTAAATGATTTTTTGATATATGCTGCCAAGAGGCCTTTCTTAAAAGAAGTATATCAATTAAATTCTCATGAGAAGTATATATGAGAAAATGCCTTGATAGAAATAACTTTAAAAGCAACGTGAAGTGAAGTGAAAGTCACTCAGTTGTGTCTGACTCTTTGCGACCCCACTGACTGTAACCTGCCATGCTCCTCTGCCCATGGGATTCTCCAGGCAAAAATACTGAAGTGGGTTGCCATTTCTTTCTCCAGGGTTTAAAGCAATATATACTTGTTAAAAAATACAAAAACGTAAACTGAAAGTTACTTGTTCAATTTTCCTTCCTAGAAAAGATCATATTTTTACTGAACTGATATCAGATCCAAATTTCCATTCAATCTTGATCCCGCCAGACTAACTCCACCCTCTTCATAAGATTTGCTTCTGAACTGTAAGTCCTGGGGTGGTCGAGGCTATATTTCTTTTGTTCATTTTTGCATGCTAGTATCTATTTCAGGGGCCTGGCACATAATGTATTTTCATTGTATTAGTTATCAATTTCTATGTAACAAATTACCCCCTAATTTAGCACTTTAAAGCAATAAACATTTATTATCTCACACAGCCTCTACTGAGTCAGAAATCTGGGAGGTGCTTAGCCAGAGGGGTTGGCTCAGGGTCAGGGTGTCACTTGGGACTGTGGATTCATCTGAAGACTTGCCTGGAGCTGAAGGATCCAGTTCCAGGGCATTTCATTCATACGGCTGCCAAGGTGTGCTTGCTGTCAGCAGGAGGCCTCAGTTCCTTGCCATGTGGATTTTCCAGGTGGCTGCTTGAGCATCCTCACAACATGGTGGCTGGCTTCCCCCAGAGAATCGATCGAAAAGAGGGGGTGAGGTAAAAGTTGTAGTATCTTCTATGACCTCCCCTGAGAAGTCGCACCTTTTTATTTCTCAGCAAATTTTATTTCTGTTGTTAATTCAGCAATACAGACAGACCTCAGAGATACTGTGGGTTGGGTTCCTGATCACCATGATAAACAGGTCACATGAATTTTGTTTGTTTCCCAGTGCATGTAAAAGTTATGTTTACATGATACTGAAGTCTATTAAGTATGCAATAGCATGCAATCTCAGAGAAGGCAATGGCACCCACTCCAGGACTCTTGCCTGGAAGATCCCATGGACGGAGGGGCCTGGTGGGCTGCAGTCCATGGGGTCGCTAAGAGTCAGACACGACTGAGCGACTTCACTTTCACTTTTCACTTTCATGCACTGGAGAAGGAAATGGCACCCCACTCCAGTGTCCTTGCCTGGAGAATCCCAGGGACGGGGGAGCCTGGAGGGCTGCCGTCTATGGGGTCACACAGGGTCAGACACGACTGAAGTGACTTAGCAGCAGCAGCAGCATGCAATCTAAAAAAAAAAAAAAAGCACACACCTTAGTTAAAAAGTACTTTAGAAATTTCCCTGTCAGTCCAGTGGTTAAGACTCCATGTTTCCAACGCAGGGGGCACAGGCTCAATCCCTGGTCAGGGAACTAAGATCCCTCATGTTGTGTGGCAAGGTCAAATATTTTTTTAAAAGAAAGAAGTACTCCATTACTAAAAATTGCTTATTATCATCTGAACCTTCGGTGAGTCTTAGTAGTAACATCAAAGATCAGTGATCACAGATAACTGTAATAAATATGTGAATGATGAAAGCATTTAAAACAGTGCAAGAATTGCCAAACTGTGACTCAGAGACAGGAAACAAGCAGACGCTGTTAGAAGAAATGGCACCGATAGATTTGCTCGACTTGGGGTTGCCACAGGACTTCAATCTGTAAAAAATGAAATATCTGCGAAATATAAGAAAACAAGATCTGCCTGCATTTTACTGGTTACTAAGATCAGCTCTATTTCATGGGGGAGGGTCCTACAGAAGGGCATTCATTTCAGGCAGCAAGGCTCATTGGGAACTGTCTTGGGTGCTGGCCATCATGTTTTTAAAATAAGCTGAAAACATGATTAAGAAAATGAATTATTGCCTCGGATTAGAAGAGACTAATGGCGTTTCCTTTGGTTTCCAGACTGTTCTATGTTCATGAACGGATAATTATCAAAGAACCCAGTTTGAACTGAGCTCTGTAGTTGCTGCGGAAGCTGCTGGTCTGAACTATTTTTGTCTTGAGTCAGGACAGGCAAGCAAGGTCTGACAACTCCCAAAGCCCTCTGGGAAATTCCCAGAGGGTTGAGGTCTTGAGGTTCAGACCACAGGCCCAGAGGAAGGCTGGTTCTTACATCTCTAAGGAATGCCAGGCCTGCTTGTCAATCAAGGCAGGGTGGGTCATTTGGCCAAAGGGAGGTCACGCTCATCATTGAAATACTCAGTAGTTTACGACCTCCATAAAGCTATTAGCCCCGGGAGATGAGGGGAAAGTGGTTACCAGCACCCTTTGCCTCTCTTGGGTCCATTAACATCAGGGTTGTAAACGCGGTCTTAGGCCATGGGTGACTGGTTTTATTATCAATCAATTACTGTGCTTGTCAGCAAGTCCGAGCATCCTGCCAGCATAGAATCTAGCCCAGATACTGCTGGGCAACTCTGGACAACTCACCTTCACCCTCTGGGCTTCAGTTTCCCTACCTATAAGGAGTTGGACCAGATCAGAGGATCCTGCACTTCTCACTACCAAAGTCCACTTCCTTTATTTCACTTTGAATGTGTTTAGTTCTTGTTTTGAAATGATTTCCTAAGCCATCCCTTAAATGCCCATTTATCTTCCCTATTTAATATTATAAAAGACAATTATCTTTATATAAAGGAATACACAGGGAATTCCCTGGATGCCTAGTGGTTAGGACCTGGTGGTTTCACTGCTGTGGCCTGGTTCAGTCCCTAGTCGGGGAACTAAGATCCTTCCAGCCCCACGGCACAAATAATAAATTAAAAAAATAAATCAAAAATTAAAAATTTTTTATCAAAAATTCTAACCCCAGGTAGGGCTGTACCCAGAGTATATAGAGTCCTGGGTAAATATGTTTTGCAGGGCCCTGCCTATATAAATAATTGAGTTACTCAAAATCAACATATCAGGACCCTTCTGGTGGCATGATTCCATGAAAGAAATACCACACAGGTCTGCAGGGGGCGGTGGTCTGTACCCCAGGTTGCCCTCCTGGAACTGGGACCAGACATGGGTTTCTGTGATAACCCTAGAAGTGCAAGTTCTGGGGTTCCTCAAGGCATCTTCTTGACCTCACGCATGGGTTCAAGGGTCAGAGAGAGCCAAAAGGGCAATATTAGAGACTAGGACCCAAGTGGGTCCCGTCCAGACTCAGAGCCATCTGCTCAGACAGCAGAACCAGTCCTGGCTGCTCCCTGGCATCAGGGGGCACTTAGAAATATTTCAAGGAAGGGGGTCCAATGCTGGGGGAGTCTGGGTCAGGGTCTCCTCTTGATCAGCTCTAGGGACCATCCTCACCATGGGATCATCAACATTCCCGTGATGAGTTGTAAACATTCTGCCCCAAAGTGAAATAAACATATTTTTTGTTCATCTGTGAAGCCAAGTCACTGGCAAAGGAACAATTCTGTTCTTCTGTTGGAAATACAGAACAAAGTTGAGGCTCAGCCTTGGTACCTTCAGGCTTCCCAGGTGGAGCAGTGGTAAAAAAAAAAAAATCCAACTGCCAGTGCAGGAGACTTGAGAAATGCGAGTTCAATCCCTGGGTTGGAAAGGTCCCCTGCAGTAGAAAATGATAGCCCACTCCAGTATTCCTGCCTGGAAAGTCCATGGACAGAGGAGCCTGGCGGGCTATAGTCGATGGGTTGCAAAGAGTTGGACACAACTGAGTGCGCATGCATGCACGCACTTGGTACCTTTGCAGATTTACAGAGGATAAAAACTCCAGTCATTTTACTCACTTATTGTATTCATTTATTGAGCAGCAAATCTGCCCAAGACCCTTTACATATACTATTTTCTTAACCTTTATAAGAATCCTATAAGGAGTCCCTCTATACAGATGCATAAACTGAGATTTACAACACTTTCTTCTGGCTGAGACCTGTAGGAGTAATTCATCTCCAGCAATTATTCTCTAATAATTTCATCCAGTGTTTATTGAAGATTTTCTGTGTACCAGGCATTGCTTCAGCATTTCAGTCCTTAGAGCTATACTTGGAGGTAGGAACTGCTCTCATTCTCCCATTTTACAGAGAAGTAGACTGAGGCTCAGAGAGGTTACATCACAGGGCTAATGTCACAGAGCTGATATGTGATCGACATGAGATTGGAGCTCAGGTTGTCTAGCACCATGACTGAATTCTTAGCCATTAAGCCACACTACCTTTCTCTGACCTCACTTTCCCAAGATTCTACCCCGAGGAATATCTGTTGAGCAGGTCTTCTGGAAGACATGTGCTCGGGCAGCCATGTTTGGAAGTAGAAAACTAACCTTTGAATTCTTGAGGATAATTCACTCCACTTCTCTGAGCCTCGGTAGAATGGGGATAATTGTATCGTGCTGAAGGCTACTGTGGAGATAAAATGAGATTGGGTGTGCAAGGTTCTGGGTTAATAGGGCCTTGCTATGGGACTTCCCTTGTGGTTCAGTGGTTAAGACTCAGCCTTCCAATGCAGGGGATGCAGGCTCAATCCCTGATCGGGTAGCTAATATCCCACATGCCTAGTGGCCAAAAAATCAAAACATAAAATAGAAGCAATATTGTAACAAAGTCAATGAATGCTTTAAAAATGGCCCACACTTAAAAAAAAAAAAGAGGACCCTGCTAGCTTTACTATTCTTTTTTTTTTTATTTTTTTAGCTTGACTATTCTTAGCCCAAACTACCCAAGAAATTAATGCCTATCTTATGACAGTGGCAATCTTTCTGACACATTCAAGATGGAATTAGCTCCTGGGTAAACAGCCAGGTGATGTATACTTATGTCAAAGTATGTCAAAGGAAATAGTGGTACATCATTTGGCAAGGGCTGGCATATGGAAAAGTAGGATTGGTTGGAGATTAGAAGAATTTAAGCATCCATGTTGCAGGTGTTCCGGAAGCAGACATTGAGTGGCCTGTATCAGGCCAAACTAGCCAGGCCTATATGAATTTCCGTCCTGCTCAGTTGCCACTGGAAGCTGTCCCTAGAAGGGCATGACCTTGGGTGAGGTGGCAGCTGAGAGACCTGGGGACTGACTGCTGGGGGTCATTTTTTGACCCCATTGCCTACAGCTGGACAACAAGTCCTTCCTTGAAGAAGGATCTGGAAGGTGCATCTTCTTGTCTACCAAACCTGCCAGGCTGGTGGTGCCAAGGGCATTGGGAGGGAGGTGATGAAGTCATTGAGCTGAGCAGACAAACCGCATGTTTAGACTACTTCGGGTCCCCTCCGACTCCCCCTGCCTGAGGCTGGATACATTGTGTCTCATTGTCCAAGTCCTGCCAAGCCATCAACAGTGTCCCCATAACACCTCCCTGTGTGGCTGCCAACATGCTCTCATCTCCGCAGAAACCAGGGTGCTGGTGAGACAGCCATCGTGGAGCCAAACTGGAAATTCCAGGAGTCCTCGACTAGCCTCCCCATGGTCCAAAGACTTGAAATGAAAGCTTCTGAGGCTGTCTGTCCTTCAGTGCTCAACATGCAAGGATGTTAGAGGTCAACCCTTGGCTGAATAAGGCTCACAAAAGCAGGCTGCTTCTGGGGAACCATAGAGTTGTTAAGTCACTAAATCGTGTCTGACTCTGTGCAACCCCATGGACTGTAGCCCACCAGGCTCCTTTGTCTCTGGGATTTCCCAGGCAAGAGTACTGGAGTGGGCTGCAATTTCCTTCTCCAGGGGATCTTCCCTGACCCAGGGATGGAGCCCACATCTCCTGCATTGGCAGGTGGATCCCTTATCACTGAGCCACCAGGAAAGCCCAACCAGAGTGGGAAGAGCTGAACCCAAGGACTTCAGGGACCCATTGGCGTCCCCCTTTATCCGTTGTCTTTTGTCCTCTGCAGTGAAACAAAGCTCTTATTCCTTCTGAGTGCGTGTGCGTGCTCAGTCATGTCTGACTCTTTTTGACATCGTGGACTGTAGCCTGCCAGGCTCCTCTGTCCATGGAATTTTCCAGGTAAGAATACTGGAGGGGGGTGCCATTTCTTATCCCAGAGGACCTTCCCAAGCCAGGTATTGAACCCATGTCTCCTGCACTGGCCGGTGGATTCTTTACCACTGTGCCCCCTGGGAAGCCCTTGGGACCTAAAGTGCAGCTAGAAATGTAGAGCTGTCTTTGGAGCATTAACTGGAAACTTGGGAGTCTGAGACCTGGATTCAAATCCAGCCTCTGCCAGACATTTGCTGTGTGACCACGGGCAAGCCACTTCCCGTCTCTGAGCCTCCACTTTCTCCTCTGTAAGATGGGGCTCATAACCCCACCTTTCTAGGTCACGGGGCTATTGTAAGGATGAAAGGAGACAGCAGGGTGTTGCCTGGCCTCATGAGTGCTGGCTTCCTTAACTAACACTATTCTTATTCTCCTACTATGACAATAGAAACTCTTTTTTTTTTCCCCCTTCCCCGCTCGGCAAGTTATAGAGGCAGGGAGTGAGAGTGATGCATTGCAACCCCGTAATCCATGTATGAGCCATAAACAGCCATTTCAAATCCCATTTCCTCCTGTTGGGAGGATAACGAAGGCACTTACCTTCTCAAAACCAGAGACACAAGACAAAATAAATAATAACCAAGTGCAATATTTAACCTCATGATGCCCCTGAGAGGGGGAGACCGGTAAGAAGGATTAGAAAGCGATTCAGAAATACGAGTATACTGTCTGCAACCACTTCTTTGGCCAGCTTTTTTTTTTTTTTCCTCTCTCCTTCCCCCACGCAGATCTCAAGAGTGAGCAAGCCAGACCAGAACTTCTTAAAGTACCACAAGCCACATTTGAGGGTTTGCTCAGGATTAAAGAAAGGCTGATCTGGCCAGAGAAGCTTGTGCCTGGAGGTCTTCCAGCCCGGGTCTGCAGCTCTGGCAAATGGGGGTGTGGTTCTGATCAACACTCCAGCTTGGAATCATGTAGCCCAGCTCTGCATTGGGATGTGCAGATCACGGGGTCTGATGGTGCCCAGGCTGGGGGGAGACAGGGATGCATGTTTCCACCGGCCCAGACTTTTTAGCACAGTTTGGAAAATGTGCCAGCTCTGAAGAGCCTTCCCGAAATTCCTGACCTTTCCCAACTTGCTTTTTGCTGTCTGGGAAGCTGGGGTTCAGCACAAAGCTCCCTTCTTGGACAGGATCAAGTCCACTACCTTTGGGGCAGGGGAGTGGATGGAAAGAATTTGGCCTCTGTGGCTGGCTGATTGTGAGCTCTGGACTCCATCTGATCCTTTCCACGCAGACAGGTGGATGGAATAAGCTTTATTCTTCTCCTTTTGCCAGATGGGAAGACTGACATCATGATGATGGCATGGACGATAACGAATGTTGGCTGAGCCTTTTCTCTGTGCTGGGCAACATGCTAAGTATTTCAGATGCTTTGTCTCCTTCAAGCTCATTCATTTTTTCCATTTTACTAACAAGCCCACTGAAGCCCAGAAAGTAAAGCCACATGCTCTAGCTGGTAAACAGCACGATGAATGTGCTATGCTATTATTCATAATCACAGGCATTCTTTTTAAACCTTAGGCACTAGAGGTTCTGATTGCCCAAGGAGAAGATGATACCTTCCTCCAATGACATATCCATGTGGCTTAGACTAGCAAGATCTCCAAACACTTTTTTCTTTTAAATAATCTGTGCCAGTGACGCAATGCTGTTCTTAAAACGCTAACTACCCCCAAGTTTATGCGCGTGTGTGTGTTCACTCACTCAATCATTTCTAACTCTTTGCGACCCTATGGGTTGTGCCCACAAAGCTTCTCCCTAAATGGAATTTTCCACGCAAGAATACTGGAGTGGGTTGCCATTTCCTACTCCAGGGGATCTTCCTGACCCAGGGATTGAATCCAGTCATGGCAGAGTAAGGATGGCTCACTCACATTCCAAAACAACTGAGGTCTTAGCTGAAGTGACTCAAATACTGAAATGGCTGGGAAGGTTTGCCAGGAGCCTTATGTCTGGGGCTTTGGATCTGACTGTCGGCTTGGTTCCTTGTTTCTTCTTCATATGGTGTCTACTGGGGTCAGAAAACCTGAGATGGTTTCTTCATGTCACGTGTTTAAGACTAGAAACAGATGAGGCTGCTGCCTACTCATCTGTCTTTCCTTCCATGTATCTCTGCACGTGGCTAACTTGGGCTTCCCCACAATATGGCAGTCTCAGAGCAGCCAGGAAGCTCAGGTTTCCGAGAGGCCTTGTTCCAAGAGTCTCAGGCAGAAGCTACATGGATTCTTAGGTCCTAACCTTGCAAATCCCAGAAGGTCAGCCAAGGTCCTCAGTATAGCCGCCATGGACGTGTGCCACTTGGAACTCCCTTCAAGAAAGAATGTGCCCTTCTGCTGGAAGCAGGGGCTCCCACGGCATCCTCCAGCTTGCAGCGCCTAACGGAGCCCTGGCCACCCAGCCGAGGGTGTGTCCCTATGGGCTGTGCCCACACGGCTCCTCTGTCCATGAAGTTTTCCATGCAAGAATACTGGAGTGCTTGCCATTTCCTACTCCAGGGGATCTTCTGAGGGTGTGTCAAGGGTGTGTCCCACCAGTGACAGAGTGTGGTGAGGGTTCTAGGGCCTGGCCATTTCCAGGCAAATCCAGACTCCTCTGATGGGTGAGTTTTGCTCTGAAACTCCACATTGAGTCACCCAAACATTATCATATCATGTCCAAGGCGTGAGGAATTAGAGCTTATCATTCAGTGGGGAAAGTAACAAACCTATGTAGGCCTCTTCTGTCTATGATGGACACATCAACCATTTTTATCGATGCATAGCAATACATATATATAAAACGTTCACACGGCACCAGCGTATACCTCCATGAACTATCACAAAGTAGGCTCACCCAAGTGTTTGCCATCCAGATGAAGAAATAAAACTTAACCACACCTCAGATGCTCCCCCAGCATCCCTCTTTCCAGTTTCCACCCACCTTCCTGCCCAAAGTTAACTGTGATTCCAACTTCTAATGCTAGAACTGCGTTTGGCCTGTTTTTATACGTTATATAAATGGTATCCTAAAGACACTATTTTGCATCTGGTCATTTTTTACTTTATATTACGTTTGAGATTCATCCATGTTGTTTCGTGCAGCAGTATTTATTAATTTGCATAGCATTCTGTTAATTAATGCATATCACAATTTAATTGTCCAGCCTGTTATTGATAATATCTATACTTTTTGATCATGTACCTAATCATTAAGAAATCTTTAAACATGTCCAATATAGAATTTATATGATATGTAATAGGGTATGTATATGAATTGTTGTAGTAGTAAACTTTGTACATTCTAAAACATATACAGAGATAGGTAGAAATTTTGAAAAATGAGCTAATCTAGAAGTTTTATGATTTTCTTTTTGCATTCAGTAGATCATGCATGCCTCACCCCTTACTTTTTGGCTCCTGGCTTGAGGGACAGAACTCTCAACATACATATACTTACATGGGCTTCACTGGTGGCTCAGACAGTGAAGAATCTGCCTGAGACTCAGGAAACACAGGTTTGATCCCTGAGTTGGGAAGATCCCCTGGAGGAGGGCATGGCAATCTGCCATGGGCAGAGTTCCTCACGCTGGCAGGAACTCTGCCCATGGCAGCAACCCACTCCAGTATCCTTGCCTGGAGAATCCCATGGAGAGAGGAGCCTGCTGGGCTACAGTCCACGGGGTAGCAAAGAGTCGGACAGGACTGAGCGACTAACACTTTCACTTTTCACACTTTCACGTTCTTAAATAAGAGGTCGTGGGACAGGGGGACTATCATAGGCTTTGAAACGAGTTGCATCTGGACTGGCCTCTGTGTGATTCTAAATCAATAATGGCAAGTCCTCCTTTACGGAGGGCGGAGTCTCTGCCTTGTTTTCATCTGGTAAATATTTCCCATGAACGTACCACGTGGCAGGCACAGTTCTAGGTACCGGGAAGTCAGCGGAGACCTGCAGAATCCCACAGCAAAGAGCATCACTGTATGATTCTGATTCTGGCAGAAAGTGGAGAATTGGTTGCAAAGATCCTCTTGACTGGACAGGCCACAGGGACTGGCGTGCGCATGCATGCGTCCGTGCTAAGTTGCTTTCAGTCATGTCTGACTTTGCGACACCGTGGACTATAGCCCATCAGGCTCCTTTGTCCACGGGATTCTCCAGGCAAGAATGCTGGAGTGGGCTGCCATGCCCTCCTCCAGGGCATCTTCGTAGCCCAGGGATGGAACCCATGTCTCTTATGAAACGGACCTGTGTGTTTTGGTAATATTTGAAAAAGACTTGTATTGGAAGCAGACAGCAGAGCCTGCCCTTCTCTGATTTTCCTGCGTTGGTCCCTCCAGTGCAGCGCTCTTTCTACACCAGGGCTCTCCCCTACCCATCCTACCGCCTCCCCACCCCTCGAGCCTCCCCTCCACTGTGTAGTGGGAGGGGGCTGTCTCTAGTGGCAGTGGGAGGGAATCAGAGGAGATGAGGGAGGCACGGATGGAAGGGCAAAGGGCAGAGCGGTGGAGATTTCAGAGACCCCGTGTTTCCATCAACCCGCACCCCCCCCCCCCCCCCGCCGCCGCATGCCCACCTAATACTGCACTGCCTCTCCCTCCCCCTCTCCGGGTTATCTGGACGGGGTTTCTAATTGAAATTGAAGACCTGTTTAGCTCTGTGCCTACATGGTCTGCTCTCAAATGTGGGCTACCACAAAGTATGTGCTGGTACTTCATATTCTCAGGAATCTGACAAAGTGATGGATGCCCAGCAAAGCGATTTCTTCAGAGGTCTGGAGCCCGTCTCTTGTTTAAGTTGAGGAATTGAAGAAGATTCATCCGATGCAGTCTTGTGCTAATGAACCCAAGACAACTGAGGCAAAACGGGTGCCCAGATGGCCCTGAGAAACACTCAAGGCTTGCGTGAAAGCTTGGGTCTGAGCTTTAAGGCTCCCTTGCAAAGAAATCCTGAGGTTTCATTTTAGTTTTTTTATTTTTTTTATTGGAGTATAACTGCTTTACAATGTCATGTATGTTTCTGCTGTGCAATAGCAGTGAATCAGCTATCAGTTCAGTAGCTCAGTCGTGTCCGACTCTGCGACCCCATGGACTGCAGCACGCCAGGCTTCCCTGTCTATCATCAACTCCTCGAGCTTACTCAAGCTCATGTCCATCGAGTCAGTGATGCCATCCAACCATCTCAGCCTCTGTCGTCCCCTTCTCCCACCTTCATCTTTCCTAGCATCAGGGTCTTTTCTAATGAGTCAGTTCTTTGCATCAGGTAGCCAAAGGATTGGAGTTTCAGCTTCAGCATCAGTCCTTCCAATGAATATTCAGGACTGATTTCCTTTAGGATTGACTGGTTTGCTCTCCTTGCAGTCCAAGAGACTCTCAAGAGACTTCTCCAACACCACAGTTCAAAAGCATCAATTCTTGAGCACTCAGCTCTCTTTATAGTCCAACTCTCACATCCATATATGACTACTGGAAAAATCATTGCTTCGACTAGATGGACCTTGGTTGGCAAAGTAATGTCTTTGCTTTATAGTGTGCTGTATACATACATCCCCTCCCTCGTGAACCTCCCTCCCACTCACCACCCACTCCAGGTCATCACAGCACAGAGCTGAGCCTGCTGCGCTGCACAGCAGCTTCCGAAGGGCTGTCTATTTTACACGTGGTAGTGGATACATGTCAGTCCTACTCTCCCATTTCGTCCCACCCTCTCTTCCCTGCCCCAACCCAAGTTCTCTACATATGCATCTCTATTCCTGTCCTGTGAATAGGTTAAGCCCTGAGCTTTTTACCAGCCCAGAAAGACTGCAAGAGGACTGAAACTTTCTTGGAACCAACTGTGTGCAAACCCCTCCTCCCTGCACGTGATCAGGGTAGGTCCACACTGGGGGACCATTGTCTCAAAGGAGCAGGGAGGTTTTTCTCATCACAAATCCCTTGGAAAATCTGAAAAAAGGTATGGATCCTTTAACCAGGAAAAAATGCATCTTTATGGATGCATAAATTTGCACATACGATTTTAGCAGGAAAAATAAGTAAAACAGAAAACAGCAGAGGTACTTTTCTACGCTCTTCAATCCTTATTAATCTCATAGATAAATCCTGCTGTTGAACCTGCTTCCCCAAGGTAGCCCAGTGCTAAGTGGGGCAGCTAGAACATGGACCTGAGTCTGAGGTCAATGGCATGTTTCTGGTCTACCCCACACTGCTGTACAGGGACTCTGGTGGCAGTGACCTGGGGATCATTCACTGTGGGACTGATGATAACCTCTCACACTTGACAGTAAAAAAAATTCACATTTTACACTTTCAAGTGGCTGCATACCTGTTGGTTTTGCCTGTCTGATGTCTTTTCTTTGATGGGCCACCTCCCTCAGCTCCCCTGCCCTGCCTGTTTTAGTCCTGATTGTCCACATAGGGTCAGCTGTAACCACTGTCTCCCAGGATAGGAAGATGTGTGTCTTGGACTTGCTAATGAGAGCCAGCATTCCCCTGGCTATGGAGATTGGTTTCATAGTTAGTCCATGAAAAACCCATGGAGGTTAGTCCATGGATTTTTGATGATACTACTAGGAGAGAGAAAGTCTCTTTTCTGCTGAAGTATCTAAGAGGTAGGTGTTAACATTTTGGAGCAATTAAAGGAACGAGTTTGCTTAAGAAGAAACCTAAAACCAAGGAAAACAGAGGCTGGAGATCAAGAGAATTCTCAACAGATGAATATATAGAGAAGATGTGGTATATTTATATAGAGGAATACTGCTGCTGCTGCTGCTAAGTCGCTTCAGTCGTGTCCGACTCTGTGCGACCCCATAGACGGCAGCCCACCAGGGTCCCCCGTCCCTGGGATTCTCCAGGCAAGAACACTGGAGTGGGTTGCCATTTCCTTCTCCAATGCCTGAGAGTGAAAAGTGAAAGTGAAGTCGCTCAGTCGTGTCCGACTCTTAGCGACCCCATGGACTGCAGCCCATCAGGCTCCTCCGTCCATGGGATTTTCCAGGCAAGAGTACTGGAGTGGGGTGACCATAAAAATGAATGAAATAATGCCATTTGTAGCAACATGGATAAACCTAGAGATTATCAGACTAAGTGAAGTAAGTCAGACAAAGACAAGTGTCATAAAATACAACATATATGGAATTTTAAAAAATGATACATATGAACTTATATACAAAACAGAAATAGACTCACATACAGAAAACAAACTTATGGCTACCAGAGGGGAAGTGGGGAGGGAGAAATTAGAGATAAATATCCACACAACTATGTGCAAAATAGATATCCAACAAGGACCTACTGCACAGCACAGAGAGCTGAACTCAGTGTTTTGTAATAACCTGTTAAGGGAAACGAATCTGAAAAAGAATAGGTATATATGTATAACTGAATCACTTTGCTGTCTACCTGAAACTGACATAACATTGTAAATCAACTATGCTTCAATTAAAAAAAGAGAATTAGAATCTGGATGATCACTTTTCAGCAGTCAGATGATCACCTTGATCCATCCATGCCTGATTTCCTCCTTTTTCTGGTTTGTTAATTTATTTTAATTGGAGGCTAATTACTTTACAATATTGTAGAGGTTTTTGCCATACATTGACATGAATCAGCCATGGGTGGACATGTTTCCCCCATCCTGAAACCCCCTCCCACTTCTCTCCCCATCCCATCCCTCAGGGTCATCCCAGTGCACCAGCCCTGAGTGCCCTGTCTTATGCATCAAACCCAGACTGGCGATCTATTACATATGGTAATATACATGTTTCAGTGCTGTCTCTCAAATCATCCCACCCTCGCCTTCTCACACAGAGTCCAAAAGTCTATTCTTTATGTCTGTGTCTCTGTTGCTGTCTCGCATATAGGGTCATCATTACCATCTTTCTAAATTCCATATATATGTGTTAATATACTATATTAATGTTTTTCTTTCTGACTTACTTCACTCTATAATAGGCTCCAGTTTCATCCACATCATTAGAACTGATTCAAATGCATTCTTTTTAATAGCTGAGTAATATTGCATTGCGTATATGTACCACATATGTACCCATATGGACATCTAGGTTGCTCCCATGTCCTGGCTATTATACACTGTGCTGCAGTGAACATTGGGGCACACGTGTCTCTTTCAATTCTGGTTTCCTCGGTGTGTATTCCCAGCAGTTGGATTGCTGGGTCATAAAGCAGTTCTATTTCCAGTTTTTTAAGGAATCGCCACACTGTTCTCCATAGTGGCTATACTAGTTTGCATTCCCACCAACAGTGTAAGAGGGTTCCCTTTTCTCCGCACCCTCCCCAGCATTTATTGTTTGTAGACTTTTTGATGGCAGCCATTCTGACCAGGGTGAGATGGTACCTCATTGTGGTTTGGATTCGCATTTCTCTGATAATGAGTGATGTTGAGCATCTTTTCATGTGTTTGTTAGGCATCTGTATGTCTTCTTTGGAGAAATGTCTGTTTAGTTCTTTGGCCCATTTTTTTGATTGGGTCATTTATTTTTTTGAAATTGAGCTGCATGAGCTGCTTGTATATTTTTGAGATTAATTCTCTGTCAGTTGCTTCGTTTGCTATTATTTTCTCCCATCCTGAAGGCTGTCTTTTCACCTTGCTTATAGTTTCCTTTGTTGTGCTGATTTCCTCTTGTACAGAAATAATATTGTGTGAGACAATATTATTTTTGAGGGGAGGGGTGGTGGATTTCTGTTCTGTGCAATTGAAATGGCCATGGTAAATATACAGACATTTCATCATTTCCCCCTCTTTCTATCTCCAAACACGGTCTGTCTCCATGATTCAGATGACAACACAGTACAGCATTGTGGCTTAATGATGACCACATAGCTTCATAGTATGCTCATTCGCTATGAAGACTGGAGACACCTTGCCCCCTCAGTTATGTTTCAGACCCTTGGAGTAGGTGTGACGTCTCAAATATCTCTTCTCTACATGCTCAGCATGCACAGATTCTTAAACAGTAGGTGTTCAATAATTGCTCACCAGTGGAACGGGATTATAAAAAAGCTGAAAATAGTGATGGCTGTTGAGTGCTCACACATGCTAACGGAGCTGGAGCCTGTTGGCAGCATTTGCCACAGGAGGCCTAAAACTGGTTCTTATCTGTAAGCAGAAGGTGATGAACACGGAGGAAAAATGAGTGTGAGAATTCCCTTAAAGGAAATTGTTAACAGTTGTATCTTCATCCTTATGCTGTTCTCTCTTCTGGGATTACGCTTCCCACTTTATATAAGAGGTGAAATCCAGTTATCCTTTAAAGTTCAGCTTACATGTTGCCTCCTCTAGGAAGTTCTCCATGGTTTCTATAGCTAGACCTGTTGTTCTTGTCCTCTGACCTTCATCCCAGAGCTCTCAATAGTTACTTAGACTCTAGTACTTGAAATACACACTAATCCTGTAATAATGTGACAGGTGTCATTTCTCTGTTAGCCTGGCCCAGACATGTACTATTATTCATCTCTTTACCCTTGAAGGATAAGGAGATTAAAAAGGATGAGATGGTTGGATGGTATCACGGATTCGATGGACATGAGCCTTGGGCAAACTCTGGGAGATGGTGAGGGGCAGGGAAGCCTGAAAGGCTGCAGCCCATGGGGTCGCATAGAGTCGAACACGACCTGCCAACTGAACAACAGCAACAGCAACAACCCATGAAGGCGGGGAACAGGGTGGACTGTGAGTGACTCTAGCAACCTTCCTGCCAAAAGTAAAGCCTTTTGTCTTGCTTAGAACTTGCCCAACTTTGGATATGCAGAAACGGAGCTGGATCTGAGTATGGAAGTAAAGCTAGAGAGAAGGGCATCCTCAGTGAAATGGAGTATGGAGGATTTGGAACTCCAAGATGTGGAGCCTAGAGCGGGGAGTGGGGCAGGGGTGAGAAGAGATGGAAGGGGTAGAAACAGAAAGAGGAGCTGGGGAAAGTCTGGCACACACAGCAAAGGGCTAGGGAAGGGCTAGGGACATGATCCCCCAGTGGCGGGAGGTGGTCAGAGATATCGGACATCAGGGATGTCTAAGTATTAATTTTAACTGTTTTGCGTGTCTGCAATGTAAACCCTGCTAGTATCTTTTAGCTCTAAATAAAAACTGTAATGTAACCTGAAAACTTATGAGGTTTTTTTTAAAATTTTACCTGATCTGAAATAAGAAAAAGGGCAAAATTTATACAAGGGTGGACTGTATTTTAAAAAAAAGAAGAAGAAAACAGAGTGATTAACAAACAGTAGAAGTTAATCCCTGACATTCAAGGTGACAGTGAGATCATAAGTTCCCTGGAAGTGGCAGATATCCTAGGTGGGGTTTAGGTTTCTCTGAGGCATGGATGGGGGCTTTGAGCCTGTCTTGCGTAGCATTTATGGGGCAAGAAGATTCCAGGTGACACTGTTTTCCATACTCCTGGCAGAGTGGTTCTCAAAGTATGGTTTGTGGCCACACGTGGAAACTTGTAAGAAATGCAAATTATTGGGTTCTACCCCAAACCCACTGAGTCAGAAACTGAGAGTGGAGCCCAGCAACCTGAAATGTACAAGCCCTACCTGTAATTCTGATGCATGCTAAATTTGTGAATGGCCTGGCAAGCCCTCAGTAGCTTTGTCTGAAATTAATGAATAAAAAGCTTGTGGGAACACAGCGCCCTCATGGTAAGCCTCTATTTTTACATCTTTAATTTTTTTTTAAACTCTGTGCTGAATCATAATTCATCAACAGCCAGGCTTTGAGCTGTGCTTGACTGGCTTCCTCTCTTACAACCTCCAATCGGACAACTCACATCCCAGGGTATAGGTTGAGTGTGGCTGCCTTTGGGTAATGCAATGAAAATGGATATTCTGAGGCCTCCCTGGGTCCACAGCCCAATGGCAGACTGCCCGCCAGACCCCAAAACTGTTTTTCTGTTCTTTGCTGGGTAAAGTGAGGATAAACATGTCCAGGGACTTAGGAAAAAAAAAAAAATCATTCACCCTGGCAGATTCTCCCAGAGAGGTACAGTTCTTTGCCTGTCAAGCTAGGATATTAAATGAAGCAATTTTCATCAGATAACACATCTTCTGGTTCATGTAAACGTCCCACAAATCGCTGAGCTCGTAACTCAGCCTGATTGAAAGTGAGCTGCTAATCCATTTCCCTTTGTAGGCGGGTTGTGGACTAGCGGGGGGCTTGTCCCTTGACCAAGAGTCTTGTGACATCCATGCTAGTCACCCCCTCCTTTCCCCCCCAACTCTGTCTGGCTCCACATCCAGTCCCCCTGGCCTCAGACCACATGGGCACAGGAGACCTGGCTCCCTGACATCGTAGAGGAGAAAGTGCCCAGTGCCCACTGCAGGACATGCTCGAAGGAAAGTTGGGATGTGGATGGCGTTTGCTATGATGTCATCCACCTCCCTTTTGACAGTTTTTCTCAGGTCAAGTCCAGGGCCCTGATCCGTCCTCCTATTCCAGCTGCTCAAATGTAAGCATGATGGTGAAATGAGTATGGTGTGTGTGTGTGTGTGTGAAGGAGAGATGCATGCCCTAGTATTATTGCTGCTTCTTTCTGGTGTACATGGAAATCTATGGCCATGTCATCCTCAACATGCCCAATCTTGTCTGAGAGTACAAGGAAGAATGGGGGAGTGGGAGCCCCTCCTTAATAAAATGGAACACAAACATATCCTGAAAGATTGACTAGACCCCCCAAGGTGGTCAAATTCACCTAAACACACCAACTGTCCTATTTGTCACTTCCATGCTCCCACCTCAGTATCCATCACTGTGCCCAGTACAAAGTAGGTGATCCACAAGGTTTGTTGATTGAATGAATGGGCTAGAGGTTAAGAGCCCTAATTGCAAAAGGAATCCTACTTTCCCAGGTGGAGCTACATACCCAACTGATTAAACCCAGCCTCTGCCCACATTTGTGCTGTAAAAAAATGGAAAAGTATCAAAATCAATCTGCACGCTCACCTGGGACATCATCTTCCCAGATTGCTTGGCACATGCCCACCTCTGTAGGGTTACCAGGTAAGAAATAGGATGTACAGTCAAATTTGAAATGACCAATATTTTTCTTAATATAAGCAATTCCAAATGTTGCATGAGATATACTCACCTAAAAATATTTTTTTGAAAACCACATATATATAATATATATATTTCGGATACTAAATAAACTTTTACAGTGCCATAAAAACATGATGCAAGGGTATTTCTTCTGTTAGGATCACTCCATTATATATATTGTCACTAAGATATTTGCAATCACATAGTCAATTTCTATGGGTTTTATTAGTCTCCTTCTTGCTCCAATGCAATATTAATAATTTTCTTTTACAAATGCAAAAAATTCAATGACATAATATTCAATTAACTGAGGATCTTATATTTTTATTTGCCAAACCTGGCAAGCCTATCCTCTAATAATCTGAAAAAACTATGAGCTGACCTTCAAGGAATCCCTAGCTCCCTCATCTCCCTCTTCTCAAACCACAATTAGTATTTGTTGACACTGTAATTCTATAGCATAATTAATTTAATCTGGCATGCAACCCCTCCCTGTTAGATGAAACTGTATGCTGTAAACCACAAAATCAATTTTCTTCCAAACATGCTTCAGTTCAGTTCAGTTCATTTCAGTCGCTCAGTCATGTCTGACTCTTTGCGACCCCATGAATCACAGCACGCCAGGCCTCCCTGTCCATCACCAACTCCCAGAGTTCACTCAGACTCACGTCCATCGAGTCCGTGATGCCATCCTGCCATCTCATCCTCAGTCGTCCTCTTCTCCTCCTGCCCCCAATCCCTCCCAGCATCAGAGTCTTTTCCAATGAGTCAACTCTTCACATGAGGTGGCCAAAATACTGGATCTTCAGCTTTAGCATCACTCCTTCCAAAGAAATCCCAGGGCTGATCTCCTTCAGAATGGACTGGTTGGATCTCCTTGCAGTCCAAGGGACTCTCAAGAGTCTTCTCCAACACCACAGTTCAAACGCATCCATTCTTCAGTGCTCAGCCTTCTTCACAGTCCAACTGTCACATCCATACATGACCACAGGAAAAACCATAGCCTTGACTAGACGGAGCTTAGTTGGCAAAGTAATGTCTCTGCTTTTGAATATGCTATCTAGGTTGGTCACAACTTATGCTTACTATAAAAATCTAAATGCGTGAAGAAAAATGTGAAATAAATCATAATTCAACTATCCAGGGATACTCTCAGTTAATCCATATTGCTTTCTTTTTGTCTGTGGACACAAGCAGTTTCATAGTTAAGAAATAATACATAATTCTGTTTCACAATTTTTACTTAGCATTATACCATCGGTATGACCTGTGTCATTAAGAACTCTGACATTGCCTTTTTAAATGATTGACTAATATTCCATTGTATGGATATACATGGGGTTTTAAATTTTTTGGTAATATGAGTGACACAGAGATGATCATACGCATTAAACTGCTTTCAGACTTCTGAATAGGTTCAGAGGTGTTAACCTTGAACAATAAAACAAGTTATTTTTAACCAGACAAATGGATTGATTTGGAAGTAGCAAACAATTGAAGAAGAACTAAAGAGCTTCTTGATGAAAGTGAAAGAGGAGAGTGAAAAAGTTGGCTTAAAGCTCAACATTCAAAAAACGAAGATCATGGCATCTGGTCCCATCACTTCATGGCAAACAGATGGGGAAACAGTGGAAACAGTGTCAGACTATTTTTCTGGGCTCCAAAATCACTGCAGATGGTGACTGCAGCCATGAAATTAAAAGACGCTTGCTCCTTGGAAGAAAAGCTATGACCAACCTAGACAGCATGTTAAAGAGCAGAGACATTACTTTGCCAACACAGGTCCACATAGCCAAGGCTATGGTTTTTCCAGTAGTCATCTATGGATGTAAGAGTTGGACTGTGAAGAAAGCTGAGTGCTGAAGAATTGATGCTTTTGAACTGTAGTGTTGGAGAAGACTCTTGAGCATCCCTTGGACTGCAGGAGATCCAACCAGTCCATCCTAAAGGAAATCAGTCCTGAATACTCATTGGAAGGACTGATGTTGCAGCTGAAACTCCAATACTTTGGCCACCTGATACAAAGAGCTGACTCATTTGAAAAGACTCTGATGCTGGGAAAGATTGAGGGCCGGAGGCAGAGGGGACAACAGAGGATGAGATGGTTGCATGGCATCACCGACTCAATGGACATGAGTTTGCGTAAACTCTGGGAGTTGGTGATGGACAGGGAGGCCTGGTGTGCTGCAATGCATGGAGTCACAAAGATTCGGACACGACTGAGCGGCTGAAATGAAACGAAACAATTGAAATACAAGACAGGCAACTATGGAGAACCACATGCAAGCTCAATTCTCAGAGGAAACTCTTTTATAGAGGAGAAGGGGAAACTGGGAGGAGCTCTTATAAACAAAGATTTCATTGGAGGAAACTGGGAGTTTGAAATACAGTGGCTTTCCATTGGCTGAGCTGTTGCCAGGCAAGGAGAAGATTTTTTTTCCCCCTCCCTTCTGCCGGAGGGAGTAAAGTACAGTAGTGTCACTTCCTGCTGGTTTCCGGTTGGGATCTGTATTGACCTGAGTGGTAAGTACATGAGAGCTCCCCCTTCTGGCTTCTTGACTTCATTTTAGCGAGATTTCCCTTTATTAATTTTTACAGAGCTGAATAGCAACTATCTACCTATTTACACTTTGGCCACCTAATGCAAAGAACCGACTCATTGGAAAAGACTCTGATGCTGGGCAAGACTGAAGGCAGAAGGAGAAGGGGACGACAGAGGATGAGGTGGTTTGATGGCATCACAGACTCGAAGGACATGAGTTTGAGTAAGCTCCAGGAGTTGGGAAGCTCCATCAGGACAGGGAAGCCTGGCGTGCTGTAGTTCAAGGGGTCTCAAAGAGTCCGACAGAACTAAGCAACTGAACTGAACTGAACCTATCTACACATTTATTTTTTTCTCCTGCTGGTTGTGAAAGAAATTTATGTTTTATGGGTAAATTTTGATGTATATAGAGAAAGTGTAAAAGTGACAATGAAACTTCATTCATAAAACCCTGCCATCAATCAATGATCTGGCCTTGCGATAAGCATTGCTCTAAAAGGAGATTTCCTAAAATGTGTTCCACTGAACTAGTTTGGTGAGATGTTAATATTTGCCAGGTACTCCTTTTGTAGAAAGTGCTAGGCTTTTTTGGTAGTACTTCTCAGAGCCTTTATTATGCTAATATACTTTTGAGTTTCCAGAAGAGTGAAGACAATGCAGCATTTCTCAGACTCAGTGGACCACAACACATCTTTTCTCCGGTTTTTTGTTTTTTGTTTTTCTTTTTTTGCAAAACCTTACATGAAGTTGGGAACATCCTTTGGGTCTTGGTGTTTCATTTTCCTTTTAACCCATAGACTTGTGCATAATGAGTTTGTGTAGATATTTTGATATTAACACACAATGAAATTAACGATGCTCACCCATCTCTAAACTTAAAAGTGAGAGGGGGAGAAAAAAACAAAACAGGAATTCTTGAATAGATGCTTGGCCTAAAGATTTATGCCTGATGCCTAAGAGGTTGCCTAACTGAGTAGCTATAAGACTGAAGGTTAGACTTAATGTTTTGTGATTAGTTTCCTAATCGAGAGAGGGTTTAATTTTGACATTTACACTTTATGGTCACTTCCTGTCATCAATTGGATGAACTGACTAGAGAGAAACAGCCATCCTACGGTACCTCTTGCCTTTCCAGGATTAAAAAGAACCCATCAGATGTTGCATTTTGGAAAAATGTAAGCAAAGGCTGCCACCTGACCCTCCCTCGGAACTTTGAAACTCTCAGCTGGCTTTTGTGCACAAGATCCTCTCCAAAGTTCTAACCCTGCCTCTTTGGGCAATAAATTAAGAGAAGGCGTGGGGACTTTCTCCTGCTTGGCTGCAGAGAACTGCTCAGAGGCTGATGGTGAGAATAAAAAGTGCATATGTGAGTTGGGGTCGCTGCGAGTTCCTACTGGATGTGAATGAATCTTTCTGGAAGTTCTCCACTGGGCCCCCAGGGGCTGTGCTTCTAACTTTGATCTCTGAGACCAGAGCTTCACAGACAAGCACAAAATCTTTACATCATTGGGTCTGGGGCAGGATCATTTTTGGAATTTATTGCTGGAGTGGATAAGGAAGGGACTGGAAACAGGGTTTGCAATCTTCGCCAGCCGGGCTCCTAGAGGCACTTCCTGTGTGTGCAGTTTAACCTGGAAGCCAGAAATCAGAGGGTTTGCCCATCACTGCTGCTGTCCTTATAAACCAAGACTTTGCAGTTTGTCCCAGGGTGTTGAAGAATGAAAGGTGAGAGTCAATTTGGAGAAAAGGATTCAAGAGGTTGGGAGCAGAATGAAGAAGGGATTAGGCTTCCCTGGTGGCTCAGATGGCAAAGAATCTGTCTGCAATGCAGGAAACCTGGGTTCAATCCCTGGGTCGAGAAGATCCCCTAGAGAAGGGAAAACCCATTCCAATATTCTTGCCTGGAGAATTCCATGGACAGAGGAGCCTGGCAAGCTACAGTTCATGGGGTTACAAAGAGTCAGACACGACTGAGCAAGTAACACTTTCACTTTTAGGCAAGATGAACAGGCAGTTGGGGAGATGTGAGGGTGAGCTCTGACCCAGCCATGTATCTGCTTTGTAACCCTGTATGGTCTTCCCATCTGCAAAATGGGTTTAATACTCGGGTGTACCCCGCTAGAGTCATTGGGAGAATAAAATCAGATTATTCAGAAGATTCTCTTAGAATGGGGTCTGCCATTCAGTGCACTGGGATTGGCAAACTATGGCTCCCTGGCCAAATTTGCCCACCACCTATTCTTGTAAGTAACACTTTATGGGAACACAGTCACAGCCATTTGCTTATGTTTGTCCATGGCCACTTTTCTCTGGCAAGGGATGAATTGAGCAGTCAGGACAGAGACCATAAGGCCTGCGAAGCCAAAAACATTTACCATCTGGTCCTTTATAGAAAATGTTTGCTAATCCTTACTGTAGAAGATTAGCCATTATCATCTGCATTTTTAATACCAATTCCGCAGGGATATTATCAGAATAAAATGAGGATAAATATGCCAAAGAATTGTAAACATGTTTTAAAATGAGCCTATGTTTGACAGAAAGGGATGGTTTATTAAACCAGTGATCTATACAATAGAACTTTATGTAGGATTTTTTAAATGACGTGGAAATTATATGGAAACATGAACACGGCACATATATAGGATTCACTACATCCTGGGCATTTGCCAGCTATTATGTAGTGCCTAACGTGGTGGATGCTATTTTTTTTTGCCATTTTTAGAGATGAGAAAATTGAAGTTCAGTGTTTAAATTAAGTCAGGGCTCCCCAACCCCCGGAATCTAATGTCTGATGATCTGAGGTGGAGCTGATGTAATAATAATAAAGTTCACAATAAATGTGACGTGCTTGAATCATCCTGAAACCATCCTCCTCACCCCCAACCCATAGAGAAACTGTCTTCCATGAAACCAGCCCCTGGTGCCAAAAAGGCTGGGGACTGCTAAATGAAGTGATGTCTCCCAATTAACATAGGTGTTAGAAGACAAGACATCTACCTATCTACTGGTGTTTAAAAAAGGGGGAAAAAAAAGAATAAAACAAACAAGTCAGTTGGCGAAACAGTACCTGTGATAAATATCTGACTTTTGTAAGAATGAGTGTGTGTATCCAAGCACCCTTGAATATGACAGGGAAGACATATGTTAAAATGTTAAAAGTTCTTCTGGGGTTGTAAGGTAATAGGCAATATATAAAAACTTACTTTTTTATAGCTAATCATATAGTGTCTTGAACATGTGTAACACAGAAGGAAAAAAGATTTAGAAGAAGAAAATGGTTTAGGTATTAAGTGTCCGGGGTCCTTGGCCAGTCTTCACACTCCAGACCTCATCACCAGCCAGGTAACTACGGTTTAAAAGCACGGTTAACTCTGGCAGCACGTGGCTCCCAAGGAAAAGTTGGTGGTACCAGGAGTCAGTGCATCGGAGCTTCCCAGTTTCCCTCCATGCCTCAGACCTGATTCTCTTTCCCATCCGCTCCTTGCCAGAGGTTGCAGAGCAACTGTCCTCTCCCTCCCTTTCTTGGAGGTCTGTGATTACCTCCCAACTCTGAAGAGCTCTGCTGCTTTTTATAAATCTGTTGGAAGCATCTCGAACCTTTTTCTTTGTTAAAGTCACTTAGAAGAGATACATCTTGACAAATCGAGCAGTCCATGAGCTCATCGTCCAGGTTTTTATTGTATTTCCCTTTACTCCAGAAAATGGGAAGACATCCAAACCAGAATGTGGACTGCCCTGTTATTTTCTGGGAGAAACAAAAGGAATCTGGCTGTGTCCTGCGAAGCATCCGACATTCACATATTTTTCTGGCTGAGACCTTTTTTTTTGCCAAATGTCAGTGTTAACTTGCAGAATGTGGCTGTTTTTATTTTAATCTGCAAATATCACTCCTGTGAATTATGACCTTTCCCTGCTTTGGGTATTAGAGCAAGAATTGGGAAAGCAGTGAAAGGTGATCCAGGCAAGGGAACGAGGTTTTGGAAAATGCAAACTTAAGAGGTACCTGTCAAAACATTCTTTGTGAAAACTGTTTTTCCCCCTTCGCTCATTTTTAGAAACTTTGTTTTTAGAGGCTTGGAACCAGCAAGCCTCTTCCCCTTGGGGTTTTGTTTTTACGACAATAAATTCGTACAGGTGGGACTAGAAATGTATGTTAATTGAGCAACACTTTAGGACAAACCTTGCTGTGTTCCGGAGATACGTGATACGTAAATACAGAGGCAGACAGGGTTCCTGTTGTTACGGATATTATGAGTGAGTGAGGAACACAGACTATTAAAGATGTTAAGGGTCCTCAAAGCCCCTTTTGGAGGATGTACTGGTTGATAGGGCTTCCCAGGTGGCTCAGTTGGTAAAAAATCTGCTGCCAGTGCAGGAGATGCAGGAGATGTGGGTTCGATCCCTGGGGTGGGAGGATCCCCTAGAGGAGGAAATGTCAACCCATCCAGTATTCCTGCCTGGAAAATTCCATGGACAGAGGAGCCTGGCGGGCCACAGCCCATGGGGTTGCAAGGAGTCAGACACGACTGAGCAATTGAGCACGCATCTGCACGCACACTGGTTGCTATGGCGCACAGAAGGTTTTTAGTGTGGATTGAGGGGTTAGGGGAGGCTTCTAAGAAATGATGATGATCTGGCTAAGTTACCTGAAGGCTAAGGGGATGGATATGATGTTTGAGGGTGGACAAGTTATCTTGGCCAGAAGGAACAGCCTACGTATGTGCCTGGGGGTGAGCAAGCATGTGGCCCATCTGAGAAACCAGGCTTGTAGGTAAGGAAAGGGCAGTGATGAATAATGAATCCATGATGAATCTTTTAGAAGGGCTATGCCACTTCAGTACCTACATTGTGGAAAACTGTCCCTGTGACTGTAGAAGTCATAGCCCAGAATATATTCGGTTTAAAATCCAAGCAGAACAATCGAGCATCTTCATGAATTTTGATTCATTTGTATTTCTGTTCTCAATGCTAATGAAATAACAAGACACTGGAAAATCAAAGCCATAAAGTGTTTTTTTTTTTTTTCCTTGTTTTCCAAGAGGAAGTGTGTACTACATACACATCCCATGTGTTTCTTCTATTATTCCAGGAGCTGAGGGGACCCCTGTGAACGGCAGAAAAAGGCACACAGGATGGTATTATTGCTTGGGGAAGTCCAACCCTCCAGCTTCCTCCCACCTCCATAAATCCTAAAAGATTTGACTCTCTGTACCCAGACTTTGGCCTCAAGGTATTTGGGATTGAAATCAAAAATGCTTTTAATGAATTTCTTCACTGAAAATCTGATCACAGCTCTCCTCTCATTGGAGGACGGGAGCATACAGAAATAAGCATTTATTGAGTGCCTCCTGTACACTGAAGATTTGTATACAATTCCCCTTTATTCTCATTCTGCCATTATCATTTCCATTATACAGATGAGAAAACCGAGATCAGAACTCTAAAGCTTGCGTTTTGTCCCCTCAACACTTTAGCCTTCCTTTTTCTCCCCCTAACGGTTGCTCTTTGACTTAGCTCTAGTCTTATTTTATTTTTAAAAAATTTCTTGGGCACAGCACACAGCATAAGGGAAATCTCAGTTCCCCGACCAGGGATCGAACCTGTGCCCCCTTGCGTTGGAAGGGCAGCATCTTAACCCCTGGACTGCCAAGGCAGTCCTCTTTGGCTTCTCTCTGAAGTGGATTATCCACTGCCTCTCGTGAGAAAGGCTGAGCTTACTTGTAGGCATGTTCGAATGACATCTTCTTTAATCTCCTAATTATTTTGGCTCCTCCACACACACACTAAATTCTTTCTCAAGTCGCAGGAAGAAGCAGATGGATGTTTTGAAACCTACAAGATGCAAGTGGGCCCCAAGGTGGGAGTCATCATAAAGCAGCTTTACTTTTGGCTTCTCTTTCTTTCGTTCTTTCTTACTTTCACTCTGCTGGGTCTCAGTCGCAGCGAGCAGGATCTTTTTAGTTGCAGCATTTGGAATCTTTTAGTTTCTGCCTTTGAACTCTTGGTTGCGACATGTGGGATCTAGTTCCCTGACCAGGGATCGAACCTGGGCCCCCTGCATGGGGGAGCTTGGAGTCTTAACCACTGGACCACCAGGGAAGTCCCTTGTCTTCCACTTCTGTCAAATGTATTCATCAGAAGTTTCTCCCACTGTCCCCAGGTGAAAGCCAGTGCTATCTTAGGCTTTTTCTACCTACTCGTTAGTGATGCTGGTGGTGCTTAGTCACTCTGTCATGTCCAACTCTTTGTGACCCCATGGACTGTAGCCTGCCGGGCTCCTCTGTCCATGGGATTCTCCAGGCAAAGATACTGGAGGGGGTTGCCAAGTGATAAAAGACCCTGTTGTCCCTTTACATCACCAAGTCTCATTCCACGAGTTAGGATGCCCTGTCCAACTGCAAACTGAATTTAAAATTAACTCATCTTCCATATGAAAGTGAAAGTCACTCAGTCGTGTCCAACTCTTTGTGACCCCATGGACTAGACAGTCCATGACATTCTCCAGGCCAGAATACTGGGGTGGGTAGCCTTTCCCTTCTCCAGGAGATCTTCCCAACCCAAGGACTGAACCCAGGTCTCCCACATTGCAGGTCAATTCTTTACCAGCTGAGCTACAAGGGAAGCCCAAGAATATTGGAGTGGGTAGCCCATCCCTTCTCCAGGGGGTCTTCCCATCCCAGGAATCGAACTGGGGCCTCCTGCATTGCAGGAGGATCCTTTACTAACTAAGCTATGAGGGAAGAACCATCCAGGTAGGACCTGCTAATTGGTTTCTTTTTTGTTGGTCACTTTTCTGCCCCCACTGGCCAACTCTGACTTTTGGGTTTGAACACGTGAGGGTAGAGAAGGGAGAGCACTGTGTGGAAGTTCCTGCTTGACTGACTCTATTGATGGTTCCAGCTTCTCTAGACTGACCGGCCCCCACGTGGGCACTGGCGCACTGGACACGCCCCGTCGCTGAGACCCCTTCACCTGCCTGTCTTTGACCTGGGCTAAGAGCGCACCACTTTGCTCATTGCTTAACCTTCCTGTAGCTTCCCGGACTCTTGCAATGGCACTGGTGCCTCTCTGCTGGGATCCTCCCACCTCTCAAAGTTTCTCTTCTGACTGAGGGTGACATCTACTGTGCTGTCACACACGTTGCTCACATTGAGCTGTGAGACACGCTCAGAACCATTTGCTCCAACAAATTCTGAGAGCGAAGCCTTTTCCTAAGGGCGCCACTTCTCCTTGAGCTAAGCGGATAACCAGTCTGATTTTGTATTTTTTCTCCTGTGTGGATGGGAGCCAGATTAAAGCTCAGCATATATCCATGCTGCAGCCTCCAGGGCTTCTAGGAGGCTCTCTGGGTAGTTTCCTTCAAGTTCCTGTTTCTTGCCCTTGTATCAAAGTATCCGCTGCCCCTACTCCTTGGGGAGTTAGGACTTCAAGTATACATTTATAAAAAGACATATATTCTTCTTAGCTCTGCTTTCAGACCCCTTTCATATACTTGATGGCTGCAAGAGGAACGAGTCAACTAATTAGTCCTTTGGCATCTACTTTGGAACTTTTGTAGTGCAATCGATGTCACGATTTTGCATTGTTATTGGCGATCATGTGTGTGAATGGCCCTGCTTCTTCGCCTTTTAGTCTGCAAGCCCTTTACAAGTTCTCACTAAAGGGGAAGAGTTTATTTCCCCACCTCTTCCAGCTGGATGGGCCACGTGGTCTACTTAGACCTGTTGATTGTTGTAGGAATGACGGTGAGCTGAGCCTTGGCATCAAGAGTCCTTGTGGGTTTCTTCTTTCTCCCTCTCTTCCCCATCCCATGTCTGCGGTAACCATAAGAACATGCCCACGCTAGCCCACTGGAGGAGGAGAGGCAAATGGAGGGGAGCCAAGCCACACTGGTTGCCCCAGACAACAGCCAGCCAACTCCAGCGTCGTGTGATCAGTCCCAGCCAGGACTGACAGAGCTGCCTTGCTGCTCACTCAGACACACAAGCAATTATTGTTGATTATTCTAGGCTCCTGAAGCTTTGTGTTGTTTATTAAAGAGCACTGTGTTGCCATTAGATAACTGAGAAGTAGCTGATAGCTATCGTCTTAGGGTTCCATCTGAAAATTCCATTTTGTCATAAAGATTACTCTTAACTATTGAATCTCAAAAAAAAAAAAAAAAATCACTCATCTCCTCTTTCCAGTCCTTTCTGACATTAAAAAAGGAACCTCATGGCATTTTACGTATTTTAACTGTGTGTGATGATAAAACAAATTTCTCAGGGTGTTCCCTATATAATGTTATTCCCTTGGCATTGCTCCATGAGGAATAATGTCCAAAGTCATATATATTTAGAGGAGGTTTTGTGAGGCCAGGACTAAGGGAAGGTGAATGAGGCACTTGCGGAGGGTGCAGAATCCAAGGGTGCAGAATCCAAATCTCAGTAATCAAGATAGACAATAGTTTAATAAAGTATTATTAAAAAGAGAAATGCAAAAATCCATGGTGAGCAAAATGTTACAATTTATTGGTAGATCATTTTTTGTAAGACTCTTAACAATGCCCTGTCAAACTGCCTGAGAACCTGAGGAAAGAGGGAAAGTCAATATTATTAGCAGCTGGATACATCATCTTCCCACTACTATTTATAATGGCTCTGGCTATCGTAAAGGCTCTGACAAGGCCCGCAGAGAAGAGAGCTGTTGAGTCTTACTGCCTTTCTTAAAAAAACGTGGGGAAAGGAGATACACAGAGTGCCAGGGAAGCTGGTGGGTGTGCACCCAAGTCATTGCTATGCCGTCCCTAGAAGAGGGTTGTACAAGACCTGCTCCTGATTTGCCCTGAGATCTTTTTCTCTCCAGCTTCTATTTCTCCAAGTAGAAATGAAAGGAGAGGGATAGATCTCGGAAAACTGTCCAGGCATAAAATTCAGTTTCTATTGTGTAAGTTTCTGAATTATTACATGGCTCCAGGTCTTCAGAGCCTCAGAGATGGGCACCCTATGATGAGGGGAGTCCTCTACCCTGTATGAAGGATGTCTTGTTCTTGGATTGCCTTCTAAGACAGTGGTCCTCAGGACATGGTTCCTGGGTTGGCAGTATCGGCATCATCTGGGAACTTCTTAAAAAAGCAAATTCTCAGGCCCCACCCCAGAGCCTGGGAATCAGAAGCTCTGGGGTTCGGGGTCCAGTGACCTGTGTTTTAAGGAGCCCTCGTGGCGATTCTGATGCATGTTGAAATGTGAAGACCTCTGCTCCAAGGCACCAGAGTGTGTTACTGAGAGCTCATGATCAACCATCATTTGTTACCAGTATCACTGCCCATGGCAGTGCCAGGCAGCTGCAGAAGGCTTTACCTGCCTATCTCAATGAATCCCCACAACACCTGTGAAGTGGGTGCTGTGATGTTCACCCCCATTTTCCTGATGCACAGAGCTGTTCACTTGCCCAATGTCACAATTAAGTGGCAGAGCTAGGACTTGAACCTGGATCTGTCTGTTCCGAAGCATGCCATAGACTTGCCTCTCCTGGAGAGATTCACTTTTCAGCCCCAAAGCACAAAAACAGCGGGAAAGGATTGGATTTAGCAAGGTCAGGAAACCTTAATCACCAAAACCCTCCTTTGTTTAAGCATCAATATTACTTGGGGAGTTTCTTTTTAAACTTCCTAATACCCAAGCGTCATCATCTCTGGGCATTGGGACCTCAATACCTTCTTTTTTTTTTTTTCTGTTTTTTGGCCACCCTGCAACATGCAGGATCTTAGTTCCCTGACCAGGGATCAAACCTGTGCCCCCTGCAGAGGAAGCATGATGTCTTAACCAGTGGACTGCCAGGGAAGTCGCAGGACCTCAACACTTTCAATGCTGCCTTGGTGGTCCCTATGTGCCCTTAAATGGGAAACCACTGGTTTAAAGAGTTTCCTTCCCTGAACAACAAGCACCTCCTGTATATAACACAGGCAACTATGCTCAGTTTCTTGTAATAATCTGTAATGGAAAAGAATCTGAAATATGTATGACTGAGAGCTTCCCAGGTGGCACTAGTGGTGAAGAACCCCCAGGCAATGCAGGAGACATAAGACACGGGTTTGATCCCTGGGTCAGGAAGTTCCTCTGGAGGAGGGCATGGCAACCCACTCCAGTATTCTTGCCTGGAGAATCCCACGGATAGAGGAGCCTGGCGGGCTACAGTCCGTAGGGTCGCAAAGAATCGGACACGACTGAAGCAACTTAGCATGCATGTATAACTGAATCATTTTGTTATATACTTGAAACTAACACAACACTGTAAATCAACTATACTTCAGTAAAAATAAATAAATAAAATAGTTTCCTTCCCAGTTAGGAGACTGGCTCCCACCTCCCCGCTTTATTTCCGCTCCATTCTGTACCCATCATCAACTTGACGCTGCTTCTGGTATCCACAGGAAAAAAAAAAAAATCACAGAATAAGTCATCTTGGGTCCTCAATGGATCATCTGTGGTTAATAGACTTCAAAATATAGAGCACACAGTTGTTGGTTTTTTTCTTTTTTAACCAAGGGAGAAACAGAGGCTCAGAGGTTGGGGGGGGTGACCTTCCCAAGGTCGCCCAGCGCAGCGGACCCTCGTGGGGGAGGGTCTCTCAATACTCCCCCTCCCCCCAAAGGGCTCCCCGCTACCTGCCCCCGGGCTAAGCAGTCTGAAGCCTTAAACCCTTTCACTTTGAGAGAAGCCCTCAAGTCCTCTTGCGGTTTTGATTCCTCCTCTGCAAACGGCACTTTGCTTTTGCTCCTAAATTCCTTCCAGCTGTCAGATATGGAGCACTGCCTGATAAGGGTTTCCCCAGTGTGGGAGAGAAACATTTACCAGAGGTAACGGAGCGCACCAGGCTCCCTCCCCGACCCATTCGGAGCATATGGAATATATTGTGGTTGGAGGGAAATATATTTTAAGAATTTCTCCTGCATCTTTTCAGAGGCATTCCACCCAGGATTACTGCAGGTGTCATGAAAAGTGGGCTTTTTGCTCTCCGCCCTCCCCGCCCCTAGCGAAGAGAGGGCAGCCTCTGGCTGTGGAATCAACTCCAGGGGTGTGAGGGTCTGAAGGAACCTCTGCCCAAGACCAGAGAAAAAGCCCACGGGACCCAAACGCTCCACGGTCCCAAGGTTTTGCTGCTTTTCTGCTTTCCCTAGAGTGTGTGTTCAGGGTGGGATGTTAGTGAGAATAATAAATATTTATTGAGAGCGATCTTTGACTGCCTCCCCTTGCCGTGTCTTATACTAACCTATGATGTATGCTTCTGGATCTTTCTTTGTTTGTGGTCTGCCTTCCCTCATGGGACAGCAACTTTCCCATAGACATAACCAGACCCTGGCTTCTAGAATATCGCCTTTCCCAGAGCTCGTACACAAATACATATTTTTTAAAAAATCTATTTATTTGGGGCTGTGCTGGGGCTTTCTCTACTCTTCCTCGTAGGGTGCGGGCTTCCCATTGTGCTGGCTTCTCTTGTTGCCAAGCGTGGGCTCTAGACCCATGGGCTTCAGTAGTTGCAGCACGTGGGCTTAGCCGCCCCACGGCATGTGGGATCTTCGCAGACCAGGGGTTGAACCCGTGTCCCTGCATTGGCAGGTGGACTCTTATCCACTGGACCACCAGAAAAGTCCACACAATACATGTCTGATGAATGAACGGGCTGATGTTTTCATATTTATTCTGTGAGCAAGAGCTCACAACCAACTGATTAGGGTAGGAAATGTTATGAACCCCTGTTTCATAGGTGAGAGGAATGAAGCACAGAGAGGTTAATTAACTTGACTCAGGTCACACAGCAAGCTTGGTATGTAAGAGATCCTAGACACGCATGCTGGTCTACATTATTCCAATAACAATCCATGGGAGAGGCAAGGAAAGTGCTTCAGGAGGCAAGTTTTTGGATGGGTACCTTAGCGCCCAGTGTGTGTCAGACTCTAGGCTGGGCACCAGAGCTATAGTGGTGAATAAGATGCAGTTGCTGCCTACAAAGAATTTATTGTCTGCTGATGGAGAGAGATGAGTCAAAAGTAATGACAATGCCATATAAGTGTCGTGATAAGGGGAGGCTCAGGGGACCATGAGGGCACTGAGGATACATCTTCGCTGGTACCAAGGAAAGCTTGCCAGAAAAGGGGACATATCACAACCACTACCATCCTCAGCTTCATCTTCCCCATCATTGTTGTCATCCTCAAAACTGCAGTTTGCTAAGATCTTTCTTTGTTCCGGGGCTTCCCTGGTAGTTCAGCTGGGAAAAGAATCCGCCTGCAATGCAGGAGACCCTGGTTCAATTCCTGGGTTGGGAAGATCCCCTGGAGAAGGGAACAGCTACCCACTTCCAGTATTCTGGCCTGGAGAATTTTGTGAACAGCAGAGCCTGGCAGGCTACAGTCCATGCGATCACAAAGAGTCGGACACAACTGAAGTGACTTAGCATGTGGGACAAAGAATAGGGTGTAAAAGTTGCTTGTGACCCCATGGACTATAGTCCACCAGACTCCACTGTCCATGGATTAAAAAGTGTACTCAAAGAACTCAAGAGGTTATGAGACTCTTTTTTGGCCGTGTTGTAAGACATGTGGGATCTTAGTTCCTTGACCAGGGATGGAACACATGTCCCCTGCAGTGGAAACCTGAGTCATAACCACTGGAATGCCAGGGAATTCCCTAGATTCATTTTATAAATAAATAAGCCCGAGGCTCAATAAGGTTACCTAACTTGCCCAGGTTCCTGGGTAAGAGGCTGCATGGAGATTGGATCTTAGTTCTTTCTGGTACTAGAGTCATTGCTCTTCGTTTGAGAAGCAAAGGGTGTGTGCATGTGTGCGCACGCGTGTGTGCGTGTGTGTGTGTTGGGGTCAGGGGGTCATCTGGACAAAGACAAGAAAGAGTGTTCTCCACAGAGGGAATTTCATGGGTGCAAGCTGGGAGCCAGGAGAGGTGGATGTACAAAGGAGAGGTAAGTAAGGGGTTTTGAAAGCACCACCCAAGCCCCAGGTTACCAGTGACCTGACTGAAGACATAGGAGGATCCAGACCCACGCCTGGGCCCTTAGGTCTAATCGACAGAGCCATGAGGTTAGCATCGCCTGGCACAAAATGTGGTTTGTCAGGCAAGAGGATTTATGAGCAGGGCTCCTGCCTGTGGCCAGGGTGGGCAGAGGTGGGCGATGGTAAGGCAGCACTCAGGCCAACCGGCTTCCCAAGACCCATCGTCCGGCTTGGTCACAGAAACAGCATCATAATCCCAGTCTTGGTTCCCTAGGGATCTCCCTGGTCTTCTCTTCCACTGGATGGATGGATCGTCCCACTGGGATGATCAAGAGACGCGCAGATGGAGCTGTCTCTTCCTTCTCCTTATGAAATCTGGCAGGGTACGATTATCTGTCCCCTTCCCCTCACCAGGGCACTGTGTCCCAGTCCCTCACAGAAACCATGGTTTTGTGACATTCGGTCTGGCCACCTCTTGTGATGTGTTCAGATGCTAAACTCATATCCCCTTCTGGAGGAATCCCATCCGCAGTTCGTCTAAGCGGCAGTGAGCCATGTGGTACCTTTCTGATGGGCCAGCTGATTTAATCATCCACAGCTGGTCATATCAAGCAATCCGGCAGCCCCACTGATTATCTGAAGGACAGCAGCCTGTTGTCTGAAAAAATACCAGTGGCCTGTGAGGACTGGCAGACAAGAGGAGCTGGCTCCTCTGTTTCTACCTTCTTTTTTATAAAATAAATATTCTTAGAGGACCACTTTAATCCCTTGGCTGAGGTTTTTCCTATATTTATTTGCTCAGTGGTGGCCCTCAGGGTTACAATATGCATCTTTTGAGGGGGGAGATGTGAACCATTTTTAAAAGTCGTTATTAAATTTGTTACAATAGTGCTTGTTTTATGTCTCTGGGGGCTTCTTTTGGTCCCAAGGCACATGGGAATCTTAGCTCCCTGACCAGGGATCAAACCCCTACTCCCTGAATTGGACAGCAAAGTCTTAACCACTGGACGGACCATCAGGGAAGGCCCACGATATGCGTCTTCATTTATCACCATCTCATTCAGATCCATACTAGTTTAATTCTGGTGAAATATAAAAACTTTACTCCCATATAGCTCCCTTTTCTCCTCCTCCTTTACCCTTGACTCTTTGGAATCTGCTTGTTACAGAAGACAAAATATATATAAAACCATCATAAGGTTGTTAAAGTATATTGAGTATTTCTGTGAACCGGGTCTCTCTGTCAAGCCCTTGATTGATGATATCACTTATCCTTAAAAACCAAACCATAAGGTAGTGCTATAATTATGTCCATCTTAAAGACAGGAACAACCAGAGCTTGAGAGAGTTCTGAGTCCCTTTCTCACTGACATTGCTAGCAAGTGGTGGAAATGGGAATCTAACCCACACAACGTGGCTCTTGCAACCTGGATAGTGAGCCAAACGATTTCAGACAGTCAGGTTAAAAGGTGATGCATCCTTCTATGTACAAACGAACGCGAACCTACTGTATAGCATAGGAAACTCTACTCAATGCTCCGTGGTGATCTAAATGCGAAGGAAATTTAAAAAAGAGGGGACGTGTGTACACATTATCTCGGATTTATTTTACTGTACAGCAGACACTAACACAACATTGTAAAGCAACTATATTCCAATAAAGTTTTGTTTAAAAAGGCGATAAATCCATACTACTGTAAGGACCTACTGTATAGCATAGGGAATTATATTTAGCATCTGGTAATAACCTATAATGAAAAAGAATCTGAAAAAGAATACATATATATAAAAGTGAATCAGACTTCCCTGGTGGCCCAGTGGTTAAGAATCTGCCTACCATTGCAGGAGACACAAGAGATGTGGGTTTGGTCCCTGGGCTGGGAGGATCCCCTGGATAGGAAATTGCAAGTCGCTTCAGTATTCTTGCCTGGAGAATTCCACGGACAGAGGAGCCTGGTGGGCTACGGTCGAGTCAAACATGACTGAACACTCACACCTGCACGCTAGTGCAGAGGACACGGGTTCAATCCCTGGTCTGGGAAGATCCCACATGCCTCGGGGCAACTAAGCTAGAGAATAGCCCCCACTGGCAGCAAGTCGAGAAAGCCCGCATACAGCAATGAAGACTTAGCGCAGCCAAAAATAAATAATTAATTTTTAAAAATTGAATCACTTTGATGTACACCTGAAACAAACACAACATTGTAAATCAACTATACTTAAAAAAAGAAAATGGTGATGAATCCAGCTTCACTTTGTGGGTAGGAGACGGGAAGTTCAAGGCTGTGTTCTGGAGTCTGAGCTGAAACGTGGCAAAGATTTGTTAGCCTCTTCTTTCCTAAGCAGCTTGCTGTTCAAGACTTGACCCATACACAGTGCCCACTGTGTCACCAGGATTTGGGAAAAGGATTTCAAGATGCATCTGTCAGAAGCTCTCCAGTGCCTGGACCACCTCTCACTTAGCACTCCCTGCTCCAAACCCCTCCTCCACGCATTTGTTTGGAAGACGTTGGATGTCCTAGTAAGGGATCATTAAAAATGTAGCCAAGTGCGACTTGCATATTTCCCACCTTCTCAGTGAGCCCGAACTAATGGGTCAGTCCATAGTGGCTCAGAGGAAATCAATACTTTCCCCCTGGTCCCCTAGCTCCAAGTAAGCCTGACTCAACTGCCTCCTCCTGTTTAACCCTTCCTTGTAATCCTGGCAAGAAAGCATCTCTGATGACTCACTAAACATTCTTTTTTTCTCTCTTGGGGAAGAAACTCCCTCTGTGCTTTCTCTTCCCTGAGCGCTAGCTGAGACTACTTTTCCCTCTCTCTCGCCATCTATCTCCCAGACATATCTGCTTTGAATCATCATTGCATAAGCATATCCAGGAAGCAAAAATTCCCCTTTAACAAAAGGCAGAACTTGACTTCAGGGCTGATTCCAATCTTGGTGTAATTCCATCCCTCCTTCCTCACTTGAATCTAGTGGAAGTCAATAAATAGAATGGTGAGGAAGGTGTTGATGGCTCTGACCACCCCTCCGAGGACTCTCCACACACCCCATCATCTTTTCCCAGGAGACAGATCTGTGTCATTTAACCTGCTTTCAGAATGCGAAAGCACTTTCTTCTTTGGCTCTCAAACCATTTTTTCAATTATGATCAAACAGATCCCACTAATCTCTCTTAAAAGCGAGTGCGTGACTGAGCCAGGATTCGAACACAAGTTGTCTGACCCAAGCTGTGTCTTGCTGGTACCCATTACAGCTCATCACGGGGCTCTCTTGTCTGCTTGTGATGTTGATGACTGCTCTGTAAAGCCCACCCTGACAGCAGGAAGGTCATTGCACTTTACAGGAGGATCAAGTGAGGTGCAAAAGGGAAGGGAGTCAGAGCCAAAGCATCCCAAGATGCAAGAGACAGAAATGGAGGTCCCTGTCCCCTCTTCTCCTGCTTACCTCTCTCCATACACACGTTTTGAGGACTTTCCTTTTCCTTTCTCAACACAAACATCCCGACTGAGTCTGACGCCTGAATTAATTAAGATGCAAAAGACTCAAATTGATTAAGATAGTTCATTTCTCCCTTTCGTATCAGTCCAAGCACAAGCCATCCAGGACTGATATGACAGCTCTGTGGTTGCCATGTACTCAGGTTTGTTCTATCTGTTCACATCCCATTGGTTTGAACATAGTCACATGACCATAACTAACTGCAGAGGAGACTGGGAAATGTAGTCTTTAGCTGGATGATCATATACCTTGCTAAAGTTTGGGGGGAATCCTTTACTAAGTGAAGAAGGAGAGCATAGATAGTGAAGAGACAATGATTTCTGTCACAAGTATTCAAATAATTGATATATGTTTGATACATGCATAATTATGTGTGTGTTTAAATGTCCTATAAACTCACTATCATACAGATAATCACAGATGATATTTTGCAGTAATTTTTTTCTAGGTATTTTATATTAGTCAGGTCCTGGTAGAAAAATACATTTGGCACACTGAAACAAGTAACTGAGGAAAGTTTCCTAAATGAACTACTTAAATTATGTGCACAGGGTGTAAAACCACAGGGCTAGCGATAGAGGTGTCTCAGTCCTGTTCACTCAGAAAAGTGGAATCACATGAGCTTTTGTAACTTGTCTGTGCATCTCTCTGTCTGTTATGCATCATGTATCTACTGCCTACCTATTGTCTGTCTTTCTATCTATCTCTCTGTGTTTGTACTCAGTTCCTCACTTGTGTCCGACTCTTTGTGACCTCATGGACTATAGCCCACAAGGCTTCTCTGTCCATGGGACTTCTCAGGCAAGAATACTGGAGTGGGTAACCATTTTCTCCTTCAGGGGATCTTCCCGATCCAGGGATCAAGCCTGTGTCTCCTACGTCTCCTGCTATGGCGGGTGGATTCTTTATCACTGAGCCACCTCAGAAGCCCACGTATAGATGTATATATACATAAAATACAAGAAAAGAATGGTGCTTCCTGATTAAGGGATGTCATCATTGTTTTTGTTTCTTTCTCCTTGGGCCAAAGTTCTTTTTGGAAGGGTTCTGAGATAGATTGTTGTGAAACTGAAGACAGGTGACCATCTTTATACTATAGCATGTGAGGTGCTTGATCTCGGAATAGTCACTGACCTTCTCTGAGGTGCACCATGCTGGTTTGTCAGCTGGGGTTACCCCCACTTGCGATGGTTTCTCCTGAGAGCTCTGATGGGAAAGGGATGATGAGAAAGGGTGGCAGTGTTTTCTTGGGGCATAGAACAACCTACAAAGCGGGCCAATGTTATTTACTGAAACCACATCAGGGATTCACAATTCAATAGCCCTTCGCTCTTTCCGCTTCAAAGTCACAGCGACTTGTGCAAAGTCAGCTTAGCCAGGGCAGACTACGTATTTGTTCTTGCTCAGAGGTTAGAGTCATAGAAAACTCCTTCTTCTGCTCTTCGAGGCCCTGTGTGATCTAATCCTTCCCTCCTCTCACTGTTCTGTCCTGAACTTCTTTCTGCTTCTTTTATTTAAAAATGAAGTACATGGGACTTCCCTGGTGGTCTAGTGGTTAAGACTGTGCTCCCAATGCAGGGAGCTGGGCCTCAGTCCCCGGTTGGAGAACTAAGATCCCACATACTCCCACATGCCGAATGGTGTGGCTAAAAAATAATAGCAACTAAAAAGACATCAATTTAAAAAATTTTAAAAGAAGTGCAAATTATTATTTGTTTCTTTTCCTTTTTAATGTTTATTTATTTATTTGCCTGCACTGGGTCTTCAGCGTGGCACATGGGCTCTAGTTCCCTGACCAGGGGTGCAACCCAGGGTCCCTGCATTGGGAGCACAGAGTCTTAGCCACTGGACCACCAGGGAAGTCCCCTTTAGCTCTAACATTTTCCTCTGTCCCCATGACTTCACACAGCAAGCTCTTTTATACAATGCAGGTCTCCACTTCAATGTCACCTCCTCAGAGATGCCTTCCAGGATTATCCAGCCTAAAATCCTCCCTATGACACTGATTCTTGCATCTACCTCACCTTGTTCCATTGTCTGAACAGTGCTCAGCAGTCTTTGAAAATCTTATTTATGTATTTGTTTACCTTCAGCATCCACCTGCTAGGATGTGCACTCAGTGAGAGTAAGAGCTTTGCTACAAGAATAGCATCCAGGATGTATTCAGTTCAGTTCAGTTGCTGAGTCGTGTCCGAACCTTTGTGACCCCATGGACTGTAGCATGCCTGGCTTTCCTGTCCATCACCAACTCCCGGAGCTTACTCACACTCACATCCATCGAGTCAGTGATGCCATCCAACCATCTCATCCTCTGTCGTCCCCTTCTCCTCCTCCCTTCAATCTTTCCCAGCATCAGGGTCTTTTCCAACAAGTCAGTTCTTAGCATCAGGAGGCCAAATTATTGGAGTTTAAGCTTCAGCATCAGTCCTTCCAATGAATATTTAGGACTGATTTTTTAGGATGGACTGGTTGGATCTCCTTGCAGTCCAAGGGACTCTCAAGAGTCTTCTCCAACACCACAGTTCAAAAGAATCAATTCTTTGGCTCTCAGCTTTCTTTATAGTCCAACTCTCACATCCATACATGACTACTGGAAAAACAATAGCTTTGACTAGATGGACGTTTGTTGGCAAAGTAATGTCTCTGCTTTTTAATATGTTGCCTAGGTTTGTCATAGCTTTTCTTCTAAGGAGCAAGCGTCTTTTAATTTCATGGCTGCAGTTACCATCTGCAGTGATTTTGGAGCTCCCCCAAAATAAAGTCTCTCACTGTTTCCATTGTTTCCCTGTCTATTTGCCATGAAGTGATGGCATTGGAAGCCATGATCTTAGTTTTCTGAATGTTGAGTTTTAAGCCAATGTTTTCACTCTTCTCTTTCACTTTCATCTAGAGGCTTTTTAGTTCTTAGGCACTCAAAATTTATCAAATAAATGAATCAAAAGCATCTACCTGGTGATTGGGGGGACTGAGATCTGAATTAGGGGTTGGTGGGAATAACGAATACATATAAAAGATACCATCAGCTGGTGACCAGGGCAGACTGTTAAATATCTCTTATTGCTCTTCTTCTCTCCCTTCAGTAACAAAGCCTCCAAATTTTAGCTAGATACTTGGCTAATTAGAATAGAGATTACATTTCCTGGCCAGTCTTTTGCAGCTGGGTGTGGCAATGGGACTGAGTCAAAGCAGAGAGGATGTGTTTTTCAAGGTAACACCCTTGGAAAGAAGTGTTCTCTCCACTTCCTGCTACACCCTTCTCAGAAAGAGGTTGGAATGCAGACTCGATGTCAGGATCTGGGGCAGCCATCTTGGATGCCACAAGACAGCAGAGTCAGAAGATTGCAGGAGGCTGGGTCCCCAATATCAGTGAACTCCCAAACCTTGACCACTGACCCAGATTTCTACTTCCATGAAAAACAAGCTTTCATCACGTTCTAGTCACTGCATTTAGACGTCTCTTTGTTAACATGGCTAAATCTATATCTTAGCTAATAATTCTACTTTCCTTCTAGTTTCATAGTCCAGTCATTTGATGTGGCTGTAAAATATTTCATCAATCTCTTCAGCCACCATCCTAACAAAAATTGAAAAGGCTTCACTTTGAGATGATGTATTCAAGAGACTTGACCATTTCCCTTCATCCTCGTCTCGCTAAGCTTCTGACATAGACAAATGTTTCTTGAGGTTTGGTTCTTCCTAAGACACAAAAACACACATTGGAGACAGATTCTTTCCTCTCAGTTATCTGAGATCCCCTCTTTGAAGCAACTGTATTGTTTTCTGGTTTGCTACCGTCCCAGAAATAATTTATCTTCTCTGTGAAATCCAAGAAACAGAATCTGTGGATGGTTTCTAATCCAAGAGGGAGAACTTGATTTTTCCTTTGACTTTCAAACCCCATCAGAAAAAAATAGCATCTAAATTTAAACTGGAACTTGAAAAACTCTATGCTTCTGGGATGGTGGGGTTGGGGGGGGGGGTGTGGGGACATTGATGACTCTGGCAAAGGGTTTGTAGGAACAAAGTTTGAATTGTTTTTAGCAAAGTTATTTGGCCTATTAACTTTTTTTGCCTTTAAAAATGGACACATAAAAAATTTCCACAGGGACTCCTGGAAGCCAATGCAGAATTACTTTCTCTGCACAGCCCCAGTTTTGTTACCAAGTGTGAACTGCTCAGATTTAATTTCTTTGGGAAAACAGGGCCTGCCATGGGACTGTTTGCTATTCCAGCATGGAGCATAAAGCTGTTGCAAAGGAGTCTGGGAATCTTGAACTCCTATGCTCATTCTAGTGAGAACATACCATATGCTAAGCACAGTAGTACTTGAGTAGGTTTACCAGATGCTAAACTTTAGGGCTCCTCACTCCCCTTAGCCCCTTCCCCTGCGAGTATGCACAGTGATAAGTTTTGTAAAATTTGCAAGAGTAAAATTTAAAGCCCCTTTCTGTTTCTATCCCAACTTCTTCTTTTTAATGTTTATTTACTTATTTGGCTGTGTCAGGTTTTGACTGTGGCACCTGGGATCTTTCATTGCAGCTCATAGGTTCTGTGGCATGCAGACTCAGTTGTCCCATGGCATGTGGGATCTTAGTTCCCCAACCAGGGATTGAACCCACGTCCCCTGCATTGCAAGGTGGAGTCTTAGCCACTAGACCACCAAGAAAACTCCATCTATTCCAACTTTTTCTCCATTATGCTTTCTCTCATGTCATTTGTGACCTCAGGCATTTTGGGGACCCATCTAAAGGAAAGTGGAATTGGTAGTCTGTTTAATTTTGGTCTAGTGGTATATTTTATTGTGGTTTGCACTTGGATAGTTATTGCAAGGTTTTCCTAGTGGCTTCTGGGAATATGCCTATGACTCAGGCTGTGGCATGAACATGTCCAATGTCCCCTGACCCTGGGACTATGCGGGGAGTGGAGGAAAAAATTTGCCAGAAGAAAGACTTATCCAGAGTGAATAATATTAAAAAAGAATAGTTTATATGAAGAGGTGGAGTATGCATGCCTTGATTATATCTGCCCTCTCCTGCTCAAAGACTTCTGATGGACGGCTTGCCAGTGCCCACAGGACTCTTTAGCCGGGCATCTGTGCTCTTTTGTGTGGGGCTCCATCCCATCATTCCGAAATCCTCCCCCTCCTCTCCTCCATATTGTCTCTTCTGGGTTGCCACTGGGTTTATGTGGATTTTTCTACTTCAGTGATCACTGACCACAGCAAGAAAGTTGGGGATCTGTGAGTCAAACCCTGGACTGCCTGCGTCTAAAATCTGTGCTTTTAATGACTGTATTAGACTGTTCCACTGGCAAAGCACTATTTATGAACTGCCAAGTTGCAGCTGGTCATGCAGATAAAGACTACATTTCCCAGCCTCCCTTGCAGCTGTTCATGGCCATGTGACTAAATTCTAGCCAATAGGATGTGAGAAGGAGTGACATATACAACTTCCTCCTTGTGCCATCAAAGGGTAGGGATGTGTCCTCTACTTGCTCTTCCCCTTCCCCATTGGCTGAGTGAGCAGCAGCCTTCTTGGCCCATGATGAAGAAGGCTCCTGTTGACTATGGTAGAGAAATCCAATGTGAACAGCCCTCACTCCATGGAGCCATTGCAATAGCCCTGGGTCACTTGTGCTCAGACTATCACCAAGAGGAGAAATAAATTTGTATCTTACTGGAGCCCTATTTATTTTGGCCTTTGCTCTAGTGACTTAAGTTCTATCCTGACTAATAAATTGCCCTCCCACCACAACTTTTATATTTTGTGTTTATTTTTTACTTGCAGTCTGTGTAGGGAGAGGCTGGTGGAATGATACATTGTGGGCTGGTAAGCCCTTGGAACTGGAGAAGGCAATGGCACCCCACTCCAGTACTCTTGCCTGGAAAATCCCATGGGCAGAGGAGCCTGGTGGGCTTCAGTCCATGGGGTCGCTGGGAGTCGGACACGACTGAGCGACTTCATTTTCACTTTTCACTTTCATGCATTGGAGAAGAAAATGGTAACCCACTCCAGTGTTCTTGCCTGGAGAATCCCAGGGATGGGGGACCCTGGTTGGCTGCCGTCTATGGGGTCACACAGAGTCGGACATGACTAAAGCGACTTAGCAGCAGCAGCAGCAGCAGCAAGCTCTTGGAAGTCACTCGCAAGGCAAGGAAACAGATACCCCAAATTCTCCTGGTACCAGGGAGTAGCCAAAGCCACACTCTCAGATCCCAGGCCCAGAGCTCACAGCAGCTGCCTTTGGAACACAGCCTTTCCTCAGGACTCATTCCCCTGGCCGGAGCTATATTACAGGCAAAGTAAACAAAATTGACTGTTTCCATCATAACCTCACACTTTGCAGAAGGAAGTTGGAACTTGGACAAAGGACAGGTTTTCCTGGAGAGGAAAAGCGAAGGGCATTATGGACCCTTCTATGAGTAGATTCAGTTGACCCCTTCTCAATGGGATATATAAGTGTCATGCTTTGGAACCAACAGGTTGAGGATTTGCCTCGCCGATTCTCCATCCACTTCTGCTTGCCTGTTCTGGAGCCTTCCTCCCTCTGGGGTACCAGGCAGGTACAGAGGTAGGTGGTACTATGAAGGTTGGTGGGGGGATGGTGGCTGTAGCTCCGTGAGATGCTTTTCCAACCCAGGGGTTACACTGCCTGACATTGCACCAGCAAGAAATGAATAACTGTGGCTCAAGCATCACCCTCTTCCTCCCCAGTCCCCATTTATGGGGGAAGAACAGCTGGTCTCATAAAAATAATTGGAGCTACAATTTATGTTGACTGGGTTTCAACTTCTAAATTCTGCACAGCGCTCAGCGGAGAAAGCCAAGAACACAATTACCCCTGTTTCTCTTGCCGAGTTGGGGAATGAAAATGCCTTTGAAAGAAACAGCAAATGGGTAGCTCATTAGCCTCTCTGTGTGAAATGAACTTTCAGGTCCTGTCTTCCCAGGTGGTTGAATCCGCTCTTTGCATCCACGCCCAGGGGTGTGAGGACCATCTTTGCTGTTGGAGGGCTGAGTTGACTTAGGCTCATGAGGTGGTCAGCATGTGGTTTGGCTTACCTTGTGGGCTCAGTGAAGTCTGTTGAATGAAAAATAGTCTAACATAAATAAGTTCCAAGGAGATATTGTGCAATACAGGGAACAGAGCTGATATTTTATAAGAAATGGAGTATAACCTTTAAAAACTGTGACTCACTTTGTGCTATATCTGTAACTTGTATAATATTGTATATCAACTATACATCAATAAAAAAGAGGGCAAGAAAAGTAAAACAATATGTCATTTGGGGTCCCAGAAGGAAGACATTTGGGGTCCCAACTCATGGTGACATGAACTGGGTAATTTGAAGGGAGTTGGATAAGGAGACCATTTATAAAGTTGTGGGCAGGAGCACAGATGCTGGTAAGGGCTAGGGGATGTTTTGTGAATTGTAATAGCAAATTTGGGCTTCCTAGGTGGCTCAGTGGTAAAGAATCTGCCCACTTATGCAGGAGACAGAGGAGATGTGAGTTCGATCCCTGGGTTGGAAAGATCCCTTGGAGGAGGAAATGGCAACCTGCTCCAATATTCTTGTCTGGAAAATCCCATGGACAGAGGGGCCTGGTGGGCTGCAGTCTGTTGGATCACAAAAAGTTGGACACGACTGAGCATGCGTGCATGCATGCCTAGGTTTAAAGGGATAAGAGGAAGTAGTAGTCATTGGAATTCAAAGTTGAAACTTACATGGAGATGGCTACCTGGAGAAAAGCTGTGACTCTATGTTGAAGTCACATCCAATCCAAGGAAAAAACCCTGGAGTAAATACTGAAACCCAACTCTGCTCCCCACTTCCTACCTCCTCCTAGGGGCCCCAATGGCTGAACCCAACCAGAAGGTGACAAGTATAGGAGCCAAGGGTACAGTCCACACGAGTTCACCTCCTAAGCACAGAGCAGGCTGTAGAATGGTGGGGAGCTGGCCCAGAATACACAGAAAATATCTGCCTCAAGTAGATACGGGTGATGCCCAGATAGAATTAGAACTAGAAATGACTATCTTTCAGCAGAACCCCTCCTAACATGCTCTTATGTACAGGGGTTGAAAATTAAACTAAACAAGAATAGATAACAATAACTTTTGGACACAGTGGGAGAAGAAGAGGGTGGGATGATTTGAGAGAGTAGCATTGAAACATATACACCACCATATATAAAAGAGATCGCCAGTGGGAATGTGTTGTATGACTCAGGGAACGCAAATCTGGTGTTCAACAATCAGGAGGGGTGGGAAGGGGTGGGAGGTGGGAGGGAGATTCAAGAAGGAAGGGACCTATGTACCCCTATGGCTAATCCATGTGTGCGTGTGGCAGAAATCAACACAATATTGTCAAGTAATTATCCTCCAATTTAAAAAAAGATAAAATTAAAAAAGAATAGGTAACAATAATTGAGTGCTTGTTGCATGCTAAACACTCCTCTAGACACTTTGGGCATATCAGATAATATAGGATAATTTAATGTTCACAACCAGTTTATGAGGTGAGCATCATTCCTACCCCCATTTTACAGAAAAGGAAACGAGGCAGAAGGAGATCACTCCACCCAAGATCAATACCGTTAGCAGAAGGCATGTGGGTTTGATCCCTGGGTTGGAAGATCCTCTGGAGGAGGAAATGGCAACCTGCTCCAGTATTCTTGCCTAGGACATCATGTGGGCAGAGGAGCCTAGCAGCTATAGTTCATGGGGTTGCAAAGGGTTAGACAAGACTGATCTGAGCACAGGCAGACACTGGTAGGTTCCTTGGGAAACAGGCTCTAAGGTCAAGCTTGGGATGCAAGCGGTTTATTAGGGGATGCTCTTTCTAGCTGTGGAAGGGAGGTGAAGGCTGCAGGTGTGGGCATAGGGGAAGGTGGAGCTGTGGCTGAGACTTGGTCCTAGGTAACAGCATGGAAAATTCTGGAATTAGAATGGCCCTCTCAAGTTGTCTCAAGTTGGGCTAGCATGGCGGGAGGTCTTGGCACTGCTGCTACTATGAGCCGTTGGCCACAGCTCATGGGGCAACCTCTTCTGCAGGGTCATTCCCCAGCTCGGCAGCCATTGGAGGTTTATTCCCATTTCTGGCTGGCAGGGGAGACTGTGGGTGCCTTGCTCCAGGATTCATCCCTTCTGCCTCCTTGGGATGCTGTTGCCTGGAATACTTCCCAACAATTTTACAAACCCATCGCCAGTTACCTGCCACTTTTCTCACCTTATTGAACCTGTATACTAGTCTCTTCTGAGGCAGTGGGGAAATTCCTCAGACAGTGCCAGTTTTGTGACCAATGTACTATCTCCTGATATATTTCCCCTTTCTTCTCACACCTTTTGTTTAGGAAAAGCCCTGAACTCTGGGGGTATTTAGCACATTGTATTATAGTCATCAGTGTATTTTAGAAGTCTTCTTTGTACATTCCAACAGTTTAAACTCTTTCCTTGCCATTTATGTTATTGAAAAACATTTATCCTATTTACAAAAATACTATTTCTAAAGTTATACCCATGCCATCCCCCAATATGGGAAAATTCGGGAAGAAAAAAAAATGAAAAAAATCCCCAGTCATCCCCATACTTAGACTAGTAACATGGAAGCGAAGGACAGATATTTTTTTCTCTTTTTCCCATAAATAATGTTTTTTTTCTTTTTTGCTTCCTTACTTCTTTTCTTTTTTTATTTTTCTTGTGAACAGTCAAGAAACAGTCTTGACTTTTTAATTGAAGTATAGTTGACATGCCATATTAGTTAGTGTCTAAGTGTATAACATAGTAATTTGAAAACTAAATACATCATGAAATGATCACCATGATGAATCTAGTAACTGTATAAGTGATTACAGTATTATTGATTATATTTCTTATGCCAGGCTGGATGAAGCACAAGTTGGAATCAAGATTGCTGGGAGAAATATCAATAACCTCAGATATGCAGATGACACCACCCTTATAGCAAAAAGTGAAGAACCAAAGAGCCTCTTGATGAAAGTGAAAGAGAAGAGTGAAAAAGCTGGCTTAAAACTTAACATCCAAAAGATGATGATCATGGCATCCAGTCCCATCACTTCATGTCAAATAGATGGGGAAAAAAATGGAAACAGTGGCAAACTTTATTTTCTTGGGCTCCAAAATCACCACAGATGGTGACTGCAGCCATGAAATTAAAAGGTGCTTGCTCCTTGAAAGAAAAGCTATGACCAACCTAGAGAGCATGTTAAAAAGCAGAGATGTTATTTTGCCAACAAACGTCCATCTAGTCAAAGCTATGGTTTTTCCAGTAGTCATGTATGGATGTGACAGTTGGAACATAAAGAAGGCTGAGCGCCAAAGAATTGATGCTTTTGAACTGGGTGTTGGAGAAGAGTCTTGAGAGTCCCTTGGACTGTGAGGAGATCCAACCAGTCCATCCTAAAGGAAATCAGTCCTGAATTTTCACTGGAAGGACTGATGCTAAAGCTGAAGCTCCAATATTTTGGCCACCTGATGTGAAGAGCTGACTCACTGGAAAAGATCCTGATGCTGGGAAAGATTGAGGGCAGGAGGAAAAGGGGACAATAGAGGATGAGATGGTTGAATGGCATCACAGACTCAAAGAACATGAGCTTGAGCAAGCTCCGGGAGATGGTGAAGGACAGGGAAGCCTGGTGTGCTGCAGTCCATGGGGTCACAAAGAGTCGGACATGACTGAGTGACTGAACAACAACAAATACATTTTTGTAATAACTGGAAGTGTGTACCTCTTAATTCCCTTCACCTGTTCCACCCAATCACCCGCCCTCCAGCCCCCACGTTGCCTGGCAACCATCGGTTTGCTCTCTGTGTCTGTGAGTCTGTTCCTGTTTTGTTGGTCGTTTTGTTTTATGTTTTAGATTCCACATAAACGTGAGCTCCTACAGTAATTTTCTTTGTCAGACTTCGTTTACTCAGCATAGTACCCACTAGGTTCAATCACGTTGTCACAATGGCAGGATTTCCCATTTTTATGGCTGATTAATATTCCATTATGGTTTTTCCAGTAGTCATGTATGGATGTGAGAGTTGGACTCTGAAGAAGGCTGAGCGCCGAAGAACGGATGCTTTTGAACTGTGGTGTTGGAGAAGACTCTTGAGAGTCCCTTGGACTGCAAGGAGATCCAACCAGTCCATTCTGAAGGAGATCAGCCCTGGGATTTCTTGGGAAGGAATGATGCTGAAGCTGAAACTCCAGTACTTTGGCCACCTCATGCGAAGAGTTGACTCATTGGAAAAGACTCTGATGCTGGGAGGGATTGGGTGCAGGAGGAGAAGGGGACGACAGAAGAGGAGATGGCTGGATGGCATCACGGACTCGATGGACGTGAATATGAGTGAACTTCGGGAGTTGGTGATGGACAGGGAGGCCTGGCGTGCTGCGATTCATGGGGTCGCAAAGAGTCGGACACGACTGAGCGACTGGACTGAACTGAGTATTCCATTGTATATACACTACATCATCTTCATCTACTCATCTTAATTCTCACAGGCCGCTTCCTTACCTTGGCTGGCTACTGTACGTAATGTTGCAATGAGCATCGGGGTGCACATATCTTTTCAAATGAGTGTTTTTGTTTCCTTTGGAAAAATTACCCAGGAGTGGAATTGACGGACTGTATGGTAGTTCTATGCATACTTTCCTGAGGCACATCCATACTGTTTTCCATAGTGGCTGCACCAATTACGTTCCCACCAGCAGTGCACAAGTGTTCCTTTATCGCTACATCCTCACTAACACTTATTATTCATTGTCCTTTTGATGACAACCATTCTGACAGGTGGGAGGTGAACTCTCACTGTAGTTTTGACTTGCATTTCCCTGATGATTAGTGATTTAGAGCATCTTTTCACGGGTCTGTTGGCCATCTGTAAGTCTTCTCTGGAGAAATATCTAGTCAGGTCCTCTGTCCTTTTAGAAATAGGATTGTTGTTGTTTTTCAACTGAGTTGTATGATTTCTTTAAGTAACTTTATTATGTGCAAATATGTTTACCATTCTGCAGGTTGTCTTTTAATTTTGGTGATGGTTTTCTTTCCAAAAGCTTTTCAGTTCAGTGTAGCCCCACTTGTTTATTTTTGCTTCTGTTGCCCTTGTCCAAGAAGATAGACTCAAAAAAAAATATTGCTAAGACTGATCTGAGAGTCCTACCTATGTTTTCTTCTAGGAATTTTATGATTTTAGGTCTTACATTTAAGCCTTTAATTCATTTGGAATTTATTTGTGTATATAGTATAAGAAAATTGTCCAGGTTCATTATTTTATATGTGGTTGTCCAGTTTTCCCAACAGCATTTACTAAAAAGGCTGTCTCTCCCCCATTATGTATTCTTGCCTCCTTTGTTAAAGAGTAACTGACCGTTTAAGTGTGGGTTTATTTCTGGGCTCTCTGTTGTGTTGCATTCTGTTGATCTATGTGTCCATTTTTGTTCCAGTACCATGATTTCCAATTGCTATTATAGTTTGATTTCAAACTATAATCTTTATAAAAGATTATATAAAGGGAGCATGATACCTCCAAGTTCATTCTTTTTTTCCCCATTTTTGCTTTGACTCTTGGGATCTTTATGGTCCCAAACACATTTTAGGATCAGTTGTTCCAGTTCTGTGAAAAATGACATTGGGATTTTGATGGGGATTGCATTGAATCTGTAGATTTCATTTGGTAGTATGAACATTTTGACAATATTAAATCTTCCAATCCATGAGCATGGCCTTATCTTCCCATTTATTTGAATTGCCTTCACTTTCTTTCATCAATGTCTTGCAGTTTTAGAGCACAGGTCTTTCTTTCACCTCCTTGATTAAATGTATTCCTAGGTATATTATTCTGATTAATGCAGTTGTAAATGGGGTTGTTTCCTTAATTTCTCTTTCTGATAGATTGTTTTTAGCATATAAAAATGCCACAGAATTGTGTGTTTTAACTTTGTATCCTGCAACTTTACCGAATTTATTTATTAGTTCTAATAGTTTTTTGGTGAAGTCTATTGGAGTTTTCTATATAGCATCATGTCATGTGCAAACAGTGATAATTTTACTTCTTTCTTTCCAATTTGGATACCTTTGTTTCTTTTTCTTGTCTGATTGCTGCAGCTAGGACTTTCAATACTTTGTTGAATAAAAGTGGTGAAAATGGGCATCCTTCTCTTATCCCTCTCAGAGAAAATACTTTCATCCTTTCACCATTGAATATGATATTAATAGTGGGTTTGTCACATACGGCCTTTATTGTGCTGAGGCATGTTCTTTTTCTACCCACTGCTGCTAAGTCGCTTCAGTCGTGTCCGACTCTGTGTGACTCCATAGACGGCAGCCCACCAGGCTCCCCCGTCCCTGAGATTCTCCAGGCAAGAACACTGGAGTGGGTTGCCATTTCCTTCTCCAATGCATGAAAGTGAAAAGTGAAAGTGAAGTCGCTCAGTCATGTCCGACTCCTAGCGACCCCATGGACTGCAGCCCACCAGGCCCCTCCGTCCATGGGATTTTCCGGGCAAGAGTACTGGAGTGGGTTGCCATTGCCTTCTAGCAGTGCCTATATCCAATTCCTTGTTTGATAACTGGTCCTCACTCTGTGCTTCCTTTTCTTCTCACCTCTTCCTCCTTCTTGTCTCTTTTCACCTTCTCTCTTCTCTCCATCTTTTGTTTACCTCTCTTGTGCCTTTAATTGGCCAAGAGCCTTGCAGGGACAGGCTTGTGACCTCCTTCTGAGGTCACTGATTTCCAGGAGTCTGAGATCTCCCTAGACTAGAGCAGATGTTCCCAAACTTCCAATCAGGAGGACCACCCAAGCAGCTTGTTAAAATGTAGATTGCTGGCCCCCAAGCTCAGAGTATCTGAGGCAGCAGGTCTGGGAGGGCCCCAGATTATGCATTTTTAACAAGTATTCCCATTGCTGCTCACGAGGTCTCAGTTGGGAATCATTGACCTGGAGCACAGCTCCTCTGGGTCGACCACAGTCCTTGCAGATGAGGTGCAAAAGAGGCTCAGCCTCTAAAGCCAAGCTCTACAACCATCTTGATGGGCTGCCTTGGGCGAAAGGGCACCATCCTTTCTCCTATACAGAGGCCAATAATGAGACCCTCTTCATTAGGATACCTGTAAAGACACCATTTGAAAGTGCATTTGGGAGATTTCCCTGGTGGTCCAGTGGCTAAGATTCTGTGCTCCCCATGCAAGGGACCCGAGTTTGATCCCTGGTCAGGGAACTAGATCCCACATGCTGCAAATAAGAGTTAGCATGCTGCAACTGAAAAAAAAAAAAAATCTCATATGCCACAACAAAGATCAAAGATCTCAGGTATCTGAGATTAAATAAATATTAAAAAAGAAGAAAAGGCCTTAGGCAAGTGGCTGGCACATGGATGAAGCTCACCATATATTGTAATGTCTTAGTCTGTTTGGGCCCCTGTAACAAAATACTGAAAACTGAGTGGTTTACAAACAATTTGTTTCTCATAGTTCTGGATCATGGTGCCAGCGGCTGGATTCGGTGTCTGGTGAAAGCCCACTTCCTAAACATTTTTACAGAGGCTTCAGCCTTTGTCCAGAAACCACAGGGTTTTTCAGAGATCGAATGAGAACCTCACAAGGGGACCATCTCTAAAGATGGCGGGAAAGGGGGTTCAGGGGACCCAGAGGCCAGAGAGATGGCCCCAGCCTGGCTGGCTCTCATCTCTGGGGACTATCCACCCCCCTGACTCGAGGCAGACAGCAGCCGTGAGCATGGGGAGAGAGGTTGAAAGTATAGAGATAAATGCTAATCTCTAGTGTAAACATTTCTCAGGGCTGGATGCTCTCTGAGCGTGCCCCAGTCCCCCACCCTCACTCCCATCCCGGGGAGGGGATGAGATAGCTTGGGAGGCCAAGGCTGGTGTGGGATTGAGGGCAGGGAGACTGGGCAGAGATGGGGAGAGACAGGGGCCAAGGAAATCCATCATTTATGTGCCTGACAACCCTGGGAGCAGCCTGATTGGAGACACAGGGAATCCTCTGATGGGACGAGGGGTGGAAAAGAAGGACTGGTCACGGTGAGGCAGACGGGAGCTTCAGGGACCCTCCCCTTACATATTACAGGGAGGCCCAGCCTAGGTACTGTTCAAAGGTGATGTGCAATCCATGAACGGATTGGTAATTTGAGCCGGGGAAACTTGAGTGTGACCTTGATAAGTTACTGTCTCTCTCTGAGGCTTGGTTTTAGAAACTTTTTTTTTTTTTTTTTAAACTTCTTGGCCACACAGTGAGGCATGTGGTATCTCAGTTCCCTGGCCAGGAATCAAACCCACACTCCCTGCGGTAGGAACTCGGAGTCTTAACCACTGAGCCACCATGGAGGTCCCATATTTTTGTCTCTTTTCAGTATCAGAGAGTAGCCTCTGCTTTATCTATGAAAGTCAAGATGGGGCTCTTAACCTTGATGTATCTTGATGAAATCAGAAAAGGAAGAGCAGGACCTTTTTATTTTCCATTTTTTAATTAAAAATTTTTTAGCTATCCATTTTATCTTCTTTATTCATTTTTTGGCCACATTGCATGGCCTCTGGGATCTTAGTTCCCCAACCAGGGATTGAACCCAGGCCCTTGGCTCTCATACACAGAGTCCTAGCCACTGGACTGCCAGGGAATTCCCAGGGCCTTTTTTGAAAAACAGAAGACTTTCTCAAGGACAAGCAGAGTGGGAACAAAGTGGAAGAGGAAAAAGGAAGTTGTAGGCAAAACAGCAGAGGAGCCTGGAGGGCTATAGGCCATGGGGTCACAAAGAGTCAGACATGACTGAGTGACTGAGCACACTAGCGTGCACTCAGTGTGCACGTGGAGCAAACCAGCACGGCATGGAGCATGCAGCTAGATTCACGTAGGCCCGGGTTCAAATCTCAGGTCCTCCACTTGCTAGCTGGGTGACTTGGGGCAAGTTGCTTGCCCTCTCTGAGCCACAGTGTCCTTCACTTTTATACAAACATAAAGAGAGTAACTGCCTCATAGAGGCAGAGGGTGTTGTGAGAATGCAACACCATCATGTCTACAAACTGCTGAGCACCATACTTCACACCTAATAAGTGCTTAGTAAACACCAGATGATATATCCACCTTCAGCACAGCGGCAGTACCTGTAGGCCATGGTGGATGAGATTTTCCAGACTTCTTTGCAGTGATGCCTCTCATCCGTCACACTCTTCTGCCATGCTACCTGCTGCGATCCCACCAAATGGTGGGATCTTCTTCCCTTCCCTTTAAATCTGGGTGGCCTTAGGGACCCATTTGGAAGATGGCATCAGTGAGGCTGCCTGATTCCCAAGGTTGAGTCCCAGAAGCAGGTCATGCAGTCTGCACCTCATTCTCTGGGAAATGTTTCTTCTCTAAATGTTCCCTCTTGGAACCCAGCCGCCATGCTGGATGAAGCCCGAGCTGTATGGGGAGGCCACATGTCTGGGGCTCCAGTTGACAAGCCCGGCTGAGCCTAGCATTCCAGTCATCCCAGCCCAAGGACTGGTCCTGGTTAAGCAGCTTCAAGATGACTCCAGCTGTTCAAGTCACTGCTGTGCATTTGTCTTCCAAGCCGAAGCTCCAGCTACAATCAATCAGAGCTAAGTCAGCCTACTGTGCCTTTTCTCAATTCTTGACCCACAGAATCTGTGAGCCTATAAAATGATTGTTGTTTTCCACCCTTAATTTGGGAACAATGTGTTATTTGGCAACAGATAACTGGAACATGGGCTAATGAGGTTTGGGTCCCTGATTGCCCAAGCTGGTTGTGGACTTCTTAGCTCCAATTGCCTTGCTCCAATTCCCGAAGCATCAGTAGCCCTGAAAGTGTGTTGAAGAGTATTCAAGCTCGCAGATCCACTGGTGTGATGCTAGAGGCCTTGCCAAGAGACTAGGCATTTGGACAGTTTGCCTGGCAGGATACTGTCTCCTCCCCCTCCCTCGTCAGCCCTGTTAGACCAGAGTCCTCACACCCATCCATGATGTGGCAACGATACCGATGACAAGACGTACCACAAAATACTACAAATTACAAAGCTGAGTGGATAATATCATCTGAGAAGAACAAATCCCAAAGGGCACCATCTCAGAAAGATGTTTATGTACTGGTTAAAAAACAGGCTGTTCTGACAAGTGATCTTAATAATGATAATGACAACCATAATCGTATTAGAATTTTCCACTGCAAGTGATGGAAAACCTAAGACTGGCTTAAGTCCCAAAGGACATTAATTGGATACCGAGGCTGAAAAATCCAATGGGTGGAGGAATAGCTTGAACCAGGGACTGGCTTTCTTTCTCTCTCTCCCTTCTCTGTTCAAGCTCCCTCATCCTGGCTTTCCTCTAAGTAGAGGCTGATGGAAACGCTAGGTCTCCATGCTCACCTGCGATATATAGCAGGAGCATGCTTTTTGCTGAAGAGACCCAGTGAAAGTGTACTGATGCACCCTGCTTCTAACAGGGTCACGTGACCTCTGCAACTCAGTTTCAAAGGCAGGAAGGGGATGTGATTGATCCTCCTGGGTCACACGCCCATGACCATGGCTGGGAGTGGAGTCAACAACACCTAAGCCACACAGACTCTAAAGGGGAAGTTGGGCAGTTGCCCAGAGGAAAATCACAGAGCCTTGTTATTAGAAAACGGGGCTTCCTCGGAGAGTGTCGAAAGCTCACGCATGTGGAAAATGCCAACCACTCAGTGCCTGGGTTGTGCCAGGCAGCTTCCCTGTGTTGTCATCGTATAATCCTGTCAAATAATTCTTTCTCTCCATTTTGCAGATGAAGAAACTGAGATTCAAAGAGGTCAAGCCACTTGCGTAAGGTCCACAGAGACTGAACTGGGAGGGGAAAACTGGTCACATGACTACAAAATTCATGCCTTGCTGTTGTATGCCAGAAACTCCTGCATTCCTTTGGTTCAGAGAAAAAACAAACAACCCCCCCACCACCCCCAGACATTTGTCATGAATGACATTCTTACACACAACATGTACTATGAGGTTACACTCAATTCTTGCCATGAGATATTGATTCTATTCTTTTCTCCCTGTCTTCGGTAAGCATTCTAGAACTCAAAAGAGTAGAAATGAGGTCATTGGAGAATTAGCCTTAAGGTTTTTTTTAAAGTCTTTATTGAATTTGTTATAATATTGCTTCTCTCTTATGTTTTGGTTTTTGGCTACATGGCATGTGGGATCTTTGTACCCCAACCAGGGATTGAACCCTCACTCCCTGCACTGGAAGGCGAAATCTTAATGGCTGGACCACCAGGGAAGTTCCCCAGCCTGAACTTTTTTTCCTTTATTACTGTGGAAACTTTCAAACATTTACGGTCAACAGAATAGCACGATGTACCCCACCTAATTATCACCAATTGTCCAACAATTATCCACATTTGTGACGTGGTTTCACCTCTTCCACCACCCCTCCCCCCAGTCTGATGATGTTCACAATAGTTTCTAAAGATTTTTAAAAATCTACTTGAATTTTTTTTGTTTAAGTACAAGGAATTGTCTTTTAAGGGGGAGTTAAGTTCTAAAATTCACAAGAAGAACAAGAACCACGGGTACCCCAAGTGCTCCTTCACTCACCAGCAGCTCTCAGGGATGGAAACAAGTTGGTATTTCTTCTATTTTAAGTGGCCAGAGGAAGTGGCTGCCTGGGTACATGTTGTATTAACACAAAACGCTATCATCTGCACCCCTGGAGTCACACCCAGCACCCAGGAGCCCAGAAGAACCCAAGAGACCTTGTTTGCATCTGGCACCTTATACCCACGTTGGAGCAAGTATTTTTTTTTAAAAAACTTATATCCCTTAATTATTTTTTTTAAAAGCTGTTTATTTGTATGGGGGTATACCTGATTAACAATGTTGTGATAATTTCAGGTGAACAGTGAAGGGAATCAACCGTATATTTACATGTATCCACTCCCTCCCAAAATTCCTTCCCATCCAGGCTGCCTCATTAAGTGGCATGGCAGGCAGATGGAGAGACTGAGACAAAACGAGATCTTCCCACTATATAAATTCTGTTCTTCTCTATAGTTTGTTTCTTAATTCATAGAAACGTGTGATACCATGTCAATTGCCTCGGTCTTCTGAATTACGGTCTTTGAATTTCTCCCATTGCCAAGAGCTTGTGACCTGGGCTCTGGGCTTGAGCCAAATGTACATCACTCTGTGAGTGCACCGTGGGCATTCCAGCTGGGATAGCCCCGAGGCAGAGGTGCAGTCAGAAGGAACAGGTTGCAGCTTCCCCTGCATCTGTGTCCTGCCGCATCCCAGGTTCCCGCTGGCTGGTACCCTCTGGATTGTCCTTCTTTTGTGGAGCATCCTCCCCCGTGGATGGTGAGCCTGGGAGGAAAGTGGTGAATTCACCTCCCACAGCCCGCCTTCTGGGGCAGGCTGACTTGCTGGGCCATTAACCAGCAAAGCCACAGCGGTCATAAAATTAATTTCCTTCCTAATATATACAAGACTTTCTCTAGGAGAATTATGGGCCGATTTGATCAAAGTGTGTAAGTGGTGTGCTTACGCTATCAGTTTCAACCCCTTAATGCCCTCCTGTCAAAACAAAATCCTCAAGAAAGGCTTTGAGGGAAATCACATGGGCATAATGGCTTTCCAAAAGAGAGCCCTAAGTACTTGGTAACATATACAGAGCCGACTATTAGATCGGCTGGTGTAATTGTCCTTATATTTTAATGTAAACACGCTTATATTAGCCGGGCACTTCATCCCTCGGCAGACACGGAGGTGCAGGGCTGGCGGGGGAATGGAAGATGGCTTTAGTGGGAACATCACCCAGGGGAGGAGGCTGGCCAGGCTGAGCCGTGGAAGGGTCAGGGGGCGTGAGAGGGGAGGGGGATGCCGAGGCAGATGGAGGAGACCTATCTGGCTTTTATTAATAACACTAATGCCTGGCTCCTGGGTGGCACTTTGAACTTTTTGTTTTTCCCCAGGGGATTTTCCCATCCAGGGTCTGCTTTGCCCCTGAGGCAACCTCTGCAAGGTGACCTGGGCAGGAGCCATCCCATTTCGCAGATGGAGAAACTGAGGTTCAGAGAGGGGTTTGACATCCCTGCAGGAAATAGCCAGGAAATAGATGCACACTTGAGGGGTCAAAGAGAGTTGAAGGAAGAGTTGTTTGCAAAGGCAGAGGTTGGGTTAAGGGAACTCAGAGGGGTGGCAGAGAGCCTGGAGGGTGGCAGAGAGCCTGGAGGCTGACGAAGGTGGGGAAATTATTGCTGGCTTCAGACCCAATGAGGCAGGTGACGTAGAGGTTTCTGGTACCTGGAGAGAACAAGAGTTTACGAGAGCACCACCTGGAAGAAGCTGCAGGTTTTGGTAGAGAAAGACGGTGGCTGCTAAACCCATACTGGGCTGGCATGGGGAGGGGGTGGCGGAGGGGCAGGAGAAGAGATACCCCCATCTCTCTCTTTCCTCCTACCCTCTTCCAATCTTTTCTTGGCAAAATCCAAGAGGAAGCCAGAGGACAAAGAAGCATACCGTTTCAGAGCACTGATAGAGAGAGGGAAGAAATTCCAGCCTGAGGTTCAGAGGGACCATTGAGGGCATCCTGGGTTTCCTGCTACTCAGGCTTTTTCTTCTCCTATGGTGAATGACCTTGGTGGCCCAGATAGTAAAGTATCTGCCTGCAATGCAGGAGAGCCAGGTACAATCCCTGGGTCGTGGAAATCCTCTGGAGAAGGGAATGGCAACCCACTCTAGTATTCTTGCCTGAGGAATCCCATGGACAGAGGAGCCTGATGGGCTACAGTCCATGGTATCGCAAACAGTCGGACATGACTGAGCAACTAACACACACACACACACACACACACACACACACACACACGGTGAGTGACAGCTGCTGATGGAGGTATCCGCCCATCCTTCTGAAAGGCAACCTTGGAAGGCTGGGGAAAGGCTAAATTTCAGTTGTGTAACACCCAGTGGGTCAGATGGCAAGATCCGGACACTTATTGAAGTTTTAAATTGACTTCGTTTTCCAAATCCACCAGCTCTGTGTGCTGAGGTTTCTCTGTGGGGAGAGAGCATAGTTTCACCAAGGGAGTAGAGATAAGAGGCTGGCTGCCTGAAGCCTGGGTAATAATAGAATGACAGCTGATGACTCATCCATGCTCTTCATAGCCAGCTGATGGCACAGCCCTCCCCTCTTGGTTCAGGCAGAACCTCTTCCCTTCATTGGAGATGACCGTGAACTGGGGGCGTCTAGAATGCCGGGTCCCACACCAAATGGTCCCTTGGTTTAATTCATGTATTCCTTATATCCTTATCACCACCCCAGGAGATGCAGAAACACATCTGCATTTTATATGCAGAGAGCAAGGTGCCGCTCCGCAGAAAAGAGGGGCAGGATGGGGCAATGGTCAGAACAGCGAGCTGAGGCAGAGGGCGTGAGTTCAAATCCCAGCCCTGTCACTTACCAGCTCGGGGATCTTGGACAAGTCACGTGGTCTCTCCATGCCTCAGTCTCCCCATCTGTCTACCTACTAGAGTTCTCACAAAGATCAAATCCAGGACTTTGAAGAGAAATTGATTTATCATGAATTCTGTATGAGCATTAGTTCAGAGAAAGTCCTCATGTGAAATAAGATAAGTTGCCCAGGGTCACAGAGCCAGAAAGTGGAGGTGTCATGGTTCAATCCCACATCCCAAAGGGGAGCCCAGACCCACTGTTGTGTTGGACTGGGTTGTACCAACGTGGAAAGTTAGGTGTTCAGTTTCTAGGATGTTTATGAATTCATTGTTTAAACATGAATATTATGAAAAGTTAAATTATGTAAATTGCCAGTTAAATAAAATATGTTCAAAACAAATGTAGTAAATACTCAAAACATATTGCTTCCTATCTTCTTGAGGTCATTTCTGCCTGTTGAAATTGAGTGGTGAAAATTCCATATAATGGGTGCAATGTGGCAATTCTTCCTGCTGTGTTCAGTGATATCAGCCTTGCTGGGAGTATTTACACCATGAAAACCAGCAAATCAGGGCCTCTCCCTACCCAAGAGTGGTTGTTACTAAACGTTCACCGATACATCAGGTCTTTTCCGACTGCTCAATGGGGAATGATGGGCAAGTGGAAAGTACCTTTAATTTTCCAGACACAAGGCCATTCCGGCTGGGAGAGTGGGTAAGCATCAGCCCCCGATGTCAACTCATGCCAGACAAAAAGGCCCTGGCATTGGTGAGAGGAATCAACAATGGGCCAGTTCCCCACCGCAAAAGCTTTTCATCTGGCTATGAGAACCAGATTTTTAAATGCTTCTTGTTGAGGGCAAGAGTCATGGGTGGGCCTAGGAGACAGTTCACTTCTGGGCACTGCCACTGTCCTTCACTCAGTATACTGCCCCCGCTTCGGGCAAATTCCTCGCCTGGTGATAAGCTTGGCTCCATCTCAGAATTTTCCCATCGTGCTGACAGTTTTAAACCAATAGATTTATGAACTTTTAAGTAATAGAAATATTTAAGGCAGACCTATTTGTCTTATCTGCAAAGCCCAGAACACTCCTCTTCAGAGGGGGGAAAAGTAAACTCATAAAAGGGAATGATGCTGTTGATCATGAACCTCAGAGATGAGAGGCAGGATCCCTCTGCCTGCCAGGATACCAACCTTTGCTGCCGTCTGTCTCCTGGACTTGGCTCAACAGCCTTCCTGCTGATTTTTAGGTGTTGCTAGAAATTCTCTCAATAATTCCTTTTTTTTTTTTTTTAAACCCAAGTTAGCTGAAGCCAGTTTCTCTTGCTTGCCTCTAATGACTACCATTGACAGTGGTGGAGGTAAAGGCCATCATGTGACCAACGGTTATTGAGTATCTAGTCTATGCCAAGCACTGTGCTGAGAGCTTCAGATACACAATTCCACTCGGTTTCCTGGAAACTCTAAGAGGTAGACAAGTGGGTCATGGAGAACAGGCAAAAGGAGATCCAGATTTTATGGGAGCTAAAGCTTATTCAATTAAAGGGTCATCTTTAAGGGAAAAAAAGAAATGATTGGTTTTGCAAAACTGTATGACTCTATGAAAACATTTTCAGGGCTCCTCATTCTCATGGGCTCCTTCAAGCCTCTGGGAGGGGCCCTGGAGATGTTCACGGTCTCCATTTTACTGATGAGGAGAGTGACTTGTTCAAGGTCAAATGGTTCAGGGAAGGGACAGCTTGGGGAGGGCTGGAACATTGGAGGTTTATTTTTAGGAAGAGAAGAAAGAGCTAGGGAAGAGAGAGAGGAATCTGAATGGCACCTGGAGAATAGATAGGGTTTGCATGGATGTGGAGCAGGAGTATCTGTGGCCAGTGGTCTGGGCAGAAAAATAGCACCAGCAAAGAGATGGGTGAGGTGAGCTGAGTCCCCAGTCCAAAGACCAGCTGTTGGCGAACAACAAGAGATGCCAGCTGGTTGTGAAGGGGAAGGTCATGGAGATTCTAAGTCAAAAGAAGCCACAGTTAAAGAGCAAAGCCTCTGGGGACTTCCCTGGTGGCCCAGTGGCTAAGCCTCTGCACTCCCAATACAGAGGGCTAAGGTTCCATCTCTGGTCAGGGAACTAGATCACAGGTGCTGCAACTAAGACCTGGTGCAGCCAAATAATTTTTTTTTTAAACCATCAAATCTTCTGGAGTCAGACCTAGGTTCCCATTTTGCCTCCTTATCACTATCTGACACAGTCATTTGTTTATTTCCTGTTTCCCTGACCAAAATGTCCAGGACTTTGTTTGTCTTGCCCATCACCAGATACCCAGCTCCAAAATGGTTCTGGGCACACAGCAGGAACTCAGGGAATAGATGGTTATCCTCATGATTTGGTCAGCAAGGAGAATGGACAGGGATGGTGACTGATTGGTGGAGGGCGGTGTTGCAGAGGGGGTGTCCAGGTTCCTGATTGGGTACCAGAAGGAGATTGATGGGCTCCTTTGGGGATGTTCAGAGTCCTAGATATGGGTAAGATGTTTAAGGGGAGACAGTGACCAGGTTCATGGCTGATGATGTGAGCTCTGGGCTGAAACTATAAATTTGGGCTTTATCCTGAAGTTGATGCACTGTCAGGCAGGGCCTAGGGAGGAACTAGATACACATCCAAACTGCGCAACCGGGAAGAGTTTAATGAAGGGACTCTTTATAAGAATATGAGCAGGTTTCGTAACAATGTTCAGTGGAAAGCAATCTTTAAAAATTGTATATAGGGGACTTCCCTGGAGGTCCAGTGGTTAAGACTTTACCTTCCAATCCAGAGGGTGTAGATTCAATCCCTAGTAGGGGAGCTAAGATCCCTCATGCATTTTGGCTAAAAAACCCAAAAATAAAATGGAAGCAATATTGTTAAAAAAAAAATTCAATAAAGACTTGAGAATGGTCTACAACAAAAAGATTCTTTAAAAATTAAAAAAAAAATAATTGTATAAAAGTGCTTGATAGTTTTTAATTCCCTATAAGAGAGCCCCTTGGGCTGAAAGGAGATCAAACTAGTCCATCCTAAAGGAAATCAGTCCTGAATACTCATTGGAAGGACTGATGCTGAAGCTGAAGTTCCAATACTTGGGCCACCTGATGCGAAGAGCTGACTCATTAGAAAAGACCCTGATGCTGGGAATATTGAGGGCAGGAGGAGAAGGGGATGACAGAGGATGAGAGGGTTGGATGGCATCACCGACTCAATGGATGTGAGTTTGAGCAGGTTCCTGGAGATGGTGAAGGAAGGGAAGCCAGGTGTGCTGCAGACCATGGGGTCGCAAAGAGTCAGACACGACCGAGCAACTGAAGAACAACAACAAATGGAAAGGAATCTGAAAATAAGGTATAGTTGCATGTACGAGTGAATCAGAACTAAAGAGCCTCTTGATGAAAGTGAAAGAGGAGAGCGAAAAAGTTGGCTTAAAGCTCAACATTCAGAAAACGAAGATCATGGCATCCGGTCCCACCACTCCATGGGAAATAGATGGACAAACAGTGGAAACAGTGTCAGACTTTATTTTTTTGGGCTCCAAAATCACTGCAGATGGTGATTGCAGCCATGAAATTAAAAGACGCTTACTCCTTGAAAGAAAACTTATGACCAACCTAGATGGCATATTCAAAAGCAGAGACATTACTTTGCCGACTAAGGTCCGTCTAGTCAAGGCTATGGTTTCTCCAGTGGTCATGTATGGATGTGAGAGTTGGACTGTGAAGAAGGCTGAGTGTTGAAGAATTGATGGTTTTGAACTGTGGTGTTGGAGAAGACTCTTGAGAGTCCCTTGGACTGCAAGGAGATCCAACCAGTCCATTCTGAAGGAGATCAGCCCTGGGATTTCTTTGGAAGGAATGATGCTAAAGCTGAAACTCCAAGACTTTGGCCACCTCATGCGAAGAGTTGACTCATTAGAAAAGACTCTGATGCTGGGAGGGATTGGGGGCAGGAGAAGAAGGGGATGATGGAGGATGAGATGGCAGGATGGCATCACGGACTCGATGGACGTGGATCTGAGTGAACTCTGGGAGTTGGTGATGGACAGGGAGGCCTGGCGTGCTGTGATTCATGGGGTCGCAAAGAGTCGGACACGACTGAGCAACTGAACTGAACTGAACTGAAGACTAACACAACATTATAAATCAACTATACATCAATTAAAAAACAGTATAAAAATAAAACATTAAAAAATAAATTTAAAAAAGAATGTGAGCCGGAAGGGAAACTCATGAAGAAGTGAAGAAGCCCTCTGGGACTGGCACCCATGGGAGCCTTTACCACCTGCATCAGAAAGCCTTCTCCAGGGAAACATAACTGGTAGGTGATAAGATTTAGATATACAAATAATGTGTACACAGGGACTTCCCTGCTGGTCCATGTTTAAGACTCTGTGTCTCCAGGGCAGGGGGTACGGGTTTGATCTCTGCTTGGGGAACTAAGATCCTCTATGCCACATGGTGTGGCAAAGGGAAAAAAGAAATCAAGCAACCATATATATAGTATGTGTATATATGTATCTGAAGCGAAAATGTGAAAGTGTTAGTCAATCAGTCATGTGCGACTCTTTGCAACTCCATGGACTGTAGCCTGCCAGGATCCTCTGTCCATGGAATTCTCCAGGCAAGAATACTGGAGTGGGTAGCCCTTCCCTTCTTCAGGGGATCTTCCCCACCCAGGGATTGAACCCAGGTCTCCTGCATTGTAGGCAGATTCTTTACCACCTGAGCCAACACAAAATTTTTAAAATTTTCAATTTCAAGGACTTGACTTACACTATTTTGGGGGCTGCGAAATCTGAAGTCTATTGGCCAAGTTAGAAACTTCTGGATAGGCACAGCTGCTTTAGCCCTGGGGCAGAATTTTCAGGCAAATCTCAGTTTTTGCTCTTAAAACCTCTCAACTGATTAGACAAGGCCCACTCACATTACAGAGGGTGGTCTCCTTTACTTAAAGCCAACTGATCTTAGAAATGAACCTCGTCTACAAAATACCTTCACAGCCACACCTAGATGAGCCTGTGACTGAGTTACAGGGAATTATAGCTTAGCCAAGGGCTTCCCAGGCAGCACTTACGGTGAAGAATCTGCCTGCCAATGCAGGAGACATAAGAGATGTGGGTTCAGCCCCTGGGTCAGGAAGATTTCCTGGAGGAGAGCCTGGGAACCCACTCCAGTATTCTTGCCTGGAGAATCCCGCAGACAGAGAAGACTGGCGGGCTACAGTCCATGGAGTCACAAAGAGTCGGACACGACTGAAATGACTTAGCACACATGCACAGCCTAACCAAGCTGACATGTCCCACTGCCCTGTGGCCTGAAGGGGTGTGTATGGAGTTGGTTACCAGGATCTGAAGAGAGCGGAGGCCAAGGAAGAGGGGCTACCTGCCAGAGGCTTTGGAAGAGGGATCCATTCAGCCCACAGACCAGCAGGGAGGAAGCAGCAGGGAATAGACAACCCAGCCTCCCTGTGCTCCCTCTCTCCTACCCATCCCGTCTCCTCCTGGTACTCCCAGCCTGAAGTCAGAGGGCAAGGGGGCCTGTTGACACATCCAGGCAGGCCAGCTTTCTGCCAGTTTCCTGGGCAGGAGTCCAGGGTGGAGTCTGGATCTGGAGGTGAGGATGGAGAAGATCCCCAGCACAGATGGTCAGGAGTGTGGTGGGAATAGTCCACCCCGACATGCACAATGAGGAGGAAGCCAAGAGAGATGCCTGAGGAACATCCGCAGCCAAGGAAGGAGCAGAAGAAAGTGACCCACACAGCAGATGGGGAAGGAGCGGCCAGATGCTGGGAGGAAGTCCAGAGAAATCAGAGGGGCATTGATGGAAGCTGTGGGGACCTCAACCCCAAATCTGGAGGAGAAGCTGGATCCTGGATCTTGGGACTAGGTGGTTCCTAATGCTGTTCAGATTAAGGATAGGCAGAACATGTCAGCTGTGTCCTGAGGGGCTGCAGGGCTTGTGTCAGAAAATTTGTCTTCAAGTGTAAGGGGTGAATTTTAGAGTCCAAAATAGGAAATGGTGGAGGTCAGAACCACTGACACAGGCACAAAGGTGGGGAAGAGGAGAGGATGCATGCATGTATGTGTGGATGGAAGGATGGATGGTTGACTGGATGGATGGTTGATGAGATGGATGGATGGATGGATGGATGGATGGATGGTTGATGAGATGGATGGATGGATGGATAAGTTAGTGGATGGGTGGGTGGGTGAGTGAGTGGGTGGGTGGCTGCTGGAAAGGAGGAAGGGAGGGAGGAAGGGACCACATTCCAGGCACATCCCCATATTTTCATATGTTCTTCAAGCCTCATGGGACTCTTGTGAGGTGGGACTGATTTGTTCCCATTTTATGGATGAGAAAATTAAAGCACAAGGAGGTTGAACAGACCCTCGGAGGTCACACATCCAGTTGATGGTGGAGCTAGGACATGATTCTGCAGCTTGTTTTGACAATGATTTCTTCTCCTGATTTAGAAGCAGACAAGCCAGTACCTCAGCCAACACCTCCCCAATGACAGCAGCAGCAAACAGCTTCTCAGCTGCCTGGTGTTGGATCTTGGTTCTGTCACTGAGGAAGCAGATGGTCCCAGGTCATTACCTCACCTTTCCTGTGCCTCCATTTCTTCAGAGAGACAATGGGAACAATGATGGCACCAACATCAGAGCTGAAGAGAAGCTGAGATGACTCGATGTACATAAAGTACTTAGAAAATGCCCTGCAGTGACAAGTGCTGGGGAGTGTTAGCCATTCACATCAATCTATCAGATCTCTGTATACCCAGATGCTTAATTCTATGTATTTCACGTTGGGCCAACATTCCATCCTCTCGCCTCCTAAAATAAAATAAAAAAAAAATCTTTTGGCTTCTCATTGAGAGAGCTGAGAACCACATCAGAGCTTGGAATGGTTTTCAAAATTCCAGGAAAGACATAACTTACAGTTCCCAGGAGAGGCGGCTTCAGGTCAGTAATCAAGACCGAGTGTGAGTGTGAGGAAGCAGCTCCTACCGGACACCTCGCTGCTGCCAATATTTATTAAAAATGTGTCCCCATTATCACCATTCTACTAACATAAAAGTGCTGTCTGCACTTCAGCAGGGTGTCCAGCACGGAGGCTGCTGTGCGATGCATAGGTTTCCTGCTTCTTTGTGGCTTCTTTGTTCGGGGTACTTGTTCCCTGCTTGCTGGGTACTGCTGGCTTAGGCAGGAGGGAACAGACATTGGGTCACAGAATTCAGGATCTCACAGCTAAAAGGCGCCCCTGGGAATGAGGTCAGTGGTGTGTTGTAGAGAAAGAATGCAATATTTAGAGCCAGGTGATGATCTAGTTCATATTTTTGTCTTTAGTATTTATGAAGTCATTAATAGAGTCATTTACTCATTCATGTATTCACTCATGTATTCAAAATAATAATATTTTTATATTGTATTATTATATATAATATACTAATTTTATATTCACTCAATTATTCAACAGATAACTGTCAGCACTGTGGCAGACAGACCCAAGGGTGACCCCCCCATGACTCTTAAGCCCTGGGGTTCATTTAATCCCCTCCTCCTGAATGTTGGGTGTTACCCTATGACTTGCTTCTGCCAATAGACTATGGGAAAAATGAAGGAATTCTGTAGATTACAATGCTAAATTTATGCGTTTTTGAGTTAACACAGAGAGAGATTCCTGGGTGGGCCTGACTTAATATGATGAAAACTTTTAAAACAAGGACTGGGTCCTGCCTGAGTCAGATCCTCTCTTATGCCAAACTTTATCAAGCAATCTGTCATTCAACTGCAGGAAATAAATTCCTCCAACAACTTCAGTGGTCTTGGAAGCAGATTCTTCCCCAGCCAAGACTCCAGATGAGAACATGGCCTGGAAGACACCTTGACTGCAGCTACGACATGCCAGGTGCTATAAAAAAGCAGGATGCTGTGGATAAAATAATACACAAAATAATCTCTATCTCCTGTCTCAATAGGTTTGCAGTCTAAAACCCTGCCAGGCACAGCATAGATGCTCAATAAATGTTGTACGGACCATGGGCTTCCCAGCTGACGCAGTGGTAAAGAATCCACCCGCCAGTGCAGGAGATGCCGGAAGACCCGAGTTTGATCCCTGGGTCGGGAAGATTCCCTGAAGGAGAAAATGGCAGCCCACTCCAGTATTCTTGCCTGGAAAATCCCATGGACAGAGGAGCCGGGCAGGCTACAGTCCGTGGGGTCGCATAGAGTCAGACAGCTGAGCACGCACACAGACTTATTGTCAGGTCTTTTCCTCTCTGTGGGACCTTATGCAAGTCGGGTGACTTCTCTGAACCTCCGTTTCCTCAGGTGAAAAACGTAGACAACAACATCTGCCTTAGGTGAGCACCCTTGAGTGTGCTCTGAATATCCAAATCATTGAGCAGATGTAAGTTATTCTAGTACTTTATTTCTCGGATTCAGGTTTGTTTTATTTGGCTATACAAATTTTTTTTCTTGTAAGTTTCAGGTGTATAGCATTATAATTCAGCATCTGTATATACAACACAGCAACCACTACCACAAGTCTAGTTACCATCCACACAGTAGAGTTGACGCCCTTCACCCGCTTTGTCCACCCCTCAGCCCCCTCCCCCTGTGGTAACCACTAATCTGTATTTTAATTCAATGTTTTCCTCTGGCCTTGCACACTGGGCTTCTGTTTGGGAGACATTTCTGAGCACCAAGCTTCTCCGATGGGTGCTGAGGATAACTTATGGTCAAGGAGCCTGAAAGAGACAGAGCTGATAAAAACAGCAACCCTCCAGTGAGGGTATGCTGGGGGCTTTCATTACCTTGGGGTTCAAATCTCTGTCCTCTTCCAACCAAGAGGACACATTTTCCCATTCTACTTCCCGACAATGTCCAGTGATTGTCCCACCTTAACTTGGATTAGGTGGCCTCTCAGGCGTACAGATCCTGGGCATCCCTCACGTGAGGTCAGGGGTCACACCTTCCTGCCCCAATACCCCCCACATTGCCAGTTTCCCACAGTAGGTGCGCTGTACACGTTTGCTGACGGACCGCTGATTGATCTGATTCTGTAAAGTGCCTCGCTCAGCCACATGGGCCCAGAGAGGCTTAATAAAGGCTTTTTGAAGATGATAAGAAACAGAGCTGCCTTGTTAAGATTCCGGGGGCCTCGGATTCTTCTTCAGCGGCAATATCTTCCCTTCTTCTTCTTTTTTTTTTCTTTTTAAGTGCTGGCAGATAAAGCCTGCCGACTGTCCAGTGGGTGACACTGGAGAGAGAGCTTTGGGGCTTTTTTGATTTTTAAAGGAATACATTAAAGCAGTTCATGACATTAAAATCTTCTGGATCCTAGCCAGGGATTGACGGTGGATTGGCAGATTTGCCTTTATTCCTGGTTGATAAAAGCATAGTCAGGGTAAGTCTGGGTGAGACGGAGTTGAGAAAGGTGGAAACAGTGCTAGGCTGGCTTTAGTGGGGTTGAGATCTGATGCAGCACACCCACCACCCACTGTAGGGTTGCTAAAGATCCTCCTTCCCAACTCTGAGCCTCCGTTACCCCAGCTGCAAAGTCAAGGGTGAAAAATGGATATAGAGTCCCCAATGTTTGGAGATTTCCCATAGAGTGAGATTAGGCTTCTCATTGCTCAAGAGCGAGATGGGAGGAGAGAGAGAGCCAGGGAAGGGATGCTGTACCCACGGATGTGGATTAATGCCACCCGGGTATCCAGGCAGATTGCTGGGCAGGAGAAGAGTCAACAACTTGTGCCTGCCTTCACCCTTACCCTGGCAGCTGCAGTCTCTAACAGAGGCCCCTCTCCAGAGGGGACCACAGCCACGAACTCTCCTGAGTCTCCAGCTTGCAGGAAGATGTCCTGGGACTTCTCTAGGGGGATCTCATTTCGCCTCCTTTCAGGATCGCCATACTGTATCTGGGTGGAACCAGGGAGAGAGGGAGGGGAGTGGGGAGAGGAGAGAAAGGAGATAGGCAGACAGAAAGGGTGCATGGCAGAGGTTTTCAATTTTTTTTTCTATTTATGAGTCTCTTTGAGAATCTGAACAAAAGCGATCAACCCGCTTCTTGGGAAAAACACATATGCATAAACTTTTGCGTTTGATTTTAGGGGGTTTATGGGTCACGCTGATCCCAGATTGTGCTGTGTGTGTGCTCAGTTGCTCAGTTCATGTTTGATTCTTTGAGATTCCATGGATTGTAGCCCACCAGGCTCTTCTGTCCAAGGAAGTTTCCAGGCAAGAATACTGGAGAGGGTTGCCATTTTCTTCTCCAGGGGATCTTCCCCACCCAGGGCTTGAACCCACATCTCCTGCTCATTAGAAATGCAAAATCTTGGGCCCCACCCAACTGGGAAGTTAGCATCAACATTTGAACACAATTCCCAGCTGGTTCACACACACATGCAAATGTGGGTTCCCGGAGAGCCAGACAAGTATTTGACAATATGCCCCCAACACCAGTTAATAGCATAAGCAGAACTGCACTCCCTCTGGAGCCCACAGGCCCCAGGGAAGCAGCGGAGCCACGAGGGCCCCTTTCTCTTCCCGTCTCCACCTTCTTGGGACTAAGGTTTCAACACTCAGCTCTTCCCAAACAGCCCCCTTCATGCCTCTGTTGCCCCTCCCTAAATCCCCAGCAGCCAGGTTAAAGTTGTCACCAGGTACGTATAAAGCCAGCAATCACTCGGCACGCCTGTAATAGGAAGAAGCTGCCGGCCGAGATCCAGGGCAACATGCTTGGAAAAGACCAGATCTCAGCATGGGGTGCGGGTGGGCTATTTGCCACGAAATCTCTCTGCCTGGAACATAAAACATGAGTTGAACACAGGAAAAATCAATAGCAGCAACAACAATTATCACTTCCTAAGTCTTCCCATGTGTGGACACCCCATGAAGGCTTGGACTGCATTATCTAATTTAATCCGCACAACGACCCTGGGGCGCAAGTTGCGAGTATTCCATCTCATGGCTAAAGAAACCCAGCACAGATAGGTTAAGTAACTTACTGGAGGTCACACACTGGGCAGGTAGAGAAAGCACAGACCAGATAGTCATTAGTTCAGACGTTACAAATGGGGGCCATAGGCAGACCTGACCTGCACAGTGTTCTTGGAAGCGATATTTAAAAATCTCACCTATAATCTGGATTTCTGGATTATCTTAGAAAATCAGAATACCTGTTGGTATTGCAGGACTGCTGGTGGGATATCCATCGTCCAGGTTAAGGAGTTCCCATTACTCATCACTTACGGTATCTACTGACCTACGGTAATTTCAAGTTGAACACTTAACTATATGAGAATGTTAACAATAATAATGTTGTTCAGTTGCTAAGCTGTGTCCAGTTCTTTGTGACCTCATGGACTATAGCATGCCAGGCTTCTTTGTCCTCCACTATCTTTTGAAGTTTGCTCAAATTCCTGTCCATTGAGTCCATAATGCTGTCTAACCATTTCATCCTTGGTTGCACTTCTCCTCTTTTAGCCTTCATCTTTCCCAGCATCAGGGTTTTTTCCAGTGAGTCAGCTTTTTGCATCAGGTGGCCAAAGTATTGGAGTTTTAGCTTCAGCCTCTGTCCTTCCAATGAATATTCAGGGTTAATTTCCTTTAGGATTGACTCATTTGATCTTGCAGTCCAAGGGACTCTCAAGAGCCTTTTCCAGCACAGTTCGAAAGCACCATTAATAGCTAGTGTTTACTGAGTGCTCACTACATACTAAGCACAATGCAAAAATGTGAAAACAAAAGGTAGACTGTGTCCTCGGGTGCTAAGGAATCCACTCCACAACAGCTATGCTCAGTGCTCACCCAGCATCAGCTTAGATTCCTCCGGGCACAAGGCACTCACTACCTAGTGAAGCTGTCCTTTCTGTAACACCACTGGATGTCTTTAAAATCCTTCTTTCTTTAGAACTCAAATCTGCACACTCTATTCCCATCAGGAGACTGGGCCACCTGGAATCAACCCACTTCATCTCCCAAGAGGCAGCCCTTCTGGAGATTCGAGGCCATTAGACTTCAACGTGAGCTCCGGGTGCTGATACCACAGGCAGATGGAGCAGTCTGCTGGAGCCGTGTTGGGTTCTGAGAGGCGGGCAGGAATGGCGCGGCTCCTGGTTGCTTGTGGCCACTCCCCACCCGGCTCCCTCCTATCAGGTCCCTGGGGACCCCCTCATCTCAGATCAGCTGGACTTTACACCACCCTTCTTGGCAGGAGAGGATCGCAGAAGAAAAGTCCCAGGTCCTGCGTCTCTTACAGTCTTTTTTTAGAAAAATTGAAGTGTACTTAATTTATAATGTTGTGTTAGTTTCTGGTGTACAGCAAAATGATTCAGTTATACATACATATATTCTTTTTCATATTCTTTTTCATTATGGTTTATCACAGGATATTGAATGTATGATTGGCCAAAAAGTTCCTCTGGGTTTTTCGGAACCATCTTCTACAAAAATCTGAATGAACTTTTGGGCCAACCAGTTCCCTGTGCTATACCGTAGGACCTTGTTGTTTATTCTATATATAGTAATATGTACTTGCTAATCCTAAGCCCGTAACTTATCTCTCCCCACCCGCTTTCCCTTTTGGTAGCCATAAGTTTATTTTCTACGTCTGTGAGTCTGTTCCTCTTTTGTAAATATGTTCATTTGTGTCATATTTTAGATTCGGCAAATACCACATGGTATTTGTCTTTCTTTTTCTGCCTTACTTCGCTTAGTATGATAATTTCTAGGTCCATCCGTGCCGCTACAAATGGCATTATTTCATGCTTCTTTTGTGGCTGAGTAGTATTCCATTGTATGTATGTACCGCATGTTCTTTACCCGTTCCTCTGTCAACTTAGGTGGCTTCCAGGTCTTAGCTATTATGAATGGTGCTGCAATGAACCCTGGGATGCATGTATCGTTTCAAATGAACATTTTGTCCAAGTATATGCCCAGGAGTATTGGGTCATGTGGTAGTTCTATTTTTAGTTTTTAAAGGCACCTCTATATTGTTTTCCAGAGTGGCTGCACCAATTCACATTCCCACCAACAGGATAGGAGTGGTTATCAGCAGTGGGATATCACATAACACACTCTCTCCAGCATTTGTTTTTCTTTTCCTTTCTCGGTTCATTCATTCATAAAGCCCTATCTCCCATCCTCTTCTTCTTCCTCTCTCACCTGTCCATGTCTCCCATTGTGCCACAATCCTCTGTCCCTGCTGCTCCTTCCAGGGACACTGTCTTATCCATGTCCACAGCTTCCCTTTAAATTATATTTTCACTGAAATCTTTGCCTAGCTCATCTCTGCTTTTCTTTTCTCCCCACTGTGTGATCTGCATACATGTCCTCACACGCATCCAGCTAGGAGACCAGAGAGAGCACCTGCTTAGCAATTTCTCTTTGAAAAATTCTACCACCCGCCTCCCCCCTACCCCCCTGCGCCTTTTTAATGGACCTACAGGCTTTTTATGACATTTTGATAAAAACTTTCCCTAGGGTATCTCTGGTCCTGTCCTTCCCAGCACAACCCCTCCCAGGTGAGCTCATTCCCTCTCGTGGTTTCAAACACAACCAGAAAGTGTCACTTCTGTGGGTCTCTCTGCCCACACCTGGTCCTACAGCTGCAGGCTTGAACAGCCAACTTCTGGCTGGGCATCTTCATCTTAGCCCACGTGGCCCCAAATTGAACTCAATGTCTTTCCCCAAATTCGTCCCATCCTCCTTTACCTCTAGCTCAGCGTATGACACCAGCACCCACCCAAAAGTTTGAATCAGAGATTCCAGAACCATCCCATCCCTCTGCCTCTCCCCCCATGCCCTGTTAGTCATTAGGTTCGGCCACTCTCCCCCATAGACGTGAGTCTAACAAATCCCACCTCTGCTGAAAACATAATGAATGATGGCAGAATGAATGAATTCTAACCTGACTCCTCATGGCGTCCAGCATCTCTTTTGGGTACCACTTAAAAAGTCTCCAGTGAAGGCTCTTAGTCTCCTCTCCATCTTTTGCCACCTGGCCTCCATGCTGGGGCCACAGCCATCTCATAAAAGTGTAGATTCAGTGGTGTTCCTTCCCAGTTCAGACAGGTTCAGTGGCTCCTCACTGCCTCCAGGCTAAAGTCCAGGTTGCTCCAGGTGACCATGGGAACCCCATGCTCTGCCCTCTGTCTCTTCTCTGACCTCAGAGTTCTCTCCTCACTGCCTGGAGCTTGAGTTCCACAAGCACTAAATTACGTGCCTTTTTCAACTCACCTCTCTCCTCCGCTTATGTTTTCCCACCTGGCTGGAATATCTTTCCCTCTTCCCTTTGTCTAGTTAATTCCAACACATTCCTAAGAATTTCCTGGGGTACCTATAATTCAGCTCCTCTTAGCTGACAAACAGTGTTCATTCTCTTCCCTTTTCTATGGCCAGCATGCAAACTGAATATCCATCAGTGTTTATGTTGCCTTTTAAGCAGAGAAACCATCATTGAATGAACCCACTTGCTATTTTTATTCTGGTAGGTTGTTTTCCCTTTTTTCTCTGTGATCAATGATGCTCAATATTTCCAGGTGTAGATATGTCTCCCTTCACCCCTAGGATTATTTCCCTGGGCTCAATCCTTGACAGCAGAATTGTGGTGAATGAGCATGTCTCGGATTAGATATTTTGCCAAATGGCTTTTCCAAATGGGCAGGCCCACCTGTGCTGTAAGCGAGTAGATGGTCAGTTTTAGGATTCAGCCTCCCACCCCGGTCCCCCTGGGGTGAAGAGAGAAGAGTGACATGTGATGTTGGCAGCAGAATCGGGTTGTGATTTAGAAATAACAAGCCCACTGGAAGGAGGAATTGGATCTCCATTTAGAGTGAGTGGCAATGGTTTAAAAATGGAACCTGAGGAACAGTGAGGCGCTAAATGAGAAGGAAGATGTCTAAAGACCTCAGTGAGTGACCGCTTGAATCCATAATCATCAGGAAAAATAAGATCGATTTTATTGCTTGAAATGGATGCTTTAGGTGACACCAGAAGACCTGATTTGTTGAGTGTCAAATTTCCTTCAAGTTCCTGGTCTGGGGTTTCCAGCAGCCCTCCTTCCCTCCCCCGGCTTCATATCATTTGAATTCACTTACCCAGGGAGCAATCCAACTGAAAGTAGAGAGAGACTTTAAAAAGCTTATTTTGAAAATCCTCATAAGGTGTTTTGGACATCAAATAGCTCTTAAAAACCACGGCAGTACTTTCATGATTTAAGTGTAAATGATTCTGAAACATATGGATTACATTTCCCCCAAATTCCTCCTGGTTTTAAAAGTGAAAGGCAGAGAAGCAGGAGAAATTGTAGCATGCCCGGGCTGTTTGGAGATTTGATTCGCCGGCGAACACCGGGAACCGTGGGCCGGCTGGGTAGCCAACATATGCCGGGTTTCTGGCGTGGGTAATGTTAAGAAGTGCTCAAAAAAGGACTCTTTTGTTTAAATCCTCAAGTCCTCTTTGGTTCTGGGTTCCGTCCAGGCATAACAAGGACCTAAAGAAGCCGTTTCCAGGCTCTGATCAGTGGATCAAAATTTCCTGAAGAGCGATTCTGTATTCGGAAATACAGAGTCCAAGGGGACACATCCCAGCCCTTCTGAATCAAGGCGTCTACACTGGGGCCCCTGGAATCTGTATTTTTAACAGGATTTCCAGGCACCAGGTTGGGTTAATTGCCATATTCGACAGCGGAGTTTCTCAGCCTTGGCTCTATTGGCATTTGGGGAGCACGTAACTTCGCTGCTAGCATCTCTAGTCTCAGCCCACTACATGCCAATAACAACCCCACCCAAGTCACGACAACGCAAATGTCTCCAGACATCGCCAAACTCTCCCTGGTGGTGGTGGTGGTGGTGATGGTGGAGGGGAGGCAAGCTAACTCCCCGCCCACTATGACTTTAAAGGGGCCAGCCAGTCAGAGGATGGACAATCATTTGTGGCGGTGTGTGCTTGCATGTGTGTTTTTCTGTTGGGTGTGAATTGTGAAGCCCTCTGTATATAAAAAGAGAGCCAGGGAAGTTAGTAAGGCAGGGGTAATACCATGTGTTTTGTATTTCTGCAGCTCCCACCTCATCGAATATTGCTCACTTGTTCTCATATGGTGCACATGTCGATCGGTTAGTCCCCATTCTTCACTCTCTCAATAACACATAACTGTACTTCCCGCATCCTTCCCCTGGCATCATGGCGGAGAGAAGAAGGCCCACCCCTTGACTTTGACCACGTAACTTGCTTTGGCCAATGGGATGCTAGGGGATGTGGGCGGAGCAAATGCATTAGACGGGTCTCTGGTTGGATTTGTTTTCTTAGGTTCCACCAAGAAGAAGGTCTGTTTCAAGTCACAGCTGCCCCTTTAGCGTGAGCCTGGATAGAAAAACGCTGATTTCAGTAGGAAGCCTTGAGCCCAGCCTGACCCAGCCAAGTCACAGCCAACCTGCAGACCCACAAGTCTGAAGGTAACTGTTAGTTGTTGTGCACTCTTGGGATTTTGAGGTTGTTTACTACGAAGGAAAGTACAGCAACCCTGATTGAGGCAATAGGTGGAAATACTCCAGAGTTTTCACTAGAAAGTTTGGCTCAGAGCTCAAGAATGGAAGGCAGAAATACAAAGTCCCAATTCAAGCCCCAGCCCTGTGCTGTTACTTAACCACTGTGTTACTGTCATGTTACATAACCACTCCCAACTCTGCCTTTTCATGGTTTAACAAAGCATACAGGGCTTCCCTGGTGGCTCAGTGGTAAAGAACCTGCCTACCAATGCAGGAGACATGGGTTTGATCCCTGGTACAGAAGGATCCAACATGCCTCGGAACAACTAGGCTCCTGTGCCATACCTACTGAGTCCACGTGCTGCAATTAATGAAGCCCATGTGTCTAGAGCGGGCTTTGCAACAAGAGAAACCACCTCAATGAGAAACCTTGCTGCAACTAGAGAGTAGCTCATATAGCAACAAAGACCCAGCACAGCTGTAAAGAAATATATATTTTTTTAAAGCATACAAAATAACCCACCAGTCTCAACTTGCTCCTCTATTAAATGTGGTGCTCTAATAGTATGTGCTTGGTGGATTCATGAGGGTTAAATGTGATGTGTCGAAATTATTCAGCTGTCAGTGTCTGGCCCATGGGAAGCACATGATAAAAGTGAACAGATTTTATCATGCTCAAAGCTTAAGGCTATAGAATATATGTGCATCTCTTTTCCTTCCTCCCTCCTTTCCTCCTTCTCTACCACAAATATTTCTTGAAAGCCTGCTCTGCACCAAATCCTATCTATGCTTGGGTGAACAGGCTCTAGAGCCCTGTGTGTGTGTACACCAGGCACCTCCAGGCCCGGGCACGAGATCCTGCAAAGAGTTAATCCCCAGGTAACCAGGAGCCAAATAAATTCTGCCCCACCAAACATGTCCCAATCATCATTAGTCACGGCTTGTTGGACGGGAGGCTCCTCCCTGGCGCTTATCTCCCTGGCTTCTGTCCTCCGCCAGGCCGCCATATTTCACCTTCTAAGAACAGATGACCCCGGGGTCAGGGAAATGAAAGCCCCATTCAACAGGTCTGCCAGGGACTTGGCGGGGAAGGAGGGCGAGGATCAGTCGGCAGCTCCATCCTTGCCAGGACAGGCACGGAGCACGTGCTTCAGGGGCCACCAGGCATGTTTCTTACTGTCCAGCGCCTGAGGGATCAGGTCCCAGGGACAGGATCAGGGTGACAATGAGCCAAAGCTTTGCTCCCCATAAAAGTCAAGCTGAGGGTGGAGCCTGGAGGCCCTATTTGCATAGAGTCTCCCAGGATGCCTTACTACAGTCCTGTCCAGGGAGGGATTCCAGGATGGGGGTCCAATTCCAGCTCTGGGTTGGTAGGGGGTGGGGTGCTTGCCTCTGGGAGCCATGCTGAGAGAGGGACAGAGGTGATTCCTATTCTCATGGGGTTTACATCACAGGAAGCACCTGCTTACCCACTAGGCATAATGTTTTCAATTCTTTAAAATCAGAAGAAAAAAAAGTTATAGAAATTTTTTCATTTTTCTCTCATCAGAAAAATATTTTAAAAGTAATTATTTTTAATTGAATAATAGTTGATTTATAGTGCTAATTTCTGCTGTATAGCAAAGTGATTCAGTTATACATATATGCATTCTTTTTTATATTCTTTATAAACATAAAGATGGTTTATATTTATAAATATAAATATTTATAAATTTTTATAATGGTTTATAAACCGCTGGATAGATGGTTTATCCCAGGAGAGTGAATATAGTTCCTTGTGCCATACAGTAGGGCCTTATTGTTTATATGTAGAATCTAAAATAGGATATAAATGAATCTATTGATGAAGCAGAAATAGTCTCACAGACATAGAGGGCAGACTCGTAGTTGTCAAGGCGGAGGGAGGGGAGGGGAAGGATGGATTGGGAGTCCGGGATTACCTGATGCAAAAAAAAAAAAAAAAAAAAAGAAAATTTTAGGCCATGAAAATTGACTTTTAGCTGTACAGAAAGAAAAATAAAATCCTTAAGTATTTAAAGTGACATCAAAAACAATTTCTAATGTTGATATTACTGTGATAGAAGGGAGAAGCCCACAAAGGCAAAAATGCATGAGAGCAGGGAAATACATCATTCAGCCCTGAGTGAGGGAGATAAGCCATCCACATGGGAACAAATAAATGGATGAGATACATTCAGATCCATAGGTGCTATAACAGTGATTAAGAAGGGTGATATAAAATACAACAGAGGAGAGAAAAATGACTCGAGGTGAATATTACTTTTGTGAGGAGCTAGGGAGATTAGAGGTAAATAATAATAATGAGAAGCCAATAGCACCTACATTTATCAATGCAGATTAAATAAGTTAAAATGTATAAAAGGCCTGGCATTTAAGAACCACTCTCAGAACTTCCCAGGTGGTCTAGAAGTTAGGAGCCAGCCTGCCAGCGCAGGGGACGCGGGTTTGATCCCTAGTCCAGGAAGATCCCACATGCAGTAGGACAACCAAGCCCATGTGCCACGATTACTGTGCCCATGCTCTAGAGGCTGTGCTCTGCTACAAGAGCCTGCACACTGCAGTGAAGACCCAGGGCAGCCAAAAATAAATAAATAGAAGGAGCACTCTCTGTGAGTACTTCTCTGGTTGTAGTTGTTATTACTATACATGCCAGTGCTGTGCTTAGTCACTCAGCCAGGTGTGATTCTTTGTGATGCCTGGACTGTAGCCCACCAGGCTCCTCTGTCCATGGGGATTCTTCAGGCAAGAGTACTGGACTGGTTGCCAGTCATTGGACTAAATAGTTTACATAGTTGGTGCATGTCTTTTATCTTAGTTTCCCCAAAAGCAAATCTTGACATCAGAAAATAGATGTAGGTGGTTTAGGGCTTCCCCGGTGGCTTAGTGGTAAAGACTCTGCCTGCAATTCAGGAGACCCGGGTTCGATCCCTGGGTTAGGAAGATCCCCTGGAGAAGGAAATAGCAAGCCACTCCAGTGTTCTTGCCTGGGAAATCCCATGAACAAATGAACTTGGCGGACGATAGTCCATGGGATCATAGAGTTGGACACAATTTAGTGATTGAGCATGCAAAATGTGGGAGCTGATCCTGGGAAGCAGAAATTTAGGAGAGAGCAAAAAGCAGGGATGAAGACAGTTAGAGGTCTGTGACGGACTGAACATTTGTGTGCCGCACACACCCCCCACCCCCACCCCCCAAATTCATAGGTTGAAGCCCTAACCCCCAGTAGGATGTTATAGGAAGTGGGCCTTTGGATGGGTAGGCAGGTTTAGATGAGGTCTGTAGCAAGGAGCTCTCCATGGTGGGATTATACGTGCAAACACTGCAAGAAGGTAGCCTTCTGCAAGTTCGGAAGAGAGCCCTCACCAGACACTGAATCTGCAGCACCTTGGTCTTGGACTTCCCAAACTCCAGAACTGTGAGGAATAAAGTCTGCTGTTTAAGCCACCCAGTCTATGGTATTCTGTTAGAGCAACCTGAACGGACCAGACAGCATGTTCATGAGCAGATCTCCCTGGTGTCTCTCTGAGAAGCCATGTAGAACATGCCTCCAAACAGCCCCGAGAGGACCAGGACACCTGAGCACCCCGCAGTGGCATGAGAACGCCTTTCGGCAGAAAAGGTCATCACCAGCCAGCCGAGGAACCCAGAGCTGCAGCTGGGGATGGACTGGGAGCTGCCTAAGGACTTGTGGAGCCGGGAATCTGAATCTGCCTAATTTATGAAATCGTGGTTACAACTCTACATGGCAGATACTGTGAGCATGCGCCTTGGGAGGACAAGGAAACCAGGACACAGACAGGTCAAGTGACCTGCCCAGGATCACACACCACAATGAGAGCCAGAATCCAGGTCTCTCCGTTCCCCACAGCCTGGACGCTGAGACACACAGCAGCACCATGGCTAGAAGCACGTGCTTTGGCCCCTCTGTGTTCAAATCCTAAATCTGCCAGGTATGAGTAGTGTGATTTGAAGACTTTTTTAAAGATAAAAAATTATTTATTTTTAATTTTTGGCTATACCACATGGCTTTGTTGTTCAGTCACCAAATCGTGTCCAACTTTTTGTGACCTCATGGACTGTTGCTCACCAGGCTCCTCTGTCCATGGGATTTCCCAGGTAAGAATACTGGAGTGGGTTGCCATTTCCTTCTCTGGGGACTCTTCCTGACCCAGGGATAGAACCTGGGTCTTCTATATTGGCAGGCAGATTCTTAACCACTGAGCCAGCAGGGAAGGCCCACCACATGGCTTGTGGGATCTTAATTCCCCTCAGGGATTGAACCTGTGCCCTCTACAATGGAAGTGTAGAGTACTAACCACTGGACCGCCAGGGAATTCCTTTGAAGACTTTTTTTTTTTGCCTCTTTGTACCTCAGTGTCCATGTTTAGTTGTTGTGATGATTAAAAGATTTGGTATTTGTGAAGGGTTTAAAACAGTTTGGGGGTATATAATAAATTCTCAGAGTGCACATTATTATTTCAACCCAGTGATTTTCAGAGTGTGGTCCCCGGGCCAACAGCATCAGCGTAACTTGAAAATTTACATTCTTGAGTCTCATCCCAGACCTGCTGCATCAGAAACTCTGCAGGTGGGGCCCCACAAGTCTGTGTTTTAACAACGCACTACCCGGGTGGTCCTGTTGCACACTTAAGCTTGTGAGACCCTATTTTCACCACCCCACCAGCTCTCACTCTCCAGATATCATCTGACATTGTCCTGCAAGTGGTCACAGTGACTTCTGCACCTGAAGCATGTTCTAAAGGGATCAGAAAAAGCTTCTGCCTAGGACCCTCTCCTGTAAAGCTCTTTATGTTAAGAGTTAACTTCTGGTTCAAATGCCTCTCCTTCAAATACCTCTGGAAGAGATAAAGAGGAAGTGTTTTGTGGCTCACACTTTAGTCAAAAATAGTTAATGGAGTGAAGTTTAGTTGAGAACAGGTTACATTTAAGGAGAAACTGGCAGAGCCTGAGAATTTAGGCAGTTTGGAGAAGATGAGGCATTCAGGAGAGTGGAAGATGGTAGTGGAAAAGAAGTTAGAATAATAATAGAGACCTTATCTACATCACACTGCATGCCAAGTTTTAATGAGATGATCAATATATGACACTGTATTAGCTTAAGGTATATAATAGGGCTTCCCAGGTGGTGCAGTGGTTAAAGAATTCACCTGCCAGTGCAGGGGACACAAGAGACACAGGTTTGATCCCTGGGCCAATCCCAGAAAGAGGGATCCCAGGAAGATCCTCTGGAGAAGGAAATGGCAATGCATTCCAGTATTCTTGCCTGGAAAATTCCATGGACAGAGGAGCCTGGCAGGGGTCATGAAGAGTTGGACACAACTGAGTAACTGAGCACACCGAGGTGTATAATATGAGGATACGATATGTGTACATATTTACACAGCATTTAAAAATTGGGTTAATGAGACCATCCACACCAGTCAGGACCTGGCTAAAAGAAAATGAAACAAAGCAAAACACCCTAGGATTTTCAAGCAGAGGGAATTTAAAACAGGGACTTGGTTACATCATAGACTGAGGAGTTGATAGCAGTCAAGCAAGGGATGGTGATGTTACCCAGAGACTAGCAACATCAAGAAGCTGATACTGGCCCTAGGGCTGGAGAAAGAGAAGGAGGTGATATTACCAGAAGTCAGATACATCGAGAATAAGTTGGAGCCAGAGTAAGGGCTGCTTGGAAGGAGCTGGGACATGCAGGAGGAGAATGTCTGAAGGGAGCTGGAGTCACAGAGGAGACCCAGTCCAGACTGGAGATGCCGCAGGAAGGAGAGAGAGAGAGAGAGAGAGAGATTCTCCTAGATATCTACCTAATAGTAGTATATCCTTATAGTATCTACTATTAGGACCTCCCTTGGGCCAACTATCCAGAGAACAAAGGGGCTTGGGAAATGTAGTTTTCTGAGACACAGAGCCCCTAGCTAAGGAGTGTGAATGACTCTGAAATCCATGCTTCCTTTAGTTTTCTACATTCCTTCCTGTCTCTCTTCCCTCATTCCTCTCCCCCACTTCCTCCTTTTCCATTCCAGGTTGCCATCCACCATGGCAAACAAGCAGATACTGGTAAACAAAACCAGAAGATTCTTACACTTCCATCTGTATCTCTGGGGCACTCTCTGTGAGCCCTCAGAGAAACAGGACGCTGGAGAGGATGTCAGTTGTGCTTCAGGCCAGAGATGAAGGGCTGGTTAAAAGGGCAGCCCGGTTCTTGAGATGAGAGCCTCCCTCTGAGGTCCTGCAGAACCCCCCTGGCTGAGGCCAGCCTGGCTTTTCTCAAAGGACAGGTTTCTCTGATCTCTAAAGACAAATGAAGCCAGTGGTGGGATTGGGAAGATTTGTCCTGCTTCAGACTGATTATTCCACATGGGAGAAAGGTGGCTCAGGGTTCATCCATAAGTTTCCCCGCAAGCATCTCTTCTACTGTGTGTTTAGAATAGGAAGTAATCTTTACAAGGACATACAATAAAACACAGGGAAATTATACTCAATATCTTATAATAACCTACAATGGAAAAGAATTTCAAAAGTAATATACGTGTATATGTATAACTGAATCACCTTGCTGTGCGCCTAAACATTGTAAGTCGACTATACTTCAATAAACTATATATATTAATAAAATTAAATAACCAGTAATGGAAAAGAATCTGTAAAGAATGTGTGTGTGTATAACTGAATCACTTTGCTGTATACCTGAAATACCATATTGTAAATTAAGTATACTTCAATTAAAAAAATAAATAAAAATAAAAAATAAAAATAGAATATGAAGTTTCAAGAAAATGAAGCAATCAATAAACTGGAAAACAATTTCTGATGCTTGATTTGGTATAATAATATTATTATTACAGTCATAATTATTAGCATTGCATATAGTGAAAAAAATTTATTGTGCGTACAGTGTAGTAAGGCCCAGCTGCGTGTGTGTGTATCTATGTTTGTGTGTGTGTTTTAACTGAGGGTGTCTAACCTTTTTTGTTCATGATCAGCAGTTGCAAACAGCTGCTATATATTATTTTGATTGTCCGGCAACTTGCTGATTTGAGTCTGGCGTTCACGCTAAAACAGTGCTTCTCACGGATGGCTAGCACAACTTTTGTGAGTTTGGACCAACCATTTTTTCTTCCTCTCAGACATCTAGGTGGGGCTCCGTCTGAAGCCCTCAACTCAAAGCTGTGAACCAGAGAGCTCTGAACGCCTGCCCTTGTGCTGCTGCTGGGAGTCAAGGGCAGTTCCCTTCTTTCTGGTTTGCAGTGACAAGACACACCCTGAGCTGTGGGCAGAGATCTTGAATTTAGAAAGCTCTGCAGGAAGAGTAATTTTGTAACTGGGAGTCTGCAAGCCTGGAATCACTAGTGCAATAATCCCTTGTCCATTGTGTGCTCAGCTGTATCACTCTTGGTGACCCCACAGACTGTAGATGGCCAGACACCTCTGTCCAGGGGGATTCTCCAGGCAAGAATACTGGAGTGGGTTGCCATGCCCTCCTCCAGAGGATCTTCCCCACCCAGGGATGGAACCCATATCTCCTGCTTTGCAGGCTGATTCTTTACCGCTGAGCCACCTGGGAAAGCGCAAGGCTATTTGTCATCTATTTTTGAAAGGGCACTTGGAAACACAAAGAGCTCCAGGCAGCAGGAGGGACTCAGTCCTCTCTTCGTGGTTCAGTAGACTATGCACGGTCCACTCTCATCCTGCTGTCCTCCAGTGTGGAAGGATCTGGCCCCTCGTGACACAGGGCTTGCGGCTCTGCCCGTCCTCCGGGGATCTCTCTCGCTGCTGTCCGGATCTCTGCTTTGTGCTTTCTCTCTTGTGCCGCTGTCCCTCACCTGCCACAACCTTACTCTGCCTGAATTCTCAGGTGGCGGAAGTGATTGGAAACTTCCACCTTGGACGGGGTGGTGGAGAGCAGTCCAGGGTGGGACCTGAAAGTCCGCATTTCAACCCCCAGGGGATGCCAATGCTGTCAGTCTGAGGACCATATTTTGTTTTTTATTTATTTATTTAATTTTAAAATCTTTAATTCTTACATGTGTTCCCAAACATGAACCCCCCTCCCACCTCCCTCCCCATAACATCTCTCTGGGTCATCCCCATGCACCAGCCCCAAGCATGCTGTATCCTGCGTCGGACATAGACTGGTGATTCGATTCTTACATGATGGTATACATGTTAGAATGCCATTCTCCCAAATCATCCCACCCTCTCCCTCTCCCTCTGAGTCCAAAAGTCCGTTATACACATCTGTGTCTTTTTTGCTGTCTTGCATACAGGGTCGTCATTGCCATCTTTCTAAATTCCATATATATGTATTAGTATACTGTATGTGTTTTTCTTTCTGGCTTGCTTCACTCTTGAGGACCGTATTTTGAATAGGAGACGTTAAGCTTCACTCAGGGTTTGCTCTCTAGCAAGTACTCAATAATTATAGTTGCTATTATGATTGTAATTTTTTAGTATTTTGTTTATTTGTCAGCACCAGGCCTTAGTTGCAGCAGGTAGTCTTTGATCTCCCTTGTAGCACGTGGGCTCTTTAGTTGCAGCATGTGAACTCTTAATTACAACACATGAGATCTAGTTTCCTGGCCAGGGATTGAACCCAGGCCCTCTACCTCAGAAGAGTGGAGTCTTAGCCACTGGACCACCAGGGAAGTCCATGATTGTTATTGCTGTGGCTTTATAACATATTTCTTACTGTAATTACCACTAAGTGACAGTAATGAGGCATGTCCTTGGCAGGGCATGGAAGATAAGAACTATAAGGTGAGACTCAGGTAGCCAAGAGTGGGTGACAGCCACACTCACCCCACATCTCCCAGTGGATGATGACAACGATAACTAATATTTATCCAGCAAAGTTCATGCTAGGCTTTTTGCTTTATCTCCGTGAATCCTTATATGAACCCGAGGAGGTAAGCAGTTATCACTGATCTCATAAGTGAGGGTAAGCCATTCAGCTGTGGTCCTCCATCCAGGTCTTCCGCTCAGGTACTTTGATGGCCAAGTGCAAGCACACAGCCATGCCTCCATGCTGCCAGGAAGCGGGTGTGACAAGAAGCAGTGACTTAGGGTAAAGTCAGTGTACTCTCAGTGTCTCAGGCAAGCCTGATACGTGGGAGGGGCTCAGTAAGCCTTTGAGGAATAAATGAGATTTATTATTATAGTAAACCTGCCCCAGGAATTCTTGGCCATGCACTGTGGTCAGCCTTCTTTCTGCTGGTGCTCTGGGCTTCTCTGCTCACACCTTGGGCTGCAGGAGAAGAGATTGTCCATCCAATGGCCTTTGGTATATCAATGTCCCCCCTCTCCCTAAGCCTAGATTTTACCTCTTTATAGCCAAGAGGAATGCTGACTGCAAAAGGGAACCTCTGAGCTTAGACGGGAAAATTTCACACAGGGAAAGGGACAATCAGAGTCGCCTCTGGGTCCCAGCACCCAATGTCTGAACTCCATTCTGTTTGCCCGTGTGCAGTGTAGACACGGGGCATTTGCTTTGGCTGCTCAGCCTCCAAATCCCCTTCCAGTGTCCAGGGAGCTCCCCACTTGATGAATCCTCGGGAAGGCAGAGACCCCCTCTCTCTACAGAATCAGAATGCCAAGTTCTTGCTTTCCTGGGTTCTCTTGCCAGTGGGATGCTGACAGGCGACTCAGGTGTTACAATTCATGCTCCACAGGGCAAGAGGGCTTGTCCATTGTGTTTGCTGACATAACTGCAGTTTCCAGAAGTGTTTGGCATGCTGGATGCACTCAATCTGTAATCCTGGAACCAACAAACTCATCTCATCACTCTTTACTTCTGTTTTCTTTGCCAAGACATGGTGATTTTAATACTGACCTGCCCCAAATTGGTGTGAAAAGTGAAGTTAAAGCCATGAAGAGTGTGATCTTTGGGCAACCCACTTATTGTTGTTTCCATCTGTAAAATGGGGATACGATAGTGTCTGGCTCTTAGGGTCATTAGGAGAAAATCAAATGAGTCAGTACATGTTAAGCGCATGCAGTAAGTGATACCATGTGTTAGCCCTTGCTTCTCAGTCTCCCCTATGTATCACCACCACCATCTTCTCTACCACTACTGCCAACCACCACCACCATCACCACCTCTGCAGTGGTCAACCACCATCACCGTCTGCACCACCGTCATCACTGCCTCCACGGCTATCCTATTAGGTCAATCCTTGGGTATTCAGCAGGCATTTCATAAACCACCAGTTGAATCTGAATCTTATCAACAAGGAAATTGCCTCTTCCATCTTTCCCTCTAGAGAAACTGGGACCAATTGTCCAGGTGCATCCTGCAAGCTTTCCCTTAAGAACTGTCAAAGTGTGCCCCAGTGACCCCAATATCTGGCTGGGTTCCTTTGGGCCAGGACTGGGGATTATGCTGTCGGCCTCTGCCAGCTCTGACAGGTTGGTTTGGATTTGGATGGGGAGGAAGCTGGAGAGAGAGCCTGTCCCCCTCACCCCCCAACAGCTCTGTAAGCAGAGATGAAGTCTGTAAGGGAACCGGCCCTCCACTAAGTGGTGAATCCTAAGCAGTGTTCTGCAAAGGACATGATGTAGCTGAGTTCAGCCCAGTAAATGGAGGCCCTGGGAGTCAGACTTTTTACAATGAGATAATTTGAGAGGTGGGGCACAAGCAGGCTGGCTCCAAATGTTCCCTCTGGGAGAATTCCGTTAGAAACCAGTCTTGCCCGAGGCTTGTTCAGCAAACCCTTATTTATGGTAACATGCATTACAGGAAATTTTTATATAAGGCATTAAAGTGCAGGCAATTTAGGACATCTGATCGTCTTACCTCTCCAGCTTCCTAACCTCCATTTCCCCGACTGCCCCCACGCCCCCCATGCAGCCCCCTCCGTCATTCTTCGGTCTTTGAATTTCAGCTGGATGAGAAGGTTGATAATAGCTAAATAGCACTGCAAACAGGTGCGGGCCTCTCCTGTCTGGACAGCTGCCATGGTTATGTGATTCCTCAGCTGGGGGTGTGTGGTTTGCCTGCCTCGTAAGGTTGGGGGTAGAGGTGAAGGTGCTTGTCTCCTCTCTGCATCTCTTCATCGCCCCCACCTCTGCATCGCCCGCCCCCACCCTGGGCCCTCTCTAGGGACATACAGATCTCTCACAAGGCAGGCAGAATTCTCTCTGCTTTCTTTGTTCTATTCTCCTGTATGGGTAACCTGTTTCGCCCCTCCTGCGAACATCCAGCTTGTTTGGAAGAGACCCTGGTGCTGGCAGAGACTGAGGGCAGGAGGAGAAGGGGGGCGACAGAGGATGAGATGACTGGATGGCATCACTGACTCAATGCACATGAGTTTGAGCAAACTCCAGGAGATAGTGAAGGACAGGGGGGCCTGGCATGCTGCAGTCCATGGGGCTCAAAGAGTTGGACATGACTGAGTGATCAAACAACAACAATGGGGGGGGGTGTCGTTGGTAACCTGGGACAGCTGAGCACGATACTCAGCTGTCAATACTCAATAGCAGTAATAATGACATTAACAAACAACCACCATCAACACGGTTCCTGCTACCATTGGTTGAGAGTTTGCAAAGTTCTCTCTTCATCCACAGGTGTCACCTCTATAGTCAGAACTGCCCCCAGGCTTGGCAGTTCAAGTTCTAACTTGATCACTTAGCGGCTGTGAGAATTTGGGCAAAGGTCAAAAGCACTCTGCCTCAGTTTCATCATCTGTAGAATGGGAATGATAAGACGGTCCTCTTCACAGGATTGTAGGCATTTAGAATGGTACCTATGGCTTTATTTTTTATTTATTTATTTTTATCCTTACAAAAACAAGAAGGCTTGGTGGGATGGGATGGGAGGTGGGAGGGAGGTTCAAGAGGAAGGAGGCATACCTTATATCTATGGCTGATTCATGCTGATGTATGGCAGAAACCAGCACAATATAGTAAAGCAATTATCACTCAATTAAAAGAAAATAAATTCAAAAAGAAAGAAAATGAAGTCGCCCAGTCGTGTCTGACTCTTTGTGACCCCATGGACTGTAGCCTACCAGGCTCCTCCGTCCATGGAATTTTCCAGGCATTAGTACTGGAGTGGGTTGTCATCTCCTTCTCCAGAGGATCTTCCCGACCCAGGGATTGAATCCATCTCCCACATTGCAGGCAGACACTTTACCATCTGCGACACCAGGGAAGCAAATTAGAAAAACGTGAAAGCTACTACCACAACCCCCATTTTATTGGTAAGAGAATTGAGGCAGAGAGAGGTTGAGTCGGAGGACAGAGAGTGGATTTTTATTCATCAGTGGGTCTTGTATACATCGAGTGTTCATTCACACAGTCGAGAATTCTTTTCCTTTGCTGAGTGCCATGTATCAGGCACTGTGCTAGGGTTGGCCTGGAGTGGAGCAAATGGAAACAGAGGCAGAGCAGGCATGAGAGGAAAAGGAAAGCAGGGAGTTCCATGGAGGAACTTGGAGCCAGAGGTAGAGACTGTTGCTTCCAAGTCTGCTGAGAAAGTCTGACCATGGCTTGCAAGACCTCACTGTATCTGGGAACTCAGCTTCCTTCACTCTCCCATCACTCACATGTGCTAAGTCGCTTCAGTCATGTCTGACTCTTTGCAACCCTATGGACTGTAGCCCATGAGGCTGCTCTGTCCATGGGATTCTCCATCCAAGAGTACTGGAGTGGGTTGCCATTTCCTTCGCCAGGGGATTTTCCTGACCCAAGGATCGAACCCTCGTCCCTTATGTTTCCTGTATTGGCAGGTGGGTTCTTTACCACTAGCACCACCTGAATGAATGAAGCCAGCATTCCCAGCCACAGCTGTCTCTTTGCTGCACACGGAACATGAGCAAGACCTTTGTATTTGCAATGTCCTCTGTCTGCAGGACATCCCTCCCTCCGGATAGCCTCTCTCTGTCTCCTAAGCCTGATTTTTCCTCCTCTCTTCTCTGTAGCATTAATCATCACCTGACATATTTTTGTGTTTTGCCTTCTGTCTCCTATTTAGAATGTAAGCACCATAAAAACAGAGACTTCATCTCTTTCATTCCTTGCCATATGCCAATGCCCTGAGGAGTGCCTGGCATGTAGAAGGTACTCGATAGATACCTATTGAATTAAGGAATCTAGGAAAATCATTGCTTGAAATTTAGATTTCTCAGAGATAAAGTTTGGGCTGTGAAGGAAAATGAATGGGCAGGTTGGATTAGCTTAATCTCTTCCATAGCATTCTCCATGCAGGAGAACAAAGCCCTGTGTGTGTTGGAAGGATGAATTCTGGGATTATATATCAGATAGAAATACTTATGGTGACAGGTAGTGGCTTAAACCAAAAGAATATTTCCTGTTAGCTCAGATGAGACCTGGGGTATGCAGTCTAAGACAGTTATAAGAGCTTTTAACAATAGTATTAAAGTCCAGTTCTCAGCCATTCTTAACCTGCTGGCTTTCATTCACCATGCTTTTCCCTTCATAGTCTCAAGGTGGCTGCCACAGCTCCAGATATCATACAAATATCCCTAAAGAGAAAGGATACAAAATGTGCCTTGAAAGCTCTGTCTTCTCATCCTTCCCAGAAAGGGATTACATAGTAATTCCCAGTTGTGAGGGAGGCCATCAGTGACATTATCTGGCACACTAGAATGGATTAGCAAATGATTTGCCTAGAACGAGGATGCATTGTCCATTGGGTTGTTGGTACCCCAAACCAAACTGCTAACAATATAGCATAGGATGATGGGACAATGGGTGGGGATTCAACAATGCTTGCTTGAAACAGTCCCAACTTCACCTTCTACACATCAGACTCCCAGGACTTTTGTAAAAAAAAAAAAAAACCTTGGCTCAGTTAACTGGGCAACCTGTTCTGTACCAGCCATGTCCCTTTCCCCTTGAAAAGGAAGTTGTTAAAAGCATAGGCTTGGAATTCAGACTAGCACACTTTTGAATCCCATTTGAGGCAAGTGACTTCATTCAAATACAGCCAGAATTGGAGGAGAGTGAATTTTACTACCAGGAAGTGTTGAGAGCATCACAGCCAATTGCCCTTTAAGTGTTATAGTTTATGATAAAAAATTATTCTGATACAATCAATATGGCAAAACAGAACCCTGCCAATTTACTTATATGCATGTGTCAAAACATCTTCTCCCTTTCCCAGCTCCTTCAGTAAAGTTGAACCTCTAGGAAAATTTATTCTGTTTGACACATGGTTCTAATTAAATGCCTGCTGTCAGATCCAAGGACCCCAGGGGTAAGAAAATTCACATTGAAAATTAAAGACTTTGCAAGTCTTTGCCAACTTCACTAAAAAACAGGGATAACAAAACATATGTCACTGAGTTTTGTGGGGATGGATTGAAAGAGACAATGTGTACGAAGTGCCAAGTATAGACTCAGAGGAGCAAAAAAAAAAAAAAAGCAACCATGTAAGGCATCCTTGTATCAAACACTTGATTGGGTTCAGTTCAGTTCAGTTCAGTTCAGTCGCGTCCGACTCTTTGCGGCCCCATGAATCACAGCACGCCAGGCCTCCCTGTCCATCACCATCTCCCGGAGTTCACTCAGATTCGTGTCCATCGAGTCAGTGATGCCATCCAGCCATCTCATCCTCGGTCGTCCCCTTCTTCTCCTGCCCCCAATCCCTCCCAGCATCAAAGTCTTTTCCAATGAGTCAACTCTTTGAGTGGGTTATTACCTCCGCAAGGACAAAGTACCTGTTGCCACTCCTCTTATGCGTCTTTTAAATACAGTTGAATGCCATTCTTAGCACCTTTAATTAACACCTGATTTAATCTTTTTTAACAAATGTGTCAACTGCCTACCATGGGATAGGATCGTACAGATTTCAAGGAAGCAAGAGCTCTGACCTTAAGGAACTTGTGGATGATGTCAGTGGATCTCACAGTGCAGCATCAGCATCACCTGGGATCTTGTTAGAAAAGTGAGTTCTTGTCTCCACCCTGAGCTCCTGAATCAGAAGTGTGTGGAGGAGGGGCCCAGCATTCTGTGCTTTAACAAGCCCTCCAGGGGAGTCTGATGCAGGCTCAAGTTTGAGTACACTGGCCTAATGGGAGAGAGCCAAGTCAAAAGACAAGTACAATTTATTGTGATGAGTGTTGTGGTCCAGGTAAATGTAAGGGGCTGTGGGAACACAGAGAGGAGCCATTAACTCAACTTCATTGGGCTTCATAGAGGTGTTAGAACATGAACTGAATCATAAAGGATAAATAATGAAAAAGCACCTTTCCTGGAACCAGGAGGATGAATTTAATGATCTCCCAGGTGACCATTAAGTCTAAGACAAAGTTATAGTGATTGGTGGGGAGAATGGGCACAAACATCTGGTCTACCCTAGGTTGCGTCATTATAAGGGTATTTCATAGGGTCACCCCTTTTGGAGATCCTTAGAAGAGTTCAGCTTAGACGAACGGTGCGTCATGCTACACAGACCATTTGGAGTCTCAGGCTCTGTGGGGAGGCCCTCTCAAGCGCTTTGACTTTTATTAAAGTTGTGACAAACTGGGGTTTCTCTGAGGATTGAAGGTTTGGAGGCATCTAGAGGACGTCTCAAGAATGAGAATGTTGATGGTATAAATGAAGAACAGCTTTCCCTGTGGGTGTAGAGAGAGAAAATAAGGACTCAGATCAGAGCAAGTTGGGTTTTTCTTGTTTGTTTTATTTTATTTTTTTAATGTGCAAGTCTCTAGAGTAAGTTTTTTTTTTTTTTAATGTCTGTTGATATCACATATTAAGAGAATACTTTCTAGTGGGAAAACGGTCTGTTAAAGGGTGGGTTCTTATGTACGAGGCTTAGATACAGTCTCAAACAGTCCTGGAACAGGAAGGTACTCTTTCATTTCCAATGAAATATATATCCAGGAATGGGAAAAAAGGACCACATGTCAAATTGAAGAGGAAATGCAGTTACTTTGTTAGTCCCAGACAAAAAGGAATAAGACCTCTGCCAATTCAACTATTATGCACCATTGATTATCAAATACATCCTGATTTCAGAGATAAAAAGAAGTGAAAAATGTACCCCTATGAGTAGATGAACTACAGTAATTGTGCCCCTAAAAGAAAGTTCAGGTGAGTCTACCCTTTGGGTTTGACTTTGATCCCATTTTATTTATTTGTTTGTTTGTCTTTAAAATTATTTATTTACTTGGCTGCTCCAGGTCTTAGTTGCAGTACACATGATCTTGAGTTATGGCATGTCAACTCTTAATTGCAGCATGTGGGATCTAGTTCCCTGACCAGGGATGGAACCTGGGCCTGCTGCATTGGGAGTGCAGAGTCTTAGCCACTGGACTAACCAGGGAAGTCTGTCATTTTCGAATGATAGATTTTTTAGAGTTCAAAAGAAGTTCCAACGGTGTTCCTCAGCCTCAAGACTATTGACATTTGGGGCTGAATGATTCTTTGAGGTGGGGGCTGTCTTGTGCCTTGTAGGGTGTTTAGCATCATCCCTGGCCTCCCCCACTTGTATGATAACAACCAAAACTGTCTTTAAACATTGAAAAATATATTCGGGGTCTGGGAGAAGGTTCACATCTTCCCCTGTGAGAGCTGCTTGATTAAAGTCCTACTAGGTCTACTTTCTCCAAATCCCCAGCTTCAACCTTGCTGATTTTATATATAGAAAAACTGAGTCCCAGATAGGGGTAGTGAATTGACCTGAGGGTCTTCTGTGAGCCCAACCAGAGACCAAGGGGTTGTTATCAGGTGGAGTTTTCTTTACATGCATGCATTCATTCCGTCACTCACTCAAGCAAGATTTTTATGGAGTGCTTACTAGGCATTGGTGCCATGTTAGGTCCTGGGGAAATAGTTATGTTTTAGTTTGAGCTTCTCCAGAAACCCAAGAGTTTGTGTACAAGTCTAGAACAAGCCCCAAGGTTTGAGAGAAGTGTTTGAGGGTAAGTGGGCTATGATGGAAGTATGCACTGGGAAAGGAGGATGCTTACCCAGACAAGGAAGGCAGATGATCAAGAGTGGATTATTCAGGGGCTTCCCTGGTGGTCCAGTGGTTAAGATTACCTGCTTTCAATTCAGGGGATGTAGGTTCAATCCCCGGTTGGGGAACTAAGATCTCACGTACCGTGTGTTGCAGCCAAAAAAAAAAAAAAAAAAAAGAGTGGATCATTCAGGTGGAAAAATGGAGCTTAATCCCACTTGGGCAATTCAGGGAACCAGTATTGGGCACGTCCCCAGAGTTATCCTGCCCGAGTGGTGACGGAGCTGAGGGTGCAAATGCCGACTCCCACCATTCATTGGTTGAGGCTGCACCTAGTTAATTACCCAATACTGGGCCTTGTGCATGGGCAGACATAGACTTCAGTACCAGAGTAAACTCTGAGATAGATGCCTAAACCAATAAACCCTAAGAGGAAAAAAAAAATATAGGGCTTGGCAGTAGGAAGTAGGTTCTACTAGACTGGGCTGGTAAGGGGATTTAAGGGGGCACCAACGTTGAATCAGATGTGGTCCCCAGTCTCATGAAGCTCACGCTCCAGAGGGGTGACAGATATTGTTTAGTCGCTCAGTCACATCCAACTCTTTGCAACCCCAGCTTCCCTGCCCTTCACTCTCTCTCAGAGTTTGCTCAAACTCATGTCCATTGAGCGGGTGATGCCATTCAACCATCTCATCCTCAGTCTCCCCCTTCTCCTCCTGCCTTCAATCTTTCCCAGCATCAGGGTCTTTTCCATGGAGTTGGCTCTTTGCTCTCCATTAAATGTAAAGTCACACAAATTTCAGCGCTATGAACAACAGGTGCGCAGTGCTGCGTGTAACAGTGGAACGTGAATTAGGCCATGTTGTCGTAGGAGATTGCCCCCAGGGAGGTAATGTTTGAGCTGGAATTAAAATCCAAGGGGATGGGCCAGAGGGACAGCATGTGCGAGGTCCCTGTGGCAGTAGAGAGCACAGCCCATTAGAGGAATTGACAGAGCCAGAGGGGGAGGGGGGAGGACTGGGGCCACCCAGCAAGGGCGAGGGTGGCTGCACGTTGTGGTTGTGGCTGGAGAGGTCTGCAGTGGTCAAATCTTGCCTGCGTGCATGCTAAGTCACTTCAGTTGTGCTCAACTCTTTGTGACCCCATGGACTATAGCTCACCAAGCTCCTCTGTCCATGGGATTCTCCAGGCAAGACTCCTGGAGTGGGTTACCATGCTCTCCTCCAGGGGATCCTCTCGACCCAGGGATCGAACCTATGCCTCCTACAATGAAAAGTGCATCAGGAAGCCATGCCTGCTAAAATACTGCTTACCCACCCTTCCTGACAATTCTTTGAGGTGGGTTTTGTTGTTGTCTCATTTTACACAGGAGAAAATTGAGGCTTGGAGACGTGAAATCACCTGACCCTAGACACTTACCTGGCAAGACGATAGAGCTGGATTTGGACTCAGGATGATCTGCTTTCAAAACTCATATTTCTTCTTTGACCAAATGCATAGCTCCTGGAGACCCAGACCAGCCTAGGGAGTAAACAGACTGCACTTGGAGGTAGGGGCAGGGAGGCCAGAGAGGCCGGGGGAGCCTCTGACAGTCATGGTATATAGTTTTAATTAAGGCCATGGGGTGAAATCTGAGAACTCGGGTGTGGGTGGCCCGGAGCTTCCTCTCAGGGTGAATCTTTTGGTTCTTGGCAGCCTTCCTGATGCACTTTTCCCCATTTCCAAAGGATAAATACCTAGCCGAGTGATGGGATGTTCCAGAATCAGGACTGTAGAGATAGGATCTGGGCTTTATGCATAGGTGAGTACGGACTGCTTGGAACCAAGAGGGGAGACAGAGAGAGAGAGAAAAGTGGGCAGTACCCCATCCCACTGCTTTCTTCATTAAATATATCATTTTGGGGTTATATGTGAGTTTCCAGGTGCCGGGCTATTGGCTCCCAGAGTCATGGCACAAGCCGGTTCTTAGGAACTACGCTGGAATGTCTGGAGACCATCTGGGGCCTTACTAAAGGAGCCCTGGGCTGAGGAACAGAGCTGGACAAATGCCCAGCATTGCCCCTAATTGTCTTGGAGTGAGTTTGCCCAGTTCTTCCTCCTTTGGTCCTTCCAGGGCTTTCTATGCCCTTATATGGAAGGCACCCTGCCTGCCCATTTAGGGCACCTGGTTATGACTAAGTTTCCAGACCCTGTCCTGGGATTCCCTAGTTCCTGATCTATCCTACCTCTCCCCAAGTCACCCGTGGGATTTGGGGGTGCAGGAATAGCATGGTAGAGGAGCTGGTCTGATGAAGGAGGCAGGAAGTGGGGTGGGGATCCCAGAAACCCCAGGAAAGGGGAGCCTTTTTGTTCCTCAAAGTGAAATTCAGAGCCCTTCGCCAGGACCCACACTTGCATTTCCTGGGGACGTGAGTTAGACTGAGCAACTTCCCAATTTCCATCTGAGGTCTGTTTTCAGAACTCAACCCAACAGTCTGGACAAGCAGAAAGGACATAGGGGCTGGGAGACAGGAACAGGGGACAGGAACAAATCAAACACTGATGGGGGGTGGGGGCAAGGAACACAGACACCTGCATAAGAAAGGACAGCAATAGCATTTTAACAAAATATAAAGCTGAAGTCAAAACGGGGAAATCTCCAGGCCAGGACCAGAAACACAATTTGTGGGGCCCATTAAAAAGTGAAAATGCAGGGTCCTTGTCTAAGAAGCAGGAGGAAAGTCCCAGGAAAGGTACTAAATTATAAAACTGTTTGCTTTCTCCTGTGGTTTCTTCTTCTTAACCTGTTGTCATGGTTTTTATTTGCTATTTAATATGGTTCAAAGTTAAACATAAATAAAGATGTAAACCATCACCAAGAATTGATGCTCATGAACTGTGGTGTTGGAGAAGACTCTTGAGAGTCCCTAGGACTGCAAGGAGATCAAACCAGTCCATCCTAAAGGAAATCAAGCCTGAATATTCTTTGGAAGGACTGATGTTGAAACTCCAATACTTTGGCCACCTAATGTGAAGAGCTGACTCATTAGAAAAGACCCTGATGCTGGGAAAGATTGAAGGCAGGAGAAGAAGGGGGCAACAGAGGATGAGATGGTTGGATGGCATCACTGACTCGATGGACATGAGTTTGAGCCAGCTCTGGGAGATGGTGAAGGACAGGGAAGCCTGGCAGGCTGCAGTCCATGGGGTCACAAAGAGTTGGACATGACTGAGATAGCATATTCAAAAGCAGAAACATTACTTTGCCAACTAAGGTCTGTCTAGTCAAGGCTATGGTTTTTCCTGTGGTCATGTGTGGATGTGAGAGTTGGACTGTGAAGAAGGCTGAGCACCGAAGAACTGATGCGTTTGAACTGTGGTGTTGGAGAAGACTCTTGAGAGTCCCTTGGACTGCAAGGAGATCCAACCAGTCCATTCTGAAGGAGATCAGCCCTGGGATTTCTTTGGAAGGAATGATGCTAAAGCTGAAACTCCAGTACTTTGACCACCTCATGCGAAGAGTTGACTCATTGGAAAAGACTCTGATGCTGGGAGGGATTGGGGGCAGGAGGAGAAGGGGACGACGGAGGATGAGATGGCTGGATGGCATCACGGACTCGATGAACGAGAGTCTGAGTGAACTCTGGGAGTTGGTGATGGACAGGGAGGCCTGGCGTGCTGCGATTCATAAGGTCGCAAAAAGTCGGACACGACTGAGCAACTGAACTGAACTGCACTGAACTGAGCGACTGAACAACACCAAAAACCATGAGCATGAATTGGACCCTTCTTCTGTATGTGGTGCAAGGCCAATTTTAAATGCAAATGTCAGTGCCTTTATCTCATATTTGGAATCTGAAACTTCATAGTTTGTATTTCACGGCTTATAACACATAAGTGTTCAGCTGTATTCAATTCTTTGCAACCCCCTGGACAGTAGCCTGCCAATCTCCTCTGTCCAAGGGATTTCCCAGGCAAGAATACTAGAGTAGGGTGCCATTTCCTCCTCCAGGGGACCTTCCGGACCCAGGGATCGAACCCACGTCTCCTGAGTCTTCTGCACTGTAGGCAGATTCTTTACCACTGAGCCACGGGGGAAGCCCGGCTCACAGCACAGTGTTTGGCTAACCTGTGCAAATAGTATGAGGAGCAAAGGATAGAGCAGGATTTCTTGACTGACCTCATTTTAACTTGATGATCTCTGTAAAGACCCTGCCTCTACCCAAGGCCTCATTCATAGAGACCAGGAGATAGGATTTCAATGTAGGCCTTGGGCGGGGAGGGGATCGGGACACAATGCAGCCTAGGACAATCAGTATGAACCAATTTCTGAATGCAAACGATACTGTTTATTGTTTTCTCTAGACATACGTGCAGGTGCACAGACCAATCAAACCTGGAAAGATACCTAACTGAACAGCGGTGCCTCCTGTGTTGAGATGGAAGGAACAGGACTTGTTATTTTATTAAAAAAAAAAAAAACCCTCATATTTATTTTAAAATATTTATTTGTATTTATTTATCTGGCTGCACCAAGTCTTAGTTGCGGCATGCAAACTTTTAGTGGTGGCATGCAGGATCTAGTTCCCTGACCGGGGATGAAACCTGGGCACCAGCATCGTGAGTGCAGAGTTTGAGCCACTGGACCGTCAGGGAAGTCCCTATTTATTTATTTTTTAATCTGTGGCTTGTTTTCTGGCCACACTGTGAGGCAAGTGGGATCTTCGTTCCCTGACCAGGGACTGAACTCGTGCCCCCTGCAGTGGAAGGTTGGAGTCCCTAACCATGGACCACCAGGGAAGTTCCCGGGGCTTGTTAGGACCATCCTCTGTGACTTGAGCCTTACCGGAAATGTTGCTGTGTTTCATGCGGATGATTTATTCGTATGTGGTATAGGTGCTGTTGGCACCTGGTGTAGATCCTTCTGCTGGGCTGGTGCACCGGTCTCGCAGCTGCTGGGAGTGTTGGCTGCTAAGAGCTCAGAGCTCCTTCCTTCCACGGAGAATCGCTCTCCTGCTTATCATGTATCCCCCACACCGGAGGCAGGCAGATTGAATGACTGACTAACAAAGGGTACAAAGACCCCCGGCTTCGAGGGGTCTGGGAAATGATTCTGTGATGCTGTCTGATTTCCTGAACTCCTCATGGGATCAGGTCAAGGCCAGACTTCAGCTGAACCACGAGATGCCGTGGCTTCTGAACTTGCCTACCTCACCTCCCTCCTGGCTTTTCTCTAGAGTTCTTCCTCAAGAACCCACTTGAACAAAAGTTTCCATCCCAGGCTCCAGCCCTAGGGAGCCTGCTATAGTCTGAATGCTTGTGTGCCCTCCAAATTCATATGATAAAATCCTAAAGCCCAATGTGATCATATTAGAAGGTAGGGCCTTTAGGAAGTGAATGTGTATTTTCATTCACTAATCATGAATAGGATTGCTGCTGTTATGAAGGAGAACCCAGAGAGATTCCTGGGGGTCCCCAACCCCTGGGATCTAACGCCTGAGATCTGAGGTGAAGCTGATGTATTAATAACAGAAACAAAGTACACAATGAATGTAGAGTTTCAATCATCCTGAAACCATTCCAGCCTGTTCCCCAACCCCACTCTGTGGAAAAAGTGTCTTCCATGAAACTGGCCCCTGGTGCCAAAAATGTTGGGGACCACTGTCCTATTCCTTTCCACCCTGTGAGGACACAAGGTGAAGTCTGTGACCCCCAAAAGGGCCCTCACCTTACTGTGGTGGCACCCCGATCTTGGACTTCCAACCTCCAGAACAATGAGGAATAAAATCTGTTGTTAATAAGGCACCCAGTCTGTGCTATTTAGTTGTAGCAGCCCAGGGGACTAAGCCGAACCAAAGACATACTCCATGTATAATTTTTTTAAATGGTGATATGCCTAATGGGTGTGAAACTTCTCATCCAATAAGGTTTAATTTGAATGTATTATCATTTTAGGTGCCTTGGATCACTGGCTCCTGGAGGGTGTGGGGTCAGGGACAGTCCATTTGCCACTGCCAGACCAAGGAGGCCGAGTTCCCTGGCTCCAAAGGCATCTTGGGACAGTCCTTAATGTCCCAAAGGTCAGCAATGACTGGACAGAAAGAGGAGCTCTTTGGACAATTGAATTCCAATTGCCTTCAGAGGGAGGAGGGCAAACTTGTTTTGACGTTCCCTGGGGCAGATCAAAGGGGTTATTAGTGACCATTGTTAGGCTATGCTCCTAACCGAATCTTTTCCAATTAGGGAAAAATGAAATCTCTGCTCATTTGGTGAACCAAAGCAGAATGAGAGTCCCTAATGATCCCTTTGAAAGGCCACAGTGAAGCAATTAAATTGGTATAGCCTTTCTGAAATTTGGGATTTACCCTGTTACAACAAGAGCCATAAAATTGTCGTCTTGGATGAAGAAATTTGACAGCCATGAACTGATCCTAAGGAAATGATCAAGGATGTACACACAGTTAGCACATGAAAGATGTTCACAGTAGCAGTATTTATAACTGGGTGAAAGAAAATAACTAACATCTAATGTAAGGGATTGACTAAGTCACGGTCCTTTGTAAGGTGAAGGCAAAGCAGTTATTTTAAAATAGGTTGTGGAATGAGAATTCATGACCAGCACATTTGAATGGCATGTTATTAACTCACAAAGACAGGTTTCAAAATAGATGGGATGACTATTTTCCTGAAAAGTATGGTCATGTAGGAACAGTATGGAGTTCTACACATCTATCATATTAAATGTTGTCCACATTAAAGAGTTGATTATATTTAGTTTTGGCTTTCTGCCTTTCTCTATGCTTCTCTATATTGCTAATGGGTCTATGTATTTCAAAGGAATGACCCATCTGATTTCTTTTGCTATAGTGTGAAAATGACTAGAATTATCATCAGAGCACTGCAAAAACTTGCATGGGAGAAAATTTTTTTTTTTTTTGGAAAATTGTCTTCCCATCTCACATGAATGGGGGAATTTTGTTAACCAGAGGTATAAACCATTTCCCCCAAATCACATATCAAACCTACAAAAGGGAGGGAAGATTGGACAAATTCAATCTGTGCCGGTAAAATAACAACTGCTACTGTGATGTGGTATATCATTCAGAACTGTTTTTTTTTTTTTTTTAATTAAAAATAAAATCAAGAGACTTCCCTGATGGTCCAGTGGTTAAGACTTCACCCTTCAATGCAGGCGGATGCGGGTTCAGTCCCTGGTTGGGGAACTATAAGATCCCACGTGCCTTGTGGCCGAAACACCAAAAACGTAAAAAAACAAAAGCGATAGTGTAACAAATTCAATAAAGAATTATAAATAAGTAAATAAAAATAAAGTCAAGTTTAGATTTCTGTGACTATATGATTCTAATTTCATGGGAGAACATTTGGAGGCTTCTTGCTTTCCTTCTCTGATTCTCCATCTCTTCCCTTCTCTCCCCACCCTCACTGTGTTCCAAAAACATTTTAGGAAGCTTATATTTTCTTGCAAAGAAAAGCAACTTGTCCAAGGTTAGCTGGAGAGAATCGATGTTCATATTCTCTCTTCCTCTCCTCTCGTTTTCTTTCCTGCTCTCTCTTCCATTTTTTTTTTTTTTCTGAGAAATTATCTTGTTCATATCCCAGAAAATAGAGTAAAAGGTTACCTCCTGTTCATGCCTTTTGTCTGCCCAATTCCCACCCCCACCTGGTGACCTCTGTTCTTAGTTAATTATATATTCTTTCGGTTTTCTTATGCATGAACAAGTACATAGGCGGATAAACTTTCATTCCCCTCCCTTTTACACAAAAATAGCAGATGTTACATTCTTCCTAATGCTGTTTTTGACAACATCCTTTCATAATCTGACCTTTACTGTGTCATTCTCTGAGCCCAGTGCTAACAGTTTTGTCTGCCTCTGGGCTGGATATCTGTCTACCCAGCTTTTCACCACCCCTCCCCAGCAACTGTCCACCCCTCTGTCCTACAGCTGGAGTTGGCCAGTGGGGGCCTGGTGGGAGAGCCGACGGAGGGGGCAGGAGTTCAGGGTGCTTACCCTCTGGGTCCTTCCGTTCTGGCTGGCTGCATATATTCTCGAGCAACCCGGCTGCCTTCAGGCACTCCTCTCTCTGCTCCTTCAGGTCTAGGGATGTATATTAGTCTTCTCTCGCTGTTGTAACAGATTATCCCAAACGTAACAGCTTGAAACAATATAGATTTATTTTTTTAACACTTTTAATTTTGCATGGGGGTACAGCCAATTCACAAACAATGTTGTGATAGTTTCAGGTGAACAGGGAAGGGACTCAGCCCTACATACACACGCTTCTACTCTCCCCCAGATTTCCCAGCCATCCAGGATGCCACATAACATTGAGCAGGGTTCTATGGGCTATACAATAGGTCCTATTTTATCTGTTTTAAATACAGCGGTGTGTACATGTCCATCCCAGACTTCTTAACTATCCCTTCCCCCAGTTCTTCCGCCAGCAACCATAAGATCTTTCTCCAAGTCTGTGAGTGTCTTTCTGTTTAGCAAGTTCATTTGTATCATATCTTTTTAGATTCTACATGTAAGGGATGTCAAGTGATGCTTCGCCTCTGTCTGACTGACTTCACTCAGTTTGACACTCTCTGGGTCCATCCATGTGGCTGCAAATGGCATCATTTCGTTCTCTTTAACGGCTGAGTAATATTCCATTGTCTCTATCTACCACATCTTCTTTATCCATTCCTCTGTCAGTGGACATGCAGGTCGCCTCTACATCTTGGCTCTTGTTAACAATGCTGCAATGAACACTGGGGTGGGTGCCCGTGTCCTTTGGGACCATGTTTTTCTCAAGATATATGCCCATGGGTGGGATTGCAGGGTCATATGGCAGCTGTATTCTCAGCTTTTTAAGGGACCTTCCTACTGTTCTCCATCATGACTGCACCAATTTACATACCCACCAACAGTGTAGGAGGGTTCCCTTCTCGCCTCACCCTCTACAGCATTTACCCTTTGTGAATTTCCAGATGATAGCCATGCTGGCTGGTGTGAGGTGATATCTCTTAGTTTTGATTTGGAGTTCTCTAATAGTTAGTGATGGTGAACATCTTTTCATGTGCCTGTTGGCCATCTGTTTGTCTTCTTTGGAGAAATGTCTACTCAGGTCTTCTGCCCACTTGTCGAGTGAGTTATTTGTTTTGATGCTGTTAAGCGTCATGAACTGTTTGTAAATTTTGGAGACTAATCCCTTATTGGTTACTGCTACTGCTAAGTCACTTCAGTCGTGTCCCCATAGACTCTTAGCGACCCCATGGACTGCAGCCCACCAGGCTCCTCTGTCCATGGGATTTTCCAGGCAAGAGTACTGGAGTGGGGTGCCATTGCCTTCTCCATTATTGGTTACATCATTTGCAAATATTTTCTCCTAATGTGTAGGTTGTCATCATTTTGTTACAACTCAGATTTATTACCTTGCAATTCTTGAGGCCATGAATGTAAAAATCAGTTTGAGGCTAAAGTTGTAGTAGCAGCAGGGTGGTTCCTTCCAGAGGTGCTGAGCAAGAATTCATTTCCTTGCCTTTTCCAGTGTTTAGAGGCTGCCTGCATTCCTCAGCTCGTAGCCTCTTCCTCCATCTTCAAAGTGCATCCCTGCTGCTCCAAGGCACATCTCCTGCCTCCCTCTCAGATGGAGGCTCATGGTTACATTGGTCCCACCCAATCATTCCCTTGTTGCAAGATCCTTAGCTTAATCTTACCTGCAAAGTCTGGTTTGCTATGTAAGGGATTGTATTCACAGATTCTAGGATTAGAATGTGGACATTTTTAGTGGGAGAGAGGTTGACATTATTCTGTCTACCACAGTGAGGTACAGAGATTTCTTCCTGGTATTTCTTCTGGGGCGCTGAACCAAATCCACCTGCACCTTTGTAAATCATCCCTTTATTAAACTCACCTCTTATTACCGGCATTAATGGACCATCAGCTTCTTGCAAGATCTTTAAAAATATTTTCTTATCTATTTGGCTGCACTGGGTCTTAGTCATGGCACAAAAGATTTTCGATCTTCACTGCAGCATGCCAACTCTTAGTTGTGGCATGGGAGATCTAGTTCCCTGACCAGGGATTGAACCCTGGCCCCCTGCATTGGGAGTGTGTGGGATCTTAGCCAGTGGACCACCAGGCGAGTCCCTCCTGCAAGATCTTAATGGGTGTACTCAGTTTCCACTCCAATGCAGGAGAGATAACAGACACCAGTTCAATTCCTGGGTCAGGAAGATCCCTTAGGAAATGGCAACCCACTCCAGTATTCTTGCCTAGAGAGTCCCATGGACGGAGGAGCCTGGTGGGCTACCGTCCATAGAGTCCAAAGAGTCGTACATGACTGAAGCGACTTATAGGATGAAGAAGAGGATGTGTTCAATAGCATCCATCTCACTGGGAGTTGGGATGGCTTGCAGTGATGGGGTCCACTGTCTAGACAAGGATCTGGCATTTTGCTGCTGCTCAGTACACATCTGCTCTTTGCCTGCAGGAGGCCAGAGCCCCTTTAGGCCCATTTCCCCTCCCCTGCCCTTGAGAAGCTTCACTCAAGAGAGTTGGGATTTCACCAAAGAGGAAGAAAGGGTTGAGAATAGGAGATAGGCTGGCTTGGTTGAGTTAGGTGGTCTCCCAAAACATCTGTGCTTAGGGAGCCATGTGAAGGCAAAAAAGTCAGCTGCAGGTGTGGGAGACATAGCAGTGAGTGTGGGTAGATGAGCCTTTGTACACTCGGGCAAGTGCAAAGTCCGGGCAACTGCTAGGATCAGTCTGGCCCTCTCATAAACTACCTTTAATAGTCTTATGCCTCACACCTGCTAGTACATAGTTGGTTTCCAATTCTAGCTCTGTCTTGGAGCTGAAATTTACTGAGTCTTTATTATGGGCTCAAAAGCTTGGAGCAAACAACTAAGCCTTCTGAGCTTCTGTTCCCCCATCCCTAAAATGGAAATTGATTCACTCAATTAGGATGGAGTGAGTCCTTCTTAGGTGGCAGGTACCGCCCTAGATCCAGAGATGACAGTAGCTACATCATGAAGTTTGGATGACTGTCCAGTGGTTGAGCATATAGGACACGTTGTATATTTAATTCTTTTTCATTTTATTTATTTATTTATTTATTTATTCATTTGGCTGCACCAGGTCTTGGTTGTGGGATCTTTCATTGCACATGGGCTCTCTAGTTGTGGCTCATGGACTTCAGTAGTTGCAGCATGTGGGATCTCATTTCTCCCCACCAGGGATCAAACCTGTGTCCCCTGCACTGCAAGGACCACCAGAGAAGCCCTTGTGTGTTTAATTCTTTAACACACAAAGAAACTGGCATTTACAAAGCTTTCACATAAGGCTATCTATTAGGATTATTTATTTTGATATTAAATTTATTACATTAAAGGCTTATCAACACACTGCCAAGTCAGATCACCAGGTTCAAATCCTCCTATGTGTATGTTATCAACTGTGCCAGCCCCTTCCCCATCTGTTTTTATAAATAAAGTTTTATTGGAACACAGCCACTCTAATTCACTTGTACGTTGTCTATGACTGCTCTCTTGCTCCAATGGCAGAGTTGAATAGTTGTGACAGATTGTATGGCTTGCCAAGCCTAAAATATTTACTTTGTGGGCCTTTGCAGAAAAAAATTGTAGACCTCTGCACTGATTCATTGAAGATACCAAGTGAGGGTTATTTATGTTCTCTCTTCTTATTTCCGTGTTTGGTTTTTACCTTTCCTCGAATCCCCCCCCCCCCCCAAATATTGTGGATAGCAATGATATTTCCATACAGGAATAATTTGTAAGGTCCTTTCTATAGGGATGTTTGCTGTACAGTGTGAATTCTGTATGGATTAAATTTCCCCCAAGTGAATATCAGAGGATTGAAGAACTTATTGTCAGGAGAAAGACCAGGATCATAGGTTAATTCCCATAAAATGAGAAACCTCGATGCAACAGATTCTTTGAATTCTCTGTATTGCTCTGGTTACATGATGAAAAACCCAGTCCTAGTCTTCTGTTAAGAATGAAGCTAAATAGATTTTCTTTAAGTACCTTATAACCAAATAGGTGAAATTGTTTTCCTAGTCTCTCGACAACCAGAAATTTGGAATAGCTGGAATTTGGATGCCCACTTTAGAGAGTGGTTAAAATTAGGCTTTGGAGTCAGCTCTCTTCAAATTCAAATGCCGCCTTGGCCACTGGTTGGCTGTGTGGTCTTGGTCAAGTGACTTAACTTCTCTGGGCCTTTGTTACCTATTGAGATGAGAGCAACTACCTCATGAGGTCATCAAGAGAATTACATGGATGATATATAGGAAACATTTAGCCAGGCGCTTCAGTAAGAACTCAGAAATGTTTGCTGTTTATTGATTTATTGTCATTGGCAGAAATTATGTATTTTGAGAAACAGCAACCAGCCTCTTGCTGTTAGTTGATGCAAATAGCAAACAGATCCAGCCAGAGGGTAGGGGTTCTGATTCTCTATCAGTGAGCTGTTTGCTGTCACGCCTCAGGGCAGTCTGTCTCTGGACTGTGTGTATCAGTGGCTGGCACTTAGGAAACCCTCAGGAAGGCTTCCTGACCCCACCAAACCAGGGCACTGAGATCATTCAGACGAACCAGACGTGACCAGACAGGGACTGGAAACCTCTCCCTACTGGCTTCTCCCTGTTCATCCAGAAGGTCTGAGCCTGTGTAAATGGACGCCCCCCACTGAGTCCCAGCTGCAAGACACCAGGGCCTCCCCCCTGGACCACAAACCCTCCTGCTCAGAGAATATCTGCATCAGGTCCCCCAGGAGCCGGCTCTTCGCCTGGGAGTCTGTGAATCTGCATGATTGTACCCCGAGAATATCGATTTGAGGTCTCTGTCGAACCACCCCTCCTTCCCATCCCCTCGCTCTGTCATCCCCCCTCATCGTGGTACACTGAGCATTCTCTCGAAGGTTCAGACTTTTAATTCGGGCAGGAGCTGAGGCCCCAGAATGGGGGGGTAGGGACGGGGGCGGGGGGCCGTATGGGGCAAAGAGGTGATGGAAGAAAATAAATTCCCCTTCACAGAACAATCAGAGGAAGACAGTCTAAAACAATGGCCAGACCATCCTCACGGGCCATGATGACAGCCGTTCTGGACTTATCACACCCCGGCACTATATTAAGGGCCCGAGATTCCAGCGTGGTTCATTAGAGGAACATCTGCTGGAAATCAGCACGGAGCCGCCAGATATGACGGCTAAAAAAGCAGCTGGGGGTGGCGGGGGTGGGGGCCGGGGGGGAGGCCACTTCCCTGCCGAGGAAAACCGCCAAGACGCACCCGCTTTTTGGCTCTTAGGTGGCTCGCCTCCTTCCTCTGCCCTAAAACCAAGGACTCTAATCTCAGCAGGGTCAGGGACATGCATCAAGAAGCAGGATGCATTTTCAAGATCTGGAAGTCGATGGAAGTAATGGGAATAGTGAGTGCCCACCGATAAGTACTTTCCATGTGCAAAGCACCCGTGGTAAGTACTCCATGTAGTTATCTCATCCTCATAGCAACCCCATAAAGTTCTATAATATTGTTATCCCATTTACAGTTAAGGGAACTGAGGCTTGGAGAAGTCAGGGGACTTTCACGATGAGTGTGTATGGTGATAAACCGTCCTGTTTTATCCAGAAGGCTTTCCTGGGATACAAGATTTTCATTGTGAAAACCTGGGATGGTCTTGAGTAAGCCAGGATGGAGCTAGAGTTTCAGTTCACATGTCTGATGTCAAAACTTATGTTCCTATCCATTGTTACACTGTTTCCTTCATTCTGTGCTCATCGCTTCAGTCACACATTCATCATCATTATAGAAGGGTTTCCTGAATACCTATTTCATGTGTGCTCAGTGATGTTTGACTCTTTGGTGACCCCATGGACTGTATCCCGCCAGGCTTCTCTGTCTGTGGGATTTCCCGGGCAAGAATACTGGAGTGGGTTGACATTTCCTACTCCAGAGAATATTCCTGACCAGGAATCGAACCTGCGTCTCTTGCATTTCCTGCATTAGCAGGCGGATTCTGTACCACCGTGCCGCCTGGGAAGCCCGTGTGCCAGGAATTGTTCTTAGGCCCAGAGGTGAAGGAAACAGAACAAACCATTTGCCAGCACGGAGCTGACACAGTAGGGGCTCCTTTGTTGTAATGATCGTGGATCCTTACAGCCTTTATATTTTCCCAAGCCTGGAGGAATTTATTTAATTATGAACAGTAACAGCAATTGAATGATCCCTCTTTACAATCTTCTGCCCCTCATGCTTCTTAAAAGGATCTGGAATATCCTCCAGTATGGGTGCATACCCAGAAGACTCAGTAACTGTATCATGTCGCCTCTTCAGCCTCAAAATAGGATGGCCAAAGGAGCAAGTGATCAAAGTCTGCATAATCAAGGGGTTATAAATAGGGGAAAGCTGGACTTCGCAAATTCCTACGTGCCTAAACCAGGAGATGCCCTTGCAATGTGGGGGCTTTAAGTTGAACATAAATAAAATACATGCTTGGCTGTGCAGTAAAAGAAGCATGCAATTTGGAATTGGCAGCAGCCAAATTCAAATCCACACCTGCCACTTTTTTTTTTAATTGAAGTATAGTTGATTAACCATGTTGTGTTAGTTTCAGGTGGATGGCAAAGTGATTCTGCTATACATATTTATCTATTCTTTTCCCATGTAGGTTATTACAGAATATTGAGCAGAGTTACCTGTGCTACAGAGTAGGTCCTTGTTGGTTATCTATTTTATATCTAGTAGTGTGTGTCTCTTAACTCCAAACTCCTAATTTATGATTCCCCCCCCCTCATTATTCCCTTTGGAAACCACATGTTTGTTTTCTATGTCTGTGCATCTATTTCTGTTTTGTAAATAAATTCATTTGTATCATTTTTCTTTGATTCCACGGATAAGCATTATCATCTGTTTGTCTTTCTCCATCTGGCTTACTTAGTGTGATTATCTCTAGGTCCATCCACGCTGCTGCAAATGGTGTTATTTCATTCTTTTTAAATCAAACCTGTCGCTTTCTTCTTAGGTGCTCTTGTGAATATCTTTGAACCTCTGTATCTTAATCTTCTGCCAAGTGTGGATGTTGGTAACAGCAGTTTCTCCAATGTGTAATGCTGGGCATGAATTAAAAAGCCAGCTCACAGATGAATTATTCGTTCTGTTTCTTTTCTCCCTCTGCTTATTTTTCATAGAGACCTTTATAGCACTTGCATCCCACGCTCTGTTCTGAAGACTTCCAGATATTAACTCATTTCATCCTCATAACATCCCTAGGTTGTGAGACTTTTCAGAGGGGGAAATGGAGGCAAAGGAAGGTGAATGGACTCACCCAGACTTCACAGTGACTCAGTGAGCAGAACTGGGATTTGGACTTGCAGCGGTATGGATTTTCGTATTGGTTTGGCCTAAAGGTTCATTTGGATTTTTCTGTGAGATGTAACAGGAAAAATCGGAATGAACTTTTTAGCCAACCCAATGCAAACAGTTTAAGAAGGGGGAACTTACACAAAACCATAGATGGAAATCTCACATCCAGCTGTCAAGTTGCTGTTTAGTCACTAAGTTGCGTCCGACTGTTTGCAACCCTATGGACAGGGCTGCCATTTCCTTCTCCAGGGATCTTCCCAACCCAGGGATCGAACCTGCATCTCCTGCTTAGCAGGCGGGTTCTTTACCGCTGAGCCACTAGGGAAGCCCCCAGCTCTCAAGAGAACACCCTAAATTCAAGCAACTGTCTAGCTAAAATTGGGTGTGGGAGGGCTCTGGTTAGGTTAGAGCCTGGCCAGGCTTTGGGAAGCTGAGTTCACAGCCCCAGCTTATTCACAGGAGCTGGGGAAATCACCAGGACCCTCTAATACCTCCTTTGCCCCCTGCAAATGGCTTTGTCCTTGATGATGACCTTCTGGTGGGAGACAGCTTCCACAGGCTCACATTGGCTATAGAAGGACACACATCTTTAGGGAGAGCATCCCTTTATTATCTAAACAGGGACACATTTGACAGAGGAAGGTGGAGCTGTTAATCACACCAAGACAGCTGGCATCAACTGGAAGCCTCCGGTCACAGTCCTAATACGCAACACCTGGAATGAAATACTTGCAGGAGCCACTTGTGGGCCCAGGTGAACGGCATTTGGGAGGAACATAACCAGCCAATGGGCAGCATGGGCGGCACTGTGGGAAGCCTTAAAAGCACCGCTTTGGACCTGTCTTCAACTCTTTACTCTGGAGCCTGCCATCCTTTTAGGGGAAGGGGTGGGGGTTAGTATAGAATGACACTTTCTTTTATTTAAACCAAGGATGCCTTATTGAGGGTAGGGGGCAGGTGGCTGCTGGTTAGGCTTTCTCTTTCTTAAGATGTTCTAGAGTTTAGGAAAATCCTGGTGTAGGCTCAACATTTTTTGACCCAGAGGAGGAAGAAAGAGCAGCAGGGAACTTCCTTAGAATCAGAGATAAGAAGGATGCTGGAACTGTGGCTGGGGGGCAGGGGTGGTCCAGAGTTATAGAGGGGGTGGGATTTGTCTTTTCTACAAGGAAGCTTTTTTAGGCTCTGACACCCCTACAAGTCTTGCCTGTCCTCTGGGGGCTGTGAGGGAATTGAAAGAGGAAAGAGTCAAGCTGTCTGTCCGGGAGGCCACTCAGCTAGCCTTGTTCTCTTCCTTGAAGCTTTCAAGAAGTAAAAAGCTCCTTTTTGGCATCTCAAAGCTCCCCCTGAGGTCCTGTCTATGGCAGGACCCCAGCCTCTGAGCAGTCTGTGGGCTCCACATGGGGCGTGTTGACTATAATAGGGAAATGCGATGAAAAAAAAAAAAACGGAGTTTCTATTTCTATTAGTTGGGCTGTCGGACCAAAGAGGGCACGCTTGGTGAACCTGCTCCTCTTCCAGTCCAGTTCCTCCAGGGCGCTGTTCCACACTGGCTACTATGTAACTTTGTAAGGATGCTGGGCTCTGAAAGCCTACCTTCCAAAGCATTCAAGGAGGGGAGAGAAGGTGGAGGGGAGAGAAGGTGGATGAATGTTAACTACAGCTCAAATTTGGCCAGCTGGGAGCAGCTCCTGGGATGGTTTAAAAGCTATCTGGGTTTTCTCTTTGATAGGGAAGGAAAAGCTTTTGGTTACTGCAACCTCACGATGTCCTACCTCAGTAGGCATTTCTCAATTCCATCTCCCAAACTCTTCACAGCTGAGGGAGACAGGTTAACAGTGACCCAGAAAGGGGCAGGAGGGTTGGCACAAAGTAGGGTTGAAAGCCCACAGTCTTTCTCACTGAGGGTCCAAGTCATGCAGGATATTGGGTACTAGGGCTCTGAAGTCGGGCTGCCCGAGCTAGAAGCTTAGCCTGGCAACTCCTTTGGAAGTCCTCCTGGGCAAGTCATGTAGCCCTGGTCCTTATAGAGTTTTCCTCATCATTAAATTGGGGAATGCATGTGCTATGTGCGCATCATCATGCAACGTCAATTAAATGGGTATATCGCTCAGATGATCAAGGCTTTGTGTTGGTACAAAGCACAGGTGAGAGAAAGCTGACCCTTAATCTGGGGAAAGCAAGAGTGGTGCCTCAGATCAAAAATAGTTCTTTCACTTCAAACTTCTGTGAGCAGGAAGAGCTTCCTGGTGAGGCAGCCCCAACTAGCTCAGGCGAGGGTCCCCAAGGATCCCCGTGGTCATATTTCTGCTGCCTCTTCTCCGAATTCAGCTCCTTCTGCGCTGCGTAGGGATGAAGGAAGTGGGGTGCTTGGTGGCTTAGCTGTCTTTTTTTTCCCCAAGGCACCCTGTGGACCCAATGGAGGTCAAGACAGCTTATGCCAAGTTGTTGGTGCCCATTTCCTACAAAAAAGCTAATTTGAGAACACTCTTGAAAGGGCCCAATGCTCCCATCCCTGGGGCCCTCCTTTCAGCACAGCTGGGACTAAGTCCAGGGACCTGGGAGTAGAATTGTGCCCCATGGGTCCCCCCTGCTTGATTAATCTCTAGTGTGAGGCTTACGCCCACGCTCCTAAGGACTCAGCTGCTGTTGGGGTGTTACATTTGCAGTGGACTGAGATCTTTGTAAGCTGCGAAGTCGGTCATCAAGGCTCAACTAGCTCTACCAGAAGTTAAGCTCTCTCAACCACCTCAAGCGTTGTTGGGCCCCCTCTCGGCTTATTTTCATGTTCTCCTAACCCATTCCCTATAGCCAAACACTGGATAATCTATGAATTGCATGCATGCATGCTAAGTTGCTTCAGTCATGTCCAACTCTTTTTGCAACCTCATGGACTGTAGCCTGCCAATCTCTTTTGTCCATTGGGATTTCCTAGGCAACAAAACTGGAGTGGGTTGCCCTTTCCTTCTCCAGGGGATTTTCGCGACCCAAAGATCGAACCCTCGTCCCTTATGTCTCCTGTATTGGCAGGTGGGTTCTTTACCACTGAGTCACCAGGGAAAGCCCATCAGTGGTAACATAAGGAGCACTTCATGGCTCTGGGATGACTTTTCCTCGCCTAACTAGATCACTGATAACAGCTCGCACGGACTGAGCGTTTAGCGTGTACTAAGTACTGATCTGCTTCTGAATTTCCTGATTTACCCTAGAGATGAAGCTTAAGCTGGGTTCCGTACTCCAAATTCATAATCTTGTATCTTAGAGACTTCAAGTTTAGCTCAGGCTCTACCTGGCCTATGTCTGCCTCAATTGGGGGTGATATTGCTCAGTGGATCCTCATCACCCAGCCAATTAGGTACCATCATCACCTTCATCAAATGAGGAAAGCTGGGGGAGGAAACCATCTGCCCTGGATCCTGTGACTGAGCCTGAATTTAGCTTAGCTCGGCTTGCTGAGGCCATCCGAAGTGTCTCCTTGGTATCCTTGCAAGTTCTGCATGTTCATTCATCTCTAGGCAGATGGGAGCTGCCAACATCTGGGCGTTCATCACACCTCAGCCATTTGATAATGTGACGTGAGCATTGCTGGCCCTTGCAGGCTCCTTATTGTGCCCCTAAAGGGCCTGATGGGGGACGGGGTTGACTGCCTCTATGTTCTTACCTGGGTTTCCCAGGTGGTGCAGGGGTAAAGAATCTACTTGCCAATGCAAGAGATGTGAGTTCGATCCCTGGGTTGGGAAGATCCCCTGGAGAGAGGGAATGGCTATCTATTCCAGTATTCTTGCCTGGAGAATCCCCATGGATGGAGGAACCTTATGGGCTACAGTCCATGGGGTCCCAAAGAGTCAGACACAAGTGAGCACACACACCCATTCTTGCCTCCTAGGTTAACCTTTCTCTCCCCACCCCCAGTGCCCCCTCCTTTCTCCCCCAGATAACCTGTCGGATCGAAGTCACACAATCTTGTCTCACTTGCCATGGCTGTGACCTTGTGCCCAGTACCTTATAACCAGGACACCTATGGGTTCTGGGGTTCCCAGCAATTAATGGCTTTGATTGCTGCTCCCCCCACAAACAGCCCTAAAGAAATCAGAGCAAGGGGATCAGAGCTGGGCTACCTTTGTGACACTGTCACAGCCCATCACTTTGTGCAGCAACTTGGGGGGCTCCGGAGAGGAAGTCAAGTCATGGGTGAGGGAGCCTCATGGGAAGTTGGCATGATGCTGATTTTCCCTGGCATCCTAGTTGGGTGTCTAGGAAAGACTGGACACTTAAGCCCCTTCTAGAGCCAAGATTGGGCTGAAGGGACAGCAGGTCTGATCTCTAGACCTGATCATTCTTGCTCTTAGATCTTAAGGGCTTTGCTTCTAATAAGCACGTCTTACCTGAGATCCAAGGCAATAAAAACATCGATATCTAGGGTCGAATAAGAGGATAAAGAAACTTTAGGCACCTGATACATGTCAGACACTAAACCAAGAACAAGAATAAGGAATGATCTAGCTTTTCCGTAAACCTAGACTTGGATTCTGACATCAATCTGGTCTTTGATACTAGCATTTGACTTATTGAGAACCTTATCTTGTTAGGTGTGAGAACCAGACTCTTCTGCGGGTGGCAATAAGACTAAATATCTAAAGAGAATGGTTCTGTGAGAAAAGACATATAACTGTTCCTGAAATGTGCACTCTGCCTAGGTTCATTTCTTGTGAAAGATTCCCCAAGAAATTCCTCCCTAACTCGATTGTCATCTGCATTGAGGCTTCTTAATCCTGTTGGGATAAGGCACTTAGGACAAATTTGGAGAATCCATATCCCAGTGTGGGCGTCCCTGGTGGCTCAGTGGTGAAGAATCTGCCAATGCAGGAGACAACACGGTTTCAGTCCCCTGGGTTGGAAAGATCCCCTGGAGAAGGAAGTAGCAACCCACTCCAGAATTCTTGCCTGGGAAATCCCATGGACAGAGGAGCCTGGTGGGCTATAGTCCATGGGGGTCACAGAAGAGTTGGACACAATTTAGAGGCTAAATAATACCAGATGCAGGAATACTTTATACAGTGTACCTCGCACCCCCTATGCCTGAATCCAGTACAGGGTTCACTGGCTACTTTAGATTCAGTAACTCCGAGTTCTCTGCTGAGAATAAATGGATGCACGACTTAGCTAAAGTCTGAGCAAAAATCTCAAACATCCGAAGTGGGAGGAATAGCTGATGCAAAAATCCTGAGGTAGGAATCATTTTGGGGTGAAGCACAAAAGCACAGTGACTGGAGTGCAATAAGTATGTGGGGTGGCGGTGGCATCTTTAAGATGAGAGCAGCTGGGCAGGAGCCCTGTTCTGTGGGATCTTGTCATGGTGAATGGATTTCAGACTTCATCCCAGAGATGATGGGTGAAGACATCAACAATCAAAACTTGAGTGTTTGTCAATCACTGGTGCTGTCTCAAGTTGATAACAGGCAGGGAGAATCCCAGGGATGGGAGCCTGGTGTAGACTGCCGTCTATGGGGTCACACAGAGTCAGACATGACTGAAGTGACTTAGCAGCAGCAGCAAGAAGTAGGGAGAACAGGAAGCTACTCCAGTTATCCGGGTGGGAGATGGAACTGGGGTCCAAGCCCGTACCAGTGAAGATGCTAAGATGAAGATGGATTGGGGACAGAAGAAATAGGACTTGATAAAAGATGGGCTGTTGGGGTATGAAGGGGAGTTGAGCCATCCAAGGTGGAACTCCCAGTTGTGTGGGCTAAGCAGAGCAGTGTTCCCAGAGATAGGGAAGCCCAAGGTGGACTATGTGATGTGTGTGCAATGTTTGAGATGTTATCAGGCCTGAGCCCCTGACTGTACTCTAACGAGTTCTAATACAAGTTGGGGACCTCAAGAAATACTCCTGTAAGGGGGCACGGGGATCCTACCTGCCTGGTGTCTCTAGGTAAGACTGAGGCCTCAGTAGCACAGCTGTGGTCCATGAGAGTAAGCAACGACCTCACCAGGAAAGAGTTGGCAAAAAGCGATGGCCAGCAACCAGAACCTCATCCCTTGAGGACAGAAGTTTCAGGAACAAAAGACTTATGACAGCAACACTAAACCCAAATATCTGCTAGGCGTATAGTCAAGGCTGGAGTCCAAATCATGGAAGCAAATCATTAAACGCCATCAAGTGATTCTAAGAAGATACAAAACCAAGCCCTAAGACATGGGGAAATGTATTGCTAAAGCCTCCCTCCTAATCTCTACTTTCCAAACCATCTTTTATGAGCAGGGATTACTTCTAACATACTCAAAATGAGATCAACCCATACCCTAGGCAGAACCGTCCAAGAAGTCATACCCATCATGGAAAGCATGATCCGGGCTCAGCTGCCTCTGGGTATGTGAGTCATTTATGTTGTAAAAATAATGGCTTTTCCAAAACTCAACTTCTGAAGACTCCTGAGCTAGTTAAACTAACTAGTTTCAACTGCCATGAACATTTCTAGCTAGTCTTGGCAACAGTCCCTGGAAACTTCAAGACTCTTAATTAAAGATGAGTGCTGAAGAGGGGTCCTAAGCTGGTCTAGCCTCACTGCCCCTTTATACAGATGAGGTAAACAGAGGCCCCATCTGAGGAAAGATGGGATCTGAGCTAAGGCTGCAGCTCAGATTCTGACTCAGGCCAGCACTTATTGCCCTAAATCTTTAGCTCTCCTGTTCTCATCCCCCTCCCTTGTTGAATCTGTCCTCTACCTATTGATTGAGGAGGGTCTTGATGGCACGTCTGAATCCATTGATTCATTGATGCCTTGAGTAACTCTGCTCCCATTAGAGATAAATAATGCACGCCCTGACACAGTTCTGGCATGGCATTGATCGGGAACCAGGGGAGGATGGGACAGCTGTCAGTACAATGTGAACTGAAGTCTAGGAATTGAAACGATTCTTCAGCAGACAAGACAAAAGCACGTGCACCTGGGTTTTGGCAAAGGCAACCAGCAGGAACAGCAGAGTCCGACCCAAGTCTGCTGTGAGCCTCCACTCTCGGCCCTTCAACAAGCCTTGCTCCAGCATCACTGTGGATGTGTGTGTTAGCTGCTTCAGTCATGTCTGACTCTCTGTGACCCCATGGACTAGAGCCCGCCAGGCTCCTCTGTCCATGGAATTCTCCAGGCAAGAATACTGGAGTGGGTGATCATTCCCTTCTCTAGGGGATCTTCCTAACCCAGGGATTGAACTCAGGCCTCCTGCATTGCAGGCATAATTTTTTTACCATCTGAGCTACCAGGGAAGCCTACTACAGACTTCTGTAAAGAAGTACCTGCTTTTACATCTCTCAGAACTTATTCCATACATGCCAATTGCTGGGGTAGAGTCCAGCCTTCTCTCCCAGGGAGGGGTTAGAGGGATAAACTGTTGTCTTTTGAGCATCACTGGATCCCTTTTGGCGGGGGGTGGGGGTGGGGTGGGGGGGTGGCGGAGAGGTAGACGGCCTCCCTAGGTAGTCTCTGCGGGATCCCACTTGCACTAGCTCAGTCTCCAAAAATCTGAGTTAGGAAGCCCAAGTTGAGGGAAGAAGGGCCTTTGCACAGACCTTTGGGGCCAGATAGGGGAGAGCCTGAAGTGAGGAAAGGCAGATGCTGTGAGCTAGAAGAGAGCAGGGGTTAAATTCCGCAAGTGTTTAGGACATGGTACCCTATGGACACTGGCAACTCCGCTTCCTGAATCACCATGGACTAGACTTTGAGGTAGATCACACACCAGCTTTGTCCAAGCGGATGGAGTGCTGAAAGCTGGCCAAGGTTTGGTTTCCCAGAATTGAGCACTGAGCAGGAACACATGGATGGAAGAGAGGACAAGAACAAGATAGTGAAGTGTTTGTAGAACAACGGAGACGCTCAGAAGTGCCTGAGCCTCCGGGGGAGGCGAGAGCATGCCTCGGCTTCTCTATAGAAATGGAAGAAATTCATCCCACAGTCCTCCCTTGGTGTCCATGGAAAGCACCTCTACCTCAATAAGTTTTTTAAAAAGGAATGTTCTCTAGGGGTGGCGTGGACCCTTAAGATCACACACATCCATGATAGTTTGGAATCACTTCTGTATTAGTCCAAAAAGCTCAGTCCACAGTGCCAGCAGTGTTGGAAGAAACTTTTTTCTACCCTTCTAGGCTCTTCTGGCTGCTCTAAGAACTGAATCAACACAAGACAGATGAACTGGAGAAAAACAAAAGGTTTAAGGCTTTAGGTGGGAGTGGTTCAAGAAAACTAAGTCATCAAACTGATCAAAGCCTTCGCCTTTATAGATCATCTCCAGTGAAGACAAGAGGGTGGTGGATAGTTTGGGTAGCTCAAAGCTGAGGAAGGCAATTCGCATGGAGATGGACATTCATGTGTCTGGTCCCTGGGCCACATGTAGAGTCAGTGGGACACAGCAACTCTGGTCTCTCGACCCTGCCAAGTCTCCGCCACCACACCTAGTCCATATTCTTTTATGTGTTAAAGATTTTTTTTGAACTCATGATCAGTGAGGGAACTGTTTTTAAGATGTCAAAACGAGCTCAAAAGAGAAGCTAAAGAACAGGCACAGCTGTGGATGAGGAAGAGCAGCCAGAAGGGCCTAGAGGCAAAGCTGGCTTCCTGGTGTCTAATGTGTGTGCGCAGTCACACCCAACTCTCTGCGACCCCGAGGACTGTAGCCTGCCAGGCTTCTCTTCCGTGGGATTTTTCAGGCAAGAATACTAGAGTGGGTTGCCATTTCCTTCAGGCTTAGCCCATATTCTTTGCAGATATCTCCAGTTGCTTTTTCCCCCTACCAGGGAACAGCTTTTACGTTCTTTTAGGCAGTTAAGGGAGAAGGTAATAAAGCTGCTTCCATCTTCTGTTTTCCTAAAAGTCAGCACAAGTCAACCCTCATGGCAAATTTTGCTCCCATAGAGCAGGCTCAGCTGGTCTTAGAGTTCAGGCTCAAGATGGCCCTAGAATATCAAGCTGAGTTTGATACTGACTTGCTGCAGAGATTTTCCATGTACATGATATTGGCTTCCATCTCAAAGGTACTTCCTGCCCCCATGCTCAGCTCGAGAGTTCTACTTGCTTGTCCCCCTACTCCCTAAAAGAAATCCTTCTGAGATTTAAGGGAGCAAAGACAAGACGTGACACTTAAGCCAGACAAATTCCTTCCTCCGAATCTGTCCCCATCCTTGGAAAGATCCCAGCCTTCCCAAGAAGCGAACAGGCTCGAAGAAGCTCCTGGTGTAGATTTGGCACTCAAAAGCAGATGCTCAGCAATCAGATTTCTCTTCCCATCTTACCATATGAAACAGTCCCTTCTTGGGGGAACCAGTCTTAAAGTTTGAGAAACTCAGATTCACGTTTAATGGGAGGAACTGACATCAGTGGGGTGAGCGTGGCTCTAACCTGGGAGATGTCAGCTGTTAATGTCTCCTGAGAAGCCCTCTGCACGGTCCTAGTGGCTTAGGTCTCCATTCACAGATAACATGGTGGAGATACTAGCTCGATGCCAGTTGATGGAGGCCCTCTAAACAGAGGTTTGACCATTTCTGACCTCAGTTAAACTGATTCAATCCAACCCTGGTCTAATGAGCCTTGTTAAGCATTTTAAACCTCTGCTGATGGCTTGATTGTTCTAAGAACAGCAGAGATGGAGTCGCATGTCATCCCAGGTGCTATTATCTGAAAGGGGATGTCCCAAACTCCACAGCAAGCTTTGGTTCCCCTATAATGCACGTGTATTCGTGCTTTTTCACGGCACACATGACGATCGTTACTGCACAGGGAGATGGTATTAACCTTCTCCTGCTGCACACCAGAAACTTGGCAGCTTTAAATATTCCACAAGCTCACTCTTCTGTAGGTGCTGACCAGGCTCAGGGTGGCTGGGTTCTCTGCTCAGGTGCCTCGAGCCCAAAATCAGGATGTCAGCTGGCTTGCAGCCTCACTGGGAGACTAAGAGTCAACTCAGCTTCCAAGCTCGTTCTTGTTGGTCTAATTCAGCTTCTCTCAGTGTCCGGCTGCGGTCACCTCCTTTCTGGCTGGCAGCTGAAGGCCACTCGTATGTCCCCCTCCATCTTCAAGCTGCCAACACGCGTATTTTGGTTCTTGTGCTTTGATTTTCTGGCTTGCACTGTCTGATTTCTAGACATGTGATTAGGTCGTGCTCAGTAGAATAGTCTTCTTACCCTGTAACAATCGCGGGAGTGGTGTCTCATGCAGACATTCACTCACACCCAAAGGGTTATCCAGGGGGGATGTGGATGGGATAGAAGTCACAGGGTGCTACTTAACCATGTCTGTGGCTGCGAGTCCTCCTTGAAGACTGGGGTCTTCCTCCCTCACTGTGCTCAGCACCCATGGCAGAACTGGAACATAGAAGGTGTCCGCGCTCCTAGGACCAAGTCTTCTACTAGAACTGGGGGTGTTCTTTTGAAGTAACTTTGTCTTCCTGGGGACAGAGCCTTCAAAGTAGGGACGTAAATCACTGGCAAGACATCTCAACGTACCAAGGGGGCTGCCTTCTGAGATCTTATTTAGAATGCACCCTCCCCTTCAGTTTTCTAGGGTGTCCACAGCATCTGTGAAAGCCCCATGGAAGGCACTGCCATTGCTGTTACTGCCATCACGGCCCACAGCTTACACCATGGGTGTTACAGACCTGACCTCTTCTGATGAAATCCATTCACGTGCAGTGTATGACTCCGGTCACCTCCTAGCTGGCTGGCAGCAGAAGGCCCCTCAGCTCCCAGAGGCCCTCCTACACCCCCCGTCCATGTGTCCACCTCCACCTTCAAGCTGCCAACAGTGTATTACGATTCTTTCTTGTGCTTTGACTGCTGACTTTTTCCATGTCTGACTTCTAGAGACACATTTAAAGGGCTCATGTGATTAGATTGAGCTCATCCAAAATAATGAGAATAACTGAACTGAGATGCCCCTCGTAAGGGACTGAGCCAAGGGTTTTTCCTCCAAGGGCTTTAATACTTTCTCTCCCGATGTTGGGTGAGTGCTGCCCCCTGTGGGTCACAGGGAATAGTTCTTGTGTCGGCCGTCCACGTGTACATCAGTCAAGTGTCAGCAAAGCCAAGTGCCGATGCATCCCTTCTTCCCTCCTCCCTCATCAGAGGAGTCTGGATGTTTCTGCCTTTTAAAAACTTACAAGACGCTACCCATGTTTTTCCTTTTACATTTTTAGGAGATGAGTCTGACGGTTCGGGGCAGCACTATATCAAAGACAGGGAACTCCACCCTGCTTTCCCAGTGATGCCCACGGCCAACCTGTCCACCCTCCTCCCTGAGTCTCAGCTTATCCCTAACAGTGCTTGGTCCACAGTGAGCTACTGTTGAATGTGGAATCCTTTTCTCAACGCAGCCTCCTAGGGCAGCCTTTCAGGCTAGCATCTGTTATTCCCGAAGCAGTCACGAGCATGGCTTTGTAAAGAATCAGTCCTCAGTTTCCTGGTCCAGGTGATGCTTGCTGGCATCATGGGTCAGCCTAGGGGCTTTGTGGGCAATCTCCATCTGGAAACCTCCAGTGGGAGTAAAAGGGAGCCTGCCTGTTAAGTTCTGTCCTCTTACCCAGGCTCAGCGTACAAATGAGGCTGGAGAGTTATAATCTCAGGACAAACGCAAGGTCGTCTCAGGTTCATGGGTCAGTTTGGGGAAAGTCTAAGCTGTCATCTGGCCTGATGCTGAGGTCTTCCAAATTCTCCAGAGCGACTGTGCTTCTGGGAGGAGACCTGGCCTGAACCTCAGATGCGAGTTCCAGCCTGAGTTTTAACAGCTGTGGGTCTTGGCCAGAGTCTCTTAACCTCTTGGGGCTTGCTTTCCAATAAAAAAGAATGAGTATCTATCTTCAGGTCTCTGGAGATTGTGCCTTGTGGGTGGCCATAGTTCTCTGCCGGGTGAATGCGTTGATTTAACTTTCTCCCCTGAAGGCTGAAGAGCCTTAATTTCTCCCATGGGGACTCTATCTTCCTTGTGGTGTTGCCTGTGTGCATATGGGTCCTCCAACCTTCTTGGATGCACTTCAGACGCTCTGAAGGCCACCATGTCCTGTTGGGAGGTGCTGACTCTGGCGGAACCTGAAGATGCTTGTGAGATGAGGGCATCAAGGCACACCATCCCATGTTCTTTCCAGGCCTGCAGAGATCATGAAAGCTGTTGCCAAGAAAAATGACTAAGCCTGATCCTATGGTCACTGCATGTTCAGGTCTTGGCTTCCAAAGGAATCTGTTCAGGATGCACTGGACAACTGCTTTTAGATCCAACTTCGCATCTCAATCTGGGATCACACAGGCCCCAAAGTGGAAAATTACCAAATCAGGGTCAGCATCAAATCAACATCAAATTGACTGAAGCCTAACTCTTCTCTAGAATTGATGCTTTCAAATTGTGGTGTTGGAGAAGACTTCTGAGAGTCCCTTGAACAGTAAGGAGCTCAAACCAGTCAATCCTAATGGAAATCAACCCTGAATATTCATTGGAAGGACTGATGTTGAAGCTTCAATATTTTGGCCGCCTGAGGAGACTCATCGGAAGAGACCTGACGCTGGGAAAGATTGAGGGCAAGCGGAGAAGGGGGCAGGAGAGGGATGAGATGGGTAGATAACATCACTGACTCACTGGACATGAATCTGAGCAAACTCCTGGAGATATTGAAGAACAGGGAATCCTGGCATGCTGTATAGCCCATGGGATCGCAAAAAGTCAGACATGATTTAGTGACTGAACAACCACTCTTGAAGCCTTCGAGATGTGAAATGCTATTTTGATAAGACATGGTTATAGGGCAAAATGTGAAAACGTGGTTCTGGATCTCCTTAGACAGAAGCCTGGGCATGTTACAGTGGAGGAAGCCAAATTCAAACTGCCTGCTATACTCCAGACACTACTGGAGCTGCTGAATATTCAGTGGCAGAGAATGCCTGCCTGTGTGGAATATTCTAGATGCATGTGCAGAATACACTGGGTAGTGATAGGGTCTATGAAGAAAAATTGAAGCAGGAGAAAGATAAGGAACATAGGGGAAGCTTGCATCTGCCCTGGGTCTAAGGCCACGAAGATCTTGGGTAAACAACTTCTCTACTTCTTGATCGGCAGAAAACTAATCCTCAATTTTGTCTTGAGTGTAGAATCCAAGAATTGACCTTTTCGCAGCGTGATAAAGGGTTCAGATCCCAAATAAGTTTGAGGAAATGCTACACCTCATAAACATCTTAGAGGTTCACATGCATATCTATAAAAAGCTATGACAAGCCCTGCAAAGGAATGTTGAATGCTGCATAAACCAGAGTCTCAGACTTAGTAACCACAAACTTCTGGGGGTAACAGTGGACTCGGGATCCTATGAACTCACTTGGATATGCTCACCTAACCTCTGAAAGGAGAAAAGGTGAAGCACCTGGGGTGAGGCAGGAATGATGCAAAGTTAGTTCATGTTCCATTTGGGTTCTTTGCTGACTGCCAACACCAGTCTTCTCTAATCAAATAATCATCTTTAAAGACATGCCTGACTCAGGACCACATGTGAGGATAAAGGACCATCGTGTGTTCTAGTGACTTTTTTTTTTAATCCCAGGGTTTTCCTAAACAGTTTCAGTTGACCACTTCAGAGCAAAAGCACAATTCCCTTTAAAAAATGCAGATGAACACAGAATTGGACAACTAATCCTACATGGAAGAATCATGGTATATAAAAGGCCAACTTAATTGGGACGGTTTGTTCCTGCAAGCTTAAACTAGAAGGTCATCCTCAGGTCTTGGCAAAATGCTTCCTCACTGGAGTTAGACTTACTAGAAAGTCTCTTAAAGAGGATGGAGAACTCTTGAATGTTTCAGATGGCGAATAACGACTTCGGGAGAGTAGAGTCTCTTTAGTGCTGGTTCCCCCCCACACCACACACTTCGGGGGAGCTGCCTCAGCAGAAGAAGGAAATGGGGAGTTTGGCTTTGGAGGGTTTTTTGCTTTGGGTTGAAGAGGCGGTCCTACTGGGCTTCAAATCTGAAATAAGCATGGTTGGCTGTTGGACTGCAAGTCATGGAGTCGCCCAGCCACCAGACCCAAAGGAAGAGCCCAGAGACAGTGGCAGACATCAGCTTACTGGATAGGGAATCTTAGATGTATGAAACCAAGCCCTAGAACAACGACCCAGCGTGTACAGCAATCAACAGGCAGGGTATAGAATCTTTCCTTCGTACTTAAAGGAAGGAATTTTTTATAGAAGGAATTGACTTCCAAATGGCTCATCAGTTACTAAGAAAACCAGAAGGAAGACCCTCATACCCTCTCGGGTTAATGACCATCACAAGGGCAGGTGTTTCCTTCCAATAAACTAGCAGGATTGCCCTGGTCTAAGGATTAGAATAGTTATTGGCCACGGCAGGGAGCAGGAAAGCCACTAGGCAGCCAGTGGTGAGCTCAGTCAATGTGAGTTGAGTGTAGGTGAAGCAGGGATGGTTGAGCCTTGGGATGCATGGAACGCGAGCACAGCCATGAGGTGGCTGATCACAGCCATGAGGTGGCTGATCACACCTTAGTTCTTCGTATTCAAAGCTGTCTCTAGACACAGATCTGGGGGGGCAGAGATTCCTTTCCACGCTAGCAATGCTTGTTGAGTTCGTGGAATTTCCAGTCTACCAGCAAGTCCTACAGGATGGATACTGGCTCATAACTCTGAGACCAACAATCAGAACATTGAAAGTACAGGCTATAAAAAGAAAGCAGTGTGTTCACAGTGTGTGTCTATGTGGGAAGGATTAAAAAAACCATAAACCTGTGCAAGTGAATGAGGACAGATGCTTGGCACAGCAGATTGAAGAAATCAGGGTCTTCGCTGACCTGCCTGGGACTCCAGCTAACCTGGGTTTCCTGGTGCTCTCCCCATCCCCTCCCTCTCTTCACCTCTGAGATGAGCTGGAGAGCAAAAGGAACAGTTCCCAAGCTGACAAAGTTCACCTTGGCGGTCCAGACCCTGGATGGAGGAGAAAAGACTCGCAGGAGCATCTTGGATAAAGGGAGTCAGCAGATTGCAAAGACAGTTTTGCTGTGAGTCCATCTTGCTTACGAAATGCAAACTTGCTGCTTCAGGGTTCAAAAGAGGGGGCCCCTGAAAGCTCACCTTGGTTTGCAATTGGGATTGGATTTAGGCAGAAGCACTGGATTCTACTAGTGGGCTGTTTGCTTTTGCAGGAGCCAAAGGAAGGGAAGAACTGGCACCTCTCGGCCCTGGCACCCCCTTCCTTGGAGCACCCGGTAACAGCTGTCTAGACAGGGGGTCCCCCACCTGTGGGATCCAACACCTGAGCCGAGGTGGAGCCAGTGGAATGATAGGGATAAAGTGCACGATAAAGGTCATGCGCGTGAGTCATCCCCAAACCATCCCCTCTCCCCCAGCCACCGGTCTGAAAACTGTTATCCACGAAACCAGTCCCTGGTGTCAAAAATGTTGAGGACCTTTGGGTCTAGACTGTTAAGCCAAATAAGGACCAGTAAGTAGCCTTCCAGCTGCAATGGCAGTTTTCACACCTGGAACATCCTCATACCTCTTTCCTCTGATGCTTGGACAACGTGGCACTGTAGAGCAGATGTTTCTTTCAGAACCTTCTCTCCACCCATCATCCCTGGAGCCAGGAGAGTCTTTTCCTTCTAGTCTGGGCCTTGACTCTGCATAGAATCCATCCTCAACCTTTCCTTCCTTTCTTGTGGGGAAATAGAGGCCAGTAAACAAGCCCATTATGACCCCAAGCCTGAGCCCCACTTTGAGATGAGATGGAAAGGTCATCTGGAGTTGGGTGGGGACCATCCTCTAATCAGGGCTAAAGCCTTCATGGAGGAGAATGCTTATATTCAAGTAGCCTGGGTTGGTGAATTTGGGTTCAACAGAATGTGAGCTTTGACCTGCAGGGAACTTGACACTTCCATAACACCCTTTGTCTTTAAAAAAAAAACAACAACAACAACAAAAAAACAATGTTTATTTTATTGGCACGAAGTGTAGCGACTAAATGCTGCTAGTTCCTGAGACAGAGGAGACTGGAGAGGGGTGTTGAAGAATCAAGATCCATTTCTGATGTCTGAACCCCTTTTGAAACTTGCCTTTCCAAAAGCACTGATATTGCGTATTGCCAAGACGCTTCTCCATGAACCTCATGCTGCCAATTGTTGTTGACTGAACCCAGACATGAAGACTGAGCTCAGTGCTACGGGCCACTATGTAGGTGACACCAGTCCTTTACACAAAGTCTCATTTATCTCAGCGCCTTAGCAGTCAGATTTGTATACATGACTGGGTCAAGGGTAGGGACTGCCAACTTTCCCCTTGATCCCACGTGGACCAGTGCTTGGCACAGAGCAGAGAAGGGCATGGCAACCCACTCCAGTATTCTTGCCTGGAGAATCCCATGAACGGAGGAGTCTGGTGGGCTGCAGTCCATGAGGTTGCAAAGAGTCAGACGCGACTAAAGCAGCTTAGCATGTAGGCACAATGAGGTGACACGAAGGTGTGTTCCTCCCCAATCCTCCCTCCAAGGGAGAAATCTTAGTTGAGCCTTAAAGTTGTGTGGGGTCTTCTCAATATTGAAAGTGCTAATCTGGGGGACCCTCACCTGAAATCTCAACAAATCTTCATAGAGGAAGCAAACCTAACCCTAGACCTCATAATTACCCCCTGGAGTGTGGACTCACATTTGCAAGTGCTGGAGGTCATTGTGAAAGTGTATGGGTGAATTGGGATACCACTTAGCTACAGCTTTGTTTAAAAAGAAAAATGCATCTATTTAGAAGGGAGTAAAGACGTACCCTGGAAAACCAAGTAACTGAGAGACTCTAGTTGCAATAACCACCTTTTGAAGAAGGATATATAAAAGTTCTGTGACTTGGTGCATAGAGGAAGAGGGTTTCCTAAACACTAAGACCTCACTCAAGAATGGGCGACTTCTTTGGGCATCTAATGGTCAGGACACCACGCTTCCACTGCAGGGTCACAGGTTTGAACCATGGTTGGGGAACCAAAATCCCGCATGCCTGTAGCCAAAAGAAGACTGCAAGTATAGCTTAATGTTATTATATATAATGTTGTATATATACATATCTTTTTTGCCCCAATATGATGCAGTATCTTTAGTCATCTGTCTTTGAAGACAAATTTCCAAATTTGTCAATTTTCCAATTAACACTGACTCAGCAGAATGTCCTGCCCATAAAACTGGTCATTTTCTGAGGCTTTAGCCCATCAAAGTCCCACTCTTAAAGCTGCATTGTTTATTAAGTCATATCCCTGATACCCCATCCCTTCCTGGGACCTAATGTATTCTATAAATACCAAAACTTATTTCAGAGTTCTCAAACTGAAGTGTACTCATAGGGACCAGACACATAAGGCAGATGAAATGGGCAATGTGGGGCTTGGCCAGGAGTATACCTGTCTTCTGCCAGAGCTGGGCTCCCTCAATACCTCTGAGGTCATGTGGGAATGCGGACCCAGTGTTGCTAGTTCATCCCTCTCTAAGAGGAACTGGAGGGACTTTTCCTGGTGGTCCAGTTAAGAATCCACTTGCCAATTCAGGGGACACGGGTTCAAGCCCTGGTCCAGGAAGATCCCACATGCCATGGGGCAACTAAGCCTGTGTGCCCTAGAGTCTACTCCCTGCAAGAAGAGGAGCCACCACAATAAGAAGCTCAACCGTAGCAACAAAGACCCAGCACAGCCAATAGAATTTTTTTTTAAATGGGGAAAAAAGGGGGAGCTAGAAATGGATTTTGTGTAAATGTCAGGTTCCAGAGATCTGAATGAACCTAACAGGTGCCTCTCCTGCAGGTTGGCTATGTCCTACTGGTGGGGCAACCTCTTGATCTTGTCTGGCTACTAGCCCTGGCAGGCATATTGGGGGTGCCCTCTATCTCCCCATCTGCGAGGCAGGATAGTTTTAATTATGCACATGAGTGTGTGGCCCGTAGGATGGACATGCAAGGGAGCAACTAAAACTGCATACTTCCTTTGAGCCCAGGCTTTGAGCGGCGATCTTAAAGGTCAGTGTGTCTCAGTTCATGATATCCCACCCTACTTACTTTACAACTGCATTGGTTTGCTTTTTTCTGCCCATATATCCTTAAGCGGGTAATCTGTAGATTTCAAGTGGGTTGAAGACCCCTCCATGCCCTGTAGAAGCAGACACTGATAACTATACTCCTCAGCCCTTACATGCACGTGTTCTAGTGGTCACTGGTGGGGCACTCTGAGACAAGAGGCTCACATCTAAGGAGCTGCTAGAGCCCCAAGGCAAGCAGAATAAGACAACAGGACAGCCTGCAGATGGCTGGAGGCTTCATGGGAGTTCATATCCTAAGCACTTAAATGTCTTGAGCACTGTTAGGTACTTTACATGAGTTCTGTGTCTCCATAGCCCTAGGTTCTTGACTACATACCCATTTTAAAGATGAAGTGCTAAGTCTCAGAAGTTATGTAACTGGAGTTACAAATGACCCCACCTTGTCTTATAGCCAGTCAATGGCAGTGTCAGGATGAGGAAGGTGCTTAGTCTGGGGAGGTGCTTAAGTTCTGCCCCAAGGTGGACTTCCAAATCCCTCTAGAAACCCAACTTGTTTGCCCATTCATCACACATGAGACTCCTTCTCCACCTTCTCCCCTTACATCATACAATGTGCTACCCTGTGGACCAAGACGCAGTAAAGAAGGCAGTCACACATTCTGCGCTCCCAACACGGCGGCCTTCTAGGATCTGCCAGGCCCTGGTCCTTGGCAGCTTACGTGTAAGGGAAGTAAGCACCCGCTGACCTCAAAATAGTGAGGGGGCACTGAGTTCAGCTGTCAACCCTAGAGGTATGAGCCCAGGAGAGCGTAGTGTCTCCTTCCCATCTGTGGGCCTCCCTCAAAGAATTCCTGGCAGAAGAGAACAATGTGTTGAAAAGGCACACAGGTGGGCATTTGAATCACAAAATAGAGAGGCTTGAAGAACTTCTAGGCTTCAAGTCTTGATTCTGTGTCTAAACAACCTTTCAGCATCTGTCCCTCTGATTTTATTTCATCTTAATTTCAAATATGGCTATGATTTAGCCCAGCCCCTCCTTTTATACCAGTCTCGGGAGTAAACAACCAGCCAATAGGCAAACTGCTCCAGGATCAGGTGGCTGCCTTAGTCCAATCAGCTAAGAGTCACATGGTACAAAAATATGACCTGATTGGTGGGGGCTGGAATCTGAGTAGTTTCAGTTCCCAGGGGCTGCGAGTAGACAGGGTGACAAATACCCACCTGGTATCTTATAAAAGGGCAGTGTCTGTGTTGGGGGGATAGTATCTGGAAAAAACTAAGGCTGTCTTTCTAGCACTTGACTAAAAAGTGAATCAGCAAACCTGCAGTCTTCTAACTAGGAAAATCTGCCTACCCCATTCCTCAAACTTGGGAGGTGTATAGCTTGGCCTTAATCCTCATGTCTGACCCCTGAGTTAGATCATTACACACGGCAAACCCAAGAGCAGAACACTTAGAAGTGCTCTATGTGGACATAACAATCCTAGGTCAGCATTGTCTGTGGGTGTTTATGCTAGAAGCTGGGCACCAGCTTACTTTTGTGTTCATAATACATACAACCAAATAAGCACCTGTCCTACCATCAGTAAGCAATTTGCCACCTTCTCTGGGTCTGGCTTTTGCCTAGCCTAGAATGTGCTCACTCTTGGTAAATGCTCCATGTGAACTTGGAGGAAGGTGTTAGCGCTGTTGAATACCTTTCCCATTAGATGTAGCTGATAGGGGCTTTTTAGTTCACCTGTCTTACTGATTCCCTGCCCTGCCGGGCCTGTCGATCAGATAGAAGGGTGTTAATATTCAACTCTCAAGAACTGCAAAGAGAAATGGATAAGTCCACATCTTCACATTTTGACGTTATATATGTACACACAAACTGGTAGAGTCGACCCCTTAATCGTGCTGTGCTCTTCTTAATCCTTGGTAACTTCCTCAGAGTCTTTCTTTTTGAAAGAGTTCCTCCAGCTCGTAGTGTCAACATGATATATCTTCATCCCATTACTTTGCATCTTAATACAAAAAATGAGTTTCTTGCAGACAACATGATTGAGTGACTTGCCTAAAAACCTGTTTGAAAACTAAGTACATGGCCTATGGCTCACTTACTTTAGTGGCGCATGATAGGCTGGCGCTAACCCATCCATCCACCAAACTAGAAAGTTCCCACTTCAGGGGTCCGCAAACAATCCGGAATAAATGTTGTCACACTATGTCTTTGTGAACTGGCGCTTTCATTACCGTGGGATGGAATCCCAAGAGTGGGACTGTAGAATGTGTTGTACAAAAATAAGTCTTACTGTTGCCAAGTTGCCTTCCAAAAAGGACAATATACACTCCGCTGCAAATAGTACTGTCTTCATTGGAGCCAAAGGCAGAATAACTGGGCAATCGTCCAGGAAGTTGGAATCCTTTTGATAAGGTATCTGGAACATTCAAACCAATACTGTCATCTTGTAGCAAGCTCTTCAAATTTCAGTTAATTGCTCCAACACAATCCCTCCTGCCCTATCGATGCATCCTGAGCCAATGGCTAAATACTTCTTAGGCACATAAATGCAAATATGCCAAGTCTGTGTCCAAGCAGAATTCCTTACAAGAGATGTTTGGATGAGCCTTATTTTATGTGAGGAGAAAAACTTGAATTTGGTTATTTAGACTATTACCTGAGTAAGTTAGTTCAGGTGATGGTTAAAGATGGAGTTCAGCCAACGGTTAATGCTTGTTCTCTCTAGCCCATCCTATACCCTCTAATTAGATGGGCATCTAGAAACTGCAGTCTGCTAGGGAAGCTGTTTGAATGGGCTATAACCAAGGTGTTAAACCAAATTGTTTGTGGCTTTGGAATGTGGGGCAGGATTTTGCACAACAGCTTTATCTCTCGCTCTGCTCGCCACTAATAGGTCATTAACTTATCTGGGCTATGAATGCATCCTCATTGCATATGTCTATCAAACCATAAACCCACAGCCACCCTGGTGGACTGCATAGGCAATGCTGTAGAGACCTCTGTCTTGAAGCCAAGTGCTTTATATAACTCCACGGCGGTGGCCCCAACCAACTTGCTTTTCAACAGCTCTGCGTGGCACCTTTGCCTGTCTCATGGTGACAAGCCAGGACCTTCTTCAGGCATTTCTCAGCAGGTTAATCAAATGGCATCAGTGGGAATGTTTACAGCTTGCCGCCACTTAGGGAGCTTTATCAGGGTCCTTTTAATATCAGCCTGCAACCCAAGGCTGATAACAGAACAGGAGGCGGGGTGGGCAGGGGATGGACAGCTTCGGGAGAGAGCTGGTGAAGACCAAAACACAAGATGTCAATTTAATCTGAAAGACCTCCCATAGAGTCCCTGCAGTAGGGTGGCAGTTTGGTCTGGAAATTCTTTTCAGCGGGGGACATATCTCTAGTTCCAGACTCTTGGCCTCTAGATCTGTAGGTCTGTTCAACACTAGAGCGCCAACCACGTACCAGGTTGTGTTTCTATGGTGATAAGATGCTGTCCTCTCTCTACTCATTCATAAATGTTGAGCTAAGATCTAAGCCTGAGTACTACTATTCCTGCCTCTGAACAGTTTCCTTTCTTGGCCATTCTTGACCCCATTTGACAGTGGGTATATTTTGAATGCTGTTTATATTTGACCTAACAAGACATGAAGGGTTGGAAAGCAGTTTGAACCACACCATCACAAGGAATCTGACTATATCTGAGTTTTACCCACATTTGGGAAGAATAGAATAAAAGCATTAAAGCAAGCAACCTAAAGGCCAAGATAAAACTTGAGGGGCCCCAGCGAAAGAAACCAAGAGGGAGGCCCCTCTCTGGAGCTCACACTTGCTGCCTTCACTGGAAAATAAACCCTTTGTGCCTTTCAAAGAGCTAACATTCGCCAATCTGTTATAGGTATTCTCCTGCCAACCTAGTAAGGAGGTTTGATATCTGAGGCATGTTGTGCTAAAAGAGGCAACATGCAATTACCTGACTACAGATGAACCACAACTTTAATCCCAGGCAGATCTCCTGGCTTTAATCCCATGCAGACTTCAGTGTCCCCATGGGTGTCCACTGTTTTAAGGGTAGCCTTGGTACCCTAAGCAAGCGGAATATTACCTTTGGCCCTCTAGAACTGCATGATGCATTGAAATTCAGCAGATGTTCTGAAGTCTGTGTTAGAGCATCTATCGAAGAGTCTGTTGTGTGTCAGGTCTAGGCTAGATACACACGAGAGTGAAACATACGAGCATCTTAATCACCAAGTTGACAAGTCTCACCCTGTCCACCCAAGTACTTTTCAATGATCCGCTGAACTTCTGTGACCCCCAGGTGCTTACCCTGTGAGCTGATCTGCCTCAATCCCTCGAGGTAGGTGATGGAATCCTTGTTTTCTAAGTGAAGTTCATAAGGATAATCCACAAGTAAGACAGTGAAATTCAAACTGGGGTGTATGAAGTCTGCTGCTCTTTACCAGCCACCTCTAGCTCCTACAAGTGGCAACTATATAGTCAAAATGAGTAAACAGTTGACAATTAGATCAAGGTCACAGACTAGCTAGGCAATGGACATTAAAATATGACCTGGGAGGGGGTTCTGGGAGCAGGGAGAGGGCTGAGGTCCCTCAGTTTAAGTTCTTCGATTCTGGCTTCTGCATCACACTCTTCCTCATGCCTGGTGTTCGAGCATCTGGCTGAAAGCCCATCTAGAGAATAGACGTAATCTTCAGTGGGTGCCAGTCTCTGCTGGGAATGGAGGGCTGAGTGTATGGCTGAGTCACTGACTGCAGAGCAGTTATCTGACCACCTCACCCTTGTCTTCCCAACAGCGAGGTCTGAAGACCCCACTGAGTGGATCAATCCATTTTCTCTGTCTTTGCAGACAGTAGTCTTGGCTTTCCTCTCTTCCATCTGGACATGTCGCATCCTTTTCCAGGGATTTCTCATTCTGTATTGAGTTTCTCATCCTTGTGAGGCGAGTAAAAATTCTTAAATTCCTTTGGGATTCGGGGAAAGAAAAGAGAAAATGGTTACCCCTTTAGCAATCATCTTAAACACTTACCTGGCAGTTCCAACAACTAACTTGCCTGTTTATTCACTTCCTTTGAGGTGTCTGTCTCCCAAGACAGCAGTTCTCAGGAGGGAATCTGCCTGTGAGTTCAGTCGACTGGTCTTGTTCCTGGACCAGCTTGTTTCCAGGAAATAAGCTGAGATAGAGTTACAGGCACCAAAGATGCTTATTGGAGTTACACCGATGAAGGGGAAAGGGGAGAAGCAGGGTTGGACCCAAGGACCCACTGGCCCGTGACCCCTACCTGGTCAAAGGAAAGTGAATAAACAGGCAAGTTAGCTGTTGGAACTGCCAGGTAAGTGTTTCAGATTGATTGTTAAAGGGGTAACCATTTCCTCTTGGTCACCCAATGGGGTGCTCTGGATCCAAGACTGCCCAGTAGAGCTTTGCATTAAGCTGACTCGCACACCATTTCCAGACATCTCTACACACTTCCCCTGTAAGTCTGGAGAAGAGCTGCCACATTTAACAGTCCTTCACTCCTTCAAAATCTGAATACATCAGCTTTGAAGATGCTGTCTCAATGATACTAGGGTTGCTGGGCTTAGCAAGTATTCAGAATTCCTAATGGATCTTAAATTTCAGATAGGTGCTTTCCAGTCTAAGTGTCCCAAATATTTCTTAGGATGCTGTTTATAATCTGGCAACTTGGCAGTACAGGGAAAGTAAGACTCGAATGTTCTAGGAGTTCCAAGAGAACCTGCATTTGAACTCGGGCAATGTGCTTGACTCCTGTTGAAGTCAAAGGTTTGAAGTCTCTTCCACCTAATGCTTGGAATGCTTTCTTGGTGTAAGTTTTTGACCTATTCTTAAGTTAATCTTGACAAAACAAAGCTAAAAGCCAAGACTATTTACGTTGACAATTGTCTTATTCTAGTTCAGCTACGTCATTATTAGAGCTATATCAAGTCACTAAAATATGGAATATCCATCCTGGTATATTCCCACCGAAATCCTCTCCCAGGTGATAGGAATCTATGCACCTATGCTCTGATTCTTGCCTCATGCAAATACACTAACAAGTTTCTTCTGCAAAGACAGTCCCGTCTTTGGCTCATGTGTTTCTCAGAATTATTACAGTAGCTTACAGTGCATCAGAATTATTCAAAATTCTTACTAAGACACCATGAAGTTGTATAACAATCTGTCTTTTGAAAATCGATTCTTTTTCTTCTCTTTGGAGGCATCAAAGAGAAGGTGCTTGAAGATGACACCATTGGGGGTTTCTATTAGTCAACACCAGGAGGCTCATGCACTAAAACAAATGCTTATAGCTGTATCTTCTTCTGGGTTGGTAGCTAACCAGTATTTGATAACCAAATCAAAAGAGCATAATTCCATAGCTTACTATTATACTGAGGGTAACCTAAGTCTTCTGGCCATGTGGCACAACAGGCAGGATCCTAGTTCCCTGAACAGGGATCGAACCCTCACTCTCTGTATTGAAAGTGTAGAGTCCATCCACCACCATGGATGTCCAGGTTAACCTTAGTCTTGATAACTGCATGGTTATGTGAGATAAGGGGAAGCCGAGTGAAGGTCTAAAGGAGCTCTACCACTCTGCTCTTCAGTTAAATTTTCTCAAAAAGCTAAAGTGGGGAGCTGGGGAGAGGATGTGAGTGACTGAGAATTCCCTTAACTTGGGTCTCTGCTCAGAATACTGCTTGTCCCAGAAAGCTGGCCTAGTGACCCCTGACATTCAGATGCTGAGTAAAAATTTAGGCAGAAATGGAATATCCGCACAGTATCAAAAGTATTCCCCCCCCCATATTAATTACAAAAGGAGGATTTATGATAGAGAATTCAGGAAGATACCACTTTAACCAACTAGTCATAGTTAACATCACCAGCAATAACTGTCCCTGTTATGTGCCTCCTGATAGGTTGCACTGAGGAGGTTATAGCATCACTTCTGTAGTCTTAACCCCCAAACTGCATCACCTTGGTCAGGCAAGCCCTTGGAGGGCGTTAGCAAAGTAACTGACCAGAATGCTAAAGAACCAAGGTCACAAGGTAAGGAAAGACTGAGAATCTCCCGAAAGATCGGAGGAGATGGAGACATGACAATGAAAGGCAACATGGCACCCTGGATTGAATCCTGGGACAATTAAAAGAGCACCAGGAAGGGGGTTTCTTTGGTGACTCGGACAGCACAGAATCCGCCTGCAATACGGGAGACCTGGGTTTGATCCCTGGGTTGTGGAAGATCCCCTGGGGGAGGACATGGCAACCCACTCCAGAATTCTTGGTCTGGAGAATCCCCATGAACAGAGGAGCCCAGCAGGCTGCAGTCCATGGAGTCATAGAGTTGGGCATGACTGAGCGACTAAACACACCAGGGAAGCCTCATGACCATGGGTCACAAGCCAGCCCGTCAGCTCTGAGGACAAGAGGCAAGATGTGCTTGTGCTGGAACATTCAGAGCTCTCTAATAAGGAAAAGCATGAGGACGTTTCCAGTGTGACAGCAAGCAACTTGAGGCGGCCAAGCTAGGATGGCCCCCAAGCAAACTTCTGTTTGAACACTCTGAATTCTGCAGCTGGAAAACCAGGCTCAAGGGGGCAAGCCAAGGTCAAAAGCACCACCAGCTGAAATCTTCCTTCTCCAGATCTCTCTTCAGTTATCACCCTTTGGTCTCCATAGTCATCCCACTGTATGAAGCTTTACCTTCTTTCAAGATGCAAGGCCTCCTAAGGGCAGGCTTGCCCCCACTTCACCTTTACTTAGCTCTGTCTCCTTCACAGACCTTCATCTCATTCCCAGTCCATGTCCAAGGCCCCAGGCCTGCCTCCTTGGTGAATGAAGCTTCATGGGATATTAAACCTCCCTGGAAAGATTGGGCTTCCCTAGTGGCTCAGACAGTAAAGAATACACTTGCATTGCAGGAGACCAGGGTTTGATCCCTAGGTTGGAAAGATCCCCTGGCAAAGGGAATGGCTACCAGTATCCTTTCCTGGAAAAATCCCGTGGACAGAGTAGGCTGGTGGGTTACAGTCTATGGGGTCACAAAGAGTCGGACACGACTGAGAGCAACCAAGCACGCATGGAAACAAGACTCTCGGTTCCATCCCTCCCCCTGCAAGCCATCTGTATTAGCTTATTCTTTGCTCTCAAAATAGAGATCAGATTACAAACTGAATAAGAACACCATGGTCTGATGCAAGTTTAAGGAAAATGCCATATGGTGCTGCAGCTCGGCATCGAATTTGTCCTAAAATTTTTGACTCGTGGCCCTTTTCATCCTGCTTTGCCTTATCACTTGTTCAGGGCACCGAACTTCCCTTGAACCTTCATGGGAGGGCCGAGTAGATGACAATCTGATCCTACATCCCAGTCTAATACCATGAGGTTTGCATGCTGCCATCTTGGACTCTTCATAGCTAGGAAATTGAAGCCTAGAGATCAGAAATCTACCTGGAATCTGAGTGAAGTGAAGTCGCTCAGTCTCGTCCGACTCTCTGTGACCCCGTGGACAGTAGCCTAGCAGGCTTCTCCGTCCATGGGATTCTCCAGGCAAGAATACTGGAGTGGGTTACCATTTCCTTCTCCAGGGGATCTTCCCAACCCAGGGATTGAACCTGAGTCTCCCGCATTGGAGGCAGACACTTTAACCTCTGAGCCACCAGGAAAGCCTGGTGTTCTCTGTAAAGACACTCATTTCTATCACCCTGCAGGGTCTCTCCTGATTTATTAAAAACTTAATGGCAACACTGAGACTTGAGCTTGACTTTTGCACGATAATTATTTGTTCAGTTTAAGCTTTGCTATGTCCCAGGCTCACCAGGTCATGGAGATTTTGCCTTCTTGGCACATATTAGGGGAAATGGACATCCGTCACAGACAAAATCCCAAACTGACAAATCTGAAGGGCAGGCACACAGTGCCAAGGGGCCCATAAGCAGGAGCTCTGACCTCATGAGAATTCAGAGATATGAGGAGGTACCCTTGATCTGCCACGGAAGGATGGGGAGGACTTAACCAGCAGACGGTGCAAAGGGAAGTCTTTACAGAACAGGCAGGGCTGGAAGGTGGCCCAAGTGTAGAGAGCATGGGTGGGTGAAGCCCGCTGGACGAGGCCGGAAAAACAGATGACAGAAGTGGTGGTAGCAGCAGTAGGGTGTAGACAGCAGACCACATCTGGGGGTGAAGTCACAGACCTGACTCAGGGTCAGGGAAGTTCTGTGAAGCCGACAGCTCCTCCAATAGGAAGGTCTTGCCAGCGAGAAATTCTTGAGCGATGTCCAGCACCTCCATCCCACTCCTGCTCAAGTTCTAACTCAACCTGGCTCTCGAGAGTTTGGTCTGTATCTTAAACTGACCTTAATTCCCTGATGGATGGCTATGAAACCCCCATGACAGGGAGCGATGTTTTAATATTTCACCTCTTAGGGCTAATGGTTTGAACACACAGCCTGACTTAATTCTAGGCACCACTGAGTTTCTTAAAGCAGATTAAGAGTGGGGAGAGGCTGATCGGGTTACTGAGGCCCTGGCCCCCACCCACCACCCTTGCCCTGGGGCCCGGTGTAAACTTCCATGATGTTCTTTAGGCTGCTCATTTTAAAACAATTCCAACAATGTGGTTTCTATTTCTCTCCTAATAGACCATTTTCTGCAGTATTTCACATCTGCGTCTGAGATGTTTTTCCAGCTTCAGTTTTTTCACGTTAAATCTCTCTGGTCAAATTGGGTAGACCAACCTTTTTTCCATTTGTGTTCCTTAACCAAGAACTTCCTGAAACACACCCAAGGGTCAACTGGTACAGTTCTTGGTACAGACTGGACTGTGTCTTAGCTCTCATAAGGTTACTTCCTTGGAGATTCATGATAATCTTAGGGTGGGGTGTTTACTGATATTTTTATAGATGTAAACATACTCGTAAGCTAAATCACTCAACCAGAGGTAAAAATGAAGGAGTTCATCTGATGTCTCTGAACTTCTAGTTAGATTCTCTATCTACCCATAGGCCCCTAAACATAACCAGTTCATGTCAATATGGGTGAATTTACTTTTCCAGTCATTGACTGTTCTACCAAACCTTATATCTGGTGACCATTTGGTTCCTAAACATTCAGTATGTTTCTTATAAATCCAAATTTGGACATATTTTTATGGCTTGTGAAACTAAAAGCTATGGAAACACACACTCCAGGCCAGTACCGTGGACCAAACCTGCAGGGGATTAGAAATGGCCAAGTGTGTGGGAGATGGCCAGCTGTTTCTTCATACTTTGGCGAGCACTTCCAATGCATCGCTGCACTCTTGCTCTGCTTGAAAAACATTCAAAATGTGTAGAATAAAGTAAAATACACTGAAGTTAGTGTCAGTGAATCACGCATAAATGGTCCTACAGACACTGTCAACAAACGCTACAAACTTGCTTCTAACCTTCCTGTTGGCAAAAAGTGAAGCATAGTCTATGAAGTCGCTTACTAAGTACAAGTTAAAATTAAGCCCGCTCAGAAGGAGCAAGGGCATCCTGATACCAGGAGTCAAGACCTACAAGACAGCCCAATATTGGTTATAACCACAGCATGGTATGCATTGAGCTGGTGTTTTGTCTAATCCAGAAGACACAAGGTCAGTTTTAATACCTCTCCATTTTGCATTGGAGAAAACTTGCTTAAACTCGAGAGCTTCTGAGAGCTCAGTGGGGAAATGCAGAAGCAGCACTGAGTTCCAGGTCCCCTGGACTCCAAGCCCGTGCGCTTATTAATGCTGCCTTCCTTGTCTTTGCTATGAGTTGGCTTCCTGTAAGTGACAGTAAGGGTTTTTCTCAACATAAGAACTTCTGGAAGGAAGGTCCTCCTGGAAACTTGAGATGAGTCCAAGGAAGTAGCCCACTGTAGTCTAGAGTAAGCAAGCGGCCAAGCCCAAACCTTGGGAACATGGGTGAAACTCCTCCTCCAGGCAGTCCTTGAGTTTCTCAAGCATGGGCTTCAGATCACAAGGTAGAATTTAAGGTTGTGATCCCAAGCCCAAGATCTGAGTCTGTGGCTGGTATCCTAAAGGGTAGGGGCTTACCCTAGTGGCTGAGTGGTAAAGAACCTGCCTGCCAATGCAGGAGGTGTGGGTTCGATCCCTGGGTGGGGAAGATCCCCTGGAGAAGGAAATGGCAAACTGCTCTAATATTTTTGCCTGGGAAATCTCATGGACAGAAGAGCCTGGCAGATCAGTCTATGGGGTTGCAAAAGACTTGGACAAAACATAGTGACTAAACAATATGATGTGTAATCTTTGACTTCTTGCTTCCAGTATAATGTCTGTGAACTTCATGTTATACTGTGTGTCCGTGGCGGTTCCTCTTAAAGGGTGGGGTTTAAATGTGCTTCCTCTAAAAAACTCAAAAAAACCACACCTTCTTCTTAAATTTATTTTTCAATTGAAGGAGGCATGGTTTTCTGCTTTGCTGTTTTCTGCCAAATGTCAGCCATACCTATGGCTGATTCATATGGATATTTGGCACACGTCCTATTTATACAACTCATGTATGCCGAATAGTTCAATAACATGGAAAACTGATCTCAGAGAATCCTCATTCTTGAGGCAACCACTGCTAAAAGCTGAAATGCATCTTACATGCTGCGCACACCTGGCTATCATCGATGGCAGCTTTAGCCAAACCCCATCATGCCTTTCCTAAATTCTTCTAGAGCACTAGCATTCCACAAAACTGGGAGCCAGCGTTGCTATTCCTAGTACAGCAATGAGCTAAAGTCAAATCCAAATGAAACGGAGCAGGACCCTGTGGTCTTCACCCCCTGACCGCCACCTGCCTTTTGTCTGTGGGAGAACTTTAGCCAAAGAATAAGTTGACTCAGAAGTGAGAAAACGCAGAACAAAAGGAAAATGTTCAAAGGAGACCACATGAGAGCCTTTTAAGCATAGTCAAGGACCTTTAGTTCCTTCTCCAGGGCCGCAGGTGTTGGTCTGAGCCATACCCTCTAGTCTGTAGCATCTTATAGATACTGAAACCCCCACCAGGGGGGAGATGACAGCTACACGATGGCCAGACTGCAGCCGTGATGTAAGCTGCCACAATTTCGAGAACTGGCCTCAAGAAACGGAAACAAGCTGACACTGGAAGGGTAACTACCTACAACCACCAGGGTGGTCAGACCACGATGACCGATTTCAGGATGACTGTCAGAGCTGACCGTGCTGTTTCTGTGTGTAGCCCCCTCCCTCTGTCTATGAAAGCTCTTGCCTCATGATTGTCAGGGAGTTGGGGGAGGGGAGGAAGTCTTCGGGCAGCTGTCTGTCCTCCCCCTAGGTTGCCAGCATGCAAAATTAAGCAAACTTTTCTTTCTTTCTTTCTTTTTTTTTAAACCATCCCTCCCACCTTCCTTCCCACTCCACCCCTCTAGACTTTTACTGAGCCCGTTTTAAGTTCTGAGTCACACAGCAAATTCCCACTGGCTATTCAAAATAAAGCAAGCTTTTCTTTCCACCAGCCTGGCCTCCTTTTTGTGTTCTGAGGGGTGAGCAGCCAGATCTGGGTTCAGTAACAGAAAAGCTTCTGTCCTGTCACCTGAGGTGTGAATGCTATGGAGCTTCCCCAGTGGCTCTGTGGGGAAAGAATCCGCCTGCCAATGCAGGAGGCACAAGAAATGAGGGGTTGATTCCCCTGGAGGAGGAAGTGGCAACACACTCCAGTATTCTTGCCTGGAAAATCCCGTGGACTGAGGAGCCTGGTGGGCTACAGTCCATAGGGTTGTAAAGAGTCACAACTGAGCACACACACACAAACCCTATAGATCTGCAGATGTTGAAAGCCCAAACCAGAAGTCACCTGATGCCAGAACCCGTGAGACTGCTACTTCAGTTCACTGAGGCGCCAACTAAGAGTACAGGGCGACTGGAGTAACTGCTAGGAGCAGGGGCTTTAGTCAAACCAGTGTTCAAGTCTTAGCTCTGGCTTGACTAGCTATATGATGCAATGTAAATATCACAAAACTTTGAGCCATCTTCCTCTCTTCCCTCACCCCCCCTCTAAAAAAAAAAAGACGAATCTATCCTTTGCAGAGCTGTTAGAAATAAGTGTGAATGCAGGGAAGCTAGTATGGTTTATACAAATGGTAACTAAAGTTAATAAAAGGAGATGTGCTCTCCCTAGGACCTGTGGGAGTTTGAGAAGCCCAAGCTTGGGTGTTGTTGCTAAGCAACACATCTCCATCTTGAGGATCTTGGTTGCCAAGGGCTCTTGGAGCTGGACCAATCCAACGCCCCGCTGATAGAGGGCAGAAGCAGCTGCCTTGTTTCCGGGGCAGGGGCTGTGCAGAGAGGAAGTAGGGGTGGGAGCCCAGATGCCTGGCCCTGCAGCTGTGTGCCATTACCCACGGCACTTTGGGTAAGAGCAGGCCTAACGCTGGCCACTTGTCCATATAGTTTTATTGCTTTAATCCCACCATACTGGCCAAGGCCAGACCATGATAATATATTTAAGTAATGAGGCATGACAGCCAGGGCCTGCTGCGATGATTAGAACACACCTAGCAGGGTGTGAGAAGGTCCAAAGGTGAGAGTCTTAATCCCTTGGAAACGGCTGCAACTGCGAGATGGTAAATGAACACAGGAAGTTTAGACCCTGAGCAGGGCCAATAGCCAGTCGGAAACTCCGCTTGGGCCCAGGTAAACATATGCGTCCAAAAGCATGAGAATGAAGGGGTCTTTCAGGGTCAGGCGGGTGATGGGTTTTAGTCAAATACTCTGGCCAGTATTAGACACTTAGCCATTGCATACTCGGAAATACTTGGAGGTGGATTTGCCCAAATACTTCCTCATATTTATTAGGAAAGGGATTAAGTGTAATTCCTCAAGCTCTGTCAAAGAAATAGACATGCATGGTAAAACTCAAAAGCTGCAGTGTTGTGTAATGAAATTCTTCTCCTAGCCTGGACTGCTGAGAGGAATATCCTAAACTCTTCCACCTACAGAAAGATCCCTTCCTATATGTGAGTAGGAGCTAGCTACACATTCCAGCTGTCCCTTGATCCCCTCACTTGTTTCCAGTGATCATCTGACACTGATGCATAGATGTATCTCGCTTTCTAAATGGGATCTTGTTTGGACTTTCAGTAGAGGGGTGGTAAAAAGATAGTCATTCAGGCTATGATTTCTTAACATGCAGTGAGATGCAGTGTTTTAACTATCTTCTGGAACACTATGGGGGGAAAAAGCAACTTTAGACCTTTCTAGTTCAAATCCCTTTTTTCTGACCCTGAAACATGGACCTTCCATACGAACTAAAAATAGCCACAGTTGCATCTATGAAGGCAGAATGGGTTTCATAACAAGAGGATGAATATAGGCTGATGGCCACCAAACAGCTTCTTAAAGAAGCATTTGCCTCACTGAGTAGGTTGGTTTGAGAACACACCTGAGAATCCATTAAAAGATGGAAGAGTCTCCTTTGAAGGAGATTCCTTTGGGTTATCACTCTTGATGAACAAAATGAAAGTGCCGTAAGTTCTAGAAGTTGACTTTCTAGCTTCCCAAAGGAGACTGAGAAATCTGATCCATTGTAGCAAAGAATGTTGGCTGAATGGTTTGGGGAACAGTCAGAATAGCTTTGCCTAGAACAACCGAAATCCACAGGCTCTAACATCTGAAATTCTAGGTTCAATTATTGCTGTGTGGCCTTGGGCAAATGCCTAACGTCTCTGAGCCTTTTATGCCTCTTATAAAATGCACGTTGAGTTCTTGTGTTAATCTAGATCCTCTGAGAAGGAGATGCTAGGTCAGAATTAGACTTGCAAGGGAATTTTCTAGGAAAAGCACCTGGGAAGGGGAAACAGGCAAGCTGGAGTGACCTCAGATGTTGAGTCTGCCACGCCACCACCCCAATGATAAAAGGGAGTGGCAGTCAACTGCTGAGCAGCCTAAGAGTTTACCAAGGCCACTGAGGAGTCCTTGAGTCACTCGACAAAAATGGCTCACCCAAGTGTCCCTGCAGTGCCATCACAGGCAGGAGCAAGGAGCAGCTCGTGGGGTGTTTGGCCTCACTTCAGCGCAGTAATAACTCTTGGCCTTCAGCGGGTGTGGTCATCTGCCAACTAAGTTTCTAGTATATACAGCTCTGAAAGTCACGGTTTCAAAGTTGCTGCAGTATTATCATCTGATAGACTGAACTAGCATTTCGTGCACTGTCGAACTGGCACAGGGTTGCAGTTAAACATGCTTTTAAAAAATAATTTGCTAACTTATTTTTGTTGGTGTATAGTTGACCTACAATGTGGTGTTAGCTTCAGGTGTCCAGCAAAGTGAATCAGCTATACATATATATTGTTGTTGTTCAGTGGCTTAGTTGTGTCCAACTCTGCAACCCCATGGACTGCAGCATGCCAGGCTTCCCTGTCCTTCACTATCTCCTGAAGTTTGCTCGAACTCATGTCCATTGATTCAGTGATGTTATAGCCATTTCATCTTCTGCTGCCCTCTTTTCTTCTTGCCCTCAGTCTTTCCCAACATCAGGATCTTTTCCATAAGTCGGCTTTTCACATCAGGTGGCCAAAGTATTGGAGCTTCAGTAATAGTCCTCCCAATAATATTCAGGCTTGATTTATTTTAGGATTGACTGATTTGGTTTCCTTGCAGTCCAGGGGACTCTCAAGACTTTTTCAGCACCACAATTTGAAAACATCAATTCTTTGGTGCTCTGCCTTCTTCATGGTCCAAGTCTCACATCCCTACATGACTACTGGAAAAATCATAGCTTTGACTATACAGACCTTTGTTGGAGTGTGAAGTCAAGTGGGCAGTTGACTGGGTCACTTCAAATGGCTTAAGCATCACTGGGCCCAAAGAGTAAACTTTGGGATGAACTGTCTCCCACCCCTCCCCAACCTTACGCCTTGCAAGACCCAGCTCATGCAAGAGCGGAAGTGATAAAGGAAACAAGTACACTCCGTCGGGGCAGGAAGTCCTAGCCAAGAGGTGTGCAATTATCCAGGTCTCTACACACCCTCGGGGCAGAGGGATGGTGAGGAATGAGGTAGAGCTGTTCGTCTAGGGCGAGGTCCCCATCCCAGCAACTCCTGCCATGGCTCAGCAGAGGTCAGCCAGACTTCCCCTCCACTGTCTAGCAGCCTCGCTTCCTTTCAGCATCCTCAGAAACCCTAAACCAGCAGTCCCCAACCTTTTTGGCACCAGGGACCAGTTTTATGGAAGACACTTTTTCCATGGACCAGGGTGGGGGTAGGGGATGGTTTCTGGATGATTGAAATGCATTCCATTTACCGTGCACTTTATTTCTGTTATTACATCAGCTCCAGCTCAGATCGTCAGGTATTATATCCCGGAGGCTGGGGTCCCCTGGATTGGACAGTGCCTAGTGTTATCAGCTGGGTGATCACGTTTTCCCAGGTTTAAGAACCAGGGCTGGAGGGTGGGAGGAACACATGAGCATCCTTCCCTTCAGCCGTGCGGAGGAAACACATTCATTTCCAACCTGTTGGCAACGCACTGACAGTTAGAGGAGCTGCAGCTGCGGGTGTGGGAAGGCTGCAAGGGAGAAACAATTTCCCAGCCCCAAGCCGCTACGGAAGGAAAAATTGAACACTCACTGGTAATTGCCCTCCCGAGGCCTGTCGGGGCCTAATCTAAGTAGGCACTCGGGCTGAAAGGGCAGAGACTTGAAAGCCGTGACTTTTTCCGGTGGCCGAGTTCGAGCCTGTCCCCCACGCCAGTCTTGCCATAGCTCAGTTAGCGAAGTTGCTAAAGTCTTGGATCCTTTCTTGGGGCTGAGTCCCCTCTGCAGTAGTTTTTAATTTTTTTTTTTTTTTTTCCCCTTTAAAGTCAAAAACTGAAATCTGGGCTTGGCTCTTGCCATGTGACCTCTGACAAGGTCTTAACTGCTTTAAACGTCTGTCTCCCATAGAACAGCTGCAAAGACGAGTGAGACTGTACATGCAGGTCACGGGCCAGGCCTGACACATATCCCCCAGTAGCCTGTGTGCCTGCTCCTGAGATGAAGAAAGACCCTATGCCCTCCCTGTCCTCAGCCTGCCTTTTGTCTGGAAAAACTTTAGCCAAAGAATAAGTTGAATAAGAGAAGTGAGAAAACGCAGAACCAAAAGAAAACGGTCAAAGGAGACCAAATAATAATCTAGTCGTTGAGCATAAAGGAAAGGAGGTTTCCTTTCCTCCCTGTGACATGTTTGAAGACCTGAGATATTTTCATTGACTCTGTTAGTACTCGGATCTGAAGTTCTGTGTCTTTATAGGGGGTTTTCTGAGAGACTGTATTCTTGGATTAAGGGAGTGTCTGATGACTGCCGGGTCTATATGAGTGTTTTAACTCTGTGTTCTGTGTTGCGAGTTTTGATGGCCATTTTACTTTGTCTGGCTACCGTTTGGTTTAGACCTGCTGCCGTTTTGTTAGAACTTGATTTTCTTTCCCTGTGCCTTGAGATGAGGGCTCTGACTCGGTTCTCAGAAACACTTATCTAGACCATCTCTAATCCCTGAGACTCAGGAAAAATGGGAATAAGCCCTTAAAAGTTTTATTTATTCCAACTGTTCTTTATGAACTAGTAAATTGTATATTGTAATATCTAATTCATGACTAAAAACTTAGAAAATGAAGCTAGATCTTGCACTGTGTCTGTCTAAATATGTCTTGGTGTGTCTTTGTCTCTGGGTAACACAGAAGGAAGCCCCACATGGGCTTCCCTTGTGGCTCAGAGGGTAACGTGTCTGCCCACAACGCGGGAGACCTGGGTTTGATCCCTGGGTCGGGAAGTTCCGCTAGAGAAGGAAGTGGCAACCTACTCCAGTATTCTTGCCTGGAAAATCCCATGGACGGAAGAGCGTGGCAGGTTACAGTCCGTGGGGTCACAAAGAGTCGGACACGACTGAGCGACTTCACTTAAGAATAATCAGGGAGCTTTAGTTCCTTCACAAGGGCTATAGATAATATTCTGAGCCATCGCCTATGCGTTGTCTTATAGATACTAAAGCCACCACCAGGTGGAAGAAATAACTACATGAAGACCAGGCTGTAGCCATGATGTGAAGTGAAATTCACTCAGTCATGTCCGTCTCTTTGTGACCCCATGGACTGTGCAGTCTATGGAGTTCTCCAGGCCAGAATACTGGAGTCGATAGCAGTTCCCTTCTCCAGGGGATCTTCCCAACCCAGGGATTGAACCCAGATCTCCTGCATTGCAGACGGATTCTTTACCAGCTGAGCCACAAGGGAAGCCCGTAGCCATGATGTAAGTTCCCCTAGTTTTGAGAACTGGCCTCAAGAAATGGAACAAACTGACCCTGAAACTGAAGGCTAACAGTACTGAATCTAGATGATGCTGGTCAGATGAACAATGACCAATGACCAATTTCAAGATGACCATCAGAGCCTGGGGTTGCTCTTAGCTGCGCACTTGGCTACTGGCTGTACCTTAGGGCAGTGGTTCCCAACCTTTTTGGCACCAGGGATGGATTTCATGGAAGAAAGACCATTTTTTCCAAGAACTGGGGTAAAGGGATGGCTTCAGGGTGACTCAAGTGCATTACGCTTATTGCGCACTTTAATCTCACGCTGCAGCTGATCTGACAGGAGGTACCAGTCCGTGGCCCAAAGGCTGGGGACTCCTGCCTTAGGAGTCAAGTGTGGTTGTTGAAAGCCTCGCCCTACCATGAGTTGAGTGACCGTAGGCAAGGGATGGCATTCCCTGAGCCTCGGGTTGATCTGGAAGCAACACCTGCCTCACAGGACTTCTGTCTAAATAAAAAGTGTTTGACACAGAGCTGTCTGTTCTTTGAGCCCTTTAAGAACTGTCAAGACCCCAACCAGCTTCTAAAAGACAAATAAAAACTCAGGGGTTGAGTCTGATCTATTTAACTTGACTGCTGCGGCTGCTAAGTCACTTCAGTCGTGTCCGACTCTGTGTGACCCCATAAACGGCAGCCCACCAGGCTCCCCCGTCCCTGGGATTCTCCAGGCAAGAACACTGGAGTGGTTGCCACTTCCTTCTCCAATGCATGAAAGTGAAAAGTGAAAGGGAAGTCGCTCAGTTGTGTCTGACTCTTCGCGACCCCATGGACTGCAGCCCACCAGGCTCCTCCGTCCATGGGATTTTCCAGGCGAGAGTACTGGAGTGGGGTGCCATTGCCTTCTCAGATTTAACTTGACTTGACTAGAGAGAGATTAAGCCATAAACCTAGATTTGGCTCAGTGTTTCCTTTTAAATCTTTTCCTCATGCTCAGAACTGTTGCTAAGATCCCATGGCCTCTTCACCCAGCATCATGGAAGGTGGCTGGCCAGGGGCATGAAGATCTGGTAACCGGGTACTCTTGCGTTTTTTGCCAGTGCATGTAAAAGAGGGAGGAGGTATGTTACTTTGTACTCGGTTCATCTAGGAATGATTGTCAAACCTAAAAGAACAATGGCTTAACCAAATGTGTGTTGCCTTACTAAAATCTAGAGGCAGTCCCTCTAGGGTGGGCGTGATGCAGGGGCCCAGCCTTCTTTAGTCTTCTTACTCCACTCAAGGCATAGCTTCCTAAAGTCACCTCATATTACAAAGTGGCTGCTGGCGTGCCAGTCATTGTCAGTATCCCAGCCAGTAGGAAGGTGAAAGGTGCCTCCTTTAAGAACACAGCCTAGAACCTGAGCTCACCAATTCCACCTACATCCTGTTCGCTAGAACCTTAGCAAGAAAATCTTGTCCTACTTGGGGTAATCATGTCTACACAACTAGAAGTGGGAAGATCTATTACTAAGACTGGAACTGATATTTGGGGCTAAATAGACATCTTTTTTAGAATACTAAAGCCCTTGACCAAGCAGTAGTGTCATCGGCCATGTGTCTGCAGGCAAACTAGTGTGCCCATTTTACAGATGTGAAAGTACCTGTCAACTTCATAGCTTTGAGGGTTGACTTCCATGATAGTGTTTCTCTAGTTGCCAGCACCCAGCCGCTACTCAGATCCTTCCCCTAGGAGTTGTACATGCCGGCTCGCACATTCTACTGATAAACCTCAGTGAAAACCTAGTCCTCTAAAAGTCTTCATGGAGAAATGTGAATTGCATGTAGACATCTGGGCCTGATTTAGACAGTCTTTGAGAGATGTACTGTTCTCTGCAAGGCATCCCTTTTGTCAGAGGCTGCCAGCATCACAGGGACACTTAACGGCTAAGTATAAACAGCTGGCCCACATCTGCAGGATCCATTTTCAACAACTGTATACAGTAGATACTGCTGATAATGAACCTGGGTCCAGCAGGGCTCAGTTCATCCGGCGTACAGATTGGAGCGCGCTGCTGTGGTTGCAAGGTGCAAATGATGATTCCAGATAGCAGGGAGGCCCTGGGAGGCTGTATTGCCTTCAGACTGGGTTTCTTAGCTGAGTAAAGTGAAGCTGTTCTACTAAATATTCTTGGTTTGTAAAATAGGGTGGAACTGCATGATGGCTGCCCAGTGAGTTGGAAAGCAATGCCCACCCCCACTCACCCCCAAGAACTCTGATACAACCAAGATCAGTATCATGAAATGTTAGAGCCAGGAGAATCTATAAACCCACCTGATTGGTCACCCTGTCTGGGCAGGAAGATGCACTTCAGATGTTTGACAAATATCCATCCATCTTGTCGAGGATCCCATTTTGGAATCTGTTCTTGTCCTATTTGTGACCCCAATAATAGAAAGTGCTTATTAAGGTCTCAGGTGACAGAGATGCTGGGTTGCTTCAAGGTTGAACTGAGGGTTTCTGGGAGCTTATTTCAGCACCAGCTCCTCCCACCATGGGCAGCCATGCCTACCACAGCCATCTCCACTTAGAACATGAGCTCAACTTTCTTTTTCAAAGCTGCATAGATGCTCCCCCCTGCCAGCCCTCCCAACCTTTGCAAACGAGGATGCACCCTCCTTTTATCAAGAAGTTGAGTGGTTGTCCTCACAAGTGTGAATCTGAACGTTACCTTTAAGAAACACATTTAACATAAAAGGAATACGATGATATCGTTAAAAAATGGTTTTCCAACTCTAAAGCAATGAGCACTCCTGCCTTTTGACATACATCGGCACCTATGACCCACTTGAACATCCATAATAAACAGTTGGATCAAGTGTATCAGTTAGACTGGGGCTGGACTGAGAGCATCTCGCCTGACCCCTAACCTCTGGACAAGTTACTAAACACCTCTGTACCTCAACCTCCTTAGGTGTGCTCGGTCATGTCTGACTCTCTGTGACCCCATGGACTGTAGTCTGCCAGGCTCCTCTGTCCATGGGATTATCCAGGCAAGAATACTGGAGTGGGTTGCCACTTCCTCCTCTAGGGGATCCTCCTGACCCAGGTATTGAACCCACATCGCTCAAGTCTCCTGAATTGGCAGGTGGATTACTTACCACTGGCGCCACCTGGGAAGCCCTCCTAAAATGTAGGTGAGATTAGAAATAAGTTTGCTTAGTCCTCAAAATACTTTGAAGTAAAATTGCTTAGAACCATGCCAGATGTGTAGTAAACTGAGTAACTTTTTATATACTTTTTAAAAATACCAACTTGTTTGTAAAATCTGGGGCTTTTCTGCTGGGGTGTTGCCCAGCCTGCCCCAAAAGGCATTGTTATGAGGAGTTAATTTTGAAACCTGTCTACACAGATATGAGCAGAGAGTTGTGGCAGTATGACTTGTGACTCTAAAATGTCTTTGGTATAAGGATTATTTTAGGCTGGTAATTAAACAGCAGACATGGAAGAAATGGAAAAACTGAGTAGAAATTACCCTTCCTAAAATGCTTATTTATGATCTTAGATCACATTGAGATTTGGAATCTCCATGGGCTGTCTCCCTCCTATACCAGAGAGAAAATACCCAGTGAAGTGAAAGTCACTTAGTCATGTCCAACTCTTTGTAACCCCCATGGACTATGCAGCCCATGGAATTCTCCAGGCCAGAATACTGGAGTAGGTAGCTGTTCCCTTCTCCAGGGGATCTTCCCAATCCAGGGATCAAACCCAGGTCTCCACATTACTGGCGGATTCTTTACCAACTGAGCCATCAGGGAAGCTCAGGGAGAAACGGATGACCTTAATCTCTGGAAATTTTGACCAGTGCAGGACACAATTTGAAGCTGCATAACTACTTCACTCTTATTTAAGGTGCCTCTCCAGGTCACCTCCCACTGCCTCCGCTGCCCTCAATTCCACTGAAAGGGAAATAACCATTTGTAGAGTCTCTCTCTGGACTTCACTTTGGGAGCCATGATGTAATCCTACTGGAATGTTTTATGGAACTCATGCCTCTAACCAGAGCGAGATCTACCATGATCTGAAGACAGAACAGAAGGGAAGAGGCACCGTGCTTTCTGAGATATAGGAAAAATCATCAACCATGTTCACGATGAACTTTGACTATGGCTGCCCTGCTAGTGGGGCTCAAGTATTTTGCTTCATTAGGAACCTCCTCTGAAATCATCTGCTCTTGGAAAACGAGCTTGTCGGTTTCCTTAACCTACCTTTTCTGGGCCCCTTTCCTGGCCACTGTGGTCCTGGGACCACACTCTCTAAACTCCAGATGACTTTTGGCTACCCTGACTTAAATTAATATTTTCTCTCAAACAACCAGCTTATCTAAATGGCCAAACTAACTAGATGCTCAGACTGTTCCAAGTCTATTGCAACGGAAGGGGGCGCATGCCCCAAAGGATGTATTTTAAGAGAAATCACTTTGGGGAAAACTCAAGCTTAGTTTTCCATGCCACTTACCAGTTTTTTCTTCCTATGGGGGCTCTGCATTCACCAAGATGGAGCCTTCCATCTCGGGATCAATTAGTTTCTGGGCCATGATGAGGGACCGGAACAAAGCTGGTCATAATTGCTCAGCGCATGGGGACAAGTAGCATCTCCTGGATCTTAATGAGCCTGAATACTTGGGCCAAGAGGGCCCACCCTGACCCCCTGTGGAGGTGATTACCCCCTCATTGCCATCTGAAGAATGGAAGCAAGGATAGGGGGCTTCTCTAATGAGAGCTGACAGTGGCTCCAGCCTCTGGCTTCGGGAATGAGGGGGAGGCCAGGGGCTCAGGAGCAGGCCATCCCCTGAGTGTCTCCTCCCTGACCCGGGAGAGCAGAAGTCTGTTTCCCTGCTGCTCAGCGGGGCGTGGGTGGGATCTCTATCTCTGAAGAAGAAAGCGAGCATGGTGTTTGTTTTGCATCGGCTTAGAGAGGAGGGATTAAACTTAAAGGCCAAACCAATCAGACCCAGAGGAGGTGCAGAGATCAGGGCAACATGCTCTTGCAGGCTGATCTGAGAAGACCAGTTGCCTTAAAGATTCCAAGCCTGCTCCCCACTGTCTGGGGATGAGGTACCTGATGAGCATGTGCTCATGGGAGTCACAGGACCCTTGCTGATGCCTTTTCTCACTCCGTCCCTTTTTCTTTTTCAATTTTGTTTTAATTGGAGGATAATTACTTTACAATATTGTGATGGTTTTTGCCATATCAGTGAGTCGGCCACACATATTACATGTGTCCCCCCATCCTGAACCCCGCTCCCACATCCTTCCCCAGCCCCATCCCTGTGGGTTGTCCCAGAGCACCGGCTTTGGGTGCCCTGTTTGATGCATCAGACTTGCACTGGTCATCTATTCCCCTCCTTCCCTTTTAACAGCGAGCATTTCAGTAACCATGATGGAGAAGGATGCCCCCCCAGTGAGCACCACCTGACTTGCTAGTCGCTTAGAACTCTTCCCCCAGCAAACAGACTTTGGGAGAGTGAAGGGCACTCAGGATCTCTCCTCTTGCTTTCTGATGCTTTATCTTCTTAGATACTGGATAAGTTAAGGTTTATCTTGAGCTTGTTTGGAGCTGGTTCTGTCTGCCCAGCTGTTGGGGCTGGTGCATTTGGTTATCCCTGTGAACCTTCTCTCTGGAATCTTTCACTTTTAGAGAACAAGTTTTAGTTCCTATTCCTAGTTACCTCTAGATTTCTATTTGTTTCTGAAGCTTGATTTCCAGATCCATCTGTGGACTTGTTTTCTCTCTCAGATACAGAAGTCGCAAGCCCCTCTGTTACCTTAACACACTAGAAACTCACTGTTCCCCTGCTGTTCTGTGTATCCATTCACGGTCAGCAGGAAGCATGTGTGGACCTCTTCACTCTGAGATCCATTAGTTTCATTTTGGGGCTCCATCACCTAGAGCCTGGGGCATCCTCTGCTGGGGAGAGGGTACGGGCAGGACAGGGCAAGAGGGTGGGACCAGGACTTTGAATCTTTCATGAGCTAGAAGTGCAACTGGTGGCTGAAACTTCTTTCTGTCTGGAGCACTCTTGACTCTGAAATAGACCACCCCTCTGAGATCTCCTACATGTTTGCCCAAGGTGGAGGCGCCCACCTTGGAAGGGGAAGCCAGGGTAGTAGCAGCAACCAGGCAGGAGGACAGTAAGGCGGGCATCCTTCAACCTGCAAACTTCTGGGTCTAGATACCTCATGGTGTCTGGCACCTCACCAGGCAGAACTTAAGGCCCCAGGAGCTATTCAGCAAGTTGTCATTACCACCCCTTCCTAATTCCTGTATGTGTGGAGTATGGGGAGAAAGCGTGGCTCAAATGCTCTGGGACAAGTAGATGACAGTCATGTCAACCTGTAGCATGCTGTTAGCACCAACATCCCGGCAGGCTGCTGGCAAGCCTGGGTAGGTGCATTTGAAATGGCAGGACAGAAGCTTCTGCAAATATCCCTGCTTACTGAACTGAGAGAACCACTGAATCCAGAGGGGGACGCGTTGTACCTTGAGGCTGACTCACTTGCTTCTCTGCTCACAGCTGTGTGTAGGTCCGGTCTGCCTTGAATGTAACAGACACCACTTGTATGCGCTGCGGCTCTGGCTTTCTGAGGTCTCCCAAGGCTGCTGCCTGGTACCTGCCTGGAGAAGTCTTTCATGGCAGAAGGTGCCAAGGTTTTCAGTTCTCCTGCTCTGGAGCCTGATTCTTGCTTAGCTTCTTAGATGCTGGCTTTCCCTTGAAGACACTTTCTCAAATAGAGACCCTGATGCTTTTTTCCCCTCTTCTCTTATCTGGCTTGCTGTCCAGAGTGACCTTGGGATTAATACCTGTGGAAGCCAAGTAGGAAACAGGATTGGGTGGGTATAGAAGCTGAACTATCCATCTTTCTTTTGATGGAAGCAGTTCTAAAGATGGAAGACTCCATAAAACTCTTCCTGAGTAGGGGCAAGCGCATCAGACCTCTCTATCTTGTATTGATTTGTCACTGGCAGGGGTGATGTCAGGAAATGGGTATATAAGCTGGGAGAAGGCAGTCCTTCAGCTGAAATAATCTCCCCTAGGAGCTGACTGCTATCAAGTGAAGTCATCAAAATGAAGGCTGTTGGGTGGCAATGTAAGTTTCCCAGAGATGGTGTTTCTTCCTCACTCGGTTTGCTTTATTCCAATCTCCTATATTGTGAGTGATGCGGTCAAATCCCTTTTTCTACCATTTTAGCAAGTGAAATTTGTGAAACTAGAGATTATGTATGTACTAAGTTGCTTCAGTCGTGTCTGACTCTTTGCAACACTATGGCCTGTAGCCCGCCAGGCTCCTCTGTCTGTGGGATTTCCCAGGCAAGAGGACTGGAGTGGGTTGCCATGCTCTCCTCCAGGGGATCTTCCTGATCCAAGGATCAAACCCACGTCTTTCAGGTCTCCTCCATTGGCAGGAGGGTTCTTTACCACTCCTGCCTCCTGGGAAACCCCGAAATTAGAGATCACAGCAAATTTATAATAGAATTGAGTTTTTTTTAATTTTATTCATTTTTAATTTATTTTTATTTATTTTTTTAATTTTACTTTACAATACTGTATTGGTTTTGCCATACATTGACATGAATCCGCCACGGGTGTATACAAGCTCCCAATCCTGAATCCCCCTCCCACCTCCCACCCCATATCATCTCTCTGGATCATCCTCATGCACCAGCCCCAAGCATCCTGTATCCTGTATTGGACATAGACTGGCACTTCGTTTCTTACATGATCGTATAGAATTGAGTTTTTATACTGAATCTTAAGATTCACATTCGAGGTAGACATCAACGTCTTTGGCTGAATATCCCTAAAGAATAAGTAGATTGTTACCTCTTAGGAGGTATTTCTGGTGCACAAGGCTCTGTTTTCTTGGGCAAAACAGCACTCAGATACCTTTATGCACAGCCTACCAAGATGAGTGTTACCACTGATGGGGCTGATGTTGAATGATGCTTTCTCTATACATTGTCATCTTGTTTGAGTGCCTGTATCTGGTTCTGGGTCAAAAAGGGACGTGTGATCCCACCCTGGTATTCCTTATAACACAGTAACTAAACCAGGCTGGATTTCTGAGAAGTGCGAAGCCTTGTTCAGTTTCTGCATAAGCTTCCTTTGTTCCTCTTTCTCTAAAACTGGGAGAGACCAAGCAACTAAAATTGTACTATCTAGACTGTGAAGTTGCACACTCTTGCCTGTCCAGCCCCCAGCTCCACTAACAGCCAACGCACATTGTCACGCGCATGTGGGCAGTGCCAGGCTCTACCCAACTGACTGGAAGGGCCTCATTTAGTTACTTTTTGGTCATCAACCCTGAGTCAGTTGTGGCAAGTGTGTCTCATAAGTATCTCATAAGCCCCACGGAACCCTCAGATCCAAAGCGGCCAGTCAAGGCTTTCTCGTTGTACTTTCTGAGGTTCAGGCCCCCATGGAAGTGACAATGTCTGGCTTCAAGTGGAATCTTAACCCTGGTCACTTCTGAGTATTTCTGCCACATGTCCAGAAGGTGGGACCCTAGAGGAGACCTGCACCAGACCCACTCACTGTCTTTCAAAGCCTCATGATGCATTCATCTGGAATGTCCAATAACCTACAGGACAAATAATTTGGTCTCTTTAAATGCCAGTAATTCACCTTAAACCTGATCGTGGGAGTCTCGCTGTTGGTCCCTTCTGGAAGTATTTCTTATGGCCTCATGTCTGGAGGACATGGCCCACCTCCATGGATGCCGAGATATCTCACTCTAACATCTTTCTATTGCAAAGGTTCCTCTCCCCACTTTGATTCACATGTGAAATAAGTGTGAGATCCTTAATAGTTTTCCGTATATCTCACTTGATTTCTGCCCTGTATTGATGGGGCTTGCAGCCAAGCAGTCTTCTAATCCCATCACTCAATCTACACCTATTAATGAGCAAGTATTACAAAAAAGCAAAGCACAACAATGCAAAAAGCAGATTCGGAGTTCTGTCCAAAGGAATCGCTCATAGAGAAAAGACTAAGAGTTGCCATTCTTTCTTTGAACTAGTCAATAGAATGAACAGATTCAAAGGATATGGGGAAAATATTCTGGAGCGTCTTATGCAAAGATAGTGCTCTACCTTCATGTCCTTATTCAAAAATTATCTCATAAGTCTTATCTATACTCCATCTATATTTTCATTTCCATTCTATATTTTGAAGCAAACATCAGTGTGTATGTATTTCTTTAAACACACAAACACAGAGGTCTACTTCCAGCATGATAGCATAAGGGTTCTGAGATGGACTTGTTCCCTGGGGAAAATGTTAACCATTTGAAAGTGTCAGGAAATGACCCAAAGATCCTACAGCAAATGAACAAACACTTAATCAAGAAAACCTACAATTTAGGACTACAGGGTCTGGTTTTGTTGTTAGCGGTGATGTAGGCAAATTTTTTGGCCATGCCACACAGCATGGGGGATCTAGTTCCCTGACCAGGGATCGAACCTGTGGTCCCAGAACTGGAAGCACAACATCTTAACCACTGGACCACTAGGGAAGTCTCAGTCTATGGGTTTTGAACCAGGACCTGCAGACTCCCTTCCCCCTTCCTAGCTCAGCAAGAGGTTTAAACTCCACTCCAGCAGGGAACAGCCAGTGGCCCAGGGCCCCCTTTTCCCTCAGGCCCCAGCTTTCTTTCAGAAAGATGCAGAATGTCAGCATTGCTTGCCCTGCTCCAGAAACTTGTTGAAACTAAGTCCTATATGAATATGGCTGAGATGTGGGGAACCCCCTCCTTCCACAGGACCCCCACCCATGGGACAGAGATTCTACCTTGGGTTCCATGCTGCTGAAAATACTGGGACTCATGGGGCAGGGGTTTCATGGTGAGAAATAAGCCAAGGAGATCTGAATTTATTCCCCCCCCCCCCCACCATGCACTGAGCACTCACCTCCTAAAGTGGGGATGTCAGAGATGCTCACCGTTGCCCCCACCTGATCCCTGGAGCCACGGCTTAGATTCTGCTCTCTGGGCCTAAAGTCATAGAGCAGAGCTCCAAATCTCTCCCCATGAAATGGACTTCATATGCAAGACTATGGAGACCTCCAGACCCAAGGACATGGACAGCTTCATTGGAGACTGAGGCTGAACTACAGCCTGGCTAGCGCAGCAGTAAATGGGAAGAAGAGCACCTCAGCTAGGAGGGCCCCTTTTGGGGGCAAGACAAATCTTAAATGCTTCACATGGGCATCTAGAGGAGAGGCATTGATCTCCCTTGAGGCTGATGGATTTGGGTAACTGATAAACTTCAGATAAGCCCAACCACTTGTGTCTCCAAGGGTACATCCACCATGCAACACACACCTTGATGGATTTAGAGACTTCTAAAGAACTCACAGGACTGGAAAAGGTCAGTTTTCATTCCAATCCCAAAGAAAAGCAATGCCAAAGAATGTTCAAACTACCGCACTCATCTCACACGCTAGTAAAGTAATGCTCAAAATTCTCCAATCCAGGCTTCAACAGTACGTGAGCCATGAACTTCCAGATGTTCAAGCTGGATTTAGAAAAGGCAGAAAAACCAGAGATCAAATTGCCAATATCCACTGGATTATAGAAAAAGCAAGAGAGTTCCGGAAAAACATCTACTTTTGCTTTATTGACTATGCCAAAGCCTTTGTGTGGATCACAACAAACTAAGTGGAAAATTCTTAGAGATGGGAATACCAGACCACCTGACCTGTCTCTTGAGAAATCTGTCTGCAGGTCAAGAAGCAACAGTTAGAACTGGGCATGGAACAACAGACCGGTTCCAAATTGGAAAAGGAGTGTGTCAAGGCTATATATTGTCACCCTGCTTATTTAACTTATATGCAGAGGACATCATGTGAAATGGTGGGCTGGATGAAGCACAAGCTGAAATCAAGATTACCAGGAGAAAAATCAATAACCTCAGATATGCAGATGACACTGCCCTATGGCAGAAAGTGAAGAGGAACTAAAAAGCCTCTTGATGAAAGTGAAAGACAAGAGTGAAAAAGTTGGCTTAAAACTCAGCATTCAGAAAACTAAGATCATGGCATCTGGTCCCATCACTTCATGGCAAATAGATGGGGAAGCAATGGAAACAGTGAGAGACTTTATCTTTGGGAGGTCCAAAATCACTGTAGATGGTGATTGCAGCCATGAAATTGAAAGACACTTGCTCCTTGGAAGAAAAGTTATGACCAACCTAGATAGCATATTAAAAAGCAGAGACATTATTTTACCAACAAAGGTCTGTCTGGTCAAGGCTATGGTTTCTCCAGTAGTTCTGTGTGGATGTGAGAGTTGGACTACAAAGAAAGCTGAGTACCAAAGAATTGATGCTTTTGAACTATGATGTTGGAGAGGACTCTTGCAAGTTCCTTGGACTGCAAGGAGATCCAACCAGGCAATCCTTAAGGAAATCAGTCCTGAGTATTCATTGGAAGGACTGATGCTGAAGTTGAAACTCCAATACCTGATGCAAAGAAATGACTCATTGGAAAGGCCCCTGATGCTGGGAAGATTGAAGGCAGGAGGAGAAGGGGATGACAGAGGATGAGATGGTTGGATGGCATCACTGACTCAATGGACATGAGTTTGAGTACCCTCTGGGAGATGGTGATGGACAGGGAAGCCTGGCATGCTGCAGTCCATGGGGTTGCAAAGAGTCAGACACGACTGAGCAACTGAACTGAAAGAACTCAGAATGGGGTTGAATAAATTAGTTCATTGCAATTCTTTTTTAACAAACTTACTCATGTCCTTTAAAGATCTAATTGGTCTTAATCAAAAAAGTTGTCTTCTGGTGGTGTCTTTAGTAATAGGTGAGATATCCATGTTGTGAGCTGAGATGAATGTCTTCATCTTTCTAGGGTACATTGGAAAGAGATTGTTCTACCCATACTTGGTTTCTTTTAATGGAAGTTATTAGGTCTTTGCAAGACTGGAGTATCTCAATCAAAAGAGGCAGGAGCCAAGGGCATTAGGCCTCCTGGGACTATCTCAAAGGGGGAGAGTTAATGAGTTTCCAAAGGGGTGGATCTGAGATTTAGAAGGACCAACAGTAATGTTTTTGGCCAAGGTAGTTGGAAGACCTGTAGAAATGTTGGCCATTAAGTCTTAATGTCCTTAGTGCATTTACCAGGCCAGAAGACTGAGGGCAGTAATCAACAGTGAAAGTGTTGTCAGACCAGCCACATGGTGCAGACTTCAAGTTGAAGTACTTGTTGAAGTACTCAACCAGTAAAATGGGTGCTCAATCATTGAAATTAGATAGGAATGTCCCAGGTAGGGATGGTCTTCTTAACAAAAGGATGTTAACCATGGAAGAGACGGTAGCCTGTCTGCAAGGGAAGGCTTTGGTGCAGAGTAAAAACATGATCGCCATGACTAAAATACATTTATATCCATGAGATCGAGGAAGCCATACGAAATGCATCTGCCAGACATCAAACGGTCCGTTAGGCATGAGGGTCCATTAGGCTGCTAGTGACTGGGAACAACACAAAAGACTTCCCTGGGTTGTATTTTGCACAAGGGAGGTAGGCAGTTCTTCAGTTTCATTCATTTCCTCACCAGTATTCATGAATGTTATTGTCAGTAGACCAATGGTTTAATGCAGGTACATTGGTGAGGGGTGGGAATCTGAGTCTCTTGTAGCTCTGGTTTGGACTAAACAACCCAGTTCTGTCATTGACCAAACCAACAATGGAATGGTTGTATTTCCCAACTTTTTTTTTTTTTTTCCTCCTGTGAAGAAGCCCAACCATCAACCTCAGAGCCAGTTTTTTTTTTTTTTTAACTTATCACTTGGAATATATCCCTTTGGACCATGACAGAAATTTGGCTGCTATTGGTTCCTTTAAGTGTAGCGTTCTTTGCAGAAATGTCAACAAGGCGATTTCCCTTAGCTTCTGGAGAGTCAAGTTTAGAATGCTCGAGAATCTTATAGCTAAAGCAGCAGGTAAAAGTACTGCATCCTAAATAATTCCTAAATATAGGGTTCATTTTAAATATTTCCACTGGAAATAAGGAAGCCACATTGCTTCCATGATATTCCAAAACCATGAACTTTTCAGAAATCATGTGTGTGCATGCATTCTCAGTGGCTTCATTTGTGTCTGACTCTTCATTTGTGTCTGGATGGTAGCCCACCAGGCTCCTCTGTCCATGGGATTCTCCAGGCAACAATACTGGAGTGGGCTGTCATTTCCTTCCTCAGGGGATCCTCCCGACCCAGGGATCAAACCACCTCTTTACAACCTCCTGCGTTGGCAGGCAGGTTCTTCACCACTAGCACCACCTGGGAAGCCCTGTATCTTATTATCAATAACAATATTGTCAATTTTGCCCTTGGCTAAAGTACAAGCCTATGGAAGAGGGTGTAGTTCAGGCTGTAGGGCAGAAGTACCTACAGGTAAAGGTGCTGCCTCGATACCCAAATGAATTGCAATAGCATATCCGGCACAAGACTTGCCAGTGTCACCTTCTAACAAGAGCCACCTGTGAACACAGACAACAGTGTTATCCAGAGGATTTCTCTTCAGATCATCACAAGGTGTCAGGAGGTGATCTGTCAGGATTAGGCCATTGTGAGGGACCTCACTGGTGACAGAAGGAGTGTCAGGGTTAAGGTTATTGCAGTGGAAAAGTTATGTAAGGAGCAGTTATCCACAGGGGCTACTTAGGAGGTAAGGTAGCTGACTGAGAAATGTTGAGTGTGGTGAGAATTCAGGGGGGCTTCTACTGTTTGAGGTACAAATATTGTGAAAGAGGATCCCATGATTTTCTCAGTGGTCTTAATTAAATGGGCAATGGAAGTAATGGCTCTAATACAAGGGGGATCTTCCATGTCACAGGGTCCCCTTGCTGGCTCTAATATCCTGTGGGTTGATGGTGGCCCCTGTGTTTTTTGAATGAGTACCCCAAGGGCATTCTCTTCTCATATACAAAAAGGAGAAAAGGAGAAAAGAATCAAGACAACTGGGATGCCCAAGAGTCGGTGAATTCATCAAACCTGTGTTGTCCAGCTTTTTCTCATAAAATTCTGTAGAAGTGAATTCTGTAAAACTCCGTAGATGATTCTCTAGTTAAAAAAAAAAAAACAAAACACAAAACTAGAGGTTTGGCCATAAGAGAACGTGGAATGCAGTTTCAGCAATAGCCAACTAACCTGTGAAAATCTTGCAGCTGATTCTTAGTTTGTCATCCTAAATGAAACCAACCCTGAATATTCATTGGAAGGACTGATGCTGAAGCTCAATACTTCGGCCACCTAATGCCAAGAGCTGACTCACTGGAAAAGACCATAATGCTGGGAAAGATTGAGGGCAGGAGGAGAAGAGGCAACAGATGATGAGATAGTTAGATAGCATCACTGACTGACCAAATCTGTGCAAACTCTGTGAGATAGTGAAGGACAGGGGAGCCTGACATGCTGCAATCCATGGTGTGGCAAAGAGTTGGACACGACAGTGACCAAAACAACAAGATCCAGACAGACATTTAGGCATTCCAAGTGTAGCTCTTGTTCTGATATAAGATGCCCTAAATATCAAACCTGGGTTTGGGCAAACTGCAATTTCAATGAAACCACTCCCATTCCAAAAGGATTTAGGCTGAAGGCTAACACAGTTCCAGTTGGAACAACCTGATATCAAGAGTCAGGTTGAAGTGCTAAATGAGGACTTGCAGATACAGAAAGCCTTAACCGGAAAAGATGAAGCCTTAAAATAGATCCTGAATAAGACCTGGAGAGCTTCAAAATGCAAAGAGGGTGGAAACTTGGATCCAGGAGAGAGACCTACCCTCAAACCCCAGGGTCCATGAGAAAAGCAGTGAGCATGAATTGAGATATTGTGGGAACTGAATCTGTTTGCTTGCCCACCTCAGAGCCATCAAGGGTCTTCTCTGGATCTCTATACGAGCCATCAAAATGTTTATCTTAACTACACTGCCAGGGATTGCTCCAAAAAAAATTGGGTCTATTCAGGATCAGTGTGCGTGCGTGTTCAGTCACTTCAGTCATGTCTAACTCTTTGCGACCCTGCAGACTATAGCCCGCCAGGCTCCTCTGTCCATGGGATTCTGTAGGCAAGAATACTGGAGTGGGTTGCCATGCCCTCCTCCAAGGGATCTTCCCAACCCAGGGATTGAACCTGAGTCCCTAATGTCTCCTGCCTTGGCAGGTAAGTTCTTTACCACTAGAACCACCTGGGAAGCCCTCCTCAAGATCAGCATAGAAGTGCAATTCCAGGTTTGCATCCATAGCACGGCACTTGCAGGTCCCATGCAACAAGGAGAGAACTCTTGCAGAGGGAGAAAGGAAGTTGGGAGAGCCATAGGAAACAGTCCATTGGAGGAACTGAATGACTTTTCATTAGCTGAGTTATGACAGTCTCTCACTGGCTGAGCTCTTGCCAGACAAAAAGTATCCTTCCTTTTGGGCTCTACCATCATTGTAGGGCAAGAGAGATTCCCCTTGTGGTGCCCCAGATCTAATTGAGATTTTTTTGTTCCTTGTTTTACCAGCAGGAAGGGTCTAATTTTTCACATTATGATCACCAGCTTTCTAAAAAATTACGTATTATTGGCTGTGCTAGGTTTTTGCTGCTCTGCGTGGGTTTTTTATAGTTGCTGCCAGTGGGGGGTTCTCTCTAGCTGTGATGCAAGGGCTTCTCATTGAGGTGGCTTCTCTTGTTTCAGAGCACAGGCCAGTCACAACTACATAATGAAGCCTTGGTAAAGAATTGACCTGTCAATGCAGGAGATGTGGGTTTGATCCCTGGGTCAGGAAGATCCCCTGGAGAAAGAAATGGTGACCCATTCCAGTATTCTGGCCTGGAAAAATCCCGTGGACAGAGGAGCCTGGTGGTCTACAGTCCATGGGGTCACAAAGAGTCAGGCATGACTGAGTAACTAAACAACAACAGAAAACCCAAAAGAATAGGATTAGGAGACATCCAAATCTCTAATTCTAAATTGGTTCTCCTGGCAACCGGCTCTCAGTTTGAGTTATCCAGAACTCACACCATTAACATAACAGTATGGTTAAAAGGGGCTTGTTATGAATAACAAAAGACACCATTTTACCTGTGTAGCTCTAGAACTATTCAGGAGGTGGAAATAAAACTAAATACTCCAACAAAAGATGCTCCAATGACTCTTGTAATTTCTCCTAGAAGGGTTTTTGAAAGCTATGTGTTAGGATGAGGATTAAGATGGAATGCATATTTTTATTATGATAATCACAGGGCTACCTTTGCAAGATATCTATGTAGACTTTTCGAAATGTCACTGGTTCTTCCTTCCACAAAGGGTTCAGCAACAATTTTTAGAGATACCCCCATATCAGAGGCTGGAACACTCTATTGCACATTTTAGGCTTTGTCTTAGAAGAGCTTCTTGTTTTTGCTATTGCTATTTTATCCTTTACTGGCATCTCTTTCTCCAGCTCACCTGGCTCTGTGGAGAAACCTGGAGAGACCACAAGAGGAGAGCCAAGGGTTAGCTTTTTCAGGCCAAGTAAAGCCTTTCTTTATGTTAGTGGGAATTATGATTGGGGGCATTTCAAGGTCAAACCTAGAGAAGGTCAAGTTGGTGATTCTTCCATGTCTGGAGTGCTGAGGATTTACGGATTGAATAAGGGGCCAACTCCAAGTGGGTGGGGATTTGACTCTGCAACTTGATCCTGTTGTAGCCTCATCTGAGGGTGCTTTTGGCTGTTTGTACCTGATTTCTTCTGTTCTCTCCTTTTCTTATTAAAATCTAGTTTCTGAACACAAAGAGCATGTTATACCGTCTTTAGTCTGGGAGTGGGGGTAAATCCTTCTAGAATAATCTATTTCCCTTGATGCTGGATTGGTCTAGTTACCTGAAAATCAGGTTTTAGGTGGATTCAACCATCAGAGGCTTCTGTTGTATAACACATGCCATCTTGGTCCAAATTCCTAAGTGAAAAACATAGAAAGGGTACTCAAACTCAGAGGCCACCACTATTTGGGTATTTCAATCTTCCTTTTTTTTTCTTTTTAAATATTTATTTCTGACTGTTAGGTCTTTGTTGTGGTACACGGGATCTTTCATTGCAGTGCATGGGCCCAATAGTTACAGCACTCGGGCTTAAGTTGCCCTGAGGCATGTCAGATCTTAGTTCCCCTGACCAGGGATTGAACCCACACCCCTTGCATTGGAAGCTTGGAGTCTTAACCACTGGACTGCCAAGGAAGTCCCCATGTTTCTGTCTGATTCTAGGAACCACATAAACACCACATCCCTAGTTATTTAACATTTAATGATCTACTTAATGCGTATGCATGGGAAGTCGATAGTGGTGCCAGGGACTGAATCTGTTGTGAATCACGACTTCCTTCTGTATTGCAATGAAAATACTGCAGATAAACAATAGTGATAGTAAAGCAAAGAACACATGTGCTTCAGAGTGAAACTAGTGGCTTAATAGAAAGTAGAATGGAGCCTATCATCAGGATTTCTGTGCAGATAGATGAAGAACAAACGAATAGTCCATGACCAAGAGTCAACCACGTCTGAAGCCAAAGAACTGAGGGACGATCTTGTGGTCCAGAGGAGATGTGAGCCACTGTCTGAAGCCATGGATGGAGCAATAAGATGAAAAACTCAGGGGATGCCCATTTTGTCCTCCTCTTTGCTTATAGTTTAAAGGTTAAAAGACCCCACATGCCCTTGCCAGTGAGTGAGAGCAGGAAGAGGCATTGAAGAGGCATTGAACCTACAATCACTTGGCAGTTTCTAGAGACTTGGCCCTGAGTCTCTGGCTCTTTCAGGATGCGTGTTGGGTGAGTTCCTCATTGGCAATTTCTTGGCTCCCGCTGAGATGACTGCGTGCTACGTGCTCAGTCGTGCCCAACTCTATGTGACCCCATGGACTAGACTGAACTGAAGCACTGAATAGTCAGCACTACTTGTGATTCTGCAATCTCTGGACTTTTCATAGGAGTTGGTCAGATTTTCCAGAAGCAGAGGGAAAAACTGCACTTAAAGAATGATAAGCTTTTGACATCTGTTCCTTCATTTTTTTCTAAGTCACACAAGGAGTGAGCTAACCTTAGAAGGTACTAAGACTTCAGACTCTGGCCAATCCTGCAGGACTGTGGTGAAGAGAATGTAGACCCAAGTTCTCAGGGGTGGGGCCTTGCTTAGGGATGCTCTTCACAAGTGACGTTAGGCTTCTTGGCAGGACCTAGGGAATCTCTTCCTCTGCAGTCCTGTGGGGCCCAGAATGGTCCTCAGTGGGCCTGGAAATGGACTCTAAATAAATGACTCCTCTGGCTTTCTGCCCGGGACCCTTCCCAGGGTAGATCAGGAGGATCAACTTGCCTTTGCAATGGGGCTTGGACAGGAACTCCTCCCCAGAGTGTCTCCTTCGCCTAAAGAGGCGAAGTCCTTTATTGACGAGATTCCTGCATTTCTTCAGTTAATGGAATTCTTGCTCTCCCTGAAGAATCTCAGATTTCTGAACTATGTTTCCACATACCAGAGTTTTCATCCTGATTAATCTGGAAGAAGGGACCCCCTTTGAGTCCCAATTTCTTCATGCAACTCTGCCCTGTTCTTCATCAAAACGTCTACAAGTCTATGAGATGACCCAGTCATCACAGGAATCCACTCACATTATGACCTTCTCTTACCAGCCTGCACACTACCACCCTTGAATCCTGAAAACTGAATGTCCTTCTCCATAAGAATCCCAACTGGAGACAGAATCCATGTCAGATGACTACTTAGACATGGGATGCATTGAGAGAACCAATGAGACTCCCTCCACTGGAGTCTCAGGATTTGTCACTCCTAGAACTGAAGGGACGGGGAACATAACCAGTGCTCACGGCCACCAACTGTGAACTGGAGTTATGAAGTTGCAGTCTGAAAGAGATGCAGCCACTGGCTGAAGGGGACTAATTACCCCAACCGCTCTCCTCTTGTCTATCATTACTAGTAACTCGAGTCCATCAACTGATTCTTTTGCCCTCTGTCTTCCAGATGAGTAAACACAAATGATCCTCCAAGAATCCAGAACCAGGTGCAGAATGCTAGAGTGTGTCTCTGGAGGCAAAGCAAATAATCAAGCCGATAGCAGGATTTGAGTGGGTGTGCTTTCTTGGTTTATGTTCAACTCTGAGGACTGATGGTTTCTGATATATGGAGCAAGGTGTGGTCCTCCACTGCAGGCTGGCCATGGCATATTTGGGGTGTTTTAACCTTATAGCACTCTGGATGACCTAGTCATGAGGAGACTGTCTCCAGAATGCTTCCAATAGTCTTCCCCTATCTGCTCCTGGTGCCACTGACATTATCACAGCAAGCCTTCTCGTGTTTCTCTCAGGTTCCCATGGCTCTCACTGCTATTGCACCACCTCCACACCTGCTCGGAGAAGGCAATGGCACCCCACCCCAGTACTCTTGCCTGGAAAGTCCCATGGGCGGAGGAGCCTGGTAGGCTGTAGTCTATGGGGTTGCTAGCAGTCGGACACGACTGAGCGACTTCACTTTCAATTTTCACTTTCCACTTTCATGCATTGGAGAAGGAAATGGCAACCCACTCCAGGGTTCTTGCCTGGAGAATCCCAGGGACAGGGGAGCCTGATGGGCTGCTGTCTGTGGGGTCGCACAGAGTCGGACATGACTGAAGCAACTTAGCAGCAGCAGCAGCCACACCTGCTCTCCCTGACAACAATGATGGTTAGGAATCAGGTGTATAGTACATCTTGCAGTAAGATTATCCCTGGTTCTTAGTTTTCACAGAACATCCTTCTTTGGCTGTAGTTCTCAGCACAATGAAAGACACATGTAAGAGAGCAAGGCTCATCAATGGCTCAAAAAGCTGGTGGAGCAACAGGGGTCTGGACTCCCAACCCCAAAACAGCCTTTTCATGAACTGTAACAAATTATCTAGCATCTCAGAATTAGCTTCAATCCCCATCGTGTGTCCTAGTGGGAGCAAGGCGGATGCTCCAGGTCGGTCTGTCTCCTGGGATCTCTTTGCCACTTTCGTGCCCACTGGCTCCTGAGGCACTTCTACCAACCAACATCCGCATCTTAGTGACTAGAACTCAGGAAGTTCAGTCAGCACACACGTGAAGTATAAACACCTTAAGCAATGACTGGTGGCTGCAGGAGTATAAATAGCTCAGCTCCCTCACTACCATGAGGCCAACTTGACATCATTTATGTGATCTCAAGATTTCACCTTAGAACTGAACCAATTACCTTTTGGGAGACTAGACTTGGTATCAAGTCTTTAATGCTTAGAAGCCTCCCTTGTCCCATTTCCTTGCTCCCTGACTGGTGGGTCCTGAGGCCACGTCTTAACAACTTCCCTTTCCTAATAACATCCCCTCTGAGGTTCAGGTGAAAGCTAAGACAATAGGCTACCTAGGTTCTACACGTGGTCTTTTGGCTTGGAATGTGGCACTTTGGAAATTAAGTCGGGGGTAGATGCAACTGTCAAATTCAGTGCTCTGAATTTTAATACGGGCCTAGGGCTTTTAAGTCAAGAAGTGGGGATGGGCTTCAAACGTGGAATTCTCTAGATCCTGGCATCACATAGTGTGTGTGACAGGGTTGAGAAGAAAATGGAAGTGAGGGAGCATCAGCAGATGGCAGAACTGCTGACTAGAATGCCGAAGAGTCCTAATTCCAAGCAACCGCCGGATATGACCAGCTCTGGCTTCTCTGTCACTCCTGCATCAGGTGGCTAAAAACCTATCAAGTAAGTTGAATAAACTGAGTGAGATTTTCTGCACGTAGGAAGGAAGTCTATGGTGAATTCTCCTGGAAAGAAGACCTTTAAAAAGAACACTCAAAGACAAAAACAAAAACAAAACAAAACAAAACCCACTCATCTCAACACATAAGGATGACTTGGTTAATTATAGCCATATGAGTGCATCCTCTTAAATTCATCAAGCTCTGTACTTACGATGTGTGCACTTTTCTGTATGGATGGGATAGAAATTTATAGTTAAAAATATTAGATTAAAAATACTGACTTGGGAATTCTGCCCACAATCTTATTGCTGTTAAAAAGGAAAAACAGGGTCCAGGATTCAACTATGGAGAAGAGAGTAGGACCTCACATGTTGCTGTCTCATGCCACTGGCCCAAGCTTTGCTCTCCCTCTTTTCAGGTCAACCAACTTAGAGGAGAAATGAGGAGGATGCAGAAAAGACTTATTTTTGCCCTAAATACCAGGTGGGCCAAAAAGTTCATTGGGGTTTTTCTATAAGTGGGTCTGGGAAAACTTGAACGAACTTTTTGGCCAACCCAACGAAAGCTTGGTCTCTGTCCTTTCCCAGACATCAGCAAAGGCTGCAACTTTGAAACCACCTCCCTGATGAAGCCCATTGCCTCCAGGTCAAGAGGGGAGGCTGCCATTTCTCTTGAAGCAGTTTCCTCCCAGGCAACCAGACGCAGCAGCTAAGAACTAGCCAGGCATCTGTTGGTGAGGCCATAAATCAGGAGGCCTCAGGTGGGGTCAGGCCTGGTCAGATTGCTGATGGCATTAGGGTAACGAATGGGGAGTGGGCTGTTTATGTTGGTTTTGGCTCAAGTTGGGGAAAGAATGTCAGCGTTTAACTTCGTGATAAACTCAGCACCAATGCATCCCGGGTCAGCAATTTATGTTTTAAAGATCCCTCGGGAGGAGCTGGGGCAGAGCCTCCCTGGGAAATCATGGCCACCCGAGCAGGCCTGCCCTGATGTAGGAGGTAGACAGGGCCTGACACGGATGGAGGGAGATGGGCTGGAGTGTGGACGGGAGTGGAGACCAGGCAAAGGCACCTGTAGGGAGGGTGGGCGAGGCCAGTGTGAAATAAACAAGAGGAAGCAGAAGCAGGCAGAGAGAGCCTCAGATCCCACTGAAGATGGAATAAGGGCTAAACTCCATGGGCGCCCCTGAGAAAAGACTGTCCCTTTGAGAAGTGCCGGAGCGGGTGGCAGTGGCCAGAACCCTGGACCCCACAACTCAACCAGCAGCCAGGGTGCCCTGGGAAGACCATGGCAACAGCACGGGGGGGCCGTGATGGGTCCCCCATCGCATTGCTGCTGTGTCCTCTCCTCGAAGGGGGCTGGACCCCCATGGCTGTCACCTGGAGGTCTCCCTACACACCTGTCTCCTTCCAGGAATTCAGGTTCTTTGGAGAACCTGGCTGATGCATCCAGATAAAGTGACCATTTAGATCAGGCCCTCAGAGAAAAAGTACCTCTAGCTCTTTCAACCGAATCTGCCATCCTAGTGGTAGGCATAATTTTTTTGTTTTTTTTAAGGCAGCAGACTCTGTACCTGGTGAAGGTTGCTCTTTTCTAAAATTTATTTTTGGCTGCACTGGGTCTTTGTGGTGTGACTGCTTCTCATTGTGGTGGCTTCTCATGTTGCAGACCATTGGCTCTAGGGTGAGAAGGCTTAGGTGTCCTGAGGCATGTGGGATCTTCCAGAACACGGGATCAAACCCCCATCTCCTACAGTGGCAGGCAGATTCTTAAACAATGGACCATGAAGGAAGTCCAGCGTGCATAGTTTGAGAAGGTACCTTAGTCACCTGCTCAAAGACCTGCAACCCCACCCCACCCCCCTTATAACTCCTTGAAAAGCCAAAAGTCAAAGGGTCTGAAGCTACGCCATTTGCTAAACCTTAATATCTCCAAGTGTCTGCTCTGAAGACCCGAAAAGCATAAAAGGGGCAAGGGAAGGTGACAGAAAGGTGACTTGATAGTTAATGTTGCACGCATGCATGCTAAGTCACCTCAGTCGTGTTCAACTGTCTGCGACCCCATGGACTGTGTCCTGCCAGGCCCCTCCATCCATGGAATTCTCCAGGCAAGAATACTAGAGTGGATTGCCATGCCTTCCTTCTCCAGGGGATCTTCCCAACCCAGGGATCTCTTATGTCTCCTGTGTTGGCAGGTGGGTTCTTTGACTAGTGCCCACCTTGGGAAGCCCAGTGGTTGAGGTCACCCTCTGTCATATCCCAGTGCTTTCAGGTTGGTGCTGAACGCTGGCCCAGCCCAAAGCCCAGCAAGGCAGAGAGAGGTGCCAGGCAAAGAGGCCGAGATGCCAGTGGCCAGCTGAACTAAAACTCAGGACATTGGAGTGACAGGTTGCATTTTCCCAAAGTGATTATAATATTTCCTGTATGTCTTGCCAAACCCAGTCAAGAGGTGGGATCTTTAATACATCCTCAATCCTGAACCTAAAGCAGTCTTTGACACATACACGCTTGATACTATGTATAAAACAGGTAGCCAATGAGGACCTACTGTACAGCACAGGGGACTCTACTCAGTGCTCTGTGGCAACCTGAATGGAAGGAAGTTCAAAAGGGAGGGTATGTATGTATATGTACAGCTGATTCACTTTGCTGTACAGTAGAAAGTAACATACCACTGTAAAGCAGCCATGGTGTGAGGAAGCCCAAGCCTCCCTGAGGAGAGGCCCATCTGAAAAGGAACCGATAAACAGCACCAACTCACCAGCCATCTAGGTGAGGGGAAAGAATCCACTTTCAAGACTATTCAATCAAGTTGCCCCACCTGATGCCATGGGAGCTGTTGGTCCCACCCGCATCCCATACATGCAGATCCATGGGCAAAGTCAATGGCTCCTGTTTCCTTATGGAACTCGGTCTGAGCAAAGGACTACATAGAGCTTTCCAGCTTTGAAATACCAACGGTGAGGTCTGGGAAAAGATCTCATTTACAGATGGATCAGTGGTCAGCATCTTGGACACTTTCAGAGCTGGGGGACTCATCTTTTGGGGTCATATCTTTTTGGCCTTTTATACAGTTCATAATGTTCTCATGGCAAGTATACTGTGGTGGTTTGCCATTCCCTCCTCCAGTGAACCACGTTTTGTCATAACTCTCTGCTATGACCCGTCCATCTTGGATGGCCGTGCACTGCATGGCTCATGGCTTCATTGAGTTATCAAGCCCCTTCGCCATGACAAGGTAGGGATCATTCATCCCAGTTCCCAAGAAGGGTAGTACCAATTCCCGAGAAGGGTAGTACCAGAGAATGTGTTAGCCATTGGATAATTGCACTCATCTCCCATGCTAGTAAGGTCATGTTCAAAATCTTACATGCTAGGCCTCAGTGTTATGAAAACCAAGGACTCCCAGATGTTCAAAATGGGTTTAGAAATGGAAGAAGAACTAGAGATCAAATTGCCAACAGTCACTGGATTATAGAAAAAGCAAGGGAATTTCAGGAAAACATCTATCTCTGTTTCACTGACTACTCCAAAGCCTTTGACTATGCAGATCATGACGAACTGTGGATAGCTCTTACAGAGATGGGAATACCAGACCATCTTACCTGTCTCCTGAGAAACCTGTGTGCAGGTCAAGAAGCAACAGTTAGAGCCCTGTATGGGACAACTGATTGATTGGTTCAAATCGAGAAAGGGGTACGACAGGGCTGTCTGCTGTCACCTGTTTGCTTAACCTATACATTGAGCATATCATGAGAAGTGCTGGGCTGGATGAGTTACAAGCCAGAATCAAGATAGACCAGAGAAACAACAAACTCAGATATGCAGATGATACCACTCTAACGGCAGAAAGCAAAGAGGAACTAAAGAGCCTCTTGATGAGGGTGAAGGAGAAGAGTGAATGAGCTGGTTTAAGACTAAATAATAAAAAACTGAGATCATGGCAAATAGAAGGGGAAAAAGGTGGAAGTAGTGAGATTTCCTCTTCTTAGGCTCCAAAATCACTGTGGATGGTGACTGCAGCCATGAAATCAGAAGACGATTGCTTCTTGACAGGAAAGCAATGACAAACGTAGACAGTGTGTTGAAAAGCAGAGGCGTTACTCCACCGACCAAGGTTCGTATAGTCAAAGCTATGGTCTTCCCAGTAGTCATGTATGGTTGTGAGAGTTGGACCATAAAGAAGGCAGAATGCCAAAGAATTGATGCCTTTGAACTGTGGTGCTGGAGAAGACTCCTGGAAGTCCCTTGGACAGCGAGGATATCAAACCAGCCAATCTTAAGGGAGATTAACCCTGAGTATTCACTGGAAGGACTGATACTGAAGCAGAAACTCCAGTATTTTGGCCATCAGAATCAAACAAGCAACTCATTGGAAAAGTCCCTGATGCTGGGAAAGATCAAGGGCAGAAGAGGGCGTCAGAGGATGAGATGGTTGGATGCCATCACTGATGCAGTGAACATGAACTTGGGCAAACTCTGGGAGCTGGTGTGGGACAGGGAGGCCTGGCGTGCTGCAGTCCATGGGGTCGCAAAGAGTCAGACCCAACTGGGTGACTGAACATCAACAACAAAGTTTCGGTGTTGCGATGTCATATGTCTGAAGTCACAGGACTAGTAAGAGAAAACTAATATTCAAAGCCAGATCAGCCTTACCCTAAACACTGTTCTTCCTCATGCTACTAACAATCTGATTGACTGTCTTCACAAACAGAAGTCAGTCAATGCCACGTTTGGCACGCAAAGTATTGGGTTGGCCAAAAACTGCATTTGGATATTTCTGTGAGATGGTTAAGAAAAACCCAAACTTTTTGGCCAACCCAATACCCTTTGGTTTCTCAAGCAAGGATTCTTAGAACAGAAGAGATATGAAAGACACCCTCCCTCTGTGTAGATCTCATGTTACTAAGAGGAGACACCAGTTTCCACAGTTGCTCAAGCCCCAGTCAGACACAGGATTGCTGAGAAAGGTGTGTGCACATCATGCAAGCTGTGAATCAGAAGCGCTTAATCTTTGAGACAGAAGACAGACAACACCTGCCCATCTCCTAGCTGAGCCTTAGTTTTCTTGGCTGTAAAATGAGGGTAAGGAACTTGCCCATCTATGGCATTCTGGAAGGACTAGTGACTAAAATCCTGACCCCCTAATCCATTGCTCTTCCTGGCACACCAAGAGCTGCCCCCAATGCTGAGTAGAAAGATGTGCCAATAACATGAAACTTCTATCTTGAGCCCCAAAGGATCTCAGCCTATAGCTTGCTAGCAAAGCCATGAGATCCTCATTGCTGGATCAGACCCCAGGACTGGTCTCATTCTCTCATACATTCAATTTCCTGCAAGCGCAGGTATCTTGGTATTGTTGAGATGGAAGTGAGGCCACCCCAATCCTCTGTGATGCTGAACAAGCCACACCCCTTGTCTCAGATCCTATGCTCTTTTACAGAAAGGGTATGCTGGCTCATTAAGGGGTAGAACCTTCCACTGTAACAGATGGTGGTCATGAGGTCTACACTAAGAAGCATGGAAAGAAACTGTGTGTATCCACAGTCCAGGGAAATTCATAAAGATGGGACATGAAATGACACCAAGGAAACTAGGTAACAGCTATTGATTGGCTGATGGTATCCATCCCAGGGTCACAGGTACCTTGGAGCCTTGTAAGTGGAAGGCCAAGTCAGTGACCCACCCTGGGATCAGGAATGGGATGGAGATAGGCTAGCCAAGAAATCGACAGCTGTGTTGACTAGTGCTTGAGGAGATGGGTTTAGTGTCAGACCTAGCTTGCCACATTTTTTAAATCCCCTAGAAACTCTTTTATTTTATTTTTTTGGCTGTGCTGGGTCTTCATTGTTGAGCAGGCTCTTTTCTCCAGTTGCAACAAGTGGGGGCTACTGTCTAGCTGTGGTGCTCAGGCTTCGCATTGCGGTGCTTCCTCTTGTTGAGCATGAGCACAAGGGAACACAGGCTTCAGTAGTTGTGGCTCCCGGGCTCTAGAGCTGAGGCTCAATAGTTGTGGCACATGGGCTTAGCTGTTCCTCAGCATGTGGGATCCTCCTGAATCAGGGATCGAACCTGTGTCTCCCACATTGGCTGTTTGTTGATTGAATGGGCTGCTTCTGCTTAGTCGCTTAGTCATATCTGGCTCTTTGTGGTCCCAAGGGCTTTAAGCCCACCAGGCTCCTCTGTCCATGGGATTTTCCAGGCAAGAATACTGGAGTGGGTTGCCATTTCCTTCTCCAGGGATCTTCCCAACCCAGGGGTCAAGCCTTCGTCTCTTATGTCTCCTCCATTGGCGAACAGGTTCTTTCCCACTAGTGCCTCCTGGGAAGCCCCCCTAACTTGCCTCTTGTCTTGCTAGGAAACCTTGGACTAGCTAGTTGATTCCTTTTCCCCTCCATCTATAAAATGCGAGTAAAGTTACCCAACTCCAAACACTCTTTGCAAATCTCTGTAATCACATCAAGTCCTTATCAGACTGCCTAGCATGCCGGATACTGCGTAAACTCTTATCGAGGCTGCAACCGTCTACTTGTTCATGGCTGCCATTTACAACGGACTGGGACAAGTCTTGGAATGTGAAGTCAAGTGGGCCTTAGAAAGCATCACTACAAACAAAGCTAGTGGAGGTGATGGAATTCCAGTGGAGCTGTTTCAAATCCTGAAAGATGATGCTATGAAAGTGCTGCACTCAATATGCCAGCAAGTTTGGAAAACTCAGCAGTGGCCACAGGACTGGAAAAGGTCAGTTTTTATTCCAATTCCAAAGAAAGGCAATGCAAAAGATTGCTCAAACTACCGCACAATTGCACTCATCTCACATGCTAGTAAAGTAATGCTCAAAATTCTCCAAGCCAGGCTTCAGCAATACATGAACCATGAACTCCCTGATGTTCAAGTTGGTTTTAGAAAAGGCAGAGGAACCAGAGATCAAATTGCCAACATCTGCTGAATCATGGAAAAAGCAAGAGAGTTCCAGAAAAACATCTGTTTCTGCTTTATTGACTATGCCAAAGCCTTTGACTGTGTGGATCACAATAAACTGTGGAAAATTCTGAGAGAGATGTGAATACCAGACCACCTAACCTGCCTCTTGAGAAATCTGTATGCAGGTCAGGAAGCAACAGTTAGAACTGGACATGGACCAACAGACTGGTTCCAAATAGGAAAAGGAGTGCGTCAAGGCTGTATACTGTCACCCTGCTTATTTAACTTCTATGCAGAGTACATCATGAGAAACGCTGGACTGGAAGAAACACAAGCTGGAATCCAGATTGCCGGGAGAAATATCAATAATCTCAGATATGCAAATGGCACCACCCTTATGGCAGAAAGTGAAGAGGAGCTAAAAAGCCTCTTGATGAAAGTGAAAGAGGAGAGTGAAAAAGTTGGCTTAAAGCTCAACATTCAGAAAACGAAGATCATGGCATCCAGTCCCATCACTTCATGGGAAATAGATGGGGAAACAGTGTCAGACTTTATTTTTTTGGGCTCCAAAATCACTGCAGATGGTGACTGCAGCCATGAAATTAAAAGAGGCTTACTCCTTGGAAGTTATGACCAACCTAGATAGTATATTGAAAAGCAGAGACATTACTTTGCCGACTAAGGTCCGTCTAGTCAAGGCTATGGTTTTTCCAGTGGTCATGTATGGATGTGAGAGTTGGACTGAGAAGAAGGCTGAGCGCCGAAGAATTGATGCTTTTGAACTGCGGTGTTGGAGAAGACTCCTGAGAGTCCCTTGGACTGCAGGGAGATCCAACCAGTCCATTCTGAAGGAGATCAACCCTGGGATTTCTTTGGAAGGAATGACGCTAAAGCTGAAGCTCCAGTACTCTGGCCACCTCATGCGAAGAGTTGACTCATTGGAAAAGACTCTGATGCTGGGAGGGATTGGGGGCAAGAGGAGAAGCGGATGATGGAGGATGAGATGGCTGGATGGCATTACGGACTCGATGGACGTGAATCTGAGTGAACTCCGGGAGATGGTGATGGACAGGGAGGCCTGGCATGCTGCGGTTCATGGGGTCGCAAAGAGTCAGACGCAACTGAGCGACTGAACTGAACTGGGACAAGTAACACTGGAATGTCACATGCTGAGTTTCCTAGGAAATGGACTCAAGTGAGGTTTAGAGCAGCCAGCCAGCTCCATCCGTTTTGGCACCAGGTACTAGTTTTGTGAAAGAAAAATTTTCCTTGGACTAGGGCAAGGGGGATGGTCTCGGGATGATTCAAGCACATTGCATTTATTATGTACTTTTATTTTCTATTATTACATCAGATTCACCTTGGATCATCAGACGTTAGATCCCAGAGGTTGGGGACCCTTGTTTAGAGGGTGACCTTGGGATCAACCCCTGGGAAGGAGAGAGAATTGATCTCCACTGAGAACCAATGACATAGTCGGCCAATCCCATCGGGGCCCTGGCTCTAGAATGGCCATCGTGAGGTATCCTGGGATGGTCTGGCCTTTATACCCCTTCACAGGTTTGTCCCTGGTTGTGAGCTACATATGCAAGAACACGGCCTTGGGTTAAGGAGCTCTCTGTAGTTGATGTGATCTATGAAAGGGGATCCAGGTGGTACCTCCCTGATATTTGGAGTTGGGGTGGGCCAGGGAAGGCTTCCTGGAGGAGGTGGCATCTTAGCTGAGTTCTTAAAGATCCTGGAAGATTTGGCCAGTTGAAAGATTTTGGAGGGAGAGTCTGAACAGACATCACAGGCGAAGAGTGGGGAGCAAGTGGGAGAAGAAAGCAGACACACCAGTTCCACTGATGACCTTGGACATACAAAGCATGTTCCTATTTCAAGCCTCTGCCCTGGGAACTCATTTCTCCTAGATGTCTGTATGGCTCCCTCCCTGCCTGCATTCAGGAAGCCTTTCTAAGGAGGCAACCTTCAAGCTGATGGCTCTCTAAAACAGCCCCTGCTGCCCTCTGTCCCTTACCCAGTTAGGCTTCCCAGCTCTCACTGCTCCCTGATAGGGAGGTAACTTGACCCATCTTCTGTGATGCTTATTGTCCCCAAGAACAGGAAGGGCACTGCCTTGGGCATCCACTTCGTGTTTTCAGCATCCCCAGTGCACACACATACTTGGCTGAAATGAAGGGCTCTGACTGAGTGAGTGAAGAGACTAGAGAGAAGCAAGGGCCAGGTGGTAAGCTAGAAGATGACATCAGTGTGCAGGGAACTTGGCATGGTGGAGCTTTTTTAGAAAACTCGGTGCAATCAGATGCCAGGTGTGCTGACACCTGGAATGGATGTCCTCAGAAGGACAGGGGGACCTTCCTTCCAGAACCCTGGAGATTCAGGGACTTTCAAGGCAGCTGATGAGGTCCATCTGCCTGTCTCCAGGCCAGATGGCACCGTAAGCCATCCCAGGTGTGGACTGTGCCAGACTCCCCCAGAGAACGTGCTTTCAGAGGTCTCTCATCAGCTTGCCTTGAAGTCTCACACCTTCCCCAGGCAGGATATTCCATTATTGCAAACTCCCCAACTGATTGTTCTCAGGACCAAGGCCTTTGATGGTTTTATTGTCTCTAAATTCACAACAGGCGCCAATAACTTCAGAGTAGGTAGAGAATGCAGAGCAGGGAGGGCACGGGAAGTGAATGGCCCAGGATCAAGGCAGGAGATTGCAACCTATAAATCTGCGGGCACCAGACTTGCCTCTGAAGGCGTCCACGTGTGGGGTGGAGGCAGCTTCTACAATCTCCAGCCCAGGATGGCAGGGCTAAGCGGATCAAGGTGGTCTTTACCTTCCAGAGCTCCTGAGCACACCTGGTTTGGCTGTGTGGGAAATGGTTGGCCCACTCAGTCAACTGCCATGACCAGCTCTAGAACCAAGTGTCATCAGAGACTTGAATCAGCAAGGCTTTGAGTTTGTTCCCCTACACCAGGCTCATGCCTGGACCAGCTTAGCCAATTTGCCAGCAAAAGGGTCTGTTTGAGGGACCCCGGACTGAGACAGGAATTTGCATTTTGCAACACATTTTCCTCCCTTCTCTGTCATATTTCCCCACTCCGTTATGCTTTCTAGAATGACCTTCCATTAAAGGGGCTGTTAATAAGATGACCACTCTGGGAAACTGGGGTTTATCCTATTGGGAACCTCTCATGAAACTGCTTAGATCAAGCCTCAGGATTGTTCTCTAAGAAGGAAGCTGGGGACATTTAACCACTAACCCCAGGCTTTTATTGGCTCAGAGGATCACTCTGGGTATTAACTTCTCAACACTTCTTGACTGTTTACAATTTTTGTGGCCAGAGAAAGCCCTTAGACGGAGATGCAGGAGTTTTAGAAGTGGGAAGGCCACAGGAAAAGAGCTGTCCATTGACGTTGCAGGTGAACTTCAGGGTGGGCCAGGAGGATATAGGGAATGCGTGCTACATTCGGAAACTTGGGTTGATGAGTTCTTGCGTAGGATTCCAGGTCCACAGACTCCAGCTTGGACCATTTTAGCAGTCTTCATTTGTTCAGCCCACAAATACTGAGGCAACGGCTATGCTGCAGCACTGTTTGAGCTACTGAGATTGTAGACCTAGAGACTATAGATGGGATCTCCTATCTTCAAGAAACAGCCCCTTTTCCTGACCCGATAGTATGTAGCCGCACTTCATCACACCAGCCTACTTGGCCTCCCTAGATCTTCAGACAAATATCTGAGGTGGCCTCCTGCAGCTGATTAGGCTGAGATCTGAAGAAAAGGAAGGCAGATAAGCCAACAGGAGGTGTGAGGAGCATCTCAGGTCAAAGGGACAAAGAGGAGTAGAGGGTAAGAGGTGACTGGGTTTGTCGTCACACTGTGGGAAAGTCAAATACGGCTGACAGAGGGTGGCTGGGGGATGCGTTTGGAAAAGACAGAGGGTGGATTGTGTGGAACTTTGTGGGTTAGGGAAGGGAGTTTAGCTTTTATTTTTAGGCCAGTGGGAAACTAGTAGAAGCATTAAGGTGAGATTTTATTTTTAAGTTTATTAAAATTTTTTAAAGGCGGTATGTTGCATTTTCATTTTTTTAAACTCAGTTCAAGAAATTTTTTTTTTTTAGGCTGTGTGGTATGTAGGATCTTAGTTCCTGGATAAGGGATTGAACCTCACCCCCTACAGTGGAAACATGGCATCTCAACCACTGGGAAGCCAGGAACCACTCAAACCAGGGAAGTCCCAAGATGAGATTTTACATCATCATCATGGGTGAAGCCACCTGGTCTCCCTACATCCTCCCTAGGACAGTCAACAGGAAGGAAGTGGGCAGATTCAGGGTGTATTTGAGTTTGTGCCCTGTGAACAGATGGAATGTGGAAGAGAACCTTGTAAGCTAGAATTCTCAAGTCTTGTTAGTTTGGTCTTTCAGAAAGTTAGGCAGAGATGGACTGGAAAGGGAAAAGTGGCTTATTTAGGGCAATTCCCAAGGATACGCTGTGGCTGACATCACTTCCCAACTCTTCGTTCAGCGATGCCCAACAGATAGGCTGAAACTAGTCAGGGTGGAAGTATTTACGCCAAAGAAATCTGGCAAGCACCGTAAGTCAGAGCCAACAGTTAACCATTTTCCGTCACACCACAGATAAGCCTGGGAAAGAAGAGGAGGGAAGAAGAATTGGCAGGGACAGCCTCAGTCTCCAAAACAGAGCTGATGAAGTATTAATTAACCTAACAGGGAGCTTGAGCAAAGACTGCAGGATGCTTCTAGTAGCCAGAAAGGGCTAGTTACCCAGGTTTGCTGGGTCATTGCCAATGAGCTGCCCAGGCAGAGCATGATGTCAGCTTGAAAGTTGAGGCTGATCCCCAAACTGTCAGCTGAACCACATTTCTGCAGCTGAATGAAAAGCTCTTTTTTTTTTTTTTTTTTTTGAGACCCAGGAGATGCATCTCCACTGTGGCTCTGTTCTGTGTATGTGTATGGTGGGAGTGGTTGTCAAGTGAAACACGCATACGCAGACCTACACACTGGGTCCTGCTATTAGATAACTGAGTATCGATCCCCACGTCTGGATCTCCACGTCCTCTCTGGATTACATCTCTTTCACTTTCTTCCTGTGCTGGTTCCGCTCTCTTCTTTTGCATCCTATGGAGTCCAGTCAGTGGAGGTGGGAGATGAGAAAGTGAGAGAGGTTGGGGTCATTGATTTAACAACTGACTCAAACAGCAGAAACTTGCCCCAGATACCAGCATGGTTTATGCTTGCTTCAAGTCTTTACTCATGAGTCCTTTTCTAGGCATATTTTAAACTGATATCCTATGTACCACCCCCTCACCTCCACCCATGTTCCTGCTTTATTTTTCTTCATAGCTCTTATCACCAACTAAGTTTGCATTTGTTTGGCTGACCTGTCTCCTCCAATATAGGGAATATGAGCTTGGAACATGAGCCCCACAAGGACTGAGATTTCATTGTGTTCACTGCTGTCTTCCCAGCACTCAAAGCTATAGCAAAGAATAGGTCAAAGTGGACATTTTTTGTGAAAGGTTCCTTGGGTGTGTGCCAGGTACACTTGCACGGCCTAATAGGGCAGACCCATCTGCAAGGTCCCAGACAGTGGGGGAAGATGCCAGATAATTTAATATAGAAAATCCATTTTAAAGCCCCTAACCCGCCCTAGTATTTTTGCCTGGGAAATCCCATAGACAGAGGAAACTGGCAGACTACAATCTATGAGGTTGCAATGTCGGACACGACTGAGCACACACACACTCAAAGTGTTACTTACCCTGCTTGCTCTAGCAAGACAACTCAGGCATTAGCAATAGTGGGGGCCCCTTCCTGGGGACATGGAGGGCTGGAAAGGTAGACTCACCTCTTCCTTTGATTGGAGCCATTGGGCTGAATCTGGAAAGGCACTGGATTTTCCCATCAGTGGCTGATGACTGGGGAGGGGCAGAGCTGGTATCATGACCTGGAAATAAGGATGAGATAACACCTGAGGGAGAGAGGAACAGAGAGAAGTAGCCTGGCCTCCCCATCTCCTCTGCTCCCATTGGATGAACCCAAACCAAAGCCAGCTGCCAAGGAGCCCAGGAAGCCTTCAGCTGTCTTTCCATGCAGAGCTGAGCAGAAGAAAGGGAGAGAAGTGATGAAAAAGCAAACAGGTAATGACCAGCAAAGCAGTCCTGGCCTTGCACACAGTAGGTATTCAGATATTTGAAGATGGCAGTTTCTGTTCTCTCAAAGAGGAACAGAATGGAGCAGACCGCCTGGGACGAAGGGGGCAAGGCCATGTGGAGACAGGGAGATGGAAAGTAGCCTTTGTCACTGACAGTCTTCTGACTTCTAGCAAGTTCAGACATTTCATTTCTTGTCCTTTAGAGATTTTGAGATCCACATCCTTAAAAAAAAAAAAAAAAAACCTCTCCCTCCCCCTACTTTTTTAAATTGTGAGCTAGCTTGAATGAATGTTTCTAGCAGCCAAAAACAAAAATCTTGATTGGAACAGTTTGATTCCAAAAACACAGTGTTTGGGGGGAATACTCTTGCTCAACAACCTTCTATGGCTCACTACTACCTTCAGAATCATGTCCATTCTTTTTTTCTGAAAGGCCTCCTATACAGGTTATTGAGCTCAACTCTGTGGTTCAAGCATGATTTCTACTGAGTCTAGGGACTCAGCTGGGTGAGTATTTTGGTATTGGCTGGGCCCACTCATCCATCTCTCATCAGCTGGGCAACTCTGGGCTTTCTCATGTATTGGCGTGTGTGTGTGCTCAGTTGCTTCAAGCATGTCCCACTCTTTGCAACCCTATGGACTATAGCTCTCCAGGTTCCCCTGTCCATTGGATCCTCCAGGCAAAAATACTGGAGTGGGTTGCCATGCCCTCCTCCATGGGATCCTCCCTACCCAGAGACTGAACTTACATCTCTTACATCTCGTGCATTGCAGGCGGATTCTTTACCACTAACACCACCTGACAAGCCCCTCTTGTGCTGGACCAACTGGCTATAGGTTGACCTCATGGTCATTCTCTGAGGTTCATCCACACCGTGGTAGCATGTCTACTTCAGCTAAAGTAGTAGATGCCCCAGTGTGCCACCCAGATCTCCCCTGTCCAAATGGAAACATTCCCCGGGTGCTCTGAGTTTGGACTGCTAATAGCTCACAGATCAATTGTCCTCTGGAAACTGGCTTCTGGCCAAAGAGAACTTCTCCTAACATCTGCTACCATCTCAGAGGCAGTGTACCGTAAGTGGCTCGTCTATGAAGAGCACCAAGCTCACCTCTTCTCCCCTTTGAAACCGGGATGGCTCTTCACAGTTGAACCAAATCTCCTGGACGGGGTCCACCGAGGCCTCTGCAGCTGCATTTCAGTCCTATTTCTCCCAGGAGAAGCACAACCCTTCTTCCTTGGCTTCCACAGGTACTAATGCTAAGGGTTCTCCCCAGGATGAAAATCCACCTGCATGCAAATCCCAGGAAACAGCTGACAACATGTGACTTTGTTACTACCCAGTTGAAGAGTTCAACACCCATCCTTAACACCAAGCAGTGTGCCATTAGTTACGTGTAAACAACCAGCTCTCTGGGGGAAACGTTCTGATGTGTGTGTTTGCCAATTTCCATGCAGTAAATGCTCCCACCATGACCAATGTCAGATTATCATTTTGAAGTCATTGAATGTGGGTTTGGGACAAGATGGGCAATATGGGCTCATAGGTGTGTAGGAAGCCAGCTCCAGGCCCCAGCATTCCCATACGTGTATGCATATGTAACTAACAAGTATCTTGGAGCAATACCCGCCCTTATTATATGGAGGGATTCTGATTTCTCTACCACTTTTTCAAAGCCCATCTCAAGTCGCTGAGTTTTAAGTCCTCTAGTGAGTCCTGATCATGACATCTGGTCCCATCACTTCATGGCAAATAGATGGGGAAACAGTGGAAACAGTAGCTGACTTTATTTTGGGGGGCTCCAAAATCACTGTAGATGGTGATTGCAGCCATGAAATTAAAAGACGCTTACTCCTTGTAAGGAAAGTTATGACCAGCCTAGACAGCATATTAAAAAGAAGAAACGTTACTTTGTCAACAAAGGTCCGTCTAGTCAAGGCTATGGTTTTTCCAGTGGTCATGTATGGATGTGAGAGTTGGACTATAAAGAAAGCTGAGTGCTGAAGAATTGATGCTTTTGAACTGCGGTGTTGGAGAAGACTCTTGAGAATCCCTTGGACTGCAAGGAGATCCAACCAGTTCATCCCAAAGAAGATCAGTCCTGGGTGTTCATTGGAAGGACTGATGTTGAAGCTGAAACTCCAATACTTTGGCCACCTGATGCAAAGAGTTGACTCACTTGAAAAGACCCTGATGCTGGGAAAGATTGAGGGCAGGAGGAGAAGGTTGGATGACATCACTGACTCAATGGACATGAGTCTGAGTAGACTCCGGGAGTTGGTGATGGACAGGGAGGCCTGGCATGCTGCGGTTCATGGGGTCGCAAAGAGTCGGACACGACTGAGTGACTGAACTGAGTGAGTCCTGACCTGCAGTCTGAAACGTGTGTGTTAGGAGTGGGTAGACCTGGATTCAATCTATGACTTGGGAAGATCCCCTGGAGGAAGAAATGGCAACCCACTCCAGTATTCTTGCCTGGAGAATCCCATGGACAGAGTAGCTTGGCAGGCTACAGTCCATGGGATTCCAAAGAATCGGCCATGACTGAGCAACTAACTCTGCTTGGCAGAGTGTGAAGGAGGGTTTGGGGACAGAAATCTTCCCACCCCTCCAGGGTCATCCAAGATCTCTTCATTCAAGAGGTGGGGAGAGAAGGATGAGTGGAAATTTGGGTTTTTTAAAACATCAAAACTCTTGCAAATAGCCTCTTTTCTTGAGAACTGGTTCCTGCTGGACAACCTAATTCTCCCTGCCTGCAAACATGTTGCTCAGCACATTATGAGACTGCAGTGAAGATTTAATTCCCAAAAAGTATCCAAGTCTTTCCCTCATCCAGTACCATCACGTCCCTGCCGTAGCTGTATAAAACTCTTGGGTTCTTCCAACGCCATGGGCTAGGGAAACAAGTCAGGGGTTCACTGGATAAATAAAGCCATATTCCGCCATTAATGCATGCATGCATGCTCACTCAGTTATGTCCAACTCTCATGACCCTGTGGACTGTAGACCTCCAGGCTCCTCCATCTGTAGGATTTTCCAGGCAAGAATCCTGGAATCAGTTGCCATTTCCTCCTCCAGGGGATCTTCCCCACCCAGGGATTGAACCCATGTCTCCTGCTTTGGCAGGCAGATTATTTGCCACTGAGCCACCTAGGAAGCTGCTGCCATTAATACCCTGGTGTTAACTGAAGTCACCTCCCTCAAGATGGTGTAAGGCTTCCAGTACCTTCAACAGCTGGCCAACTGGTTACAGCAGGGCTCCGATCAGCTGCAGGCATGTCATTTGGCTTGTGCAAACTGGGGAAACTGGACACAAAAACCTGGAGTTGGGCTTCTCGCAAGCAGAGCCTGGCAACACTGAGCCTGAATTCTTGCATGGCCAAGACCAGATGGAGACATAAAAGCCAGCAGAGGGGCGTCTTGAGATCAAAGCCTGGCAACGGTGCGTCTGTGCTCTTGCCTGGTGATGACCTGATGGCCTTCAACGGGAACTCTGCCCTGAAGACCAAGATTCTGACAGCAAGAGTTTGAGAGCCCAAGAGAACAAGGGGTGAATGTCTGGGGCATGACGACCCTGAGGTAGACGGGAAGCCAGCCCCTTTCCACAACACATGGTGGGATCCTGCAGTGCAGCACCCAGTGGGCGACAGCCGACCGAGTTCAGCTGGAAGAAAACTTGTTCCCAGCCCAAGTCGGTCCACTAACTGCAGCCCTTGCTTTAGCTGTTTGTAGTTGGTTAGAAATGATGCTGTCTGCCCCAGAGAAGTTTCTCTCTTCTCTGGGCAGCTGAGCCTTCTCTATCTCTTTGAAGATTATGGGGCTTTAGCCTGCCTTTAAAGTGAATTTTTCCCCCTGTGTTTTATTATAATTAATGACCAGAAAACTCTTCTCTCCTTCCCCCTCCCACCTTTATCTCTTAAATATGTTTCTTTCCTCTTTAAAAACGCAATATTTCTTTTAACCCAGGATATAGATGAGCCTGTCCCTAGCAGGGCAGGCCCGGCTTCATCTGTCAACTTGATTATGCAAAGCCTCTCTCTTCAGCTGGCATCCGAGGTGGATTTCAAAGCCATGACTCATGTGCGCTTCCAGGCGCAGGACCGGGGAGCAAGCTCCAGCAATGAGCCCTCCACACAGGTTTCTCTTCTGGAAAGGTTTCCTCCAAGGCCCTGGGTGGCTAAAGGATTCAGAAGGCTCTCTGAGTACACACGTGGGCAGACACACAACCACGTGGCAGACAGTTCTGCCCACCTGAAGCAGCTTTCCTGTTAGCGATGTTCCAGGGTCCTCTCTCTTGAATCCAAAGAACACATCTGCAACAGCTCAGACAACTGGGATTCAGTGGATAAATGTGCAAAGATGTAGGTAATAGGCCTGAGATTATTTCCAGTTTTCTACGATGCTCTATGGGACATGCATTCATCAGAACAATAGACAGATGTCCTCAATATTAGGTGTACAATAGCAGAACTCAGAGTTAGAGTGGATGCCCACATCCAGGTGTGCAGGACAGATCTAGAACGAGGTTTCTCCATCCCAGCACTAGAGGTGTTGGGGGCTGGATAAGTCTTTGTTGGGGGCTGTTCTGAATGCACGTTGTAGGATATTTCACAGCATTCCTGACCCCTACCCACTGGCCCCAGTGGCAGCCTTCAGGTAGATCTCTAGATATTGCTGAATGTAGAATAGTGGTTCTCTTGAAGCTATTTTTTTTTGCCACTCCATACAGCCTGCAAGATCTTTGTTCCCGAAACGGAGATTGAACTCATGCTGCCCTGCAGTGGGAGCGCAGATTCTTAACCACTGGACCACCAGGGAAATCCCAGAATGGTGGTTCTTGTGTGTGTGTGTGCTTTGTCACTTCAGTCGTGTCCCACTCTTTGTGACCCCATGGACTTTAGCCCACCAGGCTCCTCTGTCCATGGGATTCTTCGGGCAAGATGACTGGAGTGGGTTGCCATGCCCTCCTGCAGGGGATCTTCCCAACCCAGGGATTGAACCTGAGTCCCTTAAGTCTCCTGCATTGGCAGCTGGGTTCTTTACCACTAGTGTCACCTGGGAAGCCCATAACAATTCTTAATGGGGGTGATATTTTGCCCTGGAGACAAAGATACGTACCAAGATATCAACAGTGAATTTTTCGGGGTAGCAGAATTAGGTGAGTAGGATATTTTACTAATTGGTTATATCGCTTTGGTTTGGGAAGAGGGAGAGATGTTGAGACATTTGCATACTTGATTTAATAAATATAATTTTAAAACTGAAGATCAGGTATTTAAAAATGCAGAAAGCCCACGTACTTAAAGGTTCTTGCCCACACTATTAGTATCCAAATGTATATGTTACTTTTTGGGAGAATGTGATTTCCATACTGAGCCCTATGCATAGGGCCCTTGAAGCTTTTATTCAGGGCCCAAGTGTCCTGAATATGAGGCAAAATAACTATATACATTAGTAATACTGTGCATTCGACAGGCACACAGTTGACAACAAACTTAACTTGGGTGGAGGGGCTTTTGCAAAGTTAACTCTTTTATATACTCTCTGAAAAGCACCATCATTTCATCCTCATTGTTCCATAGGTGGGAGGCAGGTTTTCATCAATACAGTGAAGAAAGTTACACGTTTGGGACTTCCCTGGTGATCCAATGGCTGAGACTACGCACTGGACTTGTCGACCTTAAAAAGATGCACAATGTGAGAGTTTTGACTTAAGTTTTACTTGGGGGCAAAATGAGGACTGCAGCCTGGGAGCCAGAACTTCAGATAGCCCTGAGGAACTGTTCCAAAAAGGTAGTGGGAGAAGGTCCATCTATAAGACTTTGGTGAAGGGGGAGTTCAGTGCAACCAAGCACTTACTTTACAAAAGGTTTTCTGCTAGTCACAAGGAGCTGATGTCACCATGAAGGGATTTTCTAGACATTGAAGAGATGCAAAGATTGGGATCTTGAAATCAGTTCCTGAGAATATCTGTTCTCTAACTTGTTCCACCAGGTTCCCTGGACCACAGAGTGCCTCACTCTCCACCCTAGATTCCCCTCAGGGCGCATTGAAGGTCAGCAGCTGCAACAGCACAGGGTTCAGTCTCCACAAAGGCAGATGGCAAATGCTCTTGGCAAGGGCCAATTCACTGTTGACAGGCAAGAGCCAATTTGTAGTTGACAGACTCCAATGCAGGGGGCCTGGGTTCAATCCCTGGTCGAGGAACTAAGTTTCACATGCCACAACTTAGACTCAGGGCAGTCAAATAACAAAAATATTGTTGTAAAGTGACATTTGCTCTGCCTGCATTAGGAAGCCCTTCGTGGGAGGAGCAGTGAGAGGCGTGGCTCAGTACAGGAATAACACCAAGCAGAGGTCCAGTCCACATGGCACACTCAAGGAGGCGCCTCTTCCCAAACCACTCCTTGAAAAGATTCCTGTAATCTTGGGAAATATATCCAGGATCATGGCTCAAACAGGCTTTGATCCATCATTTGGGAGATTGTAAAAATCCAGAGGCCAAAGCCCCATTGCAGGAGACAAAGATTTCACTGGGTCTGGAGCAGGGCCCAGGCCTCTGGATGCTTTAAGAGCATCCCAGGAGATACTAATATAACCACACCCCATGTCTTGTGGGCCATTTTCTGCCAGAGCCTGTGGTTAGAAGCCCTCTGTGATAAATGAGGGGTGGGACTTTGGCCGTCTCAAAAGATGGATCAGAGTGGAGGGACCGCCCCATGCATGCTGGGCAGTCAGTGACAGCAAATGTGCTTCCGGAAGGTTTGCAGACCCTATATCTGAGCCACGTGGACGAATCGCCAGCTGAACTTGATCAGAAGCACAAAGATCTGGAGGTCTGAAGCTTCCAGGCTCAGCGTTTCTCAGCTATTGAGTTTTAAGTCTTACTGGGTCTAAAATTGTGCTCCTTGGAGCAGGGAACATAGGAGGTCTCCAGCCTAAATCAATGATGACTCCCATGCACCACCCCCTCCAAATCCTGCCCAGGCCTTAAGGCCCAATTCTAATCTCCCTCTTCCAAGAAACCTTGTCCTAATTCCTATAGAACTGAATTACAAGCACATCATTACCCCAGCAGCTGAGACTACAAACTCCAGGATCACTCAGCAAGGTCAGGTCACAGCCTGGCTTTGGACAGGCCTGGGTTGGCGGACACAGTTCCCCAATACTCCATCCACCCTTTGTGAAATGGAGCAAATACCTACAGACCTGATGAGCCTGGTCTATGGTGGGCAGTGATAAGGACAAGAGGGGGAACACTGCTGAAATCCAATTAAATTCTGGTTTTCAGTTAATAGTAATAATGTAATGTGCTCAGTCATGTCCAGTTCTTTGCTACTTTATGGACTGTAGCCCACCAGGCTCCCCTGTCCATGGGATTTTTCAGGCAAGAATACTGGAGTAGGTTGCCATTTTCTCCTCCAGGGGATCTTCCTGATCCAGGGATCGAACCTGTGTCTCCTTGTGTTAGCAGGCAGATTCTTTACCACTGAGCCACCTGGGAAGCCCCTATAATGGAAAAGAAACTGAAAACTTCATATATATAACCGAGGGCTTTCCAGGTGGGGCTAGGGGTAAAGAAACTGCCTGCTAATACAGGAGATGCGAGAGACATGGATTCAAGCCCTGGGTCGGGAAGATCTCCTGGAGAAGGGCATGGCAACCCACTCCAGTATTCTGGCCTGGAGAATCCCATGGACAGAGGAGCCCAGGAAGCTACAATCCATGGGGTCAAAAAGAGTCAGACATCACTATAGCAACTTAGCACGCACGCATGCAGGAATAACTGAATCCCTTTGCTATATACATAAAACGCAACACTGCAAATCAACTATACTTCGATAAAAAATAAAAATGTACTGATGGTTAAAACACATTAGGTAAAAATGTGAGGTTGTATGTAACCTACAATATTTATCTCAAACTCAAGGCATGTATTTAAGGATGTATCAGTATTTGTAGGGAAACACAGCGAACGACCTAGGATAATGCTGTTTAACAGAACCTTGGGTAATAATAGAAATCCATATATACCTCTGCTGCTTGGTGCCATAGCCACTAGTAACACATACTGTGGAGCACTTGAAATGTAGCCAGTGTAACTGAGGGATTAAGTAGAATTAACATTGAAAGGGAAATTGCCTCATTGGCAAGTGGGTACCATATTGAATGGCAGACGTCTAGAAGGTATAGAACCTAACGGCATGGGGGCAGGAGACCAGAAGTCACAGGGGAATTTTCCCTCTTTTCCCCTCTGGCTTGCTTAGGAAATATACTATCATCCTGTATTGTATTGCAAGGGCCAAAAAGTTCAGGTTTTTCATAAAATGTTACAGAAAAACGTGAACAAACTTTTTGGCTAACTCAGTACAAATGAACACTCTTCTAAGTGTCCTGCAGTGCCCTGGATTGGATCCTGGGATGAAAAAAGGATAGCAGTGGAAACACTGCTGAAATTTGAATAAAGCCTGGAGTGAGTTAGCATTAATGGACCTATGGTTTTCAGCTCTAACAAATGTCCCATGGTGATGTGAAACATTAAGGAAAGCATGTATGGTGGGTGGGTCTCTGGACTATTTTTGTAACATTTCTGAAATACTAAAGTTACCCCCAAATAAATGCTGTCGCGTCCAGCTCTTTGAGACCCAGTGGAGTAGCCTGCCAGACTCCTTTGTCCATGGGATTTCCCAGGCAAGAATACTGGAATGGGTTGCCACTTCCTACTCCAGGGGATCTTCCTGACCCAGGGATCAAACCCTCATCTCTTGGGTCTCCTGCATTGGCAGGAGTGTTCTTTATGACTAGCGCCACTTGGGAAGCCATCCCCAATAAGCGTTTGTGGATCAGTCATGTCTGACTCTTTGTGACCCCGTGGACTGTAGCTCTCTAGGCTCCACTGTCCATGGAATTCTCCAGGCGAGAATACTGGAGTGGGTTGCCATGCCCTTCTCCAGGGGATCTTCCCAACCCAGGGATTGAACCTGGGTCTCTTGCCATTACAGGCAGATTATTTACTGCCTGAGCCAGAAAGGTTACAGCAAACATTGCTTATCCCCAGTAAAGCTTGTTGTAAGTAATACTGGTAAGCTTGGTGCTCAGTCTTTCCTAGATGGTAAAAAGTTAGACTCTTGCAGCTTCTCTGATCAAGGAAAGAACACACACGAGAACCCTTCTTGGTTCTGGGCTTAGGAAGTTTGGGGAACCTCGGCTGAGAAGAGGGAGGCTGTCTGACTGCTCAGGAGCTTGGTACCTGCCTCTGCCAGAAGGCTGGTCTTACACCCCAACAGTGGTTACAGAGATGAGGGTGAGAACCCAAGACAACTGTGTCCTGACGGGCACATTGCCATGAAAAGATGCCACCAAAGCTGGTGCTGCTTTGAGGTCCCTTTTAGCTCATTCTGAATGTACCTCAAATTATGAAAAAGCCTTGGACGTGGGACCCCACCTTCATCACCTGGGTTCTTGTCAGCATGACCTGGTGGTAGCTGTGACTGTTTCACAGCTTCCATTCTAAGGAAGAACTAGAACCCCATCACCTCTCTGAGCCTCCAGATCCCAGGCTGAGATCTCGTGCGTGAGCTCTCTTGTGTCCACCACTGCTATACAGGGTGGAAGACAGGCTAGGTCCCTGCCCTTCATGGAGTTACAGGATCAAGAATTGCTGGACTTTCAGGATGCATCCTCTGCAAGGATGTAAGGATTTGGGGGTAAATCTTTCTCAGGAGCTTCTGGGAGCCTCCATCTTCTCGCAAAATGTGCATGAAGGTGTGGATAAGAATTCACTGTGATTAAAATGAAAGCATCAATTTTTAAGACCCAATTCATCATGACTGCTTCCATTTCTGACACCCACCATTATTCCCCCAAGTGGGAGAGTCTTGAACCGCATCCCTTTCTGGAAAGTTGCCTGGTTGAGCTAGGAAAAGGGGAAGGAAACGGCTGTGACTCTTGATGACTTAATTTCTGACTTGATCCTCAAAATAATGTAGCAATAGTAAACTCAAACCTGTGAAATGCTGGAATCAAATTCGAGTCCCATTTTTGTCACTGGTAGCAGACCAGACAGATCCCAGTTGTCAGACCTCAGAGGTGGATTTTTCAGTCTGGAAGGAGGCTGGAGGTCCGTATTTTCCTGAGAGGAATAAAGACATCTCCTGAAAAACTTCTGTTGCAGTAGGAGCATCACAGGGATTTAACGACGTCTTCCAGACACATCGGGACCATTGCACAAAGTGGAGGCAACATCGTGACTTTCTGGGTTGGCAGAGCTACAGCCCCCCACCCCAGCCGGTGGCTCACGTGACATCTGCCTTCCCCAGCATTGTTTCTGCTGCGAGTAAATGATGACTTTTTAATCGAAACCAGACCCGGCCTCTCTCCTGACCGAGCACCTCACCAGCACCAGCCTTCCCCCCACCCCTGCCTGGGGGCTTTTGGGCCGGGGGGTCTTTGTCCTTCGGGGAGCTGCTTCATCACTCGTTTCCTCCTTAGCACAAGGCAGCTGGGCTGAGGATCCATCTGCCCATCACCACTTCACAAAGTGTGCTTCTGGCTACGTCTGGTCCTGCTGCTTCTGCAAGGACGATCCCGAGGCTGGGATTAGACGATGCGGGATGTGAATAAGAAAGTCTGAGATGCTTTGCTCCCATGGTTCCGGAAATACCCATAATGGCAGAGAAGACTGAAGACATACACATCTGTTTAAAAAAAAAAGGAAACATTGACTCCACAGTGCTCAAATCTGTTGACTTGATGCCAGTGGGTTCTGTTGTCCTGGTATTGGTGGCAGGCTTGTAGGGGAAGCTGGGACAGTGTGAAGCAAGTCCCAGCTCTAGGCCACTCCAACCAGAAACTCCAACAACCCCTCCAGCTCTGGGAAATCCCTTGTCCCACCCCTAAGAGGTCCCGGCAGGTCTCTGGGATCTGTTGGATCACTTTCCCTGCTGCCTCTGAGAACCAAGGACCCAGCGCTAGACCTGCTTCTCCCCCGAGGAGCAGCCTGGCCGCACCTGCGTATTCCCAGGGGAGCCCCCTTCCTCCTGGCTCCCATGCACCTCTGAAGTCTGACAGTCTGGATGTGGCTAGTCCCAGCCCTTCCAGCGGGACTCTTGTCCCTGCCACTGCAGGAAGGGCAAGTGGACGGGCTGGGTCACCTCTTCACTGAGACTCGAATATCCAACCCTCACCTTCCCATCTCCAGTCCACAGCAGAGGACCTTTGCAGCCTCCTATGCGTCTTTCAGGGCATCTTCCCTGATGCTTCAGACAGTAAAGAATCCACCTGCAATGCAGGAGACCAGGTTCAGTCCCTGGGTTGGAAGGATCCCCTGGAGAAGGGGATGGCTACCCACTCCAGCAGGGCTTCCCTGCTGGCTCAGCCGTGAAGAATCCACCTGCGATGCAGGAGCTGTAGGAGACGCGGGTTCAATCCCTGGGTCGGGAAGATCCCCTAGCAGAGGGCATGGCAACCCACTCCAGTCTTCTTGCCTGGAGAATCCCCATGGACAGAGGAGCCTGGAGGGCTACAGTCCGTGCGGTCACAAGAGAGTCAGACACAACTGAGCAACTAAGCACACACACACACACCTCTTCCAGAATAGTCCTCTCTCCCTCCTGTTTGTGTGCCCAAGTGCCCTGCTGATAATAGTACACATCTCAGAGGCTTGTTCTGAGGATTAAATAAGCAGATATTTTGTCAATCAGTGAGACCAGAGCCTGGCGCATCATATTCTATAAACATTATTTAATAAACGCCCCCTGAGTCTTCACAGAAACCTCACAGAGGAAGGAGCTAGCATCTCCCTCTTACCAATGTGGAAGCAAGAAGCTGGGGGCTCCGTGCCTCGCAGGTCACACAACCAGCCCATGGCAGCCTCCGAATTTTGAAGCTCGGCAGCCTGACTCTGGTCTTTGCCCCAACCTCCAGCTTCATGTGGCATTAACTGATTTGGTGACTTGACGCCAGATGGTTTTTCTCCTTGAATGTGGGCATTTTGTATTGGTAGCCTCACTGATCACCAGCTTCAACACTATCCATTCAAACTGCCGACTTTTTAGCCCACAGCTTCTCAGGCTATTGTCTTATTAAAATGGCTTATGAAATCTTTTCTTCAGCTGTCTACCAGTTAACTAAAAATTGGGGGTGGGGTGGGGAGAGCTGATATTGGCCAACTGCTGGGTTTCTTTTTTAAAATTTTTTATTGGAGTATAGTTGCTTTATAATACTGTGGGTATTTCTGCCGTATGGAAAAGCGAAGCAGCTATGGATTTACATATATCCTCTCTTTTGGACTTCTTTCCCGTTTAGAGTTCCCTGTGCTATGTGGAGGCTCTCATTAGTTATCTGTTTTATACATAGCAGTGTATGAATGTCGGTCCCAATTCCTCCCGCCTTCTCTTTCCTCTCTTGGTGTCCCTATGTTTCTTCTCTGCATTTCTGTCTCTCTTTCTACTTAGCAAAGAGCTCCATCTGTACCATTTTTCTAGAGTCCACACTGATGTGTTAATATATGGTATTTGTTTTGCTCTTTCTGACTTACTGGTTTTCAAATCACATCTATATCGGACCTCCCAGGTACTGAGCACACATCTAAGTTCTCTGCACAAGTAAACTGCTTTGAACCACCGTTTCCCCATCGGTAATGTGAGGAAGGAGAATTGTTTTGAGGATTAAAAGAGTTTGCTTGCCCGTGGTTGTTGCTAAAACTACTAAGAGAGCCAGCATCTGAAACCCAGAGTTCTGGCCCCTGACCTGTGATCCTCACCAGCCCTCTTGAAGACGAGGGGCCAAGAAGACGCTCAGCTCAGCCCGAGGCTTCTCTGAAAGCCAAGTGCACCAGAGGCGGGCAAGACGGGCGCACCGGGCAGTGGACAGTGTGTGTGCTAGCCCCACCCTTCTTTCTGGAATGAAGGCCTTTGGTCTACAGAGGACGTTGAGTAATAACCAGAGAAAGTGCCGCTCTAGTTCCCAAATAAACAGGCTCATGAGTGATGAGGGGATCCCCTCCCCGCTCCCAACCCCCACCCCACCCCAGGCAGCTGCCCCGCCAGCACTGTGCACACGTTTCATACACGAAGGCGGGTAAACACCACCAGGACCCACTTCAAAAGGCTCCGTGGGCAGCCGCGGCTGATGGAACCGACGTGCCTTTGGGGGGCTGGGGTGGCCTCCGTAACAGACGGCCCCAAGATGTCCAAATACATCAGCGTGGAGGCCTCAAAGGCCCAGAGCCTGAGAGCAGGAAAAATAAATAATTTCGTTATCTCTGATGAATTTTTGCCTTTGATCTCACACCCGTCCCCCCAACCTCCTTCCATCGCTCTTTCTCCCCACCCCCTTCCCTGATTTTTCTCTCCTCACTACGTCTCTCTCTCTTTTTTTTTTTTCTTTTCGTTTCCTCCTCATGGTTTGATTTATGCCCCAAACTGCTCGGTGAGGCTGACGTCCCCTGATGAATTGATGGGGTTTTTCTGTTCCTAGACCCCAAGCAGGCGGCTGGGAAGGGGGCAGGGGAAGACCTGGAGGGTTCATTGTGAACAGGGAAAGACCTGCTCCAGTTGGGGGGGGGTGGGGTACCATGTAGACACATGTGGGCACATGTGCCGACCTGTGGTCCATTGGCACGTCTGGGTACCTGCAGCCGGGGCAGCCTCTGTCTTCCTCTTGACTACTGGGTTTGAGGCCACCCAGGGGTGGGGAAAGGATGTTTTCCTGTCTTCCCTTCCTCCCTTGAGGGCTATTCATTGTAAATCCACTGAGTGCCTACTGTGTGCAAAGCCCTAGGAATCAAAGGGCAGCACAGTGCCCAGATCTCAGGAGCCGGAATGCCCAGGTTCAAGTTCTAGCTCTTCAATTCACTAGCTGTGTGACATTACAAAAATGACTCAACCTCTCTGTGCCCCAGTTTCCTCACATGGAAAACAAGTGATAGGGTCCATATCATAGCATTAAAGTAATACTGAAGCCACTGAACAGCAACTACTGGGCACCAAGCACATTTCTACATGCTATGAGTGGGGGAAACCCCGGAAAGAGTGAATGAGGCCAACATGGTTTCCAAAACAGTCTGGACATTCCACCCACAGTTTATGAGAACCACTCACCCACACCTCTGCCAACGCTCGTTTGCTTGGAAGCGACCTGTTACTCTATCTCAGCAGGTCATACACTTTTTTTAAACTCTTTTTTTTTTTTTTAATTCTTAATCTCTCTTAATTTTTGGCCATGAAGTGCAGCACACAAGATCTTAGTTCCCTGACCAAGGATGGAACCCACACCCCTTGAAGTGGAAGTGCAGGCAGGCTTAACCCCTGGACTGCCAGGGAAGTCGATACTTTTGATACCTTCTCCTGCATAGCCCTGAACATACCTTCCTTCCATGGTCTTCATTTTATCCCCAAACTGATCCTCGTAAGGGAGGAGTTAATAGCATCCCCGTATCATGAACACACAAACTGAGGATCAACCCAGGTCACAATGATGGGAAGGGATCTCATTTCAGTAACCATCTCAGCCTTCAAGAAATCAGTCCCTTGGCTGCATACAAGCATCCTCTCTACCACCCTGGAGCGCATAGCACAATGGTACCTTCTCCAGGCAGGCAGTAACTTTCATGCTGGGAGCTGGCATGTGTTCTTAGTCACTCAGTCGTGTCTGACTCTTTGTGACCCCATGGACTATAGCCCACCAGGCTCCTCTGTCCATGGGATTTCCCAGGCAAGGAAACTGGAGTAGTTGCCATTTCCTTCTCCAGGTAGGAGCTGGACTCCATTCTAAAAGCTTGTGGTGGTGTGGTTTCAAAAATTCCAGACCGAGGCTGGTGCCATGCTTCGGACTATCGGGCAGGCATCCAGGAGCTGTGAGGAGCTCACACTTTAGAATGAGACCACGTGGTAAGCGCTGCCTCTGTTAACGAGAGCCACGTGACCCTGGGCAAGTTTCTCAACTTTGCAGGAGCTTCTGTCTCCATCTGAAAATGGATACACACTTTGCTGCTAGAGCCAGTGTGTAGGTGGGACATGACTGTGGCACACGGTATATTTACAGATGTCAGAAACTTTAATTAGGATCTCGGGATCATGCGATATACACCACCATGACCTCGAGAGAAAGAGAAAAGGATATATTTGAGAAAGTAATCTAGTTCCAGCAGTTCAAGTATAAATGCTGAGAAACTTGTCTCCTTATAACTCAGATCCCGCAGAATTCTGAAGAGTGTGTGTGTGTGTGTCAAGTTACTCAGAGTTGCTGGGCCACCTTGATTAGAGTGTGGACCCTCCTTGCAGTGGTCACCTTATATCCACACTTCCTGCCTGCTGCTCCATCAACTAAGAATAAATGGGTAACATTCCAAACAAAGGATAAAATCAACCCAATTAAAGAGGCGGATAAAAGTATAAGAGGTTAAAATAACAAAATTAGAGTAAAACAACTTCCTTGAGTGAGTTAAGACCCTTAGCTGTAGGTTCTTAAACACCCACACTCCCCTCACTAGAACTACTCACAGTTATAATGGACGTATATTTGCTGACCCCTTCCTGCTGCCCAGGAGAGGAGAAACGTAGGGACAGCCTGCCACCTTAAATGTAGTATTCCACACAAAGATGCTAACTAGGCATCTTCACAATTTCCCTGCCGGCAGCTTTATTTAATGAGCCACCTAGACCCAAAAATCTCCAACAAAGTATAAGCTAGAGCTTAGAACCTGATAAGAGATATAAGCTAAGATGACAAATGATGCCATCATGGTCTGAAATAAGGAGAAAATGGGTGGGAAAATTCTAAAATCAAGAAGCTAAGAACTTAAGCGACTTCCCTGGTGGTCCAGCAGCTAAGACTCCTCGCCCCTAATGCAGGGGACATAGGTTCAATCCCTGGTCAGGGAACTAAGATGCCACATGCCCCAACTAAGAGTTCACATGCCACAGTTAAAGATCCTGCATGTTGAAACCAAGACTCAGCACAGCCAAATAAATACATATTAAAAAAAGAAGAGCTAAGAACTTAATCAGCTAAAAGGAAGTGTGATGTCAATCTTGAGCTCTTTTTCCTTTGTGTGTTTAAGCTCATAGGTGACTGTCTAGGTTGATACCTGGATGTCTTCAGACGAAGGTAGCTCGACTCCAGAAGGGAAATGCTTTTACTTACCCATCTTCCCAGGGTTAGAGTTGTCAGCAAGAGGCCACAGAAGTACTTTCCCCTAACTTCCAGTAAGCGGGACCCTACACCACTTTCATTTCATGCCCAGGAGTGAGCTTGGGGGTCAAACTCTCAGGCTTGGCTTCTGAATGGGGGAGGGGAAGCCCAAGAGGGAGGGGATATATGTATACATACGACTGATTCACTTCATTGTACAGCAGAAACTAACACAACATTGTAAAGCAATTCTATTCCTATTTTTAAAAAGAAGTACTATTTCTAATATTCAAAAAAATTTAAAAACAGGCACGCGCTCAAAATTTTTCAGCATAGCTTCCTTCCAGCAGCCTCCCTTCTATAAAATCTCTTGTCCTCCCTTCCTGATTTGGTTGATGTAGTCTGCTACAGCTATTCCCTCTTTGAGAGATTCCCACTTGAACCAGTTTGCACCAGCCTCAAAATGTCCCTGTGGTTTCTAGGGGTCATGTGTGGGGTGTCTGGACCGGTCAGAGCAGAAAGACGAAGGAAGGAAGGTAATTTGGCACATGACTCCATAGGATTTGCTGTAGCTAGGCATCCAGAATCGTTCATCCATGAACACCAGGTAGCTCCACCGGAGAGAGACCTTGATGTTGGAGGCTCACTGACCACGGTCTGCATAGGAAGGTGTGATGGTCAAGAATGATGTAGGCTACAGGGTCAGGTGGCTGCAATTTCAACCAGTCTTTACCACCCACCAGCAGTTTGCTCTCAGACACATTTGATATCCCTGAGCTTGCTTCTTCTCTCCTGTAAAATAGCAATAACTATACCATGACATAGTATGTCTTGGGTCAGGAAGATCCCCTGGAGAAGGAAATGGCAACCCACTCCAGAATTCTTGCCTGAAGAATCCCGTGGACAGGGGAGCCTGGCAGGCTACAGTCCATGGGGTTGCAAAGAGTCAGACACGACTGAAGTAGCTTAGCACACAGGCACATGTGACTGTTGGGATTAAAAATACATTCAGAGACGGTAAAGGGTTTTGAGTCCCCGTGTGCTGTACACTTTCCAGTATTCATTACTATTTTATCGTTCCTCTTGTGCTTGACATCTGCTGGCTGTGCGTCTTGAAAAATAAAAGTGACATCCTGAGAATCATATCAAATGGGGAGGGTCCATTCCCCCCGCCACCAGCATCACCAAATTACTGTAAGGATGAGGCAAGATTTACTCAGACCTGCCTCATGTACAAACCTCAGAGTCCATGGTGCTGTTTTTGGACACTGAACCCTCACACAGTGTGCATAGCTTTGGGCAATGACTCTGCCTCAGTTTCCTCACCTGTAAAATGGGAGTAATAAAGCCTCAAGGTGCTGCTCTAAGGATTAGCAGAGATGATGCTGAACAAACATAAAAAAGCTCTGCAAACATAAACTGCAGTTAAGTGCAGGTAAGAACTTTTTCTGAAAGTGCAGAAGATTTTTATGATAATGCATCAGGCATTATAGTCATTAAGTGTGTGTTCTGCTTTTTCCTCTCTTCCCTAGGGAGCTCTACTCCACCCTATCCTGTCCTGTCATTGTCTTTCCTTTCTCTCCGTTCCTTTTCATTGAGGAAAAAAAGGATACTGTCCCAGAAGCTCCCACCCCATCTGTTTCAAAATTCAGGGAAAGATGCCAAACAGCCTCCGCAGCTGGGGACTGGCTTGCCTCTGATAAGGATGGAGAGAGGTGAATTCTGAAAAATTAAACAAATCCCGGTGCCTTTGAAAGGTCACCTGGCTCTAAGGTTGGCCATCTTGTCAGTGACAGACTGCAGGGCCAGCCAGCCAGAAGCAGGGAGCCTCTGGAGCAGATGAAACCAAAGTCTGGGGCAGCCACAGGGGAAGAAAGTTCCAGAATGTCACTGTGCAGGTAAGCCACCCAGAGAGGAGGGGAGGGAGCTTCCAAGAAGTTGGGTGTTCCTGCTCTCGTTTGGAGCACCTATATCCAGACACAACAAATGTTGGAAAGGCTCACTTTCTGGCAGAAAGTCGGCACTTTTCCATCGCCTTGAGGCAGGCAAGAGTGATGCCTCAAGAGGTGGGGCTTCAGATCTCTCAACAGCAACACAGAGAATGGTGCGGGGGCTGAGCCCGCTGTAGCTGCCCTTTTCCCAGGAAACTGCGTGAGGCTCATGACGCCCATCGCTTCCTGGGGTTGGACAAGGCAGTGGGGCCGGGCCTTGTGTGGCAGCAGCCTTGTCCCCCGAGGACAGGTTAGAGGGTGGGCTCTGAGAGACCTGCTGTGCTCAGGGGGTCAGGGTGGAGGATGGGGACCACACAAGCAGAGCAGGCAGCCCCGCTCTTGGCCACAACGCATTGAGAAGCTCCCATGCCCATAATGAGGTGCCTAGAACAACAGATTTCCTTCAAGAATGTTTCCTTTGCATTTACAACTTGGCCACCTGTTGGGCCAAAACTTGGGCCAAACTTGGCTTCAGATGTGCCTTCCTCACTAAGCTTGGGGCTTCCCCCGTGGCTCAGATGGTAGAGAATCTGCCTGCAGTGTGGGAGACCCAGGTTCAGTTCCTGGGTTGGGAAGATGCCCTGGAGAAGGGAATGGCAACTCACTCCAGTATTCCTGCCTGGGAATTCCATGGACAGAGGACCACAGTCCATGGGGTTGCAAAGAGTCAGGCATGACAGAGCGACTAACACTTTCACGTTCCTCACTAAGCTAATCAGTGCTTGCTTTTTATCTCAAGTGAGAGACGTGCAACTCTGCCTTTCACTTGAACGTGTAGAGGCCACTGTAGGGTTATGAATTGGCCTAATTTCAATATTGTTGCGTCTTGAGGAATAAAGAGACCCATGAGGAGGGAGAAACACCCAGTGGGTGAAGAAGTCAGAACAGACAAGACATTCATCAGTTAAGTTCACCATCGTATATGGGTGGGGACTGTGGCTCCCTAAAACAAGTACAGTAGGAACACCAAAGATCCCAGATCCTGGGTCATCATAATAAATAGAATGAGGATATAAACATTTGAAATACAGAGAAAATATCAAAATGTGACACAGAGACAAGAAAACGAGTAGGTGCTTTGGGAAAAAAACATGGCCAATAAACTTACTCAAATGTAAAGTTGCCACAAACCTGCAATTTAAAAAAAAAAATGCAAGTATCTGTGAAGGGCATAAAACAAGATATGTACATTATATATATATATGTGTGTGTGTGTGTTATAAGTATATATTATATATGCTATAGTTATGTGTGTATATGATACACAATACAACATGAAATAGATGTGAATGTATATCCATACACATACATTCATATATACACATATGTGTATGTAACTACAGGCTTCCCTGATAGCTCAGTTGGTAAAGAATTGAATCCACCTACAATGCAGGAAACCCCGGTTTGATTCCTGGGTCAGGAAGATCTGCTGGAGAAGGGATAGGCTACCCACTCCAGTATTCTTGGGCTTCCCTTCTGGTGCAGATGGTAAAGAATCCACCTGCAATGTGGAAGACCTGGGTTTGATCCCTAGTTGGGAAGAGACCCTGGAGAAGGGAAAGGCTACCCCCTTCAGTATTTTGGCCTAGAGAATTCCATGGACTATATAGTCCATGGGGTCACAAAGATAGATATATATAAAAATCAAAGATATATACATGTATATATTCATTCATAGGTATATCATACATATGAATACATGTATATTCATACGCTGCTGCTGCTGCGAAGTCACTTCAGTCGTGTCCAACTCTGTGTGACCCCATAGATGGCCGCCCACCAGGCTCCCCTGTCCCTAGGATTCTCCAGGCAAGAAGACTGGAGTGGGTTGCCATTTCCTCCTCCAATGCGTGAAAGTGAAGTCGTTTAGTCGTGTCCGACTAGTAGCGACCCCATGGACTGCAGCCCACCAGGCTCCTCCGTCCATGGGATTCTCCAGGCAACAGTACTGGAGTGGGGTGCCATTGCCTTCTCTGACATTCATATGAGTCCATGCTAAGTCACTTCAGTCATGTCTGACTCATTGTGACCCAATGGACTATCCTCTGCCCATGGGATTCTCCGGGCAAAAACACTAGAGCGGATCCCCTCCTCCAGGGGATCTTCCCAACCCAGGGATTAAACCCAGGTCTCATATGTCTCCGGCATTGGCAGGTGGGTTCTTTACCACTAGTGCCACGTGGGGTTAGTGTTAGTGTTAGTCGCTCAGTCGTGCCCGACTCTTTGCGACCCCATGGACTGCAGTCCACCAGGCTCCTCTGTCCATGAGATTTTCCAGGCAAGGATACTGGAGTGGGTTGCCTTTTCCTTCTGCCAGGTGGGGAGCCCTCCCTAAACTTTGGGCTTCTCATCTGGGATGCAGACTCACTGAGCATACAGCATCTACCTGGACCATTCCTTGAGGGACAAAGGGAACACCATGATCCTCCTGCTTGCTGTGCTATGAGTAAAAAGTCCTCTGTAGCTCAGCAGTCCCATGACCTTTGACAATAAGTGTTCAAATTATGGGCTTCCTTGGTGGCTCAGCAGTAAAGAATCTGCCTGCAATGCAGGAGACCCAGGTTCGATTCCTAGGTCAGGAAGATCCCCTGGAGGAAGGCATGGCAACCCACTCCAGTATTCTTGCCTGAAGAATCCCATGGACAGAGGGGCCTGGAAGGCTACAGTCCATAGGATAGCGCAGAGTTGAACACAACTGAACCAACAGCAGTTGCAGCAGCAGCCTTCAAAATAGAGCTTTGAAATAGCCACTGTAATAAATACCATATGTTTCCCATTGCAGATACAGCCAACCTAGATAGTTTTCATCCACAGAGATGGACATGTGAGGTTTAATTCATCCATCCCTTGTGCATTTCCTTTGTCCTAATCATGGCATCTGGTCCCATCACTTCATGGCAAATAGATGGGGAAACAGTGGCAGACTTCATTTTGGGGGGCCCCAAAATCACTGCAGATGGTGATTGCAGCCATGAAATTAAAAGACGCTTACTCTTTGGAAGGAAAGCTATGACCAACCTAGACAGCATATTCAAAAGCAGAGACATTACTTTGCCAACAAAGGTCTGTCTAGTCAAAGCTGTGGCTTTTCCAGTAGTCATGTATGGATGTGAGAGGTGGACTATAAAGGAAGCTTAGCACCGAAGAATTGATGGTTTTGAACTGTGGTGTTGGAGAAGACTCTTGGGAGTCCCTTGGACTGCAAGGAGATCCAACCAGTCCATCCTAAACGTGATCAGTCCCAAGTGTTCATTGGAAGGAATGATGTTGAAGCTGAAACTCCAGTACTTTGGCCACCTGATGCAGAGCTGACTCATTTGAAAAAACGCTGATGCTGGGAAAGATTAAAGGCAGGAGGAGAAGGAGACGAGAGGATGAGATGGTTGGATGGCATCACTGACTCAATGGACATGAGTTTGGGTAAGCTCTGGGAGTTGGTGATGGACAGGGAGGCCTGGTGTGCTGCAGTCAATGGGATCACAGTCAGACATGACTGAGTGACTGAACTGAACTGAAAGGATGTTTTGGGCCTACATACTTCCAATTATCTGTCATCTACTGAGAATCAAATTTATACCCATAAAATGATGGTAAAGGGATCATGAGGAGGTGTTGACAAGAGTCTGTCCCTTTGGCTACTTGGGTCAATTAGTGGAAAAGGAAGATTTCAACAATCGAGTCACAGATCTGTATCTGAAATATTATCACAAAAAAGCGCTGTGAATCGGCTTCCCTGGTGGCTTGGTGGTAAAGAATTGGCCTGCCAATGCAGGAGACACGGGTCCAATCCCTGGTCCTGGAAGATCCTACAAAGCAGCAAAGCCCATGTGCCACAGGCTATTAAGCCTGTGCTCTAGGGAATGGCAATTACTGAGTCCTCACACTGCAACTACTGAAGCCCACGCACACCAGAGCCTGTGCTCAGCAAGAACAGAAGCCACTGCCAATGAGAAGCCCGCGCACCACAACTAGGGGAAAGCCCACACAGCAGTGAAGACCAAGCTCAGCCAATAAATAAATATTCAAAAGGGTGTGAAGTCATGCTCTGTTAACAAAACCCAGCCCCGCCACCAACAAGCTCTGTCACCTAAGTCATAGCACCTCCCTCGGCCTCAATTTCCTCAAGTATAAAGGGACCCAGGGGTCGAACCTAAGTCCCTGCATAGGCAGGTGGATTCTTCTTCAGCTCTGGGTCCTAAGAATAGGAAGATCTGAAGGGAGGTAGTTTCTGCTCACCCAGCCCCTCAGTGCTTTGGACAAAGAAGCTCTGGAAAAGTGGAGAACTAAGGAAAGAGATGCCTGGCTTTCTGTGGCAGCAGCTGCCTGCCCCTGGTCTGTCCCCCCAGCATTAGATCACTGCCCCAGTTCCCCCGGCCGAGCCTGACAAGCTTGTACGTTAGCACATTTCAAAAGCGGTGTCCACTTTGGGAATGGTGCTCAGGCCCGAGAGCAGTCACTTCCTTTGACAAATGCCAGTGCTGACAGCTGGATGGTGTTTTACAAACCCTGGCCTCCTGCTGCTCCCCGGGTGGTGCCGAGCAGAGCAGGAAGGAGCTCAGAGGCAAGTCGTTCACCAAGGGCAGTGATACTTGAGAGGACATCCACTTGGTGGAACTATGAGCACGTGGATGGGGGCGGGCAGTTAGCAACCAATGCCTGACAGTCCTTGGGCTGCCCGTTCCCCAGCTGTGTCCCCTTAAGCAAGTTAGCTCACGTCTCTGAACCTCACCATCCTCACCTGTAAAATAGAGGCAGTTACCTTGCTGCATAGTTATCTATAATTGATGACCAGGTTTTCGCAAACCCAGCTTAAAATAGCAGATGTTTATTCTCTCAGTTTCTAGGGGGAATTGGTATATTGCTGGGCTGAATCATCGGGGACAAGATCTCTGGCAAGACTGCAAAGGGTCAGCCAGAGCTGGGGTCTCATCTGAAGGTTCGACTGGGGAAGGATCCACTCCCAAGCTCCTGTGTTGTTGGCAGGACCCAGTTTCTTGAAGGTTGTAGGATGGATGGCCTCCATTCCCGACTGGCTGCGGGTGGGAGGCTGCCCTTGCTTCTTGGCCACGTGTGCCTCCTGGTGTGGTCACTTGCTCCATCAGAGGCAGCAAGGGAGAAAGTCTTCCAGCAAGATGGAAGTTACAGTCCACATAACGTATCACAGATACAGCATCCCATCCTCTTGGCCCTGTGCTATTGCTCAGAAATAAGTCCCAGGTCCTACTTATACTTAAGGGGGTGGGATGGCAGTTTTACAAGGGCATAAACACCAGGAGGTGGGGATCACTGGGGTCCATCCTAGAGCCTGTGTGCCAGGCTTACCTCGCTCCCAGTGAGGGAATGAAGCAGCTGATGTATGTGAAACACTCAGTGTACAGCCTGGGTTGTCTAATTCTCCTAGCATTCAGAATCCTGGCAGGACACAAAAGGCACATTCAAGGGATTAAGCTTGCCCCCAGAGAGGTGGAGAGGGAGCATAGAAACAAAAATGGGGAGTGCGAAGTACCCAGGGGCTAGCATCAGCAGGTGCTGTTAATGCCCCCATACCTGAAGAATAGACGCTTGTAGACTGAATGCTTTTATCCCTGCAATGTTCATGTGTTGAAACTAACCCCTTAAGTGATGTTAGGAGGTGGGGCCTTTGGGAGGTGATCAGGCTGTGAGGTGGAGCCCTCATGAAAGGGATTAGTGCCCTTATAAAAAGGATCCCAGAAGGACTTCCCTGGTGGTCCAGTGGCTAAGACTCTGCACTCCCAGTGCAAGGGGCCCAGGTTCAATCCCTGGTCAGGGAACTAGATCCTTCATGCCACAACTAAAAATCCCACATGCTGCAGTGAAGGCCAAACAAAGATCCTGTGTGCTGCAATGAAGACCTGGCACAGCAAAATAAACAATTTTTTTGTTTTCAAAAAAAGGGGGACCCCAGAGCACCCCCTCCATCATGTGAGGACACAGTGATCAGATGGAAACTATGAACCAGGAAGAGATCTCCACCAATCACGGAAACTGCTAATACCTTGGTCTTGAACTACCAGCTTCCATAACAGTGAGAAACAAATGTCTGTTGTTCAAGCCCCAGGTTGATGGTATTTTTGTTCCAGCAGCTAGAACTGACTAGGAGGGAGGATACAGTTCCTGGAACATGGAGGAAAGAGCCATATGGAGAAGGCTGCTTGCTGGGAGCTGTAGTCTTTGGTGAGGGAGCAGCCACTGGCCAACCAGTGGCCCAGCTTGGGGGAAGCCCAGGGGGAAATACAGGGCCCTTTCTCCTCCTCTTCCCAATATGCTGCCTCACCTTCCAATAGCAAAGGCCCCATGGAAGTCAGAGAGGAAGGGAGCCCAGGTGATCAGACCCCACTGGTCAACCTGAGCAAAGAGGTGCAGAGCAGATCTGGGGGCCAACAGAGCATCCCCTGCCATCAGTCACACCAGCCGTTTCCTAGGCAACAAGTGAATGGAAGGCAAGTGCGAGTTTCCTGTTTCCAAAGATTGAAGCACAGCTTGGTTCTAGGGCCACGGAGATTCAAAGCCCAGCACAGCGTAGTTCTCAATCTAGTGCAGGGTCAACATACAACAGCTGGTGGCCCATACGTGTTTCTGTAAATAAAGCTTTATTGAAACCCAACCATACTCACTCATTGACATCTTGTCTATGGTATTCTTCCACGACAGCAGCAGCATTGACCGGTTGCAATAGAGAATGTATGGCCCTCAAAGCCTAAAATATTTACCAATTGGCTCTTCACAGAAAAAAAATTAAGCTGTTTAGAGGACAGGGGTAGGGAGAAATTAAACATAATCCCAGTTTTTAAAGGTAAGCATGTGGTAGGTGATTAATAACATCCAGTGTTTGAATTAACTGGGACACAGTATGAAGGCCCCTAAGTGACACTCTTTTAGAGGAAAGAGTCCTTGTGCACTTCAGAGGTTTCTATTTTATGTTATTTTATTTATTTTTGGCCACGCGGCATACCTTGCAGGATGCTATTTCCCTGACCAGGGATTTAACCTGGGCCCCCAGGAAGTGAAAGAGCTGAGTCCTAAGCCCTGGACCACCAGGGAATTCTGCGATATCTATTTTAAAAGGTAAACATGAAATGGTTTCATTGAAGGCACACTGAATCCCAATATCTCCTTAGCACACACACACACAGCCCTGGGTGATCAGTGACAAGCATGGGAGACCCAGCAAAATCTCAGAATGCTTTCTGAATTTACCATGAACTTGGTTTTACTAAAGCCACCGTGTTTCTATTACCCCAGCTTCCTCGAATAGATTCCCCATCTTGTCTTAGCGAACTCATTCTTATCAATAGTTAAAAGGGGAATGAAGAAAGTCTACATTTAACTCACTCATCAAACGTCTGAGCGTCTTTTATATGGCAGGTACCAAGGCAGGTGCTGGGGAGATTTAAAGCTACAATCTCTCGGAGACCTGAACTTGGAGGTGATTCCCCCACCTCCACACATGCCCTTGGTTCTGTTCCTTTCTCTTCCAGCCCACATTCACAGTGGATGCATTAGAACATTCCGCACAGAGTCAGGCTGGTCTCCTGGACTCCTGACTCTCATGCGTGGTACTTACTAGATGTGAGATCCAGGGCCAGGGGTTTCACCCCCACCCTAAGTTTCCTCATCTCTACAATAGGACTAACATTCGCTGCTCCGTTTGGTTCAGCAGGCAATTATGAAGCTGGAAAGAGATCCCGGAAGAACAGATGCTGTAGGATTCCACTCATATGAGGTTCCTGCTGCTGCTGCTGCTGCTAAGTCGCTTCAGTCGTGTCCAACTCCCAGCAACCCCATGGACTGCAGCCTACCAGGCTCCTCCGTCCACGGGATTTTCCAGGCAAGAGTATGGGAGTGGGGTGCCATTGCCTTCTCCTATGAGGTTCCTAGAGGAGTTAAACTCAAGAGACAGAAAGTGAAGTGGTGGGTGCCAGAGGCTGAGGAGAGAAGGGGGTCTGGGGGGTTATTCTTCAGTGGGTGCAGAGCTCCAGCTTTGCAAGATGAAAACATTCTGGAGGCAGCTGGTGGTGATGGTTGGGCTATAGAGTGTAGGTACTGAATGCCATTGAACTGCAACTGTACACTTAAAAAAAAATTTTTTTTTAAGAGATAGTGGCGGAGTAGGTGAGCTTTTGTGAACACTGCTGCAGAAAGAGAGGAAGGCCTTCTCTCTTGTGGTTGTTGGGCTCTGCTGCCACCCACAGTGGACTCTTGAACCTTGAGCCCTTTGCTCCTTGCAGCTGTCAAGCGGCCTCCCCACCCCAGCTCATCCATCACTGGGTCCCGGCTCTCAGCCGTCTCCTCAAGGTCATCCCAGGCACCACGCTCATCTATCAGTGGTGCTGATACCACCCGCCTCTCACCCACCTTCCCCAGCCCTCCACCCCTCCTCTAGTCTCAGGCTTGTCCCTGAGCCTTCTTTCAGCTCCACCTGCCTCTCCCCCCTTACCTCTGTGACCCTCACTACGGCCCTTCCTAATCGTCTCCTCCAACTCAAGTCACCAGAGCCAGAACTATGGCAGGTGTGGCAGTGACAGAGACGAGACCACCCTTACTTGGAGCTGATCCCCCTGCCCAATTCCTCTGGGCTCTGGGATTCTAAGGCAGCACTTCTCAAATGATGGACCCATGCCCCAGTCACCTTGGGTGACTCGTTCACACGCGGAGTCTGAATCAGGCAGTCTTGTTGGGGCCTGAGATGCCACATGTTTGACCAGCTTCCAGGTGATGCTGAAGCTGGTCTAGAGACCACAGTGGAAGAGGCCCCATCTAAGATGCTACCCAGTTCTCCCTTGGATGCCTGACCCCAGATGGATTTCCGGGGACCCTGAGAAGGAGCTTGGGGAATATCGGGGTTCTTGCTTGAGAGCTTTAGGAGAAACTCCAATCAATCAAATTGAATGAAATTGGAGTGTGGGGTGGTGATCTTCAATTCATCAAGCATGCAGTTATCCATCATGGAGAAAGATAGGTGTTTTGGTGGAATTTGAGAAATTCTCTTTTCACAAAAGTGATTGATGAGGAAAGTGGGATGAACTCTGATTACAGGAGAAACCAAAGAATAAGAAGTAGATGCCTTACTGTCCAGGAGGTGGAGTTTAATCCCTACTCTCTCCTCCCCCCGACCTTCCCGACAAATAAGAGGATGTGGGAAGGAGGAAAATGGTGGCGTTACAATGAGGAAACCTGGCAGACACCACCTTGACCACAGGATGAAGGTCACTGCCACCTGTGAGGGCGGGTGGCCAATGGGGTTCCCACAGCTGGGGTCTTCTTCCTGGAAACCCATCTCCCCAATCTGATTGTCAGAACAGCGGCAGAGAAGCCGCAGTGCAGGGACATTCTACGAAGCACCAGACCAGTGAGTGGCATTCCTCACATCGGCCAAAGCCACAAGCAACAGAAGAAGACGGAGAAACTGCCACAGATTGGAGGAAACAAGATCAGTAAGTGTACGTGTGATCCCAGATGAGACATTGGATCAACCAAAAAAAAAGGAAATATGATTGTGTAACAGGTGTGTGAAAAGCTCAACATTCAGAAAACGAGGATCATGGCATCCGGTCCCATCACTTCATGGGAAATAGATGGGGAAACAGTGTCAGACTTTATTTTTTTGGGCTCCAAAATCATTGCAGATGGTGACTGCAGCCATGAAATTAAAAGACGCTTACTCCTTGGAAGAAAAGTTATGACCAACCTAGACAGTATATTCAAAAGCAGAGACATTACTTTGCCGACTAAGGCCCATCTAGTCAAGGCTATGGTTTTGCTAGTAGTCGTGTATGGATGTGAGAGTTGGACTGTGAAGAAGGCTGAGTGCCGAAGAATTGATGCTTTTGAACTGTGGTGTTGGAGAAGACTCTTGAGAGTCCCTTGGACTGCAAGGAGGTCCAACCAGTCCATTCTGAAGGAGATCAACCCTGGGATTTCTTTGGAAGGAATGATGCTAAAGCTGAAGCTCCAGTACTTTGGCCACCTCATGCGAAGAGTTGACTCATTGGAAAAGACTCTAATGCTGGGAGGGATTGGGGGCAGGAGGAGAAGGGGACGACCAAGGATGAGATGGCTGGATGAGTGAACTCTGGGAGATGGTGATGGACAGGGAGGCCTGGCGTGCTGCGATTCATGGGGTCGCAAAGAGCTGGACGCGACTGAGCGACTGAACTGAAAAGGTGGTGGAATCTGAACAAAGTTAAGATAACTTTTGATAACAGTGGAATGCTGAAGTTGGTTTCCCAACTTTGATGAAAGTTCCATGATGTCAAAAGATGCCAACACAGCACCGAGCTGAGCTCTCTGTACTATACAGCTGCTTCTGACTAGCCATCTATATTACACATGCTAGTGTGTGTGTGTATATATATATATGAAAGTCGTTCAGTCATGTCCAACTCTTTGCAACCCTATGGACTGTAGTCCATGGGATTCTCCAGGCCAGAATACTGGAGTGGGTAGCCTATCCCTTCTCCAAGGGATCTTCCCAACCCAGGGATCGAGCCCAGGTCTCCTGCATTACAGGCGGTTTCTTTATCAGCTGAACCACAAGGGAAGCCCAAGAATACTGGAGTGGGTAGTCTATCCGTTCTCCAGCTGATCTTCCTGACCCAGGAATCCAAATGGGGTCTCCTGCATTGCAGGCAGATTCTTTACCAGTTATAATATCAATGCTACTGTCTCAATTCATCCCACCCTCTCCTTCCCTCACCGCATTCACAAGTCTGTTCTCTATATTTAGCTCGGTGCTCTGTGATGACCTGAAAGGGGTGGGATGGGGTGGTGGTGGGAGGGAGGCTTATGAGGGAGGGGATATTTGCCTACTTATAGCTGATTCCTGTTGTTGTACAGCAGAAACGAACACAACATTGTAAAGCAATTATCCTCCAGCTAAAAATAAATTAAAAAATAAAGCTAAAGAAATAGAAAGATGTCAACATGAGGGGTGAGGGGGTATGGCAATTCTCTGTATTATCTGTGCCACTGTGACGTAAATCTAAAATTATTCCAACACTTAAAAAAAATTCTTTAAAGAAAATAACCTCTGAGATTGTAGGCAGAAATATAACTTGGAACCAATACTGTATTGGAGAGGGTGGTATGCGCAACAGCAGAAAAGAATTATTTTATCATGGACATTGTTTTACCGTCTCCTGCCAGCTCCTCTCCAAAATACTTCTGTGTCGATCACTGGAACAGTTGGGAGCTGAGGGAGAGGTGCGGTGAAGCGGCTGCCTCAGGCAATAAGAAGGCACATTTATCTGTAAAGAAAAATAACAATAAAATCGATGAACAGTTGGTCTGCTCTTTATTACTGCTATATGCTGGCAGTTCTAAGCAGCCATACTTTTGATGCAAAAAATTCACCTTGCAGGCACTGAATATTGAAACCAACATCAACTGAAATGCTGAGGCCAAGTAGAAACAACCCAGCTGCTGATTTGGGGACATTCTTGCCCCTAGAAGGAGAGGCTAGATAATGTACTTATCAAGGCAGTTTGCACATCAAGATTCACCCCAAATCCCAGCCTCTCTGTGTTCACCCATTCAGAGCCATCATGTCATCAACTCTACCAAATGTCAACCTACTTCCTGCCTTCCAATCATCCAGCCCAACTTTTAAAACCCTATCAATACTCTGCCAGACTTCCCTTTTGAGATATGGCTAATATTGTCCCTTATTGCCGTCAGTCTAATACACTTAGCCTTGGTTTTCTATATTAAACCAACAAGGATCTACTGCATAACACAGGGAACTCTGCTCAATATAATATCCTAAATGGGAAAAGAATTTCAAAAAGAATAGATGTTTTTAATTTTAATTGGATCCCATTTGTTTATTTTTGCTTTTATTTCCAGTATTCTGGGAGGTGGATCATAGAGGATCCTGCTGTGATTTATGTCGCAGAGTGTTTTGCCTATGTTCTCCTCTAGGAGTTTTATAGTTTCTGGTCTTACGTTTAGATCTTTAATCCATTTTGAGTTTATTTTTGTGTGTTTAAAAGCTTCTGCACAACAAAGGAAACTATAAGCAAGGAGAAAAGACAGCCTTCTGAATGGGAGAAAATAATAGCAAATGAAGCAACTGACAAACAACTAATCTCAAAAATATACAAGCAACTTATGCAGCTCAATTCCAGAAAACTAAACGCCCCTATCAAAAAATGGGCCAAAGATCTATACAGACATTTTTCCAAAGAAGACATACGGATGCCTAACAAACACATGAAAAGATGCTCAACATCACTCATTATCAGAGAAATGCAAATCAAGACCACAATGAGGTACCACTTCACACCAGTCAGAATGGCTGTGATCCAAAAGTCTGCAAGCAATAAATGCTGGAGAGGGTGTGGAGAAAAGGGAACTCTCTTACACTGTTGGTGGGAATGCAAACTAGTACAGCCACTATGGAGAACAGTGTGGAGATTCCTTAAAAAATTGCAAATAGAACTGCCTTATGACCCAGCAATCCCACTGCTGGGCATACACACCGAGGAAACCAGAATTGAAAGAGACACATGTACCCCAATGTTCATCGCAGCACTGTTTATAATAGCCAGGACATGAAAACAACCTAGATGTCCATCAGCAGATGAATGGATAAGAAAGCTGTGGTACATATACACAATGGAGTATTACTCAGCCATTAAAAAGAATACATTTGAATCAGTTCTAATGAGATGGATGAAACTGGAGCCAATTATACAGAGTGAAGTAAGCCAGAAAGAAGAACACCAATACAGTATACTAAGACATATATATGGCATTTAGAAAGATGGCAATGATGACCCTGTATGCGAGACAGCAAAAGAGACACAGAAGTGTAGAGCAGACTTTTGGACTCTGAGGGAGAGGGAGAGGGTGGGATGATTTGGGAGAATGGCACTGAAATATGTATACCAGCGTGTAAGAAACAAATCACCGGTCTATGTTTGATGCAGGATACAGGATGCTTGGGGCTGGTGCATGGGGATGGTCCAGAGAGATGATATGGGGTGGGGGGTGGGAGGGGGGGTTCATGAGTTTGGGAACTCATGTACACCCGTGGCAGATTCATGTCAATGTATGACAAAACCAATACAGTATTATAAAGTAAAATACCACTTTGCTGTGACCTGAAACTAACACAACATTGTTAATCAATCAACTACACTCCAATAAAAAGTAAAAACTTAAAAAGAACTTGGCCTTCTTGGAGAAATATCTTACATCACTTCTATGCAGAATCTAAAAAGAAATGAGACAAATAAATTTATTTACAAAACAGAGGGCTTCCCTGGTGGCTCAAATGGTAAAGAATCAGCCTGCAATGCAGGAGACCCAGGTTCAGTCTCTGGGTCAGGAAGATCCCCTGGAAAAGGAAATGTATTCTTGCCTGGAGAATCCCCATGGACAGAGGAGCCTGGTGGGCAATAGTCCATAGGGTCGCAGCCATACTTACAAGCAGATTCACAAACTTAGAGAATGAATTATGGTTGCCAGGGGAGAAGGATGAGGGGATGGGATAGTTAGGGAGTTTGGGATCGACATGTACACACTGCTGTATTTAAAATGAATAGCCATCAGGAAATTATATTAAGCAACTACTTTCAAACTAATCTTAACTCCCCTGAGAAAATATTATGACTTGGCTATTTCTATTTAAATTAAGCAATAAAATTCTTTCTCCCCAAAAATCTAGAATTAGGGTTAAATCCAAATACATATATAATACGTGTTGTTTTATATTCCTGCACATTATCCTGGATCTTATTTCATTTAAAATTTTTTAAAAAAACTATAAACAAATGAGTAACCAATAAGTTCCTGCAGTATAGCACAGGGAACTCTGTTCGATGTTATGAGGCAAGCTGGATGGGAGGAGAGTTTGCGGGAGAATGGATCCATGTATATGTCTGGCTGAGTCCCTTTGCTGTCCACCTGAAAATATCACAACACTGTTAATCAACTAGACTCCAATACAAAATAAAAAGTATTTTTTTAAAAACTTAGCCTTCAAAAAAAAAAAAAAAACTTAGCCTTCTTGACCTATGGGGCTCTTTAGGGGGAGTCAGCAGATGTATTATATAAAATTACTACCACAGGTGCACAAAGGAAAACAAGCATAAGATGTTCACACATGGTATGACTTCCAGGGGAGAAAGTGGGTAGTGACCTAGGTGTCCATCTGAGGAGGGGGGGTCATTAAATGAACACTGACTATTGAGTGGTATTTCACAGGACAGAAAGCTAGTGGAACCACAGGTATCGATGCTGAAATGTTCTACCCCACTCTGAGATACATCACACAAAAATCACTAACTTGAAAAATAGGTAGAATATGATCCATACTTCCCAGATTATCTAGGTGTACATTTATGTTTGAAATATAAAAAATGAAAGACTGGAGAGTTACCCAAACTAGTCCCAGTGTAACCTCTGGAGAGGATCCACAGAAGCTTTTTCTTTATATTTTGGTTTGGCTTTCTTTTCTCTTTCATTAAAACTACTGCTGCCTTTGTTTTGTGGTGTTTTTTTTTTTTTTCATAGATTATCTGATTTTCTCTTCTGGTGGCTCAGACTGTAAAGAATCTGCCTGTAATGTAGGTGATCTGTGTTCGATCTCTGGGTTAGGAAGATCCCTGAGAGAAGGGACTGGAAACGCACTCCAGTATTCTTCCCTGGATAGAGGAGCCTGGAGGGCTACAGTCCCTTGGGCTGCAAAGAGTTGGACATGATTGAGTGACTGACACTTTCACTTTCTCCTGGCCCTACATCTGGAACGTCACTAGGTTGTCCTCCTGTGCCCAGGTGATCCCAAGTGTGAGTCATGATACGACCGAGAACTTACTCCAGGCAAGGCCATGGACATAACCTTCTGTTTAATGTTCGCGACAGTCCTGATGAGTAAAAATCCTTCCTGTCTGAGTACCAACCCCTACCTCTCCTGTTTCCCCAAAATAACCAATGCTAAGAGTCCTTTATATTCTTCCAAGTAAAAAATCCTACTTAATAATATGCCATCATATTAATTATGGCAATTAATAAGAAATTGCCATGAACGTGAAAATGAAAGTCGCTCAGTCATGTCTGACTCTTTGTGACCCCATGGACTGTAGCCTGCCAGGCTGCTCTGTCCTTGGAATTCTCCAGGCCCGAAGACTGGAGTGGGTAGCTGTTCTCTTCTCCAGCTTTCTCTGGATCTGCCATGCATTTTCATGGCAATTTCTTATTAATTGCCATCATATGGCACTTTATTAAGTAGGATTTTTTTCCTGGAAGAAAGTAAAGGACTCTTAGTGTTGGTCATTTTGGGCAAACAGGAGAGGGAGGCGCAGGTATTTAGACAGGGAGGACTTTTACTTTGAATTTCTTTGCCTTTTGTACTGATATTCTTAAAAAGAGCATCAGAAGGTGTAAAAACCCAGTGTCAGCAGGGTTACCCAGGTGATGTTACAGGGCTTGGTTCATGGTAAGTGTTGACAGTTTATTAATTCCTGAGTTTGGAAACATAACTGCCCACCATGCAGTGAGCAGGATCTACACCAGCATTTATTTAGAATTTACTCTTTACCTAGGCCCTGGAATATAAGCGGTGAAATGCATTATCTTGTTTAATTCTCACTGGCTTATGATATAGACACTGTTACTGGTTAATTTCACAGATGAGGAAACTGAGGATTATAGAGAATGAGCAAATCGCTCAAGATTACCCAGCTAACAAATGGTGAGCTGAGTGACAGCTCTTTTTTCAGTCTGCATTCTTAGATGTAGGAGAACAAGAGCCTGATGCTGGGGAAGATTGAAGGCAAAAGGAGAAGAGGGTAGCAGAGGATGAGATGGTTAGGTAGCCTCACAGATTCAATGGACATGAATCTGAGCAAACTCCAGGAGATAGTGAAGGACAGGGAAGCCTGGCATGCTACAGTCCATGGGGTTGCAAAGAGTTGGGCACGGCTTGGCGTCTGAACAACAACAAAGAACAAGAGGGATACAGCCTTCAAGGTTCCTGATTCACACTGTCAAACTCGCTTTGGGGGACTGACTCTACCCATTCTGCTGCAGCAGAGTCTGAGATCTGGAGTTTGGATGACAGTGGAATGAAGACATTGCTCCCAAAAGAGGGCTTTGCAGAACTGCTATTGTCCCTGTGCCCAGGTCTGCAGAGCCCAAGACAAGACTTGTGTGCCAGGCATTTATTAATGGACTGTCCCCAGGAGAAACCTGTAAGGGAGGAGAAGCAGGAAAGGGGGTCCCGTGAGGATGCAACTTCAGGCGAAGTCTCAACCCGATCCCACAGGGCATTCTGCAGTGTGAACTATGCCTCTGAATTTGTCCCAGCTCAGGGGAGGGAGCTGGGTTTCTCTACCTCCCACCAAGCCATCACAGCCTAAGAGCTGCCCTGGGAAAACATGAAGTTCCCGAATCTTCTCTCTCTCTGCCAGTGAGGACAGAGCAATTCCAGTGCCCCAGAGGCCACCTCCCAGAGGGAGGGAGAGATTCAGGCCAATAGGAGCACAAGGGCAGAGACACCAGCAGCAGTGGGGACTCAGGCAGAGTAAACGGCACCCAGGGGACCTGGGAGGGAAAGTCAGGGTCTTCTCCACAGGGCAATGCTCGCTGCTTCCATCCTGGGCATCTCATCCACCCTTTGCTTTTTTTTTTTTTTAGCCTGCCCACAAGGCATATGGGATCTTAGTTCCTCAACCAAGGATCAAACCCATCACCCCTACATTGGAAGTGCAGAGTCTTAACCACTGGACCACCAGGGAAGTCCCTCATCCAGCCCTTTGGATCGTCGCGTTGATGGCAACGTGCACCTGAGCCCCCCATCCCAGGCTGCGTCCCTCCTTCTGGACACCACTGTCCTAGTCACAGGGCCAGGTCATTCCCTTTTGGATGACAGTCTCCTCTGTGATTGGTTATGTGGCTACAATACCGTGTGACTTCCCTGGTGGCTCAGACGGTAAAGCATCTGCCTGCTATGTGGGAGACCCAGGTTCAGTCCTTGGAATGGAAAGATCTCTTGAAGGAAATGGCACCCCACTCCAGTATTCTTGCCTGGAAAATCCCATGGACGGAGAAGCCTGGTAGGCTACAGTCCATGGGGTCCGAAGAGTTGGACAGGACTGAGCGACTTAACTTTCGCTTTCCCAATACCATGACTTTTCTCTTCTCCCCTTAAAAATGGCAGAACCTTTGCTTTCAAAGGCATATGACATAAAAGTCTTATATATAATTTTTCTTTCAATTTTCAGGTTTCATCTACCAGATTAATTGATCCTAGGCATCCTCCTCTTCTCCCTCACTCTCTCCCACCTTCCCTCCGTCTCTCTCTCTCTCATACACACAGATAACACTCAGGCTGCATAGAAACACACACCTGAGCAGACCATTGGAGGCACTGTGAATCGCAAGAGCCCTTATCTTATGATTACTCAGCCACTGAAAAGAATGAAATAATGCCATTTGCAGCAATGTGGGTAGACCTAGAGATTGTCATACCGAGTGAAGTAAGTCAGACAGAAGGATGCTCCTATGACATCCCTTATATGTGGACTCTAGAAAGAAACGATTACAAGTGAACTTACGAAAGGGAAAGAGACAGGCTTACAGAAAGAACGTATGGTTGCTGGGGGTCAGGAGGAAGGATTCGGGAAGGGGTAGATAGGGAGTTTGGGATCGACATGTACACACTCCTATATTTAAGATGGGTAACCAACAAGGACCCACTGTATAGCATAGAGGCTGTTGTTCAGTCGCTCAATCGTCTCCAGCTCTTTGTGACCCCAAGGACTGCAACACGCCAGGCTTCCCTGTCCTTCACCGTCTACTGGAGTTTGTTCAAACTCATGTCCATTGAGTCGATGATGCCATCCAACCATCTCAACCTCTGTCATCCCCTTCTCCTCCTGCCCTCAATCTTTCCCAGCATCAGGGTCTTCTCCAATGAGTTGGCCCTTTGCATCAGGTGGCCAAAGTATTGGAGCTTCAGCCTCAGCATCAGTCCCGCCAATGAATATTCAGGATCTATTTCCTTTAGAATTTGGGGGAGAATGGATACATGTATATGTATGGTTGAGTCCCTTCACTGTTTACCTTAAGATATCACTACATTGTTTGTTAACCAGCTATACTGCATAAAAAGCTTAGGGGGAAAAAAAAGAGCCATTATGGCAAGCAATTTGATAAAAATCTGCTAGAATTCCGAAATTCCGTGGTGTCTGACCCACTTCTGAAACTCCAGAAGTAGCGGTCAGGGCTCAAGGAACACATACAAGGGGTTTGATCATAGCACGTTTTATAACATGCAACAAACGTGGTGTGACCTTTTCATCCATCAATTGGGAAATGGCTGAGTGATGGTATAGCCACAGCATGGAATATTATGCAATGCCTAAAAAGAATGAGGCAGACCCGGACATTTTAACTTGAAAGCTATCCAGGGCCTATCAGTGATAAAGGCATGCTGCAGAGTAAAAATGGGGTGTGATCTAATTTTTGCAAAAGGGGGGAAATCCTACATGTCTGTATGTTTCTTATCTGGATGGGGAAGAAAGTGGGGAAGGTCACATATGCAGTCATTCTTGTTGCTTAGCTCGAGGAGAGAGGATGCTAGAGGCCCTCTACTTTTCTCATTTTCCCTTGAAGATAGATCGTGAGCGCCATTCAGACTTACAAGATGAAGTGTTGACCCTAAAGCCTTGGGAACTTCCCTGGAGGTCCAGTGGTTAGAACTTTGCCTTCCAATTCAGGGGTACAGGTTTGATCCCTGGTCGGGAAGCTACCATCCCACACGCTTTGGAGTCAAAAAACCAAACCATAGAACAGAAATAATATCGTAACAAATTCAATAAAGACTGGGCCATATCAAAAAAACTTAAAAAAGAAAAAGAAAAAAAAAAACCCTAAAATCCAGAAGACAGCTGGTGGAAGAAGGAGCATGGAGAGGGGCAGGACCAGCCTCCCGTCTGCCCCTCTGCCCTCGTCTGCTGTCCCAGGCTGGATGGTGGATTGCAGGGCAGGGTCCCCCCACTGCTCCGCCACCCCCTGAACCCTCCCCACCGGTCCTCCTGGGATGTCTCATGTTGACAGGCTCCCTGCCGCCCAGCCCTCCAGCTCCCTGGCAAGCCTGCTGCCCCGGCCCTGACCCCAGCCCTCCCAGAGGTTGAAAGGCCACCATGAGATAACCCAGCTCCGTGCCCCAACCCCGCAGAAGGTCAGTTAAAAAAGCATCAACCTGGAGGAACCCTCTAGGCTGCGTCTCTGGACCCTTCAGAGCCTCCCAGGAAAACAGCCAGCAGGCACTGAGCCCTTGGGTGCCAGGCACTGTGCTGAGCCCTTCAGTGCTTCCCCGGGTTGCAGTCTCCTCTGCAGAGAGCACAGTTAAGAGCTTGGACTCTGAAGACAGTGCTGATGTCTCTGGGACTTGGTTTGCTCATCTGTGAAATGGGATGATGATAATAGTACCTTCCTCAATAGACTGTTGATCAAAAGACTGTGTGTCAAACCATGAGACACAGGCCCCCCAAAAAAATGCCAGGAAAGAGTAATGAATAACATAGTGCTATCTATAGTGAGATTCTAAATTACTCTAAATTACATTGTCAGACTCTAACCCGTTATCTTTATTTTTTTCACAGAAAGTATTATTAATTGTTGTTAGTAAAAGTACAATCAGAAAAAAATTTTTAATTGTGCATGGGGTGTAAGATGATATCTGTGTTTGCATGCTCAATCATGTCCAAATTTTTGCAACACCATGGACTGTAGCCCACAAGGCTCCTCTGTCCATGGAATTCTCCAGGCAAGAAGTCTGGAGTGGGTTGTCATTTCCTACTCCAGAAGATCTTCCAGACCCAGAGATCAAACCTGCATTGACAGGTGGATTCTTTACCACTGCGCCACCTGGGAAACCCTAAGATTATATGTATAAATGTATTCATATATTCATTCATCTAACCTCTTAGCTGTATCCTCATATATAGATATACATATGTATTTATATATATTCGCTTACCTGGATTTCTCAGGTGGCACTAGTGGTAAAGAACCTGGAGACGCAGGAGACACAGGTTTGATCCCTGGATCTGGAAGATCCCCTGGAGGAGAGCATGGCAACCTACTCCAGTAGTCTTGCCTGGAGAATTTCATGGACAGAGGAACGTGGCAGGCTACAATCCATAGCGTCACAAAGACTCAGACATGACTGAAGCGACTTAGCATGCAAGCATTCTCTTATCTATATTAATATACATGTTTTTTATATATTATATATATTTCATTAGCTCTTTTCTAACGTATCTAATTTATATATTTTATTTATAAATATTTTATTTAGATAGATTAGAGCAGAATCAATATAATAGAGAGATAAATAGGTATATAGATAAAGAAAAGAGCCAATATTTATTAAGTACTTACTCTTTCCGGCAATTCTCTTTCAAATAGTAAATAGGACATCTTGAGTTGAACTCAGACTGGACCTGGTCTCAAACCACAGCTCCCTCTTAGATAATAACCAAGTCTCCTCAGATGATTGCCAGGGGGAGGCTGGGAAAGTGTCCCCCGTAGTGCTACCCCTTGGAGACCTGGGGTCAGGTTGAAAGTGTCCCTGCAAAATGAGAGGCCACTTGGATGAACTTTCCCAGCAACAGAAGAGGGTGTGGGCAGGACTGTAGGAGTTTCGATGCTTCGGGGTAGGTACTTGGTCTTCTGTTGGGGGGCAAGGAGCTGGATCATCTTGCCGCACAGCTGTGAGGGGCATGCCTTGGGGGATGGCCTCTCAGTGACCTTGGGGCAGCTGCTGCTCTTAGGGAAGCCAACATGGGAGGACGACCAGGACATTTTTCAGCAGATGCCACTTGCCAGTGAGCTGAGAATGAGATGGCGATGGGGGGCCAACTCCTAGGCCCCCAGAAACCTCACTGCCCCATCTGACCTCCTGTCCAAGGCCTAGCCTAATTTATCTCCTATACTACTACTACTAAGCCGCTTCAGTCGTGTCCGACTCTGTGTGACCCCATAGACGGCAGCCCACCAGGCTCCCCCGTCCCTGGGATTCTCCAGGCAAGAACACTGGAGTGAGTTGCCATTTCCTTATCTCCTATATTTTTCTGTAAATAGGGACATTAGTAGACTAGGACCTTACAATAATAAAAACAACAATATTATTTATTAATGGTTAAAAAGGTAATGGGAGATTCTGGTGGCTCAAACGGTAAAGAATCCGCCTGCCATGCAGGAGACCTGGGTTTGGTCCCTGGGTTGGGAAAATCTCCTGGAAAAGGGCATGGCTACCTACTCCAGTATTCTTGCCTGGAGAATTCCATGGAGAGAGGAGCCTGGCAAGCTACAGTCCATGGGGTCACAAAGAGTTGGACATGGCTGAGTGACTTTCACTTTCACTTTCAAAAAGGTAATAATTCAATCAGCTGAAACCCTTGATTGGGTACATGATGTGTACCATCTCATTTAATTCTGCTGGTGACCCCCATGAACTGGGGACTCTTGTAATCCTCATTTTCCAAGAACTAAGCAGCAGAGCCTTATGAAGAGCTGCCACTTATCCAATGCCTACCGTGCACCAGATACCACACTGAACACTTTTCCTGCAAGCCTGCTCTGATGCTTAGATAATGTGGTTAAAAAGGGCTCTCTCCCCAGTTCTCAGTCAGGAACACTGAGGGGCACAGAGGTCAAATCCCTTTTCCAAAGCCTTGGGCAGAGCAAGTGGCTGAGCTGGGATGTAAACCAGAGTTTCTCGGGCTCCAAATCCCTTTCTGTTTGAAACAAAGACTTGCTTCCGCTGAAAGAGTATGAAGGACACCTTGTGGCAAAATTTCGCCTCACGGGAAAACAGCTCCCAACAGAAAAGGGCAGGATTGATGGGGAAGAGGCAGAGAGATGAGCAGGAGGGACGTCCCCCTCATACACACACTGTGGGAAGAGAAAGGAGAGACTCCCACGAAGGCAACCTCAACTATTTCACTCAGCATCTATAAGAAGGTGAAAAATGACAACAACCTAAACTGGCCACCATAAGAGACGGGTTAAATAGATTCATTTATCTGATGCAATTCAAGAGGCCATTCGACCTGATGTCACAGATCGTTAAGGATTTGGAAAGAGGATCTCAAGAGGTTCATGAAAATTCAGACTGGACAGGCATACATATGTGTACACACACAGCACACGAATAGTGCATACACATAGAGCAGGGGCGCACACATGTACACACTCTCACACGGATCCATCTGAGGTCGTTTAAAGAGCTCTTCTCTACTTTTCGCATAATTGCCGAAGAAGACTCCTTGTCCCTTATTCAAACAATAAAGTAGAGGGATTTTTCCTCTTCACATTAACTTATTCATGTTTTTTTCTTCAAACAATGTGAATTAGCACAGTGCCTGACAGTAGATCTCAGCAAATGAGAAAGGGATAAATGGGGAAAAAAAAAGAGGGCTGGAAACAATCATTTTCGGCTGATCCATCTTTAACAGACACAAACTACATTTTACATCCTTTGAGTCATATATTAAATCAATGTTGCACGGTTATACCCGAATGGTAAGATTAATTATAGGCAAGTTTTACGAGTCTTCTTTCTTGTATTTTCCATAGTTAATAAGCCTAAATGCTTTATTTTTCCTCTGGAGAGAGACACAGTTCTACAAAAAGATTTAAAATGCATTTTATCATACTATTAGAGAAGAAAATCTCTACTGGAGAGGGCTCAGTATACCCACCTTTAAAATGAGGTTGGATTAGATGACCTTCACACACTCAGCTGTGTCTTACAGAAGGTGAGTCACATGCACTCTGGTTCCTCCAAGCTCACTTATGAAGAGCAGCTAAAAATCCTTGAAAGTAGGGACTCGGAAGCCTTTGTTGGACATGGAAAGGCAGAATCATCTGGGGACATTTTTCTGCGGGTTCAGTCAGTTCTCTGATCTGGGCCAGTAGCTGCCAACTTGACAAGAATTTCTAAATCTTATAGACATATTGTGCCTTGATGTTGCTGTCTGTCAAATGGGGCAACAGCTTGCCTCTTGAATCTTACCCACTATGAGGTGAAGGAAATAGGCAAAAAATACACTGTATGTGGCTCAGTCCAGGTACCAGTCCTTCCTCTAAGCCTGTCCTTCAGATCTGTGCAGAATCTGGGGAGAGGTGGGAAGTTTGAAAGCCCCTACGGGAAATACTTGAGTGCATTTTTGAATGTCCCCCCATGGGACTGAATGGGTGAAACAGGGATGAGAGAAAGCCAACTCAAAGGTTGCATTACTGAGCTGGGTGCCACTAGGGATACCTGGGCTCTGTTCCACCTGGGGCCCATCTGAAAAACCACATAGAACACACCTCAAATGCTTTCCCCCAAGATATGAACAGAGAGAGTGGGAAATATTCACCCACCAGCTTCTGATCCCATGAGTCAGTGTTTTCCCAGAGAATCTTCCAAGTATGTGTAGGTATCCACATGGTAGAACTTTTTGCTGTGGACAGAGAAGAAAGCAAAAGTTGGGAAATACAGATGAGGTGAAGTTCTGTCTGGCTGCTGACATAGGCAGCTGTTTTCCATGGCAACAGGATGCTGGTGCAAAAAAAGAGATAGAAAGGAAACGAGACAGGGCTTCGTTGCATTCTGTACAACATAGGTAGGTGAGTCACCGTGCTCTAAGAAGAGCTAGGTTCAAACCCCAGCTTTGCGTCTGGATGGCCATGTCCCCTAGGGTAAGACACATCACCTCTTTTCTGCCCCATCTGTTATATGGGGATGTCAGTGGTGCCAATTTCATGAGGTCGTTACAAAGATGAGATGGCATGATGTATGTTAAGTGCCCAGGAGCATGTGTTTAATAAAAGGAAATGTTTGAGGATGGAAGTCAGTGATAAGGAATCTACCTGCCAATGCAGGAGGTACAGGAGACACAGGTTCAAGCCCTGGGTCAGGAAGATCCCCTGGAGTAGGAAATGGTAACCCACTCCGGTACTCTTGACTGGAAAGGTCCATGGACAGAGGGGCCTGGGTGGGCTACAGTCCATGGGGTCTCCTAGAGTCAGACACAACGGGGCACAAACACCAAAGATGGAAGCAGCTAAATACACATATTGAACCCAGTATCTGGCAGAGGATCTGTGTTTGCTACTTGCCTTGGGAAATATTTACAAAACGGACCTCAGTTTCCTTCTCTGTAAAGTGGAAATAATAACAAAACTTACCCTGTAGGGTTAGAGTGAGGAGGAAGAGAGATAAGGCATGGACACATTCAAACAGGTCCTCAGCACATGGTGAGTGCCAAGCCTTGGCACTGTTGTTAACACTCTGAGTTGATTACAATAAGGGTCAGCTTCAGAGATCGAAGGTACTGGGAGCTGGGTTCTGTGTGTGGACCAAAATAAGCCCTAGACAGGGGAAGGTTCTGACCCAGACTCTGAGGTGCTGGGGACACAGCAGGCAGGGGGCCAGGAGCTGATGTTGCCCTCTTGGCTCACATCCCTAGTGGAAGCTGGAAACCCAGGAAGTACCTACAATTGGTCCTGCTGTGTTTTGAAAGGAGCTGTGGAGGACCCATGGGGACGCCTCTGTCACTGAAAGATCAGAATCCCAGTCTCTGCTCTGCCCCACCCCTCGCTGTGTGACCTTGGGGAAGTCCCTGCCCCTCTCTGATCCAGCATTCCCATCTGAACAGTGAGGCTGTCGATTGCAGAACTGCCCAGGATTCTCCAGCCAGAGATTCCGTTTTCTTCTCTCTCTTCCCTGCCATCCATCTCTCCTTCCCTGGATGCTTGTCTGATCTGGGGTGGTCTCAGACACCGGGAGCTTCGGCACTGTCGGTCCCGGCAGGGTTTGCTCATTTGGGCCCTATCACCTGGCCACCTAGTCTTCTCCACCCATCTGTCTGATTGGATGTGGTGCTCTTAGGTCATCTGTGGCTCCTCCCTCTTGATTTCCTTCCTTACCCTTTTCCCAGTCCTTGGCTAGTGGACAAGTGCCACCTGGGGGAACTGCAGGGACATTAGAAACCCCAGACCATGTTAATGCTAAGTAGAATTTAACCAGAACTCCACCTGGCCTGGGGCAGGTCACCCTGCCTTCTGTGTTTCTCTCTGCAAGGGGTAGTCATCACATTTTAAAATTTGCTGTATTTTATTATATTCTGACATCAGGGGTGGGGGGGCATACTTATTCTGGACAGACCACCCCTCCCAGGGATAGCTGATTCCTAGAGCTGGAAAAGGACTTGCTTGTTGGTTTCTATGCAAACCAACCAAGCCAGAGCCTATACCCCAACCCCTTCCTTTACTGGGCTCTCACAGACCAGGTGACCCCCAGGGGCCAGGTACCAGGCAACTAGGGACAGCCTGTATGCCCCAGAACCTGTTTGAACCTGTCAAACTGGCCAAACTTTAACCTGCCTACTGTGGCTTGTTTTTCCTGCAGAAACCACTGGAAAGGCTCTTGCCCATCCCCTGCTCTGCCTCCCGACAGAGCCCGGCGCATCCCATGGCCTTGCGTGCCATGCTGTGCCTTCTGCTTCTGGGCGTTTCTGAGTAGAATTGTTTTCCTTCAAGGCAGTCATGCCTGTGTCTGCACGTCTTACACATTAGTCGTTTAGTCGTGTCCAACTCTTTGTGACCCCATGAACTGTAGCCCTCCAGGCTCCTTTGCCCATGGAATTCTCCAGGCAAGAACACTGGAGGTGATAGCCATTTCCTTCTCCGGAGGATCTTTCCAACCCAAGGATCAAACCTACCTCTCTGTCTCCTCCATTGGCAGGCAGATTCTTTACCACTGAGCCACCCAGGAAGCCCGTCTTTCGCCTTATATATGAATTGTTACAGAGTCCTTTTATTACAGGATCCTTCTCAACTCTTATTTTGAACCACAAAGTATTCTTGGGGGACACAATAGCCTAGAAACGTGCTTCTCAAGCTTTGGCAGCACCCCGGAATCACCTGGGAAACTGAAAAATTCTGATGCCCTCGTCACACGTGCAGGGAATCTGATACAACTGGTCAGGGATGGAGTCCAGGTACCATGATTACTCAGAGTCCCCCTGTGAACCTAATGTGCATCTGAGTCTGAGAAGTATGGGTTGATGACAAAATCAGTCCCTGCAGACGATACTCGTGGAAGTCACCTGGTATTCGTTCCTCCTCATTTGCTTAAATCCCTAATTCCAAGGGGGATTCAGTAACTATTCCCAGGAGGATGTCTTCAGCATGGCATATGTTGGATGTCACAGGCCAGAAGTCCCTTTAAAAATTTTTTTTGTATTGGAGTATAGTTGATTTACAATGTTATGTTCGTTTCTGTTGTACAGCCAAGTGTAGAAGTTACACATATACATATATTGACTGTCTTTTAGATTCTTTTCCCATATAGGTTATTAGAGAGTATTAAGAGCTCCCTGCGCTTTACAGTTGGTCAAGTCTCCTAATGAAATAAAGCGGCTGCACTGTAGAGGATAAACATACCCCAGGGAGGAAATGGAAACTCAGCCGTCCTAATATTGGGTAAAAGGGTTCCCATGGTTTGCGATGCAATTTCCAGTCTCAACATCTGTGATGGATGGAACTGTGTCACCTTGAAATTCATATGTTAAACTCGTAATCCCTGGGACATCAGAATGTGCTGCTATTAGGAGACGTGGAAGAGGTAATTAAGTAAAAGGAGGTCATCAGGGTGGGCCCTAATCCACTATGATTGGGGCCCTCGTAAGAAAAGGGAATGTAGACAGATATACAGAGAAGGGAGATTCAGGTAAAGACACAGAGAGAAGATGGCTGTTGTAAGCCAAGGGGAGAAACCTCAGCAGAAACCATACTGCTGAGACCTTGATCTTAAACTTCCAGAACTGCCAGAGCATTAATTTCTGTTTAAGGACTTCGTTATGACAACTGGAGCCAACTAACAATACCATTGTTGTTGTTCAGTCAACCAGTCGTGTCCGACTGTGACCCCATGGACTGCAGCACACCAGGCTTCCCTGTCCTTCACCACCTCCCAGAGCTTGCTCAAACTCATATCCATCGAGTTGGTGATGCCATCCCTTCTCCTGCCTTCAATCTTCCCCAGCATCAGGGTCTTTTCCAACGAGTCAGTTCTTTACATCAGGTGGCCAAAATACTGGAGCTTCAGCTTCAGCATCAGTCCTTCCAGTGAATATTCAGGACTGATTTCCTTTAGGATTGACTGGCTTGATCTCCTTGCAGTCCAAGGGACTCTCAGGATATCATACACATATTCAAACCACACTGCATTTCAGACAACTTAGTCTTGTTTTTAACACGGGGCTGTCCAGTCACCAAATCGAGGCTTTCAATGCTGGGAAAGGAGAGTGAAAGACAAGGATTCTAGAGCCTCAGGCTGAAATGGCGCAGGATCCTATGGTCCTTGCCAACCAGCCCCAACCCCTTCCACTGCCAGCCGTGTCCTCTGCCTGCGTTTTGTCTGTTGAAAAAATTTAGCCAAAAAGGAAGTTTCATCAGAAAAGTGAGAAAAATGCAGGAACAAAGGAAAATGGTCAAAGGAGACAATATAATCATAATGTAGTCATTAAGCACAGTCGAGGACCTTTAAGCTCCTTCTCAAAGGCTATAGATATTAATAATATTCTGAGCCATATTCTGTGAGCTGTCTTATAGATACTAAAACTCCCACCAGGTGGAAGATGTTCACTTCATGATGACCAGGCTGTACCCAGACATGAGTTGCCACAATTCCAAGAACTGACCTGAAAGAAATGGAAACTCTGGAACTGAAGATTAATTGTACCTAAAATAACCAAGATGACAATGGTCAGGCAACTAATGACCAATTTGAAGATGACTGTCAGAGCTGACTGTGCTGTTTCTGCATATAGCCCCCCCCCCCCCCACAATCTCTAAAAGCTCTTACGCCCTGATTGTGGTGGTGAGGGGTGGGGGGCAGGGTGGGGAAGTCAGCCCTTGGATGGACATTGGCCCTTCCTACCCCCTACCCTCAGCTGTCAGCTTTATCCAAAATAAAGCAAGCTTTCCTTTGCACCAACCTGGCCTCTCTATTGGCTTTTGAGTAATGAGCAGCAAGACCCTGCTTTCGATAACAAGGCCTAATTCCCTGTCTGACCAGTTGCAACTTGTTCAACACCCTCCCCTTGGCTCAGGGCTTTCTAGTATCACCTCCCAAACATCCTTTCACTTGATCCCTTGGCTCAGGGTCTGCTTCTGGAGCAGTCCAGCCCAAGACACCTTCCAGCCCGGGAATTTGATTCTGTGATCCGTCCTGACCGGGGGCTGAGGTCTCTTTTATGCGTGTGATATGCTTGGCTGGCTTGCCTCGACCACAAGTAGCTAATATTAGGAAAGGATGGTTTCCCAGGTGGGTATTTGGAGCCGCTCAATTTGACCACTTTGCTCTGCAGCAAAAGCCAGCCTTCTAAGACCCTGTTTCATCTCACATGGGCAAAGGGCCTGCGGTTCTGGACTTCACGGACTCAGGTGCAGACTCTCAACCTTCATATCTCACCTGACCCAACATGCTACATGCTGTGGCAGGTGACTATTCAAATTCTATTCAAAAGGAAGGGAGTGTTAGCTGCAGAGTCTCTTATTTACTTATTCATTTCTGGCTGTGCTGGGTCTTTGTCTCCGGGAAGGCTTTGTCTAGTTGCAGTGACTGGGTGGGGCTGGAGGGTGGCTCCTGTTTAGCTGCGGTGCTCTCACTTTCCACTGCAGTGCCTCCTCTTGCTGCGGAGCATGGGCTCCAGGGCACGCAGCCTTCAGTGGTTGCGGCACGTGGGTTCAGCAGTTACAGCTCCCGGGCTCCAGAGTGCAGGCTCGGTAGCTGTGACGCACGGGCTTAGTTGCTCCGGGGTGTATGGGATCGTCCCAGACCACAGATCACACTTGTGTCTCCTGCACCAGCAGGCAGATTCTTTACCACTGAGCCACCTGAGAAGTCCAGCCCACAGAGCCTTACGGAGGAGAGGGGATAAGCTGGGATCTAGAAACCTAGAGATCACTAACGTGACAGAGAAAGACAGATTTCTGATATCGCTTGTATGTAAAATCTTTAAAAATAATACAAATGGACTCATTTACAAAGTAAACTCGAAGACACAGAAAACAAACTTACGGTTACCAAAGGGGAGGGGAGGGATGAATTAGGAGTTTGGGATTAACGATACAAACTACTGTATAGAAAATAGATTAACAACAAGGACCTACTGTACAGCACAAGGAGCTATATTCAGTTTCTTGTAATAACCTATACTAGAAAAAAATTTAAAAAAGAATATCTATATATACACACATGTAAAACTGAATCACTTTGCCATACACCTGAAACTAACACGATGCTGTAAATCAACTATAATGAGAGAAAGATAAGATATTTTTTAAAAAACTTTCCGAAAATCCCATGGACGAGGAGCCTGGTAGGCTACAGTCCATGGGGTCGTAAAGAGTCGGACACGACTGAGCGACTTCACTTTCACTTATCCTAAAATTTGAGATCAGAAAACCAAATTGCTGTCAACTTGCTTACATTTAGAATGGATAAACAACAAGGTCCTACTGTATGGCACAGGGAACTCTATCCAATCTCTTTGGAGAAACCATAGTGGAAAAGAATATTTTAAAAAAGAAAGCATGTATGAGTAAAACGGAGTCACTTTGCAGTACAGCAGAGATTGGCACAACATATACTTCAATGAAACACACACACACTAGGAAGAAAGGGGGAAAGTCTCTTCAGCAGCTTGCCTGTGCAAGGGCAGTCCCCAAGCAAGAGGCATTGCCTTTGGCTGGGAGATTGTTTTCTGGGCTCTTTTTGGAAAAGAAGTCAAATAAGGTTTTTGAAAACTGTCTTTAAAGGCTGCCAAGAAAACTCAGTCCTCTGACCAGAGCAGGAGGTGCTGTGGCCTTTGCTGGGCAGCAGCCACCCGGGAGCTGGGGAGGGAGTCAGGCCAGCTTTGGCATGAGGTAGCCAAGCCCAGGGCAGAGGAGGTCAGGCTCTTGGAGATGCCAATGGACCACCCCAGGCAGGCAGGGCTGTCCTGCGGGATTCACAAGTGGCTCATTCTCTCTGAGATGGCTGGGCACGGGGCACAAGTGGAAAGGTTGGAGACTGTGTATCTTGGCAAAGCAGGGAAGAGGGTCTGGGAGATAGCTGTTTCACAAGGTGGGCATTTGTGTCTGCCATCTGTGTAGGTGAAGGAGCGATTCCAGGAAAGCCCCCAGAGGACTGGCGCCATCTGTGGAGCAGAAATCTGAAAACTTCAGGACCTAAGTCGGTCAGTCTCTCCTTTTAGAGAGAAAGATAGGGAAAGAGAGAAAGAGAAAGAAAGAGAAAGGGAAAGAGAGAGGAAGGGAAGAGAAGCGGAAAGGGAAAGAGAGAAAGGAAAAGAGATGTAGAAAAGGGAAGGAGAGAGAGGTTCTGGGATGGGTGGGAGCCATGATATCTGTATGTCAGCATCCTGCCACTGTCCAGGCCACAGTCAGAAAGCAGAAGCAGGGGGCCACATGATGTGGGCACAGGAGAGCTTAAGACTTTGTAAATATCTCCCCCTCTTCAAAACTAGGGCCTGAACGCACCGCCACGAAGCCACCATTCTTCTGATACCTTTACAAAGAAAATTAGGCCACGTCTGGAAAATACATCCCACTGGTCAGTTTATCACCACCTAAATATTAGAAATAGACTGTATAAAGGCATGTCACCAGTATGTAGTCTGTAGGTAAAGCTTATTTTATTACAATCCTATGTATTAAAGTGTTAGTCTCTCAGTCTTAGCCGACTCTTTGTGACCCCATGGACTATAGCCCATCGGGCTCCTCTGTCCATGGAATTCTCCAGGCAAGTATACTGGAGTGGGTTGCCATGCCCTTCTCCAGAAGATCTTCCCAACCCAGGGATCAAACCCAGGTCTCCTGCTTTGCAAGAAGATTCTTTACCGTCTGAGCCACCGTGGCTTGTTATTTTCCACTAATAGGGTGACTACTGCCTGGAATGTTCCTGGGTTTAGCCCTGAAAGCCTCCTGTCCTGGGAAACCCCTCAGGCCTGGGAAAAGTGGCTGGGCTGGTTAGGCATCCCAAGCACACACACACACACACACACACCCCCCACTTCTATGCCACCCCTGATCTTTTTAAGGATTTTGATGGTTTAATTGCAAAACTTAGTCCATCACCCTTTTGGACCTGTTAGCGGCCATGGGGAGCCCTATGTACATTCCATAGAGGTGATAGATGTGGCCAAAGCTCCGCCCACATCCCCATTATTCCTGATGCACCCACTCCCGAGTTGCTTCAGGAGGCTCACAACCATGCAACGTTCCCTGAGAAACTGCACTGGACTGAGTCAAGCCACTTCGTCCAGAGATGGACACCCCTGGGAGGCTACACTTCCTTCTACTGGGGGCAGCCAAGAATCGGCGGATATGGGGGCAACCCTGTAATGCAGGTGATGCTCCAGAGTCCCCTGAGGGTCAGGCCAAGGCCAGACTTCAGCTGGGACCACACCCTGGCTGGGCCCCTGCCCCTGCCCTCTCCTCGATGCCTCACTCCCCCTCCCAACCCCTCAGGCTCTGCTTCTAGAAATCCTGACCTGGGACCATGCCTATGGCTGGGTTTGCGAACTTCAGTGTCATCTTTCCCACCACAGCATCTCTGGAAGCGCTGCCCTTCTTTCCATAGCTAAGACCAGCGCCGAGGACACCAGCATCCCTCGCCTGCCCGACCACACAGTCTTCTCCCCAGCCTCTCTGCCTCCACTCCTGCCCTCTGCAGATCACTCTCCTGTAAATGGCCAGAAGGGACTTCTAAAATTTTTTTAAAAATGTAAATTTCTGTTTAAGGTGCTCCTCTGCCATCCTTCTGGAATTCAACACCCTTTGTGGGCAGTCAGGGGGAGAAAGGGATGGGAAGAAAACGTCCTCAACCTGATTACAAGAAACCCTCAGCAAGTGTCAGGCTTGTTGTTATTCAGTCACACAGTCGTGTCTGACTCTTTGCGACCCCGTAAACTGCAGCATGCCAGGCCTCTGTCCCCCACCATCTCCTGGAGCTTGCCCAAGATCATGTTCATCGCATCAGTGATGCCATCCAGCCATCTCATCCTCTGACACCCTCTTCTCCTTCTGCCCTCAATCTTTCCCAGCATCAAGGACTTTTTCAATGAGTCGACCAAACATGAGGGCTTAATGATGGAACACAACAAGCATGCCCCACTCTCCCTAAAGATCTGGATTAGGACAAAGATGACAGGACTTCCCTGGTGGTCCAGTGGCTAAGACTGTGTGCTCCCAATGCAGAGGACCCAGGTTCAATCCCTGGTCAGGGAACTAGATCCCACATGCCGCAACTCAAGATCCAGCACAGCTACACAAATAAATATTTTTTTGAAAAAAAAAAAAGAGGAATGGCCACTCCTGCTGCATCTATTCAATACTGTACTAGAAGCTGCAGCCAGGGGATTAGACAAAAAGAAGAAAGAAAGGAGGGAGGGAAGGAAAAAAAAGGAAAAGAAAAGAAAAGGCAACCAGATTAGAAAGAAAGGCTGTTCTCCTTGTGGATGACATGCTCTTGTGGGCTACATGGTGGCTGAAGTCCTAATCCTCAGCACCTATTGATTTCTGTGGCCAATTTCAAAACGTCAGTATGACCTTCCTGAGTCTGGCACTGGAAACTACAATGCCGCACTGGGAGATGACCTCACCATTCACTGTGATCCTTCCTCTGAAAGTTCTTCTCCAACTTTCACTTACACAGTATCTGGCACAGAGCAGATGTTCAATAAATACACATCAAATTGAAGGGAAAAGCACTTCTATGGCTTTCTGTTGCTTTTAAGTTAAAATCACAAGTTTTTGCTGCACAAGCCCCTGCGTGATATATGCCCAGCCCATCTTCATCTAGAACCCCCTCCCCCCTTGTTCACTGCTCTTGGCCACATTAACCTCCCTTCTCTTCCTCCAATAATCTGAGTCCTTCCCACCTCAGGGCCTTTGCACAGGTTGTTTCCTCTCTTCAGAATGCTGCTTTCCATTGAGCTAAGTCTTACTCAGCACTCAGGTCTTGGTTTAATGTAGTGGTTCTCAACCGGAGGGCATCTGTCAATGTTTGGGGACATTCTTGGTGCTCACAACTGGTCACTAGCATCTAATGAGAAGAAGCCAAGGAGGCTGCTCAACCTCCCTCCTCCGATGCCCAGGACAGCCCCTCAATCCAAAGAACTATCCGGCCCCAGATGTCAGTAATGTCGAGACGGAGAAACTCTGGCTTCTGCTCAGACCTCCTGCCTTGATCACTTTATTGACGGAAGGACATCTTCCCTGGTTCATCTCTCATAACAGTATCTCCCACTATTCTTTCTCCTCCTATTGCTTAAGCAAAATCTGGATCAAGCCCACAGGAGACAGTCCAGGCTATTTGAGAAGGTACTTGGGATGCTCAGAATGGACTAAACCACCCCCACTGACATCAGGTTTGCAGAAGCAGGAAAGGACACTAGAAGTCTCCTGCCGTGTGATTTATTAAGGAAGTGCTCCAGGAGGAAGCAACAGGTGATGGGGGAAAGCAGACGGGGGACAGGGGAGAAGCCAAGTCAGGGTGAGGTCTCCACAAAGCCCCAGCTTAGCCTGATCCTGTGGGGAGCTCGGGAGCATAAATTTTGCCTCACAGCTTGTCTCAACTCATCAAGGCAAAGAAATAGAGCTTTTACGCTCCTGAACCAGTTAGTTGATAGCTAAGGGTGGTGCCCAGGGTGTAGTCTATCTCCTGGTATCTCAGCACTCTGGGTTTGTAAGCAGAGCAGTGGGTAGCCTGGGAGCAGACTTCCAAAGACAGCTCCAGGTGCAGCTGTGAGGAGCAAAAGTTCAAGGAAGCCAGAGAATGTTCACACAGAAAAAAAAAAAGTGAAGGGAATCTGAACAGGGCATTGATGGTGCAAATCTGCTGAAAACCTGGCGATCTGGTTAAAATGAACAGCCCCATGTAATTTTTCTGGTCCGCAAATGCCAGATCCTGTTTATACGTCCCTAGCTTCCAGGGGCTGGCAGAAAGGGACCAGCATTGGAGAGCCTCTCCTGGGAGCCGGAAGCTATGACATGACTCAAGGGGGCTTAATTCATGCCAAACCCTTGCCCACGGTTCTTGCCGTTCACACTCCTTCCATCATGACAGGTTTCGGGCTTCTCTCCCTTCTCATGATTTATGTTTCAACAAAGGTCGTTCATACAGAGAACATCTGTAGATCAAATCCACTTGACTTAATCAGCTCGGGGATGCTTCTTCATATCTGCCTAAAACTGTTCTCCTCTGAGCAGTAACATATCTCCAATATTCAAGAATTTCCGAATCTTGTTTCCAAAATGCTGCATGCACCTGAGATTTTTGTAGAGAGGATCTGTCATTTTGTTTGATGATTTGCATGGCCCATGACCCAAAACACATCAGAAAAGAGAGGTTCCTCTCCTTGGCAGGACTGAAATTTTCTATTTTAGGGTGTTTATTAGTCTGCTAAGGCTGCTGTCACCAAGTATCATCAACGGGGTGGCTGGTACAGTAGAAATTTATTCTCATGGTCCTGGAGGTTGGAAGTCCAAGATCAAGGTGTTAGCAAGGGTGATCCCTTCTGAGGATATGGAGGGTCTGTTTGTTCCTGGCCTCTCCCCTGGCTTCCGGTGGGTTGATTAGCAATCTTCGACATCCCTTGGCTTGCAGACATTTCACTTCCATCTCTGCCTTCATCTTCACATGGTGTTCACTCTGCATGCATGTCCATGTCCCATGTTCCCCTTTATAGAAGTACAACAGTCATACTGGATTGGGGGCTCGCCCTGCACCAGCATGACATCATCTGATTATATCTGCAGTGACCCTATTTCCAAATAAGGTCACATTCTGAGGGACTAGGGGTTAGAATTTCACAATGAGAATATCTGCGAAATACATTTCAAGAATGTCTTTTTTTTTTTTTGCTTGTGCTGTCTTTGTTGCTTCATACAGGCTTTCCTCTAGTTGCAATGAGAGAGGGCTACTCTCTAGTTGTGTTGCTTGGGCTTCTCACTGCAATGACCTCTCTTGTGGTAGACAGGCTCTAGGGTGCTCAGACTTCAGTAGTAGCAGCACGTGGTTTCAGTGGTTGTGGTGCATGGACTTAGTTGCCCTGTGGCATGTGGAATCTTCCCAGACCAGGGATCAAACCTGCACTGGCAGGCAGATTCTTAACCACTGGACCATGAGAGAAGTCATCAAGGATGTCTTAAAGTCAGGCAGGGGCCATCTTGTGTTGTCAGAGATGGTGTCAAAGCAAAGGATGGAGGGAGTGAGTTCACTTGGGTGGAGAGCGTGAGGGGGAAGGACAACAGGTGAGGTTGACCAGTTGGCTGTGGAGAGCACACGCCAGCCCCAGCTCACAGATTCTAAGGGGAGTGGCGTCCAGGTTCTCAGATTCTTTGCGCACCTCTTCTATCTACTCAAACCCACCTCTTACCTCTGCCACTGATGTGGGGACTGGTTCACCAGTGAACAACCTAAAAGCGGGAGGCAGTTAACGGTCATGAGGTCACCTTGACCAGTGGCAGATGGGAGCCAATGGAGAAATGCTTCTCTCTTTCGTGTCATGCGCAGATGCTTCTGAGAGGCATTCCATGAGGCTTCCTTGGTCCTGCAGCAACCACACCAGTTGCCTATGCATGCGTGTATGCATGCTAAGTGGCTTCAGTCATGTCTGACTCTTTGCAAACCCATGGACTGTAGCCTGCCAGGTTCCTCTGTCCATGAGATTCTCCAGGCAAGAATACTGGAGTGGGTTGTCATACCCTCCTCCAGGGGATCTTCTCGACCCAGAGATCAAAGCCATGTCTCTTACGTCTCCTGCATTGGTAGATGGGTTCTTTACCACTGGTGCCACCTGGGAAGCCCCACCAGCTGCCTGTAGCCATGCCCAAATCAGTGACACATGCCCACACTGGCTCTCCTTCCTTCCCTGCCCCTCATTCCTCCTCCCTGGCGTCACTTTCCAAGCCAAATGCCTGTACATGAACCCTTGCCTCAAGCTCTGCTTTCAGACACAGGCTGAGACCACAGGGACAGGGCAGAGGTCTTCTCTCTGGTGCCATCTGCATGTCCCCTCTATGAACTGATGAAGCTCTTGGAGGAGAGAACTGGTGAGAGGAGAGAGGTCCGGCAGCCGTATCCAGTCCCTGAAGGCAAGCCACTGACCACAGCTTATCAGGAGCTCAGGAGCATCAGTAAAAGCCCACGGGGCCACTGAAATAGGGGCAGCTCTATTTCCTAAAAGCCCCGATGTGTTCCACAATTATCATATGTAAGTTGCTTCTTCCCTAAAACCCCTTCTCCTCCAAAAATCAGAATTACTGTCTGTACTGACCAGGCTTCCCTGGAGGCTGCAATGGTAAAGAATCTGCCTGCAATGCAAGAGACCCAGGATCACTCCCTAGGTTGGGAAGATCCCCTAGAGAAGGGAATGGCTATCCACTCCAGTATTCTTGCCTGCAGAATCTCACAGACAAGAAGAGTCTAGTGGGCTACAGCCCATGGGGTTGCAAGAGTTGGACAAGACTGAGCAGCTATCACTTTTTCTGTACTGACCACTTCCAAGAGCATCATTCCTCTAAAAGCAAGAGCTCACAGTCCTGCAGCCAGGGCATGAGATTTTGAAGCCTAACTGACCAGCGTGTCACCTTGGGCAAGTTCCTTCCACTCTTTGTGCCTCTGTTTTCTCATCTGTAAAATAGGGATGTTAACAGGGCAAGCTTCAGAGTGTTGTTGCAAAGTTCATGTGAGGCCAAGGCCTGCCAGGCGATTTCCTGTGAGCATGCAATAAATAAAAAAACAATTTAAGCCGTTTCCATGCAGAGGGTTAGTGACCGGAAGGGCGCACAAGGGAGTCTCCGGAGTGGGGGGAGAGGCAGCTTCTCCATCTGGTTGCTGGTTCCATGAGTGCCTTTAGTTTGGGCCCATTCATGTTGATACATGCATTCTGCTGTGTGTATGTTGTATTTTAATAAGACACTGCAAGCCAAAAATAATATAAAATAAAGACTTGACTGGCAGTCCAGCAGTTAAGACTTGGCCTTCCAATACAGGGGGTGTGAGTTTGATCCCTGGTTGGGGAGCTAAGATCCCCCATGCCTTGGGGCCAAAAAAGCAAAACATAAAACAGAAGCGATATTGTAACAAGCTCCATGAAGACTTTTAAAAAATGGTCCACATCCAAAAAAAAAAAAAAAATCTAGATAAAATAAAAAATAATCCGCTGCTGTTGGTAGTAATGTTACTGAACCCAGCCTGCAGGAGATAAAAGGAGAATTCTTGGCTTGAGCAAAAATCCCAGTGGCTTTGCATTGGGCCCATGAGGCAGCAGCCCAACCCTCCAGTTAGGACCAGTTCCCAGATGGGCAGATGCTGGGCTCTTTCTTGGTTGCATGACTTCACATCTCCAGACCTCAGTTTCTCCACCAATCAAATGGAAAAGCAATGTGTGCTAAGTCGCTTCAGTGGTGTCCAACTCTTTACAACCCCATGGACTGTAGCTCATCAGGCTCCTCTGCCCATGGAATTCTCCAGGCCAGAATACTGCAGTGGGTTGCCATTTCATCCTCCAGGAGATCTTCCCGACCCAGGGACCAAACCTGCATCTCTTCCATCTTCTGCATTAGCAGGTGGGTTCTTTATCACTAGTGCCACCTGGAAAAGCAATAATCCTTGTTGAATTTCAGCATCTTGTGTGGCTCACCATTTTACTGATGGGGAAACTGAGGCTGTAAATAAATCATTAAAAATCAGTAGGCACTGGGACTTCCCTGGTTGCCCAGTGATTAAGGCTCTTCACTCCCAATGCAGGGGGCCCAGGTTCAATCCCTGGACAGGGAACTAAGATCCTGCATGCTGCAAGTAAGACCTGGCACAGCTAAATAAGTAAATTAAAAAGACAAAAATTAGTAGGCACTAAAGCTTTGGAGACTATGCAGACCCTCAGTCCCTCCATGATCTGGCTCTAGGAATACCAGCGGCCGTAATAGCGGCAACGACAGCTGGCATTTATGAGCTCAAACTGGGAGCCAGGCTTCTGTTCTAAACGCTTTTCCTTTCTCAACCCATTTTGTCCTCACGCTAATAATCCCCATTTTGCAGAGGAGGAAACTGAGGCATGGAGAGTCAAGGTCCCAGAAGCAAAGGCCATGCTCCTAACAGCCTCTGCAGCCAAGCCCTCGCAGCTGGGTGGGTTGCTCCTCGCTCCCACCCTCCGCCCCGCGGGCCACCCGACGCTCCCCCTCCACCCCCCCCCCCCACCCCGCCCTCGGCCTTCCTCCCCCTCCCCAATCAGTGCATTTAGCCAGGCTGGGTTCTAGCCAAGTCTCCGCTGTCACAGCGTTCTCATCTTTGATCACCAGTCAGCGTTCTTGAAGTGCCGAGTCTCCCAGATGTTGGGCTGATCAAAGGCAGCTGTTGCCCAGGACCCTCCCCAGAGCGCAAGATTATAGACGCGCACCGAGGGGAGAGGCGGGTGGACACGAGGGACGCACACGTGACGGAGTGACCCGCGCAGCCCGCGGGGCGGGGCTCGGCGGGGCGATGGGGGACCCCTGGCCACTGTCCCCGCAGGTCTCAGAAGGGCCCGGTGCTGAGCAGAGATGTCGATGCTGGGGACAGATAGGCGATGGGCTTAACTCTGAAAAGGCGGAAGCTTCAGGGGCCCAAACCTCAGAAGCAGATCAGAGGCAAAAAAACTTCAGAGATTAATGTGGAGGTTGCCACTAGCTTTTATAATGACAGTAATTCCCTGCAGTTACATGACTCGCCCCATTGACTCCATCTTTTCTTGCAGGTCGTCGAAAGCTGCATTCTGTGTTTACAATTAATTAAATAAAACAGAGCATGAAACAGCATGTACCAGATAGTCCTGTGAGTTTGTTTTTGTTTTTGGTTATCTTTAATACAGTTATAGCAACAGAGTAGAGGCTCCTACACCAGAAAACTTACAGTGGTGGCATCTGGGTTGGGAGAAAACATTTACTTTTCATCTTCTTTCATCAGTTCAACAAAATGGATGGGCGTATTCTCAAGGAATAGTACCTAAGATTTAGTCAACGTTTGCTGGATTCCAGAGACTGGCTTATATCTATTTTGCAGAGTTAATATATGCTATTTTTATAATAAGAATTTTGGAACTTGAGCAAAATATAAAATCGTGTCGCTACTTGGGTAGCAATTTCCTAGAAGATAATATAACTATATAGATGACAAGTGGACAGACGATAAGGGCTTCCCAGGCGGCTGAGTGGCAAATCATTAGCCTGCAATGCAGGAGACCTGGGTTCGATCCCTGGGTTGGGAAGATCCCCTGAAGGAAGAAATGGCAACCCACTCCAGTATTCTTGCCTGGGAAATTCTATTGACAGAGGAGTCTGGCAGGCCACAGTCCATGGGACTGCAAAGAGTTGGACATGACTAAGGGCACATACAGTCAGATGATAGAGATAGATGATAGATAGGCAGATAAATGGATGGATGGGTGGATGGATACATAGACAGGTAGACAGACAGATAGGCAGATAAGTGGATGGATGGATGGATGGGTGGATGGATACATAGATAGATAAGATATATCAGGCTAGGAAAAAAATGAGCTGAAATACACAAGGAGCCCCCAGCACGTAGCAATGTGGCAGGTGGCAAACCCCATCTCCCTGCCTTGTCCCAGTCTCTGTTTCCCGTGAGAGAAATAGAAACGTATGCTGTGTTAGAAAACCTTGTGTCCCCATCCTCAGAAACCCCAAGGCCACAAATTCTAACTGAAAATTAACTCCAAACTCATCACTTCCTAATTGTTTTAGTACATTTTGCTATTATACATGCTCTTGTGGTTACTTCTGGCTGGTGGAAATTTTTTAATTATTAATTTCATTAAATCTTCACCCTAGCCTACACCTCTTTTTTTAATATAAAGTCATTTAAAATTTTAATTTATTTATTTGACTACACCACACAGCATGTGGGATCTTATGGAACACATCCTCCCCACCCCCCATCCCGCCCCTGCAGTGAAAGTAAAGTCTTAACCACTGGACCACCAGGGAAGTCCCTGGCTGGTGGAAATTTTATATAGTGGGGTGCTACTGTGCATCTCGTCCCAACTCCACAGGCAGTGACATTGGTACACACCAGCCACTAGGGACACACACCATGGTAGCTGGCACATGCTACGTGACAGGGTTTTGTTTCTTTTTCCCCAACAGCCATGGTGACATGTTTACCAGCACACACTACAATCAGCGATAGAGCCAGGATTGGCAATAGACAAGCACAGAACCTATGCTCTAACACCTTCACTGAATCGCAGTCACCCCTGCCCCAGTCAGAGTTCCACACCATGACCTCTAAGCCTGTTTTCTAAGCCTATGGTGCTACATCTTCCAGGAACATAAAGAAATAAAAGGCAAGTTTCAAGTAAGCAGAGAGAAATCATTCTATGGGGAATGAAAAGTACATGAATTGCATGCTGTTCTATTGATACTGCAGGCTTTTAACAGCAGTCCCAGCCTCGACCCCAGCCCTCTCGGGGGGGGGGGGGGGGGATGGATGGCGGTTTTCACAGCTGAGAACTGCCCTTGTTTGAGAGGATTGTGGAGTGTGGAGGTGTGCCAAGGAATGTGCAGAAGAACCCTTTAAGAGAGTTATCTCACAGATGCCCCATGGCACATGTTTGTCCATTCAAATATATTTAGGAAAACTCAGCCACTTCATTTTTCTCTTTCCCTTCATCAAGACCCACCCAAACATCATGTGAATCCTGAGCCCTGAGAATAGACGGGAGAGCTGAAGCCCACGCCTCGTTCTTCCTCACTAGGTACTGTATCTGCCTCCTGTCCCCAAACGTTTCCTGAGATATAAGCGCAGCTGTAGAGAGGTCACTGCTGCATGGTTTGGAACATGAGAATGACGTCCTGGTGCAAGCAGCTGACGTCACAGGGTGCCGGGAACCATGTGTGGTCGACGAGGGTTGAAATCAGATCTACCATACCACTTCCCTGCCCCAGATCTTGATGGGGTAGCCCAGAGCCCTTTGGTGAATGTTCAAACACCCCAGCAAAGTCAAGGTCCATTCCGAGCATCTCAGGCACTCAAATGCCGTGTCCTTCCCCTTCTCTGCACAACACACACACAGGTTATTGACCATCCCTAGAGGTTTATCATCTCTGAGCTGCCTAGAGAGGTAAGATTCTCCCTCTGTCCACCAAAAGAAGTGATATTCAAAATAACTAATTGACTAGTCAGAATGGCCATCATCCGTCTACAAATAACAAATATTGGACAGGATGTGGAGAAGTGGTAACTCTCCTACACTGTTGGTGGGGATGTAAATTAGTATAGCCACTATGGAGAATGATATGGAGGGTCTTAAAAAAAAAAAAAAAGTAAACTAAAACTAGAGCTACCATATGATCCAAGACTGTCACTCCTGGGCACATATCCAGAGAAAACTCTACCTCAAGAAGATATATGCACCCTAATGTTCACAGCAGCACTGTTTACAATAGCTGAGACATGGAAGCAACCTAAGTGTCCATCGGCAGATGAACGGGGTAAAGGAGATGTGATACATAAATACAATGGAATATTACTCAGCCGTAAAAAAGAATGAAATAATGCCATTGGCAGCCGCAGGGAAGGACCCAGAGATTGTCATACTAAGAAAAGTCAGTCAGATAAAGACAAACTTTATATGATATCGCTTATACGTGGAGCCTACAAACGGATACAAACAAGTTTATTTAACAAACAGAAATAGACTCACAGACATAGAGAACCAACTTACAGTTACCAAAGAGGAAAGGGTGGGGGAGGCATAAATTTAGAATTTGGGATTTACTGATACACACTCTTATATAGAGAACAGATAAACTACAAGGACCTGCTGTATAGCACAGGGAACTATAGTCAATATCTTGTAATTACCTGTAATGAAAAAGAAGCTGACAAAGAAACTATGTAAGCGGAATCACTTTGCTGTACACCTGAACATTATAAATCAACTATATTTCAATAAAAAATTTAAATTTAAAAGATCTAACCATCAAGCCTGGGATAAACACCCATCAAAACTGACTTTGACTCAATCAGAAGGGAGTAATTCCAGCATAAACAGCCAGGCTACCCACACCAAGCATCCTCTCTGCCCAGGCCTGCCTCTTCACAGGGCTGGACCACAGGGTCTCTTTCTCTCTCTGTTGCCACATGAAGAGTGTGAACAAGTGGAGAAAAGGAACTGTGCCCCCACAGACTTGCTCAGTCAACATCTGCTGTGTGCCGAGTAGAATCCAGTCTCACTAGTGAATAGCTCTCTGCTCTTAGCCTAATCTGTGAAACGGGTCAATAAAGACACATGCCTTGTGATTTGGCTTAAAAGGAGCAATGCATGTGATGTGCTTAGCATGGTTAGCATAATCCATTAATAACTGGTAGTTTCTCATTATTATTTTGTGTTTTGGCTTTCTAGGCTCGTTGACTGAAAAGGGAGCTTTCTCCAGGATGGAAGGGAGATGAATTGGGCGGTGTCGAGATACCAGCTTGGTAGCCCACTGCTCAGCCTTGATGCTCCGGGACTGGAGTCTACCCACCCCTCCATCCTGGACCCCCCCGCCCCCCCCCCCCCGAGAGCATGGGACCAAGGCGGAGGCTGATCAATCACCGGGACTTGAAAGGCCAGTCGGCTTTCATATACCGCGTCCTCCCAATGTTTCTCTTAGCTCCATGCTAACACCCGTTTGTTTAGAACTCGCAGCAAATACATCTCAGAGAGGACTTTGATCCCTGGCAGCTGTGTGAGTGAGGCGGGGTCCCAGGGGCAGACAGAGTCTGGAGAGGAGGCAGGCTGGCCTTGCCTCTCTCATGCCCTCTGGGCTTGGCACGTCATCCCCAAGCCCCGCCCCAGCATGATGTCTTTGGAGGCAGAATCAAGGGCAAAAGGCCAAGCTCCAAAAGTCAGAGAGTCTCGGTTTCAAATTCATCTCTGCGACTTTCCAGCTGTGTGACTGTGGGAAAGGCACTCAACCTCTCTGGGCACCACTTCCTCCACTATAAATTGGGCATAACCAACTGTAGTCCTCGAAGCCAGTAGTTTGCACAGGGATAAATAAGATCATGAATGGAAAGCACTTGGGGTGAGATAGGAGCTTAGTAAGTGTTTAAAGGAGCAAATATTTTGCCTCTGCTTGTGAGAAAGACGGCATGACATTGTAATTAAAAGCACAGGGTCAGGTGCCAGAGATAATCCTACTGTCTAGCTGTGGGACCTTGGGCAAGTCACTTCCCCCTTTTGAGCATCAGTTTCCTCATCCATAAAGTGGGAATCTTACTATGGCCTCCCTAGTAGGGAAGGTTCATATGAAAATAAACGAAGGCAGCACCTTAAAGTGCTTGGAACAGTCCTCAGCACATTGTATACACTCAAGAAACATGACCATTGTCATCACGATGTGGAAGCATAGCGTCAGGCGGTGCTGTGTGGCCGTCGCATCGACCTCTCTGAGCAGATTCCTATCATGAAAGGATGATGATGATGGAGAACTCGCAGGTCTAGGGAGGGCACTGCGATAAGGCAATCCCATGAGGACAGATGGCACAATGGGTCACGGGTCATTTAGGGTTGACTTCTTTTAAAATCCGGAAAAAAAGGGACTTCCCTGATGGTCCAGCGGTTAAGACTCTGAACTTCCACGGCAGAGAGCATGGGTTCAATCCCTCGTCAGGGAACTAAGAACCTACATCCTGTGTGGTGCAGCCTTAAAAAAAAAATTTAATTATTAATAAAAATAAAATCAGGAGAAAAAAATGAACATAGTAGTAATGAATATAAAGTTGTGAATCCAGCCTGGGTTATATTTATCTTTATACCAATGCAGTCATAAAATAGATACATGACTACGGCAATAATTATATGACTAGGTGTAATGTTACATATCATACGTGTATAACACATATATAACACGATTGTAAATATGTGCATATATATAACATGATGTGTATATATATAATGTGATATGTATGATATGTAACATACTGAGTCATATAACTATTGCAATAGTCATACATCTATTTTGTGACTGCATTTATGAAAGTGAAAGTGAAGTCACTCAGTCATGTTCGACTCTTTGTGACCCCATGGACTGTAGCCCTGCCAGGCTCCTCTGTCTTTGGAATTTCAGGCAAGAGTACTGGAGTGGGTTGCCATTTCCTTCTCCAGGGGACTTCCTGACCCAGAGCTAGAACCCAGGTCTCCTGCATTGCCGGCAGATTCTTCACAGTCTGAGCCACCAGGGAAGCCACTACATGTTATATGTATACATTGTATATAACATATAATTATACATATATAAATATATGTATCTATTATGCACAGGAAAGGAAAGGAAAGTGAAGTCGCTCAGTCGCATCCGACTCTGCGACCCCAGGGACTGTAGCCTATATATGTATACACACATATATAGGGGCTTCCCTAGTGGCTCAGACGGTAAAGAATCCGCCCACAATGTGGAAGACCGGGGTTCGATCCATGGGTTGGGAAGATTCCCTGGAGGAGGGCATGGCAAGCCACTCCAGTATTCTTGCTTGGAGGATCCCCATGGATGAGAGGAGCCTAGCGGGCCATGGGGTTGCAGAGTCAGACACGACTGAGTGACTAAGCACACACACACACACACACATGTATAGAGATACATGTATACATATAAACACACACACGCATGTGCTTATATATATATATATAATTGTATTAATGGGGGGAGTCTTACTGTGTCCAAGTCCCAGAGGTGTTAGGAGTCCTGAAGCGGGCCTGATGCTGGTGTGGACGCTAAGGCTCAGCCAGGCTGGAAGTGTCTGGGCAACTACATAGATCACACCTCAGAGATGTCCTCGCTCACCAAGGGACAGGGAACCTGGGACATGTATCCACCCACTTCACTAGGTGAGAAAGCCTGCCTAGTGCCAGGGTGTGTAGGGCCTGCAGCTGTAAAAAGCTCTCAGAGGGAGGACAGGGCTGCAGAAGCAGTCTAGCAGGTGTCAGCGCCCAGGGAGTGTGGGTGGGCATCAACGCCCTCTGATCAGAACATCACTGCTTTGTTTCTTAGGCATCTTCCCAGAAGTAGTCTATGCATATATAAGCATATGTGTGTGTATTTGATATATTGTTACACAAGTGGTACCCTCATAAAAGAGACATTTTAAAAAATGGATGCATTTAGGAAGGCATCATCAAGACATTTGTTATAGTAAAAATAAACATGTACATACAGTATGGTCTTTAAACCAAAATGGAATTATATTCTACATACTGTTTGGAACACTGCTTTCTTCCCCCAATGAATATATATTGAAAATCTTTTCATGGCCTTCTTTTTAGGAGTTAAGTGAATATCATTGTGTAAGAAAATTTCAGAGTTTTAAATATTTTTTCTTAAAGTTTTAAACAATTCTTGATGGTTGGCCATTTCTAGAGCTTTGATTTTTCACTATTATAAACAACACATACTCAAAGCTTTAATATGTGGGTGAAATAACTTCCTAAAATAAGCTCCAAGAACTGCAACCACTGTGGAAAAGTCTTCTATGTGGTTTACAAAAAAAATAAGAGTAACAAGTTTGCACCACTTCTATCAGAATATTATAGAAGGTCCATTTCCCAACACCATCACCAATACTGATTATTACATTAAAAAAAAATTTTTGCCAAGTCGGAAATAAGTTAATCAGTAAAGATATATTTCAGAAATGTTCCAGAGGCACCATCGTGTGAAGTCTGTATGTTGTCCTGTGAAAGAGAGGAAAATCCACCAAATTATGGGGCCCGTCCTAGGAATGGGCAATCTCGGCTCCAGGGTACAGACCTGGCCGGCTGGTTGTGGTCCATTGACTCCCAGCCCCGCCCCCTTGTCATTCACCTGCCTATTGGACTCAGCCAATGGGAAGCACCATCAGACAATCAGAGGCGGGTCAAAGAGCAGAGAGGTCCCACCCACGCCCAGCCTGCACAGGTTCACGAGATAGTGGTTGAGACTCACTGTGCCCACAGCTGCTCTTTAAGTAGTTCGTGTCGCCTCACTCCCTCTACCTCTTCACTCCTGCAGTAGCAATGTCTCTATGGCTGCTGTTAACAAACCACAAACTTGATTTAAAACAATACACACTTTCACAGTTCTGCAGGTCAGAAGTCGAAAACCTGGGGGGACAGTGAGGTATCTGTTGGGTCGTGCTGCCTCTGGGGGCTCTGGGGAGGTTCCGTTCCTTTCCTCCTCCATCCTGGGGGTGAGGGGGGCTGCCAGTATTCCTTGGCTTGTGGCTGTATCGCTCCCATCTTCAAAGCTGCGTCTTAAAATCACCCTCTGCTCCATCTCACATTGCCCATCTCCTCTATGGGAATCAAATCTCCATCAGCCTCCCTCTTCTAGCTTCACACAGAAATCTAAAAACACTTAATAGCTGCAAAGACATTATTTTTCTCCCTACTATATTTTTTCCCCAATAAGGTAGTATTCTCAGTTTGCAAGGATTTGTTGTTGTTCAGTAGCTAAGTTGTGTCTGACTCTGCAACCCCATGGACTGCAGCACACCAGGCTTTCCTGTCCTTCACCATCTCCCAAAGTTTGCTCGAACTCTGAGTTGGTGATGCCATCCAACCATCTCATCCTCTGTCACCCTCTTCTCCTTTTGCCTTCAATCTTGCCCAGCATCAGGGTTTTTTCCAATGAGTTGACTCTTCGAATTAAGTGGCCAAAGTATTGGAGCTTCAACAACAGTCCTTCCAATGAGTATTCAGGGTTGATTTCCTTTACGATTGACTGGTTTGATCTTCTTGCAGTCCAAGGGACTCTCAAGAGTCTTCTCCAGCACCGCAATTCAAAAGCATCCATTTTTCGGCGCTCAGCCTTCTTTATGGTCCAGCTCTCACATCCATACACCACTACTGGAAAAACCATAGCTTTGACCATACAGAGGTTTGTCGGCAAAGTGATTGCAAGGATCAGGGCCAAGATATCTAATCGGCAGGGCCATTTCTCAGCCTGCCATGGGCTCCACTGTTGCATCTCTGGTGCCTTTGGTCTGTCAACTAAAAATAATACTCACAATCTAATAAGAGTTGAGAGTTATGTTTCATTCAGCAGGAATTTGGGAACTTCAGGACCAAGAGAACTGCTCCAAGGGGGTAATGGGAGAAGATAGGTTATACAGAAGTTTTGTGACAAAGGGCAGGTAGCCTGCATGTCAAAATAGTATTGTCAATTAAGGAAAATCAGTTATCTTAAGGAATTTAGCCTTTTCTATGTATGGAAAGGGCTTCCCATGTGGCTCAGTGGTAAAGAATCTGCCTGCTAATGGTAGGAGACACAAGAGACAAGGGTTTGATCCCTGGGTTGGGAAGATGCCCCTGAAGGATGAAATGGTAGCCAGCTCCAGGATTCTTGCCTGAGAGACTCCATGGGCAGAAGAGCCCGGTGGGCTATAGTGAATGGGGTCACACGGACGGATGACTGAGCAACTGAGCATGCATACAGACATGTATGGGAAGATGCAAGAGCCTGGGCTCACTGAAATCATGCCTTTGTTATGCGCCTCAGCTATCTGGGGCCAGTATCCTGTGTTTTCACATCCTGAGTTTCCTCGGGGCTCACCACTCAAGGGAGTGGATACAGTCTGATGGTTACTAGCTGGCAGGTATTATTTCCTGAGTTCCCTCAGCGCTCACCAGCTCACCTCCAGTGGTGGAATCGCTGATGGCTGGGACATCTTTTGTTTACTGATGTGGCAGGAAATATTCCATTTATCAGATCTTTGGCATCTCCTAACCCTGCCCATGACTCTAGTCGGTCTTGTGGCCAATGTCTTCAAGACCTCTGCTTGCGACCCTGACTAGCAGTATCCTTTCTTTCCTTCCCAGACAGAACGCTCCCTCTTGCAGTCTGCATTTAGACAGCTTTCCTGCACTTCCTCTGGGTTCAAACCCATTTATTTATCCAGAAATATTTACTGACAAACGCCAGCTGCGCTGTTGAGCAGGCTTCCACTGGCAAGGAGGCAGTGTTCTGTCTCCCTAATGAGACGAAGTCAGGAATAAGCCCCATCCATTGTGACCAGGTTAGGCCCGTATGTCTAGGGCTCCTGCGGCCCAGTGGACAGTGTCCTTGAAACCTCCCACTTTGAATTCAGGTTCACAAAGATTTTCCCCCTTGTTCCGCCGCCCTAAACGTGTTTGCACATGATCCTCTGGCGCCACTTGCTGGCCAACGTCTAGAACTGCAGACAGATTTCTAAATGGGCGGCGCAAAGATTAGATGAGTAGAGAAGCCTCTTTCTTGATTAAGATGGGCTTCCCTGGTGGCTGGGTTCGATCCCTGGGTTGGGAAGGTTCCCTGGAGAAGGGAACGGCTACCCATTCCAGTATTCTGGTCTGGAGAATCCCATGGACAGAGGAGCTTGTCAGGCTACAATCCATGGGTTCACAAAGAGTCGGACCGGACTGAGCGACTTTCACTTCCCCCGGTGGCTCAGTGGCAAAAAATCCACCTGCCAATGCAGGAGACGCAGGTTTGATCTCTGGGTCAGGGAGATCCCCTGGAGGAGGAAATGGCAACCCACTCCAGTATTCTTGCCTGGGAAATCCCATGAACAGAGTCCATGGGGGCTACAGCCCATGGGGTCGCAAAAAGTTGAATGCGACTAAAGCAATTTAGCATATGAGGGATCTTAGCTCCCCAACCCACCAGGGATGGAACCCACACCCTCTGCACTGGAAGGGAGAGTCTTAACTACTGGACCACCAGGGATTTGCCTCTTCTAGCCTGCTGGTTCCTCATCTAGTCTGATGGTGGCTGGATCACTCAGGCTCCGCCGCAGTCATCTTGCAGAGTTCTCCCTTTGGGTCTGTGTTTTCACATGGCTTCATTATAAGGACTCCAGCCTTTGGAATGAGGGCCCACCCTATATCTTAAAAGATCTCATCTTGAGATCCTTCACTTAATGACGTCTGTAAAGACCTCACTTACAAATAAGGTCACATCCGCAGGTTCCAGGGATGTCAACATATCTTTCGCGGGGGGCGGGGTAGGGTGGGGGAGGACATAATTCAACTCCTGGCAGGTGAGAACAACGTTGGCACATGTGAGAAGCAGAGAGTGGGTGGCGTGGCTGGAGCTGAGTGGATGGGGAGCAGTGGTCAGTGGAGGGACCTCATAGGACCTTGAGGCCGATGTCAGGAAATGAACTAGCTTTTCAAGCCACGCCTCCTCGGTGATCCTCTTGGGCAGTCAGGTAGCTGTAACCGGGACGGTGGAGTGACCAGGCCGTGTGTCTCTCCTCCTGCAGGTTGACCTGGCCTTGTCCTCAGGGTGGGAGGGGCTCCCAGAGAGATGGCAACGTGTGAGCCCCCTATCATCAATGCTCAGACATAGTCCCGCCGCTTCTGCCCCATTCTGTTCATCAGAACCAGTCCCCCAGCCGGCCTGTCCCAGTGCAGGAAGGGGAAATGGGCTTTCTCTTGATGGGAAGAACTTTGAGTCTCCACACTGAAGATGGGGAGAAAAGAGGGAATAACCGAGGTCATCCTTACACTCGCTCCATCACAGCCAGATTAGAATTGTAGCTGCGTAACTTCTGAGCTATGACATTCATGCTTCCCTTCACTTCTTTTAACAGATAAACGTGGATAGTAGCTAATTATCCATGGCTCAGGGAGCTGCTTCTCAGGTGGCGCTAGTTGTAAAGAACTCACCTGCCATTGCAGGAGACATAAGAGACACAGGCTTGATCCCTGGATCAAGAAGATCCCTGGAGGAGGGCATGGCAACCCACTCCAGTATTCCTGCCTAGAGAATCCCATGGACAGAGGGCTGGGCAGGTTATAGTCCATGCGGTTGCAAAGTGTCAGACACGACTGAAGGGACTTAGGAGCAGCATGGATCAGGGATCCAGGACCACGTCCAGCAAAATGTGGAGCTTCAGCTCTTCCTCTTCAATTTAATCACAACATTGCCTTTAAGTCCCTTCTTTGCATTTCAAACACATCAATTGCCAGTTATCAAGGCTCACTGCCTCCAGGAAGCCTTCCCTGATTGCACGCTGACCCACCTTGACCAGGGCACTACCTTTGCAAAGCCCTTCTAAACAGTCAAATAATCAATGCCTTAAAAGCCTTTGGGCATTACTGTTTTTCTTTAGACTTAAAATATTTCAAGCCCCTGACCCATGGGCCTGAAAGAGCCCAACTTCCTCTTCAACATTGCATTTGATAAATGAATTCAATTTAAAAAAAAATCGAACTTGCACCCAGCAACAATTACCCCACCTCCCCCCAGCCATCCTGTTCTCCTTCCTGGAGGAAACTGTTACCAATTTCTCATCTATTCCCCTAGAGCTAGCCAAGCACTGGCTCAGCAAATATTTTCTATGAAGAACCAGGTGGCAGGCCATAGGTTCGGTTTTGCAGGCATGTGGCCCTGGTCACACTGCCTCACCTCTGCTGTCGCCACACAGAAGCAGCCACAGACATGATGTATGTGAACATATCAGACTTGATTCCGGTACAGTTTTACTGATGGACACACAAATGTGAATTTTACATTATTTTCATGGGTCACACAACGCGGATTTTCTTTTGGTATTTTTTAAAACCACTTAAAAATGTGCAAACCTTGGGATTTCCCTGGCAGTCCAGTGGTTAAGACTCTGCACTCCCAATGTAGGGGACATGGGTTTGGTCCCTGGTCAGGGAACTAAGATCCTAGAAGCCACTTGGAATCACAAAACAAAATAAAAATTTAAGGAGTGTGCAAACCCTCCTTAGCTGTGAACTCATTACAGAAACAGTGACAGCACAGGCTAAACCCAGCCCGGGACACGGTTTGTTGCCCCACATTCAGCAGTGGTTGTTCAGAGAGATGACACTCCCCCCAGTTTTTTTCTACACCAAGGGGAACATCCTTCTACACCATGTTTTTTGCCCTATATAATATGCCTTGGCGATTATTCCACCTCTATAAATACCGATTGCATCAGTATTCATCCTTCTCTTTTAATTTTCAAAATATCTTTTTAAAGAGATAGTTAATAGATTATTTTAGAATCATTTTCGATATACAGAAATGTGAGAATATTTGAGTTCTCACGCACCCTGCGTCCAGTTTCTCCTACCACGAACATTACTCTGGCACGTTTGTCACAGTGAACCAATCTACAGCGATATATCGCATTGGCCAAAAATTTCATTTGGATTTTTCGTCAGATCTTAAGAAAAACCCAAATGAATTTTTGGGCCAACCCCATATTATTACTAACAGAAACCCACGGTCTGTTTGAACTTCCTCAATCACTGCCCCTGCCCATGTCCTTTTTCTTTTCCAGAATCTCATGCAAGATGCTACATTCCAGTTGGTCAACCCGCAGCCTTCAGTTCCTCCTGGCTGTGATGGTTTCCCAGATGTCTCTCATTTGGGTGACCTTGACAACTTGGAAGAGTTCCGGTCAGGGATCTTTGTAGGCTGTCCTCTCACTGGAGTTTGTCCGATGTTTTTTTCATAATCAGATGCCTCGTGTGCAAGAAATCCAGGGTCCAACTTTCTCTCTTTTCTCCATCCTCCAACCCTTCTGAGATCTCTCCCCACCACTGGCTCCTCCCTGCCAGGAAATGAGTTACTGTGGGCTCTAGACAGACTTCTCACTGCCTGAGAACTTTTGTGAAGGCAATGTGATTGATGGGAGTCAGCTTAGATTTATCTGCCTTTTTTCTTTTTAATCCCCAGGTGTAATCAGAGAGGCCAGCCTGGTAGGATCCAGGTGCCCCTGGATTATATCTGCTGGGAAGGAAAAAGAGGCAGCAGACAGAACAAGAAGGCAGGAAAGCAGGAAGACTAATAATAATGTTACAACGTAGCTGTTTATTAAATGTATGGGGATATACATTCTTCCTTTCCTGGACATGTGGGGACCATATTTTTCCGGTCCGGAGTTGGGCTGTGTGATTAGCCAAGAGCATTCCGTTTTCTTTTAAGACCTTTGAAAAGCCTTCTGATTTGTGAATTTCTTGAGAGAAGGCTACATTTAGTTGCACATTTTAATAAAGGCAGTTCATGAAAATAATAAAAGGAAAATACATGAAACCAGGCCTGGCTGGGCAACCCACACTTGCCCTCTCATAAAAGGCTAAGATCTCCGAGCTCCCTTGTAAAGCCTGCTCCGGCCGGGCCCCACCAGGGTTGTGGAGTGCAGAAAACAACCCCCTAATTGTCATTTAATTAAAGAGCACTTTCATACCCATCAATAAATAACTGTTGAATAAATTGGATGTCTTGGAAACACAGTGACCCGTTGTCACCTACTCTAGACTTGAGGGTCCATTTTTACATTGGGGTGTCTGTTTTCTTTGAAACACACAGTATGTCTTATGTAGACAATATACATAAGACATGGAGAGGGTGAAATATGACCTTTGGAGTAACCTACTACCAAGCAAGAAAATCCTCAAGCAATTTGTTAAACAGACATGGCCACCTCCTACTCCCTAGAACCTGTAAACGTGACCTTACTTGGAAAAGGGTCTTTGTAGATATCAACTGAGGAATCCTGAGATGAGACCATTCTAGATTTAAGACAGGCCCTAATAAACATGTGGACACCAAAGGAGGAAAGGGGGATGATGGGATGAATTGGGAGATTGGGATCGACATATACACACTACTGATACGATGTGTGAAATAGATAACTGAACCTACTGTATAGCTCAGGGAACTCTAAATGCTCTGTGGTAACCTCAGTAAGAAGAATATCCAAAAAAGAGGGGATATGTGTATACATATAGCTGATTCACTTTGCTGTGCGTGAGTGCTCAGCCATCTCCCACTCTGTGTGACCCCATGGCCTGTAGCCCACCAGGCTCCTCTGTCCATGGGATTCTCCAAGCAAGAATACTGGAGTGGGTTGACATGCCCTCCAACCCAGGGATCGAACCTGTATCTTCTGCACTGCAGGAGGATTGTTTAACTATGCCATCCGAGAAGCCCCTCACTTTGCTATACAGTAGAAACTAACACAATATTGAAAAGCAACTATGAGTGTGTGCTAAGTCACTTCAGTCATGTCCAACTCTTTGCAGTCCTATGGACTATATAGCCTGCCAGGCTCCTCTGTCCCTGGGATTCTCCAGGCAAGAGTACTGGAGTGGGGTGTCAAGCCCTCCTCCAGGGGATCTTCTGGACCCAGGGATCAAACCCACATCTCTTTACATCTCTTGCATTGGCAGGTGGGGGTTTTTAAACCATTGACATCACATGGGAATCCCCCCAAAGCAACTACACTCTAACAAAAATGACTTTAAAAAGAAAAAAGATGGGCCCTACACCCAGTAGCAGGTATCCTCATAAAACAAAAGACAGGGAGATGGATTTGATTCAAACATGAAGATGGAGGCAGAGATGGAGTGATGCAGTCACGAAGCCAAGGTTCCCCTGGAGCCACCAGAAGCTGGGACACTCAGGAAGGATCCTTGCTCAGAAACTCTGGGGGCAGCGAAGCCCTGCAGACACTTTGATTTTGGATTTCTGAACTCCAAAACCATGAGAGAATACATTTCTGTTGTTTTAAGCCACCGAGTCTCTGGAAATTTGTGGCAGGTGGTAGGAAACCAATACACCCCAAGATCCTATGTCCACTGGCAAAAAAATGCACGAGCTACAAAGTAGAAATTGTGTTTTATTCGGAAGACTTACTGAGGACTTAAGCCGAGGAGCTTAGGGCTTCTCAGATAGCTCTGAGGCACTGTTCCAAAGAGGTAAGGGAGGAGCCAGGATACATACGACGTTTTGACCGGAAAAAAGTTGACTACAAATGTTTACTGATAATCACTAAAACAGACATCTTAAATTAACAACTTTAATAATTTTCTATGTATGGAAAGATGCAAGAGTCTGGGCTCATGGAAATTATTCCTTTGATATCTTGGACACCTAGGGTCAGGATCCTGTTTTTCTCCATCTTGAATTCCCCTCAGGGGGCACCTTTTGGGGGCAGCTGCAGTAGTTGATGGTGTGGCAGCTGCAAACGCTGTCTGTTTACTGAACTGGCAGGCAATATTCCTTGTCCACGCCTATCACGTTCAGTTCAGTCACTCAGTCGTGTCCGACTCTTTGCGACCCCATGAATCGCAGCATGCCAGGCCTCCCTGTCCATCACCATCTCCTGGAGTTCATTCAGACTCACGTCCATCGAGTCTGTGATGCCATCCAGCCATCTCATCCTCAGTCGTCCCTTCTCCTCCTGCCCCCAATCCCTCCCAGCATCACAGTCTTTTCCAATGAGTCAACTCTTCACATGAGGCGGCCAAAGTACTGGAGCTTCAGCTTTAGCATCATTCCTTCCAAAAAAATCCCAGGGTTGATCTCCTTCAGAATGGACTGGTTGGATCTCCCTGCAGTCCAAGGGACTCTCAAGAGTCTTCTCCAACACCGCAGTTCAAACACATCAATTCTCGGCGCTCAGCCTTCTTCACAGTCCAACTCTCACATCCATACATGACCACTGGAAAAACCATAGCCTTGACTAGGCGGATCTTAGTCGGCAAAGTAATGTCTCTGCTTTTCAATATACTATCTAGGTTGGTCATAACTTTTCCTCCAAGAAGTAAGCGTCTTTTAATTTCATGGCTGCAGTCACCATCTGCAGTGATTCTGGAGCCCAAAAAATAAAGTCTGACACTGTTTCTACTGTTTCCCCATCTATTTCCCATGAAGTGATGGGACTGGATGCCATGATGTTGGTTTTCTGAATGTTGAGCTTTAAGCCAACTTTTTCACTCTCCTCTTTCACTTTCATCAAGAGGCTTTTTAGCTCCTCTTCACTTTCTGCCATAAGGGTGGTGTCATCTGCATATCTGAGGTTATTGATACTTCTCCCGGCAATCTTGATTCCAGCTTATGTTTCTTCCAGCCCAGCGTTTCTCATGATGTACTCTGCATAGAAGTTAAATAAGCAGGGTGACAATATACAGCCTTGATGTACTCCTTTTCCTATTTGGAACCAGTCTGTTGTTCCATGTCCAGTTCTAACTGTTGCTTCCTGACCTGCATACAGATTTCTCAAGAGGCAGGTTAGGTGGTCTGGTACTCACATCTCTCTCAGAATTTTCCACAGTTTATTGTGATCCACACAGTCAAAGGCTTTGGCATAGTCAATAAAGCAGAAATAGATGTTTTTCTGGAACTCTCTTGCTCTTTCCATGATCCAGCGGATGTTGGCAATTTGATCTCTGGTTCCTCTGCCTTTTCTAAAGCCAGCTTGAACATCAGGGAGTTCACGGTTCACGTATTGCTGAAGTCTGGCTTGGAGAATTTTGAGCATTACTTTACTAGTGTGTGAGATGAGTGCAATTGTGCGGTAGTTTGAGCATTCTTTGGCATTGCCTTTCTTTGGAATTGGAATGAAAACTGACCTTTTCCAGTCCTGTGGCCACTGCTGAGTTTTCCAAACTTGCTCGCATATTGAGTGCAGCACTTTCACAGCATCATCTTTCAGGATTTGAAACAGCTCCACTGGAATTCCATCACCTCCACTAGCTTTGTTCATAGTGATGCTTTCTAAGGCCCACTTGACTTCACATTCCAAGATGTCTGGCTCTAGATTAGTGATCACATCATCATGATTATCTGGGTCGTGAAGATCTTTTTTGTACAGTTCTTCCATGTATTCTTGCCACCTCTTCTTAATATCTTCTGCTTCTGTTAGGTCCATACCATTTCTGTCCTTTATCAAGCCCACCTTTGCATGAAATGTTCCCTTGGTATCTCTAATTTTCTTGAAGAGATCTCTAGTCTTTCCCGTTCTGTTGTTTTCCTCTATTTCTTTGCACTGTAATATAACTTAATATTTAACAGCTCTATGACTTTGAACAAGCTGCTTTACTTGTCTGCAAAATGGGATGTTCATTGCCAATTGGCACCTAACATTCACAGGTGAGCGCCGAAGAATTGATGCTTTTGAACTGTGATGTTGGAGAAGACTCTTGAGAGTCCCCTGGACTGCAAGGAGATCCAACCAGTCCATTCTAAAGGAGATCGGTCCTGGGTATTCTTTGAAAGGAATGATGCTAAAGCTGAAACTCCAATACTTTGGCCACCTCATGCGAAGAGTTGACTCCTTGGAAAAGACTGATGCTGGGAGGGATTGGGGGCAGGAGGAGAAGGGGACGACAGAGGATGAGATGGCTGGATGGCATCACTGACTCGATGGACGTGAGTCTGAGCGAACTCCGGGAGTTGGTGATGGACAGGGAGGCCTGGCGTGCTATGATTCATGGGATCGCAAAGAGTCGGACACGACTGAGCGACTGAACTGAACTAAACTGAACTGAACATTCACAGGTGATGCTCAGTAAATGATTCACGGTACCTGGCAGCCTGTCTGAGCCTCAGCCCATGTCTCAAAGACAGGCAAGATTCCCTAATCCTGCCCCCACTCACAGGGCCAGTTAAAAGGTCAATAATAATAAAATAAAACAGAAAAGATAGCTAAAACGATTTCTGCTTAAGCACAGTTCAAACACTGCTCCAGTCAATTCCCTGCCAATGTTACGAACGAGCGCCCCCTTCCGGCTTAGCCATTACGGTGTCCTATCCAGGTGCGGCCAAACAGCCTGCGCCTGCGCAGGATGCAAGCACTCAGGCCCGCCCCTTAGAGGGTGTGACTTCCTTGGGTAGGTCTTTGGCCACGCCTACTTCCGTAGAGGCGGGCTACGTCTAGAGCACGTGACCTTGTTCCGGCTTGTCAAAGATGGCGGCGCCCAGAGCGGTAGCGTGAAAGTTGGTGGTGGTAGTCGCTACCTATTCGTGCTGAAATCAAAAAAACAGTGGGAGAGTTCGCTATGTCGCGACTGATCGTGAAGAACCTCCCGAATGGGGTGAGTACAGAGACTGGGTTTGAGAATCTGAAATTGGGACCCAGCCAGAAGTTGGAGATTGGGAGGGAGGTGCCTGGGGAGGATTGAGGGGCTTTCTCTCTCGGGCAGGGTTCCTGGAGGATTCCGCAGGATTCTCGGCAGATTCATTTGACGGTTGGAAGAGATGGATAGTGCCTCTTAAAGGTTTTACATCTGGCCCCTTGGTACCCGAAACCTCTTTCCTAGGAAGATGCTAGTCCCCACGTTGTGTCGAATGCCTTGTTCCCATAACCCCCTCGTTCGATCACTTTTTTTTGTTGACTTCTGACTGAATTAGACACTACACGTATATTCTTCTTCCATTTGGGATACTGTCTGGGAGGACAATGGGGTGTAATAGGCTGGGTACCTGTTACAGTTCCCGGTTCTCGCCTTGAGGGCAGTAGGAATGAATAGTTTTAAGAAAACTGAGTGACTGTGAAAGGCTTTAAACCACTTAATTCCGTAAGTGGAAAGGGCATACTTGTCTCTGCCTAGAGCCCACAGAACCTGGCACTGTGGTAGGCATCCAATAAAAGCATGCTGAATAAATGAGTGAAAAAAACAGCTGAATGTGTAGTGTCGGATGGCTAGATGCCTTCTGCCCCAGAGAATTATCTGTATTTATTTAACAGTGACCTTTCCTTGGGTGGAGAGGGCCCTCCACCTCTGGTATGGCCAGTAAGCTCATTCCCCAAATACAAAATGTGCCATGTGGATGGCATGAGAGATCTGTACTCCTTAGAAAGAGTAAGAACATAAAGCCATTTCTGTTTCATTTTTGTGCTTTTTTACTTTATCTTTTTTTTCTCCATGGCAGGTTGGGGATAATCACTTATCATATGATTATTAAAATTCAGTATAAAATGAAAAGCAAAATCTTTATTTTTAAGGGTCTTTAAAAATTTTTATATTTATTTGGCTGTGGGATCTTTAGTTGTGGCATTTGAACTCTTAGTTGTGGCATATGGGATTCAGTTCTCTGACGGGGAGCCCCTGCTTTGGGAGTGCAGAGTCCTAGCCACTGGCCAACCAAGCAAAGACTTTTGTTCTGTCCTGTCTTCCATCTCCAAGAGTAACCATCTTTATGACTTGGCATCTCTTGACAAGTTACTTATTTCAGAATCCTTAATGTCATCACACAGTAAGCCTCCAAATTGTCAGCTCCTACTACAACTGTTTGTAACTAATTCTTTCATTTATCAGACAAGACATGCAATAGGAAGAGATATGCCATACTGGAAGCAAAATGAGATGGTAGTTGAGAGGGGAAGAAAGGGTTGCCATGCTCAAATCCTTATACATCAGAGTGAGGCATCCAAAGATGCTGTCTAAGGCTAAAGGATGGATCAGTAATAGATGTGTGTTTTTTTAAGATTTTTATTTATTTATTTGACTGTGCTTGGTCTCCATTGCTGAGTGGGGGGTTTTCTCTAGTTGCAGGGCAAGTGCTTCTCACTGCAGTGGCATCTCTTGTTGCAGAGCGCGAGTTCTAGAACAAGGGCTCAGTAGTTGCGGTGCACAGGCTTAGTCCTTCCACAGCATGTGCGATCTTCCAAGACCAGGGATTGAACCCGTGTCCCCTGCATTTCAAGGCAGATTCTTAACCCCTGGACCACCAGGGAAGCCCCCAATAATTGATATTTTTAAAGTAACCTATTTAGGGTAAATGATGAAAGAATTAAAAACAACAAATAACAGAGACTGGAAGGGAGAAGTGGATGATGTAGGTTTCTTATCTTTCATAGTGGAAGTCAGCAGGTAGTCTTCGGGGGTATAAATAGGCCAGGAAACAAAGTTGAGAGCTTACTATTGGGACAGAGAACTGTGCTTATGAGGAGTCCTGAAAACAAGCTGTAAAAATGCTTACTTCTATCTACCACAATCAGGAAACACTGTGTAGTTTACCATATTCCTTATTTCACACATCTACTGTGGCAGGCATTTGTTAGATGTTTACATTGTAGCAGCTACGATGCTGGGCTTCTGGCACAATAGGTCTCATTAACCTCCTAGCAGCCCACAGGCCCTGAGGATTCTGAGTCTTGACTTCCTCATTGATGAAGGGACTTGGTTAAGGCCACACACAGAGAAGTATTGGAGCTGGTTTAGATCCAGGTGCCAGCCACAAAGCACGCTGTGCCGCTGCCCCGCCTAAGGGGAGGAATCCCGGGGTCTCGGGTTCCCAGCCCATTTTGTCTCTTTGGCTCTGAGGCCTCCCGGCTCCTCCCTCACCGTTCCTGTCCTGTCCTAGATGAAGGAGGAGCGTTTCCGGCGGCTCTTCACTGCCTTCGGCACGCTGACAGACTGCAGCCTCAAGTTCACCAAAGATGGCAAGTTCCGCAAGTTTGGCTTCATCGGCTTCAAGTCCGAGGAAGAGGCCCAGACGGCGCTGAACCATTTCAACAAGAGTTTTATTGACACGTCCCGGATCACGGTGAGCGGGTGTGGACCTCACCTCCACCTGCCTGTCCCCAGGGATGCCCTGGCTCTTTCTCTCCACGTGCGAGACCAGTGCCTGGCCCCTTCCAGACCGTGATGCCTTTGGTCTTCCTCACTGTTCTCAGATCCTCGTGCTTGTTAATCCCCTGCAGCATTTGTGGAAGCAGTTTTCCCCAGAGTCTCTGATTCCCTGTGTTGGGGGAGAGGAGCCAAAAATTTGTGTGTCTCACAAGCTCACAGGTGATGGTGTTGCCACTGGTCCCAAAATGAGAAGCACTGGTCTACGTTATTCATCCACTGCTGCTGGTCAACACCCACCTGTGCTGGGCGTGGTGGCAGGTGTCATCATCATCCTGTCTCTCACAGGTGGAGTTCTGCAAGTCCTTTGGGGACCCGACAAAGCCCCGAGCCTGGAGCAAGCATGCTCAGAAATCAAGCCAGTCCAAGCCACCCCCAAACGACAAAGACGCCATCTCCACGGAAGCTAAGAAAGTGCGTGGACGGTCACTCCCGGCCGTATCCCGGGTGTCAGCAGAGTGGTCACCCCGGGAAGGCAGGGAAGTGGGAGGTAGAGGGGTCTGGGAATCTTTCTTGGATGGTTCCTGAAAGCAGCCCTCCCAGGGCAGTGGGGTTCCATCTCCTTTCATCTGTGACCCTCACGCCTGTGCCTTCTGTTTACAGGACGACAAGAAGAAGAAGGTCGCAGGTGAACTGGAGAAGGTGGGTCTGTCTTGGTGACCACGCAGAGCGTGGGCAGCAGAGACGTCCCTCACCACCCGTCTCCCCTTGCCATATCTCTGTGGCTTCTTCGTCTTTCTGTCCAGTGCTGCCCTCCCCAGGACCAACCCAACTGGCCCCCAGGAGTCCTCTAGAGACTGGGGGAACACGCCTCAGAGAACGTGCTTACTCTCCAAAGAGTTAGCAAGGGCGAGCCTTCCCTGACCTTCTCTGCCTGTTCTCTCTTCTTCCCGCTTCTCCGGCGCCCACAGCTGAAAGACGATAACGAGTTCCAGGAGTTCCTGTCGGTTCACCAGAAGCGGACACAGGTGGCCACCTGGGCGAACGATGCCCTGGACGCTGAGCCCTCGAAAGGGAAGAGCAAGCCAGCCAACGATTACCTGAACTTTGACTCCGACTCAGGGCAGGAGAGCGAGGAGGAGGAAGATGGGGAGAACTCGGAAGGTGAGGGTGTGCCCCCCGCTATAGTGGGCACCCTGCACCTGCCCGCACCTGTGCACGAGTGACCTGGGACCCCTCCAGGCTGGCCTTGGGAGATAGCAGGTCAGATGCTGCCCCATAGAGGGTTGATTATCCCAACCATGGGTACATCGGACTTGATCGATCCTGGTCCCTTATTCAGTCAGCGGATTGCTCACTTAAGAATTGATTGAGCACCTACTGTGCACCAGGCAGTGGGTGTAGCAGTGAGCAGAAGACAAGAGGGTCTGCTCCCGTGGAGCTGTCGTCCTGGTGGGGAAAGAAACAGTAAAGGAATCAGACTGATCCTTTCTTCAGTATTCAGTACATGGTGTGAGCATGAGTGCCCCAGAGAGAAAGCAGCAAGGTGGGGGGGTGGGCGAGGCCCTGGAGAAGGGTGGCGCTTGAACAGAGGCAGTGAGGATGAACCTCTGTCCTTAGAAGGGGCTCACGGTGTAGCCATGAGGGGCTCAGCATGGTGAGTGTGGTGATCGAGAGGTGGGAATCAACTTCGGTTGAAAGGCAAGGGAGTGAATTTAAGGTGAATTTTATGACTGGTAAAGTCTCTGTGCAAAGCTGGGATCCAAAGGACTCAGTGGGAGTTGGGGGGACTCGGGGGGTGGATGGTGAGGAGGGGTTCCAGGCAGAGGGAAAGGCGTGGCGGAGGAGTGGGAAGAGCAGGAGCCAGGGGGTGTCGACGTGCTCAGGGCGGCTGCAGCAGAGGGGGCTGGCGGAGAAGCCAGTGAGCTCACCCGACCCCATGAGGAGTTTGGATTTCCCCTGAAAGAGCAACTGGGGTAAAACCCGAGCTCCTTGTTAGGCCTGGGAGCCACCGGCGGGTCTGGCTCAAGGAGTAAAAATCCTCTCTAGGGTCTCAGAGTCGTGCAGCCTCACACTTGGCCAGTGAGAGAGGCTGGTGAGAGAGCCCTGAAATTCTCCATGTGGAGCATGGAAACTCAGAATGCCGTCATTTCAGTTATTTATCCGAGGGCTTGCTGGTACCAGGGGGCTTGGCAGAGGCTCCTGGTCACTGTGAGCTTGGCACCTAATGTGTCACACCACCACGCTGTCTGCCACCCCAGCCCTCTAGTTTGCCCACAGCCATCACCAATTCCCAGCCTTTCCATCTTTCCAGAGGAGGAGGATGGCCTCAAACCCAAGGAACCCAAGGCAGCCGTGCAGAAGGAGCTGTCTGACATGGATTACCTGAAGTCCAAGGTGGTGGCGGCTGAGTCACCATCCTCAGAAGAGAGTGAAGATGAAGCTGTGAACTGTGAAGAGGGGAGTGAGTCAGAGGAAGAGGGTTCCTTTGCTGCCCCCGCCCAGCAGGACAGGGAGGCGGCCCCAGCCAAGGTGTGTGTGGGTCTGTGAGGAGCCTGGGGAGGGAGACCTGGACCTCGCCTACCTTCCCTGCAGCCCCTTTGTGGGGAGTTTAATACTAAGGAAGGATAGTTCAGCAGCCTGGAGACCTGCCTTTAGCTCTCAGCCCAGCTGCTTGCTTGCTGTGTGACCCCAAGCAACCACACTCCCTCTCTGAATTTGGTTCCTTTTGCTAAGAGAGAGGCTGCCTGCCCTTCCAGAGTTGGGGGGGGGGATGTAAACAAGCTGAAAAAGTGTCTTGAATATACTATATTTAGTATTCAGTAGGAAGGTAGGCAGGGGTGAGCCCACGATTGGCAAGACTAGATGAAATTAATTGAGCGTTGACTACATGTGAGGTTCAATGCCAGGCATGTTGTTTTGTCACTGAATCTCATGGTAGTTGTGGGGGAATGGGGTTTCTTGTCCCATTTTACAGGTGAGGAAACCGAGGCCCAGAGAAAGGAAGTGACTTGCCCACAGTCATGGCTGGGTAGTGGTGGGAGTCAGGACCCAGATCCAGGTCTGCCAGGCTCTGGAATCTAGATTAAAATGTGGGCGCTGCCTTCCAGGATGGCCACCTCGTCTCCCACATGAGGCTTCTCTTTGCTCAGGACAGCGTCCCACATCCTTTATGTCTTCATTCCCTCTTCTCCTTCCCTCTCTTTCTCCTTTCTCTTCTCCTTCCTTTCCATCTCTGCCCCTCATAATTGCTACCTCCTGTCCTCTTTTCCTAAAAATACATATTCAAAAGAGATAGTCAAGTGTGGCTAAGTCAGGGAACTGTGCGTTCAACTCCAAGCTCTGACCTGGAGCAGCCATGGGTCCCGAGGTGAAGTGCTTCTCCTCTGGCCTCTGACCTTCATCTGAGATGAGGCTCAGCGAGCCCTGGTCCCTGTGTCTGATTCCCAGGGCTCGCTGAGCCTCATCTTAGATGAAGGTCAACCCCCGTGCCTGAGTGTGCACTGGAACTCAGAAGTTGCAGGCTTCAGGGAGGTATCCCGTAACTCATGTAGGTCAGCACCCCACAAAAGCACATGACTCTTTCTGCAGTGATGTTAGACCTGATCGCTCATCTACTTGGGATAATTGTAAACCTTAAATTGTGCCGGGACAGCTCAGAGCAGATTTCACCAGCAAATGAGTCCAAGTCAGGGCAAGTTTTATTACCAAAGGAATTAACCCCCAAATTAGGTTTTTTTCAGAGCTGTTTCAATTCTAAAATTACAGAAGACATCCCGAACCTGTAACCTCTGTTAAGATTGTTTTACAGATTCAGGAGGACGGCTGTGTCTGCACAGTGCTTTGTATGGTGTCTGGCATAGAGTAAGCCCTGAATCCATGGTGGCAAATGTCACCTGAGGGCTCCTTCCAAGTCTCTTGCCCCTCCGTGTGGCTTGGGGCCCCTGCAGGCAGACCCCCCCCCCGTGAGCCAGGCTGTGGTTCCGGCCCTCATCTTGGGGCCACATGGAGGCTTGGCATCTCCTCCCCCAGGCCCTGGCCAGACTCTGCATCCCTGGCAGGCACAGTGCTTCGGGCATTGCCTGTTTGCCTAGCGGCAGGGGTTTCAGCACGCTCACTGGGATGCCCAGGTCGGCTCCTCCTGCAGCCACACCTGGGAGCTCAGTGTGATCATTTCTGCTCTCTGCCATCACTCAGACCGAGAAACTCACTCAGACCGAGAAACCAGCCAGCCAGAAGGAACCCACCACCCCCCACACTGTGAAATTGCGGGGAGCCCCATTCAACGTCACAGAGGTGCGTGCCACGAACTGGGTGAGGCAGGGAGACCCTGGGGAGAGGGGAGACAAAGCTAAGGGTGCCTGGAGCCTCTGTTGCACTAGGGCTTCGGGGTCGGTTGAGGACTTGAGCTGGAAGGAGCTGGGGGCCTAAAAGGCTGGACATAGAATCTCGGGCATTGTCAGGCTCAGAAAACAGAGACGGCTATACCGAGACAGAGAAAGACTGCGCTCCCTCACTGGTCATCTGTATTAGAGGTGGGCAAACTTACCTCTGCTAGAAGCTTTTAAAAAGGGACCAGCTAGTAAATACCTAAGGCTTTGTGATCAGTCTGGTCTGTCACCACTATTCAACCCTGTTGTTGTAGCAGAGGCACCCCTACATGACAGGTAATCCAGTAGGCGTGGCTGTGTGCCAATAAAACTTTATTTACAAAAACAGGCAGCGGGCCGCATTTGGCCTGCACCCTATAGTTGGCTGGCTCTGAATCTACATAAGAGAGAACACTTTGTAAGTTTCCCTCCTTATGAAAGTACTAGGAAATGTTGTTAGTGTAGCTAAACCAAAAAGCAAAAATGACCTATTGCTGGGATGACTGTAGAAATTGCCAACCCAACTGCTTTGAGAGAGGGGAGTGGTAAATAGAGAGGATACTAGGATGCGGAACTAATGGCCTACAGGTCTGGTTACTATAGGCGGAAAGACGGACCCTCCCAGGCAAATTGGAGCAGGCTCCTCCAAGCCCCACATCTATATCCCATTCGCTGACAAGCACTAATAAATTCTGGGTGTATCTTCTTAGAGATTTTTTTTTTTCTTTGTACGCAGACACTGACCCATGTCTTTTCTTTTTAAAATGCAGTCCTACAGCAGGAGCTATTTTGAAACTTACCCCCGCCATCATATTATGTCATAAATATTTCTGAAAATTAATATTCGGCTGCAGCACCATTTTTCACGTTGCATGCTTGTCTTGGCTGCGTCACGCCTTGGTTGCAGCCCGAAGGCTCAGTAGTTGGGGCATGTGGGCTTAGTTGCTCTGGGGCAAGTGGGATCTTAGTTCCCTGACGAGGGATTGAACCCAGCCCCCTGCATTGCAAGGCCAATTCTTAACCACTGGGCCACCAGCGAAGTCCCCTGCGTGCTGCTCTCTGCTCCGGATACACTGTGTTAGACTCACTGCTGCTGCTGCTAGGTCACTCAGTCGTGTCCGACTCTTTGCAGCCCCATGGACTGTAGCCTGCCAGGCTCCTCTGTCCATGGGGATGCTCCAGACAAGAATACTGGGTTGTGTTGCCATGCCCTCCCCCAGGGGATCTTGTGGACCCAGGGATCGAACCCCACATCTCATATGTCTCTTATAGCCAACCCCCTAAACTGAGACATGGGTGTTGTTTCCAGCCTTCTGCTGTTTTGAATAATGATGCAGTCAGCACATTTCTTGAGATCAGAGGTCAGCAGGCTGTTTTCTATCAAGATCAGTTGGTGCACATTTTAGGTTTTTGTCGGCATATGATCTCTGTTGTGCTTTTTTTTTTTTCCTTAAAATCCTTTGAAAGTGTAAAAGCCATTCTTAGGTTGTAGGCTGTGGGCAGTATTTGACCTGTGGGCTATTTGCCAGCCCTGGCTTGTATAAATATTTTATACAAGCACCTGCACGTACATTATTAGGCTTGGATACAGAAAGTCAGTCACTCTCTGGAAGCTTGGCCAGTTTATGCTCTCTTCAACAGAGTCTGAGAATGCCTGTGAACCCTGGGCATCCCTCTTTATCAGTGCAACAGGTCAAAATGACATCTCATCTTTCTGAGTAATTTGCAGAACTCAGTAGTCATAAGAAAAAGATGGATTAATTGGCTAGATAACATTTACAACTTCTCTAAGGCAACTTTGTATCATTAAGTCAAAAGGCAAACAGCCGGCATTTATAACACAAACAACAGACAGAACTTGTTTTTTTAACTTACAAACAGTTAAGTAGAAATCGGGAGCTATGGATGACCCGACAGAAAAGTAGAAAGAAGCAAGGGTATCTTCTAAGAGAAAGAGTTCAAATGGCCCAGAAAGATGCTTGAGTTCACTGGTAATTAAAGAAATGCAGACCAAATCTGTATCGAAATGGGGAACGAAAACTCTTTCTTCTCCTCACAGAAAAGTGTCATGGAATTCTTGGCACCTCTGAAACCCGTGGCCATTCGAATAGTGAGAAATGCTCATGGGAACAAAACAGGTGAGGCGGGGGCTGTTTCCGGGGGGGCTGGAGAGGCAGGTGCCTGGACCGGAAGGTTGGGACAGTTGAGCTGTGGAGATGCTTTGAGGATAGTCACTGTTTTTCTTCTTTGTGGTCCCCGTCTCAGTGAATGTGACAGTGCCAGGACAGTCTGCCTCCTGTCCCCTGCCACGGGTATGAGGTGTGCAGCTGTGGAAGCAGGGCCCAGCCCCCAGGCCTGGGGGCTCAGTAATGACTGTGGCCTTCAGCCCAGGGGCTGGGGACCCCTGGGGACTGAAAGCAGGAAGAGGCCACGATCAGATTCAGGATGGCCCCCTGGCTGGTGAGGGGAGGGTCCAGGGCAGGGCCCGAGGAGGCAGGTGGGCTGGGATGGGGGCTTTTGCAGTCCCCAAGGGGAGGGTCTTGTGATACAGACCAGAACCCTGGCCTTTGGTGCAAATTATGGCCCTGCCACCTGCTAGCCATGTGTCCGTGGGGACATCACTTAACTCAGGTTCCCCGACCCAGGACCACGGATCGGTACACGTCCATGGCCTGTTAGGAACTGCACAGCAGGAGGTGAGCAGCTGGCCAGCAGGGGAAGCTTCATTTCTATTCACAGCCACTCCCATCGCTCAAATTACCGCGTTATCACAATATAATAATATTAGAAATAAAGTGCACAATAAACGCAATGCGCTTGAATCATCCTGAAACCATCCCCTCTCCCAGTCTGTGGAAAAATTGTCTTCCACGAAACCAGTCCCTGGTGCCCAAAAGGTTGGAGACCTCTGTCTTAGCACGCTTCTAGAAAAGTGGGGAGGGGATGCCTCTCTGTGGCTGTCGGGGTTGAGGCCCCATGAGGTCGAGGCCTTTCGTTCTCGGAAAAACCCCTTGGAAAGGCACCTCTTTGTCTGTGCCAGTCAGAGCCACAGGCAGTCACTGTGCAGGTGGCCCCTCTGGTGCCAAGCTGGGCACAGCCCTGCCACCACAGACACTTGTCCAGAGAAAGCCAAGGAGCAGGCACTGGTCAGCGCGGGGTGAGGCTGGGAGGGAGGCCAAGATCGCCTATGTTTGTGACGCCTGTGGTCCAGCATTTTCATTCCAGAAAGCCAGCCGCAGGGTCAGAATGCTTCCTGCAAAGGGAAATTTGCCTTGGGGCGAGGGGAGTGGAAGGAAGAATCTGAGATTTGGCAAAAACTGTAGGTTTCCCGCCGCCACTTCCTGCTGCCTCCCCCAAACACCTAGCACAGCGTGAGTCTTCCTCCGTGGCTCCCACGAGTGTCTGCAGCCTCCGGACCTTACCTTTGTCGTGGTCCTTTTGCAGGGTATGTCTTTGTGGATTTCAGCAGTGAAGAGGAAGTGAGGAAGGCTCTGAAATGCAACAGGGAGTACATGGGTAAGGATGCCCGCATGGTGGCAGGCGTTCTTTCAGTTATTCTGTAAGGTCATGTCAGGGGTCTGCTGTGCGCTGCCGGGCACTGCCCAGGGCACTGAGGATAAAGCCCCTGCCTCCTGGGGCAGAGATCAGGCTGAGTTTCCTGTAGAGGACATCGAGAGGGGAGAGAGAGGCAGTAACCAGAGGGGCTGTGCTGTGGACAGATGCAGGCAAGGGTTGGGATTGGAGGATTTAAACAGGATCGTGTCTGCTTGGACCACGTTGAGCTGGTGACATTGGAGCAAAAGCTGGAGGAATTGAGGGAGCCAGCTCTGGCTTTGTAGGGTGGGGCCATTCCGGTACTGGGAACAGCAAGTGCGAGGTCCAGACGTGGGAGGTCTCTGGACTCTCTACAAGGATGTGATCTCTGACCCCTCCCTGGAGTGGACAGGTGACTCAGATCCAGCCACCAACCCCTTGTGAGGACATGAGTTCTCTTAGAGAAGGGAGTAACCTAAGGAGTCTTGTTCGCAGGCCAGGTGGTAGGATTTATTGAGTACCTACTATGTGCGTGTAGAGGGAAGGTGGTGGTTGCACTGTAATCAGGCACTCAGAGTGATGCAGGGACACGGCTGAGCGGCAGGGTGGGGCTGTCACCCGAGATGATTCCCTGGGCAGTGCCAGGGACCGGGCCCTGGAGTCGGGAAGATGCAGCCCCGTGACCCAGGCCAGCTCCCCCAGGGCTGAAGCCGAGCTCACAGGCCGAGTGACATTCAGGCCTGGCTTCAACTGGGGCGCTGCCCTGGTGAGCAGAGCCTGGCATGCGGTGCCATCCTGAGCCGCCTTCGCCGTGGCCTCTGGAAGGCAACAGCAGTGATGAGTCTGGAAGCTGGGAGGTTCCGGGCCTCCCCCCAGCCAGGCCCTGACAGCCTTTCCTCGCCCAGGTGGACGCTACATCGAGGTGTTCAGGGAAAGGAATGTCCCTGTGGCCAAGGCACCCCTGAAGAATGGTGCCAAACCCTGGCAAGGCCGGACGCTCGGGGAGCACGAAGAGGAGGAGGACCTGGCCGACTCCGGGAGGCTGTTTGTGCGAAACCTGCCCTACACCAGCTCCGAGGAGGACCTGGAGAAGCTCTTCTCCAGATACGGTAGGGGGGTAGCCTCTGGCTTGCCACACAGGCCCAGGGCAAGTGGCCTGAGTCCCTGTCTGCCTAGGCTTAACTTTGGCCTGACGACTTCCCTCGCTGGTCTCAGTTTTCTCATCCATAAAATGGGCTTCACCATCTCTGAGCTGCTATCAGACAGACAGGTTGTAGGTAGTGGAGCTTGAAGTCCTAGATAGCATCACAGCCACCTTTCGTGGTCTGAACCCAGACTCCCTTAGCTCTCACTCATTAAAACTCAGAATTAACGGAGTTGGGTATGGTTTTCTGAGATATCCCTGGTGTGCAAACCCTGACTTTGGTCTCAGAAGCCCACTCTCTCCAGTCTGAATTCTGCTGTCTAAATAGTCCTGCTCTCAGACCGAGCATCCAGATAGGTTTGCCAGCGAGGGCTCTTTTCCCCGTTGTGCTGCTAGCGTTATTTTGCCGGACAGGGACTTGAAGGCCCGTAGTTCAGCTTGGCACACAGGGCTGTGCTTGTTTGTAAGGTCATGGTTGTTGAAGAGAAGGAAAAAAAGCAGGGGTACAAAACGGTGGGTAGGGGCCAGGTTGAGATGCTTTTAAGATACCCTGGAGGGGGATCTCCACTTCTGTTTGGAGATCAGCTGTGCATTGAGAAGGATCTGAGCTTGGTTGAAGCCCTGTCCTAAGGAGAAGGGAACCCTGAGTCGGATTTAACCATCTGGCAAATTGGGTGTCACGTCCCAGCCTGTGTCCTGCTTGCCAGATCCTCCCACACAGGCCAGGGCTCTGGTTTACAAGGGAGTGCCGGTGCAGAAGAGAGGGTGATCAGTAGACTCGTCTGTCTTCCTGGGAAGGAGGATGTAGCCATACCCTGGTGTTCACAGTGGAGAGGGTGTATGTTAATATGAGCATTGTAATGTCCAAGCAGACACTTTTGAGACCCTGTGTGATCAGCCAACCCTGTTTAGTATATGACACGTATTAGTGCATTTAACCCTCCCTGATGCCCTCTGAGCTGAGGACTCATGACACCATTTTACAGATGAGAAGACTGAGGCCCGTAAAGGCTGGTGGCTGGCCTGTGGCCACACAGGGAGTGGGTGGTGGAGGCAGGGCTCAGCCCGGCCAGGCACCTTGCTCTCAGGATAGACGCACGAAGGACACCCTGACCTGACAGGTGGGGGTCTTGCGGCAGCCCCTTGCCACTGTCTTTCTTGGGTCCAGCAGCCGCCTCAGCTCCACGCTCTCACTGGTTAAAACCCCTCCCCTGACTAGTGCCCAGAATTTTCCTGCACGGAGCTCACACCTGGCCCCGGCCCACGGGACACTGACGCCCTTCCTGCCCTCAGGTCCTCTGTCGGAGCTACATTACCCCATCGACAGCCTGACCAAGAAGCCCAAGGGCTTTGCCTTCGTCACCTTCATGTTCCCGGAGCACGCCGTGAAGGCCTATGCGGAGGTGGACGGGCAGGTGTTCCAGGTGAGCCCCTGGGCTGGTGGGCGACTGATGGGCCCAGGTGGTGGGAGGAGGCCTTGAGTGTGTGCACATGTGCAGGCACAGACGTGCAACCCAGCTTCTAGGGACGCACACCCGATGCCCGTGAAGCCGCCTCCTGATCCGAGCTGCTGGGAGGGTCCCCACCGAGGGCAGGGTCTGCTCAGTTCTGGTCCCTGATTTAGTGCCTAGAGGAGTGCCTGGCGCATAGTAGGCCTTTAAAAAGTGTTTGTGGATTAAATGAACATGCTGTCCAGCTTGAGAAATACCACTTTTAGGAGGAGTAAGGAAGGAAAGAGTTTTGAACCAGGCATTGAAATGGCCATAGTATAGAATGTAAGAAGCTTCTCTTTCCAAGTAACGTGCTTGGCACACGCACCTCCCTTTCCTGTCATTCATTCACTCGTTCACGATCTGTTGATCCCCTGTGGATACAGGCCGGACCTGATCCTTGCCCACATGGAGCGCACATGCTCGCAGGGACAGGGTGGGGTGGAGAGCCCACAGGTGTTACTTACAAACGGCTCAGCATGCTCTTTGAGGTGGTGTCAGACCCCTGTGCTAACCTCATGGGTGTTCTGCCTGAGGCGCCCATCTTAAGACAGAAGTCTCAGTGCCGGTGCAGCCCCTGCGTGGAGAGGCCTGCGTCCCCCGGGCAGGATGTAGAAACACTAGCCCCCTGCCTGTCCTCACCTCCTCCTTCTCGTCCCCTCTGCAGGGCAGGATGCTCCACGTGTTACCATCCACTGTCAAGAAGGAGGCCAGTGAGGATGCCGATGCCCCGGGATCATCGTCCTACAAAAAGAAGAAGGAGTCCAAGGACAAAGCCAACAGCTCCAGGTCTCTACCCTCCTCCGACCCGGACTTCCCTGCCCTCGTCCCTCCTCTCCTTGCCCCCTGGGCTCCCGGCTCCTCGTGGTGACCTTAGCCCCTCATCCGTAACCTTGTTGCGCCTCAGTTTCCCCATCTGTAAGATCAGAATGAGAATCAGTGGTGCCTCACTTTCATGGTGTTGTAAGGATCAAGTGAGTTAGTGTAAGCAGAGCACTTGGTCCCTGGTGCGGAGTGAGTGCTTGACGGACCTGAGGGGGTGTTAATATCATCGTGGCTCTGTTGTCTGCGGGTCTTGGGGTTTTGATCCACACCAGGTAAGACAGAGCAGGAGGAGGCTTTGGGGACTTAGGGAGGCAGGCCCAGGAGCTCCTTTTTCACAGGCTTTGCATCTGAAAAGAGCTTCCCCCATTCACTGTCCCTCTGACCTCTCTGTCCTGCCTCAGTTCTCACAACTGGAACACGCTGTTCATGGGCCCCAACGCCGTGGCCGATGCTATCGCCCAGAAGTACAGCGCCACCAAGAGTCAAGTGTTCGACCACGTGAGTGGGTGCCCCCTCTGTTATGTCCCCTGCTCTGGGCAGGGGAGGGGGTGCTCTGGACCTGCTCTTGGGGAGTGGTTCTGGGCAGGAAGGCAGCAGGGCCATAAAGGGAAACAGTCTAGCTCTTCTTGAACCTTCCAGCAGAGGAAGAGATGCGATCATTAACCAAGGCACTGTGCATTGGCGTGATAACTTGAAGAAAGCTTCAGCCAAGTAGGGAGACAGAGTGAGAATGAGCAGGCCGCTCAGGGGTGAGACATTCTAGCATAAATTGAACAGAGGGTGGAGCTGAGTCTGTATAGAAGCCCCGAGGCGGGAATGAGCTTGACATGAGACCCTTACGTACGAGTGGAGGGGTGAACGTGGGGTCCTTGATTCACCCCGACAGATGTGGAACCCAGAACCATCAAGTCAGAGTGGGCATCCTCGGGGAGCATCCATAGGGTCTTGCTTTATCCATGCCTCCTCCTCGGACTGTTAGGAGGTGTGACAGCTGGTCTGTCACCTGCCCGACAGCCAACAGGGCATCTTCCCTTTCCCTCTCGCAGGAGACCAAAGGCAGCGTGGCTGTGCGCGTGGCCCTGGGGGAGACCCAGCTCGTCCAGGAAGTGCGGTGTTTCCTCCTCGACAATGGGGTCTGTCTGGACTCCTTTAGCCAGGTGGGTGCCCTCGGGGGTGGGGGTCTCAACATCAAGGGACGTGGGAAAGAGTTGGAGGGTCGGGTCTGTCAAAGACGTTGACTTTGCAACTGTCAATTAAAGTAAGAAAGGTCATTGGCTCAGACTCCTGGCCTGTCGGAGCTGGATGATGTCTCTTGGGGGCTGATAGGCAAGAGTTGCTGCACACAGGTTGGGGGTGTGTGTGAAAGTCGCTCAGTTGTAACTCTTTGTGACCCTTTGGACTGTACAGTCCAAGGAATTCTTTAGGCCAGAATCCTGGAGTGGATAGTAACCTTTCCCTTCTCCACGGAATCTTACCATCCCAGGGATCGAACCCAGGTCTCCTGCATTGCAGGCGGACTCTTTACCAGCTGAGCCACAGGGGAAGCCCAAGAATACTGAAGTGGGTAGCCTATCCCTTCTCCAGCTGATCTTCCTGACCCAGGAATCAAACCAGGGTCTCCTGCATCACATGGCGGATTCTTTACCAACTGAGCTATCAGGGAGGCCCTTACACAGGTTCAAGGGGGAGCCCTAAGCATCCTTCATCCTGTCTCTCCCCTGCCCCGCTAGCACCTTACTAAGAGCACCTGTGGTGTGTTTGGAGGCTGAGACCTTTCTTGAGCCACGTGGGGGGAGGGTCCTCCACGTGCTTCTTCCCCTCTAGGTAGAGGTTCTTAGGTATCTGGACAGTGAAGTCTTCGCGGGCCTGTTGAAACACCTGAACCATCACCACCCCCTGCACGCTCCTCACGCGCACACACTGCATTTACAGCCTAGGAACCTGAGCTCCGGGGCAGAGATGGGAGGACCAAAAGGCCAGACGGGGTCTGTCGTGGGAGCCTGGACTCAGTCTCAGGGCTTAACACCCTCAATCTGCAGTTTCCTCTCTTCGCCAAACCTTAGAGTTTCACCGTAAAAGAATGGTTCAGGTGGAAGGACAGGTAGCTAGTAGAAGGATAATTAAATGGCTGGATGGTAAGTGGGCACATAGAAAATGGGAGTGATGGGCAGGGGCATTTCGTCAGTGAGTGGATGGATGAATTCAGAAAGTGTGCTAGTGTCTTAACTAGAGCTTCCCAAAGCACTCTTTCACGTTTATGTGCTTTATTCTTTCACACTCATTACAACCCCAGAGAGACAGCACCATTGTGCTTCCATTGTACAGAAGGGCCCACAATCACAGATTGACTCGTCTTGGGTTATGGTGGAGCTGGATTTGAATGCAGGCCCGAGAGTCCATGCCTCGTAACAGTGCACCCTGTGACCTGAGTTACACTTAAACACCCAATGGTGCCCAGCTTTTCCCCCGCTGCCGATGGCTTCTATCCCCTTCACTTCACTCAACCCTCACAGCAACCGCGGGAGGCCTATAGCTAAAAGGTGGGTGTTGCCATTAGCCCAATTTGGAGATGCGCCAACTGAGGCCCTTAGAAGGAAACATAAGCAGAACTCTTTTTGACATAAATCATAGCGGTATCTTTTTGGATCTACTTCCTAGAGCTATGAAAATAAACAAATTAGATCTAATTACACAAGAGCTTTTGCACAGAAGAGGAAACCATGATCAAAACAAAAAGACAAGCCACAGAATGGGGGGAAATATTTGCAATTGATGTGATCAACGGGATTAATCTTCAAAATAAATAGCTCATGCAGCGCAATATCAAAAATCAAATATCAATATCAGCCCAATCAGAAAGTGGGCACAAAATCTCAGTTGACATTTCTTCAAATGAGACATACAGATGGCCAAAGGCACGTGAAAAGATACTCAGCATTGCTAGTTATTAGGTAAATGCGAATCAAAACTACAATCAGGTATCACTTGACACTAGTCAGAATGGCCGTCATCAAAAAAAGTCTCCAAACAATAAATGCTGAAGAGGCTGTGGAGAAAAGGGAGCGCTCCTGCGCCACTGGTGGGAATACAAATTGGCACAGCCGCTGTGAAGAACAGCGTGGCGGTTCTTTTAGAAACTAAAACTTGAGCAACCATATGATCCAGCAGCCCAACTCCTGGGCATATATCCGGCTGCTGCTGTTCAGTCACTAAGTTGTGTCCAACACTGTGACTCCACGGACTGCAGCACGCCAGCTGCTTCTGTCCTCCACTATCTCCTGGAGTTTGCTCAGATTCATGTCCATTGAGTTGATGCTATCTAACATCTCATCCTCTGCTGCCACCCTCTCCTTTTGCCTTCCATAATTTGAGAAGATTCACGTTAACATTCAGTGAAGCACTATTTGCAACAGCCAGGACATGGAAGCAGCCGAAATGTCCATCAGCAGATAAATGGATAAAGAAGATGTCCATATCTACAATGGAATATTACTCAGCCACGAAAAAGGATGAAGTCATGCCATTTAGATCAACATGAAGGGACCTAGGGATTATCATACTAAGTGAAACAATTCAGAGAAAGACAAATACGATACCACCTACATGTGGAATCTTTAAAAAATTATGTGAATTAACTTACAAAACAGAAACAAATTCACAAACTTCAAAGAAGAGCTTATACAGTTACCGGGGGGAAATGTGGGGAGGGATAAATGAGGTTTTGGGATTGATAAGATAATCAGCAAGGACCTTCTACTGTAGGACTTCCCTGGTGGTCCAGAGTGGTTAAGACTACATGTCCACTGCAACAGGAGGGGTTTTTGATCCCTGGCTGGGGAACTAAGATCCCAAGTGGTGTGGCCGAAAAAATGCCAAAAAGTACCTACTGGGGACTTACCTGGTGGTCCAGTGGTTAGGGCTCCATACTTGCACTGCAGGGCACATGGGTTTGATACCTGGTCTGGAAACTAAGATCCCACAAGCCACATGGCCAGAAAATAAACACAATTTTTTTTTTTTTTTTTTAAAAAAGAAGGACCTACTGAAGAGCACAGGAGACTCAACTCAATGTTCTGTAATTGCCTATATGGGAAAAGACTGAAAAAGAACGAATATATGTGCAAGTGAATCACTTCACTATAACCTGAAAACTAGCACAGCGCTGTAAGTCAGCTGTGTTGCTGTTTAGCTGTACAGTCATGTCTGACTCTTAGTGGCCCCCCAGGCTCCTGTGTCCATGGGATTCTCCAGGAGAGAATCCTGGAGTGGGTTGCCATTTCCTTCTCCAGGGGATCTTCTAGACCCAGGGATCGAACCCGCATCTCCTACATTGGCAGATTCTTAACCGAGTATACTCCAGTATAAAAGAAAAGAATATAGGCCTAGAGGAAAAACACTTGATCAGAGGTTTCAAATTAGACCAGTGGCTGAGGTAAGACTTGTACCCAGATAGACTCCATGCCTGGAATTCTTCCTGTTAAGTTTTTCAGCTCTTATACTCCATCTGTCATTCATTTTTAAGAAAATAATTGCTAACGTTAGCCGACTCATCCTGAATCAGTTTGCTTATGTCAACTTGATAGACTCCTTTCCCAGAATGATCCAAGAAATGGGTGCCGTGTCCCTGTGAAAGGTGATTGGCTGAGCCATAGCCGAGTGCATGTCTCAAGGTTGGACACCTGGTATCTTGGTTTGGATTCTTCCAAAAGCCAGTTCAGAGACAGATTCAAGCGCAGGTAGTCATTGGACAGAACTCACAGGGAAGAAGGGGCGAGGGGGCAGATGAGCCCAGTACAGGCTGTGCTGCTGGGGCAGCAGGCTGAGGCTTTCCCGGGGGGACACCCACCCAACTCATGTCAGAGTTGTCCCACCCAAGGGACTGGGGATGCACCAACTCCAGAGGACTGTGGGCCGCTCTCACCTGGTGTTAACTCCTCACTCGTGGGGTGACAGGCGGTCTGCAGTTCCTGGCAGAGGCCCTGAGGGCAGGGATTCAGGTCCCGGCCCTGGCTGGAGTGTTCCGGAAGGTCCAGCGAGGGCTGTGGTTAGGCAGTGTCAGAATCTGCCTCGCCTCAGAAGTGGAGGGGCTGGAATTTGACCCAGGGTGGGAGCGGGGTACAACCCTGGAGCCCTCACCTTCATCCCTGCCCCTCATCCCCCTCCAGAGAGGGCAGGGTCTCCTGGGCCAGCTTCCTAAGGGCCTGGTACCCAAGGTCTCACATGGGCGCCTGGTGTGGCTTTATCCACCCATCACTTGCTGCCATTGGGGGTCCAGTGATTCCCTTCCATTATCCCACCTGAGCTGTCCCCTCCCTGCAGGCTGCCGCCGAACGAAGCAAGACCGTGATCCTGGTGAAGAACCTTCCCGCGGGCACCCTGGCGGCTGAGCTGCAGGAGACCTTCAGCCGCTTTGGCAGCCTGGGCCGCGTGCTCCTGCCGGAGGGTGGCATCACAGCCATCGTGGAGTTCCTGGAGCCACTGGAGGCCCGCAAGGCCTTCCGACACCTGGCCTACTCCAAGGTAGGGCCACCCGAGCCCCGCTTCCAGAAGAGGACAGAGGGAGCTGATGGATGGGCTATCTTGGCATAGACCTTAGACCTGGCATAGACCTTAGACCTGGCATGTGCTGGGGACCACCCGTCTCTGTCATACTGTGCCCCTGGCAGCACCTTTGGATGAAAATGTGAAAGGCAGGCTCCAAACATCCCCCAGGAAGCCTGCCTTGGTTCCCTGCCGACCCTGGGTCCCTCAGCTTTCTAGTGCCCCGTGAACTTGAACCATCATCCGTGGTGCTTGGTTGGCTTGTACCTACGATTAGTTGAAAGCCGAAAGACAGGCTACCTCCTGGTTTTTGGTGTACGCTAAGTCACTGCAGTTGTGTCCAACTCTTTGTGACCCCATGGACTGCAGCCCGCCAGGCTCCTGTGTCCATAGGATTCTCCAGGCAGGAATACTGGAGTGGGTTACCATGCCCTCCTCCAGGGGATCTTCCCAGCCCAAGGATCGAACCCAGGTCTCATGTCTGCTGCGTTGGCAAGCAGGTTCTTTACCACTAGTGCTGCCTGGGAAGCCCTTTGGTTATTACGGAAAAAATATGTGTATTAGTGTATTCCTTTCTGTGGTTGCCATGATAACACTAATCTGGTGGCTTAAAGGACCAGAAATGTCTTCTCTCACAATTTTGGGGGTCTGAACTCTGAAATCAAGCTGTTCAGGGGCCGAGGGCCGTGCTCCCTCTGAAGGCTCTTGGAGGTGAGAGCATGGATCTTTCCTGGCCACTTCCCGCGTTTGGTGGCTCCAGGCATCCCTTGGATTGTGGCTGCATCCCTCCAGTCTTTGCCTCTGTCCACACAGCTTTCTCCTTTTCTTCAACTGAGATCTTCACTCTGCTTTTCTCTTACACGAACTCTTGTCATTGGATTTAGGGCCCTCCCAAATAATCCAGAGTGACCTTATCTCAGAATCATTTACTTGGCAAACATTTTTCCACATTCAGAGGTTCTGGGAGTTAGGACATGGACTTACCATTGGGAGGGCCACCATTCAACCCACTGCAAGTAGCTACTGTCTATCAAGCACTTCAGTGCTTTTCTTGTTTATCCTTTAAAAAGAAAAACCCTCTGCACATACATGTGTGCACAAGCACTCTGTGAGTGTGTCTGTGGAAGGAGAGAACGCCGGCTGTCCCCCGGCCTGCCGTACTTCCTCCAGGGGGCTGCCCTGTATCCATGGTTCTGCCCCCAATTCCGCTTCCCATTCACACCCTGTTAGAGAAGGTTGAGGGGACACAGATGTGTCCAGTGACAGCAGATGCTGACCTATCCCTTGAACCCCAAGGTGCAGCAACGGCCCCCTGTTCTCAGGGCTCAGGCGGCACATAGGGCTCTAGGCTGTGCCCCTCCTCCTGACTCCACTCCCTGGGGTTGGGGGGAGAGGGTCACCCGTACTCTGAGCCTCAGGCTCTTGGTCTCTGTTGTGGACTGAATCCCTCTCCCTGCTTCTCTGCAGTTCCGCCACGTCCCCCTTTATTTGGAGTGGGCTCCAATGGGCGTCTTCTCCAGCCCAACCCCCCAGAAAGAACAACCCCAGGACGCACCAGTGGAACCAGTGGGAACGGACAGGATGGAGCCAGAGACAGGTGAGAGCTGGGTCTGAGATCCGGGTGTCCTGAGGCAGCAGGCAGGGGAAGGATGGAGGGCTGGGGGCAGCACCAAACTGTGTATCGGGTATTTGGTTGAAAGCTTTTCTCATCCTGAGACTGGTGGGTGCCTGACTCTTGGATTTTATAGGCACGGAAACTGTCTTTAAAAAACAGAACGTAAAAATGATGGGTATGGTTAGGTAGGCTGACTTTTTTTGATTTGTCAAGTAAAGGTTGTGAAAGGGGAAAAAAGGCAGCTAGAACCCATGGCACCCCACTGTAGTACTCTTGCCTGGAAAATCCCATGGACGGAAGAGCCTGGTAGGCTGCAGTCCATGGGGTTGCTAAGAGTCAGACACGACTGAGCAACATCACTTTCAGTTTTCACTTTCATGAATTGGAGAAGGAAATGGCAACCCACTCCAGTGTTCTTGCCTGGAGAATCCCAGGGACAGGGGAGCCTGGTGGGCCGCCATCTATGGGGTCGCACAGATTTGGACACGACTGAAGCGACTTATCACCAACAGCAGCAGAATCTGTTAGAAGTGATTCAGAACAGAGCAAGAGAAAACAGCCTTCTAGTTCATACATCTGCCAGGATAGGTGAGCCTGGCTGTTGGAAGAGATACTCAGTCTCTGGGTCCTTGGGATGGTATGGCGCCCTCTGGTGTCCAGTGACTGCAAAGGCAGGAAAGGGGAAGGACCTGAGACCCCACCCGCTTCACGCTTGGGTGGGGAGGGGCCGCTGCTGGCGCTCAGCAGCACAGCTCTTCCTTGTCCGCCCTGTTGTGCAAATTGAATTGTAAGACATCTTGCTGACCCTGCTCCCTGAATGTCAGGAGTGTCCCCTGTAATTGTAATGTCCCCTGCATGCCAGGTGTCCTCTAGGGGACAGTGCAGCCCTCGATTGAGAACCACTTGGTCAGAGGCCCATGTTTCCATCCTAGAATCTGAGATCTTTAGAGGGGACCTGGCAGCCCCTTAACCAGACAGTAAGATCTTGCCCAGGGACCTCCCTGGCGATCCAATGGTTCAGACTCCAGGCTTCCACTGTAGGGGCATGGCACAGATTCTATCCCTGGTCAGGGAACTAAGATCCCACGTGCTACATGGTTTGGCCAAAAATAGATAAATAAAAACAAGAAACAATTTTTTTAAAAAAGATCTCATTGGTAATATCCCTCCTCCTTACTCTCATCTTACCATCAGGTTGCCAGTTTATTCAAATAGGATTAAAGAACTGCATCCCCCATCTACCCCTAATAAAAGAAGGGGTGTTATAGGAGTTGGAGAAGTGAGCACTGGGAAACAAAATTCTCAGATGAAAGAACAGCCCTTTGATTGAATAGACCTCTCTGTTCACAAACCTCCCTAAGCTGTCTGCATTTCCCAGTTCATCTTGGATTGGTAAAACCTCCTTCAGAACTGGCCCAGTCGCTACAAGGCATTGGGAACCCCTGGACAAGAAGCCTCGTTTCCACTAGGAAGGAAAATTCCTCGGTCTCTGCTTTCTAGGGCTCTGAAAGCACCCCTCCCCATTGGGGTTACCAACGATGGATACAGATCTTTCAGAAGTCCCTCACTAGCCCCCATCTGTGAGTTATTTTTGTCTACAGATTGGATTAGCCTTCTCTTCCAACCTGCTTATGCTCTCTTCAAAACAAATTTTCTTTATGTAGTCATGATTTCTTCTTAATCAGCCATCAGCCTCACATTATCGTCAACTTTGATTTTCAGTTAAGTTATTAAACTTGGACGTGACTCTTGTGTTTTGGCCAAAAACGTCCTCCTTTAGGGCACAGATTTGCCAGGAGTGAGGGTCCTGGGAACAGACCCAGTGGAGGCCTCTCCCTGCCCTGGTGGGACCGCTGAGCGTGGTGGCTGCTGCCACGTGGCCGTGTCCTGCATCTGTCCTGGTGCTCCCCTCCTGTCACGCCATCCTTTTCTTCTGTGGTGTTCGTCACGGTTTGTATTTACCCTGCCTATTCGTTTGTTTCACTTGCTTAACGTCCGTCGCTGCTGGAGCGTGAGCCACGAGTGTGTAGAGCGCCATCTCACTTGCTGCTGGGTGCCAAGCACCCCGTGGGGCCCCAGGCATAGGGTGGCTCGATGAATTCACTCCAAGGAGTGAATGAAAGCGGGAAAAAGGGTTTCTGTGCTTCTCTATCTCCCCTTGTGAAAAGTAGGGGCTGGGCCGTCCTTGTCCTTGTGTCCTGAGCCCCAGCACGTGGTAGAGCTTGGTGGCGCTGGAAGGTTTGTTCTCCGTCGTTAACTTCAGCCTCAGCATGTGGCGCCATCCGTGGCAGTCATGCCTTGGCTCCCCTCACGGGTGCCAGTGTGCACCCACCCCTTCGCCTCCCTCTTCATGTAAAATTAATTACGGTTTGGATGTGCTAGGCGTTGGTTGCTGTGCACGGGCTTTCTCTAGTTGGGGCAGATGGGGGCTCCTGTTGATTGCAGTGCTTGGGCTTCTCATTGCGGTGGTTTCTCTTGTCGCAGAGCATGGGCTCTAGGGCCTGTGGGCCCAGTAGTTGGGGTTCATGGGCTTAGTTGCCCCGAGGCAGTATCTGGAATCTTTCCCGATCTGGGATCGAACCCACGTCCCCTGCATCGGCAGGCAGATTCTTAACCACGGGACTACCGGGGAAGTCCTCACCTCATTCTTACTTTGTTGCAAACACTTGTCACTTCCAGATGTGCATCCTTATGGCTTCACTTCCTGTCTGTCTGACTCCCTCACTAGCCGTCCATCCTGCAGGGCGGGCGCCGCTTCTGCGCACTGCTGTACCCCAGCCCCTGGGAAAGCAGCGCCCAGTGTCTGGTGGAAAAGCAGGAAGAGGTTGGTGAGCAGGTCCACGGGCCAAAGCTGCCTTTCCTCCCCAGCAGGCCCTGCACTAAGCACTCCGGGTCCTCGGGATGTGAGGCTTATGGCTCCTGGGGAAGTCTGTCTTCCTTGTCCTCTCCCAGCCCTGTGACCGGGCAGGCCGCCAGCCTTCTCCGAGGCTGTTTCTGCATCTGTACATCAGGCAGGAGGCGTTTGTGAGAGTGCAGTGAGAAGCCGCCCGTCCATCACCATTACTCTGACCCGCATCCTGCCTAATTCAGCACCATCAGCTGAAGCGGATGGTCTCGAATTCAGCCTTGAGGATCAGCCAGATACCAGCTGCTAAGCTGGAGTGACCAGGATGGGCTCAACACATACCACTTTCCCCAGAAGCTCCCAGGCTGATCGGGGGGCAGAGGGAGCTTTTAGGGGGTAGCTGAGATGTCACAGTCATAGATGTGGGCCCTGGACGCAGAATGTTCTGGAGCCTTTCAAGGGGAGGCTTTGCCAAAATAGTGTAGGCTGGTCAGAAGACTACCCCGCCCACCCCCAGAGTGCAGGTGTTGAGCATCCCAGACCAGGCCCTACCTCCTCCGAGGGGCTGCTGTCCAAGGTCCTGCCGCCACTCACACAAAGGCAGCCTTGGAGCAGGGAGGAGGGAGCCTGTAGCTGTGGCAAATACAGGGGATTTGGGGCCAAGAAGTTGTGCGCGCCTGTGCTGATTTCAGGCCCCACTGAAATCGGCAGGCAGATCCCCACAGAGCTCATCTCCTGGCCTCCTTCACCTTTTTTTGTTCCCTTTCATACTCGAATCACATACACAGTCCCAAGCTGTTCATTTTCACCCGCTCCTCCCCCACACCCGCCCTCTACACACTGTCCACGAAGCTTCCCCAGCTCCCGTCCCCTCGGCCCTGGGGACTCAGCCAGCCCCCAGCCCTGGATTTTCCCAGGCTCCCCAGGAAGGCAAGCAGGAGGGGAATGGATGGAGTTTTTTGTTCACTGCCCCCCTCTCCCCTCCCTCTGCCCCCACCTTCTTTTCTGCAAAGCCCTCCATTCTCTGTACCCGTCTCGAGGGAGGGGGACAGTGTGTTTTATCTCTCCACAACCAAGACCCTCACCTCCAGATAAAGGGCTCCGAGTTGGGGGAGGTCCTGAAAAGCTGCTTGCAACTGATAACAGTCTGTGCTGTCAGCCTTCCGCGCCCAGAGCCGGGAAGGGGAGGGAGCCACCGTAAATTCTGCGGCCCGATTATAATAAAGCCCCATGTGGCGACGCGTGACTGGATTTTATTGTGCCAACCACAGATGGAAGCATACCCCCCAGCTCCCGCCTCTCCCAGCCTACTACCACCCCACCTTGCTTTCCAAGCCTCCCCCCTGGTCCCCAGCACCCCCCACCCCCACCCCTAGCCCCATCCTGCTCCTGCTTCTTCCCTCTGTTCCTCTATCCTGGTGAGGTCGTTGGCAAGCATCTATTTGGTTCATGATACATCCTTTCTCCTTCCCAGTCTTCCTGTCCTCTGCCCACTGGTGGTCAGGGGAGGAAGCGCATTTCACAACGACCTCTGGCTTCGTCCTCGGCCATTTGCGCACCTCTCTAGATGTGGGCGTGGGCCACAGCAGGGCCTGGCCACCCGGGGAGGAGGAAGCCCTTCCCGGGGACGTGGCCAGCAGAGACACGGTCCCCCGGACTCAGAGCTGTGGCACCCGCTGTTCTCTACAGCCTGCCACGGGCCAGCCTGCCTCTCACAGCCATGGGCCTTCAGAGTTAGGGATTCACAGCGTTTCCCCCGGCCCACTGTTCCCCCGGCTTCTGTGCATTAACTCTTGTAACTGTGTGATTGCTCTTCCCCTTTTCTGAATGGAAAGAAGGAAGCACAGAAAGGTTCGGTGACTTCTGCGAAGTCCCACATCCAGAAAGAGCCAGGCTGTGCCCCACAGCTACCAGCTCCAAGGTCTGTGCCCTTAGCCATGACCCTGCAGCTTCTTGTGAAAGCTCTGCGCACCCGTCCATAACCTGGGTCCATCTTCCCACGTGGCAGCCGTTGGCTGGTGCCACAGACAGGCTGCCACTTAAATGGCCGTGAGCTCTGCTGGTCACCATCAATCCCACCAGTCTTTTCTGCAGAAAAAAATTCTTTTCGGTTAGTCTCCCATGAACCTCTCTCCCAACCTGAAGATGCCTGAGGTTTAGGGTTCAGATGCAGTGACTTTCTTCGGGCCCCTCCCATTTATGGTGATGTGGCCACTGCGGTCAGCAATGGGATAACGTCCTCACAGTGCCTGGCCCAGCCCATGCACGCAGTGGGGCATCTGATCAGCATCTCTTCCTTTCTCCTTTCATCTCCAGGACATCAGGCACAAGGAGAGCCAGTGGGGCGGGTGTCCTTCAAAGCTGAAGGTCACGGTCTTCTTTCCGATTGAAGTTCTCATTCAGAACCTGGAGTCTCAGCCTCTCTGCGTAGCTTTCTTCCCCATCATTAACAATACTTTTTTCCCACCCCGCTTTGCTTTGAAAGTTGAGTTTTGAGGACAAATGGCCACCCCACGGAGTCACTTGTTGGGTAAATTGTGTGAGTTTCTCGGGTAGGGGAGGGAGCCTTCATGTAGATTTCTTCTTTTTTGTCCTGGAACGAGAGTCTAGATTCTAGGTTTACCTCCAAGGGAGTGCCAACAGCAGAGGCTGCCCGTTCAACTGATGTGGAACGGCAAAGTCCTCACTGTTGCTGTTTCCATTAGGACTTGAAAGGGTTGTTTCATGACAAAGTGGTTGAAGTTTAATTAGGACTGGCCGGCAGTGGGCTTGCATCAGAAAGGGCCAGGGAGATGGGGATGGCTCTGGTGCTCAGCATGAGGATGCAGGGGACAGATTTGAAACCCCAGCGGCTCCCTTGGGCTTGAACTACTTGAATGCAAGTGTTCACAAGAGAACAGAGGGTCCCCATTGTGTGCAGGGCTCAGACCTGGGGTGGGGGAGGGAGCCTTGGAGAGGTGGCGATGAGCTGCCTTGGAGAATGGCTGAGATGAGGTTTGATTTCCCCGAAGTGGTGGTGGTTGGCGGCGGTAGGGCTCGGTAAGGGAAGAGCTTCCAAAATCTGTATGTGGGAGAAGGGTGATTGTCCCCAGACCCTGATCATGAAAGAAACTAGGGAGGTTGACCCAAATAGAACACATTTCCCAGCAGCATAACTTCTCAGGAGGTCCTGATGCGATTCTCAGCCTCAAGAGGCTTCCACACTCGCCCGCCACCCGGGCTGACCAGTGGCCTGAGTTGCAGCCATACGCCCACCCTGTAACTCACAACCTCACGCTTGCCCTTCCCTTCCCCTGCAGTGCTGTTCCTTGAGACGAACGTTGCTTCGTCTGTTAGGGCTCCTGGTTGTTGGTCTGTGCTGCGCACTCCCTTCTCCTGAAGACGGGGCAGGATGGGTTCTTCCCCTCCCCCACTTTGCCCCCCAAGAGTTGCTAAAACCCAGCATGAGCCAGAGTCTCAGAGTCCTGTCCCTTCCTGACGCTGGCCACTCAGAGGCAGAGCCCTCTTGATCCCCTTTGGTCCAGCAGGCTCTGTGCTCTAGGTCCTGGAGCTTAGGCAGGTAAGACATTATTTAATGGATTTCTTTTGTGGGGGGGCGGTTGGCCTGTGCAGACACTGAGACCCCAGAAGGTGAACAGCCGATGGACAGAGCAGCGCACGATGCTTCAGCAAAGATGGAAGAGGAGGAGGAAGAAGAGGAAGAGGAGGAGGAAGAGAGCCTTCCCGGGTGCACTCTGTTTATCAAAAATCTCAGCTTTGACACCACCGAGGAGACGCTGAAGGGAGTGAGTGACTTCTTGGCCCAGAGGGAATGGGTTGGGGGCGGGACTTCCGGTCTGCTGATCCATCCCTGTGGTCCCTGCATCTGTCTCCCACTCCCCACCCCCTCGCCTGGAAGCGAGACCTGCGGCAGTGTGTAAATGAATAAGCTACAGCCACCCGCTTGACTCTTTTGCTAGGCTGTGTGGTAGACCTCTCACCCAGAGATCTGAGCCGTGGCCAGACCAGTCTGGGGGCTGGGAGAGGCGTCCACGTGCACGTGACGCACGAGAGGGCCTGTCCGGGCGCCTAGGGAGGCGTCTGAGGTGTGAAAGATGCAGTCAGAAGACAAGGCCCCTCCCCACGTGGTGTCTGCAAGGTTGACGTAAACGCCAGGCCAGCGCAGTCTCCTGGCTTGACAGAGCCAAGCAGGGGCCCAGCAGTGAGCATGCCGGGGGCAACCCTGCCAGGAGACCCCGCTGGCCGAGAGTGTTGCATTCATAGGAGGGGGCAGAGGGGAAGACGATGGGGAGCTCAGGAGCCTCCGCTCTTCCTCTCTTCCTGCCCACGCCTGCGGTGGCCTGGGTCCCCTCCGGCTTTCATCAGTCAGCGGGCCCAACCTTTCTGATGCTAACGACCGATTTTGTGAAAGACAGTTTTTCCATAGACCAGGACAGAGGCCATGGCTTTGGGATGATTCAAGTGCATTTCATTTCTTGGCACTTTTATTTCTGATCTCGCACCACTGCTGATCTGACTGGAGATACCAGTCCACGGTCTGGAGGTTGGGGACCCTTGTTTCAAGACACGCCTGCACCAGTTGCAGGATTATCTGGTGACACGTGCCGACCTTCTCTTCCAGGTGTTTTCCAAAGTGGGTGCGGTGAAGAGCTGCTCCATCTCCAAGAAGAAGAACAAAGCAGGTATTCCACATGAGAGCTCAGTCAGAGAGAAACAATTGTGAAAGAAATGGTGTTGCTCCGGGCAGGGGTGCGGGTGCCTCTCACCCACTCATTCTGAAGGTCTCCTTTCATTTCGGAGCATTGCCAGCCGCACATTCTCTTGTCTGGCTCGTCCAAAATGGTCCTCCTTTCTGGGTCCCTGAAGACTCGCGGTTTCCAGCGGGAGCATCCATGCCCATCAGGTTCTCCTGAGTCGAGACCCTTTGCCACGCTGGAGTGTCAGGAGTGGTTACGGAGCAGGGCTGTTAGGGGGCTGGCAGGGTTGACCCTGTTCAGCGGCAGACACCTCTCCATCCTCCCAGCATCTCTGTGCTCCTGGAGGATCTTCCCTCCAAGGACGGGCAGGAACCGACCCATCTTGGGCTTTCCCGCTTCCCTCCCAAGACCAACCACCCAGATATGGGGCACCTGAAACACTCCACCAAGTCATCAGCCACGCCCCTCACTGGCCTTGGGGTGCCTGGGCCAGGCACCCTCATTCTTCCAGTCCACCTGGGGCAGCCTCACGAGTCCCTTGGCCTCTGGTCTATTTTTCTTTCCCAGCCCTGGCTTCCTACAGATGATGGACAGGCCCTCGGCCCCTGCCTTTTTTTTTTTTTTTTGCAGTCACAAGAGTCCCCATCCCTTCAATTTGGGGTATTTGTAGGGATACCATGTGGGTCAGCCCACGACTGTGTCCTGAGAAATAAATGAGCTAGTAATGAGAGCCCGGGGGGCCTGGCTGGACAGGATCCCAGCCCGGGGTTCTCCACGTCTGATCGAGACTCAGAGAGGAGGGAGACGGAGCAGTTAGTGGGGTGTGTGGCTGAAGGAGGCGGCAGAGGGCTGTGGGAACAGGTCGGGAATGTACCGAAGGGGCAGAAGATGCTCCTGGGAAGGCAGGCTGATTCCACATCACAGACGGGCTTCCTGCTGGGGAGAGGAGTCTGGGCTTTTTCCCAGAGGCACCTTGGAGAGTTTGAAGCAGACACGTGGCACAGGCTTTGGGGCATTCGCCTGTATCGGTTTGGGCTGCCATCACGAAGCACCAGGAACCAGGTAGATTCCACCTCAGAAGTTCACCCTCCCACGGTTCTGGAAGCTGGAAGTCCAGGATAAAGGTGCAGGCAGGGTTGCTTCGTTCTGAAGGCTGTCAGGGAGGATGTGTTCCAGCCTCCCTGCTCGGCTTCCAAGGGAAGGTCTTCATGTTCACGTGGCATTCTCCCTGTGTACCCCTGCCCACCTGCTCCCACCACCCCTTTTCTTTTGCATAGTGACACCAGTCTTAATTGGATTCGGGCTTAGCCTGATGCCGCTAAGTCACTTCAGTCGTGTCCAGCTCTTTCAGACCCCATTGACTGTAGCCCAGACTCCTCTGTCCCTGGTATTCTCCAGGGAAAAATACTGAAATGGGTTGCCATGCCCTCCACTAGGGTATCTTCCCAACCCAAGGATTGAACCTGCGTCTCTTAAGACTCTTGCACAGGAGAGTTCTTTACCCCTAGCACCACTTGGGAAGCCTAATGACCTCATCTTTAACTTGATTATCTCTGTAAGGAACCTGTCTCCAAATAAGGTCACATTCAGAGAGGCAGGGATTAGGACCTCAGCATACACATGGAGGGGTGGGGGTAGGGCACAGTTCAAACCATAACGTCCCTGTTCCCCCAAGAACTGCATGCGTACTTTAGGCTACACGGAAAGGCTACAATGCAAGCAGCAGGTGAGCAACATGAAGGCTCTGTTGTGCCGGGTTCAGGAAAAGAGGTGATCCCTGAAGTCTGGGGCGGGAGTCATGCTGGCAGAGGGGTCCCCCACTCCACCTGAGGCTGTTCCTGCGGCTTTTGGTGTCACTTTGCCCCTCTGGAGCCTGCCTCCCGGCCCCCCCCCCCCCCCCCCCCCCCCCAGAACACTCTTCAGCTTTAGAGCAGTTATCTGGTGATCCCCGGGAGTCATGCTGGCAGAGGGGTCGCCCACTCCACTGAGGCTGTTTCTGTGGGTTTTGGTGTCACTTTGTCCTTCTGGAGCCTGCCTCCCGGCCCCCCCAGAACACGCTTCAGCTTTAGAGCAGTTATCTGGTCTTTCAGTGTCGTGAGCAGCTCCCAAAATCTACAGTCTTTCAAGAGTCTCTGAGAGCCCTGCTCTCTGGACTCATCCATCAGTGTCTGTTATCAGCAAGGGGCTCTAGAGGAACCAGAAAGCTGGCTGAGCTGGGGTCATCAAGGGGACAGTTGTAATGAAGGAACCAAGTGCCTGGGCGTGGGCTGGGCTGAGACCCACAGGGGATGCCGAGGCAGTGGCTGAGCCCAGAGGCTGTGGGGGAAGGAGTCGTGTGACCAGAGCCGTAGAAGAGGGGCCCCCAGGGACTCCCCTGGGGATGGAGGGCAGGCAGGGGCCTGAGACTCCATGCTTCCAGCACAGGGGGCTGGGGCTCGACCCTGGTCAGAGAACGAGATCCCACATGCTGCAACTAAAGATCCTACATGCAGCCGAATAAAAAAATACTCAGAAAAGAAGAGCCACCAGCAGAGCCAAGGGTGTGGGTTGGACACTGGAGCTGCCAGAACACACCAGAGCAAGGAGACAGTGGAGTGCCAGGAAAGAACCAGGACCCTCAACGCTCTCTCCTCCACCCACCCATCTCAAATCAGGGCTTCCCATTGGCTAAACCCAACAGGAAACCAGAAGGCCAGGGAGCCCAGGTTGTGCTGACTGTGGCCGTCAGCCTCCCAGGGCAGAAGGGCAGAATGGATCTGCACAGCGTCAGTGACTCGGCGACGAACTTGACTTCGTGTATTTGCCTTTTGCACCGTCTCGATGCACTTTTTAAATAGCCTGTGTGCACAGACACCCCTCACCCACCACCCACACCATTGACCCTGAGAACAGAGATCGCACAGATCCTCTGACACACAAATACTGGAAGTCCCCACAGGGCGGTGCGGCCCGTCAGCCAGCAGTTCCATCTGAGCCTCCCTGCCGTTGCCCAGAGAGCCACGCACATCTGGGCTGTTTGTGGAATGCCTTCCTGCCTTGGGCACCCCTGTTGTGACAACACGTGGTTGTGAGCGGAAGTGCAGACACACGGGCACGTGGCAGAGGCTCAGCCTCACAAAGAGATGCAGAGATGAGGACCACTGAGTCAGTAATGATACACCTCGGAACCTCCTTTGAGCCCATCAGCCTTGAACCAGCCCTCTTTGAGTGCAGCTGTGAAAAAGAATACAGAATACAGTCAGTAATTGGCGTCCCATTTTGTGTCAAAAGGGCGAGATGTCAAGAGATAGCTTATTCGTACGTCCCCGCAGTTATACACGTTTACGTACAGGAAGCCAAGTTCCCTATAAATGGTTGCACTGTCCCTGGCTCTCTGAACTCCTGCTACTCACGCCCCAGCAGTAGGGAGCCAGAGGGGGTCACCTAACACAGTCACCCTCCCTGTCCCAAGCTGATGTCTGAAACCTGGGAACCGGAGGCCCTTGGACAGTCAGGAACACTTTGGAGAATAAGCCCCTGGCGCCCTTGACTCTGTCGCATGTGTCCATTCTGTGCGCTACGTATGGAAGCAGGGGACTGCCCGGGTAGAGTTTTTTGCTGCTTGGCCCAAAGGCGGTCATCCCTCCCTCTGGAAGACGGGATTCTATCACAAAGTTAATTATCGTGTCTATCGTCTGTTAATTAATAGTCCGCCAGGCCTCAGGTGGCAGCTCTGTAACCGCATTGGCTGATTCTTCCAGACGACCAGTAATAGACGGCACACCGGGGGCTGGGGTCTTTCTGGGAAACAAGAGGGGCGTGAAGAAATCAGAGAGTTGAGGGGACGTCCAGGGGGCCCCTGGGAACCCTTGAACTTGGTCCATCCCAGCTTCTTTGTTTTTCTCCCCACCCGGCGCCCTGGTGCGACTCCCAACTCTGTCTCTTTCAGGAGCGCTGCTGTCCATGGGATTTGGGTTTGTGGAATACAGGAAGCCGGATCAGGCACAGAAAGCTCTCAAGCAGCTCCAGGTAAGCAGGGGGTCTCGGCCGGGGTCCCCCTGCGGCGGCGCTAGGCAGGCGCAGGGGGCCGGCTCTCCTGTCCAGCCTCTGAGATGGAGCAGGAATGTAGGCAAGTCCACATCTTCCGAGGCCCTAGGCAACAGCAGCCTGAGGCCCTGAAGCTTCCTCGGCTCCCCCAGTTCCTACGGTGCTCTCATTCACTCTCTTGATCAAGAAGCGCCTGGTTTGTGCCAGGCCTCGGGGAGACCGGTGAAGCAGACCTCTGAAGAAGCAACACCAAGACCAGGCCATGAGAAGGGCTCGGGTTTGCTGGCAGGAAGAGGGTAGGGGGCCGTGTTTTCCTGTGTGCCTCCTTTCTGGAGACCCCCTTGGTTCCCGCTGTCACCTGCCATCTTTCCTGCTGTGGGAGGTGGTGGCCAGGGTTGGGGGCCACTGCGGACAGGCTGGGCGCTCATGCTTGTGCCTCTTGAATAGGCTTCTAAATGCAGGGAGCGTGGAAGGGCCCCACGGGTCCACGATTCCTTTTAAACCAGTATTTGGAACGGCCCGTGTCTGTCTAGGCCGGGCAGGCAGTATGAAATGGAGCTGACTAGGGTGGAGTTTACAAGCCAGGGCGGCACTCTCCCGGTTCCTCATTCTGAGATGTGTGCTGGCTGGACTCTGGGTGGTAAGGGCACCCATACGGGGCCACCGCTCTGGGGAGCTGGACTTCATCATAGGGACCCTCCAGGTAACTGAATCTGTCCCAGTAGAGCTTGCTGGTCAAGAGAAAGGCCTTAGGGGTTAAAGGAAATGGAACTGGGTGCCTAGCCCATTTGATTGTTTTTGTAGACATTTTTGTAGAATTTTGACGACTCTCTCCTAGGCCCAAGGTGACTCCCAAAAGAGCTGAAGTGGGTTTCGGTGGGAGTTGGGGCGGGGGTGGCCTCTCCTCTGCTCTCCACCTCAGGTGCCCACGGGGCCAGGGTGGCCGTGTAAACTAGCCCAGGGGCTGGCATCACCCAGAGCAGAATTGAGGTGCCCCCCCACCCCGCCCCATCCAAAGGGACCACATCTTGGCCTCAGCCAGGTACTGCCTCACGGGCAGGTGGGCCCCAGCCATACCACATCTTTTCTGGTTTTTTGTTTTGTTTGTGGTGTTTTTCAAGAGACACTGGAAGTCCAACTGTGTCGTTAGATTCCGTGTACTCTAAGTGGATTTCAGCTGTGCACGCCCAGTGGTCCATCTTTTCTCGTCCATGTGATCCAGGAGTCTCAGGTTTCCCCCGCACAAGGGAGAGTTACGTTCGGTGGCTTGCTGTGTGCTCCATATGGGCATGTTGCCACCCAAAACCATTTCTACAAGGCTATGTGTGCTGTATTTTATGGGAGATTTAAAGGATTTTCAAGGGTAATTTTGCTAATACACCAGTTTTGCCTAAGGGACCCATGTTAGAGCCTCGCTTTAAAGGCATCTCCACTATGATTTAGAATTCTTATTTTTTTTTTTTTCCAAGAGTCTGCAATTCAAACCAAACTCTCTCTCTGGAAACCAGACCGAAGGGGGTTACTTGGCCTGAAAATGCTTATAAACAATGGAAAATACTGTGCCCCTCGAATGGCTTAAAGGTCAAGGCCGTTCTTGGCTCGAAAGGACTCAGAGGGCTGGGTCTCCATCACCAGCAGCTGCTGCCCACACTTGGCAGGAGGCACTTCTGGGAGAAACCCTTCTCAGTCCTTGACCCCAGCAGGCTTCTCTGCCCTGAAACAGTCAATCCCTCCTGGTGTTGCAATTCCCCTCACTCAGCCAAAGCCTGCTCCAGCAAAGGACGGGACTACGGGCGCGTGTTTCTAAGACAGAAGGACAGGCTGTGTTGTGTCCTCTCGCAGGGTCATGTTGTAGACGGCCACAAGCTGGAAGTGAGGATCTCGGAACGAGCCACCAAGTGAGTGTCCACCTCCGCACCCGCCGCCCCTTCCCTTGGATCTGAATCTGTCCCTTTAACCCTGATGCTGGTGCCGCAGAGGGCATCTCACGGCCCTTTAACATCCTCCCTGACCCAACCCCTCTCACCCCTGGGGCCCCTTCCTGATGAAGGGGGTGCCCCACGTGCCAGCTTCAATGCCCTTTCCCCTGGTGAACTGGGACGGCGCCAGTCCCCAGAGTAGACACATAATACACATTCATTACAACAGAAGGAACACAGGCCAGAGAAGCAAGCAAAGCCTGCTTGTTCTTGCTGGTATCGGTGAGCCAAGGCAGAGTCAGTCGCGAATTGTTGGCACTTTGATGAACCAAAAGCAGCATTAAGACCTAGACGTCTTATTCTTTCTGTCTTTATGGGGCTTTCCTTCTTGGAGCCGGACGACACTGCCCAGAGACAGCCTCTGCTTAATTTAAAAAGAGGTTCCGTAGGTGTTAGAGATGGAAGCAGGCCACAGTTCCGTGAACTGGTGGAGGTCTTCTGGGGGGGTTAGTGTTGTCCTCACGTCTTCACCTGCTCGCACATCCTCGTTGAGCTCATACACCAGGAGTGCTTTGAACAGCGGCCGGCAGGTAAGGGGTCAGAGTTATCATCGTTGTCCTTGTCAGAGCCACCCGCCCCGCCTCACTGTGGTCGTTGAGCAGATTGGTGAGCTCACCTGAAGCTGCTGATTGCTCTTCCTTCCCTGTCTTTCTAATGCTGCCTGTGGAGCCTGCCTAGGCCACATCTGGTGGTCTCTACCCATCCTGGTCCATGCCATGCTGAGCATCTTCAGCCAGAAGCAGGCTTGGTGCAGGAGCCCCCAGAAGCTAACAGAGGCTCCTGAGCCATGACTTAAGAGTGAGAGTCCAAGCTTTGAGCTCCGCAGCTTTGGGTTCTAATCCAGGGGGCTCCCTGACCTTGGGTGGGTGACTTTGCCCATCATGTAAAATGTGAAAACTGGAGACTGTGCACAAAGCATTTAGCACTTGCCCTGCACATGATCCCTCAGCTAGTGGTACTGGTCTTTCCTTCTCAGTCCCCTGACTCCAGGGAGTCAGGCTGAAGTCATCTTGCAGGCTCTCAACTCCTAGGCCGTGTTTATTTAGTCTTTCTTTCATTCAACCAAAAATTACAGAAAGTCTGCTGGGAACCAGACAGTCTTCTCAGGAGCTCTGAAGGGAGAATCCTTGGGTTTCTGAAGTGGTGCTGTTTGATAAACCCTTCTGCAGAGGTGGAAACATCCTCTGATGCTCTCTGCACTGTCACTGTGCGTGGCGTTTGAGCACTTGAGATGTGATAGGTACCGCTGTGTTAGTTACCTGTCACACTATAACTGAGTATCCCCAAACTTGACAGATTAAAACAATGCATGTTTATTATTATCTCACAGTTTCTGAAGGTGAGGAATTCAGGAACAGTTTAGCCGGAAGTTCTGCCTTGGGGTCTCTTAGGAGGTCACAGTCAAGATGCTGAGCAGGGCTGCAGTCTCATCCGAGGGCTCAACTGAGGTTGACGGTTTCACTTGCAAAATGATGCCCTCACATGGCCGTTGCCAGGAGGCCTCAATTCCTCACCACGTTGGCCTCTTCCCTAGGCCTGCACAGGTGTCCTCATGGCACAGCAGCTGGTTTACCTCCAGAGCAGGTGATCCAGGAGAGAACAGGGAAGAACTGTCTGTTATGACCTGGTTTCACGGGAGAGCAGGAGGGGAGTACACCCGAGGGGCATAAATACCAAGAGGCAGGGGCCGTTGGGGACCACCTTGGAGGTTGGATGACCCAGCAGCTGAGGAGTTGAATTTTTTAATTTTGTGTCGTGTTAATTGCGATTTAATTGCTTGCCACGTGCGGCTGTGGCTACTGTCTTGGACAGCACAGCCCTAGAGGACAGACAGCAAAGAGACACACGACTAAGTATGTAAAGGGACCTAAGACTCCGTGCTCCCAATGCAGGGGGCCCGGGGTCAATCCCCCATGAGGGAACTAGATTCCACTCGCCACAGCTAAAGATCCCAAGTGCTGCAACCAAAACCCTGCATGCCGCGAGGAAGATAGAAAATCCCTTGAGCTGCGGCTAAGACCTGGCTCAGCCAAGCGAAAATAAATGAAGTTTAAAAACCAAAAAACCCCACATGAATTTTTTTGACAGTAACGAGTGCCAGGAAGAAAAATAGAGCCGGGGGTGGGAGTAGGTTGCTGTTTTAGTGGTGATGGGGAGGAGGTGACGGTGGATCAGACTTCAGATGAGTCAGAACAAGTCATTTTAGTACCAGCTGCTGTTTATGGAGGGCTTACCCTGTGCTAGGCACAGTGCAGAGTGTTTCAACACATCTTTTTCTCATTAAAACCTCAAACAATCCAACAAGGTTGGACCATTATTAGGCCTGTGATACAGCCAAGAAAACTGAGACCCAGAGAGGCCAAGTGATAACTTGCTCAGGATCACACAAATTCTATCTAAGTGGCCACAAGACCCTGACACTCAGATCGTCAACTCATGCCGCTACTCGCGGCCCTCCCCTGCTACCACGGAGCGGAAGGTCTCCCTGGAAGATCAGGGGGACAGGTTCCAGGTGGCCTTGAACCTCAAGTGGCAAGTTTCCTCTCGCAGCCCTGGCCGGCCTCCATGGTTAGAAGCTACTTCAGGCCCCTCGTAGCTCATTTGGTAAAGAATCCACCTGCAATGCAGGAGTCCCGAGTTGATTCCTGAGCCCAGAAGATTCCCTAGAGAAGGAAATGGCGACCCACTCCAGTATCCTTGCCTGGAAAATCCCATAGACAGAGGACCTGGCAGGCTACAGTCCATGGGGTCGGAAGAGTTGGACACAACTTAGCGACTACACCACCACCACCACCAGGCCCCTGTATGCTATGCTTCTGGTCAGTGATGAAACGTCTCCAACAAGACCTGGGGAGCAGCCAGAGTCCCTCTGGGCACCTGCAAAGATACACAGGAGACTGGGTTTGGGGAGAAACTGCCCCCCGCTGCCCCCGTCAGAGTTCTTTCCTCAAGTGTCTGCTGGTCCCAGATGAAGGGCAGCAGACACCCTCTAGGTAGGATGTGTCACCTGGGCACCCACAGCTGCAGCGGGGAGACGAGAATTAGGCTGCATGCCACCCAGGGGAGCCCCCCTTCCCTTCGCCTTCCTCTCAGCCGCATCCACACTGCCTCTGTGAGTCCCTCACCTGAGTAGGGGACGAAAGCATCAGGGCTGGTGGCGGGGGATGGTGGTGGAGTCAGCAGAGTGCAACAGCTGTGCCGAGGTTCCAAATAACCCGAAGCCTTCCCCCGACCCTCCAGGCCAGCCCTGACAGCCGCCCGGAAGAAACAAGCGCCCAGAAAGCAGACAACCTCCAAGATCCTGGTGCGGAACATCCCCTTCCAGGCTGACAGCCACGAGATCCGAGAACTCTTCAGGTAAGACGCAAGGCTGTGCTGAGTGGGAGCTGGCTGGGCCTTCGGGTCCTCGATGGTGCGCTGAAGGCCGTCACAAAGGTCATGTTCTCGCCACCAATGATGTGTCTCCCTTAATCTCAAACACTGCTTTCTCAGAGCACTGGGCAGAAAGGTGTGCAAATGGGATGATCAGTTTTTCTCTATCCACACTGGTGACCTACAGGAGGGGCAAGAACCAGGCAGACTGAAGCCCAGCTCCTCCCTCGATGGGCCCGAAATCCTGCCACCCAAGTCACCCTTTGGTTTAAGCCGGCAGTCCACTGCCGTCTCTGCATATGTCAGTCACCTGGTGACTTTGATAAACGCACCTTTGCTCAGACTCTGCCCCCAGAAAGTTACATTCCTTTTGTTGGGGGTGGAGCCCAGACACTGGTCTTGGGGTCAGAGCACCCCAGGGGATTCCGATATCCTGCCGGGATTGGGGACCCCTGGTCTACATTGCTGTCTGTGGAAATCCCCTTTTGAAATAAGGGGAGATCGCATACCTACATTATGTAGTCCATCGGCAGCTGCTAACACAGGAATCAACACTCAGAGGTCTCTCAGAGGCTGGGCAGGAAACAGCCGGGCAGAGCTGGCAGGTGGGGACTGACGGGCTGGAGGCCAGCGGATATCCAGGGGTCTCAGGTGCTTCTCTCAGGTTTTGAAAGAGAAACTGGCAATCTGGATCCTTAGGGAGAATAAATTGGCAACTAATTCACTTTCTAAAAACAGTGCGTGTAGGACAAAGTCTGTGCATGGGCTAGATAGAGCCCGGGGCCACAGGTTTGCAACCCTGTGCTGGAACATTGCACCAGTTGGTTCAGGTAAGTTAGCTGCCACCCAGTACCAAGCCCTGGATGAAGTGTCTTTAGGGAAAGGGCCTAAGGGGGAAACAGTTAAAGCAAGCATGCTCTCCAGGTGTGTGCCACGCAGCACGGCAAAGAAGCCACTAAGCTCTCAGAACCTAAGGGCAGACAATGTTGGCCCCAGCCTAGCAGACTGTGGAAGCCTGGCTGCAAACTTAGAGTGTTCTGGGAACCTGTAGCTCCTTGGCCTGCACATTGGGGGTGGGGGTGGGGGGGGCATTTAGGATTCTGTGTGTTAGACCTTGTTTGTTTATCCCACATTTGTCCAGTTCTGGCACAAGGATCGGGAGAGGTAAGTCCCCGTTAGGGTTACCCATTAGCTTCTTGCCAGGTAAGCTGTGGATGGAAGATAGAAGTCCTAGATTTTGGAGACTAGAAAGGATGTATCATCATTGTGTGAAATCTACTCTCTTTGCTTTTACTCAGTGGTTTAAAGAATGGGAAGCCACTTGAGGGATTTCCTTTAAAAACTCCTGTCTTCCTTCCCACGATCTAAATCACACACTGGCGTGCCGTTCGTTAACAGACATGGTCAGCGTGGTGCCGACACAAAGATGCTGGCCCTGTCGGTTTCTGAGTAGTAGGGTCTTAGTTATAGTTTCTGGTAAGGTGGAGTCACAATAGGGGGGACTGTTTTCCATCTCCCGGCATCTGGGGAGACGAGTCAAGAAGAGTGAGCTTGCCATCCCAAGAAGGTACGTACCCTGAGCCTCTCGCGGCTGCTGGTTTCAACGAGCTCCTGCTTTTTGAGGAGTCCAATTTAAAGAACTGCCAGATCAAACCAGGATTGTACATGTGGATCAAGAATCGCATATCGCCGAAATGACAGTTTCGCTTGCTTCTGCAGTCTGAGAATGACACTGATCCAGGGAAACAAAAGACCGAGATGGAGAATGAAAAGTGCTGTCTGGTCTCGCGTTTTATGTTTGTTTTGAGAAGACAGGGAATTAGTGTCCCTCCCCGAACATCATTACACGTGGCATCTCTTCTTCCTGCCATTCCCGGCAGTAGTTTTCATCAGCCCCTGAAAACCCAGAGCTTTCTTGGAGCCTGGCTTTGTGTGTCCCAGCCGGGAGTTTGAGACCATTCCAAGCGTGGGCAGCAGGGGTCGCTGTGAGTCTTCTTAGAGAGACAAGCTGGGCCAGGAAACCAGACCCAGTTTCAGACAAAGCCAGCAGCCCGCAAGGGTCAGAGGCAGGGGGAGATGTCAAGGTTCAAGGGAACCCGTCCAGTCCATTTTGATGGGCAAGTTTTGTGGGCTTATCCTACCAGGTGTGATCACCGCTCACCGCGTGTTGGGCTCCGCACCATGCTTTCCTGTGCTGTTATCTTTTTTTTTAAGCAGCAGAGCAGTGCTGCAAAGGAGGGGTGCTGTTATCCCTTCTGTACCCAGAGGGACACTGGAGACCTAGAGAGATGAGGTTTCCAGCCCAGGACCACACGGCTGAGCTGAAAGTGGGGTGTCCTTGGTCTGACCCAGAGCCCTGGCTTGGACCCGCACCTCTCTGGGCCTTGAACCATGAACCGCACCTCCTTAATCCTTCTCTTGGGTCTTGAAGAAGTTACCATCCCCCAGATCATTTTAGTAGAACTGCCATCCTGTGAGGGTGTGTCGTTTGTGCCAGGCACTGCGCTAGGTGCTGGGCGCAGAGCCGTGTCAGGAGAGATGGGCTCCTGTTCATGAGGGACCAGGAAAGAAAGTGACAGTGACGGACAGTGACACACTCAAGGGGTGCAAGCTGGAGTGCAGGGCCGTGGGAGAGTGTAGTCTGGTTCTTGAGACCACCTGTTGAGAGGCAGCAGCTCCCCTGCCTTCCCCAGTGCCCGGGGGGACCCTGCCTGTGAGCTGGGGGCAGCAGCTTCATGGCGGAGGCAGTGTTGGCCTGGGCATTTCCTGGAGGCCACCAGCCTTCCATCTGGGCTTCGCTGCACCAGACCCCAGCCTCTGAAACCTAGCCTGACGGGTGCCCAAAGGCCCTGCAGATCACGCCTCCGCAGGATTGTCCTCTGGGCCAATTCAAGGCTCCCCCTTTAGAAAAGTCAGGGAGGTGGGACCTCCCTGGTGGTTCAGTGGTTAAGACTTCCCCTTCTAGTGCAGAGGGGTGTGGTTCAGTCAGGAAGCTGAGATGCCACATGCCTCAAGGCCTAAAAACTAGAAGATAAACAACAGAAGCAATATTGTAACAAGTTCAATAGAGATTTTTTTTAAATGGTTCACATCAAAAAAAAAAAAATTTAAAAAGTAAAGACTTCCCCTTCCAGGGCAGAGGGGTGTGGTTCAGTCAGGAAGTTGAGATGCCACATGCCTCAAGGCCTAAAAACCAGAAGATAAACAACAGAAGCAATATTATAACAAGTTCAATAGAGATTTTTTAAATGATTCACATCAAAAAAAAAAAAAATTAAAAAGTAAGTGGAGTAGTACTTCCCAGGTGCCTCTCTGTTGCCCCCTTTCTGGACGTCAGTTTCCCTCGGCATGAAATAGCAGTCCTCATACTGCTGGTAACGTGTGCTGCAATTTTTGATAACGATGCCACAGTAATAATCACTAGTGTTTATCCCTATCACGAAGCACACTTTCGGAGCCAGACCTCTGCGCCAGGCACTGTGGGCTGAAGTGCTTTGGCTCTTTACAGCCCTGCAGAATGCTTGTCGTCATTGTCTCCAGTAAAGAAGCCAGCTCCGGAGCCTAGAGTCCTACCACTGGGTCGTCAAAGGCTCGGGCTGGCACCCGGCTCCCTCACCACGTGGCTGCCTCGAGGGCTGTTAAAAGGATTAAGTGAGATTATGCATGTGGGGCACTTAATACAGCGCCGGGTATGGAGCGGGTAGTTAATCAGTGTTCACTGTGGTTATTAAACAGCACAAAGCTGGTGGCTTCAGGCTGGGAACCCAAGGCAGGGCTGACTCAAGACAGAGCCTGTGTCTTTGACAGCAGTGCCAAATCCTTGGAAGTTTTCTGCAGTATGTCCATTTTTTAAAATTTTTTATTTATTTTATTTTTGACTGGCTTTTCTGTAATTGTGGAGAGCCAAGGGCTCTTCTCGAGTCACGGTGCATGGGCTTCTTGCTGTGGTGGCTTCTCCTGTGGAGCGTGAGCTCTAGGCCACGTGGGCTCAGTAGTTGTGGTTTCTGGGCTCTAGCTCACCGGGCTGATAGTTGTGGCCCATGGGCTTCGTTGCTCTGTGGCATGAGAGTCGCTCCCAGACCAGGGATCGAACCCCTGTCTCCTGTCAAGCGGGCGTCCCCGCTGCTCTCTGGGTTGGCTCTGGGGTTGGTCTGTGGTTCACTGTGGAGGCCACAGGCTCCTGGTCTGTAGATGGTTCCCAGCAAATGTGTGCTGAGCACCTGGATTTAACTGCAAAGCCTTCCTCTGTGGGATCTGACAAAGACAGGGCATGAGACGCAGAGAGGTTAAGGAGTTTGCCCAGGGTCACACAGCTCTGCAGCGGCACAGCCGGGTGGCTCTCACTCTAGACGCCCCCTCCCTCACCTCCCCTGAGGTCAGGATGTCAGGTGGCAGAGATGCAGCCACCTCCTCGGGCAGGCTGGGCCTTCGGCCCCAGGCTGCAGATGGACGCTTTTTCATCTGAGCGGTTTTTTCCCTTCCTCAGAGGTGTGCACCACCTGCCAGGGGTGTGAATGGGTGAGCTCACAACAGGTGTCTAGAGGCCCTAATTACTTGGCTTGCATCGCCCGCTTTGTGGACGGCGTCCATCCGTCCCCGGCCCCCTCTCCTCCTCATTTCCTCTTGCAGTGATGCGGTGACCACGACCGGGACCATGGTGGGAAGGCCCAACACAGCTGGCCCACCGAGTTCCTCTCTGGCGCTCCCCCCAACCCCCGTCTCCCCTTGCCCAAGGGCGGGGTCACTGCCGGTTTAACTCCTGGTGGTCCGCAGTACTTTTCCAGAAGCTTCGAGCCCTGTCATCTGCTCTCCACAGACTCCTGGGAAGATGCCTGGGGCCACTTCCCCTTCACTAGGAAGAAGCCCTGCAAAAAACAGCTCAGGCGGTTCGAGAGAGCCAGCCTGGACCAGTCCTGAAGGCAGGGTGGGGAGAAAACCCTCAGCCAGGTTCCAAAGGGAGTGGGGTGAGGAGGGCACAGCTGTCCCCAGGTTCCCCCTCCACGCACCCCTGTCATCTCCCTGCAGAGCGACCCTGAGAAGAAGGCTCTGCATCCACTGATGAGACCTGGCCATGCCCGTTCATTGTTTCATCCACAGCTGCTCTCAGCTGCAGCAGCGTCAGGTGACCAAGGCAGGGTCCACAAGGTTATGGAATACTGACCATCCAGCCCTTCACGGGGAAAGTTTGCTGACCTCTGGACTAAGGAGATCGTGCGGCCTGCGGGGAGACGGGGCATGCCCTAAGGGGCTTTGTTTCTGTCTTCTAGTTTTAATAATACACGGAAAGTAGTTTTTTCTTCCCCCTCTTGTAAAAAAGACAAACGTGACAGGTAATGCTAGAGCCCTGCTGACCCCTCTGAAGACAGGATGTGAGGGCTCAGCTCAAGGAATTGCAGTGTCCATTTCTGCAAACCGCACCCACGCCGTTTTTTTCATCAGGGTTTCTCTGCTTCTCCACTTTGCTGAGCTTTTTTGTTTGTGTGCTTGCTTTGTTATAGGACTGTTTTTTTATGAGCAGTTTTTGGTTTACAGCCAAATTGAGAGGCAGGTTTAGACCATTCCCATGTACCCCTGGCCCCACCTATATGTACACGGCCTCCCGAGCTAGCAGCGTCCCCACAAGAGTGGGACAGTTGGACTCAATGACTGTGTGGTCTGCGGTGTTTTGTCTTATTTGAATAACAAATGCTCCTGGGAACATTCTTGTGTATGTCGGTAGCCGTGTGCGTGTTTTTCTGTAGGGTGTACCCATCAGAGTGGAGTTGCTGGGTCATGGGTGAGCATATGTCAGCTTCAGTAAACATTACTCAGATGGTTTCCAAATCAATTCTATCAGGTTCCACTTCCAGCTGCCCACGGACCTCGCCAACGCTTGATAGTGTCTGTCTTTCTCTTTTTAGGCATATCTGGTGCGTATATAGTAGCATCATCACATGATTTTAATTTGTGCTTCCCTGATGGCTAAGGAAATCAAATCCCTTTTCATACTTTTATGGTGATTTGATTACGTTGTTGTTCAGTTGCTAAGTCACGTCTGATTCTATGACCCCATGGACTGCAGTGCACCAGGCTTCCCTGTCCTTCACCATGTCCCAAAGTTTGCTCACACTCATGTCCATTGACTTGGTGACACCCTCCAACCGTCTCATCCTCTGCCTCCCTCTTGTCCTGCCTTGAATCTTTCCCAGCATCAGAGTCTTTTCCTGTGAGTTGGCTCTTCACTTCAGGTGGCCAAAGCATTGGAACTCCAGCTTGAATATACCCTTGTGGAATGTCTATTCAAATCTTTTGCCCATTTTTTTTAAATTGGGTTGTTTGATTTTTTAAATTATTTTCTTAGTTACTTTTTACATAATTATGCATATTCTGGATTCCAGTCCTTTGGTGGACGTAGGATTGTGTGCCCTTCCTCTCCCATTCTGTGGGTAGCTTAGCGGTATCCCTGGATGAACTGAGTTTCTTAATTTCAAACATTGTCGATTTGTCATTTCTTCCCCTTCTTGGTTAGAACTTTCTGGGTCCTGTTTAAGAAATTGGTGCCTCCTCCAAGCTCACGAAGACGGCCTCCTATGTTTTCCTCTGAAATCTTTGACCCTTCGTAGTTATGCAATCCATCTGGAATTGATTTTTGTGTATGGCGTGAGGTAGAGATCAAGGGACATTTTTTTCCCCCACATGGATATTCAGTCGGCCCAGCATCATTTATTGCAAAGGCCATTCTTTCCCCTCTGCTCTGCAGTATTGATTTTGTCATAAATCAGGTGACCGCGTATGTGAGGGGCTGTTTCTGGACTCTCTAATCTGTTCCGCGGGTCTATTTGTCTCCCCTTGTGCCAATACCCCCAGTCTTAATTACTGTGACTTTGTAATAGCTTGCTCCGCGGTGTCTTTGTTCCTTGTGACGGCCTCGGCCGTTCTTGGCCCCCGTGCTCTTCAGGTCTGTGTGTTTTATTCCTCAGCAGCTGGAGGTTCTGAGCAGAGGGAGTGGTGGGATCTGACTTACATCTGTGAACGATCTTGTGAGGAGACTCGAGCGGTTTCTGTAGTCGGCTTGCCTAGAGGTGACAGTGGCTGGGACCAGGTGTCAGCCGTGGAAGTGGGGTGCCAGATGTGTATGGGGGTGTGCTTTCAGAGTCGTGCTGATGGCTTTAATGAGGACTACGATGCAAATGGGAGTCAAGGATGACCCCTGTATTTCGGTCCTGAGCAGCAAACTGGATGGTCTGGGGGCAGGGTGGTCCAAGGGAGGACGAGCCCCACTCCGCACACCCGCCGCTTCCTCGCCCATGATACAGCACACGTAACAGGAGCCAGAGAGCGCTGCTCAGTTGGCCTGTCCACGCGTGTGCATGTGTTTGGGGGTTTGGGGCCGCCCCTTAGCTGCGTGGTATCAGCTGTAGCAGCAGCATCGCTGTTTCAGTATCCCTCACCAGCCTGCTCTCTGCCATGAGAGGGAGGGCTGTTGACAACAGTTGGGTGTTCGCACAGCCTTTACCAGCAGGCCCTGCCGGGGCCTGAAGTGCCTTTGTGCTCACGATTTCATCTGTTCCTCCCCCCACAAGCCTGGGGAACGGCCGCTGATGAGGCAGATGGCTGTGCGGCCATAAAACCCCAAGCAAGTGGCAGAGTCGGATCCGTGCTCCCAGTCACTCTCTTTCACTGCCGCCTTTCCCTTTACAGAGTCAGGGGACAGAGATGCTGCTTGTCTCATGTGCTCATCTCATTCACTCAGTCGCGTCCGACTCTTTGCGACCCCATGGACTACAGCCTGCCAGGCTCCTCTGTCCATGGGATTTCCCAGGGAAGAATACTGGAATGGGTTACCATTTCCTTCTCGAGGGGATCTTCCCGACCCAGAGATTAAATCCTCATCTCCTGCATTGGCAGGTGAGTTCATTACTACTGAGCCACCAGGAAAGCCCCCATGTATCCACGTAGCTTATATCTATTAAGTCGTTATACTATGCCAGTGATTTTCCATGTCCGTGATGCTTGTCAAGGCCAGTCTACAAATACTTAACGTGTGCTCACTGCAAGCTGGATACTGTGCCCATTTCATTCAAAGGGCCTGCTTCTGTCCCTGGGATCACTGCATTCTAAGGACATGATGGGCCCACCTGCTTCTGTCCCTGGGATCACTGCATTCTAAGGACATGATGGGCCCACCTGCTTCTGTCCCTGGGATCACTGCATTCTAAGGACATGATGGGCCCACCTGGGAAGGTGATGACAGTTAGGAGGCAGTAACAACAACAACAACAAATACAGAGGGATCTGTCCTCCCACTGAGGGACTGTCCCAGAGGCAGAATGCAGGAGTCCTTGCCTGACCCCTTTTTATCTTGAAAGAGACCCAGGGTTTTGAGTGGACTCCACAAGCCAGCTGTAGAACACAGCTCAACACCCTTACAGGGTCCAATCCCAGAGGTCCCACCCAGCCCCGCCTGTGGGGTGACCACATCTCAGCTCCAGCTTTTACTGCAAGGGGCCCTTGGAACAGAGGGGAGAGGCATGAACTAACCAGGCTATAACTGATTGGAGGAGACCGCAGGGCAAGACTCTCAGCACATGTTACTGGGCATCTTATTTCTGCTCAGGGGAAAACCAAGCAAATACACACGCCGGTCAGCACGGCTAAAAGAACAAAATAAGAGTAACACAAAAGGCCAGCGAGGATGCGGAGAAACTGAATCAAACATGTTGCCGGGGGGATGTAAAATGGTTCAGCTCTCCTGGAAAAGTGTGTGGACAGTTTTAGACGAATGAGACAGACACTTATCACGCGACTCGGCAACTGCACTCTTGAGCATCTGTACCAGAGAAATGGAAATGTGTGTTCATACAGAAACCTACACGCAAGACTCCCGTGGTGGTCCAGTGCTTGCAAATTCACACTTTCACTGCCAAGGGCCCGGGTTCAATCCCCGATCAGGGAACTAAAATCCCGCAAGCCACGCAGCCCCGCCAAAAAAGAAAAAAAAGTGTACACATGTCTAACCACTGATGAGTGGATAAACCAAATGTAGTCTGTCTCCACACTGAAATGTTACTCTGCCATAAATAGGAATGCAGTGCTGTTGGCTGTGACACCATGGGTGAAATCAAAACCAACATGTTAAGCGAAAGAAGCCAGACACGAAAGACCCCGTATCACATGATTTCATTTATAATCAACGTCCAGAAGAGGCACACCGAGAAAGGAAGTAAATTAATGGTGGTTTGGGGATGGGCAGAGATTGTGGGTGACGGCAAAGGGATATGAAAGGTGATGAAATTTTCTAAAATGGCTGCGGTGATAGTTGCACAACTCTGAACACACTAAAAGCTGTGGAATTGTACACTTTGGGCGAATTGTATGGTATGTGAATTGCATCTCGATAAGCTGTTGGAAGGAAGGGAGGAAGAGGCACACACAAGTCCATACCTGTTTCATGCATACTTCAGTGGGCACGTGGTTAAACTGCGATGCATTTGGACGATGGAATATGATTCAGCAGTAAAAAGAAACAAACCAAGATGCCCTGGTGTCCCAGTGGTTAAGAATCTGCCTGCCAAGGCAGGGGACACGAGGTCAACCTTTGGTCCGGGAGGATTCCATCTGCCTCTGGGCAACCGCGCCCGAGCTCTAGATCCCGTGCTCTGCACCAAGAGAAGCCACCGCAGGGAGAAGCCCGCGCAGCGTGACTAGAGAGTGGCCTCAGTCCCCACAGTAGAGGAAGCCTGTGCACAGCAACGGAGACCCAGTGCCGCCACCGCCCCCAAATTAATTAGTTAGTGATTTTTTGTTTCAAAGAACAGATCGGGCTTCCCTGATAACTCAGTGGTAAAGAATCTGCCTGCTAATACAGGAGACACGGGTTCGATCCCTAGTCCAGGAAGACTGCATATGCCGTGGAGCAGCTAAGCCCTTGCGCCACAGCTGCCGGAGCCCAGGAGCCGCAGCCTCTGAAGCCTGCGTGCCCTCGAGCTCGTGTTCTGCAGCAGAAGCCACCGCAATGAGAAGTCCACACACCGCAGCTCGAGAAAAGCCCACACAGCCCTGAAGACCCAGAGCAGCCAAAAACGAATACATAGACTATCGCACAGGCAGCAATCCAGATGAATCTCTAGAGAACTACCCTGAGTGGAAGAGCTTATCCCCAGAGGACACACTGCCTGATCCCATTGCTGTAACGTTCTTCAAATGACTGCATGACAGAGGTGGAGAGCAGATGGCCGGTGGCCTGGGATTGGGTAGGCAAGAAGGGAAGGATCCTGTGATGGGCCAGCTCTGTGTCTTGTGTGGGCAGACGAGTCTACATGTGATAAAATTGCACAGAACAGAATATTCACACACATGGATACATGTAAAACTGGTATTTGGGAGCGTGGAGTATTAGCCCCTGGACCACCACCAAAGTCCTTCGTGATGTGCTAAGTTGCTTCAGTCATGTCCGACTCTCTGCGACCCTATGGACTGTAGGCCGCCGGGCGCCTCTGTCCATGAGATTCTCCAGGCAAGAAAACATGAGTGGGTGGCCATGCTCTTTTCCAGGGTATCTTCCCAGCCCAGGAATCGAACCCAGGTCTCATGTATTGTAGGCGGGTTCTATACCATCTGACCCACCAGGTTTACACATGAACTTGGCTACGGAAAAATAGTAAGCTTCAGTTGTTTGCATTGTGAGTGAACAGGTTACGTGTTTTTGCACCCTTTTCGGAGAGCTGGGGAACCAGCAGGTAGGTTCCTTAGGCTCTTGTCCATCTGCAGATCCATCTCCAGGTCGTTAGTCCTGCAGGGAGCCCCGAGGGATCTGGTTGACGTGAGCTGGGCGATACTCTCTTCACTTCAGAGGCCTGCTTTGCAGAAAATCCACACCAGACTCTGCTTCTGTTTGTTTTTTTAGTGACCCTGTTCCCTCTCTACCAATAATACGTCTACTCAGGGGCGGTCAGAGGCTATAAAAGTGACTGCGGCACTTGCCCACAAGGGGTACTCGGGTCACCTGAGTTCTCCTTTTCCACACCGTCCTTGCCCCCCAGTCATCAGAAGCCAGCCGTGAGCTTGGAAGGGAGCCAGTGTGATTTTCCAAGTGAGAACGCCCGGCCAGGGAGTCGGGAGAATTCTGGCTCAGCTCCGCCAGCACCCGCTCCATAACCTTGGGCACTTGGTGACTTCTCGGAGAGTGTGTTTATTGAGTGACTCAGTGATGGGGTTGGGCGAGACCAGCAGAGCAGAGGGCTTCCTCCTCTTGGGAGCCAGCGCAAACCCGTTGGTCGTGGCTGCTGGAGTTCGGTCTCAGAGGATTGTGAGGCTGCCTGGGCTCTGCAGGAAACGGCACTGTAATTGACTAGCGATGTCTGCCACGGGTGTGGCACCTGTGATAGGCAAGCAGCTGCAGGTATCCACCAAAGAATATGGTGTTTTTCACCCGTCGCTGGAGCTCTTACATTTCCATCTGCCGGACTGAGTGGTAGTGCAGTTCCAAACCCTGGCCTGTGTGAAAGCCTGCTTCTCTCTCCTCTCTAAAAAAATAAGAATGAGCTGAGAAGTTGAGAGGCTGTTTCTTCCTGTGGTTGTTCTCTACCTTCCTTTGCCATTCTGTGGATCTGGTCTTCCAGCGCAGCTGATATTTCCTGTCTCTCCATGCCTAGACTCATTCCAGAGTAGGGTGACGAAGCCCCGACAGTGGAATGGGGCTCCCTGGGGAGAGCCATGCAATTGCGGGGGGGGGGGGGGGGGCGGGAAGGAGGCTCTGTGCACGGCTCCCGCCCGCCGCAGCCAGCCCCCACCTCTTCGCCCCACGTTCAGTGCCTTTTCAGTTACAAGGTCTCGGCGCTTTGTCTGGGTTTGCAGGAGGGCGGCAGTTGGCTCATTGTTGCCTCGGGTAATTGTGCTCCGTGTCTCCTGCACCCTGACGCTGAACGGCAGTGGGGAGGGAGCCCCAGGAAATCTTGGGATGCCTCAGAATAAGAGCAGCTTCTGAATCCTTTCCTGTCTCGGAGCTTTCCATGGAAAGGGAGTCCTGCCACCCTGCTTTTTAGTTAAGAAATAACTTGTGGGTTTAGCAAATATTTACAAAGCGTCTCTCATGAGGCAGGGACTGTGCCAGATGCTAGGTTACAGAAACCAACGTGAACTCCCGAAAGGGAAGGGACTATCTTGGTTTAGGGAGAAGTGGATCCAGGGTTCACTCCATTAGAACCCTCATGGCAGAGGGCAGGTCATACACATGGTTGGTCTGGTGACTCAGCTTCTCTAGGGCTCAGTGTTCATCTCTGTTCATGGGTGTGTGCTAAGTCACTTCAGTCGTGTCCAACTGGCTGTAGCCCACCAGGCTCCTCTGTCCATAGGATCCTCCAGGCAAGAATACTGGAGTGGGTTGCCATGCCCTCCTCCAGGGGATCTTCCTGACCCAGGGATCGAACCCAAATCTCTTGCATTGTCTCCCACATTGCAGGCGGATTCCTTCCTTCTGAGCCACCAGGGAAGTCCGTTCATCTCTGTAGAATGGCAGGATTAACAGCTGTTTCCAGTTTGCCATAAGGACAAGGTCAATGCTATTGGTGAAGCGCTTGGCCCTTCTCCAGTCCAGAGAATGCTGTATCTGGTACCCAGAACTCCCATAGTACACTGGGAGGGCACTGCTTATTCCCAGCCCTCCTGCACGCTCTTAGAAGATTTACCTTATCTTTCTGCTCCTCCGCAAGGATACTCAGAAGTGAGGGAGCTTTACAGCACGAAGGTCTCCAGAAAGGTTTTACATTCTAAAGGAGCATTTTGTAAAATCACGGGCTATGGCCTTGTTTCTCAAACTTGAGAAATATATAAACAGCCCTTCTTTTAAAAGAAAAATCTCATGGCCCTTCCCCGCACAGCAGTGATGCACATATTTTTATTATGATGTTATTCAACTGTGTACAAATGTAAACCCCAGCATCAACCAACAACTTAACACTTATGGTTCTCTTAGGACCATATAATCAAACACATTTCCACATTAAATACAAACAGAATTCAAAATCAATAACATTCAAATTAACAACATTTTTTTTTAGTGTGATGGATGATGTTGTTTTGTGGAAACCAAATTTAGAATGTGGGTTTTAATATTAGGAAGATGTTGCCGCAGGTCCAGATCTGTAGTCGGTTTCCCTACTTTTCTGTCAGTCGTACTAATGTGGAGGATGCTTGTTTGCGTAAGTATGGGCAGGAGGGGAAGGGTTTATTTGCCAGTGCAGCATAATCAGACCTCTCTTACCAGAATCTCAGCCAGTCATCAGACGTCCCTTTTCAGGCAGCATCGCTCAGTGATTCTGTAAAGCTATCTCCATCACTTAAAAGTTAGGATTATAGTATCACTGAAAACATCAATGAATAGGACAACCAGTTTCTTGTTGACTTGAGGACAGAGAAGTGTTTCATTGTTCCTTCCGGCTAATCGTTTTCTTGTTGCAAGTTGGGGCATGTAAAGATAAGTTCAGCACGAAACAGCATCTGTTCTTACCCCAAGTACTGTCCACCCCGGTACAGGTCTTTTGAGGTTAGTACTCTAGTACCAGGACTCTCCCTAGCACTGTTATAATTCACATATGTATGCACATATTAAAACCTACGGAGTGGGATGGATTGGGAGATTGGGATTGACATGTATACATACGTGTGAAATAGAGAACCATTGAGAACCTGCTGTACAGCGCCGGGAACTCTGCTCAACACTGGATGGTGACCTAAACGGGAAGGGAATCCAAAAAAGAGGGGATATATGTAAACATATAGCTGGTTCACTTTGCTGTACAGTGGAAATGAACACAACGTTGTAAAGCAACTATACCCCAATAAAAATTAATTTAAAACAAATTACATTTTCTGAATACAAACAGAAGATTTTTTAATTATCCTACAAAGTAGCTAATCTTGCCCATATCCCTGCCCCTACCCTCGTACATGTCCCCAAGTCGAACTGAGAGGCAGCAGACCTCACAATGAGAAACCCAGTTCTATTAAGTAGGCTCTTACCATAGTACAAATTTCAGGTCCAAGGCACTTGTGGGGTCCACTTAGACCTGTAGGTCTTTTTCTCTAGCGAGCCCGCTTACAGTTGAAATGGTACTGTTTTTTTATGCAGTTCGTGCAAAAGGAGTCACTTACTTGGTCATACAGAGTTCAGGGAAGCTTTTGGAGCTCTGTAGCTTGCCCTCCCCACTCCGAATTTGTTGGGAGAAGATGGGGGCCAAGACAATTGTAGATGTTAAAATTAAAGCAAGAGACTGCTCAACACAGGGGCTGTCAGAGCTGGAGGCTTGTGCTAAATCCATCACCACCCGTTAGCTTCATAATTCAGAGTACCACACACTGTAGCCTGTGGCACTTCCAGAATTGTGCAGTATTCAACCTGTACCACTGTATGTGGCAACCCTGGGAGTCCATCAGATTGCAGTTTCACTGTTGGCCCCTTCATCAGCAGCTGTCAGACTTGAACAAGTCATTTAAATACCCACCTCTCAGTGTCTGCATCTGTAGAATGGAGACCATAGTACACACCTATCAGGGTTATTGTGAGGATTCAGTGAGGGGATGAAAGTGAAAGTGGCGTGCTTCCCAAACTGTGCCCTGAGGCTCTTCAGGGTGCCTCAGTGACCTCAGCGATGCACTGGGCCTTTCAAGAAAAACACAGCTACATCATCCGTCATGGTGCCAACTGCAGCTTCAGTTGTTTACACCTGTTAATGGTTTATGGGCTTCCCTGGTGGCTAGACAGTTAAGAATCCACCTGCAATGTGAGAGACCTGGGTTTGATCCCTGGGTTGGGAAGATCCCCTGGAGGAGGAAATCGCAACTCCCTCCAGTATTCTTGCCTGGAGAATCCCCATGGACAGAGGAGCTTGGCAGGCTACAGACCATGGGGTCAGAAAGAGTCGGACATGACTGAATGATTAAGCAAAAGGCACATTAATGGTTTAGACTGTTAAGCTGTTATAACGTCCTCAGTTTGGTTCAGTTCAGTCACTCATTTGTGTCCGACTCTTTGCGACCCCATGAACTGCAACACACCAGGCCTCCCTGTTCATCACCAACTCCCAGAGTCTACCCAAACCATGTCCATTGAGTCGGTGATGCCATCCAACCATCTTATCCTCTGTCGTCCCCTTCTCCTCCTGCCCTCAATCTTTCCCAGCATCCAAGTCTTTTCCAATGAGTCAACTCTTCACATCAGGTGGCCAAAGTATTGCAGTTTCAGCATCAGTCCTTCCAATGAACACCCAGGACTGATCTCCTTTAGGATGGACTGGTTGGATCTCCTTGCAGTCCAAGGGACTCTCAAGAGTCTTCTCCAACACCACAGTTCAAAGCATCAATTCTTTGGTGTTCAGCTTTCTTTATAGTCCAACTCTCACATCCATACATGACCACTGGAAAAACCATAGCCTTGACTAGATGGACCTTTGTTGACAAAGTAATGTCTCTGCTTTTTAATATGCTATATAGGTTGGTCATTGGTAAGAGTCTTTTAATTTCATGCCTGCAGTCACAATCTGCAGTGATTTTGGAGCCCAGAAAAATAAAGTCAGCCACTGTTTCCCCATCTATTTCCCATGAAGTAATGGGACCGGATGCCATGATCTTAGTTTTCTGAATGTTGAGTTTTAAGCCAACTTTTTCACTCTCCTTTTTCACTTTCATCAAGAGGCTCTTTAATTCTTCTTCACTTTCTGCCATAAGGGTGGTGTCATCTGCATATCTGAGGTGATTGATATTTCTCCCAGCAATCTTGATTCCAGCTTGTGCTTCATCCAGCCCAGCGTTTCTCATGATGTACTCTGCATACAAGTTAAATAAGCAGGGTGACAATATACAGCCTTGATGTACTCCTTTTCCTATTTGGAACCAGTCTGTTGTTCCACGTCCAGTTCTAACTTGCTTCCTGATCTGCATACAGGTTTCTCAAGAGGCAGGTCAGGTGGTCTGGTATTCCCATCTCTTTCAGTGCTCAGTCATATCTGACTCTTGGTGACCCTGTGGACTGGAACCTGCCAGGCTCCTCTGTCCATGGGATTTCCCATGCAAGAATACTGGAGTGGGTTGCCGTTTCCTCTTCCAGGGGATCTTCCTGACCCAGGGATTGAACCTGCATCTCCTGTGTCTTCTGCATTGCAGGCAGATTCTTTACCTGTTGAGCCATCAGGGAAGCCCAAACTGTTATAACCAAACTATTAGGTGTCTCTTTTGACCTAGGAATGCCATGAGAAAATTACTGAAGTGTCAAGGACACCAGGCATGAACCAAGAGCGTTTGGGAAGCTGTGGCCTGCTGTTTGGTACAAGTCACAGCTCGATAAAGAAGGGAGATTGTTTTATTATAATTTAACCAGAAAGGCTGTGCCGGCCCCACACTTCCATTTCTTCTCAGCTCTTCATGGGTTGCACGTGTGGGATTGGTGTCCTCGATGGCTAAGCTTCCCTTTCTGCCTCCCTTCACTCCACCTCTGCTCACTTGTAAAATGCATTTCAGGACATTGACTTCCTAGCTGAGATTTTTTTTAAAACCCTGGTCTGCCCACAGTCATCTCAAAGGGGTATCGTGAAGCGTCCAAAACATGAAAGTCTTTAGAAGGACATGCATTCACTTGAGTGTCCATGTGCCTCACAGGGTTCTTGGCAAAGGCTGGTACCTGAGGTCTCAACTCCGGGGTGGGGGAGAGGGAGTGGCCTTGACTGCCTGACTTGTGCAGAGGATGGCCTTGACACCCTAAGCCTTTGAATTGTCCATGCTCCTCTGGTTGTGGAATCCCCAGAGCTCCCACAGCAGCTTTCCCTGCCCTGGGACAGGCGAACATAGCACCCTGCAGGGAAGGTGTGTGAACCCAGGGCCCAGCATTTTGTGTGTGTGGTTTGGTGGTGGTGGTGTTGCTGTTAAATCACTAAGTCGTGTCTGACTCTTTGTAACCCCATGGACTGTAGTGGGCCAGGCTTCCCTGTCCTTCACTGTTTCCTGGAGTTTGCTCAAACTCATGTCTGTTGAGTCAGTGATGCCATCCAACCATCTCATCCTCTGTTGACCCCTTCTCCTCCTGCCCTCAATCTTTCCCAGCATCAGGGTCTTTTCTGATGAGTCAGCTCTTTGCATCAGGTGGCCAGAGTATTGGAGTTTCAGCTTCGGCATCCGTCCTTCCACTGAATTGGTTTGCTGTGTTTTTTTTAAATTCTCTTCCTCCTAGCCACCTCTGACCATCTGGCACGACTGGGGGTACACCTTAGCGTGCAGATACAGGGTTAAACTCTATGAGCATGCCAATAGGTCAGTTTTGACTGGCAAAAACAACATTTTTACTTAGTTCAGCCTAAGTAATTGTTCATCCTTGATTGAATACCTTCCATGCAACCATCAGTTCCATGCACTCATGTTTCTGATCTCCCTTTTTATTAATTTTTTTCCTTTAAAAAAAAAATTAGTTGCACAACTAAAAGTGAAATATGTTTTCCTTGTTGAAAGAAAGCTTGAAAGCCAAACGTTTAACCATTGCCACCCCAGAGAAATTTACATGATCCATTTGGCCACCCACCCACCCCTACCCCTATCCCCTCTTCTAGGTCTTTTCTCGTGCATTCTATATATGTGTGAACCTAAAGACAGCATACACAATTGCATTGGTCCATTTAGACCAAAACGGTGCCGCGTTTCATGTATCGTGAAGAGTTTTTCCCTCCTAAGTGTACCTTGGCGATCCTTCCAACTTAGTCCCTGTAGCTCTGCCTTGTTCTTCTCAATGTGCTGTGTCATCGCTTTACTCCGTGGGAATCATGCAGCCCATTTTACAGATGAGGACAGTGGAGTTTAGAGTAGAGACAGTCACAGCCAGGAGGTGGCAAAGCCCCTTCTGACTCCCCAGCCCAGGCTGAATTTCCTCCCCCCAGCAGCCTGCTCAGTCATCATTTACAGACTGATGTGTAACTCCCTCCAACCCAATGGGGCTGCCAGGCACTCCCATCATTCAGGTAAATGGAGAATTACCACTGATAGCATAGATGGCCAATTTCCAAGGAATTAGAATAGAATCATGTTGGAACTCCGTGGAGCGTAATTGAATGTTTGATGATTGGGGCCCGCAGGACCCTGGGTCATCATTGTAGATATCAGTTATCACTGCACGCTGGTAGAAACCTTAGTTCACAGGGCATCCTGGCTGCTGGCCTGAGTGACTCTCATTGTGCACCTGTCCCCTGTGACAGGCCTTGTCCTCTGGCCAGAAAAGCAGGCTTAGAGAAAGAGACAGTCCTTGTCCAGCATCGGAAAGCTCAGGGACACCTGGGGGTGGTGGCCCCCAGCTTGGCCTTTAACATCGTCCCAGTAGGCGTGTCCCACTTGAGCTTCTGCAGAGCCCTGTCAGCCAGAGTCTGGACTCTGCGGTCAGACGCCACTGGCCTTTGTCACAGCCCAGACCTTCACTCATTTGAAGGAATAGATGTGCAGTTTCTTCCTGTTTGGGGGAAAACGAATCTCTGAGAGCTGAAGGAATTTCAGAGTGCCAGCGGCTTGCCTAGGAATCTGTAAAGGGACCTTGTCTTTTCCTCTCTGTTTACAAGTAGATTCCTCATCCATTTGCAGAAGGAGTAAGACCTTAGTTCAGTCACTGAAGAAATGTAAGAAAATTATACTACAGTTCCCATACTGGGGAGTCCTTCAGTAAAGGGATACTCAAGTCTGAGCTCTGTAGCAGTCAAAGCAAAAAGGGGAAAAAGCACCAGCGCCTGCTAATTCTTAAGCTATCGTCTAGCCCTGTAAAGACCACGGGACTGGCAAGATGAATTTTTTTTTTAATTTATTTATGTTTTTGCACAAATTTACAGCCCTGTTCTGGAATAGAATACAGAGTTTACACAAAACGTTAAAATGAGCACAAGACAACTTTGAGTTATATTCATGGAGTCTTCCCTGGTGGCTCAGGCGTCTGCCTGAGTGTCTGCCTGCAATGCGGGAGACCCGGGTTCGATTCCTGGGTCGGGAAGATCCCCTGGAGAAGGCAGTGGCACCCCACTCCAGTACTCTTGCCTGGAAAATCCCATGGACGGAGGACAGTCCATGGGGTCACAAAGAGTCGGACACAACTGAGCAACTTCACTTTCACTTTCATGGAGTCTTATCTCATCTGCCCTGTGGGATAACATGAATCACTGAGGCGTCTTGAGAGGTCTCAAGTTTAAGTGGAGAGAAAGGGCTAGAAAGCGGGGGATGAAAGAAGGAAGATGGTGCCAGGTCAGGAGGCCCAGTGCCGAGCTTATTAATGCACCTGCCCGTGCTGTGAGTGTGTGGTGCATTCTGAGGGCAGCATGGTCCTGTAGAACTCTCTGCAACCATGGAAATGGGTCCACTCCAGTGACCATCAGCTCCATGTGGCCATTGAGCCCCTGAAACACGGCCTGTGCAGCTGAGGAACTGAATCTCAGTGTTGTTTAGTTGACCCTTAATAGCAAATGTTTTTCCTCTCAATTTGAAGTAGTCACATGTGGTGGTGGCTGCCATACCGGATAGCACAGTATGGAAATGTTCATACCTTTTGATCTGGAGATTATGTTTCAAGAGTTTTATCCTAAAGAAATGATCAGAGGTAGGGATGGTTTTTCCTGTGGTCATGTATGGATGTGAGAGTTGGACTGTGAAGAAGGCTGAGCGCCAAAGAATTGATGCTTTTTAACTGTGGTGTTGGAGAAGACTCTTGAGAGTCCCTTGAACTGCAAGGAGATCCAACCAGTCCATTCTAAAGGAGATCAGCCCTGGGATTTCTTTGGAAGGAATGATGCTAAAGCTGAAGCTCCAGTACTTTGGCCACCTCATGTGAAGAGTTGACCCCTTGGAAAAGACTCTGATGCTGGGAGGGATTGGAGGCAGGAGGAGAAGGGGACGACAGAGGATGAGATGGCTGGATGGCATCACTGACTTGATGAACGCAAGTCTGAGTGAACTCTGGGAGTTGGTGATGGACAGGGAGGCCTGGCATGCTGCGATTCATGGGGTCGCAAAGAGTTGGACACGACTGAGCGACTGAACTGAACTGAGGGACAAGCTTGCTACCCGGGGCTCTGCCATGAAGGGTTGTTCACGGCAGCGAGAAACTGGAGACACTGTTAATACCCAGCAGTGAGAGAGGATGGGTGAGTAAATTTTTGAATGAAATGCCAGAGAGACATCAACAGCGTTCATAAAGAACGCAGACGAGAGGGGAAACGCTTTTGTCCAGCAATTAAGTGAAAGAAGCAAGAATCCAAATAGGGTACAGTGTGATCTCCAAGTAAGCATGGGTAGAAAAAGACAGGAAGGAAGCGCTCCAGAATAACAGTCGCTGTTGGCGGGTGTATTGTCACTTCTTATTTCCATTTCTGCATTACTGTGCGTCCGGCAGATTGCCTATATGAGCATGAAGGTCACTTTAGATTCAGAAGGAAAAGTAGTTCTTCAAAATAAGACAGAAGAAGATGGCTATCCATTGCTCTGAGTTTCAGGGGCCAGGAAGGTGGAAGATGTTTCTTGAAATATTCTGGTCAAACTCAAGACCCAGTTCACTTGTCATAGATCCTCTGAGTGGCTCCTAGCTTTCTCTCTTCCCCATCTCTGTTCCCTGTTGCCCTTGAACTCCAAAGCCAACCCTTAAAAAAAAAAAAAAATCTATTTGCATTCAGTAGAGCCAGGAAAATATACCACTTTAGTGGGGTTTTCTTTTTTTTTTCCTGCTCAACACTGTACAGAATTTCAAAACTCTTTCATATCCAAACTCTATTGCCTCTTTCTCTGTTATTAGTAAGGCAAAGTTGTTGTTATTTTGGCTGCACTGGGTCTTAGTTGTGGTATGCGGGATCTTTAGTTATGGCATGGGGAATCCCGGTTCCCCAACCAGGGATCAAGCTGGGGCCCCCTGCATGGGCAGCTCGGAGTCTTAACCGCGGGACCACCAGGGAAAGCCCCAAGACAGAGTTTTACTCTTTTTAAAATTCTCTCTTCTGATTAGAAAAGTCACCTCATTCCAGAGCCTTTGGAAAACAAGCCAAAGAAAACTGCCCCCTCCCCACCACAAGACACAACAGCTGGCTTGGCGGGCGCCTTCCCGCGTCCTCTTTCATTCGGCTCTGTAGTCAGGGCAGGTATTAATATCACCATCTTGCACATGAGGAGACAGCGGGTCAGCGGGGTTAAGTGCCTCGCCTGGGGTCTCGTGGCTGGTTAAGTGGCAGAACCAAGCCAAGCCCGAGTTCTAGTCTGCGTCCTTTCCCCGGCTCTCTAGGTGAGGTTTGACGTGGCCCCCAAACAGGCTCCTCACCTATTCACGGGACGTTGAGAGCCTCTTGTCCTTCCGAGTGCGGCACTTAAAAGCTTCCTATAATGGCTCAGCTCACAGAGTAAGTTACACCGGGCTGATCCTTTCTTTATGGGAGTTTACTCTTTAAAGTAGGCACGGGTGACACAGACGGGGTTATTCAAGACGCGCATTGTCGCACACACAACGGAGTAAGCTAAATGTTTACCCGACACATGGACGGGGGAATAAAGGCTTTCTGCAGAGAAATGAGTGGGAAGAAAGAGAGCGAGTCATGTGGAAGAGGTTTTAATCCAGGCAGCATGATTGCACTTCCCTAGGACAATTATTCTCTGCCTACCTTGAATTTAAATAAAGTCCCTTCAACGGCTTGTTCGCAAAAGCGCTTTTTTTTAATATTTCACCCCAGCCTGAGCCGTCACCTCAGCTTCTCTGAATATAGCCAAGCTCAACCCAGAATGGTTAAAAAAAAAAGTCACAGTGGATTTCTAAGGGCCTCCAGAGTGTGGCATGTACTCTGGAATTTTCAGAGGCGTTCCGTATTCTCAAGTGAATGAGTGTTATGGCCTCTGCCTCCTCTCCCACCTGGAGGATCCCAGCCCTGCCTTAGATCCCAGGCGAGGGCTGGTCCCAGCCAATGAGAAGGGAGTTTCAGATCCTTTCTAAGCCCCCTCAATCCTAGGGAACACAGGGAAGTGCTGACCACACACTTTGTATTCCCTGGGGCTTATTTGTGCTTTTCTATACAAGCTGTGCTCCTGTTGGCTTCCCCAGGGGAGTAACAGCCTAAGTTTGAAGGAAAGAGTTGGCTTGATAAATAAAAACACAGCCCAGCAGATGGTGATGCGAGGGGGCGGGGGGCGGGGGGCGGGGGTGTGAGGCATCCCGGGAAGGAGCCTCCCCTTCCCCGGCTCTCTCCCTGGGGCTTCCGACTCAGCCTCCCTGGACGGGTGGACAGAAAAGAACCCCACCACCACCGGCACATCCAGCCACATCTTGGAGTGGGCAGCATTCCCTTTGGGGAAGGATGGTGGACCCGTTCTGAAATCCTGTGGGACCCCCTTTAAGGGGAACAGAATGGGGACTGTCTTCCACATCTTGGTGGTTTGGGGTTTTTTCCTTAGCCCATCTCTCCTCCTCCCGGGCCAGCGCTCATATCGCTAGCGTCCCTGACCGTTCCCCGCCGCACCCAGAAGCCCGCAGGGTGGGAGAGGACAGCGGCGCGTCCCCGCTCACGAAGTCACTCATTTGTATCTCATTTTCGAGTTATTATCGAGCCGCCGGTCGTGAGAGTGTTTTGACAGCAGCTGTCAGCAAGGTGCAGGCAGCTGCCATCGCCTCCGATTGGCTGAAGACACCGATGGCAGCGTGCCGAATAACATCCCAGCCCATCTCGCCCCCGCCCCAGCCAGGGACCAGGGGGACCAGGGCGCCAAGGGGAGAAAAAGCAAACAGAAAAGCAGAGAAGGGAGGCCACCCCCGCCACTCGAGGCCCCAAGGCAGCCAAGCCCAGCTCTCAGCCCGGCAGCGTCCGGAATCCATAGCATGTTTTCCGACTCCCGCTAGAGAAGACGGCCGTAAAAGACTCAGATTGTGTCTCACGTTTTGTGTAATTTATTTTATTGGAGGTTTTTGGGCAGCGAGGGTGGGGAGGATGAGAGAGGATCCATCCAAACAACCATTTAGGCTTGTCAGAGTTCATTTATTGAATTAGCGAGGTTACCACTCCCGGGCTCCCAGCTGCCAGCCCGCAAAGCTGGGCTGGATGCAGCCTTGAGCCTGGAGCAGAACCAGGCACTCCGATCAATTACGGTGGCTTTTTTTTTTTTTCCTTCCTCCCTCTGCTCAACTGAAGTGCAGAGGAATGTGTGTGTGTTTTCCCTTCTCCCCTGAAGAGTCTCCTTTTCTCTGTAATATCAGTCGTTCCACGTGTTTCTTTCTAAGCGCCGTGCATCCAAGCAGGGAATAAATAATGCTTTGTATTCACTGCCTTTTACCTAAGCAGTTTAAAATTCATTCTTTTCTCTTCTTTTTCTTTAAGTACTGGGGTGCGGGGCAGGGGAGAGAAAAATGTGAGCGACACCAGAGAGCAGCTGTTTCGTGATCAGGAAGCAAGCTCACTTCTGCCTTAAATCGAGGGCCCGTGGGGTAGTCGCAAAGACGCAGTGACCGCAGGAGAATGTAATCTTTATGTACCAGGCAAGGGAGCCCGTGTGTCATTCTTGTTTCCTCCCCCCAAAAAATTCCCACATTGACTCAGACTTCCACGATGGGGGTCTCTTACTTTGGGTTTCTGCCGCTGCAGTCAGACTTGGGGCTGAGATGGTGTGGGCGTTACAGCCGGGTACCCACCTCCTCCCTGCAGAGTTCCCTCCCTCACCCAGAGAACTGAAAAGGGCTACATCCTCAGGATGCCTCTGTTTATCTCTAGTACAAGTGGTCACCGGGGCTTTGCTGGTGGCTTAGAGATAGGGATTCGATCCCTGGGTTG